>NC_134718.1:19038796-20288796 GCF_049634645.1 Pelodiscus sinensis
GTTACAGCGTGGTCAGGGTTGGCAGGGGCCCTGTTTTTGCGCAAAAATCCTATAGTGTAGACGTAACCTCTGTCTTGCTTCCCATGGAATCTTACCTACCACCTCTCTATGTTTACTAAAGTCTGCCTTCCTGAAATCAATTGTCTTTATTTTGCTGTTCTCCCTTCTATCATTCCTTAGACTCATGAACTATTTGATTTCATGATCACTTTCACCCATGCTGCCTTCCACTTTCAAATTCTCAGCCAATTCCTCCCTATTTGCTAAAATCAAATCTAGAACAGCTTCCTCCCTAGTAGCTTTCTCAGCCTTCTGAAATAAAAAATGGTCTCCAGTGCAGTCCAAGAAGTTGTTGGATAATCTGTGCTCCGCTCTGTTAATTTCTGTACTGATATCTGGATAGTTAAGTTCCCCATCACCACCAAGTCCTGTGCTTTGGATGATTTTGTTAGTTGTTTAAAAAGCCTCATCCATCTCTTCTACTTGTGTAGGTGGTCTGTAGTAGACCCCTAGCATGGCATCACCCTTGCTTTTTACCCCTCTTTAACTTAACCCAGAGACTCTCAACATGTCTGTCTCCTACATCCATCTCAACTTCAGTCCAAGAGTATACATTTTTAAAACCGTCTTTTAGCGAATATACCCCGCACCTGTATGTACCCTGCGCCGAATATACCCTGCAGTTTTTGCAGTTTGAGTAAAAAAAATCTTGTATACCCCATGCACAAGTATAACCCACAGGGTATACAAGATTTTTTTCAAACTGTTCCGGGGGGGGGGGGGGGGGACTTCTACGGGTTGTGTGTGTGGGGGGGAATTAGCCACCCTCCTGACAGGGGAGCACTCACCCCGCCTGGTTCCCATGCAGCCGCACAATCTCCGGGTGGGGGAATGAGAGTGCTCCCCTGCCCCTTCCTGCAGCTGCGCAGCCGCCAGCCACCAGCCTCCAGTCTCCAGGTGGGGGAGCACTCCCCCTGCCCTTCCTGTGGCTGCACAGGAACCGGGAGATGAGTGCTCCCCCACCTGGAGGCTGATGGCTGTGCAGCGGGGGAAGGAGCAGGGGAGCGCTCACCACCAGGTGAGTAAAAAAAAAATGTATACCCTGCACCCAAGTATACCCCACGGGGGGGTGTGAGATTTGTAAAAATGAATATAACCCGCGGTTATATTCGCTAAAATACGGTATATAAGGCAACACTTTCTTTTTTCCCCGCCTATCCTACCTGAGCAAGCTGTTCCCTTCTATACCAGTATTTCAATTGTGTGTATTATCCCACCAATCTCTGTGATACCAGCTATGTCATAGTTGTGTTTATTTACTAGCACTTCAAATTCTTCCTGCTTATTCCCCATACTTCTTGCATTTCTATACAGACAACTGAGATACTGATTTGATTCATTGCATTTTAACTTGCTGTCTTAGTCTTTGAGATTTTAGCTCACAACATCATTCAAAAATACACTGCAATATCATCTTGATCACAGTCCTCTAGTTCACTCTTATTTAGAAAGCCAATAAAAGGATTTTCTGTTGAAGGAAATGTCTGGAAAGATTAATGAGAATTATCTCTGTCAATAGCTGAATGCATCTGTAAGACCAAGGCCTTTATGCTGTTGGCTGTGCAGTGGGAGGTGATAATCATCTTCTGCTCGTTACCAGATGGTATGCATAGAACATGTAATGATGAGGTGCAACATTGTTATTGCCTTTCGGGTTGTCAGCACTACCTATGAGCAAGGAGACCTGAGTGAAATTGGTTGATGGTAGATTTTAACCTTTTGAATTCCATTCCATGTTGGGTTCACCCACACCTGAATTTTGCTTTGATTTAAATGAAGCTTCCAAAACTCAAAAGAAAAAGGGGACACTTGGCTGTAACTGATGCATTTTGCTTGCTTTTGTTATTGCTGAAATCTAGTGAAACAGGCTTTTGCTTGGATTGTGTGGTGGGGTGTGGTTGCAGAATGCCCCTTTGGACTGTTCTCCAGTGTGCTGATCTTACCACTGATGCCTGCCTTCTTGCTGTCTGGAGCACCCCATCATCCTGTCCTCATGGGTCAGATCCTTTGGTCTTCCCCAGACAAGGCACAGAGCTGGGGTTATCGCCTCCCTGCAGAGCAGTGCAGATCCTGAACCACTTCAGCTCTGAGAAGATGCAATTGTAGGGTACAGCACCCAGGAAACCAACACCAAAGGAGACCCAAGCCCCCCAAATAAAGCTGTTTTATACAGTGATAGCTCATCAGGTAAGTTCCCTTTATTAATTAAAGAGATGTGCATAGTGATTGATCCCCCCACGTAACATTTATTCACACTGGGCCTGATAGTGTTTTTATTAAGTACAAACAATAGGATTTAAGTGGGTGCAAGTGAAAACAGACAGATAAGAACATAAGAACGGCCATACTGTGTCAGACCAAAGGTCCATCCAGCCCAGTATCCTGTCTGCTGGCAGTGGCCAATACCAGAGGCCCCAGAGGGAGGGAAAACAACAGGTAATCCTCAATGTAGATGGGCCAAATGTCAGAAAAGCCTGTTGAGGAAGAAAAGAGGGAAAAGATATGCAAATTGCAGTTCACAATTTGCGTATTTTTTTCTGTCTTTTCTTTCTAGTCTAGACACAGCCTAAGGGTGCATCTACACAGCACCCTTAGCTCAAAATAAACTCTGCAATTTGTGCTACACAAATTGCATAGCTTATTTCGAGTATATTTCACAATATCTTATTTTGTAATTTGGCACTGTCTACACAGCTCCAAATTTCAAAATATCTTGCTATTCCAAAATGTCCCTTAACCTTTGTAGAACGAGGGTTACTGGGCTGTTGGAATAAGCTGCCTGTTATTTCAAAATCTATTTTGAAATAATGGGCTACTTCAGTAGACACAGAATAGCTATTTCGGGATACTTCTGATATCCTGAAATAGCTCCTCAGTGTAGAGCTATGCAAATTGCATATCTTATTTTGATCTAATTTCAAAATAGCTTATTTTGAAATTTGATGCTGCCAGATTTCAAAATAAAGTGCTATTCCGAAACATCCCTTAACCGTTGTGAAACGAGTGTTACAGGTATGCCAGAATAGTGTGCCTGTTATTCTGAAATCTATTTTGAAATAACGAGCATGTTTAAAGATGTGGAATAGCTATTTCAGGCTACTTCCGGTATCCCAAAATAGTGCTGCTGTCCAGCCATAGCCTAAGAAATGTATTGCATGCAGATTTTTACTCTAAAGAGCTATTCTTACTTCAAGCATAATCTTCAAGTCAGAGACAAAATCTTTTACTCTGACTTGAGTCTCCAGCCCTTTTTACATTTTTTTCCCCTCATAGAGTGTGCCAGGAAGTTTCAAAAGCCAGCCGAAGACCAAGACCTGATAGCTTCCCATGGCTTAAATAGACTTGTCCCCCAGGGTGGGAATCTTTTGTTTGGCATCCCCGCTTCCTGTGGAAAAACACTGGATTCAAAATGGATTTCAGTATGAGCTGTAATGGCCACATGTCTTTCTAGCACAGACCACCTCTTGGGCTCACAGGATTGACAAGGATTATTACAAGTTGTTGAGGTGATCACCAAGTCATTAGGCTTCAAAGGCACCAGTAATGGCTCTTATTAGCACATTTAAAATTATAAACAGATTTACACTTCAGATTTCTAACTTCACATACAAGAATGGTACATGTGCACAAATAGGATAGACAGGTTTGGCAGATTGTAACATTTAAAACTTATAGGTTACATGAGGTATTTTGTTTAAAGCATCTTCAAATTATGTATGGGTATGTCTACACTAGAAAGTTAGTTCGAACTAACGGACGTTAGTTCGAACTAACTTTCCTATGCGCTACACTAGCGCTCCGTTAGTTCGAACTTAATTCGAACTAACGGAGCGCTTAGTTCGAACTAGGTAAACCTCATTTTACGAGGACTAACGCCTAGTTCGAACTAGCTAGTTCGAACTAAGGGCTGTGTAGCCCTTTAGTTCGAACTAGTGGGAGGCTAAGGCTTCCCAGGTTTCCCTGGTGGCCACTCTGGCCAACACCAGGGAAACTCTATTGCCCCCCTCCCGGCCCCGGAGCCCTTAAAGGGCCACGGGCTGGCTACTCACTTTGTGCCAGTTGCAAGGCTGCAAGCACCCGTGCCTGCACAGCCTGCACCTGCCACACTATGAGCCAGCCATCCGAGGGCTCCCAGCCCTCCACTGCTCCCCACGACCAGCCTGGCGGCTCCCGGGAGCCTGCCCGGGGGCGCAAAAGGCGGGCGCCCGCCTGGTCAAGTGCGGAGATCGTGGACCTCATCGAGGTTTGGGGGGAAGCCTCAAATGTCCACGATCTCCGCACTAGCCACCGGAACGCGGCCGTCTATGGACGCATGGCTGCCAGCCTGGCCGCCAGGGGCCACCAGCGCAGCCGGGAGCAGGTGCGCTGCAAGATTAAAGACTTGCGGCAGTCCTACTCCCGGGCCTGCCTGCCAGGGGCTGACCCGGAGGCCTGCCCCCACTTCCATGCCCTGGACCGCATCCTGGGGCCTCATGCCGTCCCTGCCCCCCGGGACGTGATTGACCCCGGGGCAGAGGGACCGCTCCTGGACACCGAGGAGGAGGAAGAGGGCTCTGAGAGCCAGGAGCCTGCTGCCAGCCTTCCCAGGACCCGGGACCCCCGAGGCACCCCACAGAGCCGCTCGCCTGCATCATCAGAGGCCGGGGAGGCATCCACCTGTGAGTACCCTCGTGTTCCCCTTATGTGTACGGGGGGCTGGGGCGAGAGGGAGCCCCGGGACCGTGCGCCTGGGCCTTGCCCACTACGGAGCAGCAGCTGGGGATCCTGCAGGGGCCCTGGCCTTGCAGAGGGGAGCTGGGTTTCACACACCTGGGCCCCTGGGGTAATTGACCGCTGGTCTTCTTGCACCACAGCTGCAGCACCGGGGACTGCAGGGCGCACCACCCCGCCTGCAGCAGCCGCCCGCGCCCGGGCAAGCAGGACAGCCAGGAACCAGGAGGACTACCAGAGGCGGCATCTCCGGTTCCTGGACCGACAGCTCCGTCTCCAGGACCACTGGGTCCAGGAGGACCTCAGGCTGCGCCAGAGGAGTCTGGAGGCCCTGGAGGAGCAGGGCCGTGCCCTGCGAGGCCACCTCCAGAGCCTGCTAGACCGCTTTCCATTTCCTCCTCCCCCTGCTCCCCCTCTTGCTCCCCCTCTTGCTCCCCCTGCTCCCCCTCTTGCTCCCCCTCTTGCTCCCCCTGCTCCTCCTGCTCCTCCTGCTTCCGCTCCTGCTTCCTCCACACCCCCTGTCCTCTCTGCCCCCCCCTCCACAACCATTCCCCACCGACGCCCCCGGACCCGCAGTGTGGCGAGACGGGAGAGGCACCCAGACTCCCACCCCTGAGCTTTCCTTTCCCTTCCTCCCTTCCCTCCCCTCCCCTTCCAGCTCCCTCGTCCCAGGTTTCCCCCTCCCTTCTCCCACCTTCATTCCTCCCTCCCCCACCCCAGTTCTGTGAAATAAACAGACGTTTTTGTTGGAAAAACAGGTGTCTTTATTTGACAGTAGGTAGGGAGGGGAAAGGGGAAGGGGGGGGTAGGGTGGAAGAAGGCCCCGGTGGGGCATGCAGGGAGAGGTCAGTCCTCCTCCTCCTCCACCTGGAAGCTCTCCCGCAGGGCTTCCCGGATCCGGATGGCCCCCCGCTGGGCTTCCCGGACGGCGGCGGTGCGGGGCTGACCGTAGTGTCCAGCCATGCGGTCAGCCTCAGCCATCCAGGCTGGCAAGAAAGCCTCCCCCTTCCGCTCACACAAATTGTGGAGCACACAACATGCCGCCACCACGGGAGGGATGTTGTGCTCGGCCAGGTCCAGACGGGTGAGGAGGCATCGAAAGCGGGCTTTCAGTCGCCCGAAGGCCCCCTCCACCACGATGCGGGCCCTGCTCAGCCTGTTATTGAAGGCCTGGCGGGAGGGATTGAGGTGTCCCGTGTAGGGCTTCATGAGCCAGGGCTGCAGTGGGTAGGCGGCATCCCCCACCAGGCAGACGGGCATGTCCACGTCCCCGACCCTGATGTGGCGGTCGGGGAAGAAGGTCCCGTCCTGCAGCCGCTGGCACACGGAGGAGTTCCGGTACACCCGGGCGTCGTGTGCTTTGCCGGACCAGCCCACATTTATGTCCGTCAACTGTCCCCGGTGGTCACATACGGCCTGCAGGATGACGGAGAAGTACCCCTTGCGGTTCACGTACCGGGACGCCTGGTGTTCCGGGGCACGGATGGGGATGTGCGTCCCGTCGATGGCCCCCCCGCAGTTGGGGAAGCCGAGGGCGCCGAATCCCCGGATGACGGCATCCGGGTTGGCGAGGCGGACCACCCTGCGGAGCAGCACCCGGTTGATGGCCTTGACCACCTGCGGAGAGAGACACAGCAAAGCGTCAATCAGTGGGGCGCCCGGGTGGCTGGGAGCGTGCGTGCCCTGGCAGTGCCCCGCGCCCCACTCCCGGAAGCAACCCCCCTGGCGGCGTGTAGTACGGCCGGGACAGCCCGACCCCTCCGGTGCGGGGCGCTTTCGCCTCCTCCCGCCCCCCCCTTTGTCCCTGGGGCGGCCCATCCCCTCCTCGCAGCCCCCCTCCCCCCCGGCTCGGTGGCCGACGAGCGCCGTACCTGCATGAGCACTGCTCCGACAGTGGATCTCCCCACGCCGAACTGGTTCCCGACGGATCGGTAGCTGTCCGGCGTGGAGAGCTTCCAGAGGGCGATGGCCACCCGCTTCTGGAGGGGGATGGCGGGCCTCATGCGAGTGTCCCTTCTTTGCAGGGCAGGGGCGAGCCACTCGCAGAGCTCCAGGAAGGTGTCCCTCCTCATCCTAAAGTTCTGGGTCCACTGTCGGTCGTCCCAGCGCTCCAGGACGATGCGGTCCCACCAGTCGCTGCTGGTGTCCAGACGCCAGATGCGGCGGGGCACGCCGGTGCCGGGGCGCCGCCGCGGCTCCTCCACGGCCCCCAGGGCGGCCAGGCGGAGAGGCAGGGGGCTGACGTTCCCCAGGTGGTGCCAGGCAGCCTCGAGCCATTGCTGGCAGGCTTGCAGCAGCAAGTCCAGAACGTGCACCAGAAGGTGCAGGGCGAGCCGTGGCTCCATGTTGCCACCTGCGGCGGCCCCCCCGAAGGGAAGCACCGACACAGACGGGCACAGAGACCGACGCTTTGCTGTCCCTCGGCGAGGTTGGCAAGCAAGCAGGAAAAGCTGAGAACTGGCTGTCCAGGGGGGTCCCTTTAAGCACGAGCCTCAGATAGCCTCAGACAGCAGCCACACAAAGCAACTGCTGACCTGATGCCCTGCCAGAACCGGTTTCAGCTGCCCTTAAATGCCCCCCTGCGTCCAATCAGTGTGGACGCGCTAGTTCGAACTAGCAAAACGCTAGTTCGAACTAGTTTTTAGTTCTAGATGCGCTAGTTCGAACTAGCTTAGTTCGAATTAACTAATTCGAACTAAGTTAGTTCGAACTAGCGCTGTAGTGTAGACGTACCCCAAATTTGTATTCATAAGCTAATGTTCATAAAGCCTGGGGGACCATCACAGTGTGCATCTGTAGTTACAATCCAAGGGAAGAGAAGGTGGAGGAATGGTCAGAGGGTTTTCAGGTGCGGAGGACCTCACAGAAGAAGATGCAGAGGTGAGGGGTGATCTCCCCAATCACACCGCAATATCATTTTATGTTTTGCTGGTGCTTAAAATTTGGTAGTCTCTATCCTTCCTCTCTCTCTCTCTCTTTCTGTTTCTTCCATCTAAAGTATTTCAGTTGCTATGGAAACAATAATGATATTGGGATGGGTGGAGCTTGGTGACATTAACAATAGCAGAATAAAGCCTGCTGATTCCTTGGGCTGCTCACATTATATAGTGAGTAAGCTGACTGTACCTCACAGGGCTGGATACTTGAAGTGGCCCAGGGGAATGCTAATTGTGACAGTAGTGTTTGGCAACATGAGAGGAAATTGGCTAGTGTTCAGAGGGAGATAGCTCCTTCAGTAGCCAACTCCAGTGCAAGGGGATAGGGATGTCAACGTATAAGCCTGGCCTTACTGGTTAATCCTGTCAGCGATACACATTCCCCCCCCCCCCCCACTGCCTCGGTATCAAAGGCAGCAAGGGCGGGAGGTGGGAGCTGGTGCCTGTGCAGAGCCAGCTTTTAAGCTGGATGCTCATGAGCATCGGATTTGCCTGCCACCTTCCTTGTACTGCTGCCTCTATCGTGGGATCCGGTCCATGAGGGGAGCCAGGTTATAAATCAGTTCCCCATGCAGACTGATACAGAAGCAGCAGCCCCTCTCTGCAGGGGGCTGAGCTCCCCATGGACAGAGGCTCAGGGCTTGGGGAGCCCTCTGGCACCTCCACTGCTGCCTGCTGCTGGGAGGTTTTTAAACTGGCTCCCCTTGCGGACTAGCTCCTGCCTGCCACCCTGTGGTGCTGCCTCTGACAGACAGGAAGCAGAATGGGGTGACAGGGGACTTGCTGGGAATGGGGCCAGGAGCGCACTGGCTGCTGACCGTGCCCCTGGGTACTATCAAAGTCATCTAACCACTAAAATGTGGTGCGGTTACACAACTATTCAATTACATGCTGTCTAGCATCCCTACAAGTAGAAGGAGAGAGTATTTCAACGGCATGGTAGAGTGGAGCTCCATTGTGCCTGATCCCCATTAGTGTAAGGTCTCTGCCCCAGAGCAGTCCTAACTTGCACTGGGGATGACTAGTGATTCCCTGCGGCTGCCATTTTTGCTGAATCATAGTGAAGCATACAGGGCTATGCTCAAATTGCAGCATCACACAAACTAAAATGCACTCAAAAATAACAATCTTAGAATTAATTGCTACTTGACTGGCTTTGAAAGGACAGGGAGGAAGAGGAGCAATTGTGGACGCTATCAGGGAGCGCTTTCTGAGAGGAAAGACAGAACATGAGTTGGCTTTCAGTCAAACATATTGTGAATGAACCACAATTTGGCACCTCCTGACATACAGTATGGCATTCCTGCTGCCTGGGGGGCTTGGCTCAGCACTGGCCTTCCTAGAGTTATTGGAGCACACAGACAGAAATACTGTGAAGCATCATGAAAGGCTGCGTTATTTAACCAGGATGGTGTGGTCATGTTGCTCACAGCCCCACAATTCGATTCAGCAGCAGCACTGCTATTATAAGAGAGGAGCAGGGGTTACAAATGGATGGGTCAATTTACATGGACTCCAGTGGCTACAATTACATCTTGCTTTTTAAAAACACAGATAAATGCAACTAGAATATAAAATCACAGTCATCAACTAACAAAACCCACCTCTAAAGGGAAATCCTTCCCTAATGGAAAATCAATAGGGATTTTGCCACTGTCATCAGTGAAGCCAGAGTTTACCCCCTACGATGAAGGTCAGGGTGGGCTGCCCCGATGGATGAAGAGACACTTCTGTTTCTTTTGGAACACCTATCAAAAATATCATTCTAATCCTCAGACAGCTTTCTGATCACTCTGACACTTCTTGCTCCCGTCCCGTCCTATCTGCAGGGTTCTGCCCCTCCTCAAGCAGGATCTGCTTCCTTGATCCTGTTTGTTCTGCTTCTGGCAGTCTCCCATGGTAGTGAATGATGTCACTTCTGCCAGCTGTAGTGTACTCAGAGGGATCCATCAGGCACTCCATTTCAGATTCTCGTAGGGGGGACCTGTGCATGCCACTCGAGTGGGGGTGAGGACAAAGAACAGTGGCTTTAGCAGTGTTACTGAGCATGCTTTTACTTCAAGCCAAGCAGCAAATTGGGGGAGGGACGAGGGGAGGGAACTGACCCTATGTGTCCTACCCAATACGCACATCACATCTTTTCAGGGGCTACTAAGGCACTTACAAACTCTAGTTTTTTGGCAGATTACTTAGCAATTAGCTGACAAGAAGCACTCTATCAAATTCCTGTAGAAAAGAAGGAAAAGTAAATAAATGTCAGAGCCTCTCAGCTCTAATACAAACATATTCTGACATCTTGTGGCAAGTCACCTAAGGGACACTGGTTAGGCTTAACATTTTAATACGCTTATTTTGTTACTAGTTCTGTGGAGAGAGAGAGACATTGTCAGGGCTCCTGGGCACTATCTCACCTCTGAGCAGGGAATGGGGTCTAGTGGTTTACATCAGGGGGCAGATACATCTGGGTTCTACATAATAAGAACATCAGAATGGCCATACAGGGTCAAACCAATGGTCCATCTATCCCCGTAACCTGTTGTCTAACAGTGTTCAATGCCAGGTGCTTCAGAAGGAATCAACAGAAGAGGAAATCATCGAGTGATCTATCCCATGTCATCCATTTCCATTTTCTGACAAACATAAGCTAGGGACACCATCCCTGCCCATTCTGGCTAGTAGTCATTGATGGACCTATCCTCCTTGAACTTACTTTGTACTTATTGGAACTCTATTATAGTTTGGCCCTTTCCACCATCCCCTGGCAAAGTGTGCCACAGATTGACCATGAAAAAATACTTTCTTTTGTTTGCTTTAATCTTCTGTGTATAAATGTAATTGGGTGACCTTCTTGTGTCATGTTAGTGAAGAAGTAAATAACATTTCCTTATTCAATTCTTCCACACCATTCATGATTTTATAAACCTCTAACAATCTTTAGTCATTTTGTTTCCAAGCTGAAAAGTCCCAGGGTATGTGTACACTTGCAGCCTATTTCGGAATAGTGCTGCAAATTTAGGCATTCGGAATTGCGAATCAAGCCCGGGATTTAAATATCCCGCGCTTGCTTTACATCTTCCCGGCCGGGCGCCATTTTTTGAAATTTATAAGCCCGGAATAACTGCCCGTGTCTACACGCGGCAGTGAAACGGGCGTTCGAAATAAAGCCCTATTTCGAACTACCTGTTATTTCTCCTGCAATGAGGTTTAACAGGTTTAAACAGTGTAGTTATTCCGGGCTTGTAAATTTAAAAAAAAAAAAAAATGGCGCCCTGGCCGGGAAGATGCAAATCAAGTGCGAGATATTTAAATCCTAGGTTTGATTTGCAATTCCGAATGCCTACATTTGCAGCCCTATTCCGAAGTAGGCTGCAAGTGTAGACATACCCCCAGTCTTTTAAATCTCTCCTCATATGGAAGCTGTTCCTTATCCCTAATAATTTCTGTTGCCCTTCTCTGTATCTTTTCCAAATCTAATATATCTTTTTTAAATGGGGGTGACCAGTTCTGCATGCAGGATTCAAGATGTCAGTGTACCATGATTTTATATAGAGCAATATGATGTTTTCTGCCTTACTATCTGTTCCTTTCCTAATGAGTCACAATATTCTGTTAGCTTTTTAGATTACCACTATACCTTGAACAAATATTTTCTGAGAATTATCCACAGTGATTCCAAGATGGCTTTTTTGAGTAGTATCAGCTACTTTTGTATGTATAGTTGGGACTATATTTTTCCATGTGCATTATTTTGCATTTATTCACATTGGGCAACACAATGACAGATGGAATTCAATCACCCAATTTTTTGACATCCCTTTGTAACTCCTTTAAGTCAACTTCAGTCTTAATTATTTTAAGTAATTTTGTATCATCTGCAAATTTGCCACTTTACTGTTTACCCCTTTTCAAGATCATTTATGAATACATTGAATAGTACTGATCCCAGTACAGACCTCTGGCACACCCCATTATTTATTCCTACCCTTTGTTTCCTATCTTTTAAGTGGAATACCTGGCAATGTTTTTGTGATCATCTAATGATCTTTCAATTACTTGAATGATAAGCCTTTTGTTATTTTAATCACGCTGCCTTCCTCTGTTTAGAAACAAATTCTGTTCCAAATGCAAAGCTGGAAGCAGCACAAGCTCTGTTGCAGTTAAGAGCTGGGTCTGAGGCTAGAGCATGCGCTTTAAGTAGACCTCAAGTATTAAATTCAGAGGTTCAGACTTTGGGAGGAGAGGCGACAGCCCCTTACACCCTTGTAAATGTTACCCCTGAGCTCTATTGGAACCCTGGTAGCTGAGGCATCTCTGGAGAGATACAGAATTGATGCATTTCCTGGCTACCTGAGGCACACACCTTCTCTCATGTGCTGTTCTCATTTGGATGGTACTGTTTGAGCAGCCTCCTACAGGTGGATGTTCTGCTGCCAAGGGCCCTGTGGCCTAGTTTATTCATATAGCAGATCCATCACCATTTTAACTCTGTCTCTTAATTAGATTTGTAAACCAGGTCTCCTAACCCTAATGTCTCTTTCTACTTTCTTCCTTGCCACTCTATATCTCTCCTCTTCTTGCTCAGTAGCATGGTGTATCTCTGATTCTCCCCCAACCCTCATCTCATACTCAGTGCAATTGAATTTTGAATGTGCTCCTTTTATGACTCACTGGATTATAATATTTCCATTGCATTTTAATCATCATTATGACAACATCTGTTGGCAGCAGTACACAGATGTTTTTCAGAACAAATTCCCAAGGATTTTAAATGGTTATGTATCTATGCTAGAGAGAAAAAAAAATTTTGAAGGTTGTGCTTAGAGTGCATCTAATTTTGGAATAAGCTCCATTGAACTCACTGGCACTTCTGTTTTTTGAGAAAACAAGTACAGGATGGGTTTCCCTTGGAAAAGCTGAGTTATGCTAAAGAAAAATAGGGACTAGATTTATGAAATCACCATTATGATTTGTGAACATGATGTGCCAAAATATGAGGCATACATTTACTATATGTTTGAGAGAATTTGTCTGCCTGTCTCTCTGTCTGTTCAAGAACTCCTCCTAAATTGTAAGAGGTAGAACTACCAAATTTGGTGTACAGCTTCCTCTTATCATAACGTAATGCAAGTTCAGGATTTGGTTGTGTCAGGAAAATGGGATGTGCCTGGAATGGGATTGCGTCTCATAAAATGGAAAAGGAGGGCATGGGGACAGCAGGGGATATAGGATGGAAAGTAGGGATAGTTATACTGTATAACAGGGGTCAGCAACCATTTCAACCAAAGAGCCAAACTACATTAAAATTCAGAACAAATGGTCAACAAAGATCCATATAAGAATGTCTATTTGCATGGCTGAAAATGTACAATATAATATTATTGATAATTAACATGATGATTAATAAAAGCATAAATGAAACACTGTACTCAGACTTTATTTAATGGGACTTCTGCTTTTTCATCTTTTTGCACATTTCTTTGATGTTTACATCATAACTGGTCAAATTCAGGTTCAAGCACATGAGTAATTCCACATTTTTAAAATTTTGAATGAATTTTTCATTTTAATTTCAAAAGTTGCATGCATTTTGGGAATGAAAAGAACCATATTTGGTTCCATACTGAGCCATATTTGGCTCTAGAGCCATAGGTTGCAGACCCCTGCTGTATAGTGACCCTAGGAGGTTAGCAAGGGGGGATGCAAGGTAATGATTTGGTTGTGCCAGGAAAATGGGGTGTGACTGGAATGGGATTGTTTCACATAAAACCATACAGAAAAGAGACAGAATCACCAGGCAGGTGAAAAGGGCTGGCTGGGAGTGCGACCCCGCTCTCCCTCCACCTTCCCCCATCTGGGACTGTCCCAGCTCCAAGCCTTCCACCTAGTTTCTTCACTTCATCTGGTCTTCCACCATTTAGAGAGGGCAAGGGGAGCTGAAGCCCTCCCCAGTTCTTATGGGAACATTGCTGGCTGTTCCCCTTCATCAGGACACAAGGAGGAGAAAGTGCACAATTTGCTACGTTCCTCACTCTGGCTGGGGAGCGCAGGGTGCAGATGAACCTGCCCCAGCTGGGGGACATGCACCCCTCCCCAGCTGTGCCTGCTGGAGCTGCAGTAGCCATGGAAAGACATTTCTCATCTGGCCCAAAGCTGCTGCAGTGAGTGAGGGCTGGAATAGTCTTCTCTCCCCAGGGCAGCCTACAAAATGAATCCCTAATCTTCAACCCAGAGCAATGATTTAAATGAAGAAAAACAAAAAATTAACTGGGTTAAGGACCATAGCAACGCAGAACTTCCTTACCTTTCCACAGCTATCTTCTGGCTTACCTACATAGAGAACCATGAACTTGAATAGTGAAATGTTTAAGCTCTCCTGCTTTCCTTGACAAAACACACTCTCTTCCTTTTGGTTTCATTTAGCTTAGGAGGTTGCATTTCTTTGACCCCATCATAAAAAGGAAAGCAAACACTTACTAACAAAACCTGATACAGCAGTACAATACCCAAAGGAGGGATGTGATGGTAGATCTAAGAAGCAATTAACATCAAGAAAAATCTAAGAAATAACATTGACAGCAGCAGTCACTTTCATTTTCTACTGAGCATGCTGGCAGCATTGACAATTAATTTCATGTAAATTAAAATATGGATTAGCTACTTTGATAAAAAATAATACTTTATAAAATGCCACTAATTTGATTAACAGAAATACTTGCCTTCTCTTTTTCCTTCCTGATAGCTTCTTTATTGCTCTTTTGTCTTTTTGGGTTTATTATCCCGCAGTCAAGCGGGTGTTTTGAATTCCAGAATTGTTATTTAGGCAGCACAGTGAAGAAAGAGGCTCCTGGTAGGTGTATAACAGCTACATTTTGTTCAGAAAAGAAGTGGTGGTGTCTGGATGAAGGTTGAGTGGAGATATACTACTGCTCACTCTTTCATTTTGCTGATGTATGCCCTGATTCTGCAATGTATTCTGCACATAGGCAGGGATCCAATTTTCTGGCACTCATTATAGGATTGGAGCTTTAGGTAGTGCCTTCCCAGTCCTACCAACCCATCTGCAGTTCTTTCATGCCCAGAAGGGACAGAGTTCTGAAATTGAATCAGTCAGCTGGCCCAATGGAGTCAAACTGCTTTAGATAGTTTCTTGAAATCAGTGAAAGCGATATAACTTTTGTGGAGAGGACTATGAAAAGGGAGGCATTGAATCTTTGGAGCAGGACTGGTTCATTATAATCTTATGGCCCTGTTTCTGTTTGTTCTGCATTTATCTTTTGTAAAAGCAAATAAAGAAAGAACAAATATCACAAAGGATATTATTATTTTGGAACTATCTTAACAAACAGAAGAAACGTGCTTGAAAAAGCTGAATGCCCTTTATTTGCAAACCAAGATGACAAAATTGTCCTGGGAAATCAGTGATTTGGAGCATGCCAATTTTGGATTGTAATGCATATTAGATGTGGCACTTTGTTTTTATATATGCTGTGAAGTGTACTCAGTGCTGAACAGGCATAAGGTGGACCAAACCAATATCAGCACACCTGTTCCAAACAATTGACAGTAACAAAGCATGAAGTATAAATACAGTGAAATACCATGTAGAATAGTGGTCTCCAGCCTTTTTAAGCAGAAAATCACTTTGAATTTAAGTGCAATACAGGATCTACCTCAAATTCCCCATTCCCACCTCCTTCACCACCCTTTTTCTGAGACCCTGTCCTCTCACTCTGTTCCATAGAATCATAGGACCATAGAACTGGAAGAGACCTCAGAAGGTTATCAAGTCCAGCCCCCTGCTCTAGGCAGGACCAATCCCAACTAAATCAACCCAGCCAGGGCTTTGTCAAGCCAAGACTTAAACACCTCTAGGGATGGAGACTCCACTACTGCCCTAGGTAACCCATTCCAGTGCTTTACTACCCTCCTAGTGAAATAGTTTTTCCTAATATCCAACCTGGACCTCTTCCACCACAACTTGAGACCATTGCTCCTTGTTCTGCCATCTGTCACTGCTGAGAACAGCCTCTCTCCATCCTCTTTGGACCTCCCTTCAGGAAGTTGAAGGCTGCTATCAAATCCCCCCTCACTCTTCGCTTCTGCAGACTAACCAGACCCAAGTCCCTCAGCCTCTCCACATAGGTCATATGCTCCAGCCCCCTAAACATTTTGGTTGCCCTCCCCTGGACCCTCTCCAATGCATTTTGTTTTGTAGTGGGGGGCCCAGAACTGGACACAATACTCCAGATGTGGCCTCACCAAAGCCGAATAAAGGGGAATGATGACATCTCTGGATCTGCTGGCAATGCTCCTCTTAATGCAACCTAATATGCCATTAGCCTTCTTGGCTACGAGGGCACACTGTTGACTCATATCCAGCTTCTCATCCACTGTAACCCGGAGGTCCTTTTCTGCAGAACTACTACTTAACTGGTTGGTCCCCAGCTTGTAACTATGCTTGGGATTCTTCCATCCCAAGTGCAGGACTCTGCACTTGTCCTTGTTGAACCTCATCATATTTCTTGTGACCCAATCCTCCAATTTTTCTAAGTTACTCTGGACCCTATCTCTGCCCTTAAGCGTATCTACTTCTCCCCCTAGCTTAGTGTCATCTGCAAACTTGCTGAGGGTGCAATCCATCCCCTCATCCAGGTCATTAATAAAGATATTGAAGAAAACCGGTCCTAGAACCGAACCTTGGGGCACTCTGCTAGAAACCGACCGCCATCCTGACATTGAGCCGTTGATCACTACCCGCTGGGCCCGGCCTTTTAGCCATTTTTCTATCCATCTCACTGTCCATTTATCCAATCCACATTCCCTTAGCTTGCTGGCAAGAATATTGTGGGAGACCGTATCAAAAGCCTTGCTAAAGTCAAGGGCTGTGTCTCGACTGCATCCCTTTTCCATAAAAGGGATGCAAATTAGACACATCGCAATTGCAAATGAAGCGGGGATTTAAATTCCCCCCTGCTTCACTTGCATAAAAATGGCTGCCGCTTTTTTCCGGCTCAGAGCTTTGCCAGAAAAAAGTGCCAGTCTAGACGCATATCTTTTGGAAAATAAAGCCTTTTCCGAAAGGTCCCTTATCCCTTATTTTAAGAGGGATCATCTCTGCACCTGTTCCTCACTCATTTTCATCTGGTTGGGGCGGGGGGGAGGAGTGCGGGTGGTGCAGGCTCTGGTCTTGGGCCAAAAGGTTCAGAATGTGGGAGGGGCTCCGGGCTGAGCAGGGGTTTGGCATGCAGGTGGGGGTTCAGGGCTGGAGCGGGGTTTCAGGATGCAGGCTTTGGCTGGATGCAGCTTACCTCAGGTGGCTTCTTGGGGAGTAGGGCAGGCTCACCCCCACTCTGGGCCTGCGCTGCTCCCAAAAGCATCTGGCATGTCCAGCAGCATTTCTGAGGGAGGAGGGACAGGTGGCTCTGTGTGCTGCTCCCTGTCCACAGGCACTCCCCCTCCCCCACACCTTTCATTGGCCATGGTTCCCCATTTCTGGCCAATGGAAGCGGTGGAGGCAGTGTCTGCTGGCAAAGACAGCGTGTCGAGACTCCCTGCTCCAGCTCCCTAAGGAGTCGCAAGGACATTTCAGATGTTTCGAGGAGTGGTGCAGGGCTGGGGCTGGAGGGAGTCTCCCTTAGCTCCACTGTTGTGCTGAACTGCTAGTGGCTGATCTCCCAGTTCGGCTGCAGGAGCTCCCAGGAGACTCCTGGTCAGTTTTCCACACATGGATGGGAAAATTAGAGAGAATGAATTTTGTTATATGCACCAATATTGAGGTAATGTGGAGCACCAGTACACACACACACACACACACACACAAATTTCCATCGGGATTAATTACTCCTTCCACAACAGGCTAGGCATTTTAGAACTCACTACTCAATTACATTTAAACATAGGAGAATAAAATGATGAAATGCACAGATCAGTCAAAAACCTGAAATAACTTAATTTGAAAGAAGTAACAGCAACACAAGTAAGTGATGTGTCAGGAGGTGAGTGTGAAAGACAGAGTGTGTTGGTCTGACAGACACATACGGTGTGAGAGTGACAGAGATTCATACTGCCCCTTTAAGTATGCTGAGCACATTCACACATAACAACAGCTGCCAGAAAGCTCCCTGGATCCCAAGCCCTGTCATGTCCCCTCCCATAGAGATGGGGTACAGCAGTAGAGGGAGGGGGATTCCCTGATATCAGCACCTTTCTCCTCTGTCTCCCTCACCCCGCATAGCCAGCAGAAGGTCCTGAGAAGCGAGACAGTGGAGGGAGGTACAGCTGACCTGCTGGTATTTGATAGCCTTCCAGCCGAATCAGTCGGATTACCTGTCAGAGGCTCCAGGATCTACCAGTTGGTGTCCACTGATATTGAGGCATTCTTAATCTTTATATATATATATATATATATATTCTTTTTGTGGCATATAAATATGGGCAGCATCATATGTTAAGCTGTGCAAACAACTGATTTTTCAGTTCAGTAGCTGAATCAAAAAACAAAAAAAAAGGTCACCCTGAAAGAGAATATTCCAAAATGTTCAAAGAACTGAAATGCTAAAAGTTACGTGTCATGTCAACCAGAAGGGTTTCTGTTGACCCATAATGAAATGTTTCCTTTTGGTTGAGGTTTATAAAATATTTTTTAAATTAAATTGAGAGAAGTAAATGAAATTTTGAAATATATTATTACAGTAATGCCAAAACAAGCCAATTTGACATTTCATTTTTTTGAGCTAAACAGCTAGCTAAAACTGAACCACATTTGCAAATTCTTTCAATTATTGCCAATTTTGAGTTTTGATTAAACATAAAAAAATGTTTATCTAACTCTAATCATATGGCCTTGGAGTAGCAATGTGTGTGGTAAATGCAAATGACTTTTTGACCTTGTAGATTCAAGTGAAGCTAAGACACAAGGACAACATGAGTAGAATGGGAGATTGGGGGTGAAAGGGAAGAAAAAAGGGCTCAAACCTTCATTGCTAGAATGCATTTGACTTTCCTGGGAGATTTAGGTGCACTACCAAGTCATGCTTGGGGTTTCACAAAGCAAAAAGTAAAGTAAAAGGAGTTTCTTTGACTGTAGAAATGTGTAATGGAAGCTGAAAAGATATTGGCCTTAGTGATGTGAATGTTTAACGGATTAACAAGTAAGCCTCATTCTTAGAGGGTGAGGCTAATCGGTTAAGGTTAACCAGTGAGGGCTGGAAAAGCTCCCTACCCGCCATGGCCTCCCTCTCACCCACCATCCCTTTAATTGATTAACCAGTTAAATAGGATTTTGCATCTCTAATTTGCTTTGTGCATTTTGATTGTGTAGTTTTGTCTTCAGAATCCCTGGCATTTTCACTAAGGGTGTGTCTAGACTACTCAGTTTTGTCGACAAAAGTGGACTTTTGTTGACAAAACTATACCAGCGTCTACACTACTGCTGAGTTCTGTCGACATAACGTCGACAGAACTCAGCAGTTTTTTCGACGCTGGTATACCTCATTTTATGAGGCATAACACCTTCTGTCGACAGAGTTCTGTCGACAGAAGGTGTTATTGCCTGTAGGGTTGCGTCTAGACTACAGGGTTCTGTCGACAAAGCAGCTTGCTTTGTCGACAGAACTCAATGTGTCTGGACGCTCTTTGTCGACAGAAGTTTTGTCGACAGATACTGTCGACAAAACTTCTGTCGACAAAACCCGGTAGTCTAGACGTACCCTAAGAGAAAATGAATGGAGACGACCCAATCCTGTTACAGGTATTCACTTCAGATTTCCACTAAAGGCAATGGGAGTTCTGGTTATATACCTCCTCACAATGAAAGATGCATAGATGGGAGGAATATTGGTATCAAAATGTACAAGGAACTTACATATTCTGATGACACATTTCTTTAAAATCCAGAACTCTCACTTGCCGGATTTCTTAATATGGACTATTTGGTATTATAATCAAACGAATGAATTAACTGGGGACTAATCAGAGGTTGTAAGGATTTTATGGGGCAAACTTTGAAAATTGGAATTTCAAATCAGTTCTGCATGGACTGATACAGCTAATGATAACAAATAGCTTGAAAATTACGATAAAGAAATTTTGCACTAGAATCAGCAAACTGGTATAGGAAATTGGGATAAACCTCAATGTGCGTGTGTGTGTCCATAGGCGTGCACAGCACATTTCATTAGGGTGTGCACCCAAAGAAGTTTTTTTAAATGTACTCTTTGACCCCCATTAGCCACACCTCCTGACCCCCATTAGCCACACCTCTGGAAGTAACACTCTCAGGACAAGATGGACACACGACCAGAAGTAAAAGGTGTCATGTGATCCCCCTCTAAGGACTTTTTCCACCATCGTCCTACCAATAAGGATTAGTTTGTCCCCCACCAAACCTCCCTCATGCAACTATCCTGCAGTTGCATTAACCCAATGTGTGTGACATTAATTTGCAGGTGGAGAGGCTGGGGGAAGTGTTCACGCTAAGAGTTTCCTCCCATGAGCAGAATGAATTTTGTGTTGTGCACCAGTACTGAGTTCATGTGTCTTGTTCGGATGTGCCACTGTGGTACCCAAGTTATTAATAAATATCTTATAAACCTCTGCCTTTTCCCTCTGCTGCCATGTCTCCTCCCCTTGCTCCATCAGGTTCCCTGTGCCTGCTGCCCCCAACGTAAGAACATAAGAATGGCCATACTGGGTCAGATCAAAGGTCCATCTAGCCCAGTAGCCTGTCTTCCAACAGTGGCCAGGTGCCCCAGAGAGGGTGGACCAAAGACAATGATCAAGCGATTGTCTTGTGCCATCCATCTCCAGCCTCTGACAAACAGAGGCCAGGGACACCATTTCTATCCCCTGGCTAATAGCCTTTTATGGACCTAACCTCCAGGAAATTATCTAGCTTCTCTTTAAACTCTGTTATAGTCCTAGCCTTCACAGCCTCCTCTGGCAAGGAGTTAGTTCCACAGGTTGACTATGCGCTGTGTGAAGAAGAACTTTTACTTATTAGTTTTAAGCTTGCTACCCATTAATTTCATTTGGTGTCCCGTAGTTCTTATATTATGGGAACTAATGAATAACTTTTCTTTATTCACCCTCTCCACAGAGCTCATGCTTTTATAGACCTCTATCATATCCCCTGTCAGTCCTCTCTTTTCGAAACTGAAAAGTCCCAGTCGCTTTAACCTCTCCTTATATAGGACCTGTTCCAAACTCCTAATCATTTTAGTTGCCCTTTTCTGAACCTTTTCCATGGCCAAAATATATTTTTTGAGGTGAGGAGACCACATCTGTACACAATACTCAAGATGTGGGCATACACATGAGACACAAGAGACACATGAGACCATCGTAACCACAGAGCCCCAACGCTCTGAGCAGGACCCACACACAGAGGCACCGGAAGCCACATTTATCCTCCAGGTTCAACATCCTACCTGCCCGGGAAATGTAGCTCCCCAGAGCAAGCTGTGTGGGGCCGAATTGGTGATTCCTGGTTGAGTCTGATGCCTTGGGGTGGAGGAGAAGCCCTGTCCCACCCCGAGTGCGTTGTGGAGCCTCAGCCGGACTCACTCGCACTTCGCCAGGACCATGCGCGGGGCTGACAGTGTCCCAGGATCAGCATGTGCCGGGGTCAGTCCTGTTCCCTGCCGGCTGATTTGCTCTCCCCACCACCCCCACTTTCCCTGGCCCTTCCCAACCAGCACTGCTACCCCGACACCCTCCCAGCCACCCCTGCTTCCTGCTGCCCAGTTCTCCTCCCAATCTCCCCTGTCCAGCCCCACTGCTCCCGACACCTCCCCGTCTCCTCCAGCCACCCACACTGCCCCTCCCCCCATCTTCCCAGGCTAGCTACACTGCCCCCGCCTACCAGCCACACCCCGCCCCCTTCCCAGCCAGCCCTGCCCCCCTCCCGGCTGGTATTTTTTCCCTGGGTGGGCTCTGAGCAGCGGGCCCTCACCATGTGGGCAGCTCTGGAACCCGGCCTCCAGCAGCCCAGCTCGGGCCAAGCCCAGCGCGCAAGGAGCGGCTGCTGCAGCCCTGTCCAGCCAGGCACCACTTCCAGCGCGGCCCGGCCCGGCCAGTGGTGAGACTCCCGGGCCCCAGCACCGAGGGGGCGGCTCTCGGGCTCGGAGCGCACGATCGGCCGCTGGGGCGCAGGCAGGTGAGTGGCGCTGGTGAGGCAGGGAGCCCGGCCGCCCCCTCACCCTGTGAGCGGCTCCTCTGCCATCGCCAGAGCTGCACCGGAGACGGCAGCCGGCAGTAGGGGTACAAAGGCGGGGGGGCTCCACAGGCGGGAGAGGGAGTTGCGGGGGGGTGCACGGGAGGGGGTGGCCGGCCACAGGGGGCACTGGGGAGGGGCCGCACTCATCCAAAGGCCTCCCATGTCCTCCACTGGCTTCATGGTGTGCGGCCCTGGCTTTTGAAGTGCCCAGGGCCGCCAGAGCATGCGCAGCATGCACAGCCGGGCTGTGCAGCTTCTGACACCGCGGCCGCCAGCGTCTTCTTGGCGGGGCTTGCCCCGTCACACCCGTCATCCTCCAGCCGGCCAGTCTGCCAGTCAGCCCCGGATTAGGGTGTGCCCAGGCACACCCGGCACGCCCTGTGCACACACCTGTGTGTGTGTATGTGTGTGTGTGTAAAATTATTTCAGTCAAGGCAACATTTGCAAAATGTCTTTTTGTATGCTTCCATTTCCCTTCTTAAGTATGTCAAGGAGACACAGTCAAAAAATGGGAACATTTTCATGGAAATTATCCCTTTTTTCAAAAGATCTAATATTTCTGACCAGTTCTACTTCCCAGCAAATATGTGACAATGCTAAATAAATGGTTAGTAGCATGAAACTATAGTTACATATGAATACAGATGAATAATGGTCATGATGTCATGAGACTGTACTATTAAACTGGCAGTTGATTGGATCAACTTTTTAAAATACAGATATTTCTAGATAAACTGTTTGGTGTTCAACACAGAACACTTACAGGTAACACTCCATCCATGACTGGAATCCCCATTTGCAAATAATGACTCTCATATGAGAAGTATGGCCTTTAGACCAGCTCTACGCTAGACCTGGCAGCTCTGCTTAAGGTATGCTGCTTAAGCCAAACTTGGCGGCATCCCCACAACATGAGACCAATAGGTGCAAACGCTCCCGTTGGCTTCCCTTATTCCTGGCATGAGCAGCAGTACTGGACACCGGCAGAGGCACCCTCTGAATTTGAAGTCTTAACTAAACTCACTAAATTGAACTCCAGAAGATTAATTGCGTCAGCATCCATCTTCTGTGGAGTGAAGATGTGCCCTTAGTATAGAAGACTTTGAGCTTCAGTGCTTAAGAGGAAAAATTCTGTAGTGCATCCACCTGGAATAATCCCCACATGATAGTTGAAGACAGGAAATATTTGCTGGCAGCGCTGGGCTTTCAGTCTTTTTCTTATGGAAATGTTGATAAAATTGTTAATGCTTTTAAAACACACAAATATTTTGGAAGTAGTTTTAAAAATAGGTACATTAATGTACGAAATGGTCCATTGCCATCCACTCCATCATCCTTTTCCTTTTGATTAGTTTTAATATTTACCCTTTTCCATCTTCTTTTTATATAGAAAATCATTAATTTGGGAAGTAAAATTGTCAAGATATTGGTTATTTTGGCCCATAGAGCTATGAATTTTTTTCTGAGCACTTGTTCTGTACCTAATTTTCAGTCACCTAAGCAATCACTGCTAGTTCATGGATTTGACTGTGCTACAGGTTGCAAGCGGATTAGAATAATTATCTGAAAAGTCTTGTGCAGCCAATCTAATGGATGGGGTAGTTTTGATCAAGTGCACAATGGAAGTGCAGACCTCCTAAGAATGGCACATAAATACATTAACGCAAATTAACTTCCCTCTATTTATTTTCTTTGACATGGCCTGACATTATTTAATTTGGCGGGGTGGTTTGCAGAGCTGAAGGTCTCTGTCACAGCACTAGCCAGTTATAAGGACTACTGAGTTTGACTGACTTTGCTGGTGTACAGGCAAGTATCCAAGTGCTGGGCCTTGGGGTGATCCTCTCCCTTACTCCAATACTTGCTATTCTCAGGTAATTTAAATAGGATAAAATAGCATGAAGGAGATCTGTAGTGATTCTTCAAGGTAATGGACCTTGATGAAATGTGCTGGACACAGGAATTCAGGAAATCTGACAGTTTTAAGTTGAGGTGCCATCCCCTTGCTAAGCATAACTGCTTTAGAGTCATAATGCAGACTAAAAATCTCAGCTAGCTCTGCTTCAATGCGTGTAAGCTAGTGAATTATTATGTTATCTCTAGTTTATACTAGTCATCAAAGAATAGACTGTTGAGAAGGTCTGGAAAATTCTCAAGGGTTTTGTCTCTATTAATGCAGCACATGACAATGGAAAACATATCTCATACTAATAGCATCTCAGAGCATTTGTAATATGACTGTAGTTTTACTAATTTCATTGAACCTTAGATGATGTGAATTTTCCCTGCCCCCAACTTCATGCTTTCTCCTTCTGCATATTGCATTCAAACAATCTAAGGGAAAATGACACATAATTGCTGTAACATATTTATGTGAAAATTCAGGCCAATTTCTTACTTAAAAAATAAAAATAAAAAAAAATATTGTTCATACCAGAAATTGATAAACTGATAGCTGTTTTCGGAAATATGAAGAAATTCTAAAATGAAATCAGAATGTGAGTTTATGTTATTGTTTCATTCTTCTATTTTTTTACAAGTTCCTGCAGCCAGTCTAGTTCACAGAAATCTAATTAAAAATTAAAAGTCACAACCCACTTTCTTTCAGTTCATAGGTGCTCTACTTTTAAAATAAGGGGTTGAAAAGTAAACTCATGAATTTCCTCTGGTTTGGATTCTCTGCTCTATCATAGCTGAAATTCTGGAGAATGAGTGATTGGTTGTAAAGCCTTCAAAACTATTTGAATCTTTTGTATTTAACTGCACAAGCTAGTTGGAAATTTGTACACAGAAAATTCTCCAAATGTCACATGCATACGACCTTTTGAAAATGGCATCTCACAAATTCATGTTGAAGGCACTTGTTATACAGAGTTTGGGATTTCCCCCCCGCCCCTCCTTCGGCATTTGTCTGGATCTTTAGGAAGAATCTGTGAGAAGCACAGAACCAAAGGGCCAAATACATGAATTTGTATTATTCATTCCTGTTCACAATAGTCTATAACTGCACTCACTTTTTTTTTCATTTGAGGCTTGTTTTTATCAGTGTCTGTTGCTTACTCTTTTAGGGACATATCCTGAAAATGCTGATGTGTTTGAGGAAATTCACAGGGCAATAATCATGTCACAAACATTTGCACTTTCAGCCAGTGAGGGAATAGAAAGGACAATATGTCACTTATATGACCAGTTACATTTAAGCAATACACAACAGATTTGCAATATGACTGATAGATTTGAAAAGGTATGGTTTGCTAGCAGATAGTCTATGTTGAGAGAGAAAGTCTGCATTTGTAGAAATTATTTGTTGCAAATTATTTACTTGGCTCTACTGTTTAATATATATAGATCAGTAAAGATATTTGAATGTCTCTATTAGTCTCAGGAATGTTTATTGCAGGTCTGTTGCCATGGAGCCTAGAATGGATAAGTATTCATCTAATTAAAAATAAAGGTGCAGAAGGTGTAATCTATTTTATTAGTGTTTGGAAACAGTGCAAAAAGCTGCTGTTTTTAAAGGGTCTCATCCTGTGATAGTCAGAGTACCTTCCACTTATTTCAGTTGGGGTTGAAGGTCAAGAAAGAGAATCTCAATGGGGATCAGTATTGAATGGTTTCCTGATAGCATAGCAGACATCTACACTGGAGTAATCAAGGGACAACCAAAGTTTAAATGAAGGTCACAGTGGAATTGCGTTAGACAATTCCACACAAGGCTCTGCTAGGTCTTAGTGCCAGCCAAATTAATTTATCCTACTGTTTTCCATTCTCGGGAATATTCTAAAACTGTAAGACAAGGCAAAGGTTGCTGTTGAATACAAATGCCTGATTTCACTAAATATGATTTACTAACTTATTACTGCTTCTGAAATATTAATCCAGGATACAGATACTGAAACACATGTGATTTCCTCTAAAAATAGCATCTCACCCTAGCTATTAATATTTATTTGACAACCAATAGCATATTCAGAACTGTACAGAGCTAAAGGAGACTGGCCATATGTGTACTTGTACGGAATGTGGAAGTTTTCCATGGTGTTGCATTCTTAAATAAATTGTCTGAATAGGTCAGAGCGTACCACCGCTTTGTTAGACAGCTAGGCACTATGAGAATAGGGCTGATTGAAATGCCTTTTTGATTTACTCCAAGAAAAAATTGTTTGAAAATGTTCATGTTATCGCAGGACATTTCAAACCAAAGGAAAAAAAATTAGTTTTGGTTTTTGAAAGCCAAAGGAAAAATGCACTTCTTAATGAAACAACATTTTTTATTTATAAACTTCCTGCTGGAAAAACAACCCCCAGGCTTTTGTTGCCTCACATTTTCTCACCAAAAATTAGTTTTCAACAAAGCCTCTTTTTTGGGGTCAGAAATTGCTTTGGTCACATAGGGTATGTCTAGACTACAGGCTTTTGTCGACAGGAATGTGCGGAGTGTCTTTCTACTTCTCAGTTGAGGGCAATGTCAGTGATAGTTTGTGTACCTTCCCACACCCTAACCCTGTCTCCTGCACCCCCCCCCCCCCGCAACTCGGTCCCCCCTTCCTCACCTCAACCCCTTGCCTGGGTACCTCCCCATCCCTAACCCTGTCTTCTGTACTCCCCCACACGTCAGCTCCTGCCTGAGTACCTCCCCACACTCTAATCCTGACTCCTGCATCACCCACATTCCAAACTCCTGTCCTGAGCCTCCTGCACGCCACACAACACTTAAATATCTTAAAGGCACAGTCACATGTCACCTCCCAACCCCCTGCCCTGAGCCCCCCAACGTAGAATCATAAAACTGGAAGAGACCTTAGAAGGTGATCAAGTCCAGTCTCCTGCCCTAGGCAGGACCAATCCCAACTAAATCCACCCAGTCAAGGCTTTGTCAAGCCAAGACTTAAAAACCTCTAGGGATGGAGACTCCACTACTTCCCTAGCTAACCCATTCCAGTGCTTCACTACCCTTCTAGTGAAATAGTTTTTCCTAATATCCAACCTGGACCTCTCTCACTGCAACTTGAGACCATTGTTCCTTGTTCAGCCATCCATCACTACAGAGAATAGTCTTTCTCCAGCCTCTTTGGAACCTCCCTTCAGGAAGTTGAAGGCTGCTATCAAATCCCCCCTCACTCTTCTCTTTTGCAGACTAAACAGACCCAACTCTCTCCTTGTAGGTCATGTGCTCCAGACTCCTAATCATTTTGGTTGCCCTCCACTGGACCCTCTCCAATGCGTTTACATCCTTTTTGTAGTGGGGGTCCCAGAACTGGACACAATACTCCAGATGTGGCCTCACCAGAGCTGAATAAAGGGGAATAATGACATCTCTGGATCTGCTGGCAATGCTCCTCTTAATGCAACCTAATATGCCATTAGCCTTCTTGGCTGCAAGGACACACTGTTGACTCATATCCAGCTTCTCATCCACTGTAATCCCCAGGTCCTTTTCTGAAGAACTACTACTTAGCTGGTTGGTCCCCAGCCAGTAACAAAGATATTGAACAAAACCGTTCCTAGAACGGAACCTTGGGGCACTCCGTTAGAAACCGACTGCCATCCTGACATTGAGCCGCTGATCACTATCCACTGGGTCCAACCTTCTAGTCATCTGTCCATTTATCCTGGCAAGAATATTGTGGGAGACCATATCAAAAGCCTTGCTAAAGTCAAGGTATATCACATCCACTGACTTTTCCATGTCTACAGAGCCAGTTACCTCATCATAGAAGCTAATCAGGCACGACTTGCCCTTTGTGAATCCATGCTGACTATTCCTGATCACTTCCCCCTCTTCCAAGTGCCTCAAAATGGATTCCTTAGGGATCCCTTCCATGATTTTTCCAGGGACTGAGGTAAGACTGACCGGCCTATAGTTCCCTAGATCGTTCTTCCCTTTTTTGAAGATGGGCACTGCATTTGTCTTTTTCCAATCATCCGGGATCTCTCCTGATCTCCATGACTTTTCAAAGATAATGGCCAAAGGCTCCTCAATGACATTTTCCAACTCCCTCAGTACCCTTGGATGCATGGATTTATGTACCTTTAGCTTTTTTTAAATAGTTCCTAACCTGTTCTTTCCCCACCAAGGGCTACCTATCTTCATCCCATCTTGCATCACTTAGCGCATTAATCTGGGAGCTGACCTTGTCCGTGAAGACAGAGGCAAAGAAAGCATTGAGTTCTTCAGCTTTCCCCACATCGTCTGCCACTAGGTTACCTCCTTCATCCAGTAGGGGCCCTACACCCTGTCTGATCACCTTCTTCTTGCTAACATGCCTATAGAAACCTTTCTTGTTATCCTTCACATCTCTTGCGAGTCGCAATTCCAATTGCGCTTTCGCCTTCCTGAAAACTCCCCTGCATTCTCGAGCAAACATTTATACCCCTCCCTAGTCATCTGTCCAAGTTTCCACTTTTTGTAAGCTCCCCTCTTGTGCTTAAGTTCATCAAGGATTTCTCTGGTAAACTAATCCGGTTTCCTACCATATTTGCTTCTCTTGCTACGCATTGGAATGGTTTCTTTTTGTGCTAGCTCTCCTGTACTCCTTTCCCATTCATGTTAGCATCACAGGGGATTCTGTCCATCAGGTCTCTGAGGGAGTCAAAATCTGCTTTTCTGAAGTCCAAAGTGTGTATTTTACTACTCTCTTTTCTTCCCTTGGTCAGGATCCTGAAATCTACCATCTCATGATCACTGCTTCTCAGGTTTTCACCCACCTCTACTTCCCCTATTAGTTCCTCCCTGTTTGTGAGCAGAAGGTCAAGTTGTGCACGGCCCCTGGTCGGATCCTTCAGCACTTGTACCAAGAAGTTATCCCCAACATTCTCCAAAAACTTCCTGGATTGCCTGTGTACTGCCGTATTGGTCTCCCAACAGATGTCAGGGCGATTAAAGTCCCCCACGAGAACCAGGGCCTGCGATCCTGAAGCGTCTCTCAATTGTCCAAAGAAAGCCTCATCTACCTCATCCACCACATAAGAACATAAGAACAGCCATACTGAGTCAGACCAATGGTCCATCCAGCCCAGTCTCCTGTCTGCCGACAGGAGTCCTGTGGCATCAAAGGGTATGTCTACACTGCCACCCTACTTTGAACTAGAGTGGCTAATGTAGGCATTTGAACTTGCAAATGAAGCCCGGGATTTAAATATTCCGGGCTTCATTTGCATGTTCCCGCATGCCGCAATTTTTAAATGCCCCGTAGTTCGAACTACCTGCCCGTGGCTACATGTGGCATGGACTAGGTAGTTCAAATTAAAGCTCCTAATTCGAACTACTGTTATTCCTCCTGAAAGGTCTTTGTTTTTGACACCATCAGTTTAGGATTAAACAAAGACTGTGAATGGCTAGCCAAATACAAAAGCAGTTTCTCCTCTCTTGGTGTTCACACCTCCATATCAGTCGCTAGAAGTGGTCCTCATCCTCCCTGACTGAATTGACCGTGTTATCTCCAGCCTCACTCTTGATTGGAACTCTTTTCTTATGCCTGTATAGTTATACCTGCCCCTGGAATTTCCACTACATGCATCTGACGAAGTGAGTCTTTGCCCACGAACGCTTATGCTCCAATAAATCTGTTAGTCTAAAAGGTGCCACAAGACTCCTGTTGGCATTTCAGTTGCCTTTCCTGAAATATGTCAGGCTCAGCTGTGGTCAGCTGCAGGTCATGGTTTCTGCAGCTCCTTCAGCAGGGATCTAGCGCCTAAAGCTTTTACCCCTAGGCTGTGTCTAGACTGGCAAGTTTTTCTGGAAAATCAGCCGCTTTTCCGGAAAAACTTGCCAGCTGTCTACACTGGCCACTTGAATTTCTGGAAAAGCAATGACGATCTCATGTAAGATTGTCAGTGCTTCTCCGGAAATACTATGCTGCTCCCGTTTGGGCAAAAGTCTTTTTCCAGTGTAGACAGCACAGTACTGTTTTCCGCAAAAAATCCCCGATCGCGAAAATGGTGATCGGGGCTTTTTTGTGGAAAACCGCGTCTAGATTGGCCATGGACGCTTTTCCGCAAAAAGTGCTTTTGTGGAAAAGCATCCTGCCAATCTAGATGTGCTTTTCCGAAAATGCTTTTAACAGAAAACTTTTCCGTTAAAAGAATTTTCGGAAAATCATGCCAGTGTAGAGATAGCCATACTGTCCTTAAGAGGATTTTTTTACTTATGTGTGCAAAGCCATCGTTCATATTTTGGAAAGAGACCTGTATAGCTATTGTGAATGACCATTTATCAGGAAATATTTATTAATGGTTTAGTGTAACCCTCACTGAAAATCGGACATGTCATCTCTCTGGGGAGGTGTATCTTGCCGTTGCAGAATGGAGGTGAAACCTGTGTTCTAATACATGTAACCTCTAATTCATTTCTAGCTACTTTGAGGCTACATCTACATTGCGCAAGAACATATGCAAATGAGGTGCGGGATGACTATCGCCACGCCTCATTTGCATACTTAACGAGCAGCCATTTTTGCGCAAGGGGCTTTTGCGCAAGAGCTGTTCTGCCTGAAAATAAGTGGCAGAACAGCTCTTGCACAAGAGGGGGATTTTGCGCAAGGAGCAGTGTAGGCAGCTCCTTCTTGTGCAAAAGCCCCTTGCGCAAAAATGGTGGCTCATTTGCATATGTTCTTGCGCAAGAAAGCATAATGTAGATGTAGCCTAAAAGTATTGTTCTGATGTGTAATGCCCTACATGTTGTAGCTTGCTGTGACAGGAGTTCCTTCTAATACAGTGCTATGGGAGATCTTGATATTTTCATGGCAAATATTTCCCACTTGCTCTTTGTTCAGCCAGGTGGTCTAGGAACACTTCCTACAACTTTATCAAGGATATTATTGGCTTTCGTACTGAAGGTCAATAAAGGGATGCCTAACTAGTCAAAATCCTGTGGCTAGCTACTTAGTTGGATAATGATGTCTAAAGAAGTATACACCCTTAGATTACCATCTGTGAGAGGGTGGCTGTCTTGGGCTTTTCCTGATTTAGGAAGTCTACAGAGGAATTGTTGATTATGGTCATAATCAGTATATTCAACATTTCCAAGAGAAGCATATTAAAGAGCTAGTGTCAAGGCTGATGGGTCCCAAATGTAATGTAGAGTCCCTTTTAAAAACACTGGGCTAGATTGTCAGCTGGTGTAAATCAGCATAGCACCACCCAAATCAATTGAATTACATAGATTTATATCAGCTCAGGATCTGGGTCAATCTGTTTTCTCCCCATAACAGCACCTGTAAAATAGGACTCCAACAGAAAGAAAATCCCACCAGCAATGACAGACCCAGGCTTCAGGAATTTCTGTGACATCCAAGGCCTTTTTTTTTTTTGAGTCCATGCATAGTTTACTAAGTCAGTGGTCACCAACCAGTAGATTGAGATCTATGGGTAGATCTTAGAGCCTTAGACAGGTGATCCTGACTGGTTTGGCCAGGAAGCTATCAAGTTCTGGCACTTCTGTTGCTCCTCCCCCGACTGTCATGCTGCTCCTGCTCTCTGCCTTGGAGCTGCCACTTGGGAGCATCCTACTTCTAAGGTTGCCAGATGGTTTAACAAAAAATACGAAACACCTCTCCCCCCCACCAAAAAAACCAAACCCCACCAGGAAGAAATTCTGGTTGTTAAGCAAAGTTGTTAAACAAAAACAAAAAAAAAGGGGGGGGGGGATGGAGCAAAAGTTGTTAAGCAAAAGTTGCACTACTCTGTCCAGTTTGGGACCACACACTAACCGCCAATGAACCCACTCCTCCCCCTGAGCCAGGTCCCCTGCAGCATCCCTCATCCCAATGCACTCACCCCTGCCTCAGAGCCCAGCCCTCCTAGTACCCCCCCCATCCCAGTGCACTCACCCCTGCCTTAGAACCTTGCCCCTCTCTTGCCCCCCATCCCAATGCACTTTGAACTAGGAATAAGAGATCCTCCGGAATAGGGCTTTATTCCGGAGGATCGGGCCAGTCTAGACGCTTTTTTCCGGCTTTTCCCCAAGCCGGAAAAAAGCGGCAGACATCTTTATTTAAATCCCGCGGGGGATATTTAATTTTCCCTATTCCGAAGTTTAAAATTAGCATGCCCCTTTCGAAAAAGGGGCCAGTGTAAACATAGCCCCACTGTCCTTCCCTCTCATTTCCTGACCCAACACATACGTGGGGGTTGTTGTTGCTTCTTGTACGGCTTGCAAAGTGTGTTATTTTTTATTTTTGACTAGTCTGTGCATTTTGTAATTTTCATTTCATGCTTAAATGTAATTCTTTGAGTAGTGAGTTCTAAAATGCCTAACCTGTCATGTCTGGAGTCATTATCCTTGAGGTAACTGCTGCTCCTAGAAGTGGCTGGCATGTCCCTGCAGCCTCTACTGGTATGTCTACACTGCAGTTTTTCCAGAAAAATGGCTGTTTTTCCAGTAAAACTACACTTACGTCCACACTGCTATTGCGTTCTTTTGACAGAAAGTTGAAAGAATGCGGCATTTTTCCCGACAGCGAAAAGCCTTTTTCTGAAAAGAGCTCTTTTGGAAAAAGGCATGTGTGGACGGGGAAGAGGGTTTTTTTTTTTTCAAAAGAAGAGGCCTCCAGGAAAAAGCACAGGTGCCCTAGTGGCCTCTCGTCCATAGTAATCACAATTTTAATGCGAGATAGCATCCAATTAATGTGGATGCTCTTTCAAAAAAAGTTTTTTCCAGAAGATCTCTTCTGGAAAAGATTCTTCCAAAAGAAGTCTGCAGTCTAGACACAGCCTGAGCAAGGCAGAGCAGGGGGTCTCCACATGCTGTCCTTGCCTGCGGACACCACTCCTGCAGTTCTTGTTGATCAGTAATGGGGAACTGTGGCCAGGAAAAGCTGTGAGCTCAGTGACTGTAGATGCAGGACAGCACGTGGAGCCATGGAGCCACTGTTGTACATGCCAGCTGCTTTCAGGGGTGGTGCAGGCCTACCTTAACCCCACAGCTCCATCCCTGGGGCAGCTGTTTGTCTACTCCCAGGGTAGGCGGGATCGAGCCCAACCACCCTGTGCTCCAGAGGCTGATACATTGTCCCTGAGTTCACTGGAGATTCCACCTTGCCTTCCAAATATGTGAACCAGCTCCATCCCTGAGGCCGCCTGTGTTGGCTGTCTGGCTGCTCCTAGGGTGGGACACAAGTCTCCAGCCCTGCACTCCCCAGGCGAATGCCCTATCCCCATGGCCACTCCAGAACCCACCCCACCTCACTACCTGCAGAGTGTCCCCTCCCACACTCCGAACCCCTTGGCCCAAGACCAGAGCCTGCACCCCTGGTCCTCAGAGAAGGGGGAAGGAAGCCGGGCAAGAGTATTTGGGTTTGAGGTAGATCTTATATTGCACTTAAATAGAAAAAGTGATCTTGTAGTTAAAAAGGTTGGAGACCACTGGACTAAGATATTATAAGTCTAATTGTCTTGACTCAATGAGCAGGCAATACAATGAAATATGTATATATCCTGTTTTCTCTGCTTACATATTTGAGTTCACGCTGGCTATTTCAAAAACCAAATGTATCTGTTAGAGTTGGCCTGGGCAAAATATGGCCCATGGGCCACATCTGACCCGTGGAGGCAGCGGGGAGCCTCAGGCAGGCTCCCCAGTTTGCCCCGCAGCCCCGCGTGCCATGTAGAAATGCGGCGACAGTGCTCTGTTTCTGTTTTAAAACTGGAGGGGAGGGGGGAAGTTTTAGGAGCCGCCTCGCCCCCTGCACATTCCCATTGGCCTGTTTCTGCCAGAAACCGGCCAATGGGAGCTGCTTGTTGGAATAATAGGCAGCTAAGAAGAATCACATCCCCTCTCATGGGCTCAGTTATTCATGAAGCACATGGCCAGGCAGGCAGGCTGTCTGGGAAACTTTTAAAGCTCTGCAGGCAGGCAGGCTCATTTGGCAGCTGGCAGATAAGTCTCGTGGCCACAGCCTGCTTCTGGCACCCCAACCCTTTCCTGCCCCAACTCTCTGTTCTTCCACTCAACATACCCAAACACTTGTCCCTCTCTTACACCCATACCCCTCCCCAGATCTGGCACCCCAATCTCCTGCCTCAGATCACAGTCCCCTCCTACCCTAGGCTACATCTCAAACCCCTGCACTGCAGTCCTCTGCCCTAGGTCACAACTGCCTGCTTCATCCCAACTTCCTCCCAGACTCCAGTCTCCCTCCTGCACCCCACTCCCTTACCCCAAGCTCCCTTCTGCACCCAACCTCCATCTCAGACCCCACATCTCCTCCATTAATATCATGAAAGAGTGCAGCCCTCAACCACTTTCCAAAATCTTGGAGTGGCTCCCTGTCAAAAATTATTGCCCACCTCTGTGTTACTGGGTTTACCGTCACCCTCTCCCATGGTTCTCGTCACGCAGACAGAAAGCAGGAGATCAGACGTCCAAAGTGCAAGCAATGTGTTGTTTATTGTTGTTTAGTTCCAAGCAACCATATTCCAAAGCTGTTCACACCAGCATATCTCTATATGTTGACAGAGTTTTCCTCTTCCCCTCCCCCTAATAGTTGTATAGCCCACAGAACAATGGTCACCAACTAGTAGATCAGGATCTACCAGTAGATCTTGGAGCCTCTGACAGGTGATCCTGACTGGTTTGGTCAAGAGACTGTCAAGTGATGGTACTTCAGCTGTCCCACCCCCTGCTGCCCTCCTGCTTGTTGTGCAGGATAGGGGAAACAGAGGCAGGGGGGCGTTGATGTCACTCTGCCCCCTCCCCTGTATCCATCTTCACAGAGTGAGGAGGGCAGGGACTTGGAAAGGGGTGCGGAGGTGCAGGGCAAGGGTATTTGGGTTTGAGGTAGATCCTGGACTGATTTTAATTCCAAAAGTGATCTTGTGCTTAAAAAGGTTGGAGACCTCTGCCATAGAACCACTTCTTCTGACCCCTATGGGTATGTCTACACTACCCTCCTAGTTCGAACTAGGAGGGTAATGTAGGCATACCGCACTTGCAAATGAAGCCCGGGATTTGAATTTCCCGGGCTTCATTTGCATAAGCGGGGAGCCGCCATTTTTAAAACCCCGCTGGTTCGAACCCCGTGCAGCGCGGCTACACGGGGCACGAACTAGGTAGTTCGAACTAGGCTTCCTACTCCGAACTACCGGTACACCTCGTTCCAGGTCCCATATGAAGAGAGGCTAAAGAGACTGGGACTTCTCAGCTTAGAAAAGAGGAGCCTGAAGGGGGATATGATAGAGGTCTATAAAAGCACGAATGGTGTGGAGTGGGTGAGTAAAGAAAAGTTCTTCATTAGTTCCCATAATAGAAGAACTAGAGGACACCAAATGAAATGAATGGGTAGGGTCTGTGTTCTACCCCTTTTGTATCCCATGGGAAGGGTAAAGAGTGAGGTTGTGCTTTGATCAAGGCTTAATTTTGGCTTACAGTGTATCTAATGCCCATTCTCCTTTGTCCCTCCTAACTGGGGGTATGTCTACACTACAGCACTAATTCAAACTAACTTAATTCGAATTAGTTAATTTGAACTAAGCTAATTCAAACTAGTGCATCTAGACCTAAAAACTAGTTCGAATTAGCGTTTTGCTAATTCGAACATTGAGTGGACCCTGAACCGAGGTTAAGGATGGCCGGAAGCAGTGCCGGCAGGGCATCAGATTAGGACTTAGAGCGTGGAGTTGCTGTCTCAGGCTAGCTGAGGGCTGTGCTTAAAGGGACCCGACCCCCAGCTCAGACAGACAGTTCTCAGGGGTTCCCCGCTCGCTTGTCTAACTCGATGAGGGACAGCAAAGCAGTCCTGGCTTGGAGTGCCCTGAATGCCCACACTCGGCACATTACAGCACTTGGCCATCAGCCCAGCTGCACTTGCCGCAGGCTGCCATCCGGGGGGTGTGTGTCAATCGGGGGGCTGCAGGAGAGCTTCCACCCCGAGGAACCCATAGAGCCACCCCAGTCCTCCCCATCGGAGGCTCGTACCCCATTCCTCCCTCACCTCCTTCCACTTACCCTTCCCTAGCCCCCCTTCCTGATGTACAAAATAAAGGACACGTGTGTTCAAAAATAGAAACTCTCTTTATTGAACAAAACTCGGGGAGACTGGGAAAAGGAGGTGGGAGAGGGGAAGAGAGAGGGTGGGAGAGGATGGGAGAGGGGAAGGCAACTAAAATGATCAGGGGTTTGGAACAGGTCCCATATGAAGAGAGGCTAAAGAGACTGGGACTTCTCAGCTTAGAAAAGAGGAGCCTGAGGGGGGATATGATAGAGGTCTATAAAAGCACGAATGGTGTGGAGAGGGTGCATAAAGAAAAGTTCTTCATTAGTTCCCATAATAGAAGAACTAGAGGACACCAAAGGAAAGGAATGGGTAGCAGGCTTCAAACTAATAACAGAAAGTTCTTCTTCAGAAAGCAAATAGTCAACCTGTGGAACTCCTTGCTGCAAGAGGCTGTGAAGGCTAGAACTAGAACAGAGTTTAAAGAGAAGTGAGATAAAGTCATGGAGGTTGGGTCCATGGAGTGGTATTAGCCAGGGGGTAGAAATGGTGTCCCTGGCCTCTGTTTTGGAAGGCTGGAGATGGATGGCACGAGACAAATGGCTTGGTCATTGTCTTCGGTCCATCCCCTCCGGGGTAGCTGGTGTTGGCCGCTGTTGGCAGACAGGCTACTGGGCTAGATGGACCTTTGGTCTGACCCAGTACGGTCGTTCTAAGCTCAGGGCTCACTGGACCACCTTGATTTTCATGCAAACCTGCTCCTGGGTGGCCAGGCTGGCAGCTATCCTGCCCTAGACGGCCACTTTCCTGTGCCTAGTGCGGAGGTCGTGGATGAGGTCCACGATCTCCTCACTAGACCAGGCGGGCGCCCGCCTCTTGCGGCCCTGGGCAGGCTCCTGGGAGCCGCCAGTCTGGTCCCGGGGAGAGGCGGAGGGCTGGGTGGCAGCGTGTGGCTGGTTCGTGCCGTGCCAGGTGCATGGTCTGCTGGCTGGGTGCTGGCAGGCTTGCACCCGGCACGGGCACCGTAACCAGACCTCCGGGGCCGGGAGGGGGGCAGAAGAGTTTCCCTGGTGGTGCCCAGAGTGGCCACCAGGGCAAGCTGGGGAGGGCTAGCCTCCCACTAGTTTGAATTAAGTGGCTACACAGCCCTTAATGCGAACTACTTAATTCGAACTAGGCGTTAGTCCTCGTAGAATGAGGTTTACCTAGTTCGAATTAAGCTCTCCGCTAGTTCGAATTAAGTTAGAACTAGCGGTTTGTATGTGTAGCGCCTATCAAAGTTAATTCGAACTAACGTCTGTTAGTTCGAATTATCTTTGTAGTGTAGACATACCCTGGTTGTTTGACCTTGACTTGAGAGCGCTTTTCAGTGTAAGCTCATATATTACACTCCCATCATATCCTGTAACACTTTAATTACTCTTATCTGTTGCCATTATGCTTAACAAACTCATCTGGTCAGGTTGAAGCACCACAGGTAGTGTCTTTGTGCTTTGTTGATGCACATATTATTAGAGATATGAGAGTATCAAAAGTCAAACCTAACATTTAAAAAGCCTATTAACTAACAGCATCCAGTAGGCAGAATTTAGGGAATTGTCTTTGAGACTTTATTTATTTTCCCTCATTGGAAACACATGTCGTTTCTCAATGTAATGGGGTAAGTTTTAATTTTATGAACACATACATCTCTATGCCTGCTAGAGACCAAACACTGCTTTTTCATAAGGCACTAGAAACCCTTTGTGTATGCATTTGAAGAAACAGTGTCTGTGATTGCTTTTTAGTTTTTTTTAGAACTCTACATTAAACATTTCCAAGGATGAAAGAGTTCTCTCTCTTCTGCACAGAGATGATGGAGGCATTGGAGACTCTTTGAAACTGTTCTTATCTGAGATTGAATTAATACTCTCCCTGTGGAAACAATTGACAGGGTCTCAGAAATTGTCCTATGAGGGCGAGTGTAATAGAAATACCTCCTAAGATGAGTAAGGGCTGGATTGTGTGCTCATGATGGAAGCTGTGCTACCTCTGGAAGGCCATGCTTTTCATCTCTTCTGGGATGCTTGAGGGGTGGGGTGGTTAGCATGTCTCTCTGGCATTATTCCCTTGGGGATTTCCAGGTAGAAATCCTGCCAGGAGTTAATGGTGCTTCATGCAGCATTGACTTCTGTGGAGATCCTTTCATGGCTGCTACTGAACATCTGTAGGGTGACTCAGAAAGGGCAACAGGAGACTGTGAAAACTGGAAGGCTCTTTCATCATATTCTCGCCTCTGTGGTCCCTTCATAGCTCTCCCATCTCAGAGAACATTTCTCGAGGATCTCCATGAGATGACCTGCAAAGAGTTTTCAGATTGGGAGATGTAGCCAAAATTATAGTATTTCCAGACCTGTGGTTACGTCTAGACTACAGGCTTCTTTTGGAGGAAGCTTTTTTCAGAAGAGATAGTCCGAAAAAACTTCCAAAAGAGAGCGTCCACATTGCAAAAGTGCATAGAAAAAGCGATCTGCTTTTTTGAAAGAGAGCATCCAGACTGCATGGATGCTCTCTCACATGTAAGCTGTGATTGCTATGGACAGAATGGCCACCAGGGCACCTGTGCTTTTTCCTCTTTCCTCTTCTTCTGAAAGAACTCCCTCTTCCCTGTCCACACATGCCTTTTTGCGAAAAAGCTCTTTTGCAAAAAGACTTCTTCCTCATAGAATGAGGATTACCAATGCCGGAAAAACCCCTCTGTTCTTTTGATTTTCTTGCGGAATAATGCAATTGCAGTATGGATTCCTCAAGTTTTGTCGGAAAAATGGCTGTTTTTTCTGACAAAACTCTGTAGTGTAGACATACCCACAGTGAATTTTTCTTATCTTCCCCAATGGTAGGAATGACAATGCTTAGACTCTGTCTGTTGGGAAAAAGGAGGCGTTTGCTTAGCCCAGGGTTCCCGCTCAGAATAAATCTCCTCTGTGTTTTACATAACAACTGTGTCAGTTTACTGTGAGTGAATCTAAAAGGGCTTTTATCAGAAAGGATTTAGATGAACAGTGAAAGGCAAGGCAATGCCATTACCCACTTACTTCACATGTAGTCTTTGTCATTTTAGCAGTGTCAAAGTTTGTTACAATCTAAATGTTTGAGAGACAGAAATATGCAAATGCACTGATTGCTCAGGATAGTTACAAGTTTTGAAGTTTTCAAGAGAGTTTAAATATATCAATCTTTATTCATTGTAAGCAGTCTGCCAAGTTGCTTCCCAGTAAACCTGAATTTTCAAAAATGAGAAATATATTTTAACCATATTAGAATGTGTTTCATAATCGTGCAGTGCACAAATAGCGCCATGATTGCTTTGCAGTTGTAAACATAATACTTTCTGCCCGACCTCCTGACAGGAGTATTGTGAGGATTAATTAGTAAGAACTTATATAGCACCTACGCCTCATAAAGTGCCATATTGTTGCTAGGGATTTCGATGTTTAAGCATTTTATAAAAAAGGTTCGTGTTGTCTCTAAGAGAACCTCTAGTGTCTCTGTTCTCTCCTTCTGCTCTGGAATATCAAGTTAAAATCTGCCTAAAAATAAAAGGTTGCTGTTCCAGGAATGGATATGGTCAGGTCCTTTACTTGGATCAAGGGGCACATTAACAGGAGATTAAGAATGCTCCCTCTTATTACCCTTCTGTGGTTTTGTGCTTAACTCTTTCCTCTCTGATCCATCCATGCCTTACTCAATGGCTTTATCTATTCCTCCCCCCCCCCCTCCTTGAATCTGAAAAGGAATTGATAACATTCAACATCACCTAGCAAATGAAATAGCATCTTGGAAAGGTTATCTGTTGAAGTCTATTGCCATTGAGCTTCATGCTGGTAACGGTGGGAAGAAAGAATTACTTTGATTGGTTTTTTGATTGCAGTTACATTCATAACCAATAGCACTAGATTTGTTTATCTAAACATTGAAAATAAATAACAAGTCAGAGACACGGAGCCGGAGGCAACAACTCTAGGATCACGGTGTTCAGCAGCATAATTAGAGTTTAAATACAGGTGGTGCTTTGCATCTCACCTTTCCCACTAATAATGCCTCTGCAATGCCCCTTTGCACTGCCTTTTCTTATGTTTCCCTGTGGTCAACCACTAGGTTTTAGATTATCTTTATTAGTCAGAAAGCCTGCTGAGTGCCAGAGAAAGGCAGGCTCTCAAACGGATGGTATTTATATAATACAAACAGTGGGTTAGCTATCCTGTAAATCTCCTTGTGGGTGGCCGGCTGCTGTCATTTGATTATGAACAATCTCTATCCAATCCACTTGCCTTTGAAATTCTCCTGAATCATCCCCCTGTTTTATCGCAGCCTCTCCCTCTTGTTCTCTGTCTGACTTTGAGAGATTTGATCTGTTTACATCAGAGTAGAGTATGGCCCTCACTAGCTGCCTGAATCTCCCCATCTCCCCAGAAGAATAAATTAAGACTGCACAGTTTCAGTTTACTGTTTAAACTGATCTTCATTTGGTACATATCTTTGATAGCTGCCAGAATGCATTCCTGGCTTTCTCAGTCCCTGAGTTTATCCCCCTTCAGATCTCATTATGATCTCTACCTCTGCTGCCCTAGGAAGCAAATTTATTTATTTTGATCATGTTATAGTTTCTGCTATTTCTAAAATCAACCCAAACCCTTACTCCCATCGCTCCGTGTGTGACTCATGGCTCTTTCCCAGCACCCACTCACTTTGTATTCTGTAAATCAGTACATCCCAGTCTTTCTGGGTTGGCGCTCTCCTCTTGGGATGGATTGATGCCTGGTTCTTCTAAGCCTCCTTGTCAGTCCCCACACCTTTGTACTGTGATATGAAGTGTTTTCTGCATCTCATCTCTTCCCCCCCCCACCTCATCCTCTCCCATTCTGTCTCTTGCTGCTCTTGCTCACTCTCAGCTTGTTGTTTCTACTTTTCTGACTTTGCTGTGTTTTTCATTCTCTTGCCCACCTCTCCTTTAAGTCTTACCTCTCCCTGCGGTAATCCTCTGTCTCCCTTTTCTACCTGCACTGAGTTGCATGATCTCCAGGTGGTGTGTTTTGTTTTTGTTTTAAAAACCTGCTGTAGTGCTACAGGCTGCCTATTTCCACAGTGCCCACAGGAAGCCGCCAAGAAGGCAAATGTAATTTACTGCCACCAAGGGGAGGGTGAGCAAAATTGCAGCCAGCATTTGACAGTTGCCTACCACAAGCCCTAAGGGTGGGCATAACTTCCTATAGAGAAGTCTAGTTGTGGGAACTCAGTTATAAACATCACTTGTTCTTCTCTCTGCTCTTAATGCCCTCTCTTGCTTTCTTTTATTGTCCTTGTTTCTTTCATTCTCAGATTAGATGCATAGAGATGTGGCTAATATACTGGGTCAGACTACAATCCATTTGGAACTGACACAGGCCATGCAGATATGGAAAGCATTACATATGAATAGTTTTGACATCACTTGTGCTTTAGGACCTCATGTATCCTCACCCCCCCCCCCCCCCCCCCCCCCGTATCTTACATTATTTATTTACAGTAAAAGGGCTGGTACCTCTCATAAGATTTTTTTTTCAGTGTTTCATCCTGGCTAGATCTCTGGAACAGATACATTTCAAAGGAGTATAGCATACTTGTTGTTTTGTTATTTTTGTAGCAACAAACACTATAGTCACAAATAGGCTTCCATTATAGTCCCCAGACTGGCTCTGCAAGCCTCCCAACCCGTCTTTGATTTCTAATGTTCAGCTTAAGCAGTGAATGTTAACGATAGACACAATGGGGTGATTGATGCTTTAGAAATGTTTGTAGTAATAATGATATATTGTGTGTAGAATTCAGCATAAAATGGTAACCCCTTTAGAATCTGTAATCCCACATGAACAAGGTGGTTTACAAAATAAACTCTATTTTAAGTGAAATAAATTCACTTTATGCCAATTTTCTAGAAGAGTAAGCAAGTGTTTTATGTTATTAACCTGTGTTTGTGGGTTTTGTAAGTAAACATTAAATATAAAGTTTTCTCTTGGAAAATTGAAAAGGAATTGAATTTATTTTGTTGATCCAGGAATGTTTTCTGTTGCATGTGGGGCACACTTCAGGAAATATTAAATCAGCAAACTGCGTGGCTTCAAAATTTGTCAGTCAGTAATGTTACACTCTGTTTAGGAAACAAACAAGAAGGTGAAGTGGAATCGGATGACTAAATTAATGCTGATGTTTCTGAGACAAATCTCTTCCCTTTGCAGGTGTTGAACTTCAGTGCACTGTAAGCTGTGTCTGAGATAGCTTAAAATTGGCAGGAACATGTTTCAAGGGTGAGACCCATCTCTGACCTGGGGGATATACAGGCACCAGTAAATGATAAGGATCATCTTTTCAGAGGCTTTCTGCACAATGGCTGTTCTGGTGCCACCTGGCTTCCTGGCAGTTCTCTCCTTTCGAGTAGCGCTGTTAGGAACTTATCCCTGGGGGTGGAATACAAGTCAAATTCTGCATTAGTTTTGCTATACAAATAGCAGTAATGTCTGCCCCCTAATCTGGGTGTAGCTTGGGGTATGTCTACACTACCCTCCTAGTTCGAACTAGGAGGGTAATGTAGGCATACCGCACTTGCAAATGAAGCCCGGGATTTGAATTTCCCGGGCTTCATTTGCATAAGCGGGGAGCCGCCATTTTTAAAACCCCACTGGTTTGAACCCCGTGCAGCGTGGCTACACGGGGCTCGAACTAGGTAGTTCGAACTAGGCTTCCTATTCCGAACTACCGGTACACCTCGTGGAACGAAGCCTAGTTCGAACTACCTAGTTTGAGCCCCGTGTAGCCGCGCTGCACGGGGTTCGAACCAGCGAAGTTTTAAAAATGGCGGCTCCCCGCTTATGCAAATGAAGCCCGGGAAATTCAAATCCCGGGCTTCATTTGCAAGTGCGGTATGCCTACATTACCCCGCTAGTTTGAACTAGGAGGGTAGTGTAGACATACCCTTGGTTTCTTAGTGGTAGACCTTTTTGAGAACCAGTAGCAGTATTATGGGGAGCACAATACATTGTCCTATGACATGTCAGTTTTCTTACTTTTACAGAGAGGTTAAAAGTATCCTATATATTCAGAGAGTCTATGTCTACACAGCATTGTTATGTCAGAATAGCTGATGTTATTCTGAAATAACATAGTCTGCGGCTACACAACAAGCAATTATTTCGACATAATGTTGAAATAATATCTAGCTGGAGGACTTTTTACTGCAACTCCTGTAACTTATTTTATGAGGAGTAAGAGAAGTCAGAGGAAGAGTGCTCTAACTCAGACTTTCTGCTGTGTAGACAGCGCCAAAAGCTGAAATAAAGTATTTTGACTTAAGCTACACAATTGACGTAGCTCAAGTTGCATAGCTTATCTCGGCTTTAGCCCTACTGTGTACACATGCCCAGAGAAAGGTAAAATCTTCTCATGTTCAAAAGTTGTTTATAGTGATGTAAATTATTAGACCTTTTCATTGTTTTCTGACCAAAAATATTTCCTTTTGGAAAATTCTGATTTCTTCAATGCTCTTTTATTTGAGACAATCAAATTGAAAAATCGTGTTGAGAATTTTGGTAAGAAATGTCATTGTTTAATTCTGACTTTTCCAAATATTTTTTTCTGTGAAAATGTTTGGTATTTGGACTTCCCATCCCAATTTGGAACAAAAACAAACATTGAAACATTGGAATTTCCTATGGGATGGATATTCTGTTTTTTATACCAATTTATGATTCATTCCATCCAAACACTGAGAATCTCTATTTTAAAATAATCTTCGTATTGATTTTAATGAGCAAATGCAACATTAGAACCCCCCGAATTAGACTGAGAGGAGACATCTGCTATAAAGGATGCATACACTACAAATTAGCCTTTAAATCATCCTCTGGTTTTGATACCAGGTACTGCTAGCTTCCCTAAGCACGACATTCTGCTCTTCTGTTTTCTTACCCATTACAGAGTGAAATTCAAGGTCTCTACTCTTAATAATAAAAATCCTTCATGAACTTGGTCTCAGCTACCTGAGTGATAATTTCCATGACAGCTATGTTCTTTTGGCATTAATGGCCAATAACGGAGACTTAATAGATGTCTATGGAACTCACTAGGACAAGAGACAGTAATGAGAATGGACCGTATCTGTTTCAGAAATAAGGGCCTTGTTAAAGCCCACCAAAATCATTTGGCGTCTATCCACTGGCTTTAATGGGATTTGGGTAATGCCCTAGAGCAAGGGAAGGCAGTAAGATGGGTGCAGCTCACCAGGGCTAGCCCTCGCAGGCTGCTGGGGCTTTATATACCTTCACCTCCCCAGGTATGGCTGCTTGTAGGTCCCGTTGGCTGCGGATCACTGTTCGTGGCTAATGGGAGCTGTGAGAAGCAGTGTCCCAGTCCATGCCGCTTCCTCAACTCCCATTGGTTGGGACGGCTATCCAGAGGCACAGGTAAGTAAAGTGCTGGCAGCCCACCAGAGGCTTACCTTGGTGAACTGTGTGTGGCCCATGGGCCGGTTATGTCTCACTGGTGTCCTAGATGCCCAACTCATTTCTTCAGTTATCTTTGCTTCAATACATTTTTTTTTAGAGTTAAAATCAGAAAGCATACAAAAAATCCTCAGCTGAAAGAGAATAGAAAAGCTATAATCAAAGCAGGCCTTTGGGGTAGGGAGAGAGAGAGAATGTTGATTCTGAATAATTTGTGAAGCACTCAGTTATCCTGGTGGTAGGCGTGGTGGATAAGCTGTAAGGGTCTTAAGGCCACAACTAATAATGGATAAGTATGCACAAGTTAACAGAACATCCCAGCATGCTTCTTTCCTCATAGGCAATATGGCATTCTAATGACATCTTCAGAGAAAAAGAATATGCATTTGCTATTATAATCATGTTTGTCCGTCTGCTAAACATGAGTATTAAAAATTAACCTTTATGGCTGCCGGAAATGCTGGGTCCTTTCATTGGAGCATGCCCGTTGTGCTGCTAAACGTGCTTCTTACTAATTACAGTTTCACTGGTGCTTTGGGAGAACAGCAATTGCTGCACAGTAATCACAGTGCAGGGCAAATAGACTTTCAACTTACATGATCTGCAAAGGAAGTAGAGAGGGTTAACAGGAGTACCAAACACTTCTACATTTCTTAGCTGTTAAGAGTTGGCTAGGTTATATTAATAGAAAAGTTTTCTGCAGTTTTTTGTAACTGACTTTGGTCACTCCATGGTTATCTGACTGTAAAACAACAAGGAGTCCTGTGGCACCTTAGGGTATGTCTACACTACCCCGCTAGTTCGAACTAGCAGGGGTAATGTAGTCATCCGCAATTGCAAATGAAGCCCGGGATTTGAATTTCCCGGGCTTCATTTGCATAAAGCCGGCCGGCGCCATTTTTAAATGCCGGCTAGTTCGGACTCCGTGCCGCGCGGCTACACGCGGCATGGAGTAGCTAGTTTGGATTAGGCTTCTAATCCGAACTAGCTGTACTCCTCATTCCACGAGGAGTACAGCTAGTTCGGATTAGCAAGCCTAATCCGAACTAGCTACTCCGTGCCGCGTGTAGCCGCGCGGCACGGGGTTCGAACTGCCGGCATTTAAAAATGGCGCTGGCCGGCTTTATGCAAATGAAGCCCGGGAAATTCAAATCCTGGGCTTCATTTGCAATTGCGGATGACTACATTACCCCTGCTAGTTCGAACTAGCGGGGTAGTGTAGACATACCCTTAGAGACTAAGGGCACATCTTCACTGGCTGTGCCAGAGATCAACGTTCTGGCATGCTATTTAGCAGGTCTAATATAGACCCATACATTGAACACTAAGAACAGCTCCGGCCAGTGTCTGTACTCTTCACAGTTGTGAGGAGTAAAGGAAGCTAACTGAAGTGTTTGCTGCCATCATCCTTCCTCCATTATACATAGCTGGAGTTGCATACGTCAAGCCATCCTTCCAGGTCTAGTGTATACCTGGCCTAGCAGATTTATTAGGGCATAAGCTTTCATTGGGAAAACCCACTAAATCAGATGAATTGGAGTAGAAATTACAGAGGCAGGGGTAGAAATATAAAAGTACAGAAGAAATGTTCTTTTGTTGTTCTTTACACACACACACACACACACACACACACACACACACACACACACACACACACACGCTTCTGTAATTTCTACTGCAATTCATCTGATGACGTGAGTTTTACCCACGAAAGCTCATGACCTAATAAATCTGTTTGTCTCTAAGGTATCACTAGACTCATTGTTTTTTCCAGATACAGACTTACATGGCTACCCCTCTGAGACTTGTGTGACTGTAGTTAGAGTTGTTGAATCACTTTACCTAGCACAGCTGTGTAACTGCAATTATAGGTAATAGGAGTTATGATCAAGGAGACAACTCTTCACTCCTCCTTTTCTTCAGGCCAGGTTTTCAGAAGGGTTTTCTTTCTGCAGGCAGTATGCTGGTACTGGACAATTCTCCTCCTGTTCATCCTTCTAAAGACTCATTCCTCCCAAACAATTACTTGTTCACTGAGTAGCCTTTATTGTGAGCTTGGCAAACAAACGAGCAAGCAAAAGGAACTCAGGAGCTGACCAGTGCCCCACTGAATACAAAACGGAAATTGTAACTGCTCAAGTTGTAATAACCTTTCCCCTCGTTCTTTGGACATTTTTATTTTCTCATGAACCGTAAAATGATCACTCTCTTCCCCCTCCCTGCTTTCCCTTCTCTCTGCTCCCAAAGAATGCTTTGTGGAAAAGAGTGTGTTTTAAACACTTGCTGAGTTGTAAGGGCTAAAAGCATTGTACCGTCCCTGCTAGTCCAACACACCTTTCCCATATGCTTAGTTCATCTACCTACCCTAACTCAGGAAGATGGACCAGGTAGAGAAGACCTAACTATTTTGTTATTGAACTGTGGTTAGGGGATTTTATACTCCCAAAGCTATTTTCTGTCTCTTTGTATTGCCAGACAATCTCCTCCAGACATGGCTTTTTGTATTATTTTATTAAATTCTGTATTTAGTATTGCTTTTGGGAAGCAGTTTTCTCCCCTTTGGAACTTATCTGACAAACCCACTTGGAATGTCCTTAACAAAAAATTTCCATAGAATGAGGTCCTCTTACTCCTTTTGGCTATGTCTACACTACAAAGAAAAGTTGGAAAAAGATACGTAAATTTCTGCTTTTTTTCCGAAAGAGGCTTTTCTGACATTTGGCCTGTCTACACGGGGCCAAGTATTGGAAGTAAACCCTCTTTGGAACATCCCTTCTTCCTCGTAAAATGAGGTTTACAGGGATGCCGAAAAAATGTGTAGTCTAGACGAAGCCTTTGAAGGACTTAATCCTTCCTCTTTCCTCTATGGATTACTCTGATCACTGGCTCTAGCACTGTAGAAGATACATCTGTTGTTGCACACACCACCTGGGTTTTTACCTTATGCCTTTAAATTCTGTTTTCATAGACATACCTAGTCCAGCACTCTGCAGAAAGTACTGTAAAGCGATACTGTTCATGTTGGTTCTTTGCTACTGTAATCATCCAGATAGATAAATAGTAGGGATGTAAAATCCTGTTTAATTAATGTTCAGTTTAAACAGTTGACTAATTAAACGGGGCTGGACGGGATTTGTTCCAGGCCACTGCACTGAAGCTGTACCCCTACACCCCATGGACAGGCTGGGGCTTCTTACCCCATTCTGGGCTGCTGGTTCCCAGCCCACATGAGCTGGGAGTCAGCAGCCTTGTGTGGGGCTGGAAGCAGCAGCGGGGGAGGGGATCTGCAGACTCCCAGGCCTTGACTCTATGTGGGCTGGGAGCCAGCAGCCCTCCCACACCTGCTATCGTTTCCTCCCCGCCGCCCCTGCACTCCACAAAGCTGCCTACTCCTGGCCTTCGCAGGTTGAGAGCCAGAAGCCCTGCAGGGCTGGAGCCGCCCTCCACCTGTGGTGGGCTGCGGGTGTGGGGCTGCTCCCTGGTAATGGTTAACCAGGTAACCGGCTAACTGGTACCCATTCACATCTCTCATACACCATTTAGGCTCCTTTTTTCTGCATTTCTTGTATTTCATCTTTCATTTCCCATTTCTAAATAAGCACTCCCAGCACTGTCTGCCCTTTGTCCCAGGCTAATGACCACATGTTGGCATGTCAATTGGCTGGGCTGTAGGGTTTCTAGTTCTCTGTTTACCTCATATGTGAGTCTGAAGAAACAAGATTAATTTAATTATTGTAACTTTCTCTTAACATTAATTCCACTCTTCTATGTAAGTATCGACAGACAAATCTGTTCTCTCTTGCTCCAGCTCAAGAACCATTTTTACATCATAGTTTTGCAGTGTTTTGCTATGCTTACAGGCTTCTTTTCTGGCTCACCCACTTGAATTAATATCTTTGGGACCTGAGGACAAATTGCCAAAAGTTGATATGCTTGTAGGTGCTCAGAGTTTTTATTTGATTTGTTTGATTCAGAAAGGTTTAGGGCAGAATTGGCCTGTGAATTCTCTTCAGGTTACACATTACTCCATTCTGATGCTGTGCTATTGCAGTTGAATAAAAGCAGGAATTCCATTTGTCGACTGTGTTGGTTTTCACAAAGCCCCATGTTTTAGTTTAATCTTATAAATCTGGAGATAAGGGCGGAATGTTCTAAGCAGTTCACTTTCTAATTAGGAAGCAGGTTGTTTGAGACTCAGAACTGATTACAGGCTTCCAACTGTACTGAACAGCTCCAAAGGTTTTAATCTACTTGTGACAGGTTGGGTCCCAGAGATCTCCTTGAGACTGTCACCTGATGGGCTGATCAGACCACTAAGCCCACCCACCTGCCCTCTAGGGCACCATACCTGGAGCTCTGGTTTCTGCCAGCCAAGGCAGAGTTGGTATAACACACAATGAGCACAGTTCAACTCTGGGAGGGCTCAGTTACAGGGACTTGGCTGCCACAATGGTACCAACCCCCCAAATAAATCTGCCTTGCTCTTTACACAGAGAAAGTTCTCTTACTCAGTGAAAGAGATATGCATGACTGTTGTTCCCTCCTTCAGGTGACATTTATTTACTGTGGGTAAAGTTCTTCTGGTCAGAGCTGATCTTTTTTTTTACCTAGGTCTAGCTGCTTCTCCAGAGTTCTTTGTTTCCAGATTTCTTCCTGCATCCTGTTGCAATGGGGAGCAGTCTGTGAAGCTATCTGAAGACAATCATTATTTGTGTCTTATTCCTTTAAATAGAATGTGGAAAAATGTCAAATTTAAGATGGATTCCAGCACCAGTCACATGTCTTTGTAGGAACACCCACAGTTTAGGCTTCTAGGAAAAATAAGACAATTCACAGATCGTTGCCTTGAGTACTGGGCCATTAAGGGTATGTCTACACTACCCCGCTAGTGCGAACTAGTGGGGTAATGTATGCATACCGAACATGCAAATGAAGCCCGGGATTTGAATTTCCTTGGCTTTATTTGCATAAGCCGGCCGGCGCCATTTTTAAATGCCGGCTTGTTCGAACCCCGTGCCGCGCGGCGTACAGATAGTTCGGAATGGCTTGCTAGTCCGAACTATCTAGCCCGTGCCGCGTGTAGCCGCGCGGCACGGGGTTCGAACAAGCCGGCATTTAAAAATGGCGCCGGCCGGCTTATGCAAATAAAGCCCAGGAAATTCAAATCCCGGGCTTCATTTGCACGTTCGGTATGCATACATTACCCTGCTAGTTCGCACTAGCGGGGTAGTGTAGACATACCCTAAGTTCCTTACGTGCAACTAATGTCTTTCACTGGAAGACTTAGGATAATAAACAGGTTTACATTGTATATTTCCAGCTTCACATATAAGACAGAAACTTTAAGAGAATTACAAGCTCTTGAATAATAGTTATTAAGCATATTTGAGTTATGCATAGTTATATTCAAAACCACATTTCCATAAAAATATGGGGGTTCAGTGTCACACCACTGATTTCCCATTCAGGTTTCTATTCCCCAGAGAAGCACTTTAATTCACCTTTCTTAGGCTGCATCTACACTGCACTTTAGGTCGAAATAAGATACACAATTTGAATTATGTTTACACAGCACTTATTTTGAAATAAATTGCTATTCTGAAACATCCCTTACTCCTCTTGGAATGAGGTTTACAGGGACCGCTGGTGTCCTGAAATAGTGCTGCAGTGTACAGGAGTGTACTGGCAATCAAAATAGGCCCGGGAAATTGGTTGAGAATGGCCCTCCCCATGACTTCATCCCTGCGTGCCCCTCAGGCCCCGCTCCCTGCGTCATGTCCGGCACGTGGTGCAGGCGGTGGGTCAGGCTCTGCGTGCTGCAGACAGCCAAGAAGTGGAACCACTCAGAGTGAGGAGAAATGGCATGCAGAGATGACGGCCCACCGGACAACGGCCTACTGGGAAATTCCCGGTATCCCCCCGGGCCAGTCCACCCCTGCCAGTGTAGATGTAGCCTAAGTTATTAATCAGTAGCATAAAGACAATATAGAAAAACTTAGTGAAACCGGGAACTGTAGAATTAGAATAGTCTGAAATAGTTTAAAGTTTGGCTTATTTGAGTGGAGTACCAAGTTGCTTTTAGAAATGTTTGCTGTAGTGTTCTCTCCTATTAGAGGATTTTGTGTATTGAGTGATCTCTTTGGAGGCAGTCTGAAGGGAAGTGGTAGCAATCTTCTAACGTTTTCTGTATTGACTGAGGTCTTCAGAAGATGTAGAATTGGACAAGAACAGAGGAAAAATGCATTGTGTGCTATTAAAATGAACCACATCTACATTTGAGCTAAATGCATCATCTCAAGAAGACAGGACTTAATGGAAGCTCAGCTGTCTGTGCCAGAGTGATACAGTGTTTCATAAGAAAGCAAGCTTACTAATCTAATGTTGGTAACTAGTGGTCATTTGAAATAGATGTCAGACTCAATACGTACCTAACTAGAAAATTACCTGCTGTGATCACCCCTAAAAAGTTTGATTCTCAGCAGCAATGCAGTGATTGACATACTACAGAATTTCTCGAAATTTTAAATTGCAAAATAACAGCAATGTCTCATACTCTGTGTGAATAAATGTAAATGTAATAAAATTACCTTTGCATGTTGAATTTGCAATAACTACTATTAAAAAACCAGATACATCGTCTACCATGTCTCTGTAGTGAAGAGCAGTGAACTAATTTATCTTTCTGTGTCACCATACTTTCAGTTATGCAAAATTTCCCATTTGACCTCAACAGGCTTGTGTTTGTGAGATGAGCAGGATTGGGGATGTAGTGTATCAGAGTTCGGTTACAACCTTCATTTGTTGTAGTTATTGATCTTTTATCAGTTGGTAAAAGATGCTGTTATCTGTGAAAAGGTTGGTGAAAGCACAAAAACTTTTCTAATTGACAGTGATTGCATCATATGGTGTGTGACATATATTTATTTTTACTTGAATATATTTACTGTATAGAAGGGTTCTGTTGAAAAGCCAGATTCTGATATTCTCTCTGATTCTGAGCAGTATTTAAAACTGGGAGATATTCTATAGAAATTAAACTCATAGATCCATAGACTTTAATGTCCGAAGAGACCACCATGATCAACTAATGTGACCTCCTGCACACTACAGCCATGGAAACTCACTCACAGACTCCTTTAATAGACCCCCTAAACTCTGGCTGAGTTATTGAAGTTCTGAAATCATGACTTAAACACCTCAAGCTACAGAGAACCCACCATTTTACATTAGTTTAAACCTGAAGTTAGAACATAAGAACGGCTGTACTGGGTCAGACCAAAGGTCCATCTAGCCCAGTAGCCTGTCTGCCGACAGTGGCCAGCACCAGGTGCCCCAGAGAGGGTGGACCGAAGACAGTGATCAATCGATTTGTCTCCTGCCATCCTTCTCCAGCCTCTGACAAACAGAGGACAGGGAAACCATTTCTATCCCCTCGCTAATAGCCTTTTATGGACCTAACCTCCATGAAATTATCTAGCTTCTCTTTAAACTCTGTTATAGTCCTCGCTTTCACAGCCTCCTCTGGCAAGGAGTTCCACAGGTTGACTACATGCTGTGTGAAGAAGAACTTTCTTTTATTAGTTTTAAATCTGCTATCCATTAAATTTCATTTGGTGTCCTCTAGTTCTTCTATTATGGGAACTAATAAATAACTTTTCTTTATCCGGCCTCTCCACACCACTCATGATTTTATATACCTCTGTCATATCCCCCCTCAATCTCCTCTTTTCTAAACTGAAAAGTCCCAGTTGCTTTAACCTCTCTTCATATGGGACCCGTTCCAAACTCTTAATCATTTTAGTTGCCCTTTTCTGAACCCTCTCCAAGGCCAAAATATCTTTTTTGAGGTAAGGAAACCACATCTGTACACAGTATTCAAGATGTGGGCGTAGCATAGTTTTATACAGGGGCAGTAAGATATTCTGTGTCTTATTTTCTATCCCTTTCTTAATAATTCCTAGCATCCTATTTGCCTTTTTGACCGCCGCTGCACACTGTGTGGACATTTTCAGAGAACTAGCCACAATAACTCCAAGATCTCTTTCCTGATTTGTCATAGCCAGATTAGCCCCCATCATACTGTACGTATAGTTGGGGTTATTTTTCCCCATGTGCATTACTTTACACTTATCCACATTAAATTTCATTTGCCATTTTGTTGCCCAATCACTCAGTTTGGTGAGATCTTTTTGGAGTCCCTCATAGTCTGCTTCTGTCTTGACTATCCTAAACAGTTTGGTATCGTCCGCAAACTTTACCACCTCACTGCTTACCCCTTTCTCCAGATTATTTATGAATAAGTTGAAAAGGATTGGTCCCAGGACTGACCCTTGGGGGACACCACTAGTTACCCCTCTCCATTCTGAAAATTTACCATTTATTCCTACCTTTTGTTTCCTGTCTTTTAACCAGTTCTCAGTCCAAGAAAGGACCTTGTGTAATTTACACAAGAGCCTTTGGTGAGGGACCTTGTCAAAGGCTTTCTGAAAATCTAAGTATACTATATCTACTGGATCCCCCTTGTCTGCATGTTTGTTAACCCCTTTACAGAAACCATGTTAACTTTTCTTAAACAAATTATGTTCTTCTCCGTGCCTCACAATTGTATTCTTTACTATTGTTTCGACTAATTTGCCTGGTGCTGAAGTTAGACTTACTGGTCTGTAGTTGCCAGGATCGCCTCTAGAGCCCTTTTTAAATATTGGTGTCACGTTGGCTACCTTCCAGTCATTAGGTATGGAAGCCAATTTAAAGGATAGGGTACAAACCACAGATAATAGCTCAGCAATTTCCCATCTGAGTTCTTTTAGAACCCTTGGATGAATGCCATCCAGTCCCAGAGATTTGTTAACATTAAGTTTTTGTATTTGTTCCAAAATCTCCTCTAATGACATGTCAATCCGGGACAGTTCCTCAGATTCATCACCCACAAAGGATGGTGCAGATTTGGGAATCTCCCTAACGTCCTCAGCCATGAAGACTGAAGCAAAGAAATCATTTAGTTTATCTGCAATGGCTTTATCGTTCTTCATTGCTCCTTTTATATCTCGATTGTCTAGGGGATCCACAGGTTTTTTAGCAGTCTTCCTGCTTCTAATGTACTTAAAAAAACTTGTTATTACTTTTTGAGTTTTTGGCTAGCTGTTCCTCAAAAACTTTTTTTGCTTTTCTTATTATATTTTTACACTTGATTTGACAGTGTTTATGTTCCTTTCTATTTATCTCACTAGGATTGGTCTTCCACTTCTGAAAAGATGCCTTTTTGTCCCTCACTGCTTCTTTTACATGGTGGTTAAGCCACGGTGACTCTTTTTTAGGTCTCTTGCTATGTTTTTTAATTTGGAGTATACATTTAAGTTGGGCCTCTGTTATGGTGTCTTTAAAAAGTTTCCATGCAGCTTGCAGGGATTTGGCTCTAGTCATTGTGCCTTTTAATTTCTGTTTAACTAACCTCCTCATTTTTGTGTAATTCCCCTTTTTGAAATCAAACGCCAGAGTGCTGGACTGCTGAGGTGTTCTTCCCACCACAGGAATGTTAAATGTTATTATATTATGGTCACTATTCCCAAGCAGTCCTGTAACGGTTATCTCCTGGACCTGATCCTGTGCTCCACTCAGGACTAAATCGAGATTTGCCTCTCCCCTTGTAGGTTTCTGTACCAGCTGCTCCAAGCAGCAGTCATTTAAGCCATTTAGAAATTTTATCTCTGCTTCTCTTCCTGAGGTGTCATGTACCCAGTCAATATGGGGATAATTAAAATCCCCCATTATTATAGAGTTCTTTAATAATTGACCCATGCCCCATGCTGTAGAGAAAGAAGAAAACGTTCCAGAGTCTCCACCAAGCTGACCAGGGGAAAATCTCTTCCCAACCCCAAATACAATGATCAGTTAGATGTTGGGGTTATGAACGAGACTAGCCATACACTCAGGAAAGAATTATCTGTAGTAATGCAGAGCTCTCCCCAGCTGCGGTACATCTAGACCACATTCTTTTTTTGAAAGAAGATATGCAAATGTGGTGCTAATTTGCATATCTTCTTCCTATCGCTTTTTTGAAAGCAGTTTTTTTTAAAAAGAAAGTAGTTCAGATGCAGTTCTTTTTAAAAAAACCCTTTTTTGAAAGAACCCTGCACACCTCATTTTTTGTGGAAGAAGAGTTCTTTCAAAAAAGGGTTTTTTTCTGAAAGAACTGCGTCTATACTGCTTTCTTTTCGAAAAAACCACTTTTGAAAAAGCGATCAGAAAAACATATGCAAATTAGCACCAAATTTGCATATCTCCTTTCAAAAAAAGAACATAGTCTAGATGTACCCCTGGTGTCCCAACGCAGCCATTAGCGTATTTGCTGCTAGTAGTTGCAGATGCTATTGTAGGCAGTCTCAGCATACAAACATTTGCATAGAGTTATCAAGCTCAGTCTTGAAGCCAGTGAGTTTCTTTGCCCCCCTGCTCCGCTTGGAAGGGTGTTTCAGAATTTTGATGGTGAGAAACCTTTATTTGATTTGTAGCCTAAACTTGTTGATGGTCAGTTTATTCCCATTTGTTCTTGTGGCCATGCTAGCACATAATTGATCATTTCTTTGCTCCCTGGCATTTATCTCCTATATGTATTTGTAATGATAGCTCCTCTCAGCCTTCATTTGGCTAGGCTACACAGGCCAAGTTCTTGAGTCTTCAAGGTGGATTTTCTACTTCTGGGATCATCCTAGTAGATCTTCCATGAATCTGTTCCAGTTTGAGTTCATCTTTTTTAAACATGGAGGACCAGAATTACACACACTGTACTCTGGAGGAGGTCTCGCCGGTGCCTTATATAATAGTACTAAAACACCTTTGTCTCTACTAGAACTACATTGCCTGATGCATCTTAGATCTGCATTAGCACTTTTCACAGATGTATCACCTTGTCCTGTTGTCCTGTTATCAATCAATCTTCTCAAAGAATCTATCTTTTATATTTTGTATGTTGTATTTTAATCCCAATTACTGTGCACCTCTATGTCCTTAAGTACTTTATTTCAAAATTTGTTCCAAGACTGTCAGGTCTCAAACTGATAGGCCTGTAGTTTCCCGGATCACCCTTTTTCCCTTTCTTCAAAATAGCTACTATATTAGCAATTCTCCAGTCAGAAGGAACGATCCCTAAGCTTATAGAGCAACAAGGAGTTTTGTGGCATTATAGACTAACAGATGTATTGGAGCATAAGCTATCATGGGCAAAGACCCACTTCGTCAGATGGTATTTGCCCATGGTAGCTTATGCTCCAATACATCTGTTAGTCTATAAGGTGCCACAGGACTCCTTGTTGTTTTGCAGATCCAGACTAACACGGCTATCCCTCTGATACTGAAGCTTATAGAATCATTACAAATCCTTACTATTGGGTTTACAATTTCTTGTATGCTACTTCCTTTAATACTCTTGGATGGAAATTAATTAGTCCAATTAAAATGTTTGCATTTGATTTCTTCCTTGGATGTGGTAATTTCTACCTCCATATCCTCATTTTCATTAGCTACCCTGCTACTACCTCTAAGCTCTTCAGTTATTTAGGGGACCATATTTCCCTATACTGAATATGGGGCACCTGATAAAATTACTTGTATTCAAGTGAGTTCTATGGCAATTGATCATACAAATGTTCAAATTAACATCTAGATGACGGAGCCCTTGTTAAAAAGAAATACTGTGGAGTTAGATTCTTTTTATTTCCCTTCTTATCTTTAAGGATTTAGGGTTCACACAGGGAAGGATGAGACACACACCTTCACTCTCCCCCCCCCATACACACGGGGAGAGCTCATTCACTCACACCCCTAATACATCTCTATCACACAAGGGGGGAGGCAACTGACTGACCCAATCCAATCCTCCCCGCATGGCACTCTCCTTTCTCCATACATGATTGGGCCCCCATGATGGACCTGTCACTCCTGGTACCTGGCACTACATCTTCCTGAAGCAACGTGTGTGGGGGGCACAGAGGGTCACATGCTCCCCAGTTCTGCTGGGATACACACCAGAATGTGGCCTGCAGCCGTTTGGCGCTGTGTGGGAGGGAGGGACCTGCGCTGCTTCCAACTGTAGTGAGAAGGAGGAGGACAGGGAGGTTATGTGGCCTGGCCTGCATCTGTGCAGAGCTCTTCGCTTTCCTGCCTGCCCACCCCACTGTGGCTGCAAGCAGCTTGGCCCTTCCTGCTCACACAATATTGAAAGGCAGCTAACACCTCCAGGCTGCTGCTGGCCACTGACTTAACTCAGCTGCCCTTTGTTCTCAAGCCACAGCACGTGCAGAATGATGGTAAGTCCTCAGGAAGCCTTATGGACCAGAGTACAGGGAACCTGACTGCAGGGGCTCCCATAAGCCGGGCTGGAGAGGTGGCTCAACAGAGGAGAGGAGGGTGCCGAGGCAGTGAAGCAGCCCAGCCATCTCTGGGGACAGGAGCGGGGAGTGCGTGGCAGAAGAGGGTGCTAAGCCCCCGGGTTGGGGGCTGCTGTGGAGCTTTCAGGTTCAGGGCATGAACTGGCAGTAAAATGCTTCTCCTGTCCCCACTTCCTGCTATTTCAGAGCTTAACTGAAGGTGCAGAGGCTTCCTTGTGCCAGTGCTGTGTGGGGCTTGGCTCCTCCTGGCCAGCATCCTGGGCCAGAGGAGCTGGGCCTTGACAGAGCGGGGCCAGCCAGAGGCAATTGGGGGAAGGAAAGAGGGTGAGCCGAGTGCTCCGATCAGGGGCTGGTTCTCCACACAGTGCTGGGAGCGGCACAGCCCATCAGTGGGGGAGAGGGGGCGGATCTGGAAGAGGAGCAGGGCTGTGAGGCACAACGGGCAAAAGCAGAGCAGACAGTGAGGAGAGAAGCATATAAAGTGCCGATGGGTGACAAGCCACCTGGTGCCTGTCTGCACTCACCAGCCACTGCAGCCTCACAGCCAGTGCCGGCTGGAATTGTGTGGGGATTAGGCTCTACTGGCTAGGAGCAAGCACATAAATAAGGTGGGTGGTGCCAACAGAGTAGCAAGGGGCATGGCCATCTTCACACACTGCATCTTTGCTCTGTCACCAGCTTTATATACCCACCCCTGTTGCCAGCCTCTAGATGCCCTCACTCACCACTGGTGGGAAGACAACTGGTGGCCCATGGAATCTGTGGAGTGGGTGCTTGGGGCAATGTCTGCAGGGGCAGCATGCAGAGCCCCCCATATGTCCCTTTGCTGAAGGATATGCTGGCCACTTTACTCGAGCTAGGCACAGAACCCGCCTGCCCTGCTGCAGCTGGTCATTGTGCCAACTGGAGCTGCCAGTCTACCTTTTCAACTGGGTATTCTGGACAAAAAAACAGATGTCTGGCAACTCTATGCCTGCTTTTCTTCCCTCGTTTTCATTTTATTTACACGTATATAGACATTAATGGAGCTATTCCTGGAGTAAGGCATTAATCAGTGTGAGTAAGGATCTCTGAATCAGGCCTGATGTTCTTAGAACATCAAAATCATTCCCAGGGAAAATTCTCTTCGAATAAAAACAAAATAACAATAGATGAGATTCTTTTATGCATCTCTCTATAGCATACGGTGTTTTGAGCCTCCCCATGCTGGCTTTGCAGCAGTAATTGCCAGGGCAAAGAAAATACAATAGACAGACAGTATGCCTGTGCAAGTATGCACTGGCAGATGGGAGGCAATGTAAGTTGAAGTTATTCAACAAAAAATAGCCTCAGTAATTTCTGGTCCATTCATAAAGAGAAGATAAAATCAATATTCTTGAGACTAGAAAAAGGACAAAACAGGAACAAAGAATTCACTTCAGACTTTGAAGAGGATATTACTAGCAGTAGATAGGGGACAAAAATCCTTTTTTATTCCAGAATCTCTCTCTTATGTAAAGTGTATGTTTGAAGTAAATTGAAGTAAATTATAATTTTGCTTTTGATAATACAGTGTTCCTGAACATAAACAGAGAGAGATATAGGAGCATTGACAATTTTATTTTATTTTTTTCTAATATATAGTATGCATGACACAAACATAGGTTTTAACTCTATGATTCGATCAGTAGAATGACATATGACCATGTAGAAGTCTGTTGATGGGGGTTCATGCTAGTTGAGGTGGGTCCAAATGTAGGAGTGAAAACGGTATTAAAGGATGATACTGAGGAATCATAAATGATAAAACATACATCCTCTTCCTCTGATTGCTCAAGGCTTCACCTTGCAATCACTTTTATTTAATGAAAATATTCAAGTCTGATTTTTTGAACCATGAATAAACTTGTACAGTTTTCCTCCTGAGAGACTTGCATGTGGGATTAGCATTAATGCAAAGAGAATAAACCCTTAGGGATCAATTCTGCTCTCAGCTGCCCATGCATTATTTCCTTTGAATACAAAATATGATGCATGTTGGAGACTGGGGACAGCATATGGTTGTAAAATGTAAAGTATTGGCACGGAGAAGAATTGGAGGATGTCGTGTCCTAGGACCAGAATAGTTGCAAGGCAACTTTTACTTAAACTAGGATAAGATCCTATTTTGTTCTTTGTAGATGCATAATTCCCAGAATTACTTTCAACAAAGATTGTATTGGAACCAAATTATGCCTAAAATAGATTATTCTTTTTTTAAAAATTAACTGAAAGGGAGAATATGATTGAGGCTGCATTCATTTCTTTTAGAGTCTTTGAAATTACCAATTGACTTTGGCTTTGGTAGTATAAGAATGGATGGCAATATGCACTCTAATGACTAATCCAGTGAGTTTTCCAGTGGTTTTATACTGTTAGCAAAGTTGCAGTCCTAACATTGTTTGCATAAACACTGCACATCTGTTATGGCTTATTACTGAGCATACCCAGAAGAGCAAATTTCTGGAAATCTGAAATGAAGGAACCCTTCATTGTCATGGTAAGCATATAGAACATCTGCTAGTTCTATACTCAGGAGGGAATTCTGTGCCAAAAAATTCAAAATTCTGTGCAGGATATTTTAAAATTCTGCACACATCTACAAATGTTATTTGTCAAAATAACACTAGATAATCATACCTGTTTCAATTATTTTGGTAATTTATTTCAACTATGTCAGCAAGTATGTCTCTAGCAATAGAGACACACACAAATCCCCCCCAAAAAACAGGACTATGTAGCACTTAAAAGACTAACAAGATGGTTTATTAGGTGATGAGCTTTCGTGGGCCAGACCCACTTCCTCAGATCAAATAGTGGAAGAAAATTGGCACAACCTTATATACCAAAGGATACAATTAAAAAAATGAACACATATGAAAAGGACAAATCAAATTTCAGAACAGAAGGGGGATGAGGGGAGAGGTAAATGTCTGTGAGCTAATGATATTAGAGGTGATAATTGGGGAAGCTATCTTTGTAATGGGTAAGAAAATTAATGTCTTTGTTTAGACCTAGGCGTAAAGTGTCAAATTTAAGCATGAATGACAGTTCAAAGGATTCTCTTTCAAATCTGGTGTTAAAAGGTCTTTGAAGTAGGATGCAGTCGTAGAGACAATGCCTTTTCTGGTTAAAATGGCAAGAACTGTTTTTTCTTTGTGATCCTGTCTAATATCTGTACTTGCCATTTCAACCAGAAAGGGCATTGTCTCTACGACTGCATCCTGCTTCAAAGACCTTTTAACACCAGACTTGAAAGAGAATCCTTTGAACTGTCATTCATGCTTAAATTTGACACTTTACGCCTAGGTCTAAACAAAGACATTAATTTTCTTACCCATTACAAAGATAGCTTCCCCAATTATCACCTCTAATATCATTAGCTCACAGACATTTACCTCTCCCCTCACCCCCTTCTGTTCTGAAATTTGATTTGTCCTTTTGGGTATGTCTACACTACAGCACTAATTCGAACTAACTTAATTCGAATTAGTTAATTTGAACTAAGCTAATTCGAACTAGTGCATCTAGACCTAAAAACTAGTTCAAATTAGCGTTTTGCTAATTCGAACTAGCATGTCCACACTGAGTGGACCCTGAACCAAGGTTAAGGATGGCCGGAAGCACACAACCATAATTCCTGCAAAATTCTGTCTGCACATTGGCACAGAATTATTCCAGGAGTTGTTCTGGCAATACCGTCGAACAGTTAAGAAGCTCTGAGCCTGCCCCTAAGAGTTATGATATCCTCCTCTCCCCACTTTTCCAATAGATTTCTTTTAAAACTCCCAAGTGACAATGGGGCATGTGAGAATCAGGTCCATGGTGTGTTTTTGTTGAGAGTTTTCCACTCAGATTAATAATTTCCAGTTTGCATTCTGTGCTATGAGTTCTTAGTCTTAAATCAAAAAGAGATAAATTTGTTCTGTCTCCAGAGTTGTAATTTAAGATGATGTGGATTCTTCTCTGTTTTCCCAGGATCTGACTTTTAGGAACGTAAGCATTAAGTATCTATGGGTTAGGGCTAGGATGATTATTCTTTACTAATGAAGAAAGAAGCTGCAGAAGATAATTTTGAGGAAGTGATCAAAGGTTATGAGCATTCTGTTTTCTAAATGTCCATTGGTTTTACTGGGTAGAATTGGAATAAGTGAACTATGTAAATCTTGTTCCTAAGAGAATATTGTAGAGTCCCAAAATAGAGATGCCAGCATATATCTGTTTTAACCTGTATTCGTTTGCAAGCAGATCCTTGATTATTTCAGTAGTCAGATGTGAAATTGAAGTTTCTATATGTTCTTTCCTCTGCAATACAAACTTGACATTATTGTAGGTAAACTAGGCTTACCTGCAGCCATCTTTAGAAATGTCCATAATCTCTTCATAAAATGAAATACCTTTCTTCTTTTGTGCAGTTCATGAAAGTAGATCTCACATAAATATCCAGAAATATTTTATGTGCAGTTGACTCCCAGTTAACCCCTCGTATTTTTCCTTCTTGTTCATGCCTTTTAACAACATTTCTTGAAGAATGTGCCGTAAGGTAGCTTGTGCTCTTGGACATGTGAAGACTACCCTTGTGCTTCTTTTCTGGAAGTAGGTTGTACTTCCAGGTTGGCTATTAGGTTTAATTAGTTATTGTTTAAACTTCAAACTACAGTTCTGAATTTAACTGTTAAGGTAGTAGGCAATCCTGAATTCATCTTCTCTATTCTTAGACTATGTTGTTGCTGTCTGGTTGTTTAGAATCCTATTTTTTATTAATACACTTATTTCTGTTTATTTAAACTGCATATGGTACAGTATAGCTTAAAATGTGCCACATCTTTCTCACACAGACTATTCCACTGTAGGCCATTTATTTACTGGAGAAGTTTGTTGATCAAACCAAACAGCTGTACTGTAGCAATCATCAGATTATCAATATGTCTTGATTACAATACTTAACAAAACTCTCACTTCTGGATCAAATGGTGTAGGATCTAACTGCACACCTGGGCTTAGTCTCTTAGGACTGGTCTACACTAGGAGTTTAGGTCGAACATAACTGCATTAGGTCGATTTTCTAAACATGAGTCCACACCACCAAGCCCATTCCATCAACTCCATCAAGGGGTCAGTTTTGGTACCCCTGCTTTTCATGAGGTGTAACAATAAATTTGATCTTGCACAGTCGACTTAAAGGTAGTGCAGACACAGCACTGTGAAAGTCGACGTTCTTGGCCTCCAGGAGGTGCTCAGCCATGACCGCTCTGGCCAAGACTTTCAACTTTGCTGCTCTCCAGATGCACTGGAAAAGCCCTGAGAAAAATTGAATTTCATTTCCTGTGTGACAGTGTGGTGAGCAGACCTCAAACCAAGCAGCGCACCTTACCATGAATGCCCAGGGACACAAACAAGCACCAGCTTCAAGTGTGCAGGAGATCCTGGACCTCATTGCTTTGTAGGAAGAGGAATCAGTTCAGGCAGAACTATGATGCAGAAAAAGAAACATTGATATCTATGTCAAGAGCTCACATGGCACGGTGGAGAAAGAATAAGCCAGGAACACTCAGCAGTACTGCGTGAAAATAAGGAGCTCAGGCAGGCATACCAGAAAGCAAAGGAGGCAAATGGATGGTCTGAATCAGTACTGCAAACATGACATTTCTATGAGCAGGTGCATGAGATTCCAGAGGGAGACCTGACCCATTTCCCAAGCCAGCCTGTGGATTTCTCCCAAGAGACTCCTCTGGCAGCCCTGGAGGACAGAGTGGATGAGGGAAAGGTACAGGAGAATGGTTAGCAGGTGAGTGGAGCATCCTATCTCACTGACAGCCATGACCTATTATTAACTTTGAAGCCAATCCCCTCCTCTCAGGATGTCACACTGCTGGGCCCTGGTGACAAGGAGGGCATTTCTGGTAAGGCCACATCTTTAGTCATGCTACAAGTGGGGGTAAGGCAGTTGGGTGTGATCTGTGGTGGCCAGTCTGTCTACACAGTGGGAGCCCCCGGAACAGTTTGTTAACATGTCTGGAGATGGAATCCTCCCTGCACAGCTCCATAAAGCACTCACAGAGGAACTCTTTCATCCTTCTCACAAGGTTCCTGGGGAGACCTCCCTTATTCCCTCCTCCACGGTAGGACACCTTCCCATGCCAAGCCAACAGTAAGTGGTCTGGCATCACTGCAGCACAAGGTCCAGGTTTCTGCCACATTTAGTCAGTGCTCCTTATCACTCTGTGTGTTTCAGAGAAGACTGATATTGCATATGGCAACCTGGATGGAGCAGGGTAAGCTCTGGAAGTGTTACCACAGCAATAAACCTTTGTTTGCTCATCCCCAACAAAGCATCTTTTGAGCCCCTGCCCTGCCGCTGTGCCCAGATCCCCTCCCATCCACAGGCTTCTTGGTGTCCCCGTAGCCAAACTTCCTCCTGCCTACAGGCTCCTGTAGGAAGGAAAAGTTGCACTCTGCTGGCAAATGGGGGGTGCCAAGCACCTGGGCACTACTTCAGCCCTGTTCCCTGTTCCCTGCCCTGCCATAATGACATTGTGGCTTTCATTTGCAAATGCAGACGCTTGCCTGGCTGCGGGAGCAACTATTTGGAAGCACTGTGTCATGCATGCTTTCAAAGTGGAAAGAGCGAGCCGAAACATGTCCCTTACCATGTCTGCCACCAACCCAAGTCCAGCTGCTCCCTTAAGATTTCTGTGTTGTACCTGCTGCATAGTGAGTGCTTCAAAGCATAACTGTAGCCTTGTACAGAACACATCCCTATTGTCTTTTACAGGCCTTCCTTTTGCTCAGAGATTAGGTTTTACACTCCACAATGAAAGGCTTTATGCTCAGAGTTAGGTTTTACACTCTATGTCTGTCTTTCACTTTTCATTACAGCAGGTGCAACAGAGAGCCTGCTGCACACTCCCCAGGTCCAGCTCCTCCAGCTGATCAGCTAGCACAGATCCGAAGGCAAAACAAACTAAGGATGCCATGATCAATGAGCAAATACAATCTAATCACTGGGGCAGGGTGAGATTAAGTGCCTGGAGGAAAACACTGCTGCAGGAAATGCAAGAGGAGTATGAGGACAGGAGCGCATGCAGGGAATGCAAAGTGAAGACACAGGAGAAATTCCTGATAGTCATGGTGGTGATGTGCACAATGGACTCACAGGACAGCCAGGTGCACAGGCCCATGCGAAATCATGCAGACCCACATTCTCTCCTAACCAGGTGCCATAACCTTCTCTCTCAAGGGCTCTAGCACGTGTGGGGAGAGGAAACCCCACAGCTCCCAGGGATGTGTCCTGGAACACTTGGCTGATTACTGTACAAGGGGACTGTAATACACTGCTTTATCGTCTCCCCCCCCCCCATGTCCAAACCTCCTGTCCTGAACTCCTTTTCTGTCTTTGCTTCCCTGTGTTTCATAATAAAAAACACAGGATTTATCAACAACAGTATCTTTACTGCTTGTGTTGCTGTGGGAGGGGCGTACTGGGTTTACAGGCAAGCCGGGGGCACTTCATTAAGAGCAGCACAAATAACTGTCATATTGCTGTCTGGCCATTCACAAAGCTAATTTTCAAAGCCTCTCTGATTTGCAGTGCCCCTCGATATATTCTTGTTATTGCCCTGGTGTCTGGCTTCTCATAATTAGTGGCGAGGCACTGGGCCTCAGCCACCTACCCTGGCATAAAACTTTCCCCTCTACTTTCATATATATTATGGAGTGCGCCACAGGCAGCTACAAGAATGGGAATGTTGCTTTTGCTGAGATCTAACCTGGTCAATAAACTGTGAAACCTTCTCTTTAAATGTCTAAAAGCATATTCTGTCACCATTTGGAACTGCTCCTTACTGCGGGCCAGGCTGCCTCTGACAGCTTCATGAGCCATGGGAGCAAGGGATAGGCTAAAAATCACTATTGGCATTTCCATGCCTCCAATGTTAATTTTCTGGCTGGGGAAGAAAATTGATATTGGTGAAATGGCCCTTGTAATCCACCAGCGCCTGCAGCACCATCAAAAATATCCTTTGTGGTTTATGTACTCTTTGGCAAGGCAGTCAGGTGCCAAGAGACAGGGATGTGCATTCTATCTATCATCCCACCAAAGATAGGAACCCCATCATGGCAAAGCCCTCCACTATGTCTTGCACATTTCCCAGAGTTACTACCCTCCATAGCAGCAGTGTATTAATTACCTTTGCTACTTGGATCACAGAAGCTCCCACTATAGATTTCCCTACTCTGGATTGATTCCCTACTGACCAGTAATCTGTCTGGCATTGCAAGCTTCCACAGGGCTATTGCGATGTGCTTCTCCACTGTCAGAGTGAGTCTCATTGTGGCATTCTTGCACTTTTGGGTGGGGGAAAGCAACAACGTCAATGAAGGTGGTCTTACACATGCAGATGTTTTGCAGCCGCTGCTTATTGTCTGAGAGCTGCATCAGAGAGTGATCCCACCAATCTGTGCTTGTCTCAGGGCACTAGAACTGGCATTCCACTGTGTCAGGAGGATCGAATGTCACCATCATTGCCAATTGCTTCTCTCAAGTGCTTCACAAATGCGTATGTTCATGGCCTCCTCAGATTCTTCCTCATTCCGATGGGCCCTGAATACGCTCTGGGCATACTGCATCATACAACGCACGATGGTGAATACGATTGGTATAATACTTTGATGCGGAATGGTTTCCATGCTTATTTCCATGTTTACCCTGCTATGGGGTCTGCATAGATAACCAGGGGAAAAGGGCAAGAAAAGAGTGTTTGCTATTGATTTCAAGCAAAGGAGGAAGGCGGAGATGAGTGATTATGGGATGCTGATGGCAGAACCACCCACTGCAGTTTTTGGTCCCATGAGGCGGTGGGAGCATGACCCAGAATACAAAGGGGAGGCAGGAACTCTGGGTTAGCTACCCACAGTGCATAGACCTCAAAGTCAACAATAGATACCTTATTGGGGATGTACTACATCCAACTATTGCATACAGGGGGGAAATGCAACTTCCACTTTACAAAACTGAATGCTAGAAAATCTACCTTACTAGATTCGACCTTATTTCTCAGTGTAGATAAGGCCTCTCAGTGCAAATACTAGTTTCGTCAGAGTTGGGGAGGGAGAGAATGAAGAGGAGGGAAAAGTTACTTGTCACGATCCTTCAGATGTGTGTATAACCAAAGGCCCTTCTGCAAAACACTGATGAATGTTCAAGTGGAAATGAAAAAGAGTAAGTGATGGTCTTGGGGCATAAACCACTGTTCTCACTCAATACACAGATTCTAGTTTCCAAGGATATGTTTGATTTAGAGCTGCCAAAATTATATTTGGTCAACTATTTAAATTATTTGCTTAAACTTTGTTCATGCTTCTTTTGATAGTGTCTTGCAAATATTCTTGTGAACTGTGGCAGCAGAGGGAATTGAAAAGGTTTGGAGAATATGCACAGCCAGCAAATTCTGAATGAATGAGCATTTAAATTAGAAGAATCATTTTAAGAGATATGCTCATTGTGGACTCAATCCTGCAAAGTACTGATCACGCTGCACTCTGATCTAGCAAAGCATTGAAGTATCACATTCAAATGTGAGACTGCATAAGAGTAATCACATTAGCATGAGTTGGAATGCTTATATGCTCAAGGTTAAGCCTATGCTTGAGTGCTGTGCGGAACTGGGTTTAGACTGCTCCTTGGACCTTGCATATTTGGGTATGTCTAGACTACATGCCTCTGTCGCCAGAGGCATGTAGATTAGGCTACCAGACATAGTAAAATGAAGCGGCGATTTAAATAATCGCAGCTTCATTTAAATTTACATGGCTGCCACGCTCAGCCGACAAACAGCTGATCAGCTGTTTGTCGGCTCAGCGCGATAGTCTGGACGCGTGGGTGTCGACATCAAAGGTATTTGTCGACCACCCAGGTATGCCTCCTGGGATGAGGTTTAACTGGGTGGTCGACAAATACCTTTGATGTTGCCACCCGCGCGTCCAGACTATCGCGCTGAGCCGACAAACAGCTGATCAGCTGTTTGTCGGCTGAGCGTGGCAGCCATGTAAATTTAAATGAAGCGGCGATTATTTAAATCGCCGCTTCATTTTCCTATGTCTGGTAGCCTAATCTACATGCCTCTGGCGACAGAGGCATGTAGTCTAGACATACCCTTTGGCACACCAGCAGGAGAACAAAAACATGCCATGTAGCCTCCCTGTCCAGTCACTACTGAGCAGCAGAGTTTGAACTGGGACTTTCATATATTTGTAATAACCTGCTTAAAGGTGAGATACAGGCCAAGAATTATTCACAGAAATGCCTCAGCAAAGTAATGCCAAGTATGTAGTGAGCTGGAGATTTGTGAGGTGTCCATAGAGAATTCACAAACAGAAAGAGGTGATACTTGTTGAATAAATTATTAGCTGAAAATTATTTGCTTAGCTCCAGAGCGCTGTGGTTGAGTTCATAATAACTATCCGCATGGTAACTGCACTGCCATTAACAAATTCATTTAGTAAACTAAGTGTCTGTGTAAGATGCACTGAATAGGAAAAGCACTATCTAAACCAAAGTCATATTCATTACTACGTGCACAGAAAGAGTTGAAGAAAAGGACACTGTGCTAGGAAGAAAGGAAGAAAAACAGGGTTCTGTAAATAGGCTTGCCAGATGATTTAACCAAAAATACCAAACACTCCCCCTCCTCTGTCCCCAAAAAAACACCGGGGAAAAATTCTGTTCAGGGGGAAAAAAAGGGGGAGAGGAGACCAAAGTTGTTGAGCAAAAAAGTAAAAGTAAAAAAGCATTGAAGCAACACAGTGGGCAGAGTCAGAATAGGGTTAGGAACAGGGGAGAGGTTGAGAACTAAGACCCAGGGAAGGCATTACTTCCCCTTGGCCTTTAGGCTTTTTGCTGGTGGCCATTTTGTTTTCTTGATCAAGCCAGAACTCAGCTTTCCTGCGGAACCAGGTAGGCAGGGGGCCCGGAGAGGCTGGGGGCTGGGCCCGGTTGCTGAGTGTGTGTAGGGTTGCCAGGTGTCTGGTATTTTCGCCTCCTGGCAGGGAAAAAACCAGAAAATATTGGATATTTTAGGTGTCCGGTATTTTCTGAATACCGGAGTGTCCAGGTCAATACCGGACACCTGGCAACCTTATCTGTAAATAATAGAAATGTGCAAGTTTTATAATCCCTGCAAACATTTTATACCATAAATGAGCAAAGCACATGGTGTTCATAGTCATTAATTATATTTATATTTTGTCTGCTCTACTATTAGGACAAATTAGTTTGCTTTTCATGCTATGCTGTGTTCAGTCTTATTCTACCACTGAATGAAATGTGGACTAAGTTGAAATGTCCCTAATTTTTTGACGGAGGGTGATTAATAATTTATTGCAACTTTTTGGCTCTAACTGAAAAGTTCTCATGATTGTCTAGGATGAAGTTTTGAGCATACATATGAGTATTCTTACTGAAATAACTTCATGTGCCAAGTGTTTTCAGGGTTGGGTCCATACGAGGCAATGATTTGATATATACTGTCAGCTACTTTACACCCAAAATCTAAGTCTGAGGCCTTAGCAGATGTGTTACAAACTCTTAATATGAAACTTTAAAAATTTTTCCTTTCCCATGCAGTACTGAAAACTTTTATAAGCCGTGTTCATTAGATCAAGAAAGCCAAAATGTCTATGAGCATAAAATTAGCTTCAAGTTTGTTATCTTGCAAAGACAATGACATTGAAAAGTAAAACAGATTGTCAGAAATGAGGACTTCCACCTGTGCCATTCCAGTCATAGGACAGCTTATCAGCACAGATGAACAACAGTAACTCTGACGGATAGCCAGAGGGATCAGTTTGTCCAGGGCTACTCAACATGCGACCAGCGGTGCGGTTTGGGTTTACGCGGGGCTCAATACATGGCCCATGGGTGGGATCCTTTGAACATGGCCTTCAGTGGGGACATGCTTCACAACGATGAGTCAATATAATGGTCTTCTGTTAATATGTGTTTTAGTAGTTAAATTCCTGGACTGTCATTGCTCATTAAAAGTGCTGTCATATGGGTGGAAATCGGGTAAATATTGCATTTTATTAATATCTACAGAACTGACTTAAATGGGGCCTGTGTGTTGTGTATCTTGCCTTAATCTTTGTATTCATGCCTGTCATAAATATATATTTACATGCAGGGCTCGACAAATAATGTAATCTACTCGCCATGGGAGAGTAGATTACAGCCTGGAAGAGCTGGCACAGAGCGAACGATCTGCGCATGCACAGAGCGCAGAACCGTGTGGCTGGCTAGCGGGGCTCGCTGCTGCTCGGCGAGCCACGTTTACATGTATATGCAACCACACTTAAGTTACGGTCCTTGGCATGTGCTGTGAGTATCATTGTGGCCCCCGGGGTTTCCATAGTTGAGTAGCCCTGAATTAGGCAGAACTTCTCAAGGGCCCAAGAACAATTTACCTCTTGCTGCTTAGTGCACATGCTTACAGCTGAAACAAAAAACAGGACCATGCAGCACTTTAAAGACTAACAAGATGGTTTAATAGGTTATGAGATTTCGTGGGCCAGAACCACTTCCTCAGATCAAATGAAGTGGGTCTGGCCCACGAAAGCTCATAACCTATTAAACCATCTTGTTAGTCTTTAAAGTGCTACACAGTCCTGTTTTTTGTTTCAGCTGCACCAGACTAACACGGCTACATTTCTACCACTATTCTACATGCTTACAGCTGTGATCTTTCCTCTACTTGCCTGCTCCTAGCTTTGTTCGAGCTCTGTGCCAAGCCCTTGCTCCTATCCAGTCCTCTCCAGCCTTGCTCCTCTGTGTGATTCCCAACAGCAGGTCCCTAACTCCAGCTTTGACCCATGGTGTTCATGTGGCTGTTGACACCAGCTCTAACACCTTTGCCAGGCTGTCTCTGCTTTGACTGTTGAGCTAAACTGCCTAGCCCTGATTTGTGACATCTATTAGAAAACAGAAACTTAAAATTCTTTCAGTTTAACTGAATTAAAAACACAGGCAAATATCACTTTCCTACGTGAGAATGAATTGTGTCATAATAGATTTTCAAATTACTTCAACAGTAGTTTAATGGCTTTACTTGATAATTGATTTTTATTTTCACAGGTTTTCTTTAACAGGATTAACCAAGCGTCAGTGGGATAGTCAGTGAGAAATATCTATTCACTGGAGCAAAAATTTGTTCTACTGATCAGCAAGGAAAAGTCAAAATATGGCCTGTTTAGTTTTCTCTACTGGCTGGTACTTAAGAGATGTGACATTACCCTCTGTAACTGCAGCAGCAATGTTGTGATTTTTATGAGTGGGGTATTCCAGGACTTTTTTTAGTCTAAAAGATTAAATTATATGTGGAGACTGTCTTGACACAAATCTAACCACTTAAAATGAATTCTTATGGAATTTTCATAGCAAAAATAATTCCGAGATTCTGTCTTGCAAAGTAGCAGCTTAAAAGATTGACAACTGCACCTCTGTGACCTTTGTGATTGATATGATTAACTGTGATTATAAATTATTCCTTTTTTCTGCTATTCTCTTTTCACCAGCACTTCTAAAAGTGCTTCCCCATCCATTCCAGCAGCCTCAAATACTGTTTACAAAGGTTTCTATAGGTATCAATGCCTTGGTTATGGAGACATTGATGTTAGCAGAAAACTCAAATCTTGTATCTCAGCCTTGAAGGGTGATTATGTTTCATAAATATGAAAGGTTCTTAATTTGTGATTGCTGAAGGTACCAATGACTTATGCAAGCCTTACTCATATGTGAAGGAGAGCTAATCACTCCCTGCTTGTGCACTATTCCTCTGAGACGAGATTTGCCTGTTCATTTAAAAAGCTAGTCTGATGGTGCTATATGCTCTTTGAGTTAGAATCAACCCTTTAAAATGTGTATGCATCATTAAGGAAGAATGAGCATGGGAAGTAAATGGCCTCTCGGTACCTTGTAGGGTTGAGGGATAGGGAATGGATGCAAGAGATTAATGCTGTAAAACATTCAGGTACTTGGTGTGGTGGTGGATTATACTGCATTGTGCTGCTGTGCCTTGTTTGCACATCAGTCTTGTTGTATTTTAAAATAATGTCAAGGGCACCTAGCACATATGAATAGTTGCCCCCTTCTAGCTTTATGTGCAAGTTTAAATAAATAGACTTAACGTGGGGGGCAGCCTTTTTCATTTAGCTTTAAGAGAATCAAAACAGTCTGTGGAGTTGGTAGCTATGCAACTGAAAGGAAGATAATGCCATTCTGTTTTCTGTGGCTGGCACCATAAACATAGAAAAGTCTATTTACAGAAGCAGTCTGCTATTCAGTTCCAGTTTAGCATGATGGTGCTTCACTACAGTATTTTCTGTGCGCTTTTTTCTTATTCTGAAATACAGGTTGGACCACCCTGTTTCAGCACTCTCTGGACCCAACTGATCCCGAAGGGGAGAATTTGCCAGACCAGGGGAGGTCTCCTGCCACTGACCTCTAAGCCTGCCACCTGATCAGTGCTGCTGGCTGGCTACTGGGCTGACACAGGCTCCAAACCTAGCCCCACGCTGCCTCTGGCTGCTGGGGCCTGCTTCCGTGGGGCTCCATCCCTTATCCTATACTGCCGCAGGCTGCTGTGAGCTGCCATAGGACACTGTCCCCAGCCCCAGATGGCCTTCCTGCTACACTGGGGCTCTCTGGTCCAGGAGCATCTGTGGTCCTCCTAGACCAGAGGCTGCTGGTTTTCAGCTGTGCAACCTGTACAAATGGTCTAGACTTGTAAAAAGGATAAACGATAGTTACCAAGGTATATTTTTGGACAAGAACCTCTTCACTGACATTGTAGTTCTTTAGCACTATACTCAGCTAAGTCACATGACTAAAGATACCCACTAGCAGTTGTTGTGATGCGTGGTGGTTTGTTTTCACATTTCAATGTATTGCCACTAATTTTACCACTTCTACCAGTCTTGGTACCAAATTCTATCCTCGTGTGCATGGGCCAAGCTTTTACTAAAGTCAACAGTAGTTAAGTGCATGCCCCAATGAAGAATGTAGCTATAAACTCATATAACTCATAGGTAAAACACAAAAGTATCAGACGCTTGAGAATCAAATTTGACTTGAAGTACAATCATTAGAAACATCATCAGTTCTTGACAGTCTTGTGTACTCCCAAAGCCATATGAAAAAGATTTCTAGTGCTAGCACTTACTGCTTCAGTGCAACAAAAAAATTCAACAGGCTTTTGCTGCTCTTTGTGAATACAGCAGTCATATGTAAGGGAATGGATTTTTGCCTTCCCAATGCATTTCTTTCTATCTGCCTTTCTGCTGTTTTCTAGTAAAAAACACGCAAGCTTACTTAAACGATCTTCCTGAGAACTTGGTGTGTCATATTTGCAACTTTCTATTGAACTAGTAATATTACATTGTATAATTGAAAGCTGTTAGGGTTATGATGACAGCAACAATGAATTGTGCTTCTTTAAAAGAGAAGCGAATTGCTTCTACTATAGAAGAGTTTTAGTAAAAAAATGCCACCTGCTTACTTTTTTCCCATATCAGGAAAGCTCTTAAGGACTCTGTAGTCGGCAAGAGTAAGTCTAAGGTCCAACACTGGGTTCCCAAAGTACAAAGGACGCTACACAGGTATCTGTCAAACACGAACGGTTTATTTCTTGACAGCTAACAGCTGTGCACCATAAATGGAAGAACAACATAACAAAGAAGCGGCATATCTTACGTCCCTTCCTACAAGCCTGGGACCCCAGGTAGGCTGCGGATGAAGTGGGAGGTTGTCTCAGCTTCTGAGGCGCCGGTACCCAAAGCCCATTGGTGAAGTCCGATTTGCTAGGCTCTGAGGCAGCCTTAAATACATTTTTCATGCCCTGTTTGGCAGTTTGGAAATTTCCAGGGCTTACTCATTAGTGCTGATATAGAGCTTAGCTGTTAGTTATCAATCTGGTTCTGATCTGGATCTTCTTGTTCTTTAGCCCTGTTTACGTGATCAGTATGTTAGGGTAAACAGAATTGTTTATTCGTTCTTGTGCTTTACCCTTATCTTATACTTGTTCTTGCTATACTGGCAACAATGCTTATCTTAAGTGGCGTATGTTCCCAAAGACTTGCTTCTGGCTCATCAGATATAGAGAAAGGGGGGAAAGAATGCAGGCCTCACCACCCCTAAACTAACACGTACAAAGTTCTTCCTCAGTTGACCACTACAGATTCGGTTAAGTTCATCTCTATTCAAGACAAGTACTTAAGTGTGTTTTTATGTGTCAGTGAAGCAAATGGTACTTGTGAACATTTTGAACTTTAAAAAGCAGGTGTTGCCCTAAATAGGGGTGCTTTCCTGAATTGGAGCCCAGGCAACTATTGCAGAGAAACACTCTGCTGAAGGGTATGTAAGCATGACAGCGATAGGTGGGGAATATGAATCTGAAGGATAGGCCCAGCCAGCACCCAAGAAGTAGGCTGTATTGTGACTGCATATTCTGGAAGGTATTACAACATCTTCACAATGGCTATTCTCATGTTTTGACTAACTAGTTCTGACTGGTACAACTGTGATTTCCTAATCTCATAACTCAGAATCATTATGTGCTGTTTAGAATGCTCTTTCTTCAGACTTCATGCATCCAAACACATTTTTATGGCTATTTGATGATAAATCCCCCCTATGGTTGGATCTGTTTTCCATATGAATCTGTATCATACTAGCTTTGAATGCAGTAAAAATCTAGAACAACAAAGCTCTGTCTGTTCACTGAGGAGAGTGCACTACGCATAGATCGTCACATTCCCTGGGCCGAATATTCTCTACATGTACCAATTCCTTTTTCTAATATGGTCTTCATTGCAAGAATTTAAAACATCCATTCCCCCTTTTCTCTAATTGTTTTCCTGGAGACATTTGAAAAGAAATTATAGCTGGCCAGTCTCTAGCTTTTACATGTACTGAATCGGTATTAAGTGCATTTAAGTGACTAATACAGTTTTAATCTCTGTTAAGCTTCTAATGGTTTTCCATCAGCACTGTCTGTTTTCCTGTGGACTGAAGGGGAAATCTGGATTACAGAAGAACTATAAAGTGCAGTTATAAATGGAGGAAAGGCATGTCTGTAATAAGATTAGTGATCATAATGAAAGTAGATGGAGTTTACCTGCCTTTGGCTATTCAGATAGAATAAGAGTTTTCATATTTCCTGACTTAAAGTACCAAGTCTTATGGAAGATGTGCATTCGAAGTAATTCATCTTAATAGACTGAGTAAATGCTTAAAACCCACACCTCTGTAATGAACTATATTAGTGAGGAAATGTTTTGTTTTATTCAAAACTCACTACTTCCTTTATGCTCTGTATAGTTAGAAAACAAGAAAAAATAGCTATTATGACTGCAGCATTTACTTATGAAGGGCAATAGAATCCCTTTAAATGAACCCAAATGTCTTTGAAATAATACATTGTTAATTATCAAAACCGTACAAGATTGGCTGTATGTGTCAAGCTGCTTAGCTGGAGCTAAGAGAATTAAATTCATGAAAAGTGGGAAAACCAGATCTCCAATGAGTACAAGCAAATGCTGATCAATATAGTGTGTTATAAAGAAGGGCAGGGAGGGGGAATCTGTTTAGAATGCTAACATCAGGCCACCTGCCAGAGAGTGTTTCAGGCTTGACCATGTATATACCCTTTGCAAGCCCCAATGCAGTACAAAGCTAATAGCATGAGCGTACAAAAGGCACGTAAAGCCATGCAGAGTGAATAAGCAGAAAAGTGAAGAGGAAAAAAGTGAGCATTTTGGAAAAAAGTGAGCATCCTTGTAATAATGGAATTAAGGCAAATTGGGCACCACTCTTGCTAAGACTTAATGGAGGCCTCACTTGTCCCTGAGAGCAGTTCTGGCTACTTATGAGCATGAGGTTAATCAAATTGTTTAAGTATTTGTAGGCTCAGGGCCTTTACTGTCTGCTAAGGTTTGCATTCAATAATATTAAGGGTTATTGGTTTTGATTTTCATTTGTGGCGTGTCACCATATTCAGAACATCAGTGTCTGGTACAAATTTCTAACTAGTAGAACTAACTGAACACCTTTATAAAACCTCAACCCAATATTCAAACTCCACTTGTGTTAGATGCTGTAAAAATGCACAAAAATCTGACTCCCACCTCAGAGTTAATAATCTAAATAGAGACAAAGTCAGAGAAAAGTGAATGAGGCAATCAGTAAATGGGAAGGGGGAAATGAGGACAAGTTCCCGTGGTTAGTTAGTCTAGCTATATGTCGGATCCAAAGCCCCCTGAAGTGCATGGAAAGACTGGGATCCAATCCAGTTTACACAGCTTGATCTTTCCCAGTCATTAACCCTAACTACCCCAAATTCCTTCTATGTTGCTGTCTTTAGTTGGCTGCTTTTTTGTGAGACTCCTAGCCAACATCTTGAGAAGAGAGACAGGGTGTGGGAGTGTGGTGAAATACAGCCTGTGTGCTGTTGTGATCTTTGCACAAGAGGTGCTTTGTAAAGTATCATTTGAAAACTCATCATTTGCTGGTCAGTATTGTAAAATATATGGCAACACTGTTAAGTTTACTATTTCCCTGTATGATGTTAACACATGTTCCAAACTTCACAGCCCTGCCCAGCCAAGTGTGTCCTAAAACAAAGGAAGAAGTGTGTGTGCTTGCCTTCATTTATATTTAAGGAGGAAAGGAAAACAAAGGAAGTTAAACAGGTGGAAAAAAGCACAGCAGGGAATATCCTTCCACACACTTTTTGGCTCCTGGTTCTCATCTGAATTCTTTTTGAAGAGGAGAGACGGAACCACAAAAAGGAGGGACAAACACCCAAAAACACCACTATCTCTTGCCACAACTGTGAAGACAAAAGAAAGCAGCTGTTTGAATATGAGGGAAGGGTCCTCACCAGAGAGGTTGGCTAGTAATTGGCTGGAGCACGTGGTAATAAACTTTGCTTGAATCTAATATAGTTTAAGTTAGGCACCAGTAAGCATTATATCTTTATTTTTCTTGTAACTGTTTCCAACTTTTATGCCTCATCACCTGTATCCACTTGAAATCCATCTCTTTGTAGTTAAACTTGCTTTATCAGTTTATCTGATTCATTGTGTTCACATTGAAATGCATGGATAGCTATTTAAGACAATTCGCACATTATTCCTGTAAAGGAGTAAAGGACATTGAAGAAGTATTGAAGAAGTCTCGATGACACAGGACATACATTTCTGTGAGAAGATCCAGGATTGGGGGTGTATTGAGGTCACAGTACAGTATAACCAAGATTGGTGAGAATCAGGTGTAGCTAGAAGGCCGTTTGTGGGTGGCTAAGGTGGGAGCTAGGGTTGCCAACTTTCTGATTGTACCTTAGTCCCTTCTCTGCTCCTTCTCCAAGGCCATGCCCCTTCCTCACTCCATTTTTCTGTCCTCAGTTGCTCACTTGCCCTGTCCTGCATTTGCTGTCTTACTCAGTCTCCCATGTCCTTTCTCACTCACTCATGTTCACTAGTCTGGGACAAGGAGTTGGGAGGAGGTCAGGGCTTGGGGCTGGAGCCAGAAATAAGGAGTTCAAAGTGTGGAAGGGGGCAGGGAGTTGGGGTCCTGGGGGGATGAAGGCTCTGGCTGGGGGGTATAGGCTCTGGTGGGGCCAAGGAATTGGGAGTGCTGGAGGGGGCTGGGGTGGGGGTTGGGACATGTCAGGGAGTGCAGGCCCTGAGAGGGAGTTTGGGTGTGGGAGAGTGCTTGGGATTGGTCTCCAGGAGGGAGGTCTGGAAGGGGATCCCCATTTTGGAGCACTTAGAAGAGAGGATTCACCAAGGGCAAGTCATGCCTGACCAAACTGATTCTTTCTATGACAAGGTATGAATCTCTATGAATCTGTGGAAGGTGGTGGGCGTGATGTACCCTGACGATAGCAATGGTTTTGATACGGTCTCCCACACTATTCTTGTCAGCAATTTAAAGAAATATGGATTGAATAGGCTAATGGCAAATTAGGGTGCATTAGGAGGAGCATTGCCAGCACATCTAGAGACGTGATTATTCCTCTTAATTTGGCACTGGTGAGGCCACATCTGGAGTATTGCATCTAATTCTCCTCCCTCCCCCCCATTACAGAAAGGATGTGGTCCAGCAGAGGGCAACAAAATAATTAGGGGGCTGAAGCATTTGACCTATGAGGAGAGGCTGAGGGATTTGGACTTCTTTAGTCTACAGAAGAGAAGAGTGAGAGGGGATTTGAGAGCAGCCTTCAGCTACCTGAAGGGAGGGTTCCAAAGATGATGGAGAGAGGCTGTTCTCAATAGTGATGGATGGCAGAACAAGGAGCAATGGTCTTGAGTTACAGTGTGGGGAGGTCTAGGTTGGATATGATCAAAAAATATTTCACTAGGAGGATGGTGAAGCACTGGAATGGGTTACCTAGGGAGGTGGTGGAGTGTCCATCCCTAGAGGTTTTTAAGTCCCAGCCTGAAACTTTGGCTGGAATGATTTAGTTGGGATTGGTCCTGCTTTTAGGAGGAGGAGACCTCAGTGACTTCCTGAGGTCTCTTCCAGCCCTAGAATTCTATGATCTAAGAGGGGGCTGAGGGTTGGAAGATTGGGCACAGGCAAAGGGTCAGGGTGTGAGTGGTGCTTATCTCAAGTAGCTCCCAAAAGGAGTCAGCATTTTTCCCTCTGGCTCGTATACTGAGGCATGGTCAGTTGGCTCTACACGCTCCTGGGAACAGTCGGGTTGGTGTTTTAGGTGGGGGTAGTGTGTGGCGCCTCCCTGGCTTCTCCTGCACCTATGGGAGGCGGGGAAATGCTAGCTGCTTCTGGGGGCCATGCCGAAATAGGATATGCAAGGATCTGCCTCATCTCCGCTGTGCTGCCAACTAGACTTTTAACAGCCCAGTTAGCAGTGATGACTGGAGCTACCAGGGATCCTTTTCAACCAGGTGTTCTAGTAAGAAACTGGATGCCTGGCAGCCCTAGTGGGAGCATGTAAAGCAAAGCAATGTAAGGTCCAGTCCCCCCTACGCTCATTTGGATTGGTCCCAGTATGTCTCTGTGAGGTAACATCTTCAATTGGCCCAACTTCTGAGTTTGGAAAACACAAGCTTTTGAGCTCACACAGAGCTCTTTTCCAGGTTGAAGAGAAGGCAGCTGTCTTACATACCGGTTCAAGAGATTCCAAGGAACAAGGTGTGAACACTAACTTTGGAGTGAGTGAATTTGCTTGACTGTGAGTTTGCTTTTTCAGGTGAATTCAGTTATGACTGGGGCAGAGGGGTGGAGTGCAGGTGGTGCAGGCTCTGGTGTTGGGCCAAAAGGTTCAGAATGTGGGAGGGACTCCGGGATGAGCCTGGGGCAGGAGTTTGGTGTGCAGGAGAGGATCAGGGCTGGAGCAGAGTGTCAGGTGCAGGCTCGGCTGGAGCAGAGTATCAGGCGCAGGCTCAGGCTGGGCACAGCTTACCTCAGGGCTCCCTGGGGAATGGCACAGTGGGGTTTATTCTCATAAAAATAATTATACTAAGCGGAACAGTAACAACTGAGTCATAACCAGTTGGGTCTCAATATGCCAATAGCTTTAGCAGAGTATTCCTTAGGAATGGACTGTTAGTAGTAATTACAGTGGGGCTAATTACATAGAAATCCTTTTCCAGCTTGTGCAGAAACACTACTGCTTCTGGTTGCTTTCCTAATCTGGTGAAAAAAGTCCCCTGACAGAACTCATTAGACAAGCTTGTTAGTTGAAGCAGAGGAGAGGGTGTGATGGAGGCGGGGGTTAACTTTAGTCAAGGATAGAGGAATGTGCTTCAGTTGCTAGGGGGTTTTCCGTTCACCCCTTCGCTTTTGTTTACTTCCATCCTGTGTTCCTGTTGCTCTGTTACCCAAAACAATAGATGTGTGATGCAAGCAAGAGCTAGCAACTCGTCTGCCTTGGTTGATTCTTATATAATCTGTTGTGGTTTATTGAATTTAATTACATTTAAATTATTAACTTAACATGAGCAATGCTTTAGAGAGATAGTAACCCTGAAACGAGGGCCTCAAGGTAGTGTGCATGAAATGTGCCATGTATTAGTTCTTGCTGTAGATTATTGAGGATACATTTTTCTTTGCACTCATGGGGATTTATACAAGAAGCTTCCAGTACCTGAAGCGGACAATCTATGGCCATATATGAACTTGTTGATAATATGGTAGCACCTCACGGTGAGAGTCTGACCTTTAGCCTGCAAAACAACACTTTTTGGAGGGACATTGCATGGCCCTTAGTGTTGTAAGGCTGAAAATGCATATGAAGTAATATATTAATACTAGTAGATTTACCCCATGTTGCTCAGATCCTTAATTGTAGTAATGTTGGGATTTTTTGGTTTTTGTTTTGAAAATAAAAGGAAAATGTACATGCTATATTGAAATAATTGTACAAAGCAGGGGTTGAATGTGGGGGGGGGGTGCTCAGGGCAGGGAAAGGGGGGTGCAGGAGTCAGGGCAGGACTTGGGGGGCTCAGGACAGGAGGTTGTGTGTGTTTGTGTGTGGGGGGAGGTTCTGGCCGGGAGCTGGTGGGTGGAGGACTCAGGGCAGGGTTTGGGGGGCTCAGGGCAGGAATGAGGGCAAAGGTTGGACACTCACAGCAGGAGCGGGGGGTTCAGAGTAGAGGGTGGGGTATGTGGTGGAGCTCACAGCAGGAGTGGGCAGGCATCAGGGCAGGAAGTGGAGGGCAGGGGGGTCAATGCAGAAGCCAGGGGAGCTTAGTGGGGCCACCCGGAGTGGCGAAGGAAGCACTGATGTGGGGTGGGGTGAGGTGGGGCTGTACCGCCTGGGCTTGGCAGTGGGGCAGGACAGCAGTTCCCAGCCCCAGTGACTCCTTGGGGAATCATAACAAGTAACACAGGAAACTCACCCGAGAGAAAATCCACAGTGCTGGGGCATAAATAGATTTATATATATATATATATATATATATATATATATATATATATATATATATATATATATATATAGTGTAGGGCAAAGAGAAATTAAATGGCTTTTAACCTAGGGGGAAAAGTGAGAAAGGGAGACTAATAACTACAGTTCTGTGTAATGAAAATTGGTATCCATATCTGCAGAAGTTCCATAAATATAACAACAACGCTGGTTCCTGGCGTTTCCTCCGGGGGGGCTGTGGTTTCTTGCCCCCTTGGCCTCTCCTTTGGGGGGGGGCGCAGAACATGGTTCCCAAGCCCCCATGGTGTCTGCGTCAGAGCAGGGAGGAGGGGGACAGAACATGGTTCCCAGATCCCCATGGTGTATGCTCATGGGTGGGGGGCAGACTGTGATTCCCAGCTCCATCTGGCATCTGCTCTGGGTGAGGTGGGGCTGGGACATGATTCCCAGCCCTGACCTGCCCTCTGATGTGGGAGAGCCAACCCGGGTTGCAGTTTCTGGCTCTAGCGTACGGCCAGGGGGAGGAGCATAGAGTACTTCAGCTTTTCCTACATCGTCTGTCACTAGGATGTATATACAAATTTTGAATCTAGAACCCTGCAAATTTGTAGATATCCATTTTATATCCATGGCACTTATGCAGATATAAATGCAGATATCCCCAAATTATTTTTGCAGATGCGGATATGGATACCAATTTTCTATTACAGGCAGTCCCCGAGTTACACAGATCCGACTTATGTCGTATCCGCACTTACGAACAGGGCTTTTCTCGCCCCGGAACTCGCAGGCGGTGGGACCACTCAGACGCGCAGTGGTCCCGCCACCGTGTCCTCCAGGGCGAGAAAAGCTGCTCCGGGTGTCCCTGGTCTGCTGGGGGGGTCCCCAGCAGACCAGGGACACCCCGAGCAAAGCCGCAGAGGCGGCAGAGTCCCGCGCCTCTGTGGCTTTGCTCCGGGTCTCCCTGGTCTGCTGGGGGCGGGGGGGGGGGGGCAGCTAGTGCGCCCCCCCCCCCCAGCAGACCAGGCTTTTGTTGTGGACGCCTGGGGTAGAGCAGCTGGGGTGCTGCCGGGTTGGTCCTGGGGGGACCTACCCGGCAGCGCCCCAGCTGTTCTGTCCCAGGCTCCAGATTCATCCGCTGTTGAAACTGATCAGTGGCTGATTCCAGGAAGCTGGGGGAAGAGCAACTCTGCCTCGGGCTTCCTGTAGTCAGCCCCTGGTCAGTTTCAGCAGCAGCGGCTAAATCTGGAGCCAGTTCTGAGTTACGTAGAAATTCAACTTAAGAACAAACCTATAGTCCCTATCTTGTACATAACCCGGGGACTGCCTGTACACAGGACTGTAGTTATTAGTCCCCCTTTCTCACTTTTTTCCCCTAGGTTAAAAGCCATTTAGTTTTTCTTTGCCCTACACTATATATATAAAAATATATATGCCCCAGCACTGTGGACTTTCTCTTGGGCGAGTTTCTTGTGTTGCTTGTTATGATTCTGAAAAATAGGGGTTTTTTTTGTATGTGTGTGCTGAATTTGTATTTGGTAAAATTGTGAAATTCAAGCTCTCAAAGTCTATGTGCAAAGTGAAAAATCTTAGGTTTGCATAGCTCTGGTCATAAGGGAAATGTTCATAAAAGGTTTAATTGAGATTAATTTTATACTAAATCTAGTACCGTAACAAATCTGTTCTCTCTCTTCATAAGGGTTTAATAAGCTAATGGTGTCAAATCCTCTCCTCAGATGTGTTTGTAGCTCCCACGACAGTCAATATGTGCTTCATGCATGCATTCATGCATACATCTCAGGGCAGAATTTTCATTAATTCCTTTAAAATATTTGGGCCATATCATCTCATCTGTGTGCAAAACTCCCATTGAAAGTGATGGGAAGATACAGTCATTTATGCCTATTTTTTTTTCTCTCTGTGCAAATGAGCTTTTAAGACTAATTATGGAAAAATGAATGTTTATCAGTGGGGGAGGGGCTGATTTAATGTATAGTGAGGTCTGTAAATTTCAGGGAGCATAAGTTCAGGCCTCTGATGCTTGAGAGAATACTATACAAAACTATGTATCCAGTCACTCAGGCTATGTCTAGACTGCTGAGTTTTTCCGGGATACCAGAGGTATCCCGGAAAAGCTCTTCCACGTCCAAGGAATGCATCCGCTTTTTTGGAACAGTTTCCGAAAAAGTGGACATGTTATTTCAGCATCCTTGTATTCCTCTCATGAGAGAAATAAGGGATGTTTTGAAAGAGGAGTTTTTTCTGAAATTTGGCCCTGTGTAGACGGGCCAAATTTTGGAAAAGCCTCTTTTGGAAAAAGAGGGGGGGAAAGATACGCAAATTGTGAACTGCATCTACACAGTCCACATCTAGATATCAGACAGTTATTTTGAAATAATGTCTAAATACTGTCAAGTTGGAGGACTTCTTACTCCAACTTCCATAACCCTAATTGTATGAGGAGTAAGGGAAGTCAGAAGAAGAATGCTCTTATTTTCAAAATAAGTGTTGTGTACACAATTGACGTATCTCAATTTGTGTAGCTTATTTTGAGTGTAGACGCACCCTCATTCACTACTTAATGGGCATGTTTTTTTTTAAATTGCCAGAATGTCATTGGCTTTCTTAAACTAATTACAATAATAGTGATTAAAACTCTTTGCAAAGGATGGAAAAAATGACCGTACTGTATCTCTGACAATGGCAAGTAATGTTAGAGGAGAGAAATGCAAAATATATTAAAATAGCTCTTTAAACAAAGACCAAGTCTCTTTAGATTTGAAAAGGAGACAGTGATCCTGGTTCTTTTTTGCTACCAGGATTTTCACACTGAATATCAATCTGATTTAATTCCACCACACAGTCCAGCCTGATCTGGAGCCCATTTAAGTAAATAGGAACTTTTTTATTGGCTTCAGTGGGCGGATCTATTCAATTTGTCATGATTTTTTTCCAATGGCTGTGGTAATGTCTACTCCTCTTTCAAGACATGTGGCAATACCTTAGATAATACCAATAAATAAGAATTCACATTATAGATGGAGTGTCAGGCTCCAAGAGGTGCTTGACCTACAGACAAACTTAGTTTGTACTAATTACCATGGTTAAGAACTTGAATCAAAATTATAAACTACTCTATATACAGAAAACATGGGGATTGGCATACCTTTTCTGTGTGACTTGCATGAATTTGATTATGATTGATTGTTGATTTCAGGTCCACGTTAATCAAGAGTGATACCTGAGTAAAATAAGAGAAGTGTCTTAAAAGCAGATAAAGATTGTTTTAATCTAGCACACATATGCTATATGTTGACAAGAAAAAAAAGACTGTCTCTCACACTGACAGGATGACCCTTTTTATCTTTATCAACTTAGGTTTCAGAAAACATTTCATATGGGAGGAATGTTTGTTTATGTCCACTCATCATTTTCAGTGAAGTCCTGTAAACCTCGTTTCACGAGGCATAAGGGAGTAGTCGAAAGACGCTTCCCCTGCCGACCGATCCACATCTTGAGTCTCGTGCTGTGCCGACGATCAGCTGAACGGGCACAGTGCGGCGGCCATTTTTATTCTAATGAAGCTGGGGATATTTAAATCCCTGCTTCATTGACTATGTCAGGTAGCCTATTTTACATGCCTCTGCCAACAGAGGCATGTAGTCTAGACATACCCTCAATGTTTTTCTAAATGCATCACAGGTCTATTAATCAGGCCTATTATTTAAATAAAAAGAAATTGCCTATTGCATAGTGTGGCGTAAAATTAATTTGCAGAGTGTCTGAGAAATCTGCCATCAAACTCAAGTCAGCTTTGTCCACAGAAGACAGATGTGAACTTCTGTAGCTGATGCACAGCCTAGCTCTCCTGGCTTCCACATCTTTCCCTCTCCCCCATGGAATGTGGTACTCCCTTTCTCATATTTCCAAGTGTGTATATATATATATATATATATATATATATATATATATAACAGCCCCTCAGAGTGCCCTGGTTCTTTAATGGCACAGGTATGTCTTTTCTTTCTCCTTCGGGCCACACTGAGTGTTTGCTTTCACTGCTCTTGTTGCATGTATTTGTGTATCTCCCTACATGTACATGGTGCTTTGCCAACATCCAGAAAACAAGATCCTTGCTCCAAGCAGTTCACTGTGTAACTGAGGCCTGGTGTACACCTAAAATTAGGTAGACTTAGCAGTCTTGCTCAGGGATGTGAATTCACACCCCTGAGCAGTATAGTTAGGTTGACATAACCCTGGTGTACACACAAGTATGTTGATGGAAATTTTTTTCTGACATCTCGAGGAGAAGGATTTACTAGAGCAATAAGACAAACTGTTGCTGTAAGGAGTGTTTGTGGTACAGCTGTGCCTTTGTAGTAGGGATCCAATAGTATAGTCGACTAAACGATTAGCCAATAAACAGGAGTATATTGTTAACGTTACCGGCTACACGCAACCCCCCTTTCCCTGCAGCTCCACAAGTATATTTTTTTAATGGGCTGGCCGACAGACTGGCTCAATCCCAGGCTTCCTGCTGCGGCTCTGAATTATTAGAGGACTCGGGAGCCAGAGCGCAGGGAGGCTGGCTCAGTTCCAGCTCGCACTGGGTCCCAGCATCAACTGCTCTCTGCAGCTCTACATTACAGGGGACTGTGTGCCGGTGAGCTGGCGCAAGTCAGGACTGAGCCAGCCTACCTGCGCACTGGCCCCTCAGTCCCCTAATCAGCAGGGTTGGCGCTGGCAGGGCCAGACCAAGGGGTGGGCTAGCTTGCCCAGGGTGCCAACATACTGGGGGCAGCGGCCGCCCAGGACGGGGGCTGTGTTAACCCCTAGCCCTGCAATGCCGGCCAGCGGCCGCAGGGCCCTGCACGGCCAGGCGCAGCCTGCCCCGGTGGCCCCGGGTCGTGCACCATCAGCAGTGGCCAGGCCATCTGGGCAGCGAGTGCACCGTGCATCCGCCCACGCGCCCTGGGGGCGGGCCTGCACATGCGTTGTGCACCTGGAGGCAGGGCCGCACGTCTTGGGGGCAGCACCAAGCGCCTGGGGCCCAGAGCACCAAAATGGCTCAGGCCAGCCGTGGGTGCTGGACCTGGCGTGAGTCCAGGGATTTAGTGCTTTCACTGCTAACCCTTATTGATTAATTGTGTAGTTGACAAAAATTGTGTCTGACACGATTAACAAATTAAACGCTTCCTAACATCCCTACTCTGTGGTGCATGGAGTGGAGGTGTAGCCTTAGGCTTGTGAGAGAGACTGGGTTCTAGTTCAATCAGGGAAGGTGGGCTACATCTACACTGCAGGCTTCTTGTGCAAGAGCTGTTTTGTGCAAGAAGTACTTGCGCAAGAGTGCGTCTACATTGCCATGTGCTTTTACACAAGAGCGTCCATGGCAGTGTGGATGCTCTCTTGGGCAAGAAAGCTCTGATGGCCATTTTAGCCATAGGGGTTTATGTGCAAGAAATCCCGGTTGCCCATCCATACTGCCTTCTTGTGCAAGAGGGCTTATTCCTCATAGGGAGAGGAATAACTCTTGCACAAGAAGCCCCCTTTTCTGACGCATTACTGTAAATGTACTTGCGCAAGAACACGCGTGCAGTGTAGATGCGTCACAAGTTTTTGTGCAAGAACAGCTGTACTTGTGCAAAAAGCCTGCAGTATAGACGTAACTGTGATGAATTTCATATCGGAAGTGTGAGGGGGGTGCGAGGGGGTCACTCACCACCGTAGCGGGGGTCCGTCGTCTGTCCCAGAATCAGTCCATTCCGCCTGTCCAGGCCTCCGCTCACGGGACGTTTCCCCTCTGGAACCCTTCCGGTCACATATGTCTCTTCGCCACACTGCCCTCCGGCAGTGCCCAAATCACTCGCTCTGAGCCCCCCTTCCGGGGGTTTGGTGTCTCTCCAGCAGGCCTTGCCGTAGGCCTAGCAGGCTGGCCGGTTGGCTGTCCAAGCGCCCTGGCCCAGCCTGACTCTCTAGCCCTGCCCTAGCTCCAGAGAGCGTCCTGCTCCCTCGGCAGCCAGGCTCACGGCCTTGCCGCAGGCCTAGCAGGCTGGCCGGTTGGCTGTCCAAGCACCCTGGCCCAGCCTGACTCTCTAGCCCTGCCCTAGCTCCAGAGAGTGTCCTGCTCCCTCGGCAGCCAGGCTCACACTGCCTTTGCTGAAGCAGCCCTTCCCTTTTATAGCTCCCAGCTGGGCCTTAATTGGCCAACGCCGCCCAGCTGGGCTGAACTCCCCGGGCCTGCTCCAGGCTGGGGTTTGGCCCTTAAAGGGCCAGTACAGGGCAGCTGCCCTGCTACAGGAAGGAAGAGGGAGTTTAGGTCAGGTGTAGGGCTGGTCTGAAAGGAAGCACAAAAGTGAGAACAGGAAGGGGAAATGAAAGTGGACATAAGAGAGAGCAGCCCCCAAAATAGTAGAACCACCACAGTGCCATTATGCAGAAGGATTTTGTAACTCCAGCACACTCCATACAGGCCCGTGTGGAGGGGCCATCCTGCAACTAAGGCCTTATCTAGGTACAAGGTTGAATCGGTTTAATTAATTGTATGGCTTTAAACATGATTTTGCTAAACTGAGGTAAAGCCTCATGTATCAATCCCTCCATATAAGCTAGGTTTAAATTCCATTGTCACCACATGGTCTGCACTGGTTTTAAAGCTGATTTAAAGTTGAAGTGGTATAACTTTGAATATACACAAGGGCTAAGCATCGTCCTGACATCTTCATGTAGCTATGGTGAGAGTGGACTCTGCTAATCCCTGGGTAGCTCCCCAGAGAGAGCTCTCTTGCTCAGCTGTGCAGTGCTGAGGTGGGACAATTATCTCCAGTGCAAATATTAGGCACCTGTTATTGGATGAACAGTGAACTCCCATTTCCAATGTTCCCATTGCAAAGCTTTGATGGATGCTTAGTTCAGTGATAAAACACCTGAGACATACTCCTGCGCCTTGAAGACTTGGAAGAGCTGCCACCGATGTACAAAGGAATACAAACAAAGAGAATTTTTCATTTTCTTTCCTGGAAAGAAGCTGGACTCACTGTGAGTGACTGGGTGCTCCAGTCCTCTGCCTTGTATGTTGAAATGGCAGTAGGTGAGTAGAATAGTCTCATAACAGCTGATGCTTTTTTTGTTTGTTTTTTGTTAAGCAGAGTCCTGTGGATATTCTGAGAGTGAGTGTACAATGAGCTGTTCCATACATCTTAACAAGTGTCTTCCTAACTCTGTACAGGGCATCCCCACTATAAGTCATAGAATCAGCCATGTAGATTTGTTTGTTTGGCAAAGTCAAATGAAGCCGCGATTTAAATAATCGCGGCTTCATTTAAATTTACATGGCTGCCGCGCTGAGCCGACAAACAGCTGATCAGCTGTTTGTCTGCTCAGCGCGCTAGTCTGGACACTTCCCTGCCGACATCAAAGCCCTTTGTCGGCAGCCCCAGTAAACCTCATCCCACGAGGAATAATGGGACTGCCGACAAAGGGCTTTGATGTCAGCAGGGGAGCATCCAGACTAGCGCGCTGAGCGGACAAACAGCTGATCAGCTGTTTGTTGGCTCAGCGCGGCAGCCATGTAAATTTAAATGAAGCCGCGATCATTTAAATCGCAGCTTCATTTGACTTTGTCTATGTGTCTAATCTACATGCCTCTGACGACAGAGGCATGTAGTCTAGACACAGCCAAAGAGACCTCAGGAGGTCATCAATTCCAGTCCCCTGCCCAATTGTCCCATAGTTACATGGGAATCTTTCAATTGGCTTCAGTGAGCTTTGGATCAGTCTCTTGGCTAACAGACATTCAATTAATAAAATATGCCTTTAGCAAGGCTCTTAGTAGATACAAACTAAAAATATGGGTCCTTTGCTTCAAAAATTGCATGTTTATATTGCTTGTGGACACGGGAAGTATTGGAATAACAGTATTGTTCAATAATTGTATTAGCATTGGGTGTAGGATGTTAGACTTGCACCTGGACCTTAGAATCATAGAACCATAGAGCTGGAAAAGGCCTCAGAAGGTCATCAAGTCCAGCCCCCTTCTCTAGGCAAGACCAATCCCAACTAAATCAACCCTGCCAGGGCTTTGTCAACATGAGACTTAAAAACCTCTAGGGATGGAGATTCCACCACCTCCCTAGGTAACCCATTCCAGTGCTTCACCACCCTACGAGGGAAATAGTTTTTCCTAATGTCCAACCTGGACCTCTTCCACCACAACTTGAGACCATTGCTCCTTGTTCTGCCATTTGTCACTACTGTGAACAGCCTTTCTCTATCCTCTTTGGAACCTCCCTTCAGGAAGCTGAAGGCTGCTCTCAAATCCCCCCTCACTCTTCTCTTCTGCAGACTAAACAAACCCAAATCCCTCAGTCACTCCTCATAGGTCATGCATGCCAACCTCCTGATCATTTTGGTCATCTGGACCCTCTCCAATGCGTCCACATCCTTTCTATAGTGGGGGGCCCAGAACTGGACACAATACTCCAGATGTGGCCTCACTAAAGCTGAATAAAGGGGAATAATCACTTCTCTGGATCTGCTGGCAGTGCTCCTCTTAATGCACCCTAATATGTCATTAGCCCTCTTGGCTACAAGGGCACACTGTTGATTCATATCCAGCTTCTCATCCACTGTAATCCCCACATCCTTTTCTGCAGAACTGCTACTTAGCCAGTCAGTCCCCAGCCTGTTACAATGCTTTGGATTCCTCTGTCCCAAGTGCAGGACTCTATACTTGTCCCTGTTGAACTTCATCAGATTTCTTTTGGCTCAATCCTCTAATCTATCCAGGTCACTCTGGACCCTATCCCTGCCCTCTGGTGTATCTACCTCTTCCCCCAAGCTTAGTGTCATCTGCAAATTTGCTGAGGGTGCAATCCATCCTTTTATTCAGGTCATTAATAAAGATGTTGAACAAAACCCGTCCTAGAACAGATCCTTGGGGCACTCCACTAGAAACCGACCGCCAACCTGACATCGAGCCATTGATCACTAACTATTGGGAAAGACAGTCTAGCCAGCTTTCTATCCATCTTACAGTCCATGTATCCAATCCATATTCCCTTATCTCGCTGGCAGGAATATTGTGGGAGACCGTATCAAAAGCTTTGCTAAAGACAAGATATATCACATCCACTGACTTTTCCATGTCCACAGAGCCAGTTACCTCATCATAGAAGCTAATCAGATTGGTCAGGCACGACTTGCCCTTTGTGAATCCATGTTAACTACTCCTGATCACTACCCCTCTTCCAAGTGCTTCAAAATGGATTTCTCGAGGATCCCCTCCATGATTTTTCTGTTCCACACTGAAGTCATTGAGGTTTGTAGAAAGTGATGCGTTATAGGTCCTCCCATTCCACGCTGTAAGGCGTGAGAAACACTTCCCCCAATTTGCTCAAATGGAAGTCAAAAAAATTTCCCCACTTTAAGTGGTTTCTCTATGGCTGCATCTAGACTGGCAAGTTTTTCCGCAAAAGCAGCTGCTTTTGCGGAAAAGCTTGCCAGCTGTCTACACCGGCTGCTTGAATTTCCGCAAGAACATTGACTTCCTACTGTCTGAAATCAGTGCGTCTTGCAGAAATGCTATGATACTCCCATTCGGGCAAAAGCCCTCTTGCGCAAATGCTTTTGCACAAGAAGGCCAGTGTAGACAACGCGGTATTGTTTTGCGCAAAAAAGCCCCTATCGTGAAAATGGCGATCGGGGCTTTCTTGCGCAAAACCGTGTCTAGATTGGCACGGAGTCTTTTCCGCAAAAAGTGCTTTTGCAGAAAAGCGTCCATGCCAATCTAGACGCTCTTTTCTGCAAATGCTTTTAACGGAAAACTTTTCCGTTAAAAGCATTTGCAGAAAATCATGCCAGTCTAGACGTAACCTATACATTACAAAAAACTTGGACTTATAGTGAGGATGGCCTGTATTTGATTTTAAACACATCTTCTACTTGACTAATGGCTGCTCCCGTGCAGCTACAGGTAGCCCACACATTTCGGTCTTTTAAGTAAACATTTTCTAAAGGCCTTTTACCTCAGTATACCAAAGTGGGTTGAAAAAATATCTGCTATATTTTTATGTGATACTTTGTTTCATGACACAGAATACAACAACATCCAGATGTTTTATACTCCTACCACTTTTAGCATCTTGGGCCAAAAGGATTTCCCAATCTTGAAAAGTGAATGTCTGATTCTGTTTCATTTAACACTCTCCACTTCCACTGAAAAGACTTGGCTCAAGACCCAGCTTCTAGTTTCTTGCATTTCTGTGGGAGTTGTGGGTATAAAGCACTTAGCAGGAACAGGCAGTAAAATTTTCTTGCAAAAAAATTTTTCCATGCAAAAATTTGATGACCATTAAATCAATCTTGCACAGTCAAATACGCCACTATTTCAAGGGGCACTGCAAATTTTTAAAAATCTTTTTGGGTGTGAAGACCGTAGAATAGAAAATATATCTAGATGAAGACTTGGAATGGTGCAACATTTAAAACAAAATATCTGAAAACCTATTTCTCCTCACTTCGCTGCCAAGGTTCCAGTACTGAATTCCCTGCTTCTCCGTGGCATTGGAAATATCTAAAGCATGGCCAAAGCACTTCTTTTCATCCACTTGTGATGGTGGAGACTGGTATTTTCTTGTATGCAATTTTGCTGGTTTACGATGAATGCAGAAAGTATGCATGTACAGTGGGGATCTGATATCAAGGAGGTAAAGAAACAAAGCAGCATTTGGGGACCTTTAGAGGCATATTGTGTTGCTAAGGGCTGAATCCAGCTGAAACTAACACACATGAATAAGTATATAGAATAGGTGTCAAAGATTGGATGGCCATTTTTGTTCTGAAACAGTCCACAGGTGCATCAGTGCAACTTCCCACAAATGTGGGGGGGGGGGGGGGGGGAAGGTGAGGAGACAGGTGAAGATCCATCTTCACAGGATTAGGACTCTTCCCGAAGAACTTTATGCAGGTAATTTTTCAGTATTCCACGCTCAGGCCCCATGCTCTATATTTTTGGCTCACTCGCATTCTGATTAATGAGCTACTGGCCCTGCAAGCTAACAGCTGAAACCTGATTTTCCTCTTCACACTAGTGCGAATCCACTGATTTTAGTGATTTTGATGCCAGCAATAAATGAGAAGGGAATTGGGGCTATTAAAAATGTAAAGTGTTCAGTGCAAGTTTTCCTGCATTCTCAATGACAAAACACTGTGGGTGCGAGATGGGGGAAATTCTGGATTTTTTTGGGAGGTGGGAAAATTACAGTGAAACCCCCAAGAGGTTCTAACTATCCAGTGCTGATAACTAATCCCATTTAAAAGCAATGACAGTTGCTTGCAGTCTTCTAAAGGAAGTAGCTCTGGCCCAATTCCACCTTCTAACAACCCCTCTTCTGTTACCTCCTGAGAGCTGCTTTTGCCTACTCAGTGCAAGGTCAGAGCTTGATCTCACAGTGAGTTATCTTGTGACAGATAATCTTGTTCACAGGACTGTCTCTCTGCAGCACAGCCTTGTCAATAGCCCCCGCTTTGAAGAATGCTTCCTGTGATTCATTTTGCAGTTGCCACCCAGTTACATATAAATGGACTTTCTCAGGCAGAAAATGGCTGTGCTGAATTCCATAGCAGTCAGAATACAGAATTTCAGAGCAAAGATGGACTCTCCAAAAAGAGGTGCTTTTTTTGTTTGTTTTTTGCTAATAGTCACATGGGAAAAATGCCACAATGGGGATTTGTGAGTCTCTCCTCCCCTTCTCCTCTGCAGTCATCCCCAGATAAATGACTGACTACTTACCTGATGTCAGAAGGCATTTTCCAACTGTGCATGTGAAGAGAAACCTTTCAGAATTGTCAAATGTGGGCTTGATTTAATACATTGCAATAAGAGGAAGAATATATTTATCCATCCTCCATCACCATCTGCACCTTGAGGTGTATCTATCAGCTCCTTGTGTAACAAGTTCAGGATAAACTGGATGCTTAGCTCTGTCTTCTGAGTATACTAGATCATAAATAGGTGGGGAGGGAGGCTAAGCCTGCCCAAGGCACATGCAGAATCCTTTTTTATAGTTAAATTATGGTTTAAAGTAATCTGCTAACAAATTGGGTTGAAAGCCTTTTGTGTTTCACCAAAATACCACAATGGGGAGCAAATGATAGATACAATTAACTCCACAGATGTAATTAGATAAAACACACTGTTAGACCATATGTTTTGAGAAATGCAGCTGAGAGTTTTATGTGTGAGAAATGTAAATGGGGTTGTTAATTATTCATAGACACAAGTGATCCAAGATGGATGTTTGAAATATCTGGGTTGGGTTTGGTGTATTTCCATTGCTTTTGTGAGGATTTGACACAACTTTTAATGTTTCTTGGAGGATGCGGATGACTGCATAGCCCTTAGATATTTCATGCTGGCTGTCAATTCATTGCCCTTGTGAGTTTGGGTGAAATATCTATCAATCGATTGATCGATGTAAATTCCTCACAATTAAAATGATTGTGAGGGGGAAGTTTTTAGCAATGAATAGCAGTATGAATGTGGGGACTACTGTAAAACCTCCTCCTGCCTTCTCCTCACTTTAAAGTACAGGACTGGAAGGAACCTGCCAATGAATTGCTACGTAACTTCAGTACATCCTTTAACTCCTCTGTATTTGTTGTTAATGGATGAGTAAAAGGACCCTATATCACGGGTGCTCGTGGGAATTGTTTTCAGAACATCTTGCTATTCATACGCATGTGCTGAGGAAGCCAAAGGGAGTGAGTGTTTAATTATTATTAGGTTGTTCACTACTGCCAGGGAGTAGGAAGACTATACAACTTAGCAAGCTATCCAGACCTAGGGCCTGGTGGGGAGGAGTGAACAGCTATCTCCCGTAGAGTCAGTGGATAGAGAGTTGGACGGAATAGGTTGATTCTCTATTTCCTCCCACCTCTTCCTCAGTTCACTGCTCTGTGGGGCTGAGCTTGCTTTTAGGGTATTATAACAATTCCTTTCTTGCTTGGCCTGGCTGCAGGGTGTAGTGACTATGACTCAGAAGAATGTTTTTGAATTATAGTGAATGCCAGGACTTATCTGGGAATAGTGCAGTTTATGTACCAGTACCCATTGCTCATGGCTCTGCTTAGAGTGAAATTCTAGCCCAGTGGTCGCCAACCTTTTTAATCATGAGATCACTTTTTGAATTTAAGAGAAATCCAGGATCTTCCTCAAAGACAAATACCCCTGTTTTTCCTCTTTTGTGCTCCTTGCCCTGCCTCTCTCTGAAGCCCCACCCCTACTCACTCTATCCTCCCTCCCTCCCTCCCCCATCCTCACTCACTTTCACCAGGCTGGGTCAGAGGGTTGGGGTGCAGGTTTTGGTCTTGAGTTAAGGGATTTAGAGTGTAAGGGGCTCTGAGCTGAGTTTGGGGCAGGCAGTTGGAATGCTGGAGGGGGTTCTAGGGGCAGGCTCTGGGAGAGTGTTTGGATGCAGGGGTGCTCAGGGCAAGGGCACGGGATAGGGCAGGGACTAGGCGTGGAGGTGGTTCATGACTGGGATAGGGTTTTAGGATGTGGGCTCCAGCTTGACACTGCTTAACTCAGGCTCATCCCCGCCCTGGCCCTGCACTACTCCCAAAAGCAGCCAGCAAACTCCATCCCAAGTCCCATTGTTCCCCTTCTCTGCTCTGTGGAGATGGATACAAAGTGGGACAGGGGGCACCTTGACATCAGCACCCCCTCCTCTCCCTGCGCTGCCCTGCACAGCAAGCAGGAAGGGCTCCTGGGGAAACAGCTCCAACGCAACGGGCTGGAAATGTGCAGCAGGGTGTGGAGGGGCAGCTGAAGTGCTGCCACTTGACAGCCATGTGGCCAAACCAGACAGGATCACCTGTCAGAGGCTCCAAGATCTACCAGTAGATCCCGATCTACTGGGTGGTGATGACCACTCGTCTAGCCCATAGGAACTTGTAAAATACCATTTTTTTTCCAGAGAGTAAGTGCTAATATCATTTAATCTTCAGTTCCCCAGCTCTTTCATTAGGCTTTGCAGGAATGCAGAATCCCTCTTTATTAAGAATGAATCTGCAGCATTTGCTTATTCCCATCACAAATTGAGGGTAGATACCTGAAGTGGAGGCTGTGGAATTCTTGATACCCTTCCCCTTACAAACTAGGGAGTAAACTGAAGTGAGCAGATGAACAACCGAGGACAACAGAACCTGTTGTTCATGTAAAACTGTCTCCTGTAACATACAACACTGAAGAGAAAAAGGGACTGCTAGAGCTAGGTGAACTCTACAGAATGAAAAAACCTTAACACGGCTACCCACTGAGATCTTCAAAATGAACACACCCAAACATTTGCACAAATAAAACTCATACGTTTGTTGAATTATTTACAACTTAATTTCTTTTGCAAACATTCGTGCCAAAGATTTCACATTTATTGGCAAGAATGCTCAGGGAAAGTGAGAGTTTCTTGAATTATCTTTGGATGAATAAAGGTTAATGGCAGAAGTGACTTCAAATTCATTTTGACATCTTTAATTTAAAAAAAGGAAATCAAAGCTTAAATCATCCAATAGAGAGAATGCCAATGGTCAAAGGGAAACTTTCTGAATAATCTGAGACTGAAATAAATTCACAAAGTGATTAATGAAAACTTATATGCTGTGTCTAGACTGCATCCCTTTTCCGTAAAACTGATGCAAATTAGGCACATGGCAATTGCAAATGAATCCTTTTCCGAAAGATCCCTTATTCCTTTTTAAAGAGGAATAAGGGATCTTTCGGAAAAGGCTTTGTTTTCCGAAAGATCCCCATCTAGACTGGCGCTTTTTTCCGGCAAAGCTCCAAACCGGAAAAAAGCAGCAGTCATGTTTATGCAAATGAAGCGGGGGGGATTTAAATCCCCGCTTCATTTGCAATTGCGATGTGTCTAATTTGCATCCCTTTTACGGAAAAGGGATGCAGTCTAGACACAGCCTTTTTGTTTTGCAGAGAAGTCTCAAACATATAAAGCAGGTGTGGGGAACCTTTTCTGGGGTTGGGGCTGCTGACCCAAGCCATGTCTACACTACCTTGATCTATTGGAAAAAGGTATGCAAATTGGGCTCCGCAATTTGCGTACTTTTTTTTGATGGTTTTTTTGGAAGAGGCTTTTCTGAAATTTGGCCCCTGTACACTCGGCCAAATTTCAGAAAAGCTTCCTCTTTCGGGAGAGCCCTTCTTCCTCATGGAAGAATATTGGAAGAGCAGACATGTTCCCTGAATGCAGCGGAGTTAGAGGTATCCTAGAAAAACCCCGTAGTGTAGACATAGTCCCACAGAAAATTCAGTCGGGCTGAACAACAAGTGAGAAGCAAAAAACAAAAACAACCCCCCCCAAAACAACCAATCCCTCGCTGACATGGCCCCCAATGCAGAAGCAGAAAGATGTTCCCGACATTCCCCTCAAACACCAGAGCCTTGGGGACTCAGTCTGGAGATGGCGGGGAGGGGGATGGAGTGCCAGTGTGGGCTCCCCAATGCTGGGGGGGGGGACCCCAAGCCTCAGGGGCCTGATACAGGCCCCAGGTTCCCCACCCCTGACACAAAGGCTACCTTTGCTGGTTAACTTATTCTAGCTTATTCTTTAGAAACAGGTCACTCAGGAATAGATACGAAATTCTGAGTTTCCTATGTAGTCCACTCCAGCCCCATGTCACTGCCACAATATTGGAGCACCAGTGCTGGCTTCCTGCAGGTGTGTGTGTGGGGGGGGGGGAGAGAGACACACCTCATGGGCTGAATCTGACTTACAGGGGAGGAAGCAACTCTATTTGCTGCCATTTCCCCTCCCCACGACCAGGAGAATGGCAGTGCAGGAAATCACTCATCCTCCCAGGGGCCAGAATCATGACCAACGTGAGCAGTAGGGGGCCATGCCTGGGAGCAGCAGGGTCCATGGAGCCAGGAAGTACCCTTCCATCTCCCTCATGCCCAGACTCTGCACCCCCATCCCACTCATGCACCTGCCTCCCTCTGAGACCCCCAACCCTCATCCTACTCCTGCATCTTCCCTACCTCCAAGACCCACTCTGCTTCTGCACCTTCTCCCTCTGACCCACCACCCCACTCCTGCACCCTCCCTCCCAAACCTCCCACCCTCAGCCTGCTCCTGAACCCATTTTAGCATCATGAGTTGTTAGCTGGTGGTCCATGGAAAGGTCTGTGTGGAGTGGGGTGGGCTGAGGGCCCAAAAGTTTGAGAACCACTGTTTTACACTGTGCAGTGGTATCGGCCTGGTGCAGGATAAAGGCATCGTAACCACTGCTTCTGTCAGTGAGTGAGAACGCCGGTGGATGGGATTCAGTGTGGGAATAGGATGTTCGCCAAATGCCTTTCTCCACTGATCTCACTAGTGTTCCCTGGTTATAATATACTAGAGGATTTACCTGGCGTTGCAAGGGGCCTTAACTCAATTTTTGTTTTTCTTCATTTAAATCATTGTTCTGGGGTGGGACTGGGGATGCGGGGTTCAGAATGCAGGTTGCCCATGGGAGAGAGGACAGCCTCAGCCCTCTCTCACCCCAGCAGCTTGAGGCTAGGTGAGAAGCTATGGGCACAGCCAGGGGAGAGGTGCATGTGCCCTGGCTGAGGGACGGACAGCCAGACAAACCCTCTGAAATACCTAGTAGAGAGCTGCCTTTTTCTCCACCTCTGCCCCTTGCTCAACCAGTGGGGTCCTAGTCCCCATATCTGGCCCCTTGCTGTTCCTCTGGGGATATTTTGCAGTATAGCCGTCCCTCCTGCTAGACCCCTCCCTTTCCATTTGATAAGAAACAATCCCATTCCAGGCACAGCCCATTATCTTGCACAACCAAACCCTGACCTTACTTTAACTTATACTAAGAAGAAGTTGCATTTGATGCGCCTACTCTTACCATTTAGGAAGAGTTAGTTCTTGAACAAACGGACTAACAGACCAAAGGACAGACAAACTCACACTTCTAAAATATATAGTAAGAGTAGGGATTTCCCGCTCACCCTTTCAGCTATACTGTGCTCTTACATTTGTTTGCTGGCTGCTAAAAGATGCATCTCTAACTTCTCCACTTTGTTTGCTCTGCCAATCAGTTATAACCTGGTGCAAAGCCCAGTGGAAGACCTTCCATTGGCTTAGGTGAGGTCCGGATCTGGACCTTAAAGACTGTCTCAACTCTTCTCTTTTTTGGATATACCAGAGGAGTGTAAAACACCCCTAAGTGTTATGTGTGAGCAAAAGCTGGCCTGAAATATCCCGAGGATGATAAATCCTAAGGCATATGGCCTTTTAGATGTGTAATACCAAGAACTGAATACAAAGAAATATCTAACATAGCAAAACCTTCCTGTTTCAGATGAAGCGGCTGTCTCACAATTCAGGTGCAGAAATAAAAGTGCAAGATGAAATAGAATTTAAAAAAAAAATCTGTTATTACAGAAGGGCTCACATATGCAAATCTGTCTCCTACCTCTCCTTGAATTTAAATAAGGCACGAATTCCTTCAACACACCATCTTACAATGATGTCCTCTCCCCTGAAACATACTGACAATTCACTTTGCTGGGGTAGTGTAATAGCTTATCCTGTTTGCTGTGTGACTTAACAAGTGGTTACACTTTTATGTTCTTAGTTTCCCTATCTGCAAAAGGGCAAATAGCTCCTTTTTGGAGGTGTTTATTGTGGGAATAGTGACTTCTGAGAATGCACCTTTAGAAAGCCTTTTAAATGCTTTGGTAAAATGTAAAAATGTGCATAACTTTTTAAAAATCTGTTCATTCATCCTTTATTTATTGTGTACCATGGGAGGCACAGCCTTGGCTAGCACTGAGGCAGTGGGGCGTGGTTGGGGATGCAGCCCCAGTCAGGTCTGGCTGGGTTGAGGGCTGGAGGTAACAGTAGGGGTGTGTCTAGACTACATGCCTCCTTCGACGGAGGCATGTAGATTAGCCAGATCGGAAGAGGGAAATGAAGCCGCGATTAAAATAATCGCGGCTTCATTTAAATTTAAATGGCTGCCCCGATCTGCCGATCAGCTGTTTGTCGGCAGATCGGGGGAGTCTGGACGCGATGCCCCGACAAAGAAGCCTTTCTTCATCGACACAGGTAAGCCTGGTTTCACGAGGCTTACCTGTGTCGATGAAGAAAGGCTTCTTTGTCGGGGCATCGCGTCCAGACTCCCCCGATCTGCCGACAAACAGCTGATCGGCAGATCGGGGCAGCCATTTAAATTTAAATGAAGCCGCGATTATTTTAATCGCGGCTTCATTTCCCTCTTCTGATCTGGCTAATCTACATGCCTCCGTCGAAGGAGGCATGTAGTCTAGACACACCCTAGGTGGCAGGAAGCGCAGCCCCAGCCAAGAGCAGAGCCAGGTGGGATCCTTGACCTCCCTTTGTCTGGCAAACTCCATTGTTCAAGACCACACAGGTCCCAAGGGTGCCAGACAAGGGGGCTGTGTCTAGACTGGCCAGTTTTTCCAGAAAATCGGTCACTTTTCCAGAAAAACTTGTCAGCTGCCTACACTGGCCGCTTGAATTTCCACAAAAGCACTGACGATCTCATGTAAGATTGTCAGTGTTCTTGCGGAAATACTGTGCTGCTCCCATTTGGGCAAAAGTCCTTTTGTACAAAACTTTTGAGCAAAAGGGTCAGTGTAGACAGCTCAGATTTGTTTTCCACAAAAAAGCCCCAATTGCAAAAATGGAGATCAGGGCTTTTTTGCAGAAAAGCGCGTCTAGATTGGCACGGACGCTTTTCTGCAAAAAGTGCTTTTGTGGAAAAGCATCCGTGCCAATCTAGATGATCTGTTCCGAAAATGCTTTTAGCGGAAAACTTTTCCGTTAAACCATTTCCAGAAAATCATGCCAGTCTAGACATATCTGGGAGGTTCGACCTGTACTGTCAGTCAGTTTTCAGGACTTCTATAATCTGAGGAGCTGTTATGATTGGGTCATGTATTCTTGTTTGTTGACATCAAATACTGATGGATTGTATGTGAATAAACTGAAAGAAAAATATTAATCACCAATTATAAGAGAACCAAACTTCAATGGACCGTGAAAGGTTATTTAAGGGTAAAATGAATTCTCTAAAGTAAATATAGCTATCCATATGAGTAATAGTGGTTTTGTAATGCTTTTTTAAACTAAATAACTAACACACTCTTGTTTGAAGGACGTACTGAGAGCAATCAGGTAGGATGAGCACAGATTCAAATAACAAATCTTGACTAGCAGAAGTACCATGCTATTCAAGATGCAGGTTTGGAACCAAAAGTTCTGATCCATTCATGCTGGGGTGAGTGAAGGCATCTTACAAGGAAGCCGTGGAAGATTTCAGTGGATGATCTGCTTGCCTGACTGGGCTCAAATGTGAAACTGACTTAACAGTAATGAGGAAAAGCAGCTGGAGAAGATAAAGATGTGGAAGGGACATTGTGGGGGAAAGACAGAAGACTGAGGGAAGTTTAGAGGTGATGAGATGGGAACCAGAGGCATATTTAAATGGAGGCAGTAGACCAGTTTAGGCTGGCAACCCAAAACATGAAATCACTTTTCTCATGCCCATTCTTACAAATTACTTAGTCTCTCCTGTTTGGCCTAAGATCTAATCTTTGGGACTCCGTGTGAATGAGGCAAGCATGTGAATGGGAATTACCCAGAGCCAATATAAACAATGAGAAGTCCTGTGGCACCTTATAGATTAACAGATTTATTGGAGCAAAGCTTTCATGGGCAAGGACCTATGTAGTCATGCATCTGACGAAGTGGGTCTTTGCCCACAAAAGCTTATGCTCCAATAAATCTGGGTATGTCTACACTACGGCACTAATTCGAACTAACTTAATTCAAATTAGTTAATTTGAACTAAGCTAATTCGAATTAGTGCATCTAGACCTAAAAACTAGTTCGAATTAGCATTTTGCTAATTCGAACTAGCATGTCCACATTGAGTGGACCCTGAACTGAGCTTAAGGATGGCCGGAAGCAGTGCCGGCAGGGCATCAGATTAGGACATAGAGCGTGGAGCTGCTGTCTCAGGCTAGCCGAGGGCTGTGCTTAAAGGGACCCGACCCCCACCCCGGACAGACAGTTCTCAGGGGTTCCCTGCTTGCAAAGCAGTCCTGGCTTGGAGTGCCCTGAGTGCCCACATTCGGCACATCACAGCACTCGGCCATCAGTCCGGCTGCACTTGCCACAGGCTACCAGCTGGGGGGGGAGGGGGGGGAGGGGTCAATCAAGGGGCTTCAGGAGATCTTCGACCCAGAGGAGCCCGCAGAGCCAGCCCAGTCCTCCCCATCGGGGGCTCGTACCCCATTCCTCCCTCACCTCCTTCCACTTACCCCTCCCTAGCCCCCCTTCCTGATGTACAAAATAAAGGGCACGTGTGTTCAAAAATAGAAACTCTCTTTATTGAACAAAACTCGGGGAGACTGGGAAAAGGAGGTGGGAGAGGGGAAGAGAGAGGCTGGGAGAGGGGAGGGCAACTAAAATGATCAGGGGATGGGAACAGGTCCCATATGAAGAGAGGCTAAAGAGACTGGGACTTTTCAGCTTAGAAAAGAGGAGACTGAGGGGGGATATGATAGAGGTCTATAAAAGCACGAGTGGTGTGGAGAGGGAGCATAAAGAAAAGTTCTTCATTAGTTCTCATAATAGAAGGACTAGAGGACACCAAATGAAATGAATGAGTAGCAGGCTTCAAACTAATGAAGAAAGTTCTTCTTCACAAAGCAAATAGTCAACCTGTGAAACTCCTTGCTGCAAGAGGCTGTGAAGGCTAGAAGTATAACAGAGTTTAAAGAGAAGTTAGATAAATTCATGGAGGTTGGGTCCATGGAGTGCTCTTAGCCAGGGAGTAGAAATGGTGTCCCTGGCCTCTGTTTGTGGAAGGCTGGGGACGGATGGCACAAGACAAATGGCTTGGTCATTGTCTTCGGTCCATCCCCTCCAGGGTCCCTAGTGTTGGCCACTGGCGGCAGACAGGCTACTGGGCTAGATGGACCTTTGGTCTGACCCAATACGGCCATTCTAAGCTCAGGGCTCAGCGTCCAGGGTCTCACTGGACCACCCCTGATTTTCATACACACCTGCTCCTGGGTGGACAGGTTGGCAGCTATCCTGCCCTAGACGGCCACTTTCCTGTGTCTAGTGCGGAGGTCGTGGATGAGGTCCACAATTTCCGCACTAGACCACGTGGGCGCCCGCCTCTTGCAGACCTGGGCAGGCTCCCAGGAGCCGCCATCCTTGTCCCGGGAAGAGGTGGAGGGCTGGGTGGCAGCGGGTGGCTGGTTCGTGCCGTGCCAGGTGCACGGTCTGCTGGCTGGGTGCTGGCAGGCTTGCACCTGGCACGGGCACCGTAGCTAGTCTGTGCCCCTTTAAGGGCTCCGGGGCCGGGAGGGGGGCAGACGAGTTTCCCTGGTGGTGCCCAGAGTGGCCACCAGGGAAAGCTGGGGAGGGCTAGCTTCCCACTAGTTCAAATTAAGTGGCTACACAGCCCTTAATTTGAACTGCTTAATTCGAACTAGGCGTTAGTCCTTGTGGAATGAGGTTTACCTAGTTCGAATTAAGCGCACCGCTAGTTCGAATTACGGTCGAACTAGCGGTTCGCCTGTGTAGCGCCTATCAAAGTTAATTCGAACTAATGTCTGTTAGTTCGAATTAACTTTGTAGTGTAGACATACCCTCTGTTAGTCTATAAGGTGCCACAGGACTTCTCGTTGTTTATGCAGATTCAGACTAACATGGTTCCCCCTCTGATACTGGAGCCTATGCTATCCTATTGGGGGCCTTTGGATGGAATATTTTGGGTATCCCTCCACCTTGCCTACTCCCTAAAAACACTAATTGCATTACTTACACAGCCTCCAAAATATACCAGTCCCATGCACATGTGTGATGAATGGGACAGGAAACACCCTTTTCTGAAGTTTCAGAGTGGTAGCCGTGTTAGTCTATACCTGAAAAAACAAAAGATAATGAATAGTCTTGTAGCACCTTAGAGACTAGCAAAACAATGTAGATGATATCATGAGCTTTCATGGGCACAACCCACTTCATCAGATGAATGGAGATAAGAAGTCCAGGTTCCAAATAAATAGCAGAGAAAGAGAAGGAATGGTGGGGGGCAAGAGAAGGAAAAAAAATGGAACCCCCCCCAAAAAAACCTGTCAATTACAGTGTCCATGCTAAATGAAGCTGATAGAGTGGGTACTAAATGCTTTTAAGTACCTGGTGCTTGGGTTTTTATGTCATTAGGATGTGGAATGTCACAGGCCAGCCACGCAAGAGGTCTTTGTTTAGACCTCTGTTGCAGGTATCAAACTTGTAAATTAAATTAAGTTTTGTGGCCTCCCTTTCAAGCTGTTTTTTAAAATTGGCTTGCAACAATACAGTAATTTTGAGATCCATTAATGAGTGCAATGGGCAAGTTAAAATGTTCTAGTCATTCGGCTAACTAAAGTCTTTTCTTAGTGGTTAACTCTTGAAACCTGACCCTAATTGTCTTTCCTGTAATGGGTAAAACCATAGGGTACATCTAGACTACAGGCTTTTGTAGAAAGAGGCTTTGTCGACAGATACTGTCAACAAAGCCTTTGTCGACAAAGAGCGTCCAGACTGGCGGATGCTCTGTTGACAAAAGAAGGCACCAGGAAGTGCTTCTGGCAGGTCACAGAAGCAGTCTTAAAGTCCAGGCGCTGCTGCATGCTCTTTATGGAGATTCATGCTTAAAGGGATCCTCTTAGACAGCTGTTGCTCTGCTCCTGCTTCTGGCTTGCCTATCTCCTTGAGGGAAAGCAAAGCTGCTGCAGTTTTTGCTTTGGTTGCCCTGCTTTCTTGGACACCACAGCAGTTTATTTTCAGGTTTGGTTTTTTGCTTTGCACGGTGTTTTTGGCCATGGAGCCTGAGCTGCCCCTGGGCAGGTGATGGCTCCACACTGTGATGATGGAAGTTCTGCTGCATGTTCATGAGAGCATCATGATGTTTGTGGCAGAGCTGGATTCAGAGTCCAACTTTGAGTCCCTCACTCAGGCTGCAGCCCTACAGCCCTTGCACCCAAACTTATTCCTACAGAGGCGAGTTTGGAGGCTGGACACCAGTTCCGACTGGCGAAACCAGCTTGTTATTCAGCAGTGGGACGATGACCAGTGGCTCCGAAACTTCCAGATGCGGAAGTCCACCTTCCAGAAACTCTGTGCCTGGCTTGCCCTGCCCTGAAACGCATGTGAGTTGTGGTTTTGTGATATAGCCTGAAAAAATGAAGAACAGCTCTTGTGCAAGAGGGGTTTTTTGCACAAAAAGGAGTTGTTTACACAGTTCCTTTTTGCGCAAAAGCCTCTTACGCAAAAGCAGCTGCTAATTAATTATGCAAATGAAGAGTGGTGATATTCCATGCCACGCTTCACTTGCATAAGCTTTTCCAGAAGAAGGCTACTGTGTAGCCGTAGCCTGTGCTGAACACATGTAATTACCCCCCCCCCCCCCCCCACACACACACACTATAACTGTACAAACTGAATCCTAAGGAAGCAATTCTGTGTTAATTTTTTTTCAGTTGCTCTGTAACACCTAGTAACCAAGTAATATTTCACCAAGTATGTTTTCTTTGTTGTGTTAATAAAAATCACTTTTTTAAAGACCATGATCTGATTCCTGTGTCCTAGAAGGCAGGAGTTTTGTGTACATGTGCCTAGGACTTCAGGGACAGCTATTAAAAAAACTACAGGTTTTGCAGGCTTGTTCACAGAGGGTATGTCTACACTACCCTCCTATTTCGAAGTAGGAGGGTAATGTAGGCATACCGCACTTGCAAATGAAGCCCGGGATTTGAATTTCCCGGGCTTCATTTGCATAAGTCGGGCGCCGCCATTTTTAAATCCCGGCTAGTTCGAACCCCGTGCCGCGTGGCTACACGCGGTACGGAGTAGCTAGTTCGGATTAGGCTTCTAATCCGAACTAGCTACTCCGTGCCGCGTGTAGCCGCGCGGCACGGGGTTCGAACTAGCCGGGATTTAAAAATGGCGGCGCCCGGCTTATGCAAATGAAGCCCGGGAAATTCAAATCCCGGGCTTCATTTGCAAGTGCGGTATGCCTACATTACCCTCCTACTTCGAAATAGGAGGGTAGTGTAGACATACCCAGAGAGGGTTAAAGAGCTTGAGAGTACCCCACAGGAAGGAATTCACAAATGCACATTCCTGGATTTTCAAGGGTGTATGTGTGTGTGTGTGTGCGCGCGCACCAACAGCAATATCAAGCCAGGACAATGGAATCTGGGGTCTTGCGGAGTTTTAAACAACGCCTTTAGTGGCAGGTTATTTAAAAGTCGCTTGTGTGACTATGGATATATCTACACTAGCTCATTAGTCCGAGCTAGGTAGGCAAATGAGGGCAACCGGAGTTGCAAATGAAGCCTGGGATTTAAATACAGGGCTTCTGAAAGAGTGCATCTGCTCTTCCGCAAAAAATGGCAGACGAGCACACGTGTTCCCTGGACGCGGAGGAGTTTTTCTGGGATACCTCCAGTATCCTGGAAAAACTCCATAGTCTAGCCATAGCCTCAGTCAAAGAGAACACCTAAGTGTGAGGGTGGGGTGGGGGAGAGTTCCATGCTGGAGTACTTCGATAGGTCTTTCATTATTATTCCCATCTGTTAGACCATCCTGCAACTGGTGTTTAGCTCAAGAGACACTTAAATTGATCCAAGAAAGAGGGAGCAAGTAGCAGGGCAGAGGGAGATAAGTCGGCCCCTCAGGTTAACTGGTTGATTCTTCTCTTTTATTGGGCAAAGTGTTAGACTATCACCAAAGCCCAATTCAAAGTTCAGGTGCAGGAGAAGACTGTCTGAGAAAGTTTTAAGGGAGCTTGTTGAGACTGTTTCATTGTTATAAAAATACAGTTTCTACCAAGTGGCTCAATCAAGCTTTTATTTGAATATTCCTTTTAGATAACAGAATGTGGCAGTACCCTGAAGAATATCAAACTGAAGCTGTGGTGTATTATCATTAACTGGGTAGTGCTTTTTCTTTTTTAATTATGCATCATATCTGAAATTAGTGGCATGTAAATGGAGGTTCAAATAAAACTGAATTTAGAAGAAACTAAAACAATGTGTGCCTTTAAAGCCTGAGCTGAAGCTTTTCTTCATCGAAAAGATCTTTAGTGCATATCATAGGATACATGAATAAATATCTAGCATATGGTATATCACAGCATAAGAGAATGTTCAAAGTAGCTTTCATAATTCTTTTGCTAGAAAATGCTATAGACCAGCAGACTTACTTCAAAAGCTACATTTTCACTCAGTTTTGTTCAGCAGATTTACTGGGCGACATCTAATCTTCACATTCTCAATACAATTTGTAACTACTGTTCAGTTTCCTGAGAAGCAATTGGACTGCATTTTCAGGTTGACACTCAGGTAGCTGGATGATGTGCATTGCTCAGAAAGTGACTCCATATAATAACTAATCCTCCTCCCCGAGTTCTGAAGATTGTGTGAGTGTAGCAAATTTGGCTTGTCTATCATACAGCAGCTACATTTCCTTTGCAGTAGAGAACTGCTGCCAGCCCATCAGACTATTTCCAGCCTCTTTTCTGTGGTGGTAATGTGCATGATTCTTAACGCCTTTTGCTGGGGAATGGGAGATTAAAATCTTTTTCACTTAAATAACAGTGTGAACTGCACAGAAATAGCCTTCATTTTGAGAGATTTGCCCCTTCATAAGTCCTAAATCCAACACACATTACTCAACTGGATCTTAAACAATACCTTATTAATAAAAGTTGGCAATTTTCTCAAGCCAATCTGATATAAACCTTGTCTATAGTTCAGTGTGTAGGAGCACTTTTTGTGCTCTTAGTTCTGCAGTTTTCAGGTCTCTGACACATCTTGGACTCCCACCATTGCCTGAGGGCAGGGATGAGCCACTCACAGAGCTCCATGAAGGTGTCCTTCCTCATTCTGAAGTTCTGCAGCCATTGCTGGTCTCCCCACCGCTCCATGACAATCCAGTCCTACCAGTCAGCACTGGTATCCAGATACCAGAGGCAGTGGGGCACGGTGTCCAGGGGAGGGCAGATGGGATCCAGCTGTAGGAGCTGCACTCGCAGAGATCCAAGGAGGGCCTCCCAAAACATCTGGGGGTTGGGTTCGTGAAGAGCCTGGGAGGCAGTCTACAGAAACTGCTGCATGATATACAGCACAAGCTGCAATAGCCGTAGAATGCCCAGAGTAAGCTCCAGCTCCATATCTGGCAAGCTGAGGTGTCCAAAAGGGTAACCACAGTGTTGTACCTCGGTGTTTTCGTACCTCAGTACTCGGTGGTCTGGACTGTCAGTGTCAGTGTCGTCTGGTCAGGGTCATCCTGGCGCGCTCCTGACAGGACCTCTACTCCGTCGGTGATAATAAACTTTCGGCTGTGTGTGTAACAATTGGTACTCCCTTTATCTAGAGTGTTAGACCCCGTGCACTTGGGTCAACACAGAAGATCTCTGAGAGGCCCCGGAAATGACAGATGCAGGCAAGGTTTGAAATCAATCGAGCAGGTTTATTGTCAAATGCGAAGCTCTACCAGTTGGTAACAGAGATCAGTACAATGGGCACTATGGCCTGTATTGACAAGGTACCAACACCGGGCAGGCCTATTGCCATATATCAGCTATTAACAGCAGTTAGTCAAAGTTAAGCTACTGTGCATTCTATAAGTTCAGGCAATGACACCTGCCGTTCAGGCGCCTAGTGCACCCCCCCCCCCCCCAAGGTGGGCCGAAGAGCACCCTCTGCGGTGTCCTTTTATAGACAGGTACAAACAACTTAAATCATTTCTTTACGTACAGGTTGCCACCCTCTGTTGCCTAGTTACCACCCCTCACCTTATGGAAGGGGGGCTTACTTACGATCCTTCATGATGTCAATTCTGACCTGGTCCTGAACCTAGGTTGGAATGTGCATTAGTTTTTAGGGAGTTTTTGTACCAAGACATTTCTTATTAAGATGTTCTGCTACTCCCCTTTGGCTTACAGTCTATACCCAGTGCCTCCCTGTGTTCTTCCACGCTCGACCTAACTTACACAATCACACAGTTATCAATAGGGCTTTTTCTTGGCTCCTGTGTTACTGAACCAAAGTCTTGCTCACTAGATTGCAAGGCCTGTTGCTGTTTTCATGTTACAGGCCTCTATTTAGGCCTGCTGACTCCATGTTACTGACCCTCAACTAACTACACACAGCAGGCAGAAGAAAAGTCTTTGCTGTCCCTCAAGCAGGTAGGCAAAGAGATGAAGCTTGAGGTACTGCTGTACGAGTTCGTCTCTAAGCAAGAGCCTCAGATAGCCTCAAGCAGCAGCTACACAAAGTAACTGCTGACCTGATGCCCTGCCTGAACTGGTTCTGGGTGGCCTTAAATGTGAATTAGTCTCCAATCACTGTGGATGCTCTATTTCAAAATAGTGGGGTTGGTTGGTTAAGCAGCTGTGAACGACAAAAGTTTTGTCACTCAATTGGCAGTGTAGACAAAGCCTTAGCCTCAGTGTAGTGGGTACAGATGATATCACTGTTTGGGATTAATTCTCCCTTGCAGCATCATACAAAATAAGTTTGTTCTGTACTTCAACAGATATTTTCTGAACACATGACCCTAGGCAAGAATAGATCAGTTCTGCAAAGAAAACTTGCTACAAATATAGCATTTTGCCACAATACTTTTCTGATTTTAAATAATGTCTTCTGTTCTCATTAAGACAGGAACAAAACTATATTACTTTTGTCTTGTGCTGAAGTCCAGGGACATGAATTTCTTCCCTCACACAGAAATCTATACCCAGTGTGACTGCATCTCAAGCCTCCTCAGTAATAATGACCCTTGCATGTGTGGTTTTGTGGAGGTTTTGTGTTATTGTCAGCTAATGGCACCAAATTTTGACATTTCGTCTGATACTTTTGTGATATGAATAGCCAGAGCCAAAGAATAATTATTTCCAAACTTACTTTTACTGTGAGAATTTGAACCCACCTCTGCTGTGATTTGACTCAACTGTATTGCTGAGTTCTCTTTATAAATATACTTTCTGAGCACTGGATTTTGTAGAGACTAAGAGTAACTTGAAATTGGTTTGATTTTTAGAATGGATCAGGAAGCAAAAGTAATGTAGAAATACTAGTGTATTCAGCAGTCTTAATTGGTAAACAATAGGGCTGAAACACATATTTTGATTATATTCAGTAACTGAGTAATTATCATTTTAACTGATAAGTATGAACAGGTGTTTACACTGAAAGCAGTTTCAAACTGGGATGTGTTATGCTCAAAAAGTAGCTTGGGTGGTTGTTCTCATTAGCTCAACAGATGGCTGGATGTTTGCTTGCCATTTTATGAGGAGAGGATTATAATTCAGTAATATTTTACATAGTGTGAAGTATTTATAAATCAATAAAAGATGAAATTTATGCTTCATAATAGTGAAGAGTAAAAGCACACAGACTGCTGGGGAATGGCGTCTCACTGATAAATATCAAACTACTCTTGTAATTAACTCTTCTGAAGGGTTTACTTTCAAGTGCAATGAGGCTAGAACGTTGCCATGCTCAGGAGATTGCAGAAGCAGACTTTATCCTGACTGATGGATTTTAGTACCTAGCTCCGTCTATTTGGCATTTATCAATTTCATTCTGTTTTGTTGCTATTTTTAGTGGACACATTTCCAAAAAAGAGCTTTTCTCTACCAGGCTGTATGTTAATGTGGCCCACGCTAAACAGTTGACTTGTGTGCTTTGGCCTGGTTGAAGATGAGCTTTTATGGGCTGTCAAGATTCTAGTTTACTGTTTGTCTCAAAATCTCATCCTCTCTCACAGATGCTTCACCCACCCACTGTACGGTAGGCGTGTTGCTCTATTTGTGAGATGAGGATTGCACAACATCCGCATCCAAGTGCTAGAGACAGGGGCTTGGATACATGAAGAGAGCCAGGTATTGTGCTGCTGAGTGCCACACCACTTAACTTTAAAGTGCTAAGAAAATTGATGGAATTAACCAGTTTGGAGTTAGGCAACTTGGCTCCCTCATATAGTGCCTGAGAACAGTGAGGTGCCTTGGAGTGTAATTCACAAAAGGCAGCATGCTGCTCGAGCTAGCTAATGGGAGATGCTGGCAGAGGGGTGTCTGCTAAGCCCTGTCCCTCTCAGAAAGGTCAGAGATTTCTTTGGAGGTAAGGCCTATGCTTTTAGGGGGAGGGGTCAGGAAGACCTGATTTTGAGTTCAGTAGTCACATGGGGGACCCCTGGTCCAAATACTCCCTCTGCCTGAGGAGACAAAAGGATTTGACATGGAATAACTCAAAGCACCAAGCTGTGGGAAGTTCCAATGTGGGGTTCCCTTAGTCTTTCCTGTTAAAGCTGTTCCACTGTGGATAAACAATAGTCATTGGCCAGAGAGAGATCCCACAAGTATGAGAGTGGCTCCATAACCTGGTGTTTGGAGCCCTTCCCTGAAAGGTGGGAGACCCAGCTCCAGTCCCCCTGCCCTTGCAACTCTCTATTTATCTAGGGTGGAACAGTCTCAACAGGAGAGGCTGAGAAGAACCAGCCCCACATCAGAATACCCCATATCCCAGTGGTCAGAGCACTCACCTCAGAGATGATACAGTCCTATTCCAATCCCTTCCCCCGTCAGGCAGAGAGAAGTTGAACCAGGGGTTGCCAACAGCACAGGTGAAGATCCTAACCACCAAGTTCAAACTGTAAGGAAGTAAAAGCTGTGGTCACTGTGGGAGGGGCATGTGAACTCACCTGAGGGTCCTGATCAAACAGGTGCCCTCTGAGCCTGCCTGTGAGATGTGAATCAAGTAGCCAAATCCCTGTCTTTCCCTTGGTTTGGGAATTGCTCTGAGGCTCAGAGAGGAGAGAGGCCTCCAGAGACAGGCAGGAGCTCACATGCCCAGAGGCAGAAATGTTAGCACACAAGGAGCTTGTACTGAAACATGTAGGGATTGAGCAACTTCAGGTGCTTACAAGGTTCAGCAAGAGTCCTGTGAATCACAGTGCAGCCTAACACTGGCACTTAGATTCACTGAAGTACTTGGCCACCTAGGCCATGAACTTTATGCCAGAAAGAGCATTTAGATCATCTCGTTTGAGCTCCTGTGTATCACTGGTTGCCAACACCAGCACACTAAACCCAAGAATTGAAATTAGATCAAGGTATTACAACCCTCTGGAGGCTAAACTATTATGACCCCCAGGCAGGAAATAGGAGGGGTTGACCTACACCGGTGCCTGAGACCTTTGCAATGGCAGGGAACTGACTGAGGTATGCAGGATTACTGAGCCAATGAATGACCCTTGAATTCTGGGCCTATGCATGCAAATAAACTGTGCTAAGAAATCTGCACTTGTTCTTTAATATTGTATGCAAAGAGCAGTTGATTCAGTACTTGTTAAGGACATTTTGGCAGCATTTCGTAGGGACTGAAATCAAGCCTGCTAAATCTTTTTATTTTTAAAAAATATTTTGTATTTCTCTTGTTCTGAATTATCAGGAATATATTAAATATTAAATCAGGCCTTTAGTTTTTAGGCAGTGTTATATGGGTTTTATACTCCATTGTCTTCAGTGGAGCATGTCCCGATTCACACCAGTGTTCGGCTGATCGGAAGCATGCCCCGGATCTCTGCTTTTTGTTGCCTGATGACCTTTGGGACAGTGAGATTTCAGGGCAAAGTTTAGTCCTTTTTCTGGTGGGTTTGCTTGCACAGATCCACTTGTGAGTGCTACTAGGCTGTTCTGAAATACCACTGAGCCAACCTTCCTGTCTTCCTGGGCTCCCACTCACTCTGTCTTGCTAAGGCAGGCCCTCTGGCTACCTCCAGCGCTAACACAGAGATGGTGTCCCAACCCTGTGCACAATCATACAGACTCTGAGATCTTCCTAGCTCTTGGAAGGCTCAGTGAAAGGGATGTGCCTTAGCACCCAGATGTCCAGCCCCCATGGGATGTGAACCCCAGATAAATCCATCTTGTTCAAGAAAAGGGAAAGCTTGTGTTCCCCCCCCCCCATGTAAAGAGCAATGCACCGCTGTTTGCCCCTCAGGTAACAATGATTTATACTGGCTTTATTCATAAAGGGTATGTCTACACTACAGCACTAATTCAAACTAACTTAGTTCGAATTAGTTAATTCGAACTAAGCTAATTCGAATTAGCGCATCTAGACCTAAAAACTAGTTCAAATTAGCGTTTTGCTAATTCGAACTAGCATGTCCACACTGAGTGGACCCTGAACCGAGGTTAAGGATGGCCGGAAGCAGTGCTGGCAGGGCAGGTTAGGACTTAGAGCGTGGAACTGCTGTCTCAGGCTAGCCGAGGGCTGTGCTTAAAGGGACCCGACTCCCACCCCGGACAGACAGTTCTCAGGGGTGCCTCGCTTGCAAAGCAGTCCTGGCTTGGAGTACCCTGAGTGCCCACACTTGGCACATCACAGCACTCGGCCATCAGCCCGGCTGCACTTGCCTCAGGCTGCCATCCGGGGGAGGAGGGGGGGTCAATCGGGGAGCTGCAGGAGAGCTTCCACCCTGAGGAGCCCGCAGAGCCAGCCCAGTCCTCCCCATCGGGGGCTCGTACCCCATTCCTCCCTCACCTCCTTCCACTTACCCCTCCCTAGCCCCCCTTCCTGATGTTCAAAATAAAGGACACGTGTGTTCAAAAATAGAAACTCTCTTTATTGAACAAAACTTGGGGAGACTGGGAAAAGGAGGTGGGAGAGGGGAAAAAGAGGGTGGGAGAGGGGAGGGCAACTAAAATGGTCAGGGGTTTGGAACAGGTCCCATATGAAGATACTGGGACTTTTCAGCTTAGAAAAGAGGAGACTGAGGGGGGATATGATAGAGGTCTATAAAAGCATGAGTGGTGTGGAGAGGGTGCATAAAGAAAAGTTCTTCATTAGTTCCCATAATAGAAGGACTAGAGGACACCAAATGAAATGAATGTTCAGAAAGTTCTTCTTCAGAAAGCAAATAGTCAACCTGTGGAACTCCTTGCTGCAGGAGGCTGTGAAGGCTAGAACTAGAACAGAGTTTAAAGAGAAGTTAGATCAAGTCATGGAGGTTTGGTCCATGGAGTGCTATTATCCAGGGGGTAGGAATGGTGTCCTTGCCCTCTGTTTGTGGAAGGCTGGAGATGGATGGCACGAGACAAATGGCTTGGTCATTGTCTTCGGTCCATCCCCTCCAGGGTACCTAGTGTTGGCCGCTGGCGGCAGACAGGCTACTGGGCTAGATGGACCTTTGGTCTGACCCAGTACGGACATTCTAAGCTCAGGGCTCAGGGTCAGGGGTCTCACTGGACCACCTTGATTTTCATGCAAACCTGCTCTTGGGTGGCCAGGCTGGCAGTTATCCTGCCCTAGACAGCCACTTTCCTGTGCCTAGTGCGGAGGTCGTGGATGAAGTTCACGATGTCCACACTAGACTAGGTGAGCGCCCGCCTCTTGCAGCCCCGGGCAGGCTCCCGGGAGCCGCCAGCCTGGTCCCGGGAAGAAGTGGAGGGCTGGGTGGCAGCGGGTGGCTGGCTCAAGCCGTGCCAGGTGCAGGGTCTGCAGGCTGGGTGCTGGCAGGCTTGCACCTGGCATGGGCACCATAACCAGCCCGTGCCCCTTTAAGGGCTCCGGGGCCGGGAGGGGGGCAGAAGAGTTTCCCTGCCAGTGCCCAGAGTGGCCACCAGGGCAAGCTGGGGAGGGCTAGCCTCCCACTAGTTCAAATTAAGTGGCTGCACAGCCCTTAAGTAGAACTAGTTAATTCGAACTAGGCGTTAGTCCTCGTGGAATGAGGTTTACCTAGTTTGAATTAAGCGCTCTGCTAGTTCGAATTAAGTTCGAACTAGTGGTTTGCATGTGTAGCGCCTATCAAAGTTAATTTGAACTAAGGGCTGTTAGTTAGTATTAACTTTGTAGTGTAGACATACCCAAACAAAGTTGATTTTATTGAGTATAAAGTAGGACAAGCACTGCCACTAATGTAGCATCTTCACTGAGCCCGACAGTAAGGAGGCGCAGCACTGTGTGTGTGTGGGGGGGGGGGAGGGGCGGGCAGCCCCTAGGGAATGCGTTATACATAATCTGAAGCTGTGGCACCACATAATCTGAAGCTGTGGCACCACCTGGTTCCTTTGTTTGGAATAGGTAATTATTTAAACAAACAGCATAGAATGTGCCACAGAACTGGGTGAAGATAGATTTATTTTAATATGAACTTACCTTTCTCTGTGCTGAGTTGGGTGCTGTCCCAACCGGTAGAGGCTCCATTGTTCATCACAGCTTTGCTTCTACAGAAATGCCCTCAGCCTGTGTTCTTACTCAGTCTTTGCAGCTAAGACTCAGGGGGGTCTCTTCCTTCAGCTCGATTGCAGCGAATACTCACAATGCATCTAAAATATGTCCCCTCCCCCTCAGCCTTTTGGTGCCAAGAAACAGGACACTTTTGTGCTAGTCACTAATGCAAAAACATGATTGGGTCTGAGCAGGATTCCTCCTGGACTCACAGTGCCAAGGGGTTAAGAGCAGTAAATCAGATCAATACATTTTCTTACATTTTAGGGGTAATAAAAAGGAGTTTAACGTCCTGCTCTTGAAGGAAAAGGCAAAAGCAAATGCTAAAAATGAGTTGTTTCAGTCAAAATATGACAAATAGTACGTTTTTCTAAAACTCTGTTACAAATCATTCTGTCAACAAACTGAAAGAACTTGGCCTTCTAAAGGAGATGATTGCCATGGTAACAATATAACAGATACTTCATTTTCCCCCAACCCTTTATTCATGTCATAAACCGAGTAGGAGGCCATTCTTCTTGTATGGGAGGAAGAAGAGCATTTTCATTGAGGCTTGTTGTCTCCTGCAAGTTCTTTGCCATCTTTGCACATGGCAGGGAAAAAACTGTTAAATCAGGTGTTTGTACAGTGCATGTCTGTAGGGGTACAGGAATTTAATGAACAAGGAGGTAGGACCCAACTCTGTAAAGCATTTAAAAATTCATAATTATGTATGAATTGCTGTGGGGAAAACATAGTGGCATTTCTGTGTATTTAGTGGTAGAAGATAAAAGTCAACTCTCTGCAAAACGGGTAATCTTTGTTTCCCATGGTGAATTTATTGTCTTTCAAGGGCCCAAAGCTAATAAATACACACCTGACGCCTTGAGTCACAATTTGTGTATTAAAACTTCTCAGTGCTAAGCTATGGCACTAGAGTAGGGAAGATTATTTTACTATTAAATTTCTTTTTGCTTGCATTTTACAGGCATCCCTTTGCGTTTCATATGCAACTCTGATGGGCCATCTGTAGCAGACTAATCATTTTCCCTTCCTTACCCATAGGTGTCATATGTACCAGTAATGTAATTTTTTATAAGAACTTCCATTCTCTTGGAAAATGTATAATGTATAGGGTATGGAAGCCAGTTCAGACAAGATGGATCCGCAGTACGGCTTCTCAAATCTAACATCACGTTTAGAAAAATTGAATTTGGCTCTGAAATAGGGATGTAACCAGTTAGCATCACCCTTACCGGTTAACTGGATTTTACACCCTTCTGCTGAAAGAGGGATTGAAGACAGGTCCATCTCTCTCATTTTCTTTAAATGATCTCACAAAAACTTTCATCAGAAACTGGAACGAACCTTGAGTTAGAAGTTGATAAAAATTCAGTTAGCTATTTCTTTTTTCATTTCATGTCTGTTCCTCTCTGATTCTGGTTCTGACTGAGAATTTGTGCCTATTCTTGGCCTGGCCTAGAATTAGAATTAGTGAAGATCTCCATAAAGAGTCCCTTGAGCAACAAAGGTTTAAGGCAAAAAGAGCAATGGTAGAAGGCTCTGACCATGTAATAAGTTGCAGAGGTGCATCTAATCATTGTGGTGCTTAGGTGAATCCAACTATGGTACTTTGGCTTTCACTCTTCACTGTGAACTAATATTTTAAAAGTACGCAATCTATATAAGTGGAGGCACAAAACTGATTATAAACAATGTAGTTTGTGCTTAAATTCAGAGGTGTATTAAGTAAACTGATAAAAAATGTTAATTTTTACCTTTTATCCTTTATGAATTCCACAGAAATTAGTGGAGTTACAATAGGAATGAATTTGAGCCATTTTTCTTTTCATAATATTAAAATGTTGCTGGTAAAAGAGAAAATATTCTTAATAATGTTCTTTGAAGTGTTTTTCAGGGTTCCTTTATTGCCAAATTTTATGATCAAATTTCCATTTTTAAGCTCTTTTAAGTGGACTGATTATCTTTAAAATAAAATACAAGGATTATAGGAATTTTATACTTTGAGTGAAGAGGCAAAAAAAAAAAGTTTCTTGTTTTCTTTTTTGTTAGCAGGGGGATAATGACTCCCATTTAAGAGTAAAAGCATGGGAGGCAGAGGTAGATTTTGGGTGCTCAGCTTCCCTTTAGGCTTTGAAAAAAATCTCCTAGTTCTCCTGGGTGAATAAACTTAGGTTATTTAAAATCAATGTAGACACCCCTGTCCCAAGTGCAATATTCAGCTTTAACCAAATAACTTCTTCCACCTGCACATGCTGTGTCTTCTCTCTCCTTTCTCATATCCAGTGCCTGTCACTCTTATTAGTATTCTCCTCCCCAGTAGCAGATCTGTTGTCTACATGTCATGTTTGTCCCAACTCACTTTTTCCTAAAAGGCGTTCAGGAGAGAAGCCATGAACCCTAGAAAGTTGCAGGTTTGAGGTGCTATTTGAGGCCATTGAAAAAATTGATGGAAGATACACAACTCCACCTTTGCGAATTGCATAGCAGGAGTTGACATACCTTACATTGATTTTCTGGAAAAATTCTCCAGTCAACTTCCCAAGTTCTCATAACTGTGAGGAGTTCCATGGTTGATGGGGCAGAGGGTTCAATTTAGCATTCGATTCAGTGTTCTCATCAGTTGACTTACGAGACCTGCTAAATAGAATGCCAGATGTGGCCATAGAGCAGCCTCAATCTGGTTATTTGTATCTTACAATTAACAAGTTTGCCTAATTGACACAGACATGATGATTATAGAGCATCACAGCTATCCAGGTCAGTATGTTAAGCAAAAGAGCATTTGGAGCCAATGTCTTCAACCTTTCTATAGTATATTAGTTCAGTTCTACACACATTTAATTAAGCTATGTCTCTATTGGGTAAAGTCTTCTGGGGTCATTAACTAGAGCTGAGTGACTAACTCATACCAAACAATTTAGTGGATGAATTTCACCTCACTTTCTGTTCTTGGGATAGCTATAAACTGATCATAATACCCTCAAATGTATTCATTATTTGCAATTATTTCTTGAAACTTCTGGTGAATTTTGTTAATCTATTTGAAGTTTGAAACATAAGCTTTGTTTGTTTGTGATTAGTTACACTGGATATTTTTTGGCTCTCTAATCATGATTTTAGTAGTGATGCTTTTTTTCTTAAAGTCTTAAGAGCTTAAAAGTAATTTGCTATAAATATGCATTGTAGTTAAAAAATGGAAAGGGAACACACAGAGGTCTGAATATGTTTGAATTTTTAAAAATTTATGTGTGGGTAAATGGGTAAATTATTTTTTCTCCTTCCATTGTTAACAAGAGTGCACACTGAAAAATTATAGGGTATAGAGACAGTGAGAGTGTGTGTGTGTGTGTATAAACATACTACATTACATATGATAGCCTCTAGTGATCTGGAGTAGTTTTGGTTTGCATCTAAGACTGAAAGATAAACCTAGTTAATCAAATTCTGTCTTTCTTTACAGCCAGGTAACTGTAATATAGGATTGGATTAGATTGATTGATTACTTAGAAAATTATTTGATCAGGTAGACTTAATTGGTTCTTGTGGGTGCAAGTAAATGCCCAATTTGGTTTATTATGTCTGAATAAAATGATTCTATTTTTGCATATTCTTTTTCCATCAGGAACAATAGTTTCTGATTTCTTCTCTTACTTCATCCACCACTTGATTGCACCTTTCAAGGGTGTGGAGCTGGCCACAATATATAAATATTCCAGATATTTTGTACAAATTTGACAGGACAGGTTGCTGAGGATATTAGGCAGGCTCAGGGGTAAAACATGTTGCTAAAATGTCCTTTTCTTTAGAGAACAAGGATGGACTAAAAAAGCCAATAAGTTGTATGAATTAGTCTCTAAGAAATCTGGAGGAAATGAAAATGTAGCTTTTAACTGTATGTGTTCTTGGTGGGTTTGACATTTTCACAAATATTTACTTTTTTTTCTAGAGAAAGAACTGTTATCGCAATATTTGAATTTCCAGTTTTAATGGCATTACTTAGTGTTTCCTCCTGATGTTCTTCAAGTATATCTTCATATCACTTTTAAAAAAATCTAAAAGCATAAGTATGAAAGGATACTATGATTTTACAATTTCCAAGCATAATTCCCTGGACATAACCCTTTCTGTGCAGGTTTCTGAACAGGAGTTTGGAACGAAGGAGACTGCCTCAAAAATAATCCATTCTAGATTTCACGCTGAGCCCAGAGCATGTTCCAAACAGACTTGTGAAATTGTATTGGTTATTTAAGGATACTTTGGACAATGTAGACACCATCAATAAATGTGAAAACTATTTAGCTATCAAACAGCAATGTTTTGGTTTATGGTGCTCCCAGTCATCTTTGACATAACTCTGATGTTGTCCTTTTTGTTACAATTCAGTTATATTGAGTAGATGATTTTAGTAGGACTTACACCAGTAGCTGCTAATTGGGTAGGAGTTTTAAACTTAAAATATACACTATGTTTGGATATTGGAAATAATTGTAGCTTCTAGATTTGATACCAGTCAGAAATGCCCAGTAAAATACACAGGTACATCTTTTATCCATTAATGCATTTTGAACTAGATTGGATACTTCCTCATCATTTAGCCTAATGTCTTCCTGTTCTGTGATAATGTTACAGAAAATATTTCCTTCTAACTCTCACCAAGGAGCTTGATAAAGGCAAGGAAAGCTGCTATTCTGTCTCCCTCTAGCCACAATTTTGCTTGGTAAGTCTGTTTCTTCCAAGCTTCTAACTATAGAATTAAAGAACTGAATATATGCAACCTCAGACATTCTACCTTTCTGCTTTGGTTTCCTCTGTATTCTGTCATAGTGCCCCAACATACAAGGCATGTTGTAATTGCCCAGAAAATGTGTCTTTTATATCTCCCTCCTTAGACATTCTTTGTCTTTTCTCTTCTTTCCAGCTTCCATCTAGGCCTGTTGGTTTGCTGAAAGCTGACAAGGACAAAGAAACAGAAACAAATATATTTTCTGAGAGGTCCCATAGAGTCCTTTAGTCTCCACATATGCCACTGTATTTGCCATGTAACACAGGATTGGAAAACAAATTCACAAAGAACCTTGTGGAATTTGTTATCCTCAATGCAATAAAAGAGAGGTAATAAAGCTGCTGTTTGAAGAAATTTTTAGTATCTGAGACCTGAAAGAGGTTAGTCTTCTTTTAACAATCTGGGGGAATTTATTGGCTGGAGAAAAATCTCAAGAGGACCAAGGAAAGGTCATTGTCTTGTTTTAAAAGGTTATTGGGAGTAATGTAGCAAAGGTGTTCTCCAAAATAGCTTTAGCAAAATCCAGAGACAGATCAGAGCTGCATAGGGTGTAAAATGATCATTGGCTTAGCTTTTTTCTGTCCAGTCCTTCCCTTCAAAAGTATTTGAGAATATCATTGTGCTTTTTAAAACTTCTCTTGTCTGCAGGCCACACTTTTGAGCATCTCTTTCATACTGCATAGGTGTGGATTGATAACATGGAATTTTGGGGAGTCGGCCCTCGTTCAGAATCATCACTGTATGAAAATGCTATTAAAAGGTTAACACTTACTAACAGTTATTACATCACTACAAAGAACTGATAACAGCCCTCATATTTAAGTTGCCTTGTACTTTTCATTATAAAAGATTATTGTGACTTTTTCTTGACAAAATTTAATACCTTCATTGTCTTATTTGGCATTTAAAATTTAGCAGGACGAGTGAGAAGACTGCCTTTTCTTGTTCTATGACATTCCAGTCCAGTTTTGCTGAATTATAAACTTAAAAGTTGTGATTTGCCTTCTCTCACTTGTGTTCCTTACACAAGTTTTTGCATCCTATAAAAATAATCAACAAACATTTAGGGTGTGTCTAGACTACAGGGTTTTTCAACAAAAGTGAACTTTTGTGGACAAAACTATACCTGCGTCTACACTACCGCCGAGTTCTGTCGACATAACGTCGACAGAACTCGGCAGTTTTGTCAACGGTGGTAAACCTCATTCTACAAGGAATAACGCCTTTTGTCGACAGAGTGATGTAGACAGAAGGCATTATTGCATCTCCACGGTCCTTTGTATCTACACTGTCACGTTGACAAAGCAGCTTGCTTTGTCGACAGAACTGGATGTAATCTAGATGCTCTTCATCAACAGAAGCTTTGTCGACAGTATCTGTCGACAAAGCCTCTTGTCGACAAAAACCTGTACTCTAGACGTACCCTTTGGGTACAGAAGTTTTGTTGACAGATGCTGTCAACAAAGAGCGTCTAGACTACATCCAGTTCTGTTGACAAAGCAAGCTGCTTTGTTGACATGACAGTGTAGACGCAAAGGACAGTGTAGATGCAATAACGCCTTCTTTTGACAGAACTCTTGTCAACAAAAGGCGTAATTCCTCGTAGAATGAGGTTTACAGCTGTCGACAAAATTGCTGAGTTCTGTCAACGTTATGTCAACAGAACTCGGCGGTAGTGTAGATGCAGGTATAGTTTTGTCTACAAAAGTCCACTTTTGCACTGGGAACATGTGGGAGATGCAGAGTAACTGCAGTGGCAGGTTGGAGCGGAGCCTGGGCAGGGCACTCTGGCCTACCACACCCCTTACCCACATGGTCTCAGTGCCCCATTTCCTTACATCTGGGGATATATTACATAGCAAAGCATCCTCAAATCTTATAGGAAGGAAAATGTGAGAGGTGGGTTCACCCAGCACATTAATTAATGGCCAGTGCCCTCTCTAGGGGTAGGTGTTCTGTTCCTGTCAGCCATGGGGAGCCAACAGCCTTCACAGGGTTGGTGGAGGCCCTGGCTCCATGCTCCTTGAGGGGGCAAGGCCGCAGGCAGAAGGGGTGGGACTGGGGGAAGCCAGCGCCTAGTACTGCCTGGAGCACAGTGCGGCCCCACCCCTTGGTCTCCCAAAGCGTGATGCTCCAGTGATGATTTAAAGGGCCGAGGGCAACAGACACTGCCACAATGGCAATGGACAAGAGCCCCTGGGGCAACTGCTCTCTTTGCCCTCTTCCCATGCCCCCATCGGTGGGCCTGCTGTCAGCTAATGTAATTAGCCTTGTAGATCATATGATCAAGTCAATGCTGAAGGCTTAGGATTCAAACCCAGATGATGATTCCTGTCTGGGTTGCGTGTGTTACAGTTCTACATAGTTTGTTCTTTCTCTCTCTCTCTCTCTCTCTCTCTCTCTCTCTCTGTCTCTAAGAAAAAATCTTATTAACTGACATTGCATGCAAAAAACCAAACAAAACCCCCCCGTTATTAATGTAGGTGATAAAGTTCAACATTTAAGCTATGAAATGCCAGATTTCAGGTTGCCTAGACAACTTAATTCTGCCCCGGTGTGTGTGTGCATTGTTAGTCTTTAATTACATTATCATATACTACTGTTTCTACAGGGTCCTGCCACAACCAGTACAGAGGATGGATGCACAAAGGGGCAGGTTGCTTGGGAAATGTCAGAAAATGCTTTGCTTCCAAAACTTTACTTTAACTTAGTTGGTTTTGTATATAGTAATATTTACAAATCAGTTATTCTTTATTCTGATAGAGAAATATCATAATAGTTTTAGCACAACACTGTTTCTATTAGTAAAACTTCACTTTTTAAACCTGATGCATACATACAATGAAGTTAGCATGAATTTGTGATTTAACTTTGACATTTAGTTTGAATTTAATAACATGATTATCACTTGCAAATGTTTGTATATAAAGTACGTCTCAACTGATAAATTTCATTAACTGTATAATGTTTAATATAAATAACACATAGTAAGTAAATAGATCCAGTTAGTAAAATCCCATTCACTTTCTTCCCCCTCGTTATTGCAGATTCTTTACTATAACTACTTTGCAGTAATAATTATTCTAGAATAAATACCATCCTTTTTTTTCACCTTATACCATCTCTGTAGGCCACATTCCAACCTCTGTGAGCTCATGTTGTAAAACTTGTGTGACCCTTTGTAAAGTTCGTAGGTGCTATGCACAAAGTGTTGCCGACTGCCTTATTGTTCCATGCATATATTCTGATTTCATAGTATTTTGTCTAGACAAGTCAGTGAACTGAGTGAGGCATCACAGGTTGAAAGAGGGTAGCATGAAGGTTAATTTGGTCATATCTTAACATTTACTTATTTTCTCTGTACTTCTAACCTGGATGCAACATGTTATCTAGTTTACCTTAGGTGCTATATGATTATATATGGGAAACAGCACTTCTGATGACCTATTTGTTCCCCTCTAACACTTGTACTGGATAACTTTCTGTTTTCATTTAGTTCATTGGTGGGGGTGGTTGGTTTTCTTCCTTCATTTTGATCCTCTCTTATCGCATCCATACAGCTGCTACACTTCAGTATCCCTTGCCTACTGGGCTTTGTTGCCTCCTTTCTCTCTTCATCTCCGCTCCATCTCTGTCTTCCATTTTCCGTCACCCTCTCCATCTTACCCCAATCCCTTCTCCTCCTTTCCCTTAATGTTAATGTTCAGGGAAAGGAGATTAAAGTTAATGACCTTAGCTCTTCTGTCTTCCCTTTTCTTATTTTCTAACCCTGGCAGCCATATGAAAAGCAATGTCTCACAAACTAATCACTGGAGGAGTGCTGTGTCTCAGTGTAATCGTAAACAGGGAGTCAGTGGTGCCGGAAGAGTGTTTGGAGCAGAGGTGCTGAGCTTCACTTTCCCTTGCCCCTCACCTCTGGCAGCTGGGACCTTGCATGTGGGGCTGTCTGCTAAAACCCTGGGGCTGGCAGTGGAGCTGGAGACCACTCAAGATCTTGGGGCTAGCAGCGGAGCTCCTGGGCTGATGGCTTAGGGGGACCCTGGGCTAGCAGCAGTGTCCCCAGGCATGGGGCCACTTGCTGGGTGGGACCAGGGCCAACAGCAGAGCTTGTGGGTAACAGTCTGGTGACCAAGGCTCCAGGTGGCAGCAATGTGGCAGATAGGACCCCAAGTGCAATACCTGGGGTGCTGCAGCATCCCCTGTATCCCTACTTCTCACATCTTTGCAGGAAATCATCAATGAGCAAGCGTATTTCCCCGATGGGTCCCACAGTGATCGGTTCTTGGACTTTTGCTAGTTAACATTTTTATCCATAATAGGGAGGAAAACATAAAATCATCACTGAAAGTTTGCAGATAACACCAGTATTAGGGGAGCAGTAAATACTAAAAAAGACGTGTCGCTGATTCAGAGAAATCTAGGTCACTTGGTAATTTGGGTGCAAGCAAGCAATGTGTTTTTGTGTGGTTAAATGTAAATGCATGCATTGAGGAACAAAGACTGGAAATGGGTAGGGTGACCAGACCATTTTTAAAGGGGCAGACCTGTATTTAAGCCTTCTTTTTCTTAAAAACAGGCAAATTGTCCCGTATTTTCTGTTTCTCTCCATTCCCACAATCAGTACTGGGGAATCCTGCTGCTGGATGGATCCCTGCTCACCAGCCACCCACTCGCCAGCTGTGAGTGCAAGGAGCAGGGCTCAGTGGCCAGTGATGGGGGTGAGTGTGCAAGGCTGGTGGCAGGGCAAAGATGCAGCGCCTGGGGCCAGCGGCTCCCCCTGCTGGTTTGTCAGCAGAGCCCCTGTTGTGTGCCGACTCTTGGCCAGAAGCTGCCCCTCTCTCCACCCCCCCTTCCAGCAGCGCTGGCAGTGCACTGTGGTGTATGGTGAGAGGAGCCAGGCGGCCAAGTATGTGTCACCTCTGCTGCCACCCAACAGCCCTTTGCTTGCTCCCCCCTTGCTGTATCTCCCTGCCTTGCCCCAACCCTGCTGCTCCTCCAAGTGCCTCCCAGCAGGGCACATCCCTCTCCCAGAGCCGTGCCCAGAGCCAGCCCTAGTCAGAGCACTCAGCAATGTAACAGCCTGGCCGGCAGGCTCCTTCCTTCCCTCACGGGTGCTGGCTGGGCCACGCCCCAGGAAAGCCCAGGACCCTCCAGCCTGTGGCACTGGCCAGGAGGGGCCGAGGCCTGCATGTACCAAAGCTGGCACAGCGCTGGCTTGGGGCAGCCTCTCTGCTAAGGTCTGGAATGGTGGGGGAGGGTGTGGGAGGCAGGGTTGCCAGATGGTTTCAACAAAAATACTGGACACACTTGCCATTACATCACAATCTACATTACATCTTATTTAGAAAATACCAGACATTTATACTTTCTCATTTCTATTTTCTCAATTTGTTTCCCGAACAGTAAGCTCAAATACTGGACTGTCTGGTTCAAAAGCGGAGACCTGGCAACCCTAGGCCCAATGCAGTCTGCGGGCCGGATCTGGCCCCTGGGCCGCATCTGGTCCAGCCCTGTCCTAGGCGGTCCTAGACCCCTGTTTGACAGCCACTGTGAAGGGGCTAGCATGAGTACACTGTACATTGTACCTACAGATCGCTGTTTCTGTAACTAGTAATTATTTAAAACACACACAGATGCTCAGCTACAGCCTAGCTTTGTACCACAACAACAAACAAATCTACACGGAGAACAAAAGTTAAATCTCATCTCACAGCCTTCATTTAATTTTTCAAAAAAAGATTTTTGGAGGCCAAATTCATCCCTGATGTGAAGCTAGTGGTGTTATGCCAGGAATGGAGTTTTTGCCCCAGTCATGCACAGCTGCCCTCACAGCCTAGCCTGTTGTGTTGTTCTGGTTTCATGACCACTGGGAACCCAGAGACCTGACCTTCCTTTCAGTTGCTTTTGTTGGCAGCAGCAGCCTCAGGCTGCATGGGGTGCAGAGATGAGCTATTGTTACTGGTGTTCCACTACAGGAGCCATGGAACTGGGTCCCAGCAAGCACATCAAGCAGAGAGGCCTTCAATGAACGCCTTGTTCAGGCTGAGCATAGATGACTCACCCTGATGAAATGCAGACTTAGCACAGCCAAACCCTTCTTCCTGCACCGCCACCCCTTCAAGCAAGGCTGCCATATTGCCTTTGTGTCTTGCCATGCTTGACCACAAAATCCTGGTTTTGGGCGAGCTAAGACACAATAAACTAAAGACCAAGTTAAAAAACGAGACCACTTGTCTCTAAACAGACAATGTCTACCTGAGCTTGGTCCAGATCAAATGGTGCTTGTAGTAACAAGAGCCTTTGATTTACTCTGCTGTTGGTTTGAGCTGGGTGCATACAGGTCAAAAGTGACCTGCTCCTTTAAGTTTATCTTCTCAAAATCCAGTGTAGCTTTTGCACAAGTGGTCCCAGTAAATGGATTTGTTACTGTTTACCTCTGGGTCAGCGATAACTCAATGTCCCCCTCGCAAGGATTTTTTATTACAGGGAAATGGTTCTACAGACTCAATTTGGGGACAGAGGGGCTGGGGTTGCCAGGTAGACCCCGCCAAAAAACTGGACACACTTGGTAGTGGGCAGGGGGGCGGGAGGGAGGAGGAGAGAACCAGCAGGGAGGGGGCCGGGCCTGGCCGGGAGCAGGGGGTGGTGGGAAGCAGAGTTGGCGGGGGGATCAGAGGCCAGGGGGGCTGGACGGGAGGAGAGGGGGGCCCAGAGGAAGGGGGCTGGAAGCAGATCTGGCGGGGGGGGGGGGGGGGAGTCCTTCGGGCTGCACCCCCGGCAGGCACTCCCTTTAGTTGTGAGCAGAAGCCGGGCAGGGATGTTGGAGGGGCTGGTAGTCACTTCCCCCGCCTGGATTCTGCACGTGACCAGAGGCTGCCAGCTGGGGGGAGTGGCTGAACATAAGAACATAAGAACGGCTGTACTGGGTCAGACCAAAGGTCCATCTAGCCCAGTAGCCTGTCTGCCGACAGTGGCCAGCACCAGGTGCCCCAGAGAGGGTGGACCGAAGACAACGATCAAGCGATTTGTCTCCTGCCATTCCACTCCAGCCTCTGACAAACAGAGGCCAAGGACACCATTTTATGCCCTGGCTAATAGCCTTTTATGGACCTAACCTCCATGAAATTATCTAGCTACTCTTTAAACTCTATTATAGTCCTAGCCTTCACAGCCTCCTCTGGCAAGGAGTTCCACAGGTTGACTACACGCTGTGTGAAGAAGAACTTTCTTTTATTAGTTTTAAACCTGCTACCCATTAATTTCATTTGGGCTGTGTCTACACTGCACCCCTTTTCCGGAAAAGGGATGCAGATTAGACACATCAGAATAGCAAAATCCGCAGGGGATTTAAATATCCCCCGCGGCATTTGCATTTACATGGCTGCCGCTTTTTTCTGGCTTGGGGATAAGCCGGAGAAAAGCGCCAGTCTAGACGTGATTCTCCAGAAAATAAGCCCTTTTCCGGAGGATCTCTTATTCTACTTTCAAGGGCCAGTTCATCACTCCCTTCCCCCTTCCTTGTGGGTGGGAGCAGCTCCCATCCCTTCCCTCCCCTGCAGTGCCAAAACCTGCTGCTGGCCACATTCTGGTGTGAACCCTGGCAGACATCTCCCCCATGTAGCACCTCAGAAAACATGGCACCAGGAGATACAGGCCTATCCCAGGGTCCAAGCAGGCATAGAGGGCAGGGAATGGTGGGCAAAGGGGGGAGAGTCGGTCAGTCAGTCTCCCCCCCCATGAATAAGATGTTCCAAACATCTTATTCATGTGTGTGTGTATGAGATAAATATGTTAATTAACTAGTAATTTACTAGTCGACTAGTTGATGAAGTTCCATCAACTACTTGACTAGTCAATAGGCACTTCTGCATTCCTCTTCGAAGTACCATCTCTTCCTTTGCTTCCTCTTTCTGCTGGAAGCAGCAAGGGGGGGAATCGACTAGTTGACTCGACTATCCAATAAGCATTTACTTATCACATAGTCAAATAGTCGACTAGTCATTAACATCCTTAGTATGAGAGAGACTCTTCTGTTTGATGTTAATTTGAACATTTGTACTTGTTAGTCCTGACTGATTGCCATTGAACTCGCCCGACTACAAGTAATTTTACCAGGTATCTCTTATTCAGTATAGGGACATATGGTCATCCCAAAAACAGGTGACTCAATGGGGAAGCTGTGACTGAAAATGCCATAGAGAGCATTCAGCTGAACATGGGCTCTGTGTGATGCCCTGGCCAAAGGAGCTCAGGTGACCCTGTGATGCATGCTGAGAGGAATACTGATAGGGGTGGCAATGTACCGTACTATCACATTTGGCACAGGTGCAGGAACACCATGTCCAGTTCAGATGCTAATTCAAGAAATACGTTGACAAACTGGAGAGGGCTCAGAGTCACGAGAATGATTGAGGGATTAGAAAACATGCCTGATAGTGATAGTCAAGGAGGGCAATCTATTTAGCTTAACAAAGAGGTGGATAAAGGGTGATTTAATGACAGTTTATAAGTATGTACATGGGGAATCATTATTTTAATAATGGGATTTTCAAAGGAGCAGAGAAAGGACTAGCATGATCCAATGCCTGACAGCAGAACAGAAACAAATTCAGAATAGCAATGAGACGTACAATTTAAATAGTGAGAATAGCAATGGAACTATTTATGCAAGGTCATGGTGGATCCTCTATCGAGATCTTTAAAGACAGATTGAATGTTTTATTTAAAAGCTATATACTTAGGACTTTCCCCAGATAATTCCTATGTCCTGTATTGGCATGAGGTCAGACTATATGTTCATAATAGTCCTTCTGGTCTTAGAATCGATGCATATGGGAGTGACTTCTGGTCTTCAGTAGCAATGAATTGAGACATGCTTCCAGCATAGATTTTTTAGTGTACAACAGGGGTGTCCATATATTTGCAGAAATAGATTAGCAGTTGAATGTTGAAAATGTATCCCCTTTTTAGGAAAGCACTTTCCTCTGTATTCCAAAATATTTGTTGTATTTTGAAAAAACAGAGCTTCTGTAATTCTCACTCCAGAATGTATGTAACATTAATACTGGAATTTAAGAATTAATTAATTTATTAATTCTTAAATTCCAGTATTTGTTTGGCTTGTAAAGATTTAATTATTAGTTCTTTCCCAATTAATGTGATATCCCCAATCACCTTTGAGATAACTAGAAGCTGTTGATAGATTCATATTTAACAAGTAATGGAATTAGGATTCAGTTTTATTTGATTTTTCCAATAGTGTGAATTTATAGGTCTTCTTTTTAAATTCTAATCTAGACTTTTCCTAAAAACCAGTCAAAGTTCATTTTTTCCTAACAGGGAACAGTTTTGCATTTTTTTTCTTTTGGGGAGTTTAGCGGTCGAGTCCACCCTGGTGCGGCGCCTCCTGCTGGTCATACTTCCTGCTGGACCACTTCCCTGTGATCCTTGCACCTTCATGGGCCTTGTCTCAAGACCCTTGTCTGTGGTCGGTATCAGACTGGAGCCTCTCGCCAGCTCCCTGGAGCCTGCTCAACACCACTCTGTCCAAAGAGCTGTCTCTTTACAGGGAGCTAGTCCTTACCCTTGTTGTGCAGAGCGTGATCTTCCTTCTGGCCTGCACATTTTTACAGGGCCTTGCCTTGCCCTGATTGGCTGTCACTTGCTGTGCCTTGATTGTTTGGGTTTATGCAGACTCCCTCCAGCCGGGCTGGAGAGGGCTACAGCACCATTACAGGGAAATTCAAAAGAAAATAAGCAGTCTTTAATTGGTTCAGGCTACACTTGGCCTCACTGCTTTCATTTTTGGGTTTGTTTAATCAGTGGGCAACTCCAATTTATAGGACTTGATTTTCTAGCTATTTCTCAGACACCGAGGATTTCATATGCTAGACTGCCATCTTAGGAAATGAATACTGTTAGAGCGTGGCATCTGCTTTTGATTCTTATTTGGTGAGGAAGACAGGGCTTCAATATCTTTTCTTACGGGTTATAGTCAAACAGTAACAGAAGAAGCCTAACAACATTTATTAAACTGCAAACCAATAAAAGGCCTATGGCATAACAAAATGAACTGACAAGATCTTTTTGTGTGCAGTTAATACAAGCAAAAACGATCTCATCTTAGGCCCCTTGACTGGGGAGAAAAACAGACGAACTGCTCAAATCACATTTAAAAAAGAAAAACCTACAGATTTACAAACTTTTCTATATGAAATGTAAACTTGTACAAACCATTATAAGCATTCCCAAATCTGCACCGTCCTTTGTGGGTGATGAATCTGAGGAACTGTCCTGGATTGAAGTGTCATTAGAGGAGGTTTTGGAACAAATAGATAAACTTAATGTTAACAAATCTCCGGGACCAGATGGCATTCATCCAAGGGTTTTAAAAGAACTCAAATGGGAAATTGCTGAACTATTATCTGTGGTTTGTAACCTATCCTTTAAATCGGCTTCCGTACCTAATGACTGGAAGGTAGCCAACGTGACACCAATATTTAAAAAGGGCTCTAGAGGCGATCCTGGCAACTACAGACCAGTAAGTCTAACTTCAGTACTGGGCAAATGAATCGAAACAATAGTAAAGAATAAAATTGTGAGGCACGGAGAAGAACATAATTTGTTGGACAAAAGTCAACATGGTTTCTATAAAGGGAAATCATGTCTTACTAATCTATTAGAGTTCTTTGAAGGGGTTAACAAACACGCGGACAAGGGGGATCCAGTAGATATAGTATACTTAGATTTTCAGAAAGCCTTTGACAAGGTCCCTCACCAAAGGCTCTTGTGTAAATTACATTGCCATGGGATAAGAGGGAAGGTCCTTTCTTGGATTGAGAACTGGTTAAAAGACAAGAAACAAAGGCTAGGAATACGTGGTAAATTTTCAGATTGGAGAGGGGTAACTAGTGGTGTCCCCTACGGGTCAGTCCTGGGATCAATCCTTTTCAACTTATTCATAAATAATCTGGAGAAAGGGGTAAGCAGTGAGGTGATAAAGTTTGTGGATGATACCAAACTGTTTAGGATAGTCAAGACAGAAGGAGACTGTGAAGGACTCCAAGAAGATCTCACCAAACTGAGTGATTGGGCAACAAAATGGCAAATGAAATTTAATGTGGATAAGTGTAAAGTAATGACATGGGGAAAAATAACCCCAACTATTCGTACAGTATAATGGGGGCTAATTTGGCTATGACAAATCAGGAAAGAGATCTTGGAGTCATCGTGGATAGTTCTCTGAAAACTTCCACACAGTGTGCAGCGGTGGTCAAAAAGGCAAATAGGATGCTAGGAATTATTAAGAAAGGGACAGAAAATAAGACCCAGAATACCTTACTGCCCCTGTATAAAACTATGGCATGCCCACATCTTGAATACCGTGTATAGATGTGGTATCCTCACCTCAAAAAAGATATTTTGGCCTTGGAAAAGGTTCAGAAAAGGGCAACTAAAATGATTAAGGGTTTGGAACGGGTCCCATATGAAGAGAGGTTAAAGCAACTGGGACTTTTCAGTTTAGAAAAGAGGAGATTGAGGGGGGATATAATAGAGGTACATAAAATCATGAGTGGTGTGGAGAGGGCGGATAAAGAAAAGTTATTTATTAGTTCCCATAATAGAAGAACTAGAGGACACCAAATGAAATTAATGCGTAGCAGGTTTAAAACTAATAAAAGAAAGTTCTTCTTCACACAGCGTGTAGTCAACCTGTGGAACTCCTTGCCAGAGGAGGCTGTGAAGGCTAGGACTATAACAGAGTTTAAAGAGAAGCTAGATAATTTCCTGGAGGTTAGGTCCATAAAAGGCTATTAGCCAGGGGATAGAAATGGTTTCCCTGGCCTCTGTTTGTCAGAGGCTGGAGAAGGATGGCAGGACACAAATCGCTTGATCATTGTCTTCGGTCCACCCTCTCTGGGGCACCTGGTGCTGGCCACTGTCAGCAGACAGGCTACTGGGCTAGATGGACCTTTGGTCTGACCCAGTACGGCTGTTCTTATGTTCCTATGTAAGCCTGAGTTGAAAGGAACAAACAGCTCCCAATTCTTCAGTATGAGGCAAAAAGGGTGATTTATACAGATTGCTCTCCTCCCCCACTCTTTGTTTTTACATTCTGAAGTGACCAAAAGTTGAGTGTGTTACCCACAGAACTGTCTCTCAAACCTTCACAAAAACCCTTCAGTCTGCCCTGTAGACAGTGGTATTATAATGGTGGATGAGAACTGGTGGGCTATGTCTAGACTGGCAAGTTTTTCCCTTAAAAGCATTTGCAGAAAAGAGTGTCTAGATTGGCACGGATGCTTTTCCGCAAAAGCACTTGTTGTGGAAAAGCATCCATGCCAATCTAGATGCGGTTTTGCACAAGAAAGCCCCCATCGCCATTTTCGCGATCGGGACTTTTTTGCGCAAAACAATACCGCATTGTCTACACTGGCCCTCTTGCACAAAAGCTTTTGCACAAGAGGGCTTTTGCCCGAACGGGAGCAGCATAGTATTTCCTCAAGAACACTGACAATCTTACATGAAATCGTCAGTGTTCTTGAGGAAATTCAAGCGGCCAGTGTAGACTGCTGGCAAATTTTTTCCGCAAAAGCATTTGCTTTTGCGGAAAAACTTGCCAGTCTAGATGCAGCCATTGTGTTTGGAGAGGAAGGAGAAGAAGTGGCTAAAGATTGCTTCACAGGCCTGTTTTACAGTTTGAGTAGTAGAGAGGTTGTAAAAGAGAATTAGACTGGTTGCCTGACCATGAGCAAGCATGTGGACAAGCTGGGAGTAAAGCCCAACTTCCCACCCTATGTATTTTCCACATAACCACCCATACTTTATTTTCCCATTCTGTTTCCCTGTCTGTCCCAGTCTCTCTCCTATCTCTCCCCTCCCCCAACCCTCTTTTCTGTACTTCTTGATCATATCCTCTTTCTATTATTCCTCGAGCAGCCCTGGTCAGAGTATCTAGATGCCACGAATGATATAGAAATAGGAAGAGCTAATTGAAAAAATATATTTCCTGTCCTGTGTGAAACTGAAATATTTCAAAAGTTCAATTTGTCTTCAATCAGGACAAAAAGTAGGAAACTTGGAATTTGTTGAGAAACACAAAATATGTAAAAATTTGTTGTAGACCTCATCAGAAGTCTCACATTTATTAGAGTCAAGTGTTGCATTTTGACTTCATCACTTCATCAGAGAAATTATAATGTAATGTAGTTGGAATAATGGTCAAAACAAAATTTCAACTTTATAAAGATGGACCATTTCAATATTTTCCCATAATGTTTTTTGAGAAATATCAATAGGTTGTTTCAATTTCATCTAATCAGCATTTTCCAGCAGAAAACCATACAGTTTTTTATGATCGCTACATATAAGCAAGCACTCTTATTACCATTAATTTCAGTACCAGCACATTTGCATAACAACCTATAAAAGTATGGCCCAAGTGTAAATAAGAGAGACAGTCTCCAATGACATCTGAGGGGCTAACTGCTTTTGGCAAAGCTACATGCCACTAATATAAGGGATTGATTCATTTGTAATTACTGACATCATGGTAAGTTGTTGCATGATGTGATGCCATCTTTACTATCTTTCTCTTTTTCTTCTAGAGTCAAGCTGATTTTTTTCCTTGTCACTTTTTAATTTTTTTTCCTTGATCATTTGAAGAAATTCTGTCTTCCACTTACTCCTATTTTGTGCATTAGAGCAGAAATTGCACCTCTGTCTCAATAATCCTCTGACACTGTACAGTTGCCTCTGGGTTAGTACTATATTTTGTGCCTCCTAGTTGGCAATCTGTTTTGCTTAGCGGCACATTCTCATGAGGCTAGAGATACCATTATCTTTTATATTTCACATAGTTTATGTGGTTTTATTTTTAAAGTAAAATTTGCCCTGCAGAAGATTAAACTATGTATTAACACAGTAGCTGCTTTGTCTTTGTATTTTTCCTATTGTGCACTTCACTAATCATCAGACATCTCTGTGTGTGTCGAACAAAAAAAATTATAATTTCCGTTTTGATCTGTGACAGTAGGGGAAAACATTTCACTTCTGCTGTTTATTCCATATCTGTAGGGGATGGAAGAGCTTTTCTGAATCTTAAATTATACAATTTTTATTTATTTAATAATTAATCTGTGAACCAAAGCAAAATAAAAGTTTATTCCCATGAGGACTAATGCAAAAATTTGGATTCAAATGTGTACCACAGCAATCTGTGAAGCTGAGTTTTCATTGTGTTTCTGCTGTGTTCCACTACTTCCAACATGGTGGCTTCCATGGAGATGATTCCCTACACACACTTTCCTTTCAATACTGGAATTGGTTTTAATTTGGAAAAAATGTTTTTCGTATGAACACTACTGAGAAGCTAGAGCAGTTGTTGGTCATTCTTGACTTTTACATGCTCCACTGTAATTTGTTTTGTAGCACCTGATTTCATATAAATGAGGGAAACAGTTTGGGAAGAAGCCATTGAGGCACTTCCAAAGCAAATGCCAGTGGACGGGCACTTCTTCCTTTTCAAAACAAAGTGCCTTGCAAGCACCTGTCAATATGCTAAGGAGAGCTCCACTTGGTGATGTTTTTCTTGGGGATTTAGAAGCAGGAAACAAATTTACAGCAGAGAGTGGATGCCACTGAAAGGCATTGATTAGTAGTTATTATGGTAGCTAATCCCTCATGGAAAGGCAGCATGCTGCCCAGGTAGGTCTAATTTCCCCTCTGGGCACAGGCACAACTCCCATTCCTCTTAATGAGAAGTATGGGCCGTGTTGAAGAATGGATGATCAGAAAAGGCACTTTTAGTCACATGTGAGGATGAGTGGCTAAGTGAGACCATCTGTCTTCTGTATAGTATTGCTAAACGGAAAATCACTGTTTACAAATACATAAAGCTGTTTTATTGCAGCTCTGACTTCCAGTTCAAAAAGGCCAGACTTATGTTTCCAAGATCCTTTTCCTTTCAAACAGTGCCATTACTACCTGTCGCATTGTTACTGTGGTACAGCTCATCTCACTGGGTGAAACCACTGTATATTAGTCTCAAGACAAAAGCCAGCAAACATCAGCTGTGTAGAGTATCTTTTGAACAACTGTGTGTGACTGTGACACAGCCCTACTGTACTGATGTCTAAAAGCTGTTCAGTGGGTGGATAGAGCCAAGACTAAATCAACTCACTTTTCTGTGAAGCCAGCTGCAGAGTTTTCCTTAGGCACTGAGCAGGGTTCCAGTTATCGTTACAGCTTGTAGGGCATTTTGTAAGGCTAGGTCAGGGGTGGGCCACAGGCAGCTACTGGGCAGGATCTGGCCCTCCAAGCCACCAGATCTGACCCATGGCCACCTCACTGACACCCTTACTACAGAGCAGCTGCAGCCACTTTAAACAGCGAGCTGCTAATTGCTATATAGCCTGAGCTGGCAAAATCCCTCAGCTTCCATTGGCCAGTTTCTGGCCAATAGGAGCTGAGAAATTTTGTTGAAGGCAGGGGCAGCAAATGAAGCCTCCTCACACCCTCCTCCCCCCCTCACTCCTTGTGCTGGAACAGAGCCAAATGGAGCAGCCTTCCAGCACACAGGCTTGCAGCCTGTCTCAGGTCCCTGCAGAGCTGCTGGCTGGGAGCCATGTAGGTAAGTGCCTCCCAGCCAGAGCCTGCCTCTGGCACACCACCTACTCTGTCCCCCAACTGCCTGCCTCAGGCTACCACCCAAACCCTCTGTATCCCTTCTTCCCACCTCCTGCAGGTCACAACTCCCTCCCTGACCCTGCACCCCAAGCCTCTGCCCAAGATCACCACTCAAACTCTCTGCAGTCCTTTCCCCCTTTCTCCCAGGTCACAACTCCCTCCCACACCCTGCACCCCCTCTAACACGCCTCCTCCAGGCCAGAATCTTCTCCTGCACCTATAACCCCTCCTGGATCCTGCACCCCAAATCCCTGCCCCAGATCATAACTCCCTCCTTCACCCAAACTCCATTTCAGACCCCAGACTCCCTCCTGCACCCCCGTCCTCTATCCCAAACTCCCTTCTACACCCCACCGGCTGTCTCAGACCCTGTGCCCCCTCCTCAGGAGTGCAGCCCTTGACCACTTACTAAATCTTTGGGTGGCCCCCCCATTAAAAATTATTGCCCACCTCTGGGATAGGTATTTCCTCCTCCCAAAAATAGGGAGGGTATTTGAGACAGAGCAAAATCTGACCTTCTGGTCAGCCAGCCTGTGGGTTTCTCATGACCCTTACATAGCCAACAGATATAACTAAAGTATACTTAAGACCTGTAGGTTTTTTACAGCTATTTGGAGGGATTTGGGGGCTACACCTGCTGGCAGTCCTCACTGATTTTTAACCTGATTGTCAGGGATGCCATGTGTGGGAAGTTGGGGGGGGGGGACAATAGCCCCCTCCTAAATTTGAACTGCTAGATTTCACGCTTGAGATCCGCTTAAAGCCCATGTCCTGACTCTGGAGGCAGTTCTTAAATGCAACAGTTTGAGCAGCTTGCAGCCTTGCCTTTGGGGCAGGGAGTTTGTTATAAACAGATAAACAGAGGGAAGCATGGTGATTATGAATAACAAAAGGCTGATTATTCAGGCAATTGAAGGATCATCATGAAAACATTTCCGGGTATTCCACTTAAAAATAGGGGAGGGGGGGCATGTAGAGATGAGTGTTGTGCTGCAGGAATCTGTATTTGGATCATTGCTGATAAACTTCTCATAAATGTTCTTGAAAAAGAGGTAAACAATGACTAACCCAAGGCTGACTGTGAAGAGTTACAAAAGGGTCTCACAATGCAACACATAGATTAATCTTCACTACGCTAGAGTGTTGAAAGAGGAAAGTGAGCAGAGCTTTTGAAAGTGAAAGTAGTTTAGACTTTTTCGGCGAATCTCCTCCCCCACCCCCTCTTCCTCAAAAATCTGCTCTTCCTCAAAAAATGAGGTTTACGCGGCTTTTCAACAAACGTGGGGGTTAGCAAAAAAGCCGCGTCTAAACTACCTTTACTTTCGAAAGCTCCACTTTCGAAAGTGAGATTGGAAGAAGATATGCACATTCCAATGGAATGTGCACATCCTCTTTCGACACTATAGTGTAGTCTAGCTGAGCCCAAAGGCAGATGGAATTCAGGGTTGATAAGTGCAAAGTAATGCACATGGAAACATATAATCCTAACTCTAGATACAAAAATGATAGGGTCTAAAATAGGTGTTCCCACTCAAGAAAGAGATCTTGGAATTCTTGTGGATAATTCCCTGAAAACATCTGTTCAATGAGCAGTGGCAGTCTAAAAAGTAAAAAGCTAACAGAATAATGGGAATCATTAGGAAAGGAATAGGTAATAAAACCAAATGCCATATTACCTCTATATAAAGTCATTGTATGCCCACATCTTGAATAATATATGCAGATCTGGTCACCCCATCTGAAAAAGATTTATTGCATTTGGAAAAGGTTCAGAAGGGGCAACAGAAATGATTGGGGTAAGAAACAGCTTCTATATGAGGAGAGTTTAACAAGATTGGGAGTTTTCTCCTTGGAGGAAAAGAAATGACTGAAGGATGGGGGGGATATGTTAGGTCTAGAAAATCATGAGTGGTGTGGAAAAATAGAATAAGGAAATGTTATTTACTCCTTCACTAACATAAAAAGAAGATGACCCAATTAAATTTATAGGCAGCAGATTTTAAAATAAACAAAATAGGCAACAGGGGATGGATCATGATGATTGTCTCTTTTGTTTATTCCTTCTGAAGCACCTGGCATTGGCCACTGTCAAAAGACAGGATACAGGGCTAGAAGGACCATTGGGGATTTGTTAGATATCTAGAAAATCATGAGTGGTGTGGAAAAATAGAATAAAGAAATGTTATTCAGTTCTTCACTAACATAACGCAAGAAGCTCACCCATATAAATGTATAGGCAGTAGATGTAAAACAAATAAAATACATTATTTTTTCTCAATCAGCTTGTGGAACTCTTTGTCAGGAGTTGGTGGAAAGGCCCAAACTGTAACAGGGTTCCAATACGAATAAAATAGGTTCAAGGATAGGTCTATCAGTGCTATTAGCCAAAATGGGCAGGAATGGTGTCCCTAGCTTTTGTTTGTCAGAAGCTTAGAATGGGCAACAGGAGATGGATCACAATGATTTCCTCTTCTGTTTATTCCTTCTGAAGCATCTGGCATTGGCCACTGTTGGAAGACAGTATACTGAGCTAGAAGGACCTTTAGTCTGGCCATTCTGATGTTCTTATATAGAGCTGAAATGTATGTGCCCCCTTGCTGTAACCCACTAGATCCCACACCCCTTCCAGAGCTGAGAGAGCACCCAGGAATCCTGACTGGGTCTCTCTCTCCCCAGAGTTAGTAACAAAGTAAGAATATACATTAAAATTGTAAGGTTAACTAGCGTCTCTTAAGTGACTTGCCACAAGATGTCAGAATATGTTAGAGCTGAGTGGGTCTAATATTTATTTAATTTTCTTTCCTTTTCTATAGGAAGCAGACACAGTGCTCCTGTCAGCTAAGTTGTCTGCCAAAAGAGTACAGTTTTCCAATGCTTTAGTAGCCCCAGAATAGAGATGATGATGTATGTGTGGGTGGGGAAGAAGGAATTGATTCCCCTCACTACCATTTGGTGCTTGGCATGTACTGAGTATGCTCAGTAACACTGCTGAAGCCACTGCCCTCAGTCTGCCTCCCATGCTCTCACTCTCCTCTCCATCAGGGCATGCACAGGTCATCCCCCCCCACCAAAAACTGAAATGGCACCTCTGCTGATTGTGTCACTGTTGGTCTCTGGGAGCTTAGCTGTAGCTCCTGTGAGCAGCAAGAGAGTGACAGAGGAGAGTTTTGGCCATGACAACTGGTGTAAGAGCTTGTTGTCTACTTACTGATTACGCAAACTCTTGGGTTGGTGTCAAGTATCAGAGGGGTAGCCGTGTTAGTCTGAATCTGACATGCATCTGACGAAGTGGGTCTTTGCCCACGAAAGCTTATGCTCCTACACTTCAGTTAGTCTATAAGGTGCCACAGGACTCCTCGTCGCTCTTGGGTTGGTGCTTGCTGTGTTACAGTCAGCAAGCCAGATTCGAGCCTGTGCCTTTGGCAAAGTTAGGACAGACCCATGCCCACATACTCAAAAATAGCTTGTCTCTGAAGGTGACCCAGTTCATTTAAAGGTCATTTAAAGGCTTGATTTTTTTTTCCAGTAGTGTTCACTGACTTCATCTGGAGTTGTGTGTACACAGTACTTCTGAAAGTTGAATCCAAGGCACCCAGTACATGCCAAGCACCAAATGGTAGTGCTCCAGTAAAGCTACATTTTTCTTATGTCAGATGACACTTGTACTGGGCGAGGAAGATGGCTTTTGCTCAGTTCTACCCCCATTGCCTGGGGAGCAGTTACCACAGCTCTGAAGAGAATGCTTGAGCTTAGCTATCTGATACCTTGAAGGAAGGGAAGCAGTATTGTGCCAGCTGTTTTTCTCTTTCTCAATTGTTTCTGCTTCAGACAGCTTAGGTTAAGAGAAGCATCACCAGTCAAACGATTAGTTTAATTGCCACACGTAGGGGCCACATAGTAAACAAAACTGCAGTCCTGTAAACACAGCGAGTGTAGGATGTGCTACATCTAGACTGGCATGATTTTCTACAAATGCTTTTAATGGCAAAGTTTTTCTGTTAAAAGCATTTGCGGAAAAGAGTGTCTAGATTGGCACGGACGCTTTTCCGCAAAAGCACTTTTTGCGGAAAAGCGTCCGTGCCAGTCTAGACGTAGTTTTGCGTAAGAAAGCCCCGATCGCCTTTTTCGCGATCAGGGCTTTTTTGCACAAAACAATACCGTGTTGTCTACACTGGCCCTCTTGCGCAAAAGCATTTGCGCAAGAGGGCTTTTGCCCGAACGGGAGCAGCATAGCATTTCCGCAAGAACACTGGCAATCTTACATGAGATCGTCAGTGTTCTTGCGGAAATTCAAGCGGCCAGTGTAGACAGCTGGCAAGTTTTTCCACAAAAGCAGCTGCTTGACAATGAAAATCTGAGACAATGAAAATGTGGTGTAACAAATAGGCATTTGTTCATGGCGTACCGTTATCGTTGCTGTTAACACAGAGCAGATTTTCTAATGTTATGACATGAAAAGCTTCACTTGTGTTGATTAATTTTAGATGCATTATACTTTAAATAGCATGGAAGTAGCAATGTGTGGCTGAGACAAGTTGCTGACACGGAAATTAGTTCTTTGGTTCATGAGTTGTGGGCATGTTTATGTATCGAATTCTGGAGAGAGGTGGATGATAATCATAATTGGGGAATCTCTGCTTCACAAAATAGTGAAGTTAGTCACCGGTTATGTAACAAATGTTCTGGCAGCTGTAACTGGCTTTGTGTGCCTGGCAAGACATCAGTTTTAACACTAGACTCACAAGTCTCCTTTCTGTTTTTGTCATCTGCAGCATTATCACTTGCACTGTGATCTTGCTACAAATTGCCAGCTTGTTATCCACAAGCTCAATGGAGTTGGGATAGGAATACTGGTCCTTCTAACCTTGATTATTCTTATTAATGCTGAAGAAGGAAACCATCTTGTGTTACACTAGTTAAAGGCTGAGAGCATGAAGTCCTTATTACTCTCTGGCAAGCTAATCTTTAGTGGCATTGACCATAATTATATGGTCCAAAAGTTCTGCATGCTAAATAGACCAACATCACAAAAACAAATTAAAAAGAAATGCAACTAGACTGCGGATGGGGCCCTCTATCTATTTTGGGCCCCATCTTTTAGAAAACTAGTCTACCAAATTATGTTCTTCGGAACACCTATCCAACCCCCTACCCTCAGTGCTATGATGTGAGTGTCACTGAAAGAAGAATTCAGCCTGGGGGGGGTTGACTCTGCTATTAGTGAGGCTTTTTGCCCATCTTCCAGTCACATCCCTGCCAATGGGGAGGGGGCAAAGGAGGCAATTGCCCTGGACTGGTGATTCTAAAGGGCCTGGGGCTCTGGCCACTACCACCACTGCTACCATGGTACCTGGAGCCCCAAACCTTTCAAACCATGATGACTCATCGCATGGTTGCTTCAGGCAGCGCTAAGGCCTGGAGGGGGCGGGGCGCCATGCTCCAGGTATCATGGAGGGCTTGTGGGGGAAGGGGGAGCAGTGTGATGCACTCACTGTCCACCCCTGCCTGTCTGCCTGAGGCCCTTCCCCTTTTGGGAGTGCGGAACTGGCCTCCCTACCTTGCCCAGGAGACTAGTGTGGCCATAGGCTCCCTTGACTAAACTTTATGACAAAGACAAAATAAAGGTGGTTTTAGGTGCTGGAGCCTACAAAGAATTAACTGGTACAGCTGTTTGAATGGTGTAGTAGATATTTACTCAAGTCACTCATTGTAATTCTTTTGCTATGCACATCTGATTACAGCACAAATAGCTTTTCAGTTGACTTAGTGCACTAAAGCAAAACTGGTAAATGGTTGACTTGACACATTGCTGTTCCTAATCTCTTTGGCGCTTCCCTTGTAAAGTGATATTTTCAGTGCAGCTGGGGGGAAATAACTATGACCCAGGGAAGAGCTGTTTGAGGGTCTGCATGGCAGATTGATAGAAAGCAGCTTGTGAAGAAGTCAGAATTTTCACTCTGTATATTTAATACGTGAGAGCTAATTTCAAGGGTGTTTTGGGGCCCGACAATGAGATTGGTTAGCAGCACTGCTCTGGACATTGTGAAGTCATGTTTTCTTGCTTTTTCAAAAGCTGTGTCCCATTGGGAAATCCCAGTCATGGTTTGGGTTTCCAAAAGTCACCGGAGGAGGGGCTTGATTTAGGCAGTATTTCCTGACGGATGGGCCAAGTAGAACAGAAACAGGGTTAACTCGGACAATTTAACCTGCCCCTCAGAAATTACTGTTCTGAAACTGGAAACAAAAAATGACATAAGTCTGGTGGCACGGTGCAGTTTTGCCAATCCAAAGCCCTCAGTCAGGCCTTAAATGGTGCCATTTGGCTTACAAGTCTTAAAATTAAAAAAAAACCAGCATTCTGGGTTCTCTCCGTTTCTCTTCTCGCTTTTGAGCTGTATCATGTAGTTCAGGTTTCCAAGCTTTCTTCCACAGCTGTTAGGGCTAGAATTTTTTTTTTTTTAATGAAAGCTGAGATTCTTACCTACTAACTTGCTTCAAAGAAATTTTAAAAAATCCCGGATAGTTTGTAACTTGCAATGAAATTATGAGTGTTACCATAGAGTTCTTTCTTGAGGTTTCCTTTCATGTGACACCAACAGATGAGGTAAAATTATTACCTGCTACTAATTTTTAATTGAATTTTCTGTAATGTTACACAGTTGAGCCATTAATTTATGAAGTTATAAGCGCATTGGACAGCATGCAAAACATCTGGTTACCTAATGTCTAATTTATTATTGTTTATATAATGACTAAAATGCTGCAGGCACCCTAAATTTTGAAAAGGAGTGGTGCCTGCCCCCAAATTCCTTGCGGTTTAGGTTCAAACAGAATAATACAAGTGATAACTGGATCTGATGTAATTGTAAAAACTGTATTCTAATAAACTGATAGGATGTCCAATTAGAATGAACATGAACTTTGGTTCTTTAAAGCCTAGAGGGCTATCTGTAGTGCTAACAAGATTCTAAAAGGAATTATTGCTTTTACCTTCCCATATTTATTGTGCAATTAGATTGATTTAAGGTCAAGAAAAATATTATATTGACCAAATCTTAGACTTCACTCTCTGGCCTTATGCTCTATTGGCTCCTCTCCCCTGACACCACTCTCATATTAGAAAAAAAATTCTTCTAGCAGCACCCATGTATGTTTTTTCTGAAGGAGACAGATTCAGTAAGCATGAATAGATTGAGGGGAAACTTGCTGAAACAAGCTTGCATATATTTTGCAGCATGTGGAATCAGACCTACCAAGAATGCACATGAATGTCTCAGAGCTCTCTGGGATTTGTTCGCTGTTTTGCAAAGTGCCTCTTGAGAGGTGCTAAATACCCTCAACTCTCATGAACTCCAACAGAAGTAGAACTGACTTCACTAGAAGTTGAGAGCTCACTCCCTTGCATATCAGGCATTAGGATGCATTCACACCATCCTAGAAATATCCTCACCCCCAATAATTTTCTATTCATTGAACTTTTTTGAAACACTGTTTTTTGAGAGGGAAAGTCCCCTTATAGATTGACAACTGGGTAAAAGATAGAAAACAAAGGGTAGGAATAAATAGTCAGTTTTCAGAATGGAGATAGATAACTAGTGGTGTCCCCTAAGGGCCATACGCCGACCAATCCTAGTCAACATATTCATAAATGATCTGGAAAAAGGGTTAAGCAGTGAGGTGGCAACATTTGCAGATGATACAAAATTGCTGAAGATAGTTCAGTCCAAGCAGACCGTGAAGAGCTTCAAAAGGATCTCGCACAACTAGATGACTGGGCAACAAAATGGCAGATGAATTTAAATGTTGATTAATGCAAAGTAATGCAGAATCAAAAACATAATCCCAACTGTATGTATAAAATTATGGGGACTAAATTAGATGTTACTACTCGAGAGAGATCCTGGAGTCATTGTGGATAGTTCTCTGAAAACATTCACCCAATGTGCAGCGGCAGTCAAAAAAGCAAATAATGTTAGGAACCATTAAGAAAAGGGATAGAGAATAAAACAGAGAATATCTTAGTGCCTCTATATAAATCCATGATATGTACACATCCAGGGCCGGCCTTATGGCCAAGCGATCAGGGCCTATGCCCAGGGCACTGGAGCAAGGGCGGGGCAGGGTGGGGCGGGGCGGGGAAGAGGGGGGGTTCATCACAAAGGGCTCTAACTCTGCCCCTCCCCTTTGGCTTCTTTTCCCTGCTGGCTGGCTTTTCCTGCTTCCTGCCTAGGTCTAGGGCATTGCAGCTTCCCTTGCCCCCTGCATAGTTGGAGCATCAGTGCTGGCTTCCCGCTGCAGGGGGGTGGGGAAAGAGAAAGCCCCGAGCCTCGCTGCATGATCCAGCTCGCAGGGAAGATGCACTCTCCCTCCTCCTCCCCTTCTCCTGGCTGGGGAAACAGCAGTCCATGGCCAGCACTTCTTCCCCACTAGCTGGATCATGCAGCGAGGCTTGGGGCTTTCTCCCCCCCAGTGGGAAGCTGGCACTAGCACTCCAACCACAGAGGGGGCAAGGTGGGAGGATGAGGCTGCAGTACCAGTGCCAGCTTCCCGCTGGGGAGTGGGGAAAGCCCTGAGCCTCACTGCACAATCTAGCTTGCGGGGAAGAACGACACCCTTTCCCCCTCTCCCAGCCAGGAGAGGGGAGGGGCAGTGCTTCTTCCCCATGAGACAGATCGCACAGCGAGGCTCGGGGATTTCTCTCCCCTCCTCTTCCCCTCCCCCCCGTGGGAAGCTGGCACTGGCACTCCAATGGAATCTGGCCAATGGGAGCAGCAGGAGGCAGTGCCTGGGACTGGCGGGCATGAAGGCAAGTAAATGTCCCTCATGACCAGACCCCCAACCCACTCATGCACCACCCTCCCTTTGGCCCCACACCCCACCCTGCTCCTGCACACATACCCTGGCCAGACATCCTGTCCCCACCACACTCCTACACCCTCTCCCCTAGCCAGACACCCTACCTCCAGCCTGCGCCTGCACCCTTCCTCCCATCCAGGTATCACCCCGTCACCTCTTCCTGTGTGTATGGGGTTTTTTTAAAACAAAAAAAGCACTGCTGACACCAAAAAAGGTTCCCCACCCCTGCCATAAATGAAGAAAATAGGCCTGGAGCTTGGGGTGCAGGTGACAAAATGTTGGGGTATAGAATGGCTATCACATGAGAGACTAATAAGACCCAGTCCTTCTAACCCTACCCTGAAACAACAACAAATTCTCCCTAACACATAGTGGCATTCTTAATAAGATATACTCCAAAGATATTTACTCTAATTCAATGAGGTTTATCTTATTTCAGTAACATTTATATTAGCTTAGAACAAACACTCTGAATATTACAGAATTTCATCAGTCTGTCCTAATTCCAACATCAAGGCCCCTCTCCCCATGCCATTTTCACACACTCAGGTTGTCATGAAAAGTCTTTATTTTTCCATCGGTGAACACTGAGTTATTTTAATTGAAGTGCTGAACAAAACTGAACAAAGCTTAGAGATTTTTTTGCTAGATGAAAGGGGAGGAATATGTAATTCTGATCCCATCCCCAAGTTAGAGCATGTGTGGGATAGGGGAATTACATTTCTTAGGGTACGTCCACACTGCAATTGCGTTCTTTCGAAAAAAAAATCGAAAGAACAGAGGGGTTTTTTCAACATTGGTAAACCTCTTTCTATGAGTAAGAAGCCTTTTTCTGAAAGAGCTGTTTTGGAAAAAGGTGTGTGTCGAGGCTCCTTCCCAACTCTGGCACGATGAATGCAGAAGTGGGGGCCCATAAAAGTACCCCAAAACCTTATCTTTCTAGGCTTTGGTATAAAACTTCCCCCCAAAATCTTAAAAACCTAGATTTTGGGGATAAAATCCACTGCCACCACCCAAGTAAGGATAAGAAAATCAGGGGGGAGATCACTTGGGAAATCTCACCCCTAAAGTAAAAACTAGGCCACAAAAATTTAATCAATACCAGGTTAATAAAAAGAAAAGAGAAAGAACTTTTATTATCAACACAATATTCCTGTTGCAAGTATAATGACTAGATGGAAAAGTCACAAAGTAATATAGTCCTGGGGGAAGGGAACCCCTCCCCCCGTGGGCCACAAGCTTAGTTACAAAGGAGAAGAAACCCCATTTCTAAATGCACAGATATCAGATTTTCCCATTTCCCAAACCACAAAATAATAAAACCTAATGAATTTATCTAAACTTCATCCTACTTACAGATAGACAGAGTCTTTTCTTTGAGGGGGACATTGGCTACGTCTAGACTGCATCTCTCTGTCGACAGAGGGATGCAAATCAAGCACATCGAAATTGCTAATGAAGCAGGGATTTAAATATCCTGTGCCTCATTAGCATAAACATGGCCACTGCTTTTTTTCAAAATGGAGTTTTTTCGAAAAAGAAGTCAGTCTAGACATGGATCTGTCAAAAATAACCCCTTTTTCAACAGATCCTGTATTCATAAAAAAATGAGGTTTACAGGATCTGTCCAGGATATTAGCAATTTTGATGTGCCTAATCTACATCTCTCTGTCGACAGAGTGATGCAGTCTAGACACACCCATAGTGTCTGACCCCCTCAACAGCTGGAAAGAAACTGCCCCAGAGACAAAGGAGGGAAAACCCCAAAATTCCTTTGTCCCCGTTTGAAATTCCTAGCTACATTCCTACTGGCCAACTCTACCTGGCTTATGTATAGTTAACCCCTTAGTCCCCAGGCTGCTGGCTAACCCTCATGATCATAACAGCATGTGTGGACGAGGAAGAGGAAAGAGGAAAAAGCACAGGTTCCCTGGTGGCCAGTCTGTCCATAGTAATCACAGATTAATTGCAAGATAGCGTTCATTCAGTGTGGATGCTATCTTTTGAAAAAGCAGATTGCTTTTTCAATGCACTTTTGCTGGGTAGATGCTCTTCTGGAAAAGCTTCTTCCACAAGAAGCCTGCAGTCTAGACATAGCTTTAGTTCCAGTTAAATACTGGATTGTCATTCGTAAATGACAGTGATATCCAGAAGTCAGTTTCTGAGAATCAAAGGGTTTTTGTTTTTAGATTGTTGAAACATGGTGCTATAATGAATACATTTCAAGATGAGCAAGAATATCTGGATTTTTATGCAGATACCCTAAAAACAACAGTGCATAAGTGGTACATATATTTGATACAAATGTTTAGCATGACACAAATCAACACTCTCTACTCAGTGCTGCTTGTTTTGATTATTCATTTTTTACCAGCTATGATAGGGTGGACCAGGCCATAGAAAAGACAATAGAAAAGCCCTCTAAGAAGCTGGAGTGACTGCAGGAGGAAGTGGCCAACCAGGCACTAGGAAGGCCCTATAAAAGGAGCTGCAGGCCCAGAGTCAGCTCAGTGTCACTAGAGATCTCGAGATAAAGCTATGGGTGACTGGCTGGCTGAGGAAGCAGCAGCACCATGGAGATCTCCATGTGGGGAACTATTATGGACTGTGGGATGAACTGTGGCAGAGACCTGAGGTAAGGGCAAGGACACTGTCTCCAGAAGGGGAAGCCCTGGAGGCACCACTCTCCTCTGAGTGGGAATGGTCTGAGAGGCCATACGGAGGGCACCAAGAAGGACCCTATTAATGGTGCACCTGGCAAGGGCTTTTGAGTGACTCACACTAGGGTGTGTTACTTGGTCAGAGGGCTGAGGAGCCACAAAGGTGAATAAACTGAGGTAGTGCAGGCGCGTGCATTAAATGTGCAGAGTATCTGAGTACAATTTTCTCTGTTCAGGGAGCATATCATCTTGTGGCTGGAGTGCCATGTTCATTACTGTACTCTGAAAATAACTCTACAGAAGTCTATCTGTACTGACTCTCTTACCTGTGTCTCAGTGATGTGTTAATGCGAATATTTGCCCTTCTCATACAACAGTGGACTAAGGAAATCAGAAGCATTTCCATAGTCTGCATCCTGGCCAGTCGCAAAATATATTTCTCTGTTAGATCAAAGTGATACAAGTGCTGCAGAACCAATTCATTAGGAAATCATTTCCATATGCATACAGGTGCAGTCATTTAAATGTTGCTGACTTCATTCAATATCACCCTGTGATAGTAGAGGCAGCCAGCTCAACACAATCACTTGTTTCTTTTTTAATTCATACTTAAAGCATATTTACAGCATGCTTTGACATGTAATCTTTGGAGATGAGGGCTTTTTTTAAAAAAAACAGCAAAGGTTAGAGCTTTCTGAAATAGTAGGCATTTACTAAAATTTAAATTTTTATATTCATGGAACACTAAAAAAGAGCGACGAGGAGTCCTGTGGCACCTTATAGACTAACTGAAGTGTAGGAACATAAGCTTTCGTGGGCAAAGACCCACTTCGTCAGATGCATGTAGTGGTAATTTCCAGAGGCAGGTATAAATATGCAGGCCAGGATCAGGCTGGAGATGACAAGGTGGATCCAATCAAGGAGGATGATCTCTTCCCTGACTGCAGCAACATGTATATAGAAATTATTTCATGTCATATTTGAATAGATGAACTCATATGCCTTAAACTTCTTTGTGATCACTTATCAAATCTTAATTTGCCCCCAAGATTCTTGAAAGCTGTATGTTGTGGGAGACTATCATTGCAGTGTGTGTGAGAACAGAAGTGACACATGAAATGGATGTTACTCTGAAACACAGGCAAGGAAGTATGGATATTTAACTCAAATTATCACCGTTAAAGTATTGATTAATATATTCTATTAATTAATGTTTACTTTGTTAGAACTGCCCCATGGAGTTGCTAGTTTTTTTCCTGTGTGTGAGAGAGATACTAGCTACAGTCAACTACACTGAGCTATTACCTGTGTCTGTTACTCTGCTGGAGGGTTGTTATGCTGACTCCTGGCCTTTGCTGGGAGAGTAGGTGGGCTCAATGATAAGATTAGCACATTGGGTTTCTGTGATCCAACCCATCACAGCCCTCTCTTCTACACCCTCACTCACTTTCACTAAGCTGGAGCAAGTGGTTGGGATTTGGGAGAGGGTGCAGGCTCTGGAAGGGAGTTTTGATGTGGAAGGGCAGCTCTGGGCTGAGTCTGGGGCAGTGGATTGGGGTGCAGGAGGTAATATGGGCTCTTGATGGGGACAGGAGGATGGGGAGCAGGAAGGACTGGGGAGGTGGCTCTTAGTTTTGGCTGGCACACCCCTCTGGCAGCAGCTATCTCGGTGAGTGGGTCAGGTGATCTTTACTCACTGATGTCCACAGAGACCAGCCCTGCAGCTCCCTTTGGCCACAGTTCCTGGCCAATGGAAGCTGTGGAATTGGCGCTCAGGGTAGGGATAGCAATTGGGGACCAACTGGCTGCTTCTGAGAGTAGTGTAGACTGAGGTTGGGCAGAAAGCCTTCCTTAACCCTGTTGCACTGCTCGTGGCAGTGGCTGGGGATCCTTGGGCCATTTTCAATCATGCAAGCCCCTGGACAATTGCCCCCATTACTCTCTTTCCCCTTGTTGGCGGGCTTCTAGGCAAGACAAGCACAGGGTGAGAGAGTGGAAATGTTATCCCCGTTTTACAGATGGGGGAGCTGAGGTACAGAGAGACTTTATCTGTGTTGCACAGGAGTTTGTAGCAGAACTGGGAAATGAATGTAGGTCTGATATCTCATCCCAACCTCTCCATTAGGCCAATGCCTTCAACCACACAACCACTCTTTTCCCCTAGTTTGGCCTGTTCTGAAACATCACTAGTGGAAATCCTATATCAGGTTGGCCATATTCTACTTGAGTATGCATGCATGCTTTTTTTTCCCCACCCAGCTCACTGGAAGGAACCCTCCTCCTTCCCTTTTGTAGTTGTGCAGGTTATCATTTTCCGATGCGTTGGAGGAATGTGGGAAGTCAGTATGACACATGTATAAGATGCAATGGCTGTTTGGGAGTGGTTTTGAGGTGGTGGCTTCATTGGTAGGGTCCTACAAAATTCATTCCGTTGTGATCAATTTCATAGTTATAGGATTTTAGAAATCATAAATGCCATGATTTCACATCTTAAATCTGAAATTTCACAGTGTTGTAATTGTAGGGATCTTGACCCGAAATGAAGAAATGGGAATGGTGGTGGTCACAAGGTATTGTAGGTGGGGTTGCAATACTCTCTTACTTCAGAGCTGCAGTTGTCAGTGCTGTTGCCTTCAGAATGAGGCAGATGGAGAGCAGTGGTGGCAGGCTGGGAGCCGAGAAAGCCAGAGTCACTGCCAGCAGCAAGGCATAAATAAGGATGGCATGGTATGGTATTGCCATCCTTACTGCACTGCTGCCTGCAGAGCTGGGCCCTTAGCAGCCACTATGCTCTGGCTGTCCAGCTCTGAGGACAGCAGTGCAGAAGTAAGGATAGCATGGTATAGGATTGTTCCCCCCTTCACCACTATGCTGCTGCTAGTGGAGCACTGCTTTCAGAGCTGGATGTCTGGCCAACAGCTGCTGCTCTTCAGCCACCCATCTCTGACAGCAGCCTGGAAATAGGGATGGCAATATTGTGAATAAAAAATGCAAAAAAATGACCTTGTGACTTCCCTTTCTAATTTGAGAAACACCACGAAATGTGTAGAGTGTGGGGTAAAAGCACACACAGACCAGATTTCATGGGGTGAGACCAGATCTCATAGTCAGTTATATGTTTTGCATGGCTAAGAATTGGGTAGAGACACATCCCTCACATGTAGCTGGAAGGGTGAACATGTCAGATATCCTCAGCTGGAAGCAGCAGTTCAGGAATAGCTCCATGGTGTCTCTGCAGTCCGTGGAGAAGCGTCTTACAGTTTCAGCCTCTCACGCCCTCTCCCCGCCCCCCCCCCCTACACCCATCTCTGGCATGTAACCTGTCTGTTTGGTTTCCAGTCTTGGAAAAGGATTTGTGCTCACTGATTTCACTGGGACTCTCTATGTAGATTGAGGTTAATGTGTAACCTAGGGGTTACAGCAGAAAATGGAAGTATTTCTTCTAGGAATACAATGAATTTTTTCAGATATTTGGATAGGCAAAAATTTGCCTCTGTCTTGCAATGATATTCCTATTATATGGGATAATGTCTCCTTAATTTTCATGACAAAACAGAAGAATATGTATAAATATATAAAATATCTTAGTCAAAAGCACCAGGGCTGGATTAACTCTCCTGGGAGTCCAGGCCTATTAGATTATGTGGAGCCCTGGGTTCTGGAGCCAGAATTAGGGGGTCAGTGTGCAGGAGGGGGCTGTAGGTTGATGAAGTATAATGGGCTCAGGAGTCAGTTAGGGCTCCAACGGGGGATGCAAGCTCTGGGGTGGCTGTGAATGAGGCATTTGGGGAGCAGGAAGGGAGTCCAGGCTCTGGCCAAGGGATTTAGAATGCAGAATGAGACTCCGGGCAAGAGTTTTGGGGTGGGGATGCTGGGCTGGGTCTCAGGGTTGGGGTGCAGGATCTAGGAGGGATCCAGGGTGCAGGAGGGGGCTCAGGAGTGAGTCAGGGAATTAGGATGCAGAGAGATTACCTAGGTTAGCTACTATTTGTGTGGGGGGGAAATAGGTGGCTCTGCGGCCTGCACAGCCCCCTGCAGTTCCTATTGTCCATGATTCCTAGCCAATGGGAGCTGTGGGGTGGAGCCTTCAGGCAAAGACAGTTGGGGACAGAGGTCTCCAGCACTTGCAGTGATGTAGCCTCAGCTGGGAAGGGGGAAAAATGGCAGCTCATAAAGCCACCTCCTCCCATCCTGCCAGGATGACCTGGGCTGCAACACTGGGTCTTTGATGGCCCGGGGCCCTGGATTACATCCTCCAAAGCCCCTTTTTAAATCCAGCCCTGAAAAGCACGACATTCATGCTCTTGCATAAATCTGGCAGAGACTTTTTTTGCCTGCATACCCTCTCCCTCTGGACAGTGTGAAAGCTTAGTCTCTTTTTCACACAACTAAGTACCAAATGGGTTCTTACTATTTAACAGTATGTGATCTTTAGAAATAAAAACAACTGAGATGAAATGTAATAGAGGTTGTACTAAATTGACTTGTGAAAAGCAACTCTCCTGAGGTTATAAAGAATCCTAGGAACTTAGCTAGGTGAAGATCTGACTGAAAAAAGAAGCATTTCATCATTCTGCACAAAATGAACACAGCTGAACCGTGTTTAGTTCTGACATTAAAAACATCCTCTTTTAATCCTCTGGACAATTTAAACGCTCTAAAACATCCCCAACAGATGTATCAGAAAAGCTCCAGACAATATTTATATACCAAAAATATACACACAGAGCTTGGAATAATCTGCTTGTATCTTTGCAGAAAGATTTGGTTGCACAGTCGCTCTTGATTTTTGTCACATCTGGCTGAAACATACAGTGTAGGAAGTAGAAGGCATTTTTCCTTTCCTGTCAAGTGATCAACAAACCTCTGAAGAGTTAATTTCATCAGTATGTGAGCTTAATTGGAATCAGAGAGCCCCAAAGCTTCAGCTTCTCTAGTGAGATTCATTCCAGTCAACAGTGGAAATGATACTGAAACAGGGACTCAGGTGGAAGCTGTGGGTATTTAGTCTCTCTCAAGTTCAGGACATATGAGACTTAGGGTACGTCTAGACTACATGCCTCTGGCAACAGAGGCATGTAGATTAGGCTACCAGGCATAGGAAAATGAAGCGGCGATTTAAATAATCGTCACTTCATTTATATTTACATGGCTGCCGCGCTGAGTCAACAAACAGCTGATCAGCTGTTTGTTGGTTCACTGCAGTAGTCTGGACGCGCGGGTGTCGACATCAAAGGCATTTGTCGCCACCCAGGATTATTTAAATCGCCGCTTCATTTTCCTATGCCTGGTAGCCTAATCTACATGCCTCTGGCGACAGAGGCATGTAGTCTAGACGTACCCTTATTCCACATCTTCTATTAATATGCACTCCTGGTTCTGGTTCTGCTGTAAATGTGTGTTGATTTTAAGGTGTTCCAATTTAAGGTGTTTGGGTTTAGGTGCTGTACACAGGACATCTCTGGTTTACAATACACAGTGGCTGTGTCTAGTCTGGCCAGTTTTTCTGGAAAATCAGCTGTCTACACTGGCAGCTTGAATTTCCGCAAAAGCACTGACGATCTCATGTAAGATTGTCAGTGTTCTTGTGGAAATACTATGCTGCTCCTGTTCGGGCAAAAGTCCTTTTGCACAAAACTTTTGCACAAAAGGGCCAGTGTAGACAGCCCAGATTTGTTTTCTGCAAAAAAGCCCCGATCGCAAAAATGGCGATTGGGGCTTTTTTCTGGAAAAGCGCGTCTAGATTGGCACAGACTCTTTTCCGCAAAAAGTGCTTTTGCGGAAAAGCATCAGGGCTAATCTAGACGCTCTGTTCTGAAAATGCTTTTAACGGAAAACTTTTCCGTTAAAAGCATTTCCAGAAAATCATGCCAGTCTAGACATAGATTAGGGTATATTTTTCTTGAATTACAAGTGGCAAAAGGCTTGTAATTTAGGCTGTGTCTATGCTACAGAGACTGTCACTACTGTGTTGGTATAGCTATGCTGGCTTAACCTGTAGTGTAGACCAGTATTGCAGCACAGCTTCACAGGTGATTAATCAGCCCCATCCAGTCAGTCAGCTCCATGCACAGAGCCCTGAGCCTTTGACTAGGAGGGGCTGATTACTCACCTGTGAAGCTGTGCCACTACACAGCTTAGAGGGAACACTGGTGTAGACCCAGTTTATGCAGAAGGAAGGAGTTTTTTTTTCTAGTGGTGTAGAAATAAGACCTCAAACAAAGTTAGTTGTGTTAATGGAATCATTTTCTCATTCACATAGCTACCGCTATACTTGTGGTTAGTTTGGCATAACTGTGTCAATTAAGGATTTGTTTTGTTTTTCATGTACTTGACTGATGTAGCTATGTTGGTCTAACTTTGAAAAGTAGCACAACTCTTAAAATAGAGAGGCATGTTTCAAAACTCATACCACTTTTGGGTTCTTAGATTTCTCCTCAATAGGGATAGACTTTTGTGAGAGGATTAGGCAATAGCATATAAAGGACATCTCTCAGTCAAAAATGTAAGAGAAAATGAGATGTGTAGATTTTTTAAAATTAAGGACTTTTTTAAACCTGAGGAAATTTCGCCAGTGAAAGTAGGATCAGACCCTCACTGATTTTGTTTCCAATTTGATTGAACTTAGCTTCAAAAAGTGAAAGGTTGTTGCTTCTAAAGGGACTGGTGTAAACTACATCACTTATATCATTCAAAACTGGACTGCACAAAGCGATAAATTCTGCTGTAGGGAACTAGCGTGCATTGATAGGGAAATGGACTGTGACGTTTCATATTTTTCTCACGGTAAGAAGACATTTTCAATAGATTTTAAAGATGGGCTTTATACAGTGATGTGAAGCACTTAGAGTGATAGATAAGCACTTAATAAATCTAATTTTAATACAGTAATAATGTAAATGTAATGAATACATTTTGATGGAAGCTGATTGGTTTTGAGCCGGGCAGGCTGCATGGTTGGCCACATGAAAATGGCAGAGGAATGTATATAGTGGCCATGACTTTCACATGTGTCTTGGCCCAGTTTGAGTGATACCTCACTTTTTGAAACTGAAGCTCCCCAGAACTGCTTCAAGGTGTATCAAAATCATCAGTCACATTTGAAAAATCTTGGCCAATGTACTTTAAGTGAATTTCCATTGTTGAGGTACTTGGGGAAGTTTTGGACTGCAGTCAATGATTTGGTCCATATCTTTCATGCATGGCTAGAACTGGTTGAGGATTCTGGCCTATTATTGGTGATTATCAACACTTTTCTTCAGGAAGTAAGATAAGTAAGGTATCACCATCTGAGTGAGTGAGAGGAGAATGATCAAAACATAATCTCTTGATACAAATAGAGCTGGATGGTAAACAGTTAACTCATGCCATGAGAATTTTCAAGATATTTTAAAATTTACCATCCAAAATTGAGATGGAATCAAAATCTCAAATTTTCACATACTGAAAATCTGAAAATAATTATGGGTTGGGTTATTGAAACTGTTCAGTTTTAATTTCGACCCCTTTTTAACCATACATTAAAATTAAAAATGAAAACTAATGTCCTCTTTCCAAAATTGAGCCTTTTTCATTTCGAGGATGTCAAAATGGGACTTTTTGCTGCTTTTCAGGCTTCTGTGATATTTTCTGAAAATAGGAGATTTTATTGAAAACTGGCCTTTTCCACAGAATGTTTCAGTGTCCATGAATCAGTATTTTCTGACCAGCACATTTGGATGAAGATTTGCTGATACTGCTCCTATATAGGAGCAATATGGTGAATTTGTGACACATTACCCAGAGAACAATTTTGGACTGTTAAACAGCTGAATCCCCTCAGTTATCCAACCTGAGGTGCCTTTTAGTATGTGTCTACACTGCACCATTATTTCAAGATAACTAGTGTTATTTTGAAATAATAATGTGACGGTTTACACAGCCATTTCATTATTTTGAAATAATGGACAACTTATTCTGAAATCTGTAAACCTCATTATACGAGGAATAATGCCTATTCTGAAATAACTATTTTGAAATAAGGTGTGTGTAGACACTCCATTACAGCTATTTCGAAATAGCCCCTCACTAGGGCCATTCTAAGTTATTCCTCCCCAGTGCTTCCTGGGGCTCTAAATTGAGATAGCATGTCTACATTTGAGAAACCTGCCTCAGACTAATTTTGAGGCTTCCCTGCAGTATAGATGTGCTATTTCAAAATAAGCTATTTCGGAATAACTGTTCCGGAATAGTTTCTTGTGAAATAAGCATGCAGTGTAGACATACCCTAACACTGCTTTTCTATGAGAGCAGTCACTCCTGGTTTGCTCTCACACAGCCTCCAGCACATAAACTACTCACAGCTATACAGTAACAGTGCTATGGTCAGCCAATCTTGAATTACACTGCAGAGCAACATCAGCAAATTCCCAGTCCCAGACTTACACTCAGAAATGCATGTCTTGTACTGTCTAGCTCTCTCCTCAACAATACCAACTCATATAATGTCTTTTGTTTGGTTAATAGTAAAGGATATGCACGAATCCTATTATTCCAAATGGAGTTTCCCAAGCACTTCAATCCAAACACACACTGGTTAGATAGAACAATAAAGTAAGTTTTCAGACCTCAAAAAAATAAATTTTAAGTGACAACAAGTAATGAGGCATAAAAGTCAGAACTGAATCAAAGAATTAAAAGGTAAAATGGAGCTAATACCTAATTTAACAAGCTAAGTGAATTCAGAGCAAAAGGTTTCTCTCATCACATATTGGCTGGACTTCTTTCAGCTAGGACCCTTTCCTCAGGTCAGTATTGCCTTCCTTATAGGGTTGCCAGATGGTTTAACCAAAAATACCAAACCCCCGCCCCCCCAAAAAAAAACCACTGAGGGGAAAAAAAGGATCCTGACAGCAGTTATTAAGAAAAAAAAAATAAAAAATCAGCATGGCCCCTTTAAGAAGAGGCTTTTTTTGCCATTTTGTTTTTCTGTTCCAGCCACAAGACAAGCCCCTGCGGGGGTGGGGGTAGGGATGGAGGAGTTGGAGGGGCATCTGGATGGGGCTGGCACGGGGTCTGGGGCTGGGCCCGGTTGCTGAGCGTGTTGTAGGGTTGCCAGGTGTCCGGTATTTTTGCCTCCTGGCAGGGGAAAGCTCCAGAAAATACCGGACATTTTAGGTGTCTGGTATTTTCTGAATTTTTTTTACCACATGGGAGGCGAAAATACCGGACTGTCTGGATTAATACCAGACACTTTGCAACCCTACTTCCTTAAGAACATAAGAACGGCCAGACTGGGCCAATGGTCCATCTAACCCAGTATCCTGTCTGCTGCTAGCAGCCAATGCCAGATGCCACAGAGAGAGTGAACAGAAACAGGTAATCATCAAGTGATCCCTCTCCTGTCATCCCATTCCAGTTTCTGACAAACAGAGGCTAGGGACACCATTCCTACCCATTCTGGCTAATAAGTATGGGTATATCTATACTAGCCCCCTAGTTCGAACTAGGGAGGCTAATGTAGGCATTTGAACTTGCAAATGAAGCCCGGGATTTAAATATCCCGGGCTTTATTTGCAAGTTCCCGTCCGATCACCATTTTAAAATGGCGACCAGACGGGAACATGCAAATAAAGCCCGGGATATTTAAATCCCGGGCTTCATTTGCAAGTTCGAATGCCTACATTAGCCACCCTAGTTCGAACTGGGGCTAGTGTAGACATACCCTATTGCCCTTATCTTTCAGATGTTGAGGCTGTGGGCAGAGAGAGAAGTCTGAGTTATTTGGGGCATCTGTTCCTCTTTCTTACACTTCCTTTTTCTTTGGAAAATCATCTCCAGCTGAGGTTCCAGATACAAAGTCCGAGGAGTCTGGAACCTCAAACTCTTACTTGCTAAGAAGTAAATTTCTCAACCTCACCCTTTTTCCCGCCAGAGAATGGTCACTTGACAAGGTGATAGTCCATCTGATCTTGCTAACACTTGGATGAGGCATCAGTTTGTCTTTTGTTTCTGAGAAATTGGTTTGTGGCTGTTTTTGCAGACCTGGAATATGTTTCAGTAATATACTTATAATCTTATAACTTTACATACAAACTTTGTCATGCTCATTTTATCAGGACAATAGTGATCAGTAAATTAGTTTTCAAATCATACATCATAAAGTATACTTTGTACAAAAGGCATCATAGTCTTGTAAAAGAGGTGACTGCAAATTATCCCACCTGGTCGCCTCTGTAAGGCATCTCTTTTAGGCTATGTCTAGACTGCAGGCTTCTTTCGAAAGAGGCTCTTTCGAAAGCATCTTTCGAAAGAGCCTCTTTCGAAAGAGAGCGTCTAGACTGCACGGAGAAATTTCGAAAAAGCGGCTTGCTTTTTCGAAAGAAAGCGTCCAGTGAGTCTGGATGCTCTCTTTTGAAGAAGCCCTATTTACATTGAAGAACGCCTTCTTTCGAAAGAGGAACTTTCGAAAGAAGGCGTTCTTCCTCGTGAAATGAGGTTTACTGCCATCGAAAGAAAAGCCGCGTTCTTTCGAATTAATTTCGAAAGAACGCGGCTTGAGTCTGGACGCAGGGGAAGTTTTTTCGAAAAAAGGCTACTTTTTTCGAAAAAACCCCTGAGTCTGGACACAGCCTAAGTGTGTTCAGTCATCAGCCTCCGCAACCCACTTTATCCTGTTGCAGGAGTTACTGCTATGGGTGGTGGGGTAGGGGGACTCGGGCCCACCCACTCTCCTGAGTCCAGGGCCAGGGCCCTAAGGCAGGGAGATCTCTCCCTGACCAGCTGATGGAGGAGTAACCCCGAAACTCACCTGTCCTCAGGTTCCACAGCCCAGCCCTGGGCCACTTCCTACCCATGGTCCACCATCTCTTTACTCCATAGGGTGCCATGCGCTCCAGCCCTGGCATCCCCTCCAGCACTCCCCAGTCCCTGGCGCTTACCGGTCCATCCATTTCCCCACTCTCCTGGTCGCTGTGGAAGCTTGTCTGCTCCCCTTCTGAGGTCCTTTTGGCTTTTTTAAACGTCCCGCCGCTCTGGGATGTCATCAGCCGGCGCCTCCTCTTCAGCGCATCCGGCACTTACAGAGCTAGTGCTGGCATCTACCGTAGCCCTGACTGCCCCTCCGAGCAGGCTCAGCGCGTCTTCCCCTGGTGCTTCTCGGCCAGGGGCCCTCCAGCCTGGGGCCTTTCTCGCCCCCCTCCAGTGAGGGGTTGCCTCACCCCTTCACCTTTGGGCTGTGTCTAGACTGCATTCCTTTTCCGTAAAAGGGATGCAAATTAGATACATCGCAATTGCAAATGAAGCAGGGATTTAAATCCCCCCCACTTCATTTGCATAAACATGGCTGCCGCTTTTTTCCGGCTCGGAGTGCTAGTCTAGACGGGAATCTTTCAGAAAATAAAGCCTTTTCCGAAAGATCCCTTATTCCTTTTTTAAAGAGGAATAAGGCATCTTTCGGAAAAGGCTTTATTTTCCGAAAGATCCCCGTCTAGACTGGCGCTTTTTTCCAGCAAAGCTCCGAGCCGGAAAAAAGCGGCAGCCATGTTTATATCCCTGCTTAATTTGCAATTGCGATGTGTCTAATTTGCATCCCTTTTACGGAAAAAGTATGCAGTCTATAAACAGCCATAAGGTCTGAGGTAAATACGATGAAGTTTAATTAGGAGAAATGCAAAGTACTCCACTTAGGAAGAAACAATCCATTTCACATATACAGAATAGGAAGTGATTATCTACGAAGGAGTATTGCAGAAAGGGAACTAAAGGTCATAGTGGACCACAGGTTAAACATGAGTCAACAGTGTGACATTTGCAAAAAAAGCAAACATGATTCTGGGATGCATTAACAAGTGTTGTGAGCAAGACATGAGAAATCATTCTTCCAATCTACTCTGTGCTGATTAGGCCTCAATTGGAGTATCGTGTCCAGTTTTGGGCATCACATTTCAAGAAAGATGTGGAGAAAGTGAAGAAGATCCAGAGAAAAGCAACAAGAATGATTAAAGGTCTAGAAAACATGACTTTTGAGGAAAGACTGAAAGAATTGGGCTTGTTTAGTTTAGAAAAGAAAAGACTGAGAGGGGACATGATAGCGGTTTTCAAGTATCTAAAACAGTGTTACAAGGAGGAGGGAGAAAAATTGTTGTCCTTAGCCTCCGAGGATACGACAAGAAGCAATGGGCTTAAACTGCAGCAAGGGAGGCTTAGGTTAGACATAAGGAAAAACTTCCTGTCAGGGTGGTTAAACACTGGAATAAATTGCCTATGGAGGTTGTGGAATCTCCATGACTGGAGATATTTAAGAGTAGTTGGACAGACATCTATCAGGGATGATGTAGGCAGTGCTTAATCCTGTCATGAGGACAGCAGATTGGACTCGATGACCTCTCAATGTCCCTACTAGTTCTAGGATTCTATGACTCTACGATTCTAACAGTACAGACTTACAGGTACGTCTACACTGGCATGATTTTCCAAAAATGCTTTTAATGGAAAAGTTTTCCGTTAAAAGCATTTTTGGAAAAGCACGTCTAGATTGTCAGTATGCTTTTCCGCAAAAGCACTTTTTGCGGAAAAGCGTCCATGGCCAATCTAGACGCGGTTTTCCGCAAAAAAGCCCCGATCGCCAATTTCGCCATCGGGGCTTTTTTTGCGGAAAACAGTACTATGCTGTCTACACTGGCGCAAAAGACTTTTGCCCGAACGGGAGCAGCATAGTATTTCCGGAAAAGCACTGATGATTTTACAGGAGATCGTCAGTGCTTTTCCGGAAATTCAAGCGGCCAGTGTAGACAGCTGGCAAGTTTCTCCGCAAAATCATGTGATTTGGCAGAAAAACTTGCCAGTCTAGACACAGCCACACAGTTTTTTTGCCCACTTGCTTGAAAAAGTGATTGAGAACATTACTGTGAGATATTACCTGGAGTCCTTACATTTCCTTTACCTTTTTCAGTTTGGTTTTAAACTTGTGTATAAAAGACTATTTGTCGTTTCAGTGTCTCCGTTCTTTCCCCTCTAACCAATTCCAGAAAATGCTAATGGGCAGCTTTCATTGGCTGAAAATTCTCTTTGCTTTGGAGTGGCACAAACTCTATTCTGTCACCCTCCTGCTCAGTGTGCAGAGACAGTTGAGACATGGCCATTAATGTGGAGATGAGATATTCCAGCTTCTTGTTATCAATCCTGGAGATATGGAGTCATTTTCACTTCCAGCTCTTATGTAATTGCCCAGCGTTTTCCCCTGAGGGAATAAATGCAAGATTGGGAGAGGGGGGGTCTCCAGTTCAGTCTTGCTTAATTTTTTTTTTGATGAGTGAATATTATAATTATTATCAAGCATGTTAATTGTGTATTTTTCTGTCCTAAGCTTATGTTTCCACTGCCTGGAACCAGTATTTCATTCCCCATTACTCGCAGTATTTTTTTTTTTAAAGATACTGGCCCCTATAACACAATAGACCATTTTGTGGTTTTGGGGCATATTATTCAGAAATCAGCTTGATGAATAATACTCTTAGATGGCACGTTGCCTGTTGAAAGGAAATGTTGTATAATTGACATTGGTAAGTGAACAGAAAGGTCCAGCCTCCTGAGAGAGATGCTTTAGTCTTGGCGATCCTTAACCAATTACATTGAAACACTCTTGGAGTGAGCTCTTTTTTTCCTTTTTCCTTTTCATTAATTCAGCGGCACAGAAAAGTACTTCTACTGTTTAGAAAAAATGAAAAGGAAATGTCAAAGTTTGCCTTATTAGTGCAACAGTGTCCATGTACCCTGCTGCTGAAACTGGGCCACTTGAGTCCTTGGTGATAATAGCTACTGAGAGAGAACACACACAATACCTTTGTGCTGATGGAGTTATAAATATTTCTGATTTCTAAAAAGGAGTTGTGGGTAGTTTTCTCCCCAGATACTGCTACTCATAACATGTTTTTGCTGTAATGCATCCCTTATAGCACAGACTATGACTCCTAATCTATTGATAGCTTGATACTGCTTTCCTTCCTTTAAATCAGTCAGTGAATCTGTTGCTGAGGGGCCCATGGCAAACATTGTGTGGACGAACATCCTGCAGACAGTTTCTGTGTAAGCGTCTCCCTGAAGTGCCAGTAATGAATCTCAGAACTTTTCTGCAGTTGTAAGTTGTACCACATTCATGGCTGGTTTTTTGAAGTGGGCACCGAACTCGTTCAGCTTTGAACTGTGCCAAAACTTAGATTTGTTTCTCAAGTGAAAGGTTGCTGGAGCATCTCTGTGCCACGCAGCTCCAGTTTCAGATGAGTTTTAAGACACACTCTATTAGTAACATGAAATTCTCTGATGACTTCCATTTCAGAAGAGCCTGCAATTTACTGAGTATTGTAAACAGGAACACTGGTATGTCCAGCACATATTCTGTTAGTGCATATCAACACCAAATTAGAACTAGTCCTGAAAGTGTGCAAAACTATAATGAATGGCTTACCATACAGCAGACAGCTTTAGCTGTCTGAAGAGTACTGAAGTGCATAGCTCTCTCTGGGTCTGGGCTCTTGCTTCAGGCTGCTAGAATGTTGTCAGTCAACAGTACGTGTTCAAGAGCAGGCACTCTTGAGTATTTACATAAAGAGTTTACAGCAACTGCCTGTTTAAAATAATTCACTTTTAACCCACTTGTTTTAGCTTGCATTAAATGATGTGTGTTTGGTTTGGAAATTAGGTCCAGAATGCAGAGAAGTGCTTGCAGGGAAATGCTATGTCCAACGTAACAGGCGTACACAAAAGGCTTTACAAACCCAAATCTTAAAAACAGCAACCAGACAAAACATCACAAAATATCCTATTTTTCAGTGGAAGAAGAGGGTTTGTTTCATCCATCTTAGGAGATGAAATGAAGGTGAACCCCTCATTGCCTGTGGGTATCTTTTGTTCATAATGAAATATTGTAAGTATAAACTTGTTAAATGAGCTAAGCTAAGAATAATGGATGCCCAAATACAGAAAATGTCTATAACTACGAAATAGTAAAATTCTCTTTCAATTTGTAGCTGAAGAAGTGTGATATTTTTGAAACCACATGCCATATATATTTATGATGTTTGCATGTGGCATGCTATGTACAATTAGACAGATTCTCTGTTGTGGCTGCCTTTGTAATTCTGTCAACACAAATGTGATTAGCCAGTTAAGTCTGGTTTAGTGCAGCTTTGCCTAAATGAAAGGGCACAAAGAAGCCAAATTGTACTTGTGCAGAATGATCCCTAATTATTTCTAAAAAAAAAAAAAAATGTGTGTCATATGCCCAATGGAGACTTGACTCTCCTCTCACTTGCATTGGTTTTGCACTTTTGAACTGGACTAACTCCAGTGTCATTCTTGCCGATGTTAGGATGTGCACATGAGTTCTATTTTCTTTTTATCTTTGAGGTGGTAAAATCTTGGGGCAGTGACAGTCACTTGCTACGTAAACAAGCAGCACGTATTACAGTGGAATCCTGATCTTGGTTGGAATTTTAAAGGCACTACTACCCAGGGTCACTGGTTTGGACGTGGGGAGGGGAACATAGAGGGCAACTGCCCCGGGGTCTGATGATTGAAAAGGCTTGGGGCTTCTGACCACCACTGCCACTACTACAGCAACAGCCAAAGCCCCAGGCCCTTTAAGCCAAAGCCATCAGGGCCCTGCAAGGGCTGCCTGGCGAAGGCTAGCCCCCAGCCCTGCTCCTTGCGTCTGAGGCTATGCCCTTTTTGGAAGCATGAAGCCCCCCCATACACACCTGGCCCAGGAACCTGGCAATTCTTCCCCCCTCCCCCGCCCCTACAATTTGCATATTACTGTAGCCTTTCTCCAAACAGTAATGGAGGTAAGGCCCACACCTTGCTCTCCTCCTCGGCCTGCTGGGGGCAGTTCCAAACCATGCATGATCATGCCTTTGTGGCATATTTTTAACATGCTTTTAAAAATCCAGTCCCAATAAATTCAATACTGGAAAGCCTAAGGGACCAGTTTAGCATAGACAATAAAATATTCATGTTCTATTCAAAACATTTATTTGTATAACATGAATAAATTAGACTGGAATGTGACCTTTTCTTCATTAATAAGGAGGACAGCTGCCTGACCTAACAGTACCTCTAATAGATCTTCAGAGACTTTACAAGAATCTAATATTTGGATTCCGGTTTCTGATTTCTTTGTTAGTGGATTTCTTCTTTCAAGGTGTTGAGACTCTCGAATTCAGTTTCAAAGTGGGTATTGCTGTTTCTACAGTGTGCTTGCTGTGAAGCCCTCATTTTCGGGAGGTCATTAGGTTCAATAACAGAAGGCAGATAGGCCATACAATGGGATTTTGGAAGGATTCAAAGGTGGTTGGATGGTGAAATCTCATTGAAATTAATTATTCCTAACTCTTAACAACATCCCACTGCAAACAACATCCCCTCCCCCCACCCAAAAAATCCCCACACACCATGCCAGCAAGTCTGGGTCAGCTGACTTAGTCTCATGTTATGGGCTAAAAATAGCTGTGTAGGTATTTCTTAGCTCTGAAATCCAGTGAGGAGAGTGGGGTCTCTAAGGGTATGTCTACATTACCCTCCTAATTCGAACTAGGAGGGTAATGTAGGCATACCGCACTTGCAAATGAAGCCCGGGATTTGAATTTCCCGGGCTTCATTTGCATGAAGCCGGCCGGCGCCATTTTTAAATGCCAGCAGTTCGAACCCCGTGCTGCGCGGCTACATGCGGCATGGAGTAACTAGTTCGGATTAGGCTTCCTAATCCGAACTAGCTGTACTCCTCGTGTAATGAGGAGTACAGCTAGTTCGGATTAGGAAGCCTAATCCGAACTAGCTACTCCGTGCCACGTGGCTACACGCGGCACGGGGTTTGAACTGCCGGCATTTAAAAATGGCGCCGGCCGGCTTCATGCAAATGAAGCCCGGGAAATTCAAATCCCGGGCTTCATTTGCAAGTGCGGTATGCCTACATTACCCTCCTAGTTCGAATTAGGAGGGTAGTGTAGACATACCCTAATACTGCACTCCAGCACAAAGGGGACTGTCTTCTCTGTCGTTTTTATCCCCATATCTTTAGATCTCTGCATGGATACAAAATCTGCAATCTCATCCATTCCACAAACATGGTGCGTGGATATCTGTGGATTTGCTGACCTCTACATATGAACCTGCGACAGTTGCTCTGGGCTTTGAGACTGGCCATTCTGATTTATTTGGTTTTATTTTTTTAAAGTGTCGACTACTTAAAGTTTTCTTTGCTACTTTTGGAAATCCAGCTAGTCTGTACTTGGGATACTTAGCAGCTGTCAGAAATTAAAAAAATGTAGCATCTTTCTTTACTAGCACTGTAGATAGAGTTCCTCAAGCACGTTTGCTAGCTGTCTACTGAAATCAATAGCAGTTTTGCATGCACTGACACTTCAAAGTCAGGGCTTTGCATATGAAGGAGTGTTTCTTATTTGGGGTAGTTATTGAATGGTGAAGTTAACAGTTTGTTCCAACTTAAAAAATTCAAATGTTAATTTTACAATATGAGTTATGGTTCCTTGTTCCCATTCTGTTGAATATATGTGCATTGCCATTACATTTCCAGTTGGACAAAAGTATTTCTTCACCATTTAAGTTATGTTAGGATGTTTAATAACTGTTACTGACTTTGCTTATTGGGGCTGTGGCTTGAAATATTTGAATGTTATCAAAATGCTTGGATTGAACAAAGAATCTTAAATCCAGAGCATCCATAGTTATACAATACCATTCAGGTTAGTAATCTCTATACTGCTTCAAAGAACAGTAAGAGAATTTTCTTCTCAAATCTGTGTAGAAGATATACTGTTCTCCATAGATGAGTACAAGTTCCAGAGACATCAGCTGTAGACTGTGTCATGGAGACCAGAATTCTGGGGTTGAAATCTACCATGTTTCTCAGAGAGGAGAATTTATCCTACTGTGTCCATAAACTGACCGGCATTGTACAATTGGTTCATAGCACATCTCTGATCCTTCTTGAAACCTGGGTGCCAATATAAATAATAATATAAAAAGTCCTACTCCAAAGAGTGTTGAAGTTAACAGAAAGATACTTGTTGATCTCAATGAGCTTGTGGTCAAGCACTAAGGTGCATTGGATTTGAAAAATAATATAAAATATCTACCAAGATATTTTATCATTTCTGGAGAGCTGAGTGAGTAATGATCCGTCTTCCATTTCACAATTTAAAACCAAAACCCTCGTCACTTTCTTTCAAAGCATTACATGGGATGCTTTTCTGTAGTTAACTAGCAGTAATTGGGTATGTTGTGTAACACAGGAAACATCCAGTTGAAGGAGTACAGGTTGACTGCAATCAAGGGAAAATAATGTGTGAAACTGAGCTTACAGGAGTGAAGCTGTGAGGGGGAAAATAAACTATAGCTGTGAGCAGCTCAGAATGGTGTAGGGATTCCTAGCTGCTTGAAAAGAGTCCATTAGATAACTTGTAAAAAAATTGCTTAACAGCAATCTGTGCCAGACAAAGTAGCTTGATCCTATTGCTTTGTGTATCACTCAGATTGCTTAGGTGTTTCTTATGTTGATTAGTCTGAATCCTAGTAATTTCTGAACCTGGCTAGCAACATTAAAATAGAGTTTTTTAAATTACTACTCTATCCTGTTGATATCAGTCCTATTTAATGTCATATTATGCAATTTTTATTTCAGTGTTGTTCTCATTTAATATATTCAAAACTTTCTTGTAAAATTCACTTAGCAGATTAAATGTCTCCTCCTTGCCATTAATGGAACATACATTTACTGTTTGTAGGGACCATTTTAGATGGGTTACTTGTATCATTTCTTAATTATTTCCCTTCTAGCCAAGTAGATTAGGGGAAATCTAGTCCTTTACATAAAAAAATGATTCTCTGATGATAAATCTGCTTTGTGTTCTTCAAGCTTTGCAAACTTTTAAGTCTTTATGGTTGGATTTTTAAAAGGCACTTAGGGGATGTTCCATTTTAATTGTGTGTGTGTAATTTTCTTAAGTTGCTTTGAACATCCCAGTTTATTCAAAACTCCACAAAAATAGTTCAAAGTTTCTCCAAAATTCCTTCCGATGTTGCTGTTCTTGTGCAGCCAAAAGATTTTTATCTTCATGCTCCATCCTAAAATGCTTTGCTCTGTCTACTGGCTGTACAATTCACTTCCATCTAGCATTTCTTTTTTCAAATATTAAAAACATCTTTGATCAGAACTTAGGTGGGAACTGGAATATCTGTCCCATGCAAAATTTTGCATTTCAAACTTGGAGTTAGAAGTCAGATCTGTGAAATTTTCTGTGCCAGAAACACATTCAAAAAAAGTCCATTTCAGAAAAATCTGGCTGGCCTGCCTGGTTTCCACTAAAGGTTCTCATATAATTAACATCTACAACACTTTGATTCTGTTTAACTGGTATTTTCTAATGGAATCTTTTGACCAGCATACACACTTGCTCTGTCACCTGTTCATTGTTTTCATTTGGCTTCATTGCATTAGATCAGTCTGTGTCCCAGAGAGTCCTTTGCAATTGGTTCCATGCTTGCATTTCCCATTATTATACTTTAGTAAGACGGAAACTTGAGGGATGTGATGTGTCAAGGCTCATTCAGTCAGAACCACGGCAGTGTCAGTAGCCAACCTCTGGGCAATCCCACCAGACAAGATTTGCAATGCTGCAACCCTGATTTCTCTTCATATATTTACAAAGTATTATTGTTTTGACAGAGTGTCATGGAGAGTTTCAAAGTGTGGGATATTTGTGTTTCAAGCATTATGACCAGGTAGTCCCACCATACTTAGATTTGTGTCACCTATATATACAGCTCTATCTTGTGTGCCTTCAAGTATACACTAAGTACTTTTAAAACTAAAGGGAAGTTCAAAGGTTTAATACGATTACTCGTGGAGTAAAGTTCTACTCAAAATAAGTTGCTTAAGACACATTCAACATTTTAAATCTTTCAGATGACTAACAAAAACATCTTCCTTTTTTGTGTTGGTAGTAGGGATGTAATAGTGTAGTTGATTAACCGATTAATCGATAAGCAAAAGTTTATAGGTTAATGCTATAGACTACATGCATTTCTCCCCCTTCCCCCAGTAAATTTTTTAGCAGGTTGGCCAGCAGCCCGACTCAGTCCTGGCTCACACTGGGTCCGGGGTCTACACTTGCTGCTAGCTCTGCATTTAAAGTGTTATTAGGAGCCAGGTGGGCAGGCAGCCCAGGTCAGTTTGGGCTTGTACTGGGTCTGCTCAGACCCTCTGTAGACAGAAGCAGCAGGCATCCTGCACTGCTGTGGACCAGCTCCCACCTGGCACCCTGCACTGCTTCCTCTAATACAGCGGCCCCGCCCTCGGGGACAATAGTATAGTTGACTAACTGATAAGAATTCATGAGGTTACTCTACTATTCAATTCACTGACATTTAACATCTCTAGTTGGTAGCATACATGCTTTGTTATAGCATAAAATGAGGATATTTGCCTGTCACTTCTCCAAGTATCTTGGCAAAAAGTTTTGTGATTTGGTAGTGAACGATTGTGCGGCATGCTGCTGCTTTCTTTCTACAAATGCTCATGGCTTCATAGGAGTACTTCGCTTTTTTGATCTCACTGAAAATTAAGGATTGTGTGTACACCAGAACATGAAAATGTGTGCTTCTTTAAACAAACAAACAAACAAACAAACAAACAAACAAACAAACAAACAAACAAACAAACAAACCTGTCTTTTCAACATAGAGACTTTTCTGAAAACAGCAGTCCTTACTCCTTTCTGTGTTGTCCAGAGATGGCATTTCCTCATGCTTTCAGCAAAAACTTGAGTTTTCTGGATGTAAGGGTGAAATTTCACCTTGTTCAATAGTGAAGATCTCCTTCACCATGTGTGTGAAACAAGCAACACTTTCATGGTGCTCCAATGCTCTTATCTTCACATGATAATTAATCACTAGACTTTCCGAAACTGCAAGCCTGAAACTATGGATCCTTTCAGAGAATTTTTGGAGCAAAGGTTTCTAGAGAAACTCATTCTCCACTTTGCTGATCAGGGACCTTCTTTGTATGTGTACACATTTGAAAAGAAATAAGCATTCAGGAAAGGCTTATCTGTAGTTTTTCACCTTGTGCTAGGAATCAAACTACAAATCTCCTCCCTAGAGGTGTAGTGGCTGGCAGAGTGTCTTCATAGATAAGTCCTATTTTTCAGGCAGAGAGAGTCTGTTCTGAACCTAGCAGTAAATCTGTCATTTTGCATACTTTTGTGTCTGGTAACGGTTGACCTAATTTTGGCTTTGGTTTAAATGTACTCCTTTCTTTCCCCAGTATTTTTGCTCTTATCAGGAGTTACTTTCAGTTCATCTGGCATGCTGGTGCAGATGTAATCTGGACTATGAGCTGTCTGACTTTTTGGCCTCCGCTGGGGTTTTAACTCCCTTATGCTGCATACCATGAACTGTGCAGAAGTGCATGCTTTACTTCCAGAGGTGGTACTTCAAAGCTTTACTTCCAAAGTAGTACTTCATTCTACTTTTTGGCTCCAACAGAGTTGACAGGAAATAAACAGCTCCCCTCCCCCTCCCTCAACAAAGCTACCCTCCATAGAATTCTAGGATGCCTTTGAGGACATTTCAAAGACATTGGCACTGCTTCATTTTTGGATCAATTGTTAAAGCTTTTTACAAAGAATAAGTATAATTAACCTTTCTAGCTCTGATCTTTTTGGCACACATCCTGTAAAACTATTTCCTTTTCATTTCTTATTTATCTGGAGTACACAAAGATTGCTATGGTCATTATACAGAGAGCCTATTTCTAGGGGCAAACCCGTGTAGAATGTGACTCTGATCAACAACACAAAATATTGGCACTGAGAGAGCAATTGAAGGAAACATGTCCTCCCCTATTATTATTATTTTAATGTTCTTTGAGGATGTTTATAAAGTCTGATTCATTCTTACTTCTGGTGCTCCATAATTATGTAGTTGTACTGCTGCTAACATTCATGTAGGGAGGAGGGGTTTAAATTTATTAGAAACTGGGGAAACTTTTGGGATTGGGGAAGCCTATACAGGAAGAATGGGCTCCACCTTGACCAAAATGGAACCAGATTGCTGGCAGTTAACATTAAAAAGGTCGTAGAGCAGTTTTTTTATTAAGGGCTAGGGGAAAAGCCAGCAGGTGGATCAGAGAGAGACATCCCATAGAGGAGGGTCTATTAATAGAGATTCTTGATGTCCTAGTAAAGAGCAGAGGATGGAAGTTAATAAGATATGGGTAAGATTTGCTGACAAACAGTCAAATGAAAAAGAGTCACATTCAAATAACACCTAGTAATGGCAGACAGCTAAATAGTGACAAGTTTTTAAAGTGCTTATACACAAACACGAGAAGTCTGAATAATCAGATGAGTGAATTAGAGTGTCTCATATTGAATGGGAATATTGATATAATAGACATCACAGAAACTCGATGGAATGAGGATAATTAATTGGACACAGTCATACCAGGGTGCAAAATATATCAGAAAGACAGAATAGGTCATGCTGGTGGGGAAGTGGCAATTTATGTGAAAGAAATTGTAGAATCAAATGAAGTAAAAATCTTACATAAATCTTTATCGATAGTAATTCCATGGTCTAATAATATGAATATAGCAGAATATATTACTGACCACCTGACCAGAATAGTGACAGTGATTGTGAAATGCTAAGGAAGATTAGAGAGACTATAAAAATAAAAAAACTCAACAAAAATGGGGGGTTTCAACTATCTTCATATTGACTGGGTTCACGTCACCTCAGCATGCAGAGATAAAGTTTCTTGACACCTTAAATGACTGCTTCTTAGAGCAGCTGGTGCCGAACCCCACAAAAAAAAAAGACAGAGGGGTAGCCATGTTATTCTGGATCTGCAAAAACGACAAGGAGTCCTCTGGCACTTTAGAGACTAACAGATGTATTGGAGCATAAGCTATCGTGGGCAAAGACCCACGTTGTCAGATGCATGTAGTGGAAATTTCCAGAGGCAGGTATAAAATATGCAGGCTAGAATAAGGCTAGAGATAACGAGGTTAATTCAGTCAAGACAGTGCCCCTCTGCTGTATACATCTGCCAAACTAGACAGTCCCTACACAAAAGGATAAATGGACACAAATCAGATATTAGAAATGGCAATATACAAAAACCTGTAGGAGAATACTTCAATCTCCCTGGACATACAGTAGCAGATCTAAAGGTAGCCATCCTGCAGCAAAAAAACTTCAAGACCAGACTTCAAAGAGAAACTGCTGAGCTACAGTTCATCGCCAAGTACAAAAGCAGTTTCTCCTCTCTTGGTGTTCACACCTCCACATCAGCTGCTAGAAGTGGGCCTCATCCTCCCTGACTGAATTAACCTTGTTATCTCTAGCCTTATTCTGGCCTGCATATTTATACCTGCCTCTGGAAATTTCCACTACAGGCCTCTGATGAAGTGGGTCTTTGCCCACGAAAGCTTATGCTCCAATACATCTGTTAGTCTATAAGATGCCACAGGACTTCTTGTCGCTTTTACAAAAAAGAGAGGCAACGCTTAATTTAATCCTAAATGGAGTGCAGGATCTGGTCCAAGAGATGACTATAGCTGGACTGCTGGAAATAGTGACCATAATATAATTAAATTTAGCATCACTATGGTGGGAAAAACACAACAGCAGCCCAACACTGTGGCATTTAATTTCAAAAAAGAGAAATACACAAAAATGAGGAGGTTGGTTAAACAGAAATTAAAAGGTACAGTGCCTAAAATAAACTCCATGCAAGCTACGTGGAAAATTTTCAAAGACATCATAATAGCAGTTCAACTTAAATGTATACCCCAAATTAAAAAACACTGTAAGAGAACCAAAAAAATGCCACCATGGCTTAACAACCAAGTAAAAGACACAGTGGGAGATAAAAAGCATATATTTTAAAAGCAGAAGTTAAATCCTAGTGAGGAAGATAGAAAGGAGCATAAACTCTGTCAAATGAAGTATAAAAATATAATTAGAAAGGCCAAAAAATAATTTGAAGAACAAAAATAAAAAAATAATAGCAATTTTTCAAGCACATCAGAAGCAGGAAGCCTGCTGAACAACCAGTGGGGCCAATGGATGATTGAGATGCCAAAGGAGCACTCAAGAATGATAAGGTCATTGCAGTGAACCTGAATAGATTCTTCGCATTGGTCTTCATGGCTGAGGATGTGAGGGAAATTCTCACAACTGAGTCATTCTTTTTAGGTAGCAAACCTGATAAATTATCCCAGATTGAAGTGTCATTAGAGAAGATTTTGGAACAAATTGATAGATTTAACAGTAACAAGTCTCTGGGACCAGATGGCATTCACCCAAGAGCTCTGAAAGAACTCAAATGGGAAATTGTGAAACTATTAACTGTGGTTTTTCACCTATCCTTTAAATCATTTTCTGAACCAAATGACTGTAAGGTAGATGTGAGAGGGCTTATCCCTTCATCCTCCCATGTCCCTCGTCCTTCTCACGTGAGCAGTGAACAGCAATACCCAAACTGCAGAAATGCAAACAATTCATTGTTTATTGGGGTTAGTTTCCAAAAAGCATGAATCCAGTTTCCTTTCCTTTTCCCTTGTTTTTTCCCAGCTCCTTCCTGCTTGTCCCTAATATATGTTGTCAGCTATAATTAACCAGTCATTCCACTGATGTTTAACTAACCAGTCCTAACGTATTGCAACACGATTATTTAACCTATTATATCCCACCTCATTAATTGGTTTACTCCCAGAAAAATTAATTATATAGGAGACAGAAACAATCAAAGAACTATACAGAGCATAATAACAAAGCAATAAAAAAAATGAGGATTTCACAACCCCAACTAAGTGGGTCCTTGTCAGACAGAAAGCTATTATCTCAAGTTTTCTTTAAATCTCCTAGATTCTTCCCTTTATATAGAGGTGTTATATTGGGTTTTTGAATGACTGCTGTGTGAGGAGAAAATAATAAAACTGGGACTTTTCAGCTTAGAAAAAAGGAGACTGGGGGGGGATATGATAGAGGTGTATAAAATCGTGACCAGTGTGGAGAAAGTAAATAAGCAAGATTTATTTACTTGTTACTGTATTACAAGAACTAGGGTGATGAAATGAAATGTTTTAAAACCAACAAAAGGAAGTATTTCTTCACACAATGTACAGTCAACCTGTGGAACTCCTTGCCAGAGGATTTTATAAAGATCTGGACTTTAACAGGGTTCAAAAAAACTAGATACATTCATGGAGGATAGCTTTATCAATGGCTATTAGCCAGGATGGGTAGGAATGGTATTCCTAGCCTCTTTTTGTCAGAAGCTGGGAATGGGCAATGGGGAATGGATTACTTGATGACTGCCTGTTCTGTTCATTCCCTCTAGGGTACTTGGCATTGGTGGACAGGATATTGGGCTAGATGGACCTTTGGTCTGGCCCAGAATGGCCATTATTCTGTTCTTATGAGTGACTCTAAAAAGTGCTGAGCACCTTCAACTTGAATTGACCCCAGTAGGACTTGAAGGTGCTCACTGGGTAGCAACGTTATGCTGATGTTTTTGGGTATCCTTGTTTCCTTTTGGATCCATGGTCATCATATTCATTAACATTAGGGAGCATTGCACATCTCTGGGAAGGAAAGAATTAAATCAAGTTGTTATAAAACAGCATAATTGCTCCAAAGTTGATATATTGTATGGACAGCTCTTTGATAGCTCAAACGTATCTTTAAAAAAGCCTGGCCTTTATTGGTATTACACTGAGAGTTCAGATTCACCAAACTCCCTTAACAAGGTTTGGAAATATTTCATGGGTGATCTCTATGACTGTAACAGGCTCATTGTACACATGTTTTTGGTTCAGATATCTGCCTTGTGTGTGTTTGAGTCTCTTTGATGTATAATTAAAAGGAAACCCAGAGCCACTGAACTAGTAAACCTGGGTTTGTTCTAGAGTTGACTTTTCAGTAATGCACAGGGTTCAGTATCTTGGCACTTTATATTTGATCATGTTCATTGTAATTTAATTTCCTTTACTGGTTCATTGCCTAATCAGTTATTAAAATGGTACAGAATAGAGGGTCAAACACAGATCTCGATCCATGTATTTCAAACAAATACTTGTTTGGTTTTTGGTTTTGAAAAGGAGGTTGTTTAGTGATGACATTGGCAAATATTTTAGTCACCACTTTGACAAATTAGCTTCATTTATGTTCTCTGCTTTCCTTCAATAATGGATAGTTAATTCTGAGTTCATACTAGGTATTTGTCCAGTCCACAATGCAGTGTCTCCTTCTTCCAGCATAATCTATTGCCAGTGCTACCTTACACTAGCTACATCCATATGACTTTACACTGGCTGCAAGGTGGTGATCCCATGTAACACCATAGGAACTAAAGCAACATAAACTGTGTGCAAAGCTTAAATGCCACTTCCTTAGAGACGGGATACTTGATAGCGAGGTGATTGAAATGTTACAAGTTGCAGACATGGTGAAGAGACTTTGATTTACAGGCTTTGTTTTCTCAACAATGAAAAATGAAACGGTTCATTTGACTGAGTTTTGTATTAGGTTCTACAAATTGAGAGGGAGAAGGATATCTTTAGAGACTAGGAATCTGAGCTTTTCAGCTGTGAATCATCTGTTCAAATCCAGCTCAAGTCAGGAGTTACTTGAAAATCATTACCGTTAGGCTGCTTTTTGTCTGTGACATGAGCTGGAACTCAGTTCAGTCTCCTGTAGGATATGGTCCGCATTACTCAAACCATCATCATAATTACCATCCTTATTAGCAGTCACAGAAAGGAAGTGGAAATATGAATGAATATGGAAACTACCTTCTCATCCCTAAATAATTGCTCTTCAAGTCAACAGCAAGGCAAAAATTGTCAAAGAAATGTACCTCTCACCACTGCTTTCCATCTACTCCTTTTTGATAGAAGAAGACTTCATTTTACAGAGCTCTTTGTTGTCTGTCATTAGCACTAAATTCACTATCGAAATAATTACACAAGTTGCTGCTGAATGAAATTGGATGTGTCCAGGAGAACAGAAAATTCTGTTTCCTACAATAGTTAATCAAATAGAAGAAATAAGGAAGGGGAAACTCACTTGTTCAGGTATCTGGAAGAAAGGAGATGTTGTCCCTTTAAAGGCTCTCTTCAAGAGGTGGGGTGTAAAGGAAAGCAGAGATGGAAAGAAAGGACAGAAGGACTTGGAAGTAAGTTTCTGTATGTCAGTAATTAATATTAACATGTGGTCTATTGAAGAAGTTATTTTTAAAAAGCTATATGTCTGAAGATCCAAACATTTAAGGCTAAAGCTGAATACTCAAGTGGTGCATCTAAAAATCTGTGCAAGGATTTTTATAAACTTCAGCAACAAACTAATAAAATATTTAAAGCAAATATTAAACTAAGGTCCTGTAGACATATTGTAGTAATAGACAACTATTTGTGCCAGTAAATTCAGAAACTGACAATATATTCCTAGGGCTTGTCACATGCTTTGTCAAACAGCTTCATTACCATCTCTTTCTCGGGTCCCAAGTTATGCTAATAGGTCTGGCAAGCTGGAAGGCTTTTCACTTTTAAGTTGAGGAAGGAAATCTCATGATGTAGGAGCCTGCAGGACTGATCAGAGTAGGGCTAGGAAGAGGGGAGCGTTGAGCACTAGAACCCAGAAAAGGCATTGCCTTCTCTTACCTCGTATCCCCACAGCCCATGGTGCCACATGTATGTGTTGTGGGAGTGAGACATCCTGTCAAAAAAAAAAAAAAAAGCCCCATGGCCAAGTATAAAGGATGCCCCCATATCAAGACTGGGCAGTTCAGTGTCACTGTAGCAACCCCTGCAGTGTGGCCCATGGCCAGAGTCATTATAATCAGCAGGCTGGGTCACCACGCTGGAGTGTGTGTGTCTCGGATAAGGGAACCTGGGCCCTCCCTCTTCACTGGATCCTGACCCAGGGCCACGTCAGTGGCAGGTTCACCTGCCACCAGCTCAGCGGGGTCTGACTGCAGGACACCAAGCCTTTACCTGTGTCTAGCCCTGTTTTCCTGGGTCACTTGGTGCTCAGGGCTCTAAAATCTTTGGTGTCTGTGATACACCAGTCTTTGTAATCTCTGTGATGTCCCAGATTTGTGTGTAAGGATCTAGTCCTGTTCAGCTGGCCTCCCAGCCTTGGAGTGCAGGCAGTCCATTTAATTGAGCTAGCAATGTAAAAGTCTCTTAACGTAAAGAAAACTCCAGTGGGAAAAAAATCAGTTGCCATAATACATCTGGTGTATGTGTATATTTAAATTATGTATCATAGAATGTCTAATATTTGTAGAAGTTTGCAAATAACAGACTAAATATTTATTGAGTTTTCTATCAGCTTGGGTTTCTCTTGGGCACTTAGCTGTACCAGTGGGTGAACCCACCTACAATAAATTTGCATTTTTTTAAATTCTACATCATAGTCTTATAAATCCCTGCAAAAATATTGTGGCTCTAGTGGGAGTGTGCAAAAGCAAATAAGCTGTACTTCTGTACTGAATTCAGAATCATGATTTAAAACTTCTGTTTTAAAGCTGAACTTGAGGCATTTCAGGAAACTTTAAGACCTATTTTTTCTGATTATAATGATCTGATCCATTGGAAAGTGTGTGTGTGTGTGTGTGTGTGAGAGAGAGAGAGGGAGAGGGAGAGGGAGAGGGAGAGGTTTGGGTGCCTTCCCTTCCTAACTATTGCATATTATTGGACTTTGGCCTGCATGAGCAAAGGATTCAAACGAGCATGAGTAGGACCCTATCAGCATGCCTAAACCCAAACTATGGAGACCTCTACTAGGAATTTGGAGATTAAGTCAATATCCCTCCTCATTCAGTCTCTAGTCTCACTTCTGAGACTACAGGCAAGGATGTCAAATATGGTGTTTTTCTGTGACTTTGGACCCCTGATCAGTAGATTCTGAATGGAGACCACAATACTCATTTCTCATGGGTCACCAAATAGCTATGAAGTAGTAAGATCCTTCATTCACTATTGACATGAGCTGAGTTTGAGCTGACAATCTAGTGGTTAAAGACACTCTTTATACCCATTATCCAATACCATCCAATGTTTGTTAGCTATTGTATTTGATTTAGAGTTGTTATCGGTGACTCTGACCCAGCAGTTTTCAAAGATTTTCTATGATAATTAGTAGTGCAACCAAAAAGTGGTTGACACAGCATAAAAGGACAACCTGTCTGCTTCATAATTCTAAAGCATAACATGTACATCTTCCTGTTCCTCTTTTCCAATAAAGATGTGAGATAAAAGGCATCCTCTTGCTAGCCCCTAATTCAGTTGTCGGCTACCTATGCCAGAAGAAAATCATTTTGCTCTTTTTAACAGAAGAAAAGAATGAAGCACTGGGCTAGCACCACCAATCAGTTGTCATTTTAAGGATGGGAAAAGAGAACATGTTAGCTGCACCTGCTGTTCAAGGACTGAACACTGCTTGTAGCTGAATAAAGACCACAAAGGAAATGAGCTGTTCTAGAAGTGCTGCCCTCTCTGCTCTGCCAGTAAGGATCTGGGTGAATGGTGGGGTTAGCTTGTGAGACGAGGAGCAAAGAGGAGAATGTAAATGCAATAACTATCGAAGGCCTTGCCTGTACTACAGAGCTTTGTTGACAAACGTCAGCTTTTGTAGGCAAAACTGGTGGAGGTGTATGCACTGCCATTTCCCTACCACTGACAAAACTCTCATGCTTTGCTGAAAAAATAAAACCACTTAGATGAGAGGCATAAAGCTTTTTTCAGGAAAACTGTATTGACAAACTGTCAGCAGTGACACTGCGCTTGGTTATGTCCCCACAAATGGCCTTCTTATTTCTCACTGCACTGATCAAGATGGAAAAAGTTGCTTCTCTGTGATAGATGGGGGGAGGGGTTGTAGTATTACTGAAAGCTGATTTATGAGCACAGTTGCCTGTGGGGGGGGGGGGGAGCGTGGAGGGACAACCTTACCCATTTAAAGCAGCAGCTTCTGAGTTTGTATTCTGCTTTATATTCTGTTCTTGGAATGCTTAAGATCCATAGATACATGGTAGCAGAAACTTAGCATGCGGCACAACTTGTTTCCAGTTTCATCTGTTCTTAAGATAAAGCCTGCACACTGCAAAGTCTCAGTTTGAATTGTTCATTCAAAGTTGTGCCTCCCTTCACCATTATTCTGGCCCCTGAAAATACACCGAGGATGCCCATGCAACACCCAGAGAGGCCTGAGAGTGATGTTCTGACACAAGCTGCTGCCAAGGCAGCTGCTACTGCTTCTGGACCAGCTTTTACTTATACCTTCTATGTGACCAATCTCTCATTCAGTACTTGCAAGAAGCTCCAGGTAAAGGCTCTGTCCTACAAAATTAAACTACTGGTTCAGGAAGTACAAAGACCAGAAATGTGTACAACACCTGCCCCTCACTCTCGCAGGACTCTGTTAATGTTCTTGTGCACTGTAGGAGATGTGGTGGAAATAAAACACCAGAGGGAAGGGAGCTTTTAAGAGCCATTCTAAAAGCTGTTTATCTCAGACACTTGCTCTCATTCCCATTTTGAGGATGCTCGTAGCAACTTTCCACTCAAGCTATACAAGATGCATAAAGAGAAGCAGAATTACTCACAGGCTAGCAACATAACACCTTTTAACACAGAGGGAATGCTAAATTAGCTCCCTTGTTAATGTTGTACATGGCATTGGTATTGTGTAGCTAATACTACCAGCATGTTTTCCAATGAAAGTCTTCAACAATATGAAAGAACACTCTAGGAAGCCTTCAAAGTCTCAGTCAATACTAGGTTTATTCATGTTTTATAGTTGTATCAGACATTAATCAGACATCAGGATTAAGTGCTGGTAGCCACAACTGACAGTGTCTAACAAGTTTAGAATCCTAGAATCCTAGGGCTGGAAGAGACCTCAGGAGGTCATTGAGTCCAAACCCCTGCCCAAAGCAGGCCCAACCCCAACTAAATCATCCCAACCAAGACTTTGTCAAACCGGTACATAAAACTTCTGGGGATGGAGATTCCACCCCCTCCCTAGATAAGCCATTCCAGTGCTTTACTTCCCTCCTAGGGAAATAGTTTTTCCTAATATCCAACGTAGACCTGCCCCACTATAACTTGAGACCATTGTTCCTTGTTCTGCCACCTGTCACAACTGAGAATAGCCTCTCTCCATCCTCTTTGGAACCTCCCTTAAGGAAGTTTAAGGCTGCTATCAAATCCCCCCTCACTCTTCTCTTCTGTAGGCCAAATAAGACCAAATCCCTCAGCCTTTTCTCATAAGTTACGTGCTACAGCCCCCTAATCTTTTTGGTTGCCCTCCACTGGACTTTCTCCAATGCATCCACATCCTGTCTGTACTGGGGGGAGGGGACAGAATTGAATGCAATACTCCACATGTAGCCTCACCAGTGCTAAATAAATAGGAATACTCACTTCGCTAGATTTGCTGGCAATGCTCCTTCTAATGCACCCTAATATGCCATTAGCCTTCTTGGCTACAAGGACACAGTGCTGACTCTCATCCAACTTCTCATCCACTGTAACCCCCAGGTCCTTTTCTGTCGAACTGCTGCTTAGCCAGTCAGTCCCCAGCCTGTGACAATCCTTGGGATTCTTTGTCCCAAGTGCAGGACTCTTCATTTGTCCTGCATTTGTCCTCATCAGATTTCTTTTGGGCCAATCCTCCAATTTGTCTAGACTCCAATTTGTCACTCGGGACCCTATCCCTGCCCTCCAGAGTATCTACCTCTTCCCTAGCTTAGTGTCATCCACAAACTTGCTGAGGGTGCCATCTATCCCCTCATCCAAGTCATTAATAAAGATGTTGAATAAAACCATGTCCAGAATCAACCCTTGGGGCACTCCGCTTGAAACTGACTGCCAACCTGACATTGAGCCATTGATCACTACCCATTGGGACCAACAGTCTAGTCAGCTTTCTATTCACCTTACAGTCCATTTATCCAATCCATACTTACTTAACTTGTGGGCAAAAATACTATGGGATACCATATCAAAAGCCTTGCTAAAGTCAAAGTATATTATGTCTACCACCTTCCCTGTGTCCACAGAGCCAGTAACTTTGTCATAGAAAGCAAGAGTGGTCAGGATTGGTCAAGATTAGTGAATGCACGTTAACTATTCCTGATCACTTTCCTCGCTTCCAGGTGCTTCAAAATGGATTCCTTGAGGCTCCCCTACATGATTTTTCCTGGAACTGAGGTGAGGCTGACCAGTGTGTAGCTCCCTGGATTGTTCTTTCTCCCTTTTTTAAGTGCTATTACTGCATTTAAATATACTAAAATGTACCTGATGCTCAGTGATATGTTGTGTTCCTAGCCAACCTACAGCTGCCATAATCTATTAAAAATCATGAGAGCTATCAGACACCTAGCATAAAAAAATGGATATTTAAAACTTTCTCTGTAGATGCCTTTGGAGAAGTCTTCTTTTGTATCTCATTCTTGACAGCAAGAAAGATTGTGCCTGCTCATTAACCATGTTCTCAGCTTCTAATTAGGTGAGTCAAACAGAAACTGTGATTTGAAACCTTGTAAATGTCTGCTCCAGAAATAGGCAGAAACATAAGTCAAATACTTTAAATAAACAAATCAGGATGCCTCCTTGAGGTAAAATGAAAACTACCAAAAGTTCATAAATAAGGTCCTTCTTGTTGTGTTATATTCGTCCTTCTGTGCATAGATAGAAGTCCTATTTCTGCACTAATACATACAGTTCCTGAATCCTGATTTGTAGAAGGAAGAGGAAGTCACTTTGAGGGCTTGAATATTTATGCGTGAAGCTGATGAAGATGGACCACAGTGAGCACCTTAGAGAAGCACAGATAAACTATGGGTGACTAGCAATTCCCATGTTCTTCAGAAGAGAGATACCTTGGGATGTCATTTGCATTATTTCTTCTGAACCTCAGTTCTTTCTTTTCCAGCACCTGTTGGCTTTCCTGGGTCTTGTACCCTTACTTATGCCCAAATCCCTTTGGGGGAAATGAATTATTGCAGAATGATATGGAAACTGTAGCATAAAAAAGAAAGCATTGTTGCACCACGGGATGGTGATGACGGCTGCCAAGTAAATGGAAGACAGGAAGAAGTGATGGTATGACCCAAGGAAAATTGTCCAAAGACAGTGTCTTAAGTCTGATATCCTCCTTTCTCTTCATCCCCTGCCTCAGTTTTTCAGGAAATAGCTCACTGTGACAAAGATTTTTTTCCCTTTGTTTAATGTGAACAGCAGTATTTTGGTAGAAATGTATGAATTCAAGTTGAACATAGTGAATCTGTCACTCCTAGTAAATGTGTGCTGTTGTGAAGTGTCTGAATGCATTGTAGCATGCCTCCCAGGATTCAGACATACTTGGCAGACTTACCATATCTGTTACCCTTAGGACAGACCTAATTTTTTATTTTTTTGTTTTATTTTTTTAAATATACAGACAGAGCCTCAAGCACATTCTGCAATACAGGATTGGAATGACTTTGCCTTGACCTTTTCTGTAAGTGCCCAGGAAATAAATAGATCACAACATTAAGATGACTCTTCTATCTAGATATACACGTTTTTCACAGTGTTCAGCCATCATTCATATGCTTTTGGTCTGCGCCTTCTGCTCGGCTTTCATGCAAAAACCAAAAAAGGAAGGAATACCTCAATATTGACCATTCAGCTCTCTCCAAAAGCTGGAACTAAAGACAACCTCCTTCACCACTGATTCTTTTGCTCTCTTATGAGGAACTTGTACATCTGTGTGCCTTGAGATCTATAAATACATTGTAGAATAAACAATGTTTCCAAGAGAGATTGTCTGTCTGCCCATGGAACAGTTTGTTCTCCTTTGATCAGATGCTGATTTGTACAGATTACAGGTCAAACCTCTCTTGTCTGACACCCTCGGGACCTGAACAACTGAGTTTGCTGGACAAGGGGATGTCAAGGCTTCCTACCAGGCTGTAGGTGCTGCTCCCAGCTGGGGCTGTGTTCCCTGCCCCGGCAACTGCCTCCAGCCCCCGGCTGTGCCAGCCCTGACCAGGGCCACATCCCCCACTGTGACAGCCCCAGACAGATACTGGCCCCACGGCCTCTAGTTCCTGCCAGGGCTGTACCTCTTATGGATACAGCCCAAGCTGCACACCCAGCTGCTGGCCCCAGCCCTTGATGGGATTGCACTCCCCACTACCAGCCCATCCTGGGCTGTGCTTCTAAATCTGGCCAGCCAGGATTCTCTGGTCCAGCACTATCCACTGCCGTCCTGCTGGACTATGGATGCTACTGGACCAGACAGTTCCAGATTTTAGAGGTTCAATCCATATCATCATGAATTACATGAAATACTGAATCAGCAGCCACTCTCATTACAAGGTACTGCTATCTGGAACTCCGTGCTAAGATAATCTTGACTTAAATGCAGTCCTGAATTGGTGATGAATGTACCAGTGGGAGAAGAAAATTAATTAGCACATTTAAATTATTAAACAAGTTAAATATTTATTAATTCTGTATACATTATGTGGAATAATAATATGGGGGAAAACCAATCTGAACACTTCAAACATTTCAGCAGGTTTGTAATAAAACTATCATTGTAGTAATCTATGTAATTGCTAAAATAGTTACACAAAATGCTTTTTATGTGCATCAAATTTATAATTGGGTACTTTAACATTTGTTGTTTGAATTTGAATTTCCTGTATGGATTAAGCCATGAGCGTTGAAGTGTGCTTCCATTAGTAAAATATATATTCATATACTTAGCTTATATATGCTTCACTGCTTTCTGAATTGTTTTGGTTTTCTGATGTGCTTGCTGTTTCCTTAAATAAAAATAAGTCATGGTAGCAACATTTGCCTTCATTAAGTTTTCTTGTTTTTCATAATCCATAATTCTTAGATTTTTAAAAACAACCAGTATGTACTCTTAACAGACAAATGTAGCAAATTATTTCCTGGTTACAAACTTCAGAAATATTATTTTACCTGGATGGCTTGTTTATAAATGTGTGTTTTTTGCAATACTTTCCTGTCCCACCTTTCCTCAGAACTGGTATTGACACATCACCCAAAAGCTGTTTATTTAAACAGATTCTATCTCACTTGTGTAAGCTCAGCAATTTAACAAAAGGAAACTTGTTATGGAGCTTGACAATTCCTTTTTCATAATTTTTAGATGGTTACAAACTAGTGGAAATAGTCCAAGATTCTGCCAGCACTTGAGATAACACAAAGGAGAAATGTTAGAAGACCTGCTTTTGCATGACCAAACAAAGTCATGTTGAAATCAAGGTTGGTAAGTTATAGATTACGCCAATAAAGATCTGGAAATTGTCAAGGTTCCATTACCGGCTTTGGCTTTGCCTCAATATTAGTTGGCAAGTGAAAGAAACCCAACTTTGTCCCATTATATACATGAGTAACAATAGCACGGACTTACTGGTGCAGTAGTATAATGACCCATACCCACCCTTTCACTGCACTTCAGGCAGGGGATTCTGTGGCCCAAAATAGGAGGCTGCATGGTATGGTGTGGGCTCATCAGCCATATATTGAGAGTTTATGGTATACAGAAGTTGTTCTGGCCTGCACAGAGAGTGAGCGAGCTAGTGAGTGTACTCTGAGCTGAATAAGGATGGTGATTGAAATCAACTTAATTCTCAAAACCACAGCAGCACTACTCATCTTGTTTTCTCCTGCTTTCTTCATTGACATCTTTTCAAGTTCCCACTAGAGTCTTCAAGTATATATGACATATGCAGTTAATTACTTCTGATTTTTTCAGTGGGCTTCAGTACAGTTTAATGCTTTTACTCCTTAACACTGTGTACCCAACAGATGCCATTTTGTACCAGACCTATGCTTCATACATTTCTTTACAAAACTGGATAGCACAGAGTGGGAGGAGAAGTGATAGCTAGGAAGGCAGCAGAGGCTGGAGCGGGAGGAGACAGCATGCTCTGCACCAGGGTCTGCAGATGGAGCGGCCCTGGGCAAGCTGCTCTCATCAGCTCTCCTGCTGGAGCTGCAGGTTTTCCTCTACCCAGTGGTTGAGGGTGCAGTGCAGGGCTTGCAGTGCCCCCAGGTGCTGCCACTGGTACTCCTCCATTAGACGGGTGCACCTGCAGAGGCCTTGGGTGTGGGAGGATGTCCCAGGTGGTGTGGTGCACCCTCCACTCGCAGCTGGTCCGGATGTGGAGAACAAAGAAAAATGGTTAGTCATCTGTGGGGACACAGTGCCTGAAGCTCAGCCCCCCTCTGCAAGATGAGGACGACAGTTCTCTGCACCATCAGAGCTGAAGTGCTTGAACACAGGCCATATTCGGGATGTCCAGTGGGCCCTGCTGTCCCCGGGACTGGGAGCTTCTCTGAGACTGCAGACATGCTCCTGTGTCGTGTGCTCAGTCTGTGTATGTGTGTGGGGAAATGTCCCCTGCCTGCTTGGAGAGGGGGCTTGGGGAGGGAGGGTGGCCAGCCCCGGGGTCAGGAGCATGTCATGTCTCTCCAACAGGCTAAGGCCCATGTGTGGCAGCCTGCTGGGGCCATGTGCCCAGGAGTGGCACAGCACATGCTTGCACATGCACATGTAGCTGCCCAAGTGTGTAGTGCCTAGTTCTCTCTCCTTCCCACCCCCCACCCCCTACCCACTGCATAATGGGAAAATGCCAGCCTCAAACAATGCCTGGGACATGTCTGCGGAGACAGTGTGGGGGTCCTGGCTGAGCTGGGTGGTGATGCTGGCCTCAGCCAGCTCCTGGCCCTCTTCCTCCTCCTCTGTACCATCATCGGGGCCCCCAGCAAGGACATCAGCCAGCTCCATCTGGAGTCAATGATCACCTGGGAGGGACGGACTGTCCCGCCCCCCAGGATGCAGTCCAGGGCATCAAGGCAGGGGCAGCTGTCCTGACTCTGCCCCGGGTCGGGAGCTGCCCTGTCTGGCCCTGGCATAGGCCTGCCGCAGCTCTTTAATTTTCATCCACACCTGTTCCAGGGTGCAGATGTGGCTTCAGTCAGCCAGGCTGGCAGCCATATGGCCATAGACCGCTGCGTTCCTGCATCTAGTGAGGAGATCCTGTAGGTTGGGGGCATCCCCCCAAACCTGAATAAGGTCCATGACCTCTGCACTAGAACTCCACACTAGACCTTCTCTTCCAGCCCCTGGCAGGCTCCTGGGAGCTGGTGGACTGCTCCTGGAGAGCGGTGGAAGGCTGGCTGGTACCGGCTTCCTGGCTCATCTTGGTCAGGGGCAGCGGCTGTAACTGAGGGGCTGGCAGGCCTGCTGGTAGCCACACAGCCTCTAAAAAGACTCTGCTCCTTTAAGGGCTCTGGAGGGGAGGGGGGCGGAGAAGAGTTTTCCTGATGTGTGTCAACGTGGCCAGCAGGGCACCCTGGGAAGAGCTGGAGGCCCTCTATTTGAATTAGCTCCTATTCCCTGCCTTCACACGCCTATTCCGAAATAGCTATTTCAGAATGGGCACTATTCCTCATAGAATGAGGTTTACAGATTTCAAAATAAGCTGTCTGCTATTTCAAAATAATTTTGAAATAGCGGTTTGGCTGTGTAGACGTGAGCAAAGTTATTTTGAAATAATGGCTGTTATTTCGAAATAACTTTGCTGTGTAGACATGCCCTAAGAGACAGGTAAAAGTGAAATAAGCTAATTTTGGGGCAAATCATATAGCTGTGCCTTTTTTATAAATAAAGTTCAATTTGCCTAAAAGATAACAGTATGGTGCCTGGAGTCACAAGTATGTATCTGGTAATAATAGTAGTTAGGTATAGAAGACTAGCCTCCTGGTAAATTTACTGGAAACTGGGTAATGTGAATATTTTTAGTAATACTGATAATGGATTGGTGACTTTTATGTACATTTCAGTGAGTAGTACTAGTGACTCAGCCAAAGTAGGAAAAGTGTATCCAGACTTGATAGAGAATGGGAGATATTTAATGCCCTGAAAATTCCAGTCGTAACTTTATTCTGTAGCTAAAAAAAATCACTCCAGTCAAGAGGGTTTTAAAACAAGGTTTTAGAAGTGATCTTAAACAGGGGTTAAAGAGGAAGTTGTATGCACTGGGATAGATTTCACCTTTGTGGTTTTGCATAGATATTTGCTCTAATAAATACTGAGCTGTGCTTTTACTTAGTTTTTTCTTAAGAGTTAGAAAATTCCTCTGCTTTTATTTTACTGAAGGAGCAAAAGACATGGTCAAGTCAGCTTTGCATGGCACTTCATACACATGTAGATCTTGATGAAAACCAGCAATAGGAGGCATTGTCTGAATCCTATTTGCTCAGTTATTGGAAGGTGTAGCAGATGTGCCAAAGATCAAATGGACTTTGAGAGACAGCAGAAGGGGAATGTAGAAAGAGATCACTCATAATCGCTTAGCCTGTATCTGTCTTTTAGATGAACAGAAGTTTTCAGCCTCCCAAACTATTACTTCAGCATGTTTTATTGTACAAGTACATTTTTTTGGGTTAAAAGCACCCGTTTTCTTAAAGGACCAGATTGAGGCTGTATTCTAGTGAGTGCTTCAATAACCCTGAAAAGTGCACCTTCCAAGTGTGTGAAATAGCTTTTCTTCTAGTTCACACAGTGAATATGAAAGGGTAATAGCTCAGATCTGTTTCCTGCATTTTACATTTCTTTCCTATAAACTGTCTACTGTGCCTTCATATTCATATAGGACATGGAAGGGATATCTATACCGATTCCTAAGTTTTATATATATATATATATATATATATATATATAGTAGCCCAGTGTCTGAGAGTCTGTAACACTTAGGTACACGGTCACGGCCCCCTGATGTACATGGCTCAGTGCTCGGCTGAGCCGCCACGGAGGGAGGAGGAGGGGGGCGGGGCGCTGATGTACACGACCAGGGGGTGGGGCCGTGTACATCAGCGCCCCGCCCCCTTCTCCTCCCCCACAGTGACCCACTTCATTGGGGGTGGGGGGACTGGCCTGGAAGAGAGCGGTGCTGGCCAGGAAGGGGGGGGGCACCTGGAAACAGCTAACGGGAGGGGCAGAGGGGACAACGGGGCTGGCTGCGGGATATCGGGGGAGGACCACCGGCTGGGAGGGGGCGGGGCTGGCTGGGAGTAAGGGGGGGGAAGCACAGCTCGGTGGGATCGGGGGCCATGAGGGTGGCTGGGAAGAAGGGGGGCGGGAAGCAGAGCTGGCGGAGGCGGGGAGAGGTGCAGCGGTGCAGGCTGGGGAGATCAGGAAGAGGAACAGGCTGTCAGGAAGCAGAGCTGAAGGTGGGGTGCAGGGGGGCTGGCTGGGGAAGATCAGGAGGGGAAGTGGGAGAAAACCGGCCAGCCAGGAAGGTGGGGTTGTGAGCAAATTGGCCAGCGGGGAGTGGGATTGACCTGGGCACTTGCTCCCTGTCCTGCGCAGGCTTCCCCTCCTCCTCACACTCAACCGACTGAGGGCTCTTAGCGGCAATCACGGCCCCGCCTCTCAGCTGGGACTCCCAGCTGCTCCCCACGCCCACGCCAGGCTTCCGTCCGATGCACAGCCAGAAAAATCAGAAAATACCGGACATTGCACGTATCCAATATTTTCTGATTTTTTTTACCGGACAGAGCACGCAAATATTGGACTGTCTGGTACAATGCCTGATACCTGGCAACCCTACCCACCTCTCCTCTCCCGTAGCAGCCTGGCTGAGTGCGCAACAGTCAGCCGAGCCGCCATGGAGGGAGGGGAAGGAGGCAGGGCGGTGATGTACACAGCCAGGGGACAGGGCCGGGTACGTCATCGCTACCCCTTCCCCTCCTGCTGTGGCGCTCAACTGAGTGCTGTGCCCCTCAGCCGGGCCACCGCGGGGGAGCCAGCAGCCAAGGGGCTATTTGGGCTCTCCTGCAGTGGAAGGAGAAGGGGGGGCGGGGCAGTGACATACACGGCCCCGCTTCCTGGCTGTGTACTTTACCGCCCTGCCCTCCTCCCTCGTGGCAGCCCAGCTGCGCAGGCAGCAATCAGCCAAGTGCCACAGCAGAAGGGGAAGGGGGGCGGGGAGAGACGGAGGGGAGGGAGAGGCAGGAGGAGGAGGAGGAGAAGAGAAAGGGAGAGTGAGAGGCAGGAGGGGGAAAAGAGAAAGAAAGAGATGGAGAGAGAGTCAGAAGGCGAGAGAGGCAGGAGGTGAAGGAGAGCTGAGACAGAGAGGGGGAGGCAGTAGGAGGAGAGAGAGAGAGAGAGACGGCATGAGAGACCGGAGGCTCAGGAGAGAAGACCAAGGTGGAGGAGAGACCTGAAAATCCCGTCTTATGACAGACTAATTGGCTAGTGCATATATATATATATATATATATATATATATATATACACACATGCACACACACTTTTTTCTTTTAGAATTTAGAGTACATTGCATCAGCACGATTGATCTTACTACATTGTAACAGTGCAAGTGCTGTGCTGGTAACATAACTAATGCTACACAGTCTGATGTGTAATTAATGCAACAGTCACAGTGTGAAAGCTGCTTGCAGGAAATAAAAATGTACCCTAGATGTTGGTAGATAATTAACAGGTGCAATATGAAGGGTTGTAATTTAACTGTTATCCATTGGAACAAACCATGACTGTTCATGAGGCAGTAAAGTACAATGCTCAGACTTGTGGGCTAAAGAGCTAGAACTGTGGTTTTCAAAACTGGAATTGGAGGTAAAGGTATGCGACTGTGAAGGATTTTTTTTTAAAGTACAAATCCATTGGGGTAAGGAAATAATGGGACATTATTTGACAGTAAAGAAGTAGAAGATTTGTTGGCACCTGAAAATTGGAGAAACTTTGCATCACTGATTGGGTTTTTACGCAGCTATATATCTCCTGCATGATAGGGATATTAAGCTTTATTGGCAATTTTAACTAACTAAAGTACCCTTTATGATTATATCTTGCTATTGAGATTTTGACATTTGGTAAGCAGTTTTGGAAATTACCTAATAGAGCTTATAGAAACATTTGAAATTAGCATTTGGCAAGAAGGGGAAAAAAGCCCATTCTGTGTTCAGAACATCTCTGTTCATCTTCTGTCATAACAACAATAAATGGTATGAAATCTAGACTAATGGGAGTTTGAGTTTTGTTTTACAATTGTTAGATTGTATCATTCTCAAGTGTATCTAGTTTATTTGTTTACCATTCCCCTCTGTAAAAGAAAAGGTCGGGTATTCCCCAAAATAGGAAAAGTGGACAAGATCAGGAGAGGGTGGGAAAAAGCAACAGTACATTGACCTTTTTTGCTACCCATGGTCTTGTCCATGTAGCTACTGGAGATGATTGAATAGCTCAGTAAAATTCTGGACAAGATTGTTCACTTTTTGGAACTGATCTCCCTCTTTCCTCATTTGCTACTGTAAAAATGGAGGCAAATTTCAAAATGAAGTTGCATATCTGCAGTGCCCATGACTGTGTTTATAGAATCATAAAACACTAGAACTGGAAGGGACCTTGAGAGGTCATTGAGTCCAGTCCCCTGCCCTCATGGCAGGACCCAGTACTGTCTAGACCATCCCTGATGATGTTTGTCTAACCTGCTCTTAAATATCTCCAGAGATGGAGATTCCACAACCTCCCTAAGCAATTTATTCCAGTGTTGAACCACTCTGACAGTTAGGAAGTTTTCCCTTATGTCTAACCTAAGCCTCCCTGGCTGCAGTTTAAGCCCATTGCTTCTTGTCGTATCCTCGGAGGCTAAGGACAACAATTTTTCTCCCTCCTCCTTGTGACACCATTTTAGATACCTGAAAACTGCTAGCATGTCCCCTCTCAGTCTTCTCCTTTCCAGACTAAACAAGCCCGATTCTTTCAGTCTTCCTTCATAGGTCATGTTCTCTAGACCTTTAATCATTCTTGTTACTCTTCTCTGGACCTTCTCCAATTTCTCCACATCTTTCTTGAAATGTGGTGCCCAGAACTGGACACAATACTACAACTGAGGCTTAATCGGCGCAGATTAGAGCAGAAGAACGACTTCTTATGTCTTGATCACAACACACTCGTTAATGCATTGTTTAGCTTATGGTCCACTATAACCCCTAGAACCTTTTCTGCAGTACTCCTTCCTAGACAGTCACTTCCCATTCTGTATGTGTGGATACGTCTAAACTACATGCCTCTGTTGGCAGAGGCATGTAGATTTGTTTGTTCAGCAAAGGTAAATGAAGCCGCGATTTAAATGATCGTGGCTTCATTTACATTTACATGGCTGCCGCGCTGAGCCAACAAACAGCTGATCAGCTGTTTGTCAGCTCGCCGCTAGTCTGGCCGTTCCCCCTGTCGACATCAAAGCCCTTTGTTGGAAGCCCCGGTAAACCTCATTCCAGGAGGAATAACGGGGCTGCCGACAAAGGGCTTTGACGTCGACAGGGGGAACGTCCAGACTAGCAGCGAGCCGACAAACAGCTGATCATCTGTTTGTCAGCTCAGCACGGCAGCCATGTAAATGTAAATGAAGCCGCGATCATTTAAATCGCGGTTTCATTTGCCTTTGCTGATCTGTCTAATCTACATGCCTCTGCCGACAGAGGCATGTAGTCTAGACACAGCCTGTGAGACTGATTATTCCTTCTTAAGTGGAGTACTTTGCATTTGTCTTTATTAAACTTCATCCTATTTACCTCAGACCATTTCTCCAGTTAGTCCAGATCATTTTGAATTGTGACCCTATCCTCCAAAGCAGTCGCAAACTTAATAAGCATATTCTCTATGCCAAAATCTAAATAGTTGATGAAGATATTTAACAGAACAGGTCCCAAAAGAGATCCCTACGGAACCCCACTTGTTATGTCTTTCTAGCAGGATTGTGAACCATTAATAACTACTCTCTGAGAATGGTTATCTAGCCAGTTATGAACCTACCTTATAGTAGCCTCATCTAAGTTGTATTTGCCTAGTTTATTGATGAGAAGATCATGTGAGACTGTATCAAATGCCTTACTAAAGTCTAGGTATACCACATCCACTGTTTCTCCCTTATCCACAAGACTCATTATCCTGTCAAAGAAAGCTATCAGATTGGTTTGACATGATTTGTCATCTTCCAGGTGTTTACAGATGCATTCCTTAATTATTTGCTCCATTATCTCTCCTGGCACAGAAGTTAAACTGACTGGTCTTGTAGTTTTCTGGGTTGTTCTTATTTCACGTTTTATACATGGGCACTATATTTGCCATTTTCCAGTCTTCTGGAATCTCTCCCGTCTTCCATGATTTTTCAAAGATGATAGCTAAAGGCTCAGATACCTCCTCTATCAGCTCCTTGAGTATTCTAGAATTCATTTCATCAGGCTCTGGTGACTTGCAGACATCTAACTTTTCTAAGTGATTTTTAATTTGTTCTTTTTAAATTTTATCTTCTAAATCTACCCCCTTCCCACTAGCATTCACTATGTTAGGCATTCCTTCAGACTTCTTTGTGAAGACTGAAACAAAGAAATCATTAAGCATCTCTGCTGTTTCCAAGTTTCCTTTTACTGTTACTCCCTCCTCACTGAGCAGTAGGTCTACCCTGTCCTTGGTCTTCCTCTTGCTTCTAATATATATATAGAATGTCTTCTTTCCCTTTATGTCTGTAGCGAGTTTGAGCCTTTGCCTTTCTAATCTTTCCCCTGCATACCTGTATTGTTTGCTTATATTCATCCTTTGTAATTTGTCCTAGTTTCTACTTTTTATAAGACTCCTTTTTTATTTTTAGCTCATGCAAGATCTGCTGGTTAAGCCAAGGAGGTCTTTTACCATTCTTTCTATCTTTCCTACGCAGCGGAATAGCTTGCTTTTGGGCCCTTAATAATGTCCTTTTGAAAAAACTGCCAACTCTCTTCAATTGTTTTTCCCCTTAGTCTTGCTTCCCATGGGACCTTACTGTCGTACCTCGGTGTTCTGTACCTTGGTACCTTCGGTGGTCTGAACTGTCAGTGTCGTCTGGCCTGGATCGTCCTGGCGCGCTCCTGACAGAACCTCTACTCTGTCAGTGATGATAAACTTTCGGCTGCATGCGTAACAATTGGTACTCCCTTTATCTAGAGTGTTAGACCCCGTGCACTTGGGTCAACACAGGAGATCTGAGAGGCCCCAGAAACAACAGATGCAGGCAAGGTTTGAAATCAATCAAGCAGGTTTATTGTCAAATGCGAAGCTCTACCAGTTGGTAACAGATCAGTACAATATTATACCACTGGGTACTATGGCCCGTGTTGACAAGGTACCAACACCGGGAAGGCCTATTGCCATATAACAGATATTAACAGCAGTCAGTCAGAGTTAAGTTACTGTGCATTCTGTAAGTTTAGGCAATGACACCTGCCGTTCAGGTGCCTAGTGCGCGCTCCCCCCCACCCCAGGCCGGCCGGAGAGCACCTTTTGCGGTGTCCTTTTATAGATAGGTACAAACAACTTACATCACTTCTTTACGCACCAGGTTGCCACCCTCTGTTGCCTAGTTACCACCCCTTACCTTATGGAAGGGGGGCTTACTTACTATCCTTCATGCTGTCAATCCCAGCTGGTCCTGAACCTCGGTCGGTATGTGCATTAGTTTTGGGGGAGTCTTTGTACAAAGACATTTCTTATTAAGATGTTCTGCTACTCCCCTTTGGCTTACAGTCTGTACCCAGTGCCTCCGTGTCCTTCCATGCTCTACCTAACTTACACAATTATCAGTAGAGCTCTTTCTTAGCTCCTGTGTTACTGAACCAAAGTCTTGCTCACTAGATTGCAGGCCTGTTGCTGTTTTCATGTTACAGGCCTCTATTTAGGCCTACTTACTCCATGTTACTAACCCTCAACTTACTACACTCACCTACCAGCTCTCTGAGCTTACCAAAAACTGCCTTCCTGAAATCCATTGTCTCTGTTTTGCTGTTCTCCCTTGTACCATTCCTTAGAATCGTGAACTCTATGATTTCATGATAACTTTCACCCAAGCTGCATTCCACTTTCAAATTCTGAACCAGTTCTTCCCTATTTTTTAAAATTAAATCTAGAACAGCTTCCTCCCTATTTTGAGTTTTCATATCCCCAACTCATAACTCTAAAGAAATGGGCTGTGCCCACAAAAGCTCATAATACTATCTAAATGTTTTGTTAGCCTATGAAGTGCTACCAGACCATTTGTTGTTTTTTCCCCTCCCTAGTAGCTGTCTCAGTCTTCTGAAATAAAAAGTTGTCTTCAGTTGTCTTCAGTGCAGTCCAAAAACTTATTGGATAGCCTGTGCCCTGCTGTGTTAATTTTCCAAAATATGTCAGGATAGCTGAAGTACCCCATCATTGGCAAATCCTGTGCTTTGGATGATTTTGTTAGTTGTTTATAAAAAGCCTCGTCCAACTCTTCTACCTGGGTACGTGGTCGGTAGTAGACCTCTAGCATGGCATCTCCCTTGTTTTTTTTACCCCTTTTAGCCTAACCCAGATACTCAACACATCTGTCTCCTACGTCCCTCTCCACCTCAGACCAAGTGTACCATTTTTACCATAAATGGTAAACACCTCCCTTCCCCCCCCATCTGTCCTTCCTGAGTAAGCTGTACCTTTCTATACCAATATTCCAATCGTGTGTATTATCCCATCAAGTCTCTGTGATACAACTATGACATAGTTGTATTTATTTATTAGCACTTCCAGTCTGCTTATTACCCATACTTCTTGCATTTGTATATACGCATCTAAGATACTGATTTGATCTTGCCTCCCAGTTCTGCCTTGCCCCTCTTTTTTCTCTGCTATTATAAACCACATTCCCGACCCATCTCCCAGGTCCCCATGTTCTTTACTTACCTGTGGGCTTTGGATACCTGTCCCCGTCAAACCTAGTTTAAAGCCCTCCTTACTAGATTAGTCGGTCTGTATCCAAATACGGTCTTCCTTTCCTCGAAAGGTGAACCCTATCCCTGCTTAGCAGTTCTTCCTGGAATAGCATCCCATAGTTGAGGAAGCCAAAGCCCTCCTGGCAACACCATCTTCACAGCCAGGCATTCACCTCCAGGATGCACCTCTCTGTCTGGGTCCCTACTTTTGGACAGGAAGGATTGAAGAGAATACCACCTGTGCTGCAGACTCTTTCACCCGTACTCCCAGAGCCATGTAGTCACTCTTGATCCACTCAGTGTAACATCTTATAGTATCATTAGTGCCCACATGGATGAGTAGCATGGGGTAGTAGTCAGAGGGCCAGATGATCCTCGACAGTGCTGCTGTAATGTCTCAGATTCGGGCCTCTGGCAGGCAGCGTACCTCCTGAGATGACATGTCAGGGTGACAGATGGGCGTCTTCGTCCCTCTCAGAAGAGAGTCTCCAACCACCACTACTCTACATTCCCTCCTTGCAGTGGTGGCAGCAGACCTCCCAGCCTTGGTGGTACGAGGCTTCTCCTCCTCTGCTGTAGGGGGTGATTCCTTATCTGCTGTATCAAGAAGAGCATAATGGTTTCCTAGTACCACAGTGGGAGAGTTCGGAGCAGGGATGGAGGACTGCCTGCTGCCAGAAGTAACCAGCTGCCAGTGTCCACCCTGAGCCGTCTCCTCCTCCACCAGTGGTGTGTCCACAGTCCTGTGTACTGGGACAGCTACCTCAGCTGTCTCCTCATGACTACTGTCCAGGAATTGCTCGTGGATTTGGATGCTCCTCAATCTAGCCATTTCCTCCTGTAGCTCTCCCACGTGCTGCCTGAGAGATTCCACCAGCAGGCACTTTCACACTGGATGGTCCCCCCAGCTTGGATTTCAGTAAGTGGGAATTGCAAGCCACAGTCCCTGCAAACCCACACCAGGATCTGGGCAGAGGCATCCATGCTCAGGCGTTCTGTCTGGCTACAGGTGCAGGAGACAGAAGCAGTGCTGGCACAGATGTTGTGGGTCTTCCTGACCATAGCAGGCCTCCCTCTGTCAAACTCCCTCTTAAACTCCTTTGTCTGCAGCCCCCTGTCCGCTTTGCTTTATAGATGTCAAGGCAAGAAGGAATAAATTGCAGTGGAAGAGGAAATCCTATATCTATTTCCTAAGAAGTTACAAGTGCACAGATTAATGAATATATGGCATGATCTCTACTTAGCCATAAAGAGACTGAAGCATTGTAAATTAACCATCCATAACATAGCTTGACAATTTCCTATGCTCAAAAAGCCCTTCCTAAATATACAAAATATTTTAAATGTGAAAAAAATCCATATTAGTGCAGCCAGACAGATAGTGCTTCATTAAGTCAACCCTTTACAGGCCTATTTCTTGTTTTGTGACCTACAGGCAAAACTGCAATAATACAAGTACTATTTTCAGTTGGTGTGACAGAAACTGTTTTTTTCCAGTATCAAAGCTACTTGATCAGATAAGGTTTTCCTTGTCAGCGTTTGCTAAACCTTTTGGTTGGGAGGCTAGGAATCATTAGAGTGAGCTTCTAGCTGCAGCTACCCTACAGCTTCGTTGTGTCTGCCTACATGGTATTTAACAATGATGCAACCACATGAAAAAAGCAAGTCTTGGACTAATGATGAGAATGCATTGGTTATGCAGCTGCATGGAGAGATACAGAAATAGGATAGCAAAAGTGAGAGGGTTGGTGAGTGGGGAGATGCTACTTGTTCTTTTCTTCCCAAGTGGCTGTAGTTCTGTTTGAGGAACAAGGTACACTTGAAGTACCAATCTTGCACTATTTTTACACTTACATCTATTAGAAGTCCCAGTTGAGGACACAATTTAGTGTTTGCTTAACTCCCACTGTGGTTAATGGGAATTAAGCATGTGTTTAAAGTTGAAACATATACTTACGTATGTTTTGCAGTGTTGTGCTGCATTGGGGCAGGAATCCATACTCCATGTTGCATGCTAAATACAAATACTTTCTCCTTGTCCTGAGTCTATGCCTATCCCTCAGAGGACCTACCATGCTACCTTCACTCATGGGGAGCAATACTTGACTACAAGGCAGAATTTGGCCTTTGATGTAGCTACATCAGGATTCAACAGGAAAAAGTTATTTTACACTTGGCTGCAGTGATTGGCCCAGCTACTGATGAGATGCACACTTTGGCCACCTTTCCTCTAATTAAATTCATTTCCAGAGTCTAAAACACCCAGAAATCCATTTGGTCCCCCAGTACACCAATGAGTATTGTCACCATTGGTATTGTCTCCTCTGAAGCAGTTGACAGAACAAAGAAACTATGTTAACTTTGCTGCCATCTTGTCCCCAGTTTTGTCCCCATATCTGCAGGGTATGTTTGGGAGCATGCATTAGTGCTGTCTTATTGGTTTTTGATAAGCACCTTCAATTTCTTGTGCTTGCAACATTAGTACTGTTCATGCATTGTAAATTCAGTATATTTTAAAGGAAAGAACGAAATGTGAGGTTTTGATGAAATATCTGCCTTCCTGTATTAACCCAAGTTTAATGAACGCATTAATTTACTTGCTATCCTTTAACTCCATATTCTCATGGGTAGCCAGAGATTTATTTCAGTCTCCAATTTTGGTTTGTTGTTCATCTTGAAGCATTTAGTACTTAAGTACACTGGATTAATGTACTGTTTTCAAAAACAGCTAGATTTTAATTCTTCCAGTTTTTTAAAAAAGATAGGGAACAGGTGTGTGTAATATCCAGGCTATTGACTTTTTTCCTATACTGTACCTGAAAATAAGCAATTTTTCCTTGTTGAGGCAGAGTAACGTTCAACACCAATGACTGAAGAAATAACATTTGACAAATGAAGCATCTTAATAATGATGGTTATTAATAGAGTTTTATTTAATACAGTGATAGAAATGTAGCCGTGTTAGTCTGGGGTAGTTGAAGCAAAATGCAGGACAATATAGCACTTTAAAGACTAACAAGATGGTTTATTAGATGATGAGCTTTCGTGGGCCAGACCCACTTCCTCAGATCAAATAGTGGAAGAAAGTAGTCACAACCATATATACCAAAGGATAGAATTTAAAAAAATGAACAAATATGAAAAGGACAAATCACATTGCAGAACAGAAGGGGGATGCGGGGGGGGTGGGAAGGGGGAGGAAGGAAGGTAAGTGTCTGTGAATTGCTGATATTAAAGGTAGGGAGAGTGGGATGTTTGTGAGTTAATGGTATTACAGGTGATAATTGGGGAAACTGTCTTGGTAATGGGTGAGAAAGTTCAAAGACTTGTTAAGTCCCTGTTGGTAAGTGTCGAATTTTAACATGAATGACAGTTCAGAGGATTCCCTTTCAAGTGCAGATGTAAAAGGTCTTTGTAGCAGAATGCAGGTGGCTAAGTCATTTAGAGAGTGTCCTTTCTGGTTAAAGTGGCAAGAAACTGTTTTCTCTTTGTGATCTTGTCTGATATCTGTTTTGTGGGCATTAATCCTTTGGCGAAGTGTCTGAGATGTTTGTCCAATGTACATAGCAGACGGACACTTTCGGCACATGATAGCATAGATTATATTTCTGGATGCGCAGGAATATGTGTTCTTGATCTTATAGCTCACTTGGTTAGGTCCAATAATGGTATCAGCAGAATGAATATGTGGACAAAGCTGGCAACGGGGTTTGTTGCAAGGGAAGGTACCAGGGTTGGTATTAGTGTGGTATGTCCTGTGGTGGTTGGTAAGAATCATCTTGAGGTTAGGTGGTTGTCTATAGGAGACTATGGGTCTGTCTCCCAGAGCCTCTTTGAGTATGGTATCCTGTTCCAATATAGGCTGTAGTTTATTGATAATGTGTTGGACTGGTTTAAGTTGGGGGTTGTAGGTGATGACAAGTGGTGTTCTATTGTTGGTTTTCTTGGGTCTGTCTTGAAGTAGATGGTTTCTAGGTATTCGTCTGGCTCTTTCAATTTGCTTTTTTGTTTCTCTGGGTGGGTAGTTGAGATTTATAAATGCTTGGTAGAGATCCTGAAGCTTCTGGTCTCTGTCAGTGGGGTTAGAGCAGATGCGGTTGTATCGAAGGGCTTGGCTATAGACGATGGATCGTGTGGTGTGTTCTGGATGGGAGCTGGATGCATGTAGGTAACTGTATGAGTCAGTGGGTTTTCTGTAGAGAGTGGTGTCTAATTTTCCATTGTTGATTTGTACGGTGGTGTCCAGGAAGTGGATCTCTCGTGTAGAATGGTCCAGGCTGAGGTTGATGGTGGGGTGTAGGTTGTTGAAATCTCTGTGGAATATCTCCAGTGTTTCTTGGCCATGTGTCCAGATCATAAAGATGTCATCGATGTACCGTAGGTAGAGGAGGGGTGAAAGGGGACGGGAGTTGAGGAAACGTTGTTCTAGGTCAGCCATAAAGATGTTAGCATACTGTGGGGCCATGCGTGTACCCATGGCTGTGCCGCTGATCTGGAGGTATAAGTTGTTCTCAAACCGGAAATAATTGTGGGTGAGAACAAAGTTACATAGGTCTGCTATCAGGTTGGCAGTAGTGTCCTCTGGGATAGTGTTTCTAATTGCTTGTAATCCGTCTTCATGTGGGATGTTGGTATATAGAGCTTCTACATCCATGGTGGCAAGGATGGTATTATTGGGGAGGTTATCGATGTTTTGTAGTTTCCTTAGGAAGTCAGTAGTGTCTCGGAGATAGCTGGGGGTATTGGTTACGAAGGGTTTGAGAAGAGTGTCTACATAGCTGGATAGACCAGTAGTGAACTTTCTCACCCATTACCAAGACAGTTTCCCCAATTATCACCTGTAATACCATTAACTCACAAACATCCCACTCTCCCTACCTTTAATATCAGCAATTCACAGACACTTACCTTCCTTCCTCCCCCTTCCCACCCCCCCGCATCCCCCTTCTGTTCTGCAATGTGATTTGTCCTTTTCATATTTGTTCATTTTTTTAAATTCTATCCTTTGGTATATATGGTTGTGACTACTTTCTTCCACTATTTGATCTGAGGAAGTGGGTCTGGCCCACGAAAGCTCATCATCTAATAAACCATCTTGTTAGTCTTTAAAGTGCTATATTGTCCTGCATTTTATTTAATACAGTTTTTTAAATTTTTATTACAGTTATAAAATGTTCAGGCTGTTTATCATCTTCTCTGCTACTAAAAATAAGATGATTCTTATTTAACTGAGCATCCCCCAATTAAACATTACTGAAATGTTTAAAAAATGTTTGTTTTGTTTTTTTCAGGCCCAGCTAAAATGGGTCCTTTGCCCCAAAGAATTTACCTTTAGGTAGAGAACAAGGAGGAAAAAAATTAGGCAGAGATTATTTTCTTATTCACATTTATATGTTTTAATACCAACAATTTGCATTGCCCTTTCATTGCAACTTCTGAGAGCTTCAGTTTTGTAAACATTAATTCACTGAAGTCTCCGAGCAGCTATTAAGTAAATAGTTATTTCACAGATGGGGAAACTGAGGAACAAGCTAAAAAATGTCCTGAAGGCCATCACACAAGAAGCCTGTAACACTGCTGGGAGTAGAACCTAGATCAGGGCTACTCAACTTCAGAAGCACCAGGGGCCACAATGATGCAGCACATGCTGAGGGCCTCAACTTAAGTGTTGTTGCATATACATGAAAAAATATATGCAAATATAAGCAAAGAGCTTCTTTCACACTGACGGGCATGAATACAAAGATTAAGGCAAGACTACACAACACACAGGCCCCATTTAAATTAGTTCTGCTGATATTAATAAAATGCAGTATTTACCCGATTTCTACCCATGTGACAGAACTTCTAATGAGCAATGACAGTCCAGGAATTTACCTACTAAAACGCATCTCAACAGCAGACTATTATATTGACTTGCCATTGTGGAGTGTGTTCCCAGTAGAGGCCATGTTCAAAGGATCCCACCCGCAGGCTGCACATAGAGCCCTGTGTAAACCCAAACTGCACCACGGGCCGCATGTTGAGTAGCCCTGGCCTCGATAGTCTAAGCTACATTTTAGCCTTTTGGCCAGTTCCTTTCTGTCCCTAAAATGGTCTTATAAACATCTAACCTATAATATTCATAGAGGGGCATGAATTGTTTTCGTGGTAAGTGACTGAATGTCAAGACACATCTTGGAACTACATGTTCAAACAATTTTGTTTTCCTTATACTCTTCCTTCTCTGCCTCAATCTCTTTTTCATGACATTAGTTATGTAGCCTGTTGCCATAGAGTTGAAAAGACCTCAAAGAGAAGACAACATGAATATCTGCATGTAGTAGCTCAGCTCATTCCACTATTAGTAATTAGTTTCTGCTTGTTGAGAAACTACTAGTCTCTCTAACCTAAAATCATTAGTGATCTCTAGCACTTAAAGTAACCTTTACCCCGTTACCCCTACTTTATCACATACAGACTCAGGGGAGGTCTCTCTCCCCACAGCTGCCCCAATAGTTAAAGGAAATGTGTAAGGGTCGCTTCCCTAGACTCACTCTGAAATCTGGTCAGCTGACTCCACTTTCTTCTCAGTGCAGCAGTGACAAGAATGGAATTGCCTGTTCTGCAAAGCAAGTATTTACAGTTAGATTTTTTTTTCCCAAAAAAACACTCAAGACCAGATTCTCATAAGATTTTAGTTTATTTTTAGGTACCTAACAGGAAACATATTTTCAAAAAAGTGCCTAATACCTATCAGCTCCTATTGTGACATTTAAAGCCAGGTTCTCAGCAAAGCTCAGCATGCTGGGCCTGATAGTAAACAAAAGTGTTTTTATTAAGTGCCCAAGAAGTAGGATTTCAGTGGTTGCAAGTGAAGACAGATCCAATAAATTACTACATTAAAATAAATAGAAATCCCTAGGTAGTTCCAGTTTATGAAGTTTCAGGAACTGTTTAGGGTTAGCTTCAAGTCAGAGCTGGTTTTTTACTCTGACTTGGGGCTCCAGCTAGTCAGAGTTCTTGGTGTCTTCTTAGGATGTGCCAGACAGTTTCAAATGCCAGACAAAGACAAAGGGATGTAGGATTCTTATTGCTTAAACAGACTGTCCTGAAGTTGGGAATCTTTTGTTTGGCCTCCCTCTTTCCCATGTAAAAACACCAAGTTCATAATCGATTCCAATACCAGGTGGCATGGTCACATGTCTTTCAAGACCAACTACCTTGACCTTCAAGACAGACAAACAAGGCTGTCTGCAGCAATTGAGTTGATCACCAAGCCATTAGGCTTGTGAGGCAGCAGTAATGGCTGTCATTAGCACATTTGATAGGATAACAAGCCTTGTGCGTAAGGAAGAAGCAGCGGTTGTGGTATACCTAGACTTTAGTAAGGCATTTGATACAGTCTCACCAATAAAAGTAGGCAAATACAACTTAGATGAGGCTACTATAAGGTGGGTGCATAACTGGCTGGATAACCGTTCTCAGAGAGTAGTTATTAATGGTTTGCAGTCATACTGGAAGGGCATAACAAGCAGAGTTCTACAGGGGTCTGTCTGGGGACCAGTTCTGTTCAATATCTTCATCAATGATTAGATGATGGCCCAGAGAGAATGATAATAAAGTTTGCAGATGATACCAAGATGGAAAAGGCTACACATGCTTTGGAGGCTAGGGTCATAATTCAAAATGATCTGGACAAACTGGAGAAATGGTCTGAGGTAAAGGACAAATGCAAAGTTCTCCACTTAGGAAGGAGCAATCAGTTTCACACATAGGGTACGTCTAGACTACATGCCTCTGTCGCCAGAGGCATGTAGATTAGGCTACCAGACATAGGAAAATGAAGCAGCGATTTAAATAATCGCCGCTTCATTTAAATTTACATGGCTGCCTCACTGAGCCGACAAACAGCTGATCAGCTGTTTGTCGGCTCAGCGCGATAGTCTGGACGCGTGGGTGTTGACATCAAAGGTATTTGTTGACCACCCAGGTATGCCTCCTGGGATGAGGTTTACCTGGGTGGTCGACAAATACCTTTGATTTCGACACCCGCGCGTCCAGACTATCTCGCTGAGCCGACAAACAGCTGATCAGCTGTTTGTCGGCTCAGCGCGGCAGCCATGTAAATTTAAATGAAGCGGCGATTATTTAAATTGCTGCTTCATTTTCCTATGTCTGGTAGCCTAATCTACATGCCTCTGGCGACAGAGGCATGTAGTCTAGACGTACCCACACAGAATGGGAAACGACTGTCTAGTAAGGAGTACTGCAGAAAAGGTTCCAGGGGTCATAATGGATCACAAGCTAAATAGGAGTCAGTATATTTGTTTAAAGCATCTTTGAGGTATGCATATTCATATTCACCAGCCAATTTTCATAAAGCATGGGGGGTCAACACATAGTAGCACCGCATGGAAATTAAAACAAACTTGGGGTAATTTGAAGTTCACAGCCTTCTGAACGGTTTCCTTAGGGCAAGGATACTTGTCAAATGCAAACCTTCATACATGGGTTGTAACATTTTTGTGTGTATAAGCATGTTTGTGTGAGAGACTGACTCTAGTGCAGTGGTCACCAACCAGTCGATTGGGATCTACCAGTAGATCTTGGAGCCTGTGACAGCTGATTCTGACTCATTTGGCCAGGAAGCTATCAAGTGCAGGTACTTCAGCTACTCCTCCCCCTACTGCTGCATTCCTCCTACCCTTTGCCCTGGCATCCCTCTCCCCCTCCCGAGGAGCCTCCGCTTTCTGGGAGGGCAGGGAGAGGAGGGATGCTGATGTCACGGTGCCCCCTCTCCCATCCCATGTCCTATCTCCACAAAGAAGGGAGGGGGCACAACAGTGTTGCAGGGCCGAATGATGGATGAAGCTGGGTGGAGTGGTAAGAGGAGATTTATTTGGTTATAGCATCCAGACCACTCGTTCCCCTCTGCCTCATGACCAATGAAGTGAGCCCTGAGTTATGGTTACAGCATCTTTTAGCCCTACCCTTCTTTTGGGACCCGCCATGTCCCTTTCTTTCCGAATCATCCTTTTGTTTCCTAATATGGAGAGGCTACCTTTCACCGGACCCTACCTATTGATTCCTTATATGGTGCATTTTGAAGCCTTATTTTACTGGCAGCAGACTGGGTAACTGGATGGCCTAACTGACAGTAAGGCCCCAAATTAGGGAACTTTGTGGCTTAATTTTCGAGAGGACGCTACTCTTGAGGCAATCCTTGTATTGCCCTCTTTCCTGTTACACAGGGGCCCCCCCCCATGCAGCTGAGGGTCGTCTTGCTTCCAAGCAGGGTTTCTGCGGAGAATTATGAAGGCAGGCTCTTATGCCTGGATCCTGCCTTCAGCTCCCTGTAGGCCAAATCCATCGCTGAGACCCCTTTATTCCCGCACCCACAAACAGGACTTGGGATGGAGTTTTCTGGGTGCTTTTGGGAGTGGTCCACAGCCAGGCCCGGGGGCAGCCTGCCATTGCCCCACTGCACCACCCACTAGGAGCCACCTGCAGTCCCAGCTGGAGTCCACATCTCTAACTCCTACCCCAGTCATGAACCCCCTCCTGCACTTCAAGCCCCAACCCCCTCCAAATGCCCTCCCAGAGCCTGCACCTAGACCCCCTCCCGACACCCCAAATGCCTACAGCTCAGAACTCCTTTCACACTCCAGATCCCTTAATCCAAGACCAGAGCCTGCACCTAACCCTCTGCCCCAGCCAGATGAACATGAGTGAGGATGGACAAGAGAGGATGGAGCGAGCATGAGCGGGACTCAGAGAAGGGATGGGAGGGAGACGGGGCCAGGATATTTATATTTGAGGTAGATCTTGGATTTCTCTTAAATTCAAAAAGTGATCTCATCCTTAAAAAGGTTGGAGTCCACTGCTCCAGTGGATGGCTACAAAAGGAATAAACGCTTTGTTATTACAGATGCTTAATAAAATACAGCCTCTTTGTGCTCAAGTAGTAGAGGCCTGTGTACTTGGAGTGAAGGTGCTAGCTTGTTTCCCTGATGACAAAAAAAAACTCTTCAGTTCAGCCAGATCTGTGTTGTTTGTATCTACCACTGCATTGCAGGTGGCTAGCCAGTGGCTGGATTTCAACTGGTATGCATGCCATGCCATCAAGTGTATTGGCAAACTTGTGAAGTAGTGAGAGAGATCAGTAATCTACCGGAGCATTTATGTATGTCTCTGCCCTCTGCTGGGCAGAATGTTTCACTTGAGCAATATAAATCATGAGTATTTAAGCACCCAAGGCTAAAAGCCCTAGTTACACTGACTGGAGATGCTCCCTTTGCTAAAATCATGGAGGCTTATAGGTTTGAAGCTGGATGCCCGAGTTCTATCTCTAGTGACACAGATTTTGGGTTTTAACTGCCATCACCCATCTATTTGGGGTTGAAGAGCATCATAGGGCTGGCCAACTGCAGCTACTGCTGTCTTTGGTTTCCTTAGGCTGAAATCCTCACTTCATACATTTGTTTAATGATCTTTTAGGCTATGTCTACACTCATGGCTTCTTGCGCAAGAATCTGCAGAGCGCTACACTGCCCGCCTGCTCTTGCGCAAGGAAATTTACAGTACAGCATGGTAAGAGAGGGCTTCTTGCGCAAGAGCTATGCTCTTTTCTAACAGGTGTAAGCCCTCTTGCGCAAGAGGGCAGAGTGGACGCTCGGCAGGGATTTCTTGCGCAAGAACGCACTATGGCTTAAATGGCCATTGGAACTTTCTTGTGCCAGAGAGCGTCCACACTGCCATGAGAGCTCTTGCGCAAAAGTACAGCGCGCACATGGCAGTGTGGACGTTTTCTTGTGCAAGAAGCCGCGAGTGTAGACATAGACTTAGGTTGTCTCTCAACTTATTCCAAAACAGGCCTTATGACTTCAGTACGGTCACTAGATTGTCAGGATCCACCCATCCCATCCAGAACAAAGGCGAACAGAGTGACCCTTTAAAACTAATTTTCATTATGTCACAGTGAAACAGTAATGATTAGTCACCCAAAGTGCAAGAGAATTAAAATGACAGGTATATCTACAGCAATGGTCTCCAACCTTTAAACACAAGACCACTTTTTCCTATTTAAGTGCAATGTAAGATCTACCTCGATCCCAAATACTCTTGTCCCACTTCCTTCCCATCCCTTCTCTGAGGCCCCACCTTTTCTCCAAGGCCTCACCCTGCTCACTCCATCCTCTCTGAATCTCATTCACTTTCACGAGGCTGGGGTAGGGGGTTGGGGTGCAGGCTCTGATCTTGGGCCAAGGGGTTCAGAATGCAGGAGGGGACACCCTGAAGGCAGGAAAGTGGGGTGGGTTCTGGAGTGGCTTAGGGGATTGGTCTGGGGAGCACAGGGTGGTGGGTTGGAGTCTCCTAAGCAGCTCAAGTCCCACTGCCCACCTTGGGAGTGACCAAACAGCCAACATAGGCTAAGGGACCCTCTGAAGGAAGGGAGGTGGTGTGAGTTCTGGAGTGGATCAAGGGATATGGCATTCACCTGGGGAGTGCAGAGTTGGCGGCTTGAGTCTCGCCCACCCTAGGAGCAGCTGGATAGCCAACCCAGGCTGTCCCAGGGATGGACACAGGGCTCAATCACACCCTGCTCTGTCCACTCAGGCGGTGGTGGAGGTGGCAGCAGCAGCAGCAGCCGCCGCCGCCGCCACCTCCACCCCAGGATGGAGCTGGCTTCTGCATTAGGAAGGCAGGATAAGTGACCATCTGAAGGTAGGGTGGTGGGGTGGGTTCTTGAGTGGACTGAGGGATTCTCCTGGGGAGTGCAGAGCAGTGGGTTCAAGTCCCACCCACTCTGGGAACAGCTGAACAGTCAACACAGGCTGAAGCAAAATAAGAGACCTGCTGAAGATAGGGAGGTGAAGTGGGATCGCCAGTACACTCAGAGCATCAGTCTCTGGAGCACAGAGTGAATCCCTCCCACCCTTGGAATGGCCAGACAGCTGCCCCATGGATGGAGCAGTGCAGCTAAGGCAGGCTTACTCCTGCCCTGGCCCCACACCACTCCCAAAAGCAGCTGGCATGTACAGCAATGGCTCCATGTGCTACCCCTCATCTATAGACACTGACCCCACACCTTCTACTGGCCACAGTTCTTGGAGGCTGTGTCTAGACTGGCAAGATTTTGCACAAAAGCGACCACTTTTGTGCAAAATCTTGCCACCTGTCTACACTGGCTGCAAGTATTTGCGCAAGAACACTGACTATGTACTGTACAAAATCAGTGGTTCTTGCGCAATTACTCTGACACTCCCACTCAGGGATAAGCTCTCTTGCACAAGTATTCTTGCGCAAGAGGGCCAGTGTAGACAGACAAGCTAATTTCTTGCGCAAGAAAACCTGATGGATAAAATGGCCATCGGAGCTTTCTTGTGCAAGAGAGCATCTACGCTGGCAAGGATGCTTTTGTGTACAAAGGCAAAACTTTTGCGCAAAGGCACATGCCAGTATAGGCGCTCTCTTGCGGAAATACTTATAACGCAAAAACTTTTCAATTAAAAGTATTGGCGCAAAATCATGCCAGTCTAGACGCAGCCTTATTGATCAATAGGAGCAGTAGGAGTGGTGTCCTCAGGCAAGGACAGCGTGTGGAGACCCCCTGTTCTGCCTTTCTCAGGGGCTGCAGAGACATGCCAGACACTTCCAGGAGCAGCAATTACCACAGGGATAATGACTCCAGCCCCAACAGGTTAGGCATTTTAGAACTCACTACTCAAAGAATTAAATTTAAGCATGAGAGAAATGAAAGTTACAAACTTCATAGACCAGTCAAAAACCAAAACTAACCCAATTTGCAAGCAGTACAAGTAGTAACAACAGCCCCCATGTATGTGTTGGGTTGGGAGATGAGGGAAGGACAGTGTGTGTTTGTGAGAATGACAGAGACACACACAGTATGTCACAGTGACAGAGATTTGCATTACCAAGCTCCCTCCATCCCCTTCTCTCTGTGTAGAGATGGGGTACAGCAGTGCGGGGGGGGGGGGGGAGGAGGGACATCCTGGGTACATCTAGACTACAGGCTTTTGTCAACAGATACTGTAGACAAAGCTTCTGTTGACAAAGAGCATCTAGACTACATTCAGTTCTGTCGACAAAGCAAGTTGCTTAGTCGACATGGCAGTGTAGACGCAAAGGATAGTTTAGATGCAATAACGCCTTCTGGAGACAGAACTCTGTCGACAAAAGGCGTTATTACTCGTAAAATGAGGTTTACCAGCGTCAACAAAACTGCCGAGTTCTGTTGACGTTATGTCGACAGAACTCAGCAGTAGTGTAGATGCAGGTTTAGTTTTTTCGACAAAAGTCCACATTTGTCGACAAAACCCTGTAGTCTAGACACACCCCCTGATATCAGCACCCCCCTTTTTCCCTATCACACCCTGCAGAGCAAGCAGGAGTCTCCCAAGGGGCAGCTCCAAGGCAGAGGGCAGGAGCAGCATGACAGTGGGAGGGGAGGAGCAACTGAAGTGCCAGCACTTGATAGCTTCCAGGCCAAACCAGTCAGGATCATCTGTCAGAGGCTCCAAGATCTATTGGTAGATCCTGAGCTACTGGTTGGTGACCACTGATCTATAGCAACAGGTGAAGCACAGAAGTCATCCGGGGACAAATCTTTCCAAGTTTATACCTGCACTCCCATGGACTCTGCATCCAGCGGTCATTCCTGGAAATGCTATCACTTCCTTACGTCCGAGAGAGAGAGAGAGCATCTCTTTTAAAGACCCTCAACTCCTTCTTTTCCCAGAATGTTTTGTCATGAGATGAGGTCTTTACAGCCTAACTGTAATACCAATCTCAGATAATTTACTTCATCCTCAGCTCTAGAACACAGCTTGATTCCATGCATGATTATAGACTCTAAAACACCAAACCTGGGAAGCATATAGGAATCACAGCCAAAAAACCCTTCCCTAATTCATTTGGCAGAGTGCCCGGGAAGGAGAAAGAATACAGAATCAAAAGAAATTGCAGGATTCAGAAATGAATTCAATTAGCCCCAAGAAATTGCTTTCTGCTTATATTAATGACTAGTAGTGATGAGGCCCCATTGAGAACTCATTAGTGCTGGTCACTCGATAATTTTTAAAGGAAGAGAAATGTAAATGGAACACAAGGGCATGAAGAACAATAAGGGGGCCCAGTGCTTAACTATTCAAAAAGTGAGAACTTTAATCTGAATACTTTGATGTAAGAGATGACTTTGCTGGGTGTCAGAGTGCCTGGAGTGACTCACATCAGAGAACACCAATCTCAGGACACAGTCAATAAATAGGGCAGTTGCCCTTACATCATAAGATTTCACCTAACCACCAATAAAAATATACTCTTGGACCACTATACTAGTTTCATCATGGAATTCAGACAGTCCATGTGGCATTCAGGCTCCTTATTACCACCCATACAAACTGGACTTTGTGATGAAAGGGTATTCGAACCAAAATTCATCACATATTAAGTTCCTCTAGTCCCAAAGGACTAGTAGCTTAACCTGGGTCTAAATATACTCTTAGTCTTCCCAAAGAAGTTGTTGGTAGACAATTTATTTAGTGTCTAAAACAAAAATATATTCATTAAGATTAGAAATGAGAACTATTAAAAAGGTCAAAGCAGATAAAATACATATAGTTGAATCTGTATAGAAGTCCAGTTGTTAGCAGAGATATATCTATTCATTTACCATCAGTCTCTCCCCTCTATCTTTCAGGGTGTCCCAAAATATATTTTTCAGGCTCTCACCCCTCAATTTAGACACCAGTTTGTTCTTTGTTGAGCTACTCTCACCATGGGCCAGTATAGGTGGGGAGGAAAGGGGGGGGGGGAATCAAACTTCATCATCTCTGTAGCTCCTCCAAGTAGTATAGGGTAGGACAAACCCTTGTACCAAAGCCAGTCTTTTCATAGTACTGGAATGATGAATTGGTGATGGGGAGAACCTGGGCCCACCCTCTATTCTGGGTTCTAGCCTTGGAACCCTGTGATAGCAGCAGCTGTCTGTAATGTCTCTGTTAACAGCTGCTCTGAATCCCTGGGCCACTTCCCCACGACCTTCCTTACCACAGGTTCTTCCTCCTGGTACTTGCTTTCACTGTCTCCTCTCAGACTCTCCTCAGCTTCTTCTCTTCTCAAACTCCTTGAACACTCTGAGCTATCAGAAAGGGACCCATTATTAACCAGTCCATTGACCCAGGAGTTCTGATTAGTCTAACTCACTTGACTCTAGAAACCTAATTGGCTCTAGGTGATTTAATTGCCCTAGCTGGTTCTGGCAAGTTCCTGCTGGTTCTGGATTCTCCCTTGATAGTTTACCCTGGAGCTAATAAATTTCCTTTCCACCATTCACTTGTAGCCTTCAGGCCTGATAGTCACATGCAGCTAAATCAATCTCAATGTTATCCAGCCTTAGGTATGTAAAGGTTTTCCAGGGATGTATCATCTTATTTAGGTATTTGCGTAGTTTTATAACAGCCTACATAAAATGCGCTAGCAAAGTCAGTACAAACTAAAATGTCATAGGGTATGTCTACACTACAAAGTTAGTTCGAACTAATGGACGTTAGTTCGAACTAACTTTCATAGGCGCTACACTAGCGCTCCGTTAGTTCAAACTAGGTAATCCTCATTCCACGAGGATTAAGCCTAGTTCGAATTTACTAGTTCGAATTAAGGGCTGTGTAGCCCCTTAATTCGAACTAGTTGGAGGCTAGCCCTCCCCTGGTTTCCCTGGTGGCCACTCTGGCCAACACCAGGGAAACTCGTCTTCCCCCCTCCTGGCCCCGAACCCCTTAAAGGGGCACGGGCTGGCTACGGTGCCTGTGCCAGGTGCAAGCCTGCCAGCACCCAGCCAGCAGACCCTGCACCTGGCACGGATCGAGCCACACACCCGATGGCCCCCAGCCCTCCCCCTCTTCCCAGGACCAGGCTGGCGGCTCCCGGGAGCTTGCCCGGGACCGCAAGAGGCGGGCACCCGCCTGGGCTAGTGCAGACATCGTGGACCTCGTCCACGATCTCCACACTAGGCACAGGAAAGTGGCCGGCTAGGGCAGGAGAGCTGCCAGCCTGGCCACCCAGGAGCAGGTCTGCATGAAAATCAAGGTGGTCCACTGAGACCCCCGACCCTGAGCCCTGAGCTTACAATGGCCGTCCTGGGTCAGACCAAAGGTCCATCTAGCCCAGTAGCCTGTCTGCCGACAGCGGCCAAACCTAGGGACCCTGGAGGGGATGGACCGAAGGCAGTGACCAAGCCATTTGTCTTGTGCCATCCGTCTCCAGCCTTCCACAAACCTTGGCCAGGGACACCACTCCTACCCTCTGGCTAATACCACTCCATGGACCCAACCTCCATGACTTGATCTCACTTCCCTTTAAACTCTGTTCTAGTTCTATCCTTCACAGCCTCCTGCAGCAAGGAGTTCCACAGGTTGACTCTTTGCTTTGTGAAGAACAACTTTCTGTTACTAGTTTGAAGCCTGCTACCCATTCCTTTCCTTTGGTGTCCTCTAGTCCTTCTTTATGGGAACTAATGAAGAACTTTTCTGTATGCACCCTCTCCACCCAACTCCTGCTTTTAGAGACCTCTATCCTGTCCCCCCTCCGTTTCCTCTTTTCTAAGCTGAAAATTCCCAGTCTCTTTAGCCTCTCTTCATATGGGACCTGTTCCCAACCCCTGATCATTTTAGTTGCCCTCCCCTCTCCCAGCCTCTCTCTTCCCCTCTCCCACCTCCTTTTCCCAGTCTCCCCCAGTTTTGTTCAATAAAGACAGATTCCATTTTTGAACACAATTGTCCTTTATTTTGTACATCAAGAAGAGGGGCAAGGGAAGGGTAAGCGGAAGGAGGCAAGGGAGGAATGGGGCACGAGCCCCCGATGGGGAGGACTGGGCTGGCTCTGCGGGCTTCTGGGGGTGGAAGCTCTCCTGCAGCCCCCCAATTGCCCTTTCTCCCCAGATGGCAGCCTGCGGCAAGTGCAGCCGGTCTGATGGCCGAGTGTTGTGATGTGCCCAGTGTGGGTAGTCCGGGCAATCCAAGCCAGGACTGCTTTGCAAGCGGGGCACCCCTGCGAACTGTCTGTCCGGGGTGGGGGTCGGGACCCTTTAAGCACAGCCCTCGGCTAGCCTGAGACAGCATCTCCACGCTCTAAGTCCTCCTCTGATGCCCTGCCGGCACTGCTTCCGGCCATCCTTAACCCCGGTTCAGGGTCCACTTAATGTGGACATGCTAGTTCGAATTAGCAAAACGCTAATTTGAACTAGTTTTTTAGTCTGGATCCATTAGTTCGAATTAGCTTAGTCCGAATTAACTAATTCGAACTGTTAGTTCGAATTAACGTTGTAGTGTAGACGTACCCTATATAGAGACAAAATGAGAAATTAAGCAAATTTTCAGTAATAATGTGCAATGACACTTGTATTTTATGTCTGATTTTGTAAGCAAGAAGTTTTTAAGTGAGGTAAAACTTGAGGGTTTGCAAGACAAATCAGATTTCCGGGTACAGTAGTCTGCAAAGGTTGATATCAATCAGAGTCTTCTAACTGATGTAAATGGTGCACTGAGTAGAGCATCCAATATATTAGCTAAATATGTGCACTGTGCTGTTTGTATTTTGCACATAGCTCATAGACAAGTCTTGCAGCAAAATCCTGCTCTTCTGAGATGTGGGGCTTACAAGTAAAATGGGTTATTGTGTATTCTGACATGCTGATGTTAGAAGACTCTGATTGATATCGCCTTTTGTCATCTCAATACTCGGCTACATCTGGACTTATATTATGATTCCTCGTACTTTACTGAAGTATCCATTTCGTAGCAGGTTTGCACTCACCAGCATATTGCCTCTTGTTGGTCAGTCTCTTCCAGCTCTGGAGCTCCAGTGTTCTGTCAGGACCCATGGTCCTCCTGGACTGTGGTGTCCCCTTCCCCGGCACTGCCTTACTACAGCCCCCACATTCTGGGATCATCTCGTCCTTGGGGAACCTAGTTTCCCCTAAGCCCCTCCTGCCTCAGTGACCCACTGCTGTTCTTCATCTAGCTCCTTCCCTAGGGTATGTCTACACAGCAAAGTTATTTCAAAATAACTTTCCTAGTATCTACACAGCCAAACCGCTATTACGAAATTAAATCAAAATAGCGGAGCGCTTATTTCAAATTTGGTAAACCTCATTCTACAAGGAATAATGCCAAATTTGAAATAGCTATTTTGAAATAAGTGCTGTGTTGACGCTTATTTCAAAATAGGGGGCCTCCAGCCTTCCCAGGGTGCCTTGGTGGCCACTCTGGGACAAACCGGGAAAACTCCTCTCCTCCCCTCTCCCCGGAGCCCTTAAAGGGGTTAACTCTGGCCACAGTGCCTGTGCCAGCTCCAAGCCTGCCAGCCCAGAGCCAGCAGTCACTGCCCCTGACCCAGTGGCCCCAAAACATGAGCCAGCAAGCCATTGGCAGCCAGCCTTCCACCGCTCCCCAGGAGCAGTCTGCCAGATCCCAGGAGCCTGCCAGGGCCTGGAGAAGGCGGGCACCTTCCTGGTCCAGGGTGGAGATCATGGACCTTATTCAGGTTTGGGGGGATGCCTCCAATGTCCATGATCTCCACACTAGATGGAGGAACACGGCCGTCTATGGCAGGATAGATGCCAGCCTGGCCACCAAAGGTCACATGCAAACCCAGGAGCAGGTTTGCATGAAAATCAAGTTGGTCCGGCGAGACCCTGAGCCCTGAGCTTCCCCTCCCCCTTCTTCCCCTTGCTGCCCCCTTCCAGCTCCCTCCTCCCAGGTTCCCCCTCCCCTCTCCCACCATCTCTTCTCCACTCTCCCGTTTCCTTTCCCCAGTCTCACCAGAGTTTCATCCGCCCCATTTTGTTAAATAAAGAGAATTTGTGTTCATGAAAATACATGTATTTTATTTGACATCAGGAAGGGGGATTAGGGAGGGGTAAGTGGAAGGACGTGAGGGAGGAATGAGGGACAAGGTCCCAATGGGGCAGACCAGGGAGGCTCTTAGTGCTCCTCGGGGTAGAAGCTCTCCCGCAGGGCCTCCTAGATACTGACAGCCCCCCGATTGACCTCCTGGATGGTAGCCTGCAGCAAGTGCAGCCAGGCTCGCAGAAACGCGTCCACGAGAAGCACCAGAGTACCCAGGGGCAGCTCTGGCTCCATGTTGCAGAGTGCTGTGGTTTCCTGAGTGAGGGCAATCAGAGCACGCAGAGACAAAATGCTTTGCTGTCCCTCATCGAGGTAGGCAAGCAAGCAGGGAAACCTGAGAACCGGCTGTCTGGGTGGGGGTGGGTGTCCCTTTAAGCACAGGCCTCAGATACTTTCTGTGGCTGCTGCCTGAGGCTAACTCATGACCTGATGTCCTACCGGACTTGGTTCCGGCCAGCCTTAAATGCGATTCAGCATCCACTCAGTGTGAATGCGCTATTTCAAAATAGCAAAACACTATTTTGAAATGCATTTTGTGTGTAGATGTGTTATTTCGAAATAGCTTATTTTGAATTAACTATTTCGGAATAACGCTGTAGTGTAGACATACCCTTGGAGAAAACTGCAGTCTGAACGGGCCATTTGTCAGCAATGGAGGGAAGGAGGTGAACCTGATGTTGCTTCCTTTCCTGACTGCCCTTATGCCGCCCTAATACCTCCTCAGGCCCTTGTAGCAAGGCCGCAGCCTGGGAGACCACTAGGCTGGAGCTCCCTAACACCTCCTGTCCTTCTCTCTGTCCAAGGTACCCTTGCCTGAGGCAGAACAATACATTTCCCACCAAAGCTGGAGAGATAGTGACTTCCCTTTGTTCTGAAGCCCTTTTTATAGGGCCTAGCTCAACCTTTATCCATCTCATGCCCTCTCCTGGTTGGCTCCCAACTTAGCCCTCTTCCCAGGGCTGATTTTAAGCCTATATGTGTCAGTATGGGACAACTGTTCCATGTAGGTAGAAGCTTGGAAAAAAAGTTTTCAAGAACTGAAATTACAAATACTTTTAGAATTATTTGCTTCTGTATCATGTTAAGAGCATCTGTTCGTTGTGTATGATGAGCTGTTCTTGGAAATATATTGGAGGAGGGGGCATGTTCTACAGTTCACTGTTTGGCTCAATACATTCTTTGACCTTTATTCAGAAGGTCCTAGAATGCTTTTCCTTTGTCTTCCTGAAGGTTAAGGAGCCCAAAGAAGGAAGTTCTATAAGTTCAGTGTGAGGTGAACACTGTCAGTCAACATGTGTCTGAATTGCACTTAGTCATGCAAATCTGAACAGGATACTTGGCTGATGTACTCATTAGCTTCAAAAATGATTATAGCTAGAAGGACTTAAGGTTGCATAGTGAAAGCATCGACGCCATCACTAATGTCTTTTGGATGCAAGGATCTTTACAGTGGGTTAGACTGGGACCTTGGCTTTGTTTCAGCTGGTTTACAGCATCTATGAAGTAATGTACATTAGTCTTGGTTATGGATTTCCCTCAGAGCTGGAATATAATAAAAGACTGCAACAGCAGGAACAAAGCATTTACTGGTGTACACAACAAATAGGATCAGTTCATTCATATGAATGGTTATAATCCCATCACTATTGTGCAATTGCATGAAGTGCAAGGGATCAGAATTTGGGGCAGAGGGTATTCACCTCATAATGCTAAAGGGGTCTCCTAACAGTTTTACAAAATTGTTAATCTGGGCTTCATTTATAGCTGCTAGAATCCATTTCTTCTGATCTGTTTTCTTTTCACATAAATATTTATTAAAACTGAACCAAGAAAGCATTAGAAGAGCTTTATAAGGATGAGCTTAGAGTTTTTATACAGCTGGGCCCTCTTTTATCCATCATGTAACACAACTGCAGCCAGTTAGAAGAGACAGCCTTTAGTTTTTTACTTCTGTCCTACATAACTAGGGCTGAAGATATATGCCTAACCCTCTCTTATTGCCTGTGACTACTAAAGGCTTTGTCTATTGCTCTCCAGTGCCTCATTGCTCACCTCCCTGGCTGCTTTATTTCCTCTTTCTCTTTCTGCAATCTCCACTTCAGCAGAGGAAGTTGCTTCATCTTTTCTTGGCAGGAGAGGCAATGAGAGAAAAAAGGCATGGTGCAGAAGGGAGAAAGAGAGAATGACCCTAAGGAGAGATACAGAGGAAAAAAGAGGGAGACAAGATAAGTGGGACAGAGAGAGTGAGAGAGGGAGGAGTTCGGGAATAGGAAAGAAGAAAGGTCAGACATTCCTTTTCCCCTATGCCAAATGAACAAGGATCTCTCAGGCTACGTCTACACTGCCATTTTTTGCGGCAGAAGATATGCAAATCGTGCTCTCATTTGCATATCTTCTGCAGATCCTTTTTGCAGAAGAGGTTTTGCTGCTAAAAAGCCCCATGTAGACGGGGCCATTTTTCGGAAAAACCTCCTTTTGTGCTAGATCCTGAAAACCTAATTTGAGGAATAAGGGATCTTGTACAAAAAGAGTTTTTTCCGAGAAATGTCCCCATCTACACGGGGCTTTTTAGCGGCAAAACCTCTTCCGCAAAAAGGATCGGCAGAAGATATGCAAATAAGAGCACGATTTGCATATCTTCTGCTGCAAAAAAAGGCAGTGTAGACATAGGCTCCGAGAGATTGAAAGGAAAGAAGGGGGAGATGGGCCGCAGAGGTGCCAAAGGAAGAAAACAAATACATCATAGGGGCTGGTGGGACAGCAGGCCTCGCCTCAAGAACCTGCTCCTGCACTCATTCTCAGTCTGCTCCTACACATTACCTCCTGGCCAGGCCCCCTCCCCTCCCGCTCCTGCACCAATTTGTCATTGTGGGTGGTTGGCTGGTGGTCCATGGAAAGATCTGCATTGAGCAGTGAGGGCACTGTTTGAGAACCAATGCCCTAGGCCCTTTAAATTGCTGCTGAAACCCTGCACAGAGCACTAAGGGCTGCCAGGGGCTCTCCTGGTGACACAGGGGGCTACCTAGCTCCAGCCCCTGCCCCTTTCGGGGACGTGGAGCAAGGCCCTCTCTCTCCTTGCTAAGTGGCTGTTGGCTCTGCTTAAAATGCGTACACATGAATATATTTAGCCTCCCAGAGCTCCTAGAACACAGAGAGATGCTGGTATTCCCATTTCACAGATGGGGAACTGAGGGAGAAAGAGATTAAAGAGCTTGTCCAAGGTCACAAAGGAAGTCAGTGTCATAACCAGGACTTGAGCCCAGCTCTTTTGTGTCTTGGCCATGAACCCTAACTATTGGTGCATCCTTCCAAGTGAGGAAGCCTGGGTCTTATGGATTATGTACTGGTCTGGGAACCTGTGTTCAGTTCCTGTGTTCTCCCATAGAATGTGGAATTTTAGTCAAGTCATATAATTGCTTGGTGCCTCAGCTCCACTTTCAAGTGGGGATATGTTATTGACTTAGAGGCTTTTTGAAGATAGATTCATCGATGTGAGTTGCTTTCATGCTAAAGTACTTACAGAAATCCTGAGACTTGTTCATCTGCAGATTGACAATACACAGCTCTATTGATTCAATTTCTGTCTTCACCTCAGCACTGTATTTTCAAAACCTTGTGACTGGCGGTCCATAGTGTTAGAGGGCATTCAGAGATGTAAGCAAGACCTGTGCATGATGACTGATACTGTAATAGTGAGAAGTCAATCTCTCTCTCTCTGTGGGTGAGGCTGAGTGAGAAAGGGAAGGATAAAAAAGACTGAAACCTGCACTTTCAGCCAATACCTAAAAAGGGATTTCTCGCCCCTCTCCCAGGGTGGGCTGTGGGCCAGATCAAACAGCTTGGCGGGCTGGATCCAGCCCTCAGGCCATATCGTGCCCTCCCCTGGTGTAGGCTACTGCTCCCCAGCATCGACTCTCACTCCCCAGCGTAGGAGTTAAAAGAACCCTATGTTTACGTTCAGTCAGCCTCCATTTGGCTTGCTGGCAGGAACAGCAGGAGGTGCAGGGTTTGGCTGGGAAGTATCTGTCCAGATGAGCACTTTGACTAATATCTGAATTAGATAAACCCACACCAGGTTATTCTGTCAACAGCGGGTGTCATCTTGGATGTGCTTGTAATACAGATGTGATTATGTTGGATACTGCAGTCCAGAGCCAGTCCTCTGGCTTGTGCTATCTGAATTATCTGGAGAGTGACATCTCCTTTTTCCACATGCCTTGTTTCAGTGATATGCTGGATGTCCTGATGGGTTCTATTATAATTGTAGGTAAAGTCCTTTGCAAGAAAGATAGGTGCAGGTCTAACTCCTAGCTCTCCCCCTAAACTGGCAAGGGACATATTAGTGGGATGTCTTTACTCTGTGCACTTTAGTCTGGTTTCAAATCACCAGCCAATCCAGAGAATTTAAAAACTGAGGCATCAGCATCATGCTATAGTTTTTTGTCCCATTCAACGACATCAGTGATGTTGGTGTTATCATCAATACAACTGGTACATGAATGGACTAATACCGTTACCTCTTTCTGCAGGCACCTTCATAGCTGAGGTTGCTCTGCAATGGATGGAGTGTGTGTTGGGATGTAAAGTCTGTATGTTGTTGCTGACTTTTCTCAGTAAGGGTAAAGTGTGGGTCTGACTGTCAGAACGGACTTCTGAATCCTTGCAGAGGTCAGGAACGGCTTGGCATTTGATTCTGTCCTTGTGTAATAAGTCCAGTACCCATACGGCTCCATGCTAAGGCCTGCCTGATGGGTTGAGAAGGAAAGACTTGTTCAAAGTGCTCCTTATCCATGAATACCCGAGGCTCCCCCACAGCATGGGTGGGACCATGGAGCTTCCAGAATCACGCAGTGGAGTGTTTCAGGGAAATGAATGTGTACTGGAGTGCTTCCAGTTATGTCTTAGGACGTAGCAGTGTAGCTGGGCAGTATCGTTCAGCTCTCAGTTGCTACAGACCTGCCTAATTCAGGCTGCTTTAGACTCGTTGGTCTCTCCCCAGGCTGATTTGTGAATAGGTGCCATGTCTGGAAATCCCATGTTGGTTGCTAATATTTTGGCAGCACCCTCAGGCAGGAGTGGCTGTAGCCTAAGCATTGCAGATTTACATTCCAGTTCCATCTGAAAAGTGTTCAGTGGTGCATTTTTCAATTGATCTTGGTTTTTACAGACACACAAGACAAATGTAAAGGCACAAATCTTTTGAAAATACAGCCGCCCTTATCACCCTTTTCGCCAAAGTCAAGGTAGTCTCATTAGGCCATAAAGCATGAGGGGTTTCTGAGGTGCCATAGACATCTGCGTGGCATTTTTGTTGCAGAGAAAAGTCTTATGCAGATCACTTGATACTTGTTATGCAGACAACTGCTCTCAATTCTTCATTGGTGCTGTGCTAATGAAACTGCTGTGCCCGCTCAACTGTTGGGTCGATGTAATTTTAACATATAGCCCCGGGTGTAGGTCACTCAGAAGACGACACATGTGCAACAACTGCTGGATGAACCCAGACTTTCTGATCCAGCAATGTCAAAGTGTCTATAAATGCAGGCAAAGAGTTGAAAGGACATACCATGGCTACTTCAGCTCAAAGCTGGATTAACTTTTAAAATCAAAAAAAGATTTCTGAACCCACTTAGCTTGGAGGTTAAAGGAAGTGGATTTGTAGTCCACCCACAGTTGAATTAGATAAAAATCATATCATGAGATTAGAGTGTATGTTAAACAGAGAATTTTGCTTTGTTTGTTAACATAAATGTCCTTATAGAGAGCTCTAAGTCAAAAGAACTTTTAAGAGGGCTTACAGATCTATTAGTGCTGATCTTGAAAAAAATAGATCAGCATGAGTGGATGTCGTGAGTGATAGAGGATGGGTGTTTCATCTCTCTTGCTGAGTCCAAGGCAGGTTAGTAGTGACTCAGAGGCTACTAACTGAGGGTATGTCTACACTAGAAAGTTAGTTCGAACTAACGGACGTTAGTTCGAACTAACTTTCCTATGCGCTACACTAGCGCTCCGTTAGTTCGAACTTAATTCGAACTAACGGAGCGCTTAGTTCGAACTAGGTAAACCTCATTTTACGAGGACTAACGCCTAGTTCGAACTAGCTAGTTCGAACTAAGGGCTGTGTAGCCCTTTAGTTCGAACTAGTGGGAGGCTAAGGCTTCCCAGGTTTCCCTGGTGGCCACTCTGGCCAACACCAGGGAAACTCTATTGCCCCCCTCCCGGCCCCGGAGCCCTTAAAGGGCCACGGGCTGGCTACTCACTTTGTGCCAGTTGCAAGGCTGCCAGCACCCGTGCCTGCACAGCCTGCACCTGCCACAGGATGAGCCAGCCATCCGAGGGCTCCCAGCCCTCCACTGCTCCCCACGACCAGCCTGGCGGCTCCCGGGAGCCTGCCCGGGGGCGCAAAAGGCGGGCGCCCGCCTGGTCAAGTGCGGAGATCGTGGACCTCATCGAGGTTTGGGGGGAAGCCTCAAATGTCCACGATCTCCGCACTAGCCACCGGAACGCGGCCGTCTATGGACGCATGGCTGCCAGCCTGGCCGCCAGGGGCCACCAGCGCAGCCGGGAGCAGGTGCGCTGCAAGATTAAAGACTTGCGGCAGTCCTACTCCCGGGCCTGCCTGCCAGGGGCTGACCCGGAGGCCTGCCCCCACTTCCATGCCCTGGACCGCATCCTGGGGCCTCATGCCGTCCCTGCCCCCCGGGACGTGATTGACCCCGGGGCAGAGGGACCGCTCCTGGACACCGAGGAGGAGGAAGAGGGCTCTGAGAGCCAGGAGCCTGCCGCCAGCCTTCCCAGGACCCGGGACCCCCGAGGCACCCCACAGAGCCGCTCGCCTGCATCGTCAGAGGCCGGGGAGGCGTCCACCTGTGAGTACCCTCGTGTTCCCCTTATGTGTACGGGGGGCTGGGGCGAGAGGGAGCCCCGGGACCGTGCGCCTGGGCCTTGCCCACTACGGAGCAGCAGCTGGGGATCCTGCAGGGGCCCTGGCCTTGCAGAGGGGAGCTGGGTTTCACACACCTGGGCCCCTGGGGTAATTGACCGCTGGTCTTCTTGCACCACAGCTGCAGCACCGGGGACTGCAGGGCGCACCACACCGCCTGCAGCAGCCGCCCGCGCCCGGGCAAGCAGGACAGCCAGGAACCAGGAGGACTACCAGAGGCGGCATCTCCGGTTCCTGGACCGACAGCTCCGTCTCCAGGACCACTGGGTCCAGGAGGACCTCAGGCTGCGCCAGAGGAGTCTGGAGGCCCTGGAGGAGCAGGGCCGTGCCCTGCGAGGCCACCTCCAGAGCCTGCTAGACCGCTTTCCATTTCCTCCTCCCCCTGCTCCCCCTCTTGCTCCCCCTCTTGCTCCCCCTGCTCCCCCTCTTGCTCCCCCTCTTGCTCCCCCTGCTCCCCCTGCTCCTCCTGCTCCTCCTGCTTCCGCTCCTGCTTCCGCTCCTGCTTCCTCCACACCCCCTGTCCTCTCTGCCCCCCCCTCCACAACCATTCCCCACCGACGCCCCCGGACCCGCAGTGTGGCGAGACGGGAGAGGCACCCAGACTCCCACCCCTGAGCTTTCCTTTCCCTTCCTCCCTTCCCTCCCCTCCCCTTCCAGCTCCCTCGTCCCAGGTTTCCCCCTCCCTTCTCCCACCTTCATTCCTCCCTCCCCCACCCCAGTTCTGTGAAATAAACAGACGTTTTTGTTGGAAAAACAGGTGTCTTTATTTGACAGTAGGTAGGGAGGGGAAAGGGGAAGGGGGGGGTAGGGTGGAAGAAGGCCCCGGTGGGGCATGCAGGGAGAGGTCAGTCCTCCTCCTCCTCCACCTGGAAGCTCTCCCGCAGGGCTTCCCGGATCCGGATGGCCCCCCGCTGGGCTTCCCGGACGGCGGCGGTGCGGGGCTGACCGTAGTGTCCAGCCATGCGGTCAGCCTCAGCCATCCAGGCTGGCAAGAAAGCCTCCCCCTTCCGCTCACACAAATTGTGGAGCACACAACATGCCGCCACCACGGGAGGGATGTTGTGCTCAGCCAGGTCCAGACGGGTGAGGAGGCATCGAAAGCGGGCTTTCAGTCGCCCGAAGGCCCCCTCCACCACGATGCGGGCCCTGCTCAGCCTGTTATTGAAGGCCTGGCGGGAGGGATTGAGGTGTCCCGTGTAGGGCTTCATGAGCCAGGGCTGCAGTGGGTAGGCGGCATCCCCCACCAGGCAGACGGGCATGTCCACGTCCCCGACCCTGATGTGGCGGTCGGGGAAGAAGGTCCCGTCCTGCAGCCGCTGGCACACGGAGGAGTTCCGGTACACCCGGGCGTCGTGTGCTTTGCCGGACCAGCCCACATTTATGTCCGTCAACTGTCCCCGGTGGTCACACACGGCCTGCAGGATGACGGAGAAGTACCCCTTGCGGTTCACGTACCGGGACGCCTGGTGTTCCGGGGCACGGATGGGGATGTGCGTCCCGTCGATGGCCCCCCCGCAGTTGGGGAAGCCGAGGGCGCCGAATCCCCGGATGACGGCATCCGGGTTGGCGAGGCGGACCACCCTGCGGAGCAGCACCCGGTTGATGGCCTTGACCACCTGCGGAGAGAGACACAGCAAAGCGTCAATCAGTGGGGCGCCCGGGTGGCTGGGAGCGTGCGTGCCCTGGCAGTGCCCCGCGCCCCACTCCCGGAAGCAACCCCCCTGGCGGCGTGTAGTACGGCCGGGACAGCCCGACCCCTCCGGTGCGGGGCGCCTTCGCCTCCTCCCGCCCCCCCCTTTGTCCCTGGGGCGGCCCATCCCCTCCTCGCAGCCCCCCTCCCCCCCGGCTCGGTGGCCGACGAGCGCCGTACCTGCATGAGCACTGCTCCGACAGTGGATCTCCCCACGCCGAACTGGTTCCCGACGGATCGGTAGCTGTCCGGCGTGGAGAGCTTCCAGAGGGCGATGGCCACCCGCTTCTGGAGGGGGATGGCGGGCCTCATGCGAGTGTCCCTTCTTTGCAGGGCAGGGGCGAGCCACTCGCAGAGCTCCAGGAAGGTGTCCCTCCTCATCCTAAAGTTCTGGGTCCACTGTCGGTCGTCCCAGTGCTCCAGGACGATGCGGTCCCACCAGTCGCTGCTGGTGTCCAGACGCCAGATGCGGCGGGGCACGCCGGTGCCGGGGCGCCGCCGCGGCTCCTCCACGGCCCCCAGGGCGGCCAGGCGGAGAGGCAGGGGGCTGACGTTCCCCAGGTGGTGCCAGGCAGCCTCGAGCCATTGCTGGCAGGCTTGCAGCAGCAAGTCCAGAACGTGCACCAGAAGGTGCAGGGCGAGCCGTGGCTCCATGTTGCCACCTGCGGCGGTCCCCCCCGAAGGGAAGCACCGACACAGACGGGCACAGAGACCGACGCTTTGCTGTCCCTCGGCGAGGTTGGCAAGCAAGCAGGAAAAGCTGAGAACCGGCTGTCCAGGGGGGGTCCCTTTAAGCACGAGCCTCAGATAGCCTCAGACAGCAGCCACACAAAGCAACTGCTGACCTGATGCCCTGCCAGAACCGGTTTCAGCTGCCCTTAAATGCCCCCCTGCGTCCAATCAGTGTGGACGCGCTAGTTCGAACTAGCAAAACGCTAGTTCGAACTAGTTTTTAGTTCTAGATGCGCTAGTTCGAACTAGCTTAGTTCGAATTAACTAATTCGAACTAAGTTAGTTCGAACTAGCGCTGTAGTGTAGACGTACCCTGAGAACTGTTAAACAGCCTGGGCAAAATGAGCTGGCAGCTCACTCCAGTGCCTAGTGAAGATTTTAGAACTGACTAGCGGCACAGTGGACTACAAATAAGAGAAGTATTACCGTTAATGAGGGGGAGGAATTGAAGATGAGTAAGCATGTTATAGCAAGAAATAATAGTGACGCTGGAAAATGAATCCTCTACAAATGTGCTACAGTAGTTTTTCACATTGTAACAGTGAATGCCTTGCTCAAGTAGGCTCCTGAAGGGTACAAACAGAGGGTAGATGGGAAACCAGATCTAGTAAAGGGAACAACCCTATACAGTAAAACTCCATTAGTCCGGCATCCAATGCTCCGGGACTCCTGACGGTCCGGCACCATCAGGAACCCGGACGTGCTGGGGCAGCTGGACAGGCTTCCCCCACTCAGCTGCTGCTGAAACTGACCAGCAGCTGAATCGGGGAAGCCGGGAGCAGAACAGCTGGGGTGCTGCCAGGTTGGTCTCATAGCGCTGCCCCTCGGGGCTGCGGGACCAACCCGGCAGCACCCCAGCTGCTCTTGAGGACGCCTGGGGCAGAGCAGCTGGAGTGCTGCCGGGTTGGTCCCGCAGCGCCAAAGGACGGCGCTGTGAGACCAACCCGGCAGGACCCCAGCTGCTCTGCCCCAGGGGTCCCCGATTCAGCCGCTGCTGAAACAGATCAGCAGCTGATTCCAGGAAGCCCGGGGCAGAGCTGCGTCAGTTTCACCAGCAGCATCAGTTTCACTAGCAGGCTGAATCCGGATGCCTGGGGCAGAGCAGCTGGGGTGCTGCGGGGTTGGTCCCGTAGCGCCGCCCCTTGGCGCTGCGGGACCAACCTGGCAGCACCCCAGCTGCTCTGCCCCAGAGGTCCCCACGTCAGCCGCTGCTGAAACAGATCAGCGGCTGATTCCAGGAAGCCCCGGGCAGAGCAGCTCTGCCCCGGGTTTCCTGGAATCAGCTGCTGATCTGTTTCAGCAGCGGCTGAATCGGGGACCCCGAGGCAGAGCAGCTGGGGTCCTGCCGGGTTGGTCCCACAGCGCCGTCCTTTGGCGCTGCAGGACCAACCCGGCAGCACTCCAGCTGCTCTGCCCCAGGCGTCCCCAAGAGCAGCTGGAGTGCTGCTGGGTTGGTGCCGTAGCGCCGCCCCTTGCCGCTGCGGGACCAACCCGGCAGCACCCCAGCTGCTCTATTGCAGGCATCCCCGATTCAGCTGCTGCTGAAACTGACCAGCAGCGGCTGAATCAGGGACGCCTGGGGCAGAGCCGGACTATCGTAAGGGGGGGCTATGAATGGTCTGGGGTGGCATCCCCTCCCACCCCACTCCAGACCCCTCATAGCCCCCCCCTTCTGATAGTCTGGCATATTTGATAATCCGGCACCCCCTGGGTCCTAAAAGTGCCGGATTATCGGAAGTTTACTGTACTATTATTCTATTCAGGGGATTAGGCTATGTCATGCGAGAAGCTTTTTGCTGCTTCATCAATGGCTTTATAGCAGTGTTGGGCAATCTGCAGCCCGAAGACTGCCTGACACCCACTGGGGTTCTGTGTATGGGCCACGAGACGGTTTGTTTACCATTGCCCATGCACAGGGTTGCCAGATTCTGCTGGGTTTCATCCGCGTATGTTTTTTCCTACCAATATTACTAAAGTGACATGCACTTAAAGCAAGGGTATATGAAATGTGGCACATGCTGATTGCCATGTGCGCCCTCTGTGTCCAGTCAAAGCACTGCTGTGGTTCAGCTGGCACATCCAGCAGATTCTAGATACGGAAGTGCAGCTAGCAAAAGCACCCTGTCCAGGGAGACAGTCTTGTTTACGGAGCCTTGCGGCCCACTGGGGTGGAGGGCCACTCATGCAGCCCAATCACTAGCCAAGGTTCTCCCTCACGGCTTTATAAGTTTGGGGTTGAAAAATACCCAGAAATGGGCACCTGAACTGGGGTGAGCATCTTGTAATAATCCAGTACAGTGCAGAAATTACATTTCATTAATCATTCAGAACAAGCATGTTTATAATCTGCTTATTTATGATACATCTCAAAATGTATGTTGGACGTGCCTTCCCTCCTCTTCTACTTAATTTTGTTGAGGGAGATGAAGTTTTTGATGTGAGACTTAGATCCTACCTCTTACATTTCCTTCCTTCCCTTAAAAAATCATCTTTCTTCATTTGACCTTCTTTAATCATTGCAGATACGAACAGGTTTTTAAAAGAAAGGACTGTGTAGCCTTACTTATCCACATGTTACACAAACACAAGGCGATTGATTTTCCACTAGCAAAACATCTGAATTAGTGTCACATATAAATATGTGCATATGTGAGTGTTAGCTCTTGCCATGCTTCATTTAGTATTGGCCCAAATTCCCAGGGCAATGCAGCTGAGTAATACTGGGCAAAGGGCAGGCATGCAGAATATTTTTCCCTTTGGCTTAGCCAGCAGCAAATACTAATTTTTGTACTTGCTGTCAAAACTGACATCAGCATCTGTAGAAGCATTTATCCAGCTTTTACCCTGGAATTTGATTTTGGCTTTTTCTGTGTCAGGTTTTAGTGCTTTTTTCCAGTTGTCTCTTCCTTCTCATGTTCATCTTCATTTCTGCAATGCTTCTTTCCCCAGGAATGCTCACTTCCCCAGGAACGCTTATTTCCCTCCTAAATTGATAGACAGCATACTGTGATGTATGCATTTTATTTAATATGGGACATTTTTTGCCAAACTATGAGCAGTGACTCTACTTCCTTCATCCAACGTATGGCTAGTTGCTGGTTCGTCTTGCTCAATGTCTGTTATAGTGACAAATGTGCCTGTATTTGTGGGACCCTGGGGTAAGTGTATTGTTTATTGGGTGCTTTCAAGGTACTTGTAAAGTTGAGAGCATTTGTGACATGACAATGATAAAACAAGACAAAAGGTTACATAAAGTGACCTCGATCAGTTAAACTGGCATGTTCAACTTTATATGCAACTCCGTTAATGTTCTACTAAAAGAAACTTTACTAGGCCAAACTTATCCTTGGCACAAGTCCACTGAAGTCAGCCGAGTTACACGAGAGGTGAATTTGGTTCATTGTTATGTGTATACTGTTGGGTCTATTGTATTACAAAACACCGTGGAATTACTCTGCTTGTCTTTTTCTTAAACTGTCTTCTTAATGGCTTGCTGTACAATTCTAGAAGCCTGAAAAATGCCCTTCTCTGGGGGATTTGATTGTTAATTGCTGCTGCATGGAGCCCATGTATCACTGGTATTGCATTAAAAATGATGGGCCCAGTGCATCACTGGTGTACCACCCTTGTGACATATTTAAATTTCTCTGTTGTTCTCCCTGTGCTGCTGTGCTTTAGATGAAGGCCATGAGAACAACAGGAACTAAAATGAGGGACATTACAATGACTTCCAGAGACAGATGGTGTTAATTGACTTCAGTTTTTTCTTCACTTGCTTTTGAAAACAGGTAGCTAATAATCCCCCCTTAGCAGGAGAGGACTTTTGCTTGTCTCTGATATTTAGGAAGGCTAGGTTTTAAAACCCTGGACGAGGATAATACGTGGAGTATACCACCTTAAGCCACAAAGACTGGCAGGACTAATGGGTAAATAAGAATGTACTCTTTATACATATGTAACGCACAAACAATTTCTACCTAGTTGTGTGCAAGACTTTTCTCTCAAAGGCATAAAGAGATTCTGTTGTACAGCGGATGCTGTGTCAAGGATAACTGAGCAAGCGATAGTGGAGACCGTAAGTTTAAGAGGGCGGGAAGAAAAAGAACAATTATTTTCTTATGAAAAAATCTCATTGTCCCCCTTCAAAAATAAAAATTTGATGCTGTGCCAGAATTATGATGCACACAGCTGGTGCACATAAAATAACTGAGCCAAACAAGCCTCTGCCACAAGCTTAAACTCAGTCTGAACTAATATTTTTTCCCTACAAGGGAAATACAAATATTTAAGTAACTACTTCTGGGCTTTTGGTTTTGCCCTACCTTTAAATAGTTTTTGGTTTTAATGTGTTTCTTCAGCCCTTGCTTCGGCCCAGCTGGAAGCACAAAATGTTGTATTGTCACCAAAAAGTCTGTTGTGATATTTTCAGCCCATTTTTAGAGACTGTAGTAACCAAAAGGGATTGTTTCAAGTATGTGCAAGAAGCATGGGTGTTTGCAAGGTTGGGGTCTAAGAGAAGACCTACATTTCTTCATTATCCCATTCCTATGTCTTGGAATGGTAGTGTCTGGGACCTTGTAATTGTGCAGACTTCTAAAATTTGTGGAGTAATCCACAGATTTTGGTGTTCCACATAGCGAGCTAGAGGAAGCCCAGGTCTGGCTCACTTAGGAATCATTTTGCTTTCTATGGAATCTATTTTCTCTGAGGAATGGGAAAGCTATGAATTGTGCTTACATGGTCTAATGCAGCAATGAGCACCTTGTGGGCTGTAGAATATACTATCTTCAGAAGTGATAATGCCATGAACGATTATGTTGTCATGTCCGCTCCTAAAATACACTGACAGAATTCCAGTAAGAGAGTTCTCAGAGAGCCCATCATGTAAGTTTTTAATATAGATAAAATAGAATCTGATATCTACATACAAATTAGTAAGGAAACAAATTGGTGCATGTATTTTCACAGAGCAATACAGTATTTAGATTTACAAGTGCACAAATACTTTCAGGATTAGCCCATAATATTATTGCCCTGTGTATTTATTTTTTGGTTTCACAAAAGTGTGTGGATGTAAAACACCATATTGCTGGAAATGAAAGCTGTCAAAATATGTTTTGTGAGAAATTTAGAAAAAAATGATCAGCTTTGCTATTGTTGCATCTGTGCTTGTTTCAGCCAGATGATATGTGTTGAAAATTATACTGTAAACTGTTTGTGGCATGAAATGTTACTTGCTTAAAATTTGTACAGTGCCTGGCACAATACTACTGTAATACAACTACTGATTAGAAACAGCACAAGAGTATTGGGCTGAGATTGTAGTTTTATATCTGAAATGTTATGCTGCACATAATAAAAAAAAGTATTTAACATAGAAATGGCTTTGAGAAGGTACAAAGTCATGAAATATAACTGCATTTCTTGTTCCCAAGGTGCTTTATGACACAATAACAGTGATTAGCTCTAGATTTAATCAGTAAGAAAATGAGTTGGAAAAGCTTGATGTTAGTGAGAACCCTGGTGTCAGGGTTGTAATTGTTGTAGAGATATCAAGGAAATCGATTAAAAAGACCCTGGTGTGACTCAGAGTAAAAGTAATCGGGACATGAATCATCACTTCAGTGTTTCAGCAAGCAGTAGAATCTGATGTCTAGAGACATTTTAGGCATAGTAAAATGATAACCTGCATGAAAGTTTTGTATGTGGACATGAAACTGACAAGACAAAGAGGCTCACACCACATCTTGAATGTGTCCTTCAATTTGATGTGCATGAACCTTTACAAGTGCAAATAAGCTTTTGAAAGAGAACTCCATCAGCTTTGGTCATCTGCTAGCAAACCACCTTGTTGGATATGAACATTGTACTAGCTGAGCCCACAAACAAGACTTTTTTTAAAAGAATAGTGGAAATTTAAAGGCTATCTTTGAAAAACTAGAATGCTCAGCCTGCCATCATGTGACCTATACCATTGAAGTGTCACAAATGACTGACATGCAGAAAACCTATATTTTGGTGTGTTTCTATTGTTTTAAAACCATTTTAAAGATGTTTCATTGCTGTGTGAGTTAAATTCACCAATCATTTACACATGAAGTTGTGGTAGTTTCCTATGTTGTTAAAGGTTTTGGGGGAGGGAGAGTATTTGTTTTCTCAGGGCAAAAGAGGAAGAAGCTGAATTGGGGAACAAGGGGTGGCCTGAGCCTAAGACTCCAGTACTGTTGATTCAGCTTCTTCATCTTCATGTAAGCCAGCCCTGTCTATGCAGGGCTCCATACCTGAGGCCTCTAAAAAGGTCTTTGCATCTTCTGCTGCGTTCCTGCAGCCTTCTCTTTCTTTGCTCTGTGTCTGGGCTGTGACATATTGCTCTAGAAAGGAATAGGAGAGGAAATGTTTCTCCATCCTCCTTCTGTGAATAACTTAGCAGCCAGCTTCCTCACCCTATTCCTAAGTCTGTTGGCTGGCTTCTGGCTCCCTCCCTGGAACATGCTCTCTGCTTCTTGGGGGGAAGGAAAGGGGCAGAGAGAGTGAATCAGAAAGATCTCCTCCACTTCTCCCCTACCAGTCAATTCCTGTGCCCCGAAGCCCTCAGTGCAGGGGTCAGGCAGGCAGAATGTACTGCTCCAGTGTACCATATTGGGGAGATCTGACCCTAGCCAACATGGGCGTAATGCTTTGTGATTACATCCTTTCTCCTTCTGCCTTAATTTCCCATCCTCCTTGAAAGTCTGGTACACTGTTTAACATAGCAAATGTCCAAAGCCATTCAGAAATAATAATTTGTATCACTGTAGTCCAGGCAAATTATGATTAATCATATGACACAGTTTAGTTAGTACAGAGTGTTTCAGGATTTTACTGGTGATGTCTCAACAAGCTTCGTTTGTGGTAGTTAAAATATTATGAGGTTATAAAATAATATTGCTAGACCAGGAGAGGGAGGTGAAAAAGAGACAGTAATGGGAGAAAAAAGCTACTTCCACTGGGAACAGATCTCGTAGGCCACATCCCCTATTTGTTGTATGACCTCATAGGGCCTTTGCCATTTAATCAAGAGCTTACTTTCGGAGATACTAACAACAAAATGTGGTCCGCAGGTTGATAGACCTTTTCCTGGGCTCCCTTATTATAATGGTGAGTCTGGGTTTGTTGGGCTTATCCTCCTGTGGTTTTGGGTCCAGCTCAACTCCAGAGAGAAGGTCTTTTGTTAGTTCAAAATAGGGAAATTGGGAAGCTTGAGCTCCAAAGAGGAACTGCTTAGCTCCAGACCAACAGCTTTCTTGTACTGCCTTGCTGCGCCCTGCTTGGCTGCCTCTCATACTGCCCTTAGAGGAATTCTCTACTGCTCTTTTCCTGGGGCGGGATGTGGAAATGTCACAAGCCTCCAGCAGGGGCCTTTGGGCACTCGTCCACCCTGTCAGACACCCAGAATAGAAGCCGAGGTGCTTAGAAAGTTGCATCATTTCATATTTTTAGACCACTCGTACATTACAGAGGCCTGCCTTCAGGTCACCTGTATTTGAACACTGCTCTTATCCTGGTGAAAGGAGGTAGTAGTGCTTATCTCATCCAATGATGTTTTGTGAGGATTTGTTAGTTCATGTTCAGCTAAGTTATGGAAGCATTTTGGCTTTCATTGCAACTTGAATCATGATCCCTCTGTGTGTGGGCTACAGGTCGAACCTCTCTAAAGTGGGACTCTCTGGTCTGGCAACATCCGTTGTCCATCAGGACTATGAATGTCCCTGGACCAGAGAGCAGGAGGTGGGCCACTGTCTGGTAGCCCTGCCAGGGAAATGGTACTGGGGCCAGCAGCCCTGCTAGGGTGGCAGCACCAGGGCTGGAACCCTGGCTGGGCTGGCAGCTGGGGGATCAGCATCCAGCAGCCCTACTGGGCAGATGGCAGGGGGCCTGGCAGCCCTGCGAGGGTGGTGGCAGTGGGGCCGGTGCCAGGCGGTATTGGGTCCAGCAGCCCTTCCAGGATGGCAACACCGGGACTGACGTCTGTGGGGCCAGGAGCCCAGCTGGGCCAGCATCAGCTGGACTGGGAGCCCTTCCGAGGCAGTGGCAGCAGCGCTCGGCTGGCAGTGAGGCCGACATCTCTGCCAGGGCCAGAACGGGGGCCAGACATTGTCCTCCAGAAAACTCCATCATTCAGGACTGCTCAGGTCTAGAAGGTGCTGGACCTGTAGGTCCAACCTGTACTTATAACTTCAGTCTAATGCCTCCTAGGGCTGCTCCTGGGCAGGGGTAGCCTATATAACATCTCATTGCAGAGAGCTGTGTCTGAAGTCAGAATCCAGTCCCAGATTTATTTATTAGATTTAATATTTATAATTTGAGTGTCTATTATGTTCACACCAGGGTGAACTGGTCTTACATGGAAGAAAACTGTGCTCTGTATGCTCATTTAAAAAAGTTAAACTGAATGTAGCTATATATGAAAATCACACTTTTTCAGGAGGGGTAAATATTATTTCAAACCCAAACTGGCGAGTGTTTTGCTGCTTCTCCCTGGAAATGAGCTGTGCATTTCTTGGCTTCGATTAAATCTGACAAACTCTAGAAATGGAAGTTGCAGATGAACGGGCAAACAATTCTCTGAACTTGTTTGGTAGAATGGATTTACTAGGATTTTGCACTAATGCATGATATAGAGAGAGAGATTAGATTTGTCTCTTTAAAATTCCAGTCTCCATTTAGACTCTTCATACAAAATATTTCCCAGTAAGGATAACGTGTAAAATACATTTTAATTCTTGGAAATATTTCCAAAGATCCTGCAATGCAAGTTATCAGGAGTTCAAACAAAACATTTGACCTGTTTGAGGGGCAGAATATGACTTTGCCAGTTGAAAACAGAGACTCATTTTTTGCTTCAACGGAGTCAGTGGCAAATTGTTCACTGATTGCAGCGGGAGCATCATTGGGCCTGCTGTAAGCCAGGAAGTGGATGTTAGGATGTTCAGGCACAAGACAGCTATTTAATGTTGTGAGGGAAGAGTAATTCTGTGTCTCCCACAGTCCTTCTAGCTGATCTGCTTGCTTGTTATGAGAGAATAGATTGTTCATTTTGTTGTGGGCTCTGCTGACTTTCTCCCCTCTGTACACCTTGGACTTATTCGAGATTTCTCACAGGAGTTTGTCTGGTTTCCTATAGATGCCAGTGGGGAATTTTCCCATTGACTTGAATGAGAGCAGTGTTAATCCCAGAGCCACATGTCCCTTTTAACAAATTATACTTTTCTTTGGTTGTCTTCCTGTATTATTGAATCATTTCTCTTGGTTTCATAGAGTTCAAAAAGGCTTGGTTAAGGAGTGAGTTTATAGGCTGGCTGATGCAGGCTAGCCGACATAAAGAGGCGAGGCAAAGAGAACAGAGAATCTGTGCAGGCATGACTAGTACCAAGGAGAGCCAGATGTCTTGGAGCTTTAGAAAGAATATTTTGAACACTGGAGTTGTGGCAGTCATCACATAAAGCAGCTGGAACAAAAAACTTGGCATACTTGTGAAACATGTTTGTATGCTAAATGTCAGCCTTCAGATACCGCCCTCCAAGAAAGGAGCATTACATCAGCACATATTAGCACTATGTGGTTAACAAATCAGACTTAATTACTGCTTTTACTAATTGTACACTCTCTTTTTATTATAAATACAGAGTGTGCAATTAAAGCACAGCTAGGCAAAGCATTAATCATTTCCAGAGCTATCCCAGAGCAGCAGACAACCACTTGTCATATGGTAGGGGGCTAGATGCAGGAAGTGTGAGACATCAGCTGTAATACTTGGGGAACTCCATTTTTATAGGTTGGTTTGACATATTTAGGCTTTTTGTGTTGAATTTTATGCTCCTCCTACTCAGAAAATGTGCCTGTTGCATTTATGTTTGGGAATTATGTGTAAGAAATGAATGATGCTATTTCTCCTTTCATCAGGCCATAGAGATTGTGAAAATGTAGAGATCAAAGAGCAATCCAGAAGGTGGTGCAGTCAGAAGACTCTGATATAGTTTCATGCTGTACATCAAGACCCTGGCTAGGCCCATGGAAAGTAACTTTTTGGCCTGACACTCTCCTGCCATGCACTTTGTATTGTTGTTTTCACCTGTGTAGAGTGGGTAGAAATTGCAAGCAGCAAAATGTATGTTAGGGTAAATCTACACTGCAACACTATTTCGAAATAACTGGTGCTATTCCAAAATAAGTTAGTCTGCATCTACACAGCAGGCAAAGTGTCAAAATACTGTCAAGCTGGAGGACTTCTTACTCCGACTACTGTAACCCTCATTGGGGAGGAATAAGGGAAGTCGGAGGAAGAGTGCTCTATTTCTAAATAAGTGCTGTGTAGATGCTCTCTATTTTGAAATAAGATATTTCGTAATAAGATACACAATTGATGTAGCTCAATTTGCGTAGCTTATTTTGAGTTAAGCCCTGCTATGTAGATGCATCCTTAGTGTTATATACCTTATTTCAGAGATGTGATTACATCCGGTGCCAGGCAGAGAGTACCATGTACAATGCAACAATATTTCCTTCTGAGAAATTAGAAGAAAACAGCCAGACCGTTTGGGAAAGCTTGATAGTTTTAATTCTAAATATAATTACTAAGATATGATATTAGGAAACCAAATGCAACTTTCTTCAAGCATCAATTATGTCCTATTGTGATTTATAATTAGGTACATCTTTTCCTTGCAATTTAACAGGCGGCTCATTTTTATTCTGTCTCTGTTAGATAACTTATTCCCACAAATTATGTGTATGATATTAAACAAGGTATACATTGCAATGCCCTAATAATTAGTTCTTTGTAAACAGAAGTCTTTTATCATAAACTAGTGAGGATCTTAGTAATTATGCTGTGAGATAGTTTTGCTCCTGATTCTGGGTAAACTATTTCACCCTCTGTGGACCTAAATGACATGTTGAAAATTTTAAGAATGTTGCAGTAATTAGTTTTACAGACTGTGGAAATATAAATATGTGTGAAAGGTCTATTAGATAGGAACTGAACCCATAAGAGTTCTAAAACTATCTGTGCTTCTACGAGCTCTTATAATTTATTTTAAGAGTTCTCTAATGTACCATACAGCTTATACTTCCAAAATGAGAAAAGCTTAGCATGGCTCCTACTCACTTCTTGGGGAGACTTTGGTCACATGATATAGACAACAGTTTTGGACTGCTGGTTTAAGTCCTGATCATGCATGTATACAAGAGGAGCCAATAAGCCCTTATTTTACACTATTCATAGGATTAACCCTGTATGCAGCTTTGTGAACAGTAAGCTATAGTACCCACCATCATCGATGGTACGATGAGGAAAATTAGAATAAATCTCATTTCAGCCTGGCCCATTATGGGTTGTCATAGGAACTTGCAGTTCCTGCCAGATCCATGGAATGGTTTCTGCACTTTTCAGCAATATCTACTCTAGGTAGATTTGTGAGGGGGGCACCATAGCTAAATGTTGGTCTTTTAAGGCTAAATTCATGAATTATGTTCACACAACTGATACTATGATTTGCACTCATTTTACTCTAGGGATGAATTTGGCCCTAAACCTCTAAGCAGCAGGTTGCATTCACATGTTTGCTCTGAAGAGCGATACTGAAAACTTTTCAGAACACTATCTACAGTGTTGTTCAGAATCTTCCTGTGGATAAGCAAATGCAAGATGCTTCTATTAGCATCTCTATAAACAATTCTATCCGTCTGAAAAGTCAGCCAGAAGCTAAACTAAAGTTCAACAGTCCTTTCCATTCCAAAACTCCCTTTTTGCAGCCTTTTAGCATTTCCATGCCTTGTGATTTTTAAAAGGTTAGAATGCAGGATAGACGATAAAACAAGCAGCTGCTAATTAATGAGGCTGATGATACTGTAGAATTCTAAGGCTGTGATGTATGAAATGTATGCCTTTGCCACTGACAGCTTAGTCTGCTTGCGTGGTTTTCATTAGCTGATGAGGAGATAGGCAATATAGGATAATACAAGGCTACATATCAGCTGTCGTTGAGATATTTGTATTCATTCAACTGGGGCAGTATATGAACACAGAAATACTGGACATGATCTGGCATGAGAGGTCTGATTGGTGAAACTGCGTTCTGTCCAGTAATGGGAAAATGACTGGTTTGGAGACTCAGGCTACATCTACATTGGCAAGATTTTGCGCAAATATTTTTTACGCAAGAGTTTTTGCATTAAAGTATTTGTGCAAGAGAGCATCTACACTGGCATGTGCTTTTGCGCAAGAGATGTGCTTTTGTGCAAAACCATCCATGCCAGTGAAGACGCTCTCTTGCGCAAGAAAGCTCTGATGGCCATTTTAGCCATCGGGCTTTCTTGCGCAAGAAATTTATGTTGCCTATCTACACTGGCCTCTTGCGCAAGAACAGTTGTGCAAGAGGGCTTATTCCTGAACAGGAGCATCATAGTTCTTGTGCAAGAAGCCCTGATTTCACACATTAGAACATCAGTGTTCTTACGCAAGAACTGCCCGCCAGTGTAGACAGGCAGCATGTTTTTGTGCAAAAGTGGGCGCTTTTACGCAAAATCATGCCAATGTAGACACAGCCTCAGTGCAAACAAATATCATTATTTTTTTTTCTAGAACTTAATGTGGAGTAATTGTTGTGTGGAGTGCACTTTTTAATAATCTGCCAGAGATTTTCACCTGACATCCAACAAATTGAATTAAAAATTGTTTTCACTAGTCCATATTCTCTTTGACAGTCTATACAGGAAAAAATGGCTAACACTTCAATAATTTTTAATCTTATTTTATTTGCTACACTTCAGTATACATATGACAAAATAGATAGTGCTTTTCTTAACTTCCAGAGGAAACCACTACCAAATCATTACATTACTACAATGTATTTTTAATTTTTCATTCAAAATAGAATCCAAATTTCTTGCTCTGTACATGTATTTATAATATGTTTGTGTGTGTGTGTGTGTTTAATATATGTAGCGCCCCCTCTCCACCTGGTTACCTTCTTTTAGAGCCAATCTCCTTTCAGGTTCGGATGGATAGGTCTGGGTTCTTCTGGATCCCGCCACCTACTCAATTTTATTCTTTCTGATTGATGTACTTGGCGGTGCCTCCACCCCCCTCACTCCTTCCTAGCAGGGTTGCCAGGGCAGCTTGGGAGGAAAATTCTAGCCCAGGATAATCCCCACGTATTCGCCAGATAGTTGGAGACTCCCAGAAAATAACACAAACACATACACTATAATAAACACAATTATATTAAACAGGAGACAATTATAACAGAACAGGGTAAAACATTATTTTTAGGGTCACCGGTGCCCTGCAACTGTGAAGTTAGTGTCCCGTTGGTACGCGTACTTTGTTGGGGCCCTTGATGACTGTTGACCACACAATCCTTCTCTGCAGAGGTTTAGCAGTGGGGCTGACTAGGTCCAGTACAGCCCAAAGGACTCACAAATGGGAGAAGGCAGCAAATCCCTCCACAGTTTAATAGGCTGCAGGTAATAAAATCCCCAAACAAATTCCCTGACTTACTAACTAAAAATTGGTGCACTCACACACTCCATGAATGAGCCTCAGGTTGAGAGATGACTCAGTCTCTGCAAAGGGCTGCTCTCTTCTCACAGGGGTCCTCTTCAAGCAGGAACCAGGCTGCTTCGGTCCCAGAATTTCCCCTCACTGTGAAGGGGTGCAGGGCTCAAGATGCAGACCACACAACTGCACCAAAATTCAAAACTATAGCCTCCCAGGCCAGCCTCCAGACCCACACAGTAGGCAGCAGCCCTGAACTTGCTGCTAGAGCCCAGCTGACCATCCAGTGACTCTCTCACCCAGGGAGCTGGAGAGCCAACTCCGCCTGGCTGGGGAAGCCTCCCAGCAAACTCCACAACTGGGAATCAACAGTGGAGACATAAACCCAGCTGAGGGATCCTGCCTTCAGGTCCCTAGAGGCTAGCTCTCAGGGGGAACCCTGCATGCAGGCCTGGGGCTTACTAGCTCCCACACACTCAGTCCTCCCCTTTTCCTGGCTGGCTCCAGACTCCCCTCAACAATGGTCTCTCCTTCCCCCTGGGAGGGGCATCTCACTCCCTGTGGGTTGCCGGGCAGACTCTGGCCCTGGTAGGGAGGGGGAGCCAAGGCAAACTCAGAGTGCCTCTCCCTGAGCTGCCAGCAGACAAAGCCCCGGGAATCCAAGCAATCTCCTTGGGGGTTACACTCTCCCTGTGCGAAAGTTCTTGCCGTCCTCGGCAAGGGTCATTTAACCACAACACAAACATGCAAGGTCCTTTCCACCAGGTAATAGTATACATTGTTTAGTTGACAATAAATATCATTAGCCAATAAGTAAGTATTGCTGTGTCCACATACAATATTAATTTAAACATTAAATTGTTATTCAATTTACATTAATAACATTCTTACTATATTTAAATAAATGACTTAACCTTGGAGTCTCCATTGTTAACTATCAGACACAAACAATAATAGGCCACCCGCACCCATCTATTTACTAAATGCAGAGGGACAGAGGTGGAGGACCCTGGGACATCATAGGTGAGTTTCTGTACAGGTTTTCGCTCTCGTTCTGAACGTCGAAGTACAGGAGCTTCTTCATTCTCAGGGTTCTCAGCAGTAATGACTGCAGGACAATCAATGATTTCCCTCTCTGCAGGTTGCATGGCTTCTCCCACATCCTCTACAGGTGGAACCATCCTAGCTGGTAAACCACTTGCCTCTTCATGCTGTATTGTTGACTGAGGGGGTACAAAGGGTGCAGCTTCAGGGTTAAGTATTTGAGCTAGAGGAGGCTCAGATTCTCCCTCTCTAACAGTTTCTACCTCACATAGCTGCTCATGAAGCATAGGAGGTATTGGATAATAGGGGAAGAATTCCTCTTCACTGCTACTCTGTGAATGAGGATCATTTTCTCCAGAGGAGGTTAAAGACTCACTGTCTGCCTCCTCAGCAGATTCAAGTTGTGCAGTAAGGGTTCTTTCTGCAGGAACTTTCTTCCTTAGTCTTGAACGAGTAATGGGTCGCCGGGAGGAACCACATTCACTATTTTTCTCTTCACCTATTAACTGCCCCACTGGCAAGAGGTGGTTTCGATGAATAGTCTTACAAACATTTTTTCCATTTTCCATCCTAAGGCGATATACAGGCAAGTCTGGTAGCTTATCAACCACTATGTAGGTGTCTGCATTCCACCGGTCAGCTAATTTATGTTTTCCAGTGAGACCTAGATTTCGGATTAAGACTCTGTCTCCTACCTGCAGATCCTGTTCACGGACCCGACTATCATATCTCTGCTTGTTAGCAAGGTTGCTTTTTGTGGCTGCTTGGGAGGCCAGTCTGTAAGCTTCCCGCAAGTCACGCCTGAGACTCTGAATGTACTGGAGATAAGTTGTTTCGCTAGCTTCATCATAGGATATCCCAAAACATAAGTCAATTGGTAGCCTGGCTTCTCTGCCAAACATTAAATAATAAGGCGAAAACCCAGTGGACTCATTTTTAGTGCAGTTATAAGCATGCACAAGGTAACTGACATGCTCACTCCATCTGGTCTTTTGGGATGGATGTAGTGTTCCCAACATGTTTAGCAAAGTCCGGTTGAATCTCTCCGGTTGTGGATCTCCCTGGGGATGGTAAGGAGTGGTTCTGGACTTCCTTATTCCCAGGGTTTTTGTAAGTTCACGAATTAGTCTGCTTTCAAAATCTCTTCCCTGGTCAGAATGGATTCGGGCCGGGAAACCATAATGTACAAAGAATTTGTCCCATAAAATTTTGGCCACTGTACTGGCTTTTTGGTCTTTTGTGGGATATGCTTGGGAATACCTTGTAAAATGGTCAGTAACTACAAGTATACTGGAGTGGTTCTTTCTATCAGGCTCCAATGACAAAAAGTCAATGCACACCAATTGCATGGGTGCATCTGTAGCGATGTTCACCATAGTCGCTGCCTTTTTTGGCAGAGTCTTCCGCTTAACACACCGAGAGCACCATTTGCAGTGGTCTTCCACAGATGCTGTCATTTTGGGCCAATAAAACCGATCTCTGACCAGTTCCAAAGTCTTATCTACCCCCAAGTGACCATGATCATCGTGCAGAGACTTCAACACCATCTCCTGGTATTCTTGGGGTAAGACCAGTTGTTTCCGCACATGGCCCCTTACAGTCTGGGTGGTCCGGAATAACAAACCTTTGTTAATCACTAAACGATCCCACTCTTTTAAGAGAAGAATTGTGCCGGGGGAAAAGTTAGCCTTAGAGACGGGTTTTTCACCCTTTTCTACAGCTTCCAGCACAGGTCCAATATTTGAATCTTTCCACTGAGCTCTTCTCAATTCAGTCGGAGTTAACTGGGGCAATTCAAAAGTCTTTAGCCCAACGAGGTTTGCATAAATGGTAGGTATAGCCTTCTCAGACAACCCCAGTGTGTCAGCATATCTTTCCTCATTTACATAAGGGGACTGCACTTTTCCTATTACAGCCTTGCAGGTGGCACGAATAGCAGGAGATGGTATCTCCATCCACTCAGACTCTTCCTCGAGTGGGTTATGAGGGCGACGGGACAATGCATCTGCGTCTGCATTGGTTTGACCCGAACGGTACTGCAGCTTAAAGTCATAAGCAGCCAAGGCAGCCATCCATCGCTGACCAGTAGCATCTAGTTTAGCCGTGGTCTGCACATAAGTAAGTGGGTTATTATCTGTTTTTACTACAAAGGTCGCTCCGTATAGATAATCATGAAGTTTGTCCACAACAGCCCATTTGAGAGCTAAAAACTCAAGTTTGTGCACGGGATAGTGTCTTTCAGAGGCAGTCAACCCTCGACTGACAAACGCCACAGGTTTCCATTTATTCTCATAATTCTGATAGAGAACTGCTCCTAATCCATCAAGACTGGCATCTACGTGTAGTTCATAGGGCTTGGTAGGGTCTGCAAAGGTTAACACTGGTGCAGTGGTGAGTTTCTCAATAAGGGCATGGAAAGCGCTGTTGCATTCCTCTGTCCAACGGTCTCCAAATGGTTCATTCACCTTGAAATACCTCTCATTAGGACTTGCAAGCTTATGTTGGGGTGATCTCTTCCACGTTGGGGGGTATCCCCTTGTCAAATTGGTGAGCGGTCTCACAATGGAGGAGTAATTTTTTACAAATCGGCGGTAATATCCACAGAAGCCTAGGAAAGATTGTAAAGCTTTCAGGTCTTTGGGTACAGGCCAGGTGGTTAATGCCTCAATCTTCTCGGGATCAGTCGCCACACCTTCTGCTGACACAATATGGCCTACATATTTTACTCGGGTCAGACAAAATTGACATTTATCAAGTGACAGTTTCAACCCACTAGCGTCCAGGCGGTCTAACACTTTCATTAGTCGAGCTTCATGCTCTTCCAGAGTTTTCCCAAAAACAATTAAGTCATCCAAATACACCAGCACTTCTAACAAATTCATATCCCCCACTGTCTTCTCCATCAAACGCTGGAATGTAGCAGGAGCTCCTGAGATACCTTGGGGCATCCTCTCAAACTGGTAGAATCCCAAGGGACAAATGAAAGCTGTTTTCTCTTTGTCTTCAGAGCTCATCGGGATCTGGTAGTAGCCGCTTCGTAAATCTAAGACAGAGAACCATCTGCTTCCTGCTAGGCAAGCTAAGGCATCATCTACCCTAGGTACAGTGTATTGATCTGGGATGGTCCTTTTATTCAGTGTGCGATAGTCCACACACATGCGCACAGTCCCATTTTTCTTCCGCACCACCACAATGGGGGATGCATAGGGGCTACGGGATTCAGAAATTATTCCTGCTTCCAATAGTTCTTGGATATGCTTTCTCACATCCTCAATGTCTGCAGGTGCCAGTCTTCGGGACCTCTCCCTGAAAGGCCTGTCATCTGCTAAACGAATGGTGTGTTCCACGTTAAGGGCACACCCCACATCCCATTCTTCAGTGGAGAACACATTAGGTCTCTCGCTTAACTGCTTTTTTAACCGGTCTTTCCAACTGGGAGATACAGGAGAATCACCAAAATTAAAAAGATCAGGATCCAATGCCTTACAGGGCTTTCTGGCTGCAGCTGCAGGGCTCATAACACTCTCTACTCTATACAATCGTGCCAATACCATTCCTCTCCTGATGGCTATGGGATGGTTGGTTTCATTTCGTATTCTGACCATAATGCCAGCTTCTTCCAGCTGTGGTAAGGACAATAAACCTCTCAGAACCATCAGACCACTAGGGAGGTTATCTCCATCAGAGGACTCCATCATTACTGTATGAGGAAGGCTGCTACTGTGCCTCTCAAGTTTTCCCCTCAAGTCAATCTCACCATGTGGGGGTATGGACAGAACAGCTTTGGATACTCTTACTACTTTCCCTAGAGATTCATCGTCAGAGCTATCATGGTCAGAAGGCATTGTGGATGAGCCCAGGGTCAGTTCTCTCCATGGAGGGCGAACCACATCTGGGGTCTTCTGGCCCAAACGACCACAAAGTGTGGCCAAAGATTGGAACATGTTGCTGTTGGTTCCAATCAATATGGGAATGCCATCAGAATTTTGTGTCCCAGGACAAATCAAAGCCAGAGTATCACAATCCTGGAGACATCCAGCCAGTTCTGCAGGAAAACGTAAAGTCACTAGTACATATCCATCGTATGGGTAACTAGCATTGCTAAGGCCCCATATTGCCAATCCTTCTAGAGGATGGATCTTCACTTGAGGGAGGAATTGCCGATGGAATTCTCTAGTAATGATGGTGACCTGAGATCCACTGTCCAGCAGGGCCCTACAGGGAATCCCTTCTACCATCACATTAACTACCGCTGCTGGGCCTATCAATCCTTCTGGGAATGGGCTCCAGGAAGGCTGTTCATAACACAACTTAGTGGAGCTCTGACTGTAATGGCTCCCAGTATGCTCCATTACTGGGATCCTTGGGAGTTTCCCTGTAGCTTCTTTTTTCGTTGCGCTACCTTCTCTTCATTCCTTGGGTTGTCACACTGGGTGGAAATGTGCCCATCCTCGCCACATCGGTAGCAGAATCTCTTGTTCCTTGGGAGGGTCACCAAGGTTTTCTTTACAGGTTCTCTGTTGGGGTCCCTTCTCCCTGGGTGAAAAGGAGGGTACTTCCTTTCTGTCAAAGTTGGTGGAAGAATATCGCTAGGTGACCCCTGAGGCATCTTACTCGTCATAAATTCAGTGAGCTGTGCTGTCAGGGTTTTGAGCTGTTGATGGAGGTCCTCAGTGGTAGGCAGACAAAGGTCATCCTTCAGTTTCTGAGGACCAACGGTCTGGCTCACTGAGATCTTATTCCTCTCTCTAACCGTTCTCTTTTCCTCCTCCTCCCGGACTTCTCGCAGCAGTTGGTGGAATTCTGGAGGACTGTTCAATCGGTCTGCAAGTTTCAATTTCATAATTAGAAAATCATCATAAATGGCACCTCGTATGACCTGTTCTAGTCGTACTCGGTGTTCCTTGCTCCTTTCAGTGCCTTTACGGCGGATGCACAGTTGAAGGGATGGTTCCAATCTGTGAAGATAGGAAGATAGTTTTTCACCTGAATGTTGGTAACAGGATCGAAACTGAAAGTAGAGGTCTTCCCCAGTCTCTAGGCTCCCAAAGGCATCCTCCATCGCCGAGAGATAGTCATCAACAGTGGCAGCAGGCTTGCTGGCTTTTAATGCACAGATTACATTCCCTGCAGGTCCTCGCAGGCTTTCTGCCACACGTTTCCTCTTTTCAGCCTCACTACATTGCCATTCCTGCATCACCTGATTTAGTTGATGCCTCCAAGTGTCATAGTCATCTTCCCCTACAGGCACAGGTTTAATGCCTGAAAAGAACTTCAGTTTTCTGTAAGGGCCTGATTCATATGCTGTCTTTATGGACTCCCCTATTGCTTTTCCCATAGCAAAAATTATTTGGTCTGTAGAACTGGAAGGAGGCACAGGACTACTTCCCAAAAGAGTCCTTAATTCAGTCATGGTCTTCCCTTCCTGCATAAGGAAGTTCCCCAATTTGGACTGAAAACCATTAGTTTCAGATGGTGGGGCAGATGGGGAGGGAAAACGTGATTGTGTTTGAATGGTCACCTTCCATCCGTCCTTCTCTCCATCTGGCAGAATTACATGGGGAGTCACTACAGTAGACAGTATAATCTTGCTCTCTACAAGAAGAGATAAAGTAGCTTCCCCTTGTGCTTTCATCTGACTCCGAACCACACAGGTTCCCCATTCTCTGACATTAGCAATCTCATCTTCAATTTGTCTAATTTCCCATTCAGTGAGTACATTAGTGAGCAGAAAGTGGCGTTCAGGGTCAGCTCCCTCCAGCTCACACCAAGCTATAAGCCTTTTCTGATAATCCATACTGGGAATTTACTTAATATCCCAGGAAGACAGCAGGAGTGTATATAAGGTATGAGTTTAAAAGACGGGATCCCAGCGGTGCCTCCAATGTAGCGCCCCCTCTCCACCTGGTTACCTTCTTTTAGAGCCAATCTCCTTTCAGGTTCGGATGGATAGGTCTGGGTTCTTCTGGATCCCGCCACCTACTCAATTTTATTCTTTCTGATTGATGTACTTGGCGGTGCCTCCACCCCCCTCACTCCTTCCTAGCAGGGTTGCCAGGGCAGCTTGGGAGGAAAATTCTAGCCCAGGATAATCCCCACGTATTCGCCAGATAGTTGGAGACTCCCAGAAAATAACACAAACACATACACTATAATAAACACAATTATATTAAACAGGAGACAATTATAACAGAACAGGGTAAAACATTATTTTTAGGGTCACCGGTGCCCTGCAACTGTGAAGTTAGTGTCCCGTTGGTACGCGTACTTTGTTGGGGCCCTTGATGACTGTTGACCACACAATCCTTCTCTGCAGAGGTTTAGCAGTGGGGCTGACTAGGTCCAGTACAGCCCAAAGGACTCACAAATGGGAGAAGGCAGCAAATCCCTCCACAGTTTAATAGGCTGCAGGTAATAAAATCCCCAAACAAATTCCCTGACTTACTAACTAAAAATTGGTGCACTCACACACTCCATGAATGAGCCTCAGGTTGAGAGATGACTCAGTCTCTGCAAAGGGCTGCTCTCTTCTCACAGGGGTCCTCTTCAAGCAGGAACCAGGCTGCTTCGGTCCCAGAATTTCCCCTCACTGTGAAGGGGTGCAGGGCTCAAGATGCAGACCACACAACTGCACCAAAATTCAAAACTATAGCCTCCCAGGCCAGCCTCCAGACCCACACAGCAGGCAGCAGCCCTGAACTTGCTGCTAGAGCCCAGCTGACCATCCAGTGACTCTCTCACCCAGGGAGCTGGAGAGCCAACTCCGCCTGGCTGGGGAAGCCTCCCAGCAAACTCCACAACTGGGAATCAACAGTGGAGACATAAACCCAGCTGAGGGATCCTGCCTTCAGGTCCCTAGAGGCTAGCTCTCAGGGGGAACCCTGCATGCAGGCCTGGGGCTTACTAGCTCCCACACACTCAGTCCTCCCCTTTTCCTGGCTGGCTCCAGACTCCCCTCAACAATGGTCTCTCCTTCCCCCTGGGAGGGGCATCTCACTCCCTGTGGGTTGCCGGGCAGACTCTGGCCCTGGTAGGGAGGGGGAGCCAAGGCAAACTCAGAGTGCCTCTCCCTGAGCTGCCAGCAGACAAAGCCCCGGGAATCCAAGCAATCTCCTTGGGGGTTACATATATATAAAACAAAAAGGCTTTTCATAGTTCTATAAGAATTAACACACTTCAGTAACTCTACTCTTAAACAATATGTATAAACTTCCCATAACATATTTCTTTCATAGTCATGTATCACAAATACTCTTAAAACACTTGTAAGCTAAATCATTTTGGTGACTATCTTTTCTGTAGCCTTGAAGGAGGAGGTTTAGATTCTTATACAAGCCTTGTTATTTAGTTGCCAAGCAGAGAGTTTGCTAATGACTTCTTAAGATGACTATGGACACAGTGTTTTGGTGGAAGGATTGCTCCTCTGACAGGGGCAAGATATATAGGGGCGTATGGGGTTACGGGTCACTGTCCCCCCTCATTTCTGCAACTGCAGAACTGCCTACCTGACAGAGGCTGCATCTTGGTTCCGCTGACTCTTCAGCTGAATGCCACCTCTTGGATCTTATGCCAGGCATTCTTCCCTTTGGGTACATCTACACTGCGGAGCTATTTTGGGATACCAGAAGTATCCTGAAATAGCTATTCTGCGTCTATTGAAGCAGCCCATTATTTTGAAACAGATTTTTGGCTTATTCCGACATCCTGTTAACCCACATGGGTTAAGGGGCATTTCAGAATTGTGAGTTATTTCAAAATTTGGCACTGTGCAACGCATCCTCTCATCCAAGTCATGAATAAAGATGTTGAACAAACCTGGCTCCAGAATGGGGCACTCCACTTGATTCCAACCACCAACCAGACATCAAGCCATTGATCACTATCCATTGAGCCAGATGATCTACCCAGCTTTCTAGCCACCTTACCGTCGATTTATCCAAAACATACTACCTTAACTTGCTATCAAGAATACTGTGGGAGACAATATCAGAAGCTTTGCTAAAGTCAAAATATATCATGTCTACCAACTCCCCCACATCCACAGAGCCAGTCACCTCACCATAGAAAGCAATCAGGTTGGTCAGGCATGACTTGCCCTTCATGAATCCATGTTGACTGTTCCTGATCACTTTCCCCTCCCCCAAGTGTTTAAAAATTGACTCTTTGAGGATCTCCCCATGATTTTCCTAGGGACTGAGGGGAGGCTGACTGGTTTGCCGTTCTCTGGATTGTCCTTCTTCCCATTTTAAAAGATGGGCACTGCAATTGCCTTTTTCCTGGAAAGGAGACAAGCAGTTTTAAATATTTTTGCATTTCTCTTCAGGAACAAACTGAAGCAATCTCATTAAGCAATAAAGGATGTTCTGAGCCTCTGTGAGTTTCACGGAACAAAGTTCTAGGCTGATTATAAATATTTCAGAATGTTGGAGATTCTTGGATGCTGAAATTGCTGATAAGGAGCTGCTAAGGACTTTTAACTGAACCTAGGATGTACTTTATCTACCTTTTTATGCCACAAAAATACATGTTCTCATTATTTACAATCTGGAAGTTGCACTTACAATTAACATCTTATTTGCCACATGTTACATTTTTGGTACAATATGGGAAGCTAGGTTATGTACTTCATTTCTGCTTAAAAGTCTCACAGAGGTAGCTGTGTGAATCGGTAACTAAAAAAACTTTAAAAAGCAACAGTGGTCCTGTAGCACGTTAGAGACTAACAGTCCATTATTGTTGAATTCTCTGGGGATGCATATTGAGAAATAGATCTATCACATCTTGTAATGACCACATATTTCTCTTGTCAATAAATGTGGCATGAAACAAACCTCTAAGGCACTGATCTTCGCTGGATCTTGTTGTCTATTGAAGAAGGTGGGGCATGAAGGCACTAGCAGCCATGTACACGCACTAAATGGGAAAGGCATCTGAGCAAGAGTCAGGTAAGGGCTAGATTGTGCTGAGCTCTTAAGCCATTTGAATATTCCAGCTGGGGTCATTGAGGCCACATGGGTGCATACAATACAACACTTAAGTGCTTTGATAGGGGCTGAAGTGCTCAGTACTGTGCACTTCAGCCCTAAATAAGAGGAGTCATTCTGTTTGGCTCTTATTCAACATACTAGCCAATTAGCTCATCATAAGACAGGATTTTCAGGTCTCTCCTCCATGTCGGCCTTCTCTCCTGAGCCTCCGGTCTCTCGCTCCGTCTCTCTCTCTCTCTCTCTCTCTCTCTCTCTCTTTCTCTCTCCTCCTCCTCCTCCTACTGCCTCTCTCTCTGTCTCTCTCTTTCTCTTCTCCTCCCCCTCCTGCCTCTCACTTGGGGGACCGTGGAACCCAAATGGCCATTTGGGCTACGCACTCCCCGTGCTACATGGAGGGCGCAGAGCCCAAACAGTCGCTTGCGCCACTTGCTCCCACACAGTGGCCTGGCTGAGCGGCGCAGAAGTCAGCCGAGCGCTACGGTGGGAGGCGAAGGGGGGCGGGGTGGTGACATTCATGGCTAGGGGCGGGGCCTGGAGCCGCTGTCATGCCGCACGTCACCACCTTGCTCCCCTTCACCTCTCGCCGTGGCACTCGGCTGACTTCTGCGCCGCTCAGCCGGCTGCCACGGGGGAGAAAGCGGCACAAGTGGCCATTTGAGCCCCGCACTCCCCATGCAGCACGGGTCACCCAGAGGGAACAGCCAGCATTTCAGCAACAGCGCCACCCAGACGGAACAGCCAGCATTTCAGGCAACAGTGCCTCCCAGAGGGAACAGCCAGCATTTCAGGCAACAGTGCCTCCCAGAGGGAACAGCCAGCATTTCGGCGTTACAGACTCTCAGACACTGGGCTACTAAATATATGATGAGTACAGGTTGAGCCTCTCCAGTCTGGCATCCTTGGGACTTAGACTGGGGGGGAGCCAGAGAATTTGCCGAACCACAGGAGGTCAGTATTGTCTAGCAGCGTTACCAACACTTTCACTGCTTGCTGGGCTCTTAGAAGACATTTAGGAGTAAATCAGAGCTAAATAACAGCACAGAACATTCAGAGCCAGAACTGGCGGCTGTTAACAAACTTTATAGGACTGTGGGAAACTTGGTCACACCCATGACAAGGGGGCATCTGGGGAATCACAGATGTTGCAGGACCAGAGAGAGGTTCTGCCTGTGGTGTTAATCAGTGCAACTATTCAAATGCTTAAACTTAGCCACGGAGGTAATTACTTTACTGAATCAGGGACTTTGAGGAAGAAGGCTGTAGCTGGTACGTGAAACTGGGTGGTAAAGACTTGAAATATTTTCAAGCAAAATCAATATTTGTTGCTGTTCCTTGTTTATTTCAGTCACCTCCCCTCAGCTTCCATTCAAAGGATGTTAAGGGTACTGCTAACGGCCCTTTTACATCAGCAAGTTGCTGAGTACAAGGAGCTTATGTTTGTCAGGGGGTGTTGTTCTGAATGAATTTCACTCAGATGTCCTCTTCCATTATTTCAGTTGGGTTAGGAATAATATATTTTTTTTGTGGTGGTTAATTTTTTTTTATTTTACACTTGGGATTTCTCTTTTATTTAGACGGGAAATAATCTTAATTTTGAAATAGTTTCCAGTAGCTATGTTGCATTAAGATATTGCTTTTTAATATATATCAGATTTTATTATTTGTGCAGTATATATTTATTTCTCTCTTGTAGTGTTGCAAATGTTACATCCATGCATCAGAGAGGATGTTGTGCATCTGTAAATAATATAAGTCAGATTGACATACGTCATAGTTTATTTCAAATGCTGAAATTTCTTTGTTAGGAAAATGTATTCTCTAAAAAGCAGCATGGTTGAGCAAACCGGAGCTTGATTAAAACGCTGTATTACAAGTGAAACTATCTGTTTTCACTGCAAATGCAGCTTACTTATTAGCATCTATAATTTGCAACATATAAAGAAACTACTGTAAAAAATTAACCTACTTGAAATGTAAATATGGAATGTTAGCTTTCAAATAAGGTGTAAAATACACATATAAAGAGGGGCAGTTTTCCACATTTAACCCCGTCCCGCTTCCCACACTCATGGTTATATAATATCAATAATTTTCTTAGAAAATTAGATGGGAAAAAAAGTTGAGAGGATTACCAGGTATAAAGGTATATAAAAATGAAGAATCTAAAAATTTTAAAGCAAAGAAATTAACAGATAAGAGAACATTATTTATATTTCAGTATAACATAAATATCTTAACTCTGACTAAGAATATATACTGTTCTCACATCAGTAATTTCATACTAAAAACATTATCAGACTATTCTTAAATCGATCAGTTTCAAATCCACATGCGTAATTGGAACTGGCTTGAAAAAAGATATTCTCAATTTTTCTGTGGGGGAGAAAAGGGATTTTTTTGAGTGGAAAAAAATAGTGAAGTATTTTCCTATTTTTCCACCATAAAACAGTATTTCTCAAGGAGGGCTGCAGGCCCACCTTGAGAAAGCTGCTAATGGGCTGCTCCAGTTTGTTTATCTAAAGGCTCTGTAGCCATAGAGCCTTGAAGCTCCCATTGGCTCTGATTCACCATTTCCATCCTATAGATAAACAAATCAGAGCTGCCCATTAGCAGCTTTCTCAAATTGGGCCCGCAGCCCACTTTGCAAAACACTGCTATAAATCAAGAGTTACATATTTTTATGGAATTATGAAAACGTAAGTAGACTAAGTCATAATTTTGTCAATAATTATATTAATTGATGCTTCCTATAAAACATACCATACAATACTTGAATATCTAAGTCAAGATGGGAAAGTTAATTGAAAAAATATAAAACCGACATGCAGGGTTAAAGTTTTGATAAAATATGAACATTTTGTACTGATCATGTGGATTTTTGTTATTATGTGGGTAGTGAAAGATTAATAATGTCCTTAGCTGTTTGTTTCCTTTTAAGTTCTTGGATTTTTTAAAATTTAGGACATACCGGTAGATTTTCACTTTAGCATTCTTAAATTATTTGTAAACTAATATTTGTTTCAGAATAACTTTTCCCTCATGTTATATGTTCAGAAGGCTGGGACATAATTTTATCAATGTGGGATAGATGATTTGCAAAAAGCAAAGACATCTAAAATACATGTCAACAAACGTTTTATATGACTCTTTGCTATCATGTATTCTGTGTATTCAACACAGTTTGTGTAAAAAAAACTAACAATGTTTTATAGTATTAGCTTTTTATTAGATCAACAGTAGCAGTCAGGCTGCCTTAGTATCTGTACTCAGAGGGAGGGGAAAATTAAAGCTTATAAATTTTTAAAACACCTCATAAAAGTGACTTAAAACAGCCTAGCAATCCATAAAAATACTACAGTTTGTAAGTACAGTGTCTTGGGACTTCCAGAATTAGAACTAAATGCTGTGTAGAACAGCTCAGATTTTTAATTCTGAGGGCTTATGTGATACCAAATCATAAATCTGTAAGTGGAGTGGGACTGTAATTTTATTTTGTAGTTTGGAGCAAAAGGAATTCCACTTTTTTAGGAGCAAGAAGTAGGGGTGCAGGGCAAGATTCCTCTAAGCTGCACAGCAGTACAGCACCGCAGCTGCTTAAGGAGCCCTTCCCGCAGCTGCTTAGGGAGGGGACGTGTCCCTAACCGTGGGAGAGACTCACTGCTCTTTTCTTGGTGGGGAGTTGCTGCTGTTGCTGAGAAGTGCCCCTCGCCCTGCCAGATAGCTCTGTGCATGGAGCCTTGAGCCACTGGCTAGGCAGGGCTCATTAAGCAGCTGTGGGGCTGTGCTGCCACACAGCTTAGAGGGAATCTTCGTGTGGGGGTTCTCCAACACCCAGGTTTTGTACCTGGCTTCTCCGAACCCAGGGCTGGCTCCATTACCCTGGGTCCTGGCCTCTAGGCAGCCCCTAGGGGGCCTGCTGGCTTTGCCACCCTTGAGATCCCATTGCCCCCCCTCCCTGTGGGCTGGCAGCCTGCCATCCCCAGGATCCAAGCCACTGTCCTTTGAGACTTTGTTGCCCCCACTGTCCAGAGACTCTTTCCCAGCCCTAGACCTGGGCTCTGCAGCCACCTCCAGGTCTGGCTACATTGCCAACATCTTGGACTGGATGTGCTGGCTGACATTTGCAGCAATGGCGTCCAGTATGGGAGAGTTGGTATCCCTAACTGTGACCCGTGCCTGGGCTGGTAAAGGGTGTGAACAGGTGTGGGGGAGGGGGAGGGCAGCATAGCACCCCCACCCTAAAATAGTTCCAGTGCCACTAGGGGAAGATAAAACTTTTTTTTCCCCAAAAATTGGGTTTTCTGTTTCTCTCCCTCCCCACAATCAGTACTGGGGAATCCTGCTGCTGGATGGATCCCTGCTCACCAGCCACCCACTCGCCAGCTGTGAGTGCAAGGAGCAGGGCTCAGTGGCCAGCGATGGGGGTGGTGGCAGGGCAAAGATGCAGCGCCTGGGGCCAGCGGCTCCCCCTGTTGGTTTGTCAGCACAGCTCGTGCTGTGTGCCAGCTCCTGACGAGCAGCCCTCCACACCTCCCTTCCAGCAGCACTGGCTGCACACTGTGAGCTGTGGTGGTTGGTAAGTGGAGCCAGGAAGGCAGGTACGTGTCACCTCTGCTACCGCCCATCAGCCCTTTAATTGCTCCCCCCTTGCTGTATATCCCTGCCTTGCCCCAGCTCTGCTGCTCCTCCAAGTTCCTCCCAGCAGGGCACATCCCTCTCCCAGAGCCATGCCCAGAGCCAGCCCTAGTCAGAGCACTCAGCACACTAATAGCCTGGCCGGCAGGTTCTTTCCTTCCCTCACGGGTGCTGGCTGGGCCACGCCCCAGGAAAGCCCAGGACCCTCCAGCTGGCACAGCGCTGGCCGGGAGGGGCCGAGGCCTGCATGTACCAAAGCTGGCACAGCGCTGGCTTGGGGCAGCCTCTCTGCTAAGGTCTGGAATGGTGGGGGAGGGTAGAGGGTGGGGAGTGATTTCTAGCCTGTTCACACCCCAAACCTGTAGGCTCCACAGCAGCCCCTGGGAGCATATGCTCACCCTGGATCCTGCCCCCCAGAGCATGGGACAGGCTTCCTTGCCTGCTGAGCTGCCTTTCTGGCTGCATTTGCTGAAGTCTCTGCAGTCGGGTTCCCTGGACCTGGGTGCACTATGCAGCTTTAGGGCTTAACCCCTTCCTGCCTGTGATGTAGCTGGGGGATAGGAGGTGTCTAGGCAATACACCTTCCTCCTTCTTTTTGAAGGAAGCACCTCAGGACGAGGGTAAAGGAGGTGTTCAGTTCCCATGCCCATTCAAAGATGATGGTGTGCAGAGCGCTGGACTAGTTTTTCCACCCATTGCAAACATGCTGCAACCTGATGAGATGCTGCAGAAGCTGAAGTTGCTCAGCTTCTTACAAGATCAGGTATCAACTTTTTTCACTACTCAATTGGACAAAATTCAATCCAGTGACCTACAGCAGAAGCCACTGGCATATTTTGTAGAATTTGCAATGCCAAGATTTTTCTCTTCAAGCGCTAGCAATCCTGCTGTCACAATTTGTTTTTGTGCTGCAAGCACAGCATCAGTCTTCCCATCAAGTGTGTGGTGTGGGAAGAGAACAGGTTGTGCAAGATCAGCAGCTGTGCTCACCAGGAGAACAGTACAGTATATTTGAAATGGAAAAGCAAAACCCTCAGATGACCAGAGGTGGTGTGGAAGTCAGCCCTTGTCAAGTTTGTTTATTGGCTTGTAAGAACTTTTTTTGAAGTCTTCTGCAATGCAGTTCAGCAAGAAGTCCAGATAACAATCAATTTCTTACTATAGGGAATAAATCTTAATTTTATCAGATTTCCATTTGGTTTTGTAAATTGTATAAGGAAGAAAAATTCCCAGGTGCCCGAAATCCTTCAGGAGGGAACAGGTGGCAGTTTTAAAGGGAACATGTCCACATCCCTACTGCAGAAGTCTCATTGCTAAAATAAAAAGGAAGAATGCTGCAGAAGACAGCACTTCCACTGTGAGATTCTGGTTCATTCTTAGCACTGCAGTGACAAGATTTGGCTTGCTTAGGATGGTGGAGTATTTGGGACAGTGATGGGAAGGTCATGGTGGTGGTTTGAGGAGGATAAATGGAGACAATGAGAATGTATCACTCTTCCAGATGCTTCATTTTCTCAGAAAGAGACTATTTCACGTCAATGAGTGCGTGGTCTTGGCTGATGACACTGTTGGCACTATCAGCCAGTTCTGGTGGCATGTGTTTCCTTAACTGAGATTCCTACATGCCTCCCAGCCTGAGGACAAACTGTTCCACCCCAAACTGGATATCAGGAAAGGCACTGATCCAAAATCTCTCTGCATGGAGAGACCTCCACAGCCACTACTGTTCACCCTCTCCCCCTTGCCCTCCAGGATTGGTAAAGTACTCGATAGAGCTGATCCCAGCTTTGCACCCACAGAACAGTAGGGGAAATTACTGACCCAAGGGGAGTTTTGTCATTAATTAGTGTGTGGGGAGGGAAGCAGGATCAGACAATCTGAAAGAAAAATAGTTTTAATTAAAGGAGACTTGTGCTGAGCCAACTTCAATTATAAGAAACTAAAGGTTATTAGGGATTTAAAGCTTAAAACTCTCATACTATTACTCTGAGCAAGGTTTAAGTAACGTCATAGTTTATTTTCAGTGTGTGGTATTTAACTACATGTAAAATATATTGTACTTGCTTTGAAAGATAGGTTATAAGTCTATTCAGTTATTAAAATATTGAATCCTTCTCTCGGGCTATGATCTGGACACTGCTAATTTTTCTAGTCTGCACTGCAAAACAGCAGGTTGTCTTAATCAGATTTGTATTTACGGCTCCAGTTGACCGTCCAGGGCTTTTCTGATGTCTTATCTAGCTTCTGACCCAGTGTATGGCTGTACCTGAAGTGAACAGGACCAAGCTTCGGCCTTCTACCATTATTGTTATTGCAAGCCTAATGTTGCTGGTAATTAAAAAAAGATCTCAGGGAAATGGCTTGGGAGAAAAAGCTATAAAAATGTTCCTAGAATAAAGAATTCACTTTGATCTTCCTGTTTTTATCTTTTGAGGAATAGACTAGTCTCGCATCCAGGCTGCTGAAGGAATCATAACAGGAACATTTTATGTCCATCATATAAAGAAGAGAGAAGAGTTCTAAAGATGGTGCTCCAGTATGTTTGAAATAAAACCCCAGTAAAGTTTGCATTACTGTGACAAACCTGCACACCCCACTGCAGGCTTAGAAATAAGAGACAGATGAGCCAAAAAGGTTAATTACTTTCCATTTTTCACCCTTACATATTTGTTTCAAATGCCCTTCTGTTTCAGTGCCTGAAGGTGGCCAATTAATCTTATGTACTTTCGTTTCTACCAAGAGAACTGCTGCAGCATGTCTCACTGTTCTGTATAAAGGTGTGAAAAGTTCTGCACTGTGAAACAATACCAGAAAAGAAAGAAAGAAAGAAAGAAAGAAAGAAAGAGAAATCCCTGTTGTTTTTAGGGCCTCTTCCAGGAACTGTTTGATTTCCACCTGTTTTAAAACTAAAACTCCTAGTGAACTTGGCATGAAAGATGTTCCACTGAGAAGGCAGCAGGGTCTGCTTTTACAGGAGTGTGGACTCTATCAGTCTCCAAAATGGACTGAGTTCACTACCTCTGAGATGTATTTCAGAGTTAATGATTTCAAAAGGGAGTGCACCATTTCCCAACCAGGCCACCTGTCTTAATAAAAAGCTTGCAGTGTGTTTCTCTGTGGCTAAATGACTTGGATAACAATAAAAAAAAGGAGACCTGTGGCACCTAAGGCTATGCCTACACTACAAGGTTTTTGTGCAAAAATAACTGTTATTGCGCAAAAACCAGCAAAGCATCCACATCTCAAGAGCATTTTTGTGAGGAAGAAAATCGACAGGATAGAAAAAATAACTTTTTCCAGTAGAGTTATTCCTCTCCCCTTTAGGACCCAGGGGGTGCCGGATTATCAGATATGCCGGACTATCGGAAGGGGGGGGGCTATGAGGGGTTTAGGGTGAGGTTGGGGGGGATGCCACCCCAATCCCCTTATAGCTCTCTCTTCCGATACTCTGGCTGTGCCCCAGACATCCCCGATTCAGCCATTGCTGGTCAGTTTCAGCAGCGGCTGAATCGGGGACACCTGCGGCAGAGCAGCTGGGGTGCTGCCGGGTTGGTCCCGTAGCGCTGCCCCTCAGTGCTGCGCGACCAACCCGGCAGCACCCCAGCTGCTCTGCCGCAGGCGTCCCCGACTCAGCCGCTGCTGAAATTGATCAGCGGCTGACTCCAGGAAGCCCAGGCAGCGGCTGAATCGGGGACGCCTGGGGCAGAGCAGCTGGGGTGCTGCCGGGTTGGTCGCGCAGCACTGAGGGGCAGCGCTACGGGACCAACCTGGCAGCACCCCAGCTGCTCTGCCCCCGGCTTCCCCGATTTTGCTGCTGGTCAGTTTCAGCAGCGGCTGAATCGGGGAAGCCAGGCGCAGAGCAGCTCCAGTTGTCTGGCTTCCTGAAGCACTTCCAGCTTCCCGATAGTGCCAGACCATCAGGAGTGCCGGAGCATTGGATGCTGGACCAGTGGAGCTTTACTGTTACTCCTTTTTGCGCTATAACTCTTCTGCAAAAAGGCAGGTGTGGACGCTCCGGAGGGGTTTTTGTGCAAGAAACCCCTATCAGAAAAAGAACAGGTTCTCTGATGGCCATTCTGTGAATGGCAAGCTGAACGTTCTTGTGCAAGAGCGTCCATGCAGTGTAGATTCCCTCTTGTGCAAAAGCTAATCGCTTTTGTGATGCACTTTGAGGGGGGATGCGCTTTTGGGCAAGTTTTTGTGCAAGAACTCTTCCACAAAAGGCTTCTTGTGCAAAAACCGTGCAGTGTAGACGGTTTTATTCAGACATAAGCTTTCACGGGTAAAACCCACTTCATCCTCCCACCCTGCAAGTTACAGAAGCAAAGGTATCTATATGGAAGTGGTGGCTTATGTTAATGAAGCTAATCAAGTCAGGGTGGCAGTGGATCATTCACAGCATAGGTGTGGAAATGTGAATGTCCGGAGTGGGGAAATTACCTTTGTAATGCTTTAACCAGTTAATATCTTTATTCACTCCTAAGTTGACAGTGTTAATTTGCAAATGAATTCCAGTTCAGCATCTCCCTTTGTAAACGGATTTTGAAATTCTTTTGTAGAAGGATGGCTAGTTTCAACTCCATCACTGAATGTCCAGGGAGGTTAAAATGTTCCCCTACAGGTTTCTGTGTGTGACCTTTCCTGATGTCTGATTTGTGTCCATTTATCCTCTGGTTTGGCAGAGGGGCAGAGGCCTATATCACATTAGTGGATGTGCAGATGGATGTGCCCCGATGGTGTGGGTGCTGTGATGGTGTCGCTTGTATGTGGACAGAGTTTAACCAATTATTGAGTTTTGTGTTGTCTTAATGCCAGTTCTAAATCATGTGACATGAGGTTTCTCTTCCCTACCTTCATCTTTGATTTCCTTTAATCTGCACAGTCTTATTGTGAGCAGGAGCTGCTTCTCCTATCCAGTCAAACTAATTATTTGTGACTCCTCCATCCATGAGAAATGGTCTAAATAATAAATATCATTGTAGCAATTCAGTGGTCTACTCATAATGAAGAATATGGAGATGTTCCAATATAAATTCGGAGAAGAAATATGCCTTTGAATTCCTTTTTAAGTCTGTCATCCTAGTGACTAGTGGCAAATTTAGCTTTGACATTTAATGTCAAAATATCACACACACTATAAATAGAATTGAAAAAGGCAACATTATCATCTTGTTGGTAAATTGTTTGGAATGCAGTGAAGTTTGGAGAGGAAATGAGACTATTTGATTCTCAGACAAACCTTTCCAGATATTATTTCATTTTTCAAAATGCTCATTGGCTTACAACTTTGCTTGCCTAGAGTAGTGCTGCAGCTGCTCACAGTTCAATTTCACAAGCCACAAAATACCCTAGGTTGACAAGGCAGCACTGGGATTGTAGGAGCAATATTGCAACAGTCAGCATCAAAACTTGAGTGTGAAGGACTCCAGGTTTCTTTAATAATGAGAGGTCAGTTCTTCTATGTCTGCTAGATGAACTATGAAATATGGTGATGGGGTCTCATGCAAAATAAATGTTTTAGTTGACTGAACAAACCCAAATCACAGTTTGAGTCACTCTTATATTTTCAAATGGGAAATTTGAACATCATTTTCCCCTCCATACTCTCACTTGCCTCTTGCTGTGAAGAGGTGGGAGCATTCTGAACAAATAATTTTTCATTTAAGGCATTTCCAGGTAAACATATCTAAAAGATAAAGAACTCTAACACTATCTTGATCGCCCATGTTGTTGTAGTCGTATGACCTGAAGAAGAACTCTGTTAGCTCCAAAGATTGTCTTTCACCAACAGAAGTTGGGCCAGTAAAAGATATTTCCTGTCCCACTTGTCTCTTTGTTTGCAGTATCTTTCTTGGTTTTGCTGTGTGGATTGCATCAGTGCTATTTTTTTTTTTAAGTGAGAATAATGAGAGGAGAAACAGTCAGTGAACTGAGCTTTTAATCTAATCAGATTGTTCTTTAAAAAAAATAACCTTAGTAATACAGTCATTAGTCAGGGTATGAGGAAAATACAGGTCAAGATACTGACAATCTGTTCACTCCAGGAAAATACCGCTTGCTAGCTAAGAAGAATGAGAAACTTAGGGTAAAGGGGGGAGAGTGTGTGCAATTTAGTTTATATGTGTAAATGAATCCATTATTTAGGATCTTGATCACTCTTTTTGATTTATTTTAGAATCTTTAGTTCTCTATTCTGTAGGGTAAACATAGATACAAAAACTTTGGGATACAGCTTTTATATCACTGGAATAGCTGCCATTTTACCAAAATGTTCTTAGTGTGGACAGCTTATGCTAAAGACCTTTCAAATCTGTTTCTGAGCCACTGAAATAATTGTGAACTTTGCCAGTGAGCGTAGGATCCAAATCCTTAATGAATCCTTTGGAGTGAGTTCTGACAGTTTAATTTATCTGGATGAGGAGAGATTGGGCCTGCTTCTGATACCATTAAAGACAATTAGCAAGTAACTTGCCATTGACTTCCATGCAGGACTGTCCCACTGACTGGGAGGATTAGTCTGAAACCCCGTGGTTGTTCTGAGCTAAACGATAGAGTGGAAAATCGGTTTGCTTTTTAAAATAAGAGATCAGGCACTTTGACATACATAAAACCTAGTGCTTTTCAATGGATTTAGTGTGCCCAATCTGTGCCCCTGCTTTAGCTTCTCTTTGCTACTCATGTGGTGTGGAAGAAACATGAGCTGGCATTAACAGGGAAGCTGAGGGTTTCCTTGTGTAGGCAAATCTCTATATAGTGTTTTGACAGGGTGAACCAGGTCTTGAGACCCCCTGCTGGAGGCCCTGTGGTCCTGCCACACCCTGCCCCAGAGAGAAGACAACAGATACATCCTCCAAGCAGGCAAGGGTGGCTGCAGAGGAAGGCCCTATAAAAGGAGCTGCAGGACCAAAGTCAACTCAGTTCCTCTTTGGAGCCCAAGGAATGCAGAATGAAGGATGAGCTGGTTAAGAGAACAGCAGCCCTGCAGACAGCTCCCTGGAGAGCGCTTATTGCGGACTGGCAGACTGTGCTGGGATTTGGAAACAAAGCTCTGAAGTCGGGCTGAAGAGGCTGCCTCCAGGAGGGGAAGCTCCAGGGCACTACTCTCTTCCAGGGTGTGTCCAGACTCAGGGTTTTTTTCGGGAAAAGTTGCCTTTTCCCGAAAAAACTTCCCCTGCGTCCAGACTCAAGCCGCGTTCTTTCGAAATAATTTCGAAAGAACGCGGCTTTTCTTTCGATGGCGGTAAACCTCGTTTCACGAGGAAGAACGCCTTCCTTCGAAAGTTCCTCTTTTGAAGGAAGGCGTTCTTCAATGTAAAGAGGCCGTCTTCGAAAGAGAGCATCCAGACTCGCTGGGTGCTCTCTTTCGAAAAAGCGGATTTTTCTTTCGAAAGATCCGCCTGCAGTCTAGACGCGATCTTTCGAAAGATGCTCTTTCGAAAGATGCTTTCGAAAGAGCATCTTTCGAAAGAAGCCTGCAGTCTAGACATAGCCCCAGAGTGAAGAAACAGACTGAGGGGTAATTCCAGAGGGCACTGAGATGGGTCTCTGTTGGTTGATGATCTGCACACAGGCTGTGTGACTCGGCCAGAGAGCTAAGTTGCTGAAGAGGCTTTGGGACAGAGTGTGCAGGCCTGCACAATCAGCCACAGGAGCACTCAGCCAGGTGTGGAGCTAACCCAGCCAGTTCTGTGTCCTATGCTCGGGCTGTAGGACAGGTTGCGATGGAAGCAGAAAATAGCTTTCTTTCTGGCCATCAATACCAGAGTTATTTAATCTGTGCTTGATGTGATTGGTGGCTGCTTTAGCTCCCAAATGTTAAGGTTTCAGAGACCTTCTGCCCACACACCCCTACTCGCCTTGTGCCAAGTGGAGGTCACTGGATCCCAGGACTTACACCTTAAGTTCCTTATCATTCCTCTGCCTACTTCCGTGCTAAGCAAGATGGATTTCATATATGGTAACTTTCAAAGGCTAATGTGGATGTCCCTTATGTGATTGTCCAAGAGATTATGCTCTAGTTCTCTTCCCATATTCTTGGAATTCATATAGGTGGGCAAGTTTGAAGCCCGGTGTCCAATTTTTTTAAGAGTACAACTATCCAGTTCATCACGATATACAATATGCCTTGCATAGTTATCTCACCTGTGTGGGTGATGGCTTGGATGCTGTTGGTGAGATGTTTTTTCTGTCTTATTAAAATAGCTATTGTGCTGGCAGTCAAGATTGTGTAATGATTTTAGAAAGCTATTTCTTTTCCAAATGCATTATGACTGGAAAGGGCTTTGTATCTTTCCAGCTGTACCTTTATGCTTTGAGGCTCACTTTGTTTTTGAAAGGCCTTTTCTGTTTGTACTGCTTATAATCAGTTTTCCATATAACTAAGATGTGGGAGAAAGGCAGGTTCTTCCATGATAGCTACAACATGTGGCCACATTTGATCTGGAAAGTGTTCCTGTTTCCTGATATTTCTATCTATTGTAGATTCTTTTTGGTAAACACTATTTACCGGTAAGTTGAAATTCTATAACATTAAGGGGCAGTAGTGTAGGCCAGGAGATGGGACACTAGATTAGAAGGACCGAGGCTCTGTGACTGACCCATTGTGTGACCATGTCTGACTATGACTCAGGTTTTTTCCTCTTTCAAATGGAGATATTGGCACGAGAGCCAAACATGGTTGAAGTGTGGTTATACAAAAATGTTTGCTCTTAAAATGAAGTCGCTCTGTTAGCATCAGTATCAGGCTCATTTTAAAAGTATTTTCCACATGCTGCATGATTCAAACTCTTACACTTTAATTTCTGAGGCAGGGGATTGCAGCTCCCAAGCCCTCTGGTTTCTTAAATTACAGTAACTTCAGTTGTGGCTGCCTAACATCTAGGGTCTGTGAGTTGTCTTCGTCTCTCCTTGCACACTATTTCCAGAAAGTCACTTGGATCAGTCCATCAGATCCATGGCCTGAGTGAACCTGAGGCAAGAGATGCTGTGAATTAATTGTTCCTCTCCAGTGGGTGGTGATCAGCCGTCTTTATTAGGCAGGCGGCCATGAGATAGCACTGGTTTAGGTTGTGCCCCGTCTGTATTCTGTGGTAGAGACTCCAAATTTGGATGCAGTGCTTTTCTTAACCTCTCCAGTAGCAGGTCCATGGAACACCTCCACCTGAAAAACAGTACAGTCCACCCTCTCTATAATTCCATTCATAACTATCAACATCTGGCCCCCAGAGTCCAGGTGGTAGCACCGTATGATATTGTTTTTAGAAGAATGGGAGGAGGTGTTACATAGCTATGCACAGTTTTTGTCCAGGATTGAGCCCATGGGCAGAGACCAAGGTGTAGACTCCTCCCGACCTCCTGTTACTATGCAGGCTGACAGCCTGAAGCCTGGGGCTAAAGTCACAAGTCATTAAAACCTCCCTTCCTGATGAACTTTTAGCCACTATTGTTGTTAATAAATTAATTATTTTAGCTAACACCTTTATCCAAGGTAACTTCATTAACCTACTCCAGCAGCTTATGGTCCATTTTGATTTGTCCTTTTGGTGTAATTAAAGCCTGGTTATAACAAACCAAAGGCTTGGATCCTGACAGGTTTGTTATTGGGCAGGCCACCAAGTGGGGGGAGGGTAACTGCCTTAGGGTATGTCTACACTACAGCGCTAATTCGAACTAACTTAGTTCGAATTAGTTAATTCGAACTAAGCTAATTCGAACTAACGCGTCTAGAACTAAAAACTAGTTCGAATTAGCGTTTTGCTCATTCGAACTAGCATGTCCACATTAAGTGGACCCTGAACAGGGCTTAAGGATGGCCGGAAGCAGTGCCGGCAGGGCATCAGAGGAGGACTTAGAGCATGGAGCTGCTGTCTCAGGCTAGCCGAGGGCTGTGCTTAAAGGGACCCGACCCCCACCCCGGACAGACAGTTCTCAGGGGTGCCCCGCTTGAAAACCAGTCCTGGCTTGGAGTGCCCAGAGTGCCCACACTGGGCACATCACACCACTCGGCCATCAGACCGGCTGCACTTGCCGCAGGCTGCCATCTGGAGAGAGAGGGCAATTGGGGGGCTGCAGGAGAGCTTCCACCCCCAGAAACCCACAGAGCCAGCCCAGTCCTCCTCATCGGGGGCTTGTGCCCCATTCCTCCCTCACCTCCTTCCACTTACCCTTCCCTAGCCCCTCTTCTTGATGTACAAAATAAAGGACAATTGTGTTCAAAAATGGAATCTGTCTTTATTGAACAAAACTGGGGGAGATTGGGAAAAGGAGGTGGGAGAGGGGAAGAGAGAGGCTGGGAGAGGGGAGGGCAACTAACATGATCAGGGGTTGGGAACAGGTCCCATATGAAGAGAGGCTAAAGAGACTGGGACTTCTCAGCTTAGAAAAGAGGAGACGGAGGGGGGACAGGATAGAGGTCTCTAAAAGCAGGAGTTGGGTGGAGAGGGTGCATACAGAAAAGTTCTTCATTATTTCCCATAAAGAAGGACTAGAGGACACCAAAGGAAAGGAATGGGTAGCAGGCTTCAAACTAGTAACAGAAAGTTGTTCTTCACAAAGCAAAGAGTCAGCCTGTGGAACTCCTTGCTGCAGGAGGCTGTGAAGGCTAGAACTAGAACAGAGTTTAAAGGGAAGTGAGATCAAGTCATGGAGGTTGGGTCCATGGAGTGGTATTAGCCAGGGGGTAGGAGTGGTGTCCCTGCCCAAAGTTTGTGGAAGGCTGGAGATGGATGGCACGAGACAAATGGCTTGGTCACTGTCTCCGGTCCATCCCCTCCAGGGTCCCTAGGGATGGCCGCTGTCGGCAGACAGGCTACTGGGCTAGATGGACCTTTGGTCTGACCCAGGACGGCCATTGTAAGCTCAGGGCTCAGGGTCGGGGGTCTCAGTGGATCCCCTTGATTTTCATACACACCTGCTCCTGCCCAAGCTGGCCACTTTACTGTGCTTAGTGCGGATCGTGGACAAGGTCCACGATGTCCGCACTAGCCCAGGCGGGTGCCCACCTCTTGCGGTGCCGGGCAAGCTCCCGGGAGCCGCCAGCCTGGTCCCGGGAGAGGGGGAGAGCTGGGGGGCATCGGGTGGGTGGCTCGATCCGTGCCAGTTGCAGGGTCTGCTGGCTGGGTGCTGGTAGGCTTGCACCTGGCACGGGCACCGTAGCCAGCCCGTGCCCCTTTAAGGGGTCCAGGGCCGGGAGGGGGGCAATAGAGTTTCCCTGGTGTTGGCCAGAGTGGCCACCAGGGAAACCTGGGAAGCCTTAGCCTCCCACTAGTTCGAACTAGGCTTAATCCTCGTAAAATGAGGTTTACCTAGTTCGAACTAAGCGCTCCGCTAGTTTGAATTAAATTCGAACTAGCGGAGCGCTAGTGTAGCGCCTATTAAAGTTAGTTCGAACTAACGTCTGTTAGTTCGAACTAACTTTGTAGTGTAGACATACCCTTAGAGTCCAGCAATACAAAAGGGCCAGAGCTCCTGGCTGCCGTTTCTGTGGCAGTGGCAGTGATGGGAACTCCAGGCCCTTTGAATCACTGCTGGAATGCTGCACAACATGCTCCAAGCAGCTCTGAGGGCTAGGAAGGCACGGGGTCTGCGGGTGGCTTTGACGGCTGCTCCACCCCTTCTTCAAGTTGCTCTGCCCCTCCCAGGGTATGGAGCAGCACCCGCCTGCCTGGCCCAGGGGCCCAGCGAGGCTGCCCAGCCCACTGTTCCAGGGGGTGTATTGTGCGGATTCCAGCTCTGCCTCAGACACACGGTGGAAGCGGGTGAACTAAAGCTGTCGGGTGGTGGCAGAGTCCTGGACACACAGACGCGTCAGTGGGTATTCATGTGGCTCAGCATAACAGTTGATTTTGGTGATGAAGGATTATCTCCAAGATCAGTAGAAAACAAAATGGAATCTCAAAATATGGAATTATCGCCATCATCAATTATGGTGTTTTAAAAAGACTTGAGAATGGACACATCTCCACTTGTGATCCTGTGTTAAGGCAGTGACACAAGCTAATGTTTGGTGGAGTCCATACATATTTATTACTAAATGCGTTTACTTTGCTGCATAACACACATTGCCTTAGTCACTTGTAACTGACTGTGAAGTTATCCATATTAGAAATTCAATTTGCGAATTAATTTTTTGCCTTTAATGATTCTAACACAGAGTCTTTGCCAGGCCCTGGTGGGAGCCAGCTCCCGACATCCCGAAAGGGGTGGGACCTCGAATGGAATGGGTGGGCCTGGGAGGCTAGCTTACCCCAGCCAGCCTTTCATGGCCATTGGAGCCTTGGTAATTTAAAGGTCCCAGAGCTCCGGCTGCTACTAAGATGGTGACGGTCACAAGTCCCAGGCCCTTTTAAATCATGAGCTCCTGGGGCAGCAGCCCTCTTTGTCCTGCCATCCTGTTTGCTGCCTTGTTCAAACATGAATTTTCTGGGCATCTCAAATTTTAGCTTTGCTGGCAAGATTTCTGTAAGGATTTGTGCTAGTCTAGCTCTCTCAACCTACCAGTCCTTTCTAAAGCACTATACAATAGGATTTGTAAGGCTGCAAAGCCAAGATTGAATTGTTAGGCAGCGCCATTCTGAGACTCTGCCAAGATCCACTTGGTAATTCCGGAAGAATTAGGAAAAAGGGGAAGGACCTTGTCACATTCATTCACATCATCTAAGCTTTTCATTTGGTCACAGGCTAATGGGAACAATAGCAGAACAGCTAAGACAACATGGTTCACATAGGCATTAAGGAACTCTGGACCAGACTGACTGTTCACCTATGTGTGAGTATTATCCTCAGTATAATGCTTGCTGCGAATCTCTTTGTACACAGAGACTTTAAATTGTTGACTCTGCCATTCACTTAACCAGCATCATGATGGTTTTTCTAATTCTGCTGTAATCGGAGCCAGAAAGTAAATTCTTGAATAAGTTTGCAGATACTCTATCATACTCCTGGTATTTCACCACTGTTTGTGCAGGCTGAAAATTCTGGATCACATGGTGTACAGCGGCATAGCAAGTGAATTTAATCTACCCACTTGCGGTTATATATCTCCCTTCTTAGTAATGTTTTAAAGATGTTTTCCTCTAGAGAGACAGGTGAAATATAAAGTTAGTATTAAGGGGGTTGAAAGTTTTGTTTGAGAATCCACAGAGGGTTTCTGCTGTAGCAAAAGTACTTGTCACATGAATTCACAAATATTTGGATTTGTTTTTCTAAGCTTGTTAGTAGAAGAAGAATTTGAAGACAAGTTGGAAGAAGATGAGGTGTCAGGGAATATGATGGCAACTCTGAGCTTTAATCATTCAGATCTGTTGTTCTCAACTTCCAGATGGCATGTCATTCCATTCCTTCCAGTGATGAAACATAACCTTTGGGGAATTTTCTTGGAGTGGAGAAACAGGTGTGAATCTGCATCCCATTCTCACATCCTGGGAGTGCTCTGTAAGCAAAGCAGGCTCTCTTCTCTGGTTTACAGGTGCGGTGAATTAGCAACTTGGATTAAGATTCCAAATGCCAAACTGACTTAGTTTTGTTTGGTGGTCCCAAAAGAATTTATTTAGCAGGCAATGCAGTTTCATACTCAGAACAATTAGCAGAAACCATGAATCTCATCAAGTGTTAAAAGCAGCATTCTGAGATACAGCCAGGACTATTAATTGTTCTCAAACTTTGCTCAGCCTGACTGAGGTCACAATTCTCTGGGTACCAGCAAAGAGGCTGAGGTCAGGTTTCCAGGTTGCATGTCAACAAGAAAGGATAGCTGTGGTTAGCCAGAGAAATCGGATTTGAATTCTCTCTTTCCTCCCTATTTCTATCATACACAAACTAAAAACTGAGATCCTTCCTCACGTACTATTCACTTACATGTGTGCGTGCACATACACTTTATAACCTAGTTACACAAGATAGAACTATGCCTGCTTTAGTGGAACCAGCCAAACATGCTGTATAGTTGCAACCTAAATGCAGACATGCTTAAAACTAACAGGCTAAGTCTTCACTGCGAGTTTTTCTGGCAGAAAATATGCTAATGAGGGACTCATTAGCATGAGTCGCAACATCATTAGCATATTTTCTGCCGTTTCTTTTTGTGCAAGGGGTTTTTTGCACAAAAAGAAGCCGCGTGAATGTGTTTTTTTGCGTAACCCCCCCCATTTTGCGCAAGATCCTTATGCCTGTCCTGGAGAGGCATAACGATATTGCGCAAAACAGGGTTTTTGCACACAAAAAGCGCATCCACACGGCTTTTTTTTGCAGAAAAAACCCTTGCACAAAAAGAAACGGCAGAAAATATGCTAATGATGTCACTACTTATACTAATGAGTCCCTCATTAGCATATTTTCTGCCAGAAAAACTCGCAGTGAAGATGTAGCCAGAATGTGCTCTGGACATGGAAAAATTAACAACATGAAAAGCTGCTCAACCTCATGCCATATTTTTTACAGAGCATTCTATTTGGAGACAATTCTGTGGCTGTCTCGTGTATTTTCTGTTTTTATTCCCTTAGTTTTTTATTCTTCTTTATTTATTGTTTGTTGTTTTTAAATACTCTGTAAAAGAAACAGGACCTCCTGTGTTCCACAATTCCTCTACTTTTACTGCTAACTCCTAATAAGGAGCCCTAATAATCTGTGTGAGATTACAATTAGTGGTAAAGTGGTAGCTAATTGTGATCTCACAAACAGGCAATTAGGATTTTATGAGGGGAAGGAGTAAGTAGAGCATAAATACTTAAGCAGCAGAGCTCCTATTTTTATGTAAGTGTCCTCCGACTAAAAGAGAGAGGAGAGAGAACAATGAGAGAGGAGAGAAAACAATAATACATGCTGCATCATATCAGCAGGATTAGCCACACAGAATGCTTTTCAGTTTTCAAAAGAGGTGCCAGAGGGTCCTTAGGCAGAACCTGTAATCCCAAAGCACACATTCATTCCTCCATCTCCAAATCATTTTCTTTCCAATGTCTGGCTGATGTGGGTCCCAAGCATGAATTTTCATCCTACAAATACAGTTAGCACACTAGAGTGGCCATGCTGTTTCCAAATTTCCTTTTAGCAGGAAAATTGCTTCTAGCTTGGAGATAGAGCCTGAGGCATGGAAAACTGGCTAAATGTAAAATAACTGACATGATCAAATAATGAGAGCAAGTGTCCCTGTGAGGCTGGAAAAATCTTTTAGTCACTAGATACTTAATGTTTGGATTTCTTCCATGATCACATCCTGAATTGTTTCTCCTTCTAAAGAACAACATTGGAAAGAAACAAGTATTCTTGCTAGGTAAAGAGCCTCTTGTTGTCCCTCCTACGCTCCTCTCCACCCTGACAGCCGGAGTCATCGCATCTGTCGTCTGGAATGGATCTTGGAAATCTTGCTGGACAGAATACAAAGCAATAGATCTTTAGGAAGTTATATGGATGTGTGCAGCATGTAGGGTTGCCAGATAGTTGAAACAAAAATACCGAAACCTCCCCACCCCCAACAAAAAAACACCAGGAAAAAATTCTGATGAAGGGAAAAAAAAGGGGGAGGCGGGGAGATCAAAGTTGTTGAGAAAAAAAGAAAAACAAAAAACGACTCCAAGGACTTATTAAGCCAAACATTTTTTAAAAATAAAACAGCATTAAAACAGCATGTCCCCTTTAAGTGCAGGTATAGGAACAGGGGAGATGTTGAGCACTAAGACCCAGGGGAATTGCTTTCCCTAGGTCTTTTGGTCGGCAGACATTTTGTGCTGGCAGCCTTGGGGAACCAGGTAAGCATGGGGACTGGGATTGGGTGTGTTGGGCGCCAGGGGGACCTTGGCGGGGGGAGGGAGGGAGGCCGAGCGCTGAGTGTTTGTAGGGTTGCCAGGTGCCCAGCATTTTTGCTTCCTGGCCAGGGAAAAAATCAGAAAATACTGGACATTTTAGGTGTCCGGTATTCTCTGAATATTTTTACCAGACAGGAGCTGAAAATACCAAACGGTCCGGGTGAATACCGGACACCTGGCAGCCCTAGGCATGGTCTCCATAGAAATCAGTGGTACTGAGTGAAAACAACATGGGATGAGCATATTTCTCTTTGGTAAATCCTCTGTGTCCTTATATCAGGATTCAGTGTTTTCCTATAAATATGCATTTTTTTCCACCATGTAACTGGACACCTTCAGGAATTGCCCAGAGGGATTATATGGTCTGTTGAAAACATAACCTACCTATGTAGATCCCTACAATCTCCACCAGGAAGATCCTGCAGTAAAGGGTGCCTGAGGAAAGTGAGACGGTTGGGAGATATGTTTTATTGTTCTGGTAAGTTAGACAGACCAAGTATAGGCAGGTTTCTCAAAGTCAGGCTTGGTAAGTTCTAAGAATACCAGGGAGGCATTTCAGGGGTTGGGAGGAAAGTCTTACATGAAGTTACACAGCAATTTGGTCTCTCCATCATTAAACATAACCTCACACCTACTATATATTTTCATCTGTTGCAATGACCTTTCCTTGAAAAGAGAAAGAAAAAGGTACCATTGGAAGTAAAACCAGTGCAAATAAGAGCACAAATAGCCAGCTACTTCTATGTCAGTGGGAAAGTGTTGATCAGAGTACAATTGTTGGTATAAAGTTTTCTCCCTGGAAATGTGAAAAGACTAATGATTCCTGAGCATGTAAATGAGGGCACTAAGCTAGGCGCACAGTTGGACTCACACAAATCCTTTATTTTCAATTAGACTCATCCCTTTGGTTGCCAGAAAAGTATTTTATTTCTGCGTGCACCACTAATCCCCGATGCTGCACTGTTTAACAATCTAGTTTCCCCAAGACATAAATTCTCCAGGTCCTTCGTGTGGAATCTTTTCTTCAGATCCAGTTCCTGAAAGAAGCATGTAAGATCCCAACAGCAATCCTCCAAAACTGAGACTGGCTGTAGAAAAGAAAATTTAAAACTATTTCTTGATATGAAATTAATCTGGCACATAAAATAACAATAATGTAATAGATTGTTACAGCTACTTGTTGGAAGCAAAGTGGGCAAGTGAGTGATTTCTGGACTGCTTGAAAACAAGATTCAATTTGTGTGGGCTATTAAAAATCAGGCTGTGCAGAAATGGATCTATCCAGTCCTAGCAGGGTTTTTAAAATAATTTCTCCATCATCTTAGAATAATTGGATATCAAATGCTTTTCACTCTGTATAGTGTTTTTTAATATTTGTCCCCAAGAATCATGCATATAAAGAGATTAATAAATCCACAGATTATAATGATCTTGTCAGATCCGGCTGACTGTGGTCTCTGGCAGCTTAACGAGAATACATTTCACAAGCAGCAATGAAAACATCCTCCAGAATCATACGCATCCTTCACCAGTTTTGCTGGAAGGAAATAGGTGATAGATCATTAAAACTAGTGCTTTTCATTAACACTTATTTAAAGGATTGAAAATGCTGCTTAAGAGACTTCACAGGTTTTCTAGTTTCATGGGTTTCAAATTTCATGCTTAGCAACATGCTTCTCATGGCCAAGCAATGCACTAAGGGCCAGAGTATCTTCAGAGGAGCTAAGGACCCATAGCTCCGACTGACTTCAGTTTCTGATGCAGATGCTCCGAATAGCTGAAAGTTGGGTCTTAAATGCCCCAACTCCCATTGATCTGAGAGAGAATTAAAGCAGCATCAGTGTAAATCTGAAAAGAAATGGCTAGTACTATTGTCACATCATAAACTGTGGTCAGAAGTCACCACTGTGGTGCCCTGATAGGTATCTTGCACTCTCAAAGGATAACCAACTATGTGCACATTCTTCCCTGGCCCCACCCCACCCCCTTCCCCAGACCACAGAATCAGAGACGAAAGCACCAGGCCAGATTTATTGTCAAGTGAAGCACGGTTTCTAGCTCTCAGATCATATGTCTGCAGGTCTCCTAGTATAAGAGTGTACCCTGATAATGGACTCAGCTCAGTCAATGGTGGGATTTTCCGCTATCCCCTAGGTTGGACAAAGAGTAGAGTTGACACATCCCAACATTTATAGACCTAGACAAACAATCTGTGATACACACCTTACATATCATCTTAGGCATTCCATGACCCATTTGCAACCTCCCCATGTGCTTTCCTCCTGTTGTTTCAGACAAAATATTTATCACTTGTCAAATAATTTCATCATATGCAAGATTGGGGTGCCCTTGCATTGTGCTGGTGGAAGATATTTACATGTTCCATGTGTTTTAGCAGTGCTAGTAGTCCTAGTGCCGAGTTCATGTTCTGGACGCTGACTTACAAGCGAACATCTGCTTTTGACGGCCTACCTGTTACTCATAGTATAACTCTTACTGACTTTGGCTCAGGCCTCAGACCTTACACACAGCCCATGCTTAAACTATTTCCCTAAATGTCTGAGAGGGGTAGCCATGTTACTCTGTAACTGAAAAAACTACAAATAGTTTGACAAGATTTTTTCCCCTTTTCTTTCCCTCTCCACCCCCTCTTTTTTTTCCTGCTCTTTATTAGTATCTCTTGGATGCCTTTATCCATTCATCTGATGAAGTGGGTTGTGCCCATGAAAGCTCATGATACCAGCTACATGTTTTGTTAATCTCTAAGGTGCTGCAGGACCATTTGTTGTTTTTTAAACTATTTCCCTAAATATTCATTTTCACATGGGTGGAGAGTAATTTGTACCTTTAATTAGGTTAAAATGCATATGCATGGCTAAATTGTTGGTCAGAGCCATCTTCTTAAGTTGTCTTTTTTCTGTAGGCATAGAAGCTACTTTGCATTCTAAAATACAGTAGACTTCCGATAATCCGGAACCTATGGGACCTGGGTGGTGCCAGATTATCAAATATGCCGGACTATCAGGAGGTACTATAAGCTGTATATAACGTGTTCTTAACCCTTTTTATTGTACATAGTGTATACAGTATTGTACGAGGTTCTCCTTGTCCCTGAGTACCCCACTCCCGGTTTCCCTGCAACAAACCCACTTAGTCTGGTTAGTGTCTATAAATTTATTACATTTAGGTCGCGCTATAGATGCGCCGGGGCGAACTATCCCCCACCTGACTGAACGCCAACTGGTATGACGGCCCACTGGGAGGAGAAGGGGGTTCGGGCCCGCCCTCGCTCTGAACCCCGACCCAGGGCCCTAAGGTTCGAACCTAGGTCCGGCCTAGCGGAGGGGGTCGGAAAACCCCTAAACTCGCCCGCTCTCGGGGTCCACTCCCCCGCCCTGGGCCACTTCTTCCCCCGTGCTTCCTACCGGGTAGTCAGAGGACCCCGGGGTTATGCCTCACCCCAAGGCCTCCAAAGTCTCAGACCGGCTTGCCAGTCGCTCCCTTCTCTGTTCGCCAGGGAGATCCCCTCTCTCGCTGGCCCGGCTCCTCAATTTAAATCTCCCGCCCGGATGATGTCCCCTCTGACGTAATCCCCCCGCGCCACTTCCGGGTTGCATGAGGGTGACGTCCCTGGTGACATCACTACGGCCGGCCCCTGGCCGCACCATCGTTGTCTTTCCGCCCTGCTGCCTGTTGCCAGCCCCGGCGTTCCCCACCCGAGACTTCCCGCGGCGTCCTGTGCCTGTGCTGCCCAGCCCCCATCCTTCGGACACAGCAGGGACCCCGGGGCTTCCGGAGGGGGCGGGTTCAACCCGCCACAAGTATACTGTAATGTTTTAGTTTTTTTAAGCCTTTTTTGCCCTTTTTGCTCAGTTCAACTGCTGCCGCTGTTATCTTGTGACTCATTTTTTGCCGAAGCTTACTCACTAGGCTTTTGCCATTTTGATGCTGGACTATCGGGAGTGCCGGACTAGTGGATGCTGGACTATTGGAGTTTTACTGTACCATCTATTGAGTATGTTGTTTAAATGTCTGTCTGGCTGCTCTTGACAATGGGAATACAAGTGCCCATTTTGTGTATGCAACTCAGGCACATCATTTGGTAATTAATCCAGTAGAGTGTAAATTGGAATGTGTGTGGCTGCTTCCAAATCTTTGCTTTAGAGAGAAACTTAAAATAATTCATAGTGGGATGTTGTTTCTTACCTTAGACCCCTCAAATCATCCTCCACTCCACTGATTTTCTCTGATGTCCGTATAGCTTCTTTAAAGTTTGTTTTTGGGCAGGGGAGTAAAATTCTCTTTCCTGGTCTTACTTGATCAACTTTGTAGGCAGATACTGTGGAGGGAACAGGGAGTGTGTACCAGGCACTACTGCTTCTCCAGTACAGTAGAGAGTAGACAAAGCCTTGACTTGACCTCTATCATGTTAACTCATGCAGTAGCGTATTAAAAAGTAATTGAAGTGGGTCTGGCCCACGAAAGCTCATCACCTAATAAACCATCCTGTTAGTCTTTAAAGTGCTGCATAGTTCTGTCTTTTGTTTCAGCAAGACCAGACTAACACGGCTACATCTCTATTACTATTGAAGCAAGGTAAGGGCTAAGAAGGAATTGTGCCTTTCTAACTGAAACTTCAGTGAAAGTAGTAAATTTCTGATCTGAATTTCTGACCTGTCCACAATTGGAAATCATGAATTCCTGTTTGTGTGACATTTCTACACAGCATATAGATCAAAGTAGTTGAGTTCAGAATCGACGCCTTACTAAGAATGCCTAAATCTGAATGAATCTTACAGGTTTCAGTTTGCTCAGATTACTTAAAATAGCCATGCAGAATGCATTTCCTTACAATGACTAGGGGCCAATCAGTGCATATTGGCTAGGGTGTTTGGATTCTACAGAATGTCTGTAAAGCCCCTAGGTCACTGTAGTAAGTGGAGGGTGGGTAACATGGAGTCAGCAGGCCTGAATAAAGTCCTGTAACATAAAAACAGCAACAGGCCTGAGCAAGCAAGACAGGTTCAGTAACACAGCAGCCAGGAAACAGGCTCTATTGATAACTGTAGTGGAGGTCGAGCATGGAAGAGCATAGGAAGGCACCAGATACAGGGATCAAGTACATGCTGTGAGCCAGAGGGGAGTAGCAGAACATCTCAATAAGAAACATCTTGGTACCAACTGTCTCCCCAAAAACTAAAGTACCTACTGACCTAGGTTCAGAACTGGGTTGAAGTTGACAGCATGAAGAACAGTAAGTAGGTTCTGAGAGATGAGGGGTGATAACTAGGTAACAGAGAGTGACAACCTGGTACATTAGAAGTGATGTAATTTGTATGTGTCTATCAAAGGGCACCGCAAAGTGTGATCGCTGTCTGGCTGTGGGAAGGCACTATGGCGCTTAATAGGCGTTAGCACATTGTCATGGCTTACATTAGGTGTAGTGGCACAGAGGTGAGTCTGTTCACTGACAACTATTAATGTATGTCTTTTGGCAATAAACCAGCTCAGGTGGTCTCTGAGGGCTCTTTGGGAGTATGTCATGATAACTAGTTGCTCATGGTTAGCGTGCTTGGACAGGGGAGTAAACGCATGCATGCACACAGACAAGAGTTTATCATCATCAACCGAGTAGAGGGCCTATTGGGAACCCATTGGGATGAACCTCGGAAACCTGACTATATGACAGGTACCTCTAGTATTGTATAAATAATCCCTATGGCATTGAAATCAGTTTGTAAATGAAGGAACATGCTTCTTGTCTCTTGCATTAGAGAGAATCTTGGATGTTGAATCAGAAAGTGAATTTCTTCCCTGTCTGACTTACACCACTCCCAAAGTCTTGTTGAGGTGCTGTATTCAGTTTGGCTGCGTACCTCAGCATAATTAAAAGATATAATATTTTTTGAAATATGCAATGCTATTTTTATTGGCTCAAAGTACCAGCCTCCTTATTCTTTCTTAAACCCTTGTACTCCGAGTGGCACATAGGTAATCTACAAGTCTCCTCCACTTCACTCTATCTTGAGACAAAACTTCTAGCTGACTCCAGGAGTACCCCAGTTGTTGTCCTTAAATCTCAGTAGATCTTCTCCACGTTGTCCGATGTCTTCCTCTTTTGCATTTCCCTTGTGGGTTCCACGTGAGAGCTTGATGGACTATGCTGGATGATGGTTTTCTGAGAATGTGTCCTAGCCATCCCCACTTTCATCTCTTGATTTGAACATCAAGTGGTTCTTGTCCTGCTCTGTTCCAAAGCTCCTCATTTGTGACAAAGTCTTGCCATTTGATGCAAAGTATGTACTTCAGGCATCTGTTTATGAATGTCTGTAGCTTGTGATTTAAAGACTTTTTTAGTATGCCAGGTCTCGCATCCAAACAAGAGCACACTCTTCACATTTGTGTTGAAGATTTGCAGTTTCGTCTTCGCAGATACTATTTGTGAACAAATTTGGGAACATACCAAAACAGCATAGAAAGAGACCTGCAATAAAACATTGGGAAAGAGGACAAGGCATCACAAAGAATGGATCACAGCAGAAACTCTGAGAAAAGTGAAGGAACGAAAGACTAGAAAAGCAGCAATCAACGACAGCAAAAGAAGAGCAGCCAAGGCAGAAGCTCAGAACTGTATTCAGAAGCCAAAAGAGAAGTAAAAAAGGCTGTAAAATGGGACAAGAAGAACTTTGTGGAAAATCATGCACAACAAGTGGAACAAGCTGCAGGACGGCGAAACTTGAAAGAGCTGTATGACATCACATGGAAGCTAGCTAGGTCACAGCATATAGTGGATTAGCCAATACAGGAAAGTACCAGTAGAGTTCCTTAATAGGCATAAACCATTGTAATGTTCATTTAATCATTTTCACATGGAGTATTTAAATTGTTTGCAAACTATGAAATAAACAGGACAAGGAAAAAGCTGTAGGAAACATTTTACAATTACTTATTTCTTGCAGATAACCACTCATTCATTGTATAATGACCACTTATGACTGACATAGGGCTTATCATCTTGTTTATTTAAGGACAATGTCATGGACAGTGGGGCTATGACTCTTAGGGTATGTCTTAGACTGCATCCCTCTGTCGGCAGAGGGACAAATGAGGCAGGGATTTAAATATCACTTATGCCTCCTGCAAGGAGGTTTACAGGATCTGTCGAAAAGGGCTTTCTTTCTTGACAGATCCCCCTCTCGACTGCCGCTTTTTGCCAGCGAAGTGCTGAGTCAGCAAAACGTGGTGGCCATTTTTATGCAAATTAGTTGCAGGATATTTAAATCCCTGCTTCATTTGCAACGTCGACCTGCCTAATCTGCATCCTTCTGCTGACAGAGGGATGCAGTCTAGACATACCCTTAGTTGGGATTCCTAGGCACTAACAACTCAGAACCAAAAATGTCATACAGTTCCTCTCTGCTTCATCAATATGGACAATAACAATCTGGAGAAGTTAAAGGACAAGAGCCCGTGTTAGGCCTGTCAGTTTATTGGAACATCATTGTACTGTACTTGTGCCTAGCAGCTGTATATGATTAGGGCCCTACTGTGCTAGGCCCTGTGCAAACAAAGAAGAAAAAGATAACCCAAGCCTGTGAGACAACATGGGAGATGTGATATCTTTTAACAGACCAAATTCTGTTGGTAAGACAGGTGAGTTTCCTAGCCAATCAGAACTCTTCTTTAGGTCACAGGATCAATATAGCTTGAAAGCTTGTGTCTCTCATCAAGTTTGTAGCCTTAAGAGGAGCTGTCTGTGGCTTGCTAGCTTTTCTCTTACCAACAGAAGTCGTTTCAATAAAAAATATTACCTCACCCACCTAGTCTCACTCATACCCTGGCACTAACATGACTACAGCACCATTGCATGGTGTCTGTTGCGTGGTGTGCAGAGTGCTAACTGGAAAGGAGGGGATTAAAGAGAGACTTCGTGCCCAAGCAGCCCCACCTTGCAAACACCTCCATATAAATCCAGCCAGTGCCTTCTCCCACCCCCGGGGAATGGCTCCTCTGTCTTCACTCAGTTGACCACAGTTCTCTTCCTGTATCCAGTTCTTATTTGCTCTTCTATTCTCATATTAATCCCCTTTTCCAATTTAATCATTTCCTCTATGGAACTATAGCAAACGCCTTTCTAAAATTCATCCACCACACTTCCTTTTTCTAAAAAATCAGTCATCTTCTCAAAGAAGAAAATCAGGCATTTACTTCTATGATCTTCACTACTTTCTCTTTCAAAATTTATTCGAAGACTTTGCATACTTTGAGGTCAGGCTACTAGCCTGTCTACAGTTTCCAGATCACTTTTTTTGCACCTTTCTTAAAAATAGGAACTGTATTACTAATTCTCCAGTTATATCGTGTAAACCCAAAGTTTACAGATTCATTAAACATCCTTGCTATTGGGCTTGTAAATTCATGTGCCATTATCTTTAATACTTGAAGATGTTTGAGTTCTCTCTTGACTGTGGTAATTTTTGCCTATATATGATCATTCACCTTAGCTGTCCCGATACTGCCTCTAAAGCTATTCATTAGCCTTATTAAAAATTGAGGCAAAGTATTTATTTAGGTGTTGGGCCATGCTTAGATTATCTTTAAACTTCACTCCATTCTCAGTAGTTAGCAGGCTTCCTTTTTCTTACCTTATTGTTTAATCTATATGATTGTAGAACCTGCTACTGTTGGTTTTAATTCTTTTTGCAAGGTCCAACTCCATGGCTTATGGCGGTCTTCACTTTGTCCCTACACTTTCTGACCTCCAAGCAAAAATTCGGGTTCGCTTCAAATAAATATTGGAAGCTTGAGGAGACACTTGAGCGAGCACAATTAGTCTGTAAATCACATTGAGAAGATGGGTTTTCCTCAAAGAATCCCAGTATTTACAGATCTGATCCTGGCTGGGACCAAATCAGTTGAGCTTTGTGCATACCTGGAGTATCATACAAAGGCAATGGTCAGCCATACATTCAGTTTTGAAATGTTGTTCTGAGTTTTGGGTGAAGATATAGTGGGGAGGTAGATCATGTATTTTATCTGGGCTACTTTAGTCATCTTCAGTGCTGAGCACAATGGGAGATTCCATTGCAACTATCTCTGTTGGCTCTGAATGTATATGCTGCACATAAGAGTTCTGTGGATATCAATTCCTGGAGAATTTATAGGTGAAACTCCCTGGCAATTGAGATAACAGGCTCTATTATAAAGTAAAAGTGCGTGTTCTCCCAGCTACTGTGCACTTGTAGGTTTGGAGCTAATCATTAGCTAGCAGACTGCACTCTCTTTGGTGAGGTGGTAGGGACGGAGCAGCTACGCATCATTAACACTCTCTTGAATGGTAGGAGGGAATTGGATGGGGGAAGATATTCCTTTTCCTCTATCCCAGCCACTAAGCAGAGGACAAGAGCTGGCCCTTCTGATTTACAATCGGGATGATAAAATAGAGCAAGAGACAAAGGGGAAAAGGAAAACAAAATAATCAATGAAAGGAAGGTATTAGAACCTAAAAATGAGTGAAGAACAAAGAATAAATGGCAACATTTTTGAAACTCAGAACATATATATAGTGAGAATGAAGATGGGAATATGCAACTGTGGAAAGAAAACAAAATGAGATATCTGACTGTTAGCAGAGTTGTCTAATGCATTGCCCAATTTTTACAGGGTCATGTCATTTAAGGCAATATATAGTTACTCAGGATAGAGCATTTGCAGGAAGACAACATGATGACAAAGCTCTTTGTGCTAGATATTCATCAAACCTGTATAAAACACGCCATACTCTGATTTATGTGCATTTGTTATAGAACTCTGGCATTTTAAAGATGCTGTACATTATGGTTGAAATTTCTGCAGGGACTTCAGTTGTCACCTGCGAACACAGTTAAGGTCAGAGGAAGAAAACTAATTTGTGTCATTAATTAACAACACAAGAATAACAGATAACATTTCTTTGAATTATTTGTAAAAGCTGCACGATTAGCCTTGTAATAGGGTTGGACTCATCTCAGTGGCATCTTCTGCGGGATACTCTGGGAATTAGCTCCTTAGCAGAGTGTAACCTTCTGGCTGTGTCTCACCTGTCATTGCTCTCCACTCTGGTGTCTCCACCATCTGGGCCTGCACTGCTCCCTGGACTGCAGTGACCTCCAGCAATGCCCACCACTTTGTTCTTGCCCCCTTTGGGCTATCAGACATCCTCGGTCCCTCACCTGCCACTGTGGCCAACTGCAGCTCTACAGTCTAGTTCCTTGCCTCAGTGTGGCAAGGCAGAGTGGGGACCCAGGCTTGTCCATTACTCTGGATCCTGACCCAAAGACCTCTTACTGTTCACGCTCCCTGGGCCATTTCCCTGTGACCCTTAGAACATAAGAACATAAGAACGGCCGTACTGAGTCAGACCAAAGGTCCATCTAGCCCAGTATCCTGTCTACCGACAGTGGCCAGCACCAGGTACCCCAGAGAGGGTTGACCGAAGACAATGATCAAGCGATTTGTCTCCTGCCATCCCTCTCCAGCCTCTGACAAACAGAGGCCAAGGACACCATTTTATCCCCTGGCTAATAGCCTTTTATGGACCTAACCTCCATGAATTTATCCAGCTTCTCTTTAAACTCTGTTATAGTCCTAGCCTTCACCGCCTCCTCTGGCAAGGAGTTCCATGGGTTGACAACACACTGTGTGAAGAAGAACTTCCTTTTATTAGTTTTAAACCTGCTACCCATTAATTTCATTTGGTGTCCTCTAGTTCTTCTATTATGGGAACTAATAAATAACTTTTCTTTATCAGCCCTCTCCACACCACTCATGATTTTATAGACCTCTATCATATCCCCCCTCAGTCTCCTCTTTTCTAAACTGAAAAGTCCCAGTCTCTTTAGCCTCTCCTCATATGGGACCCATTCCAAACCCCTAATCATTTTAGTTGCCCAATTCTGAACCCTTTCCAAGGCCAAAATATCTTTTTTGAGGTGAGGAGACCACATCTGTACACAGTATTCAAGATGTGGGCGTACCATAGTTTTATACAGGGGCAGTAAATGTTCTGGGTCTTATTTTCTATCCCTTTCCTAATAATTCCTAGCATCCTATTTGCCTTTTTGACCGCCGCTGCACACTGCGTGGAAGTTTTCAGAGAACTGTCCACGATAACTCCAAGATCTCTTTCCTGATTTGTCGTAGCCAAATTAGCCCCCATCATACTATACGTATAGTTGGGGTTATTTTTCCCGATGTGCATTACTTTACACTTATCCACATTAAATTTCATTTGCCATTTTGTTGCCAAACCATCTTTAAGGTCAGAAGGGACCATTATGATCAGCTAGTCTGACTCCCTGCACAGTGCAGGCCACAGAATCTCACCCACCCACTCCTGGAATAGTTCTCTCACCTATATCTCAGATATTGAAGTCCTCAAATGATGGGTTAAAGACCTCAAGATGCAGAGAATCCTCCAGCAAGTGATCCGTGCCCCATGCTACAGAGGAAGGCGAAAAAACCTCCAGGGCCTCTGCCAATCAACCCTGGAGGAAAATTCCTTCCTGACCCCAAATATGGTGATCAGCTGAACCCTGAGTATGTGGGCAAGACTCACCAGCCAGACACCCAGAAAAAAGTTCTTTATAGTAACTCCTATCATCCCACCATTGGCCTATTTACTACCGATAGTGAAAGGTCATTTAGTTGCCAAGATCATGTTATCCCATCAAACCATCCCCTTCATAAACCCATCTAGCTTAATCTTGAAGCCAGATAGGTCTTTTGTCCCCACTACTTCCCTTGGAAGACTGTGCCAGAACTTCACTCCTCTGATGGTTAGAAACCTTCGTCTAATTTTAAGTCTGAACTTCCTGATAGCCAGTTTATATCCATTTGTTCTTGTGTCCACATCAATATTGAGCTTAAATAATTCGTCTCCCTCCCTAGTATTTATCCCTCTAATATATTTTAAGAGAGCAATCATGTCTCCCCTCAGCCTTCTTTTTGTTAAGGTAAACAAGTCCTTGTATCAAGTCAAGTGCATAACTGCAGGCTGGTGTCTCTCTCCAGCTCCTGTGAGCCTGCCCAGCACTGCTCTCTCCAGGTGCTTCTACTTCCTTCCTGGTCAGAGCAAGACTGAGCTCTTCTCAGCCCTGCAGCATTTTATAGTGCCCCATCTGGCTTTGCCTGACTCCTCTCTGCTCTAATTGGACAGGGCCACTACAAGCCTTAATACAGAAAATTATTCTCCAAATCCAAGTATACCCTTACAATTGTCTTCAGCCAGCAAATCTCAGAAGGTAGCCATGTTAGTTTGTATCTGTAAGAACAAGGAGTCCTGTGGCACGTTAGGGTATGTCTAGACTGCGGGGGGTTCGGGATACCACCATGTCCAGGGAACGCATTTGCTCTTCTGCTTTTTTTTTGTGGAAGAGCAGACATGCTCTTTCGGAAGTCCTGTCTTTCTCATTCCGTAAGAGGGGTTTCTTCCAAAATTTGGCCCAGTGTAGATGGGCCAAATTTCGAAAAAGCCTCTTCTGATTTATGTGGGTTTGTGGGCAAAAACATTTAATCAAATGCATGGCGTGGAAAGCAGAGAGGTAGGAATGTACACAAGTACTAGCATATCAAAGAAGGGAGTTACTTATCAAGTGAAGACCCAGTGTTAATGAGGCCAATTCAGTCAGGGTAGATGTGGCTCACTCCCACCAGCTGATGGGGATGTGTGAATACCAAACAAGGGAAAATTGCCTTTGTCGTGAGATAAACATTCTAAATCCTTATTCAGTCCTAATGTTACTGTATTAAATTTGCAAATGAATGGCAGCTCTGCTGTTTCTCTTGTAGTCTGATTTTGTGTTTTTTGTAGAAGGATGGTTACTTTAAAATCTGTTACTGAGTGTCCAGTGACGTTCATGTGTTCGCCTACAATTTTGTGAGTGTGTGTGTGTGTGTGTGTGTTACCTTTCTCGATGTCTGTTTTGTGTCCATTTATCCTTTGGTGCAGAAAGGGTCCAGTTTGGCCAATATCCATGGCAGAGGGGCATTGTTTTCCTTGTTGGGCCTGTCCTTAGTAGCTAACTTCTGGGTACTCATCTGGCTCTGTAAATCTATTTCTTCACTTCCCCGGGTGGATATTTTAGTTTTAAGAATTTATTATAAAGATCTTATAGGTGTTTGTCTCTGAGGCATTGGAGTAGATGTGGTTGTATCTTAGGGTACGTCTACACTAGCCCTCTAGATCGATCTAGGGAGGCTAATGAGGGCGACCAGAATTGCAAATCAAGCCCGGGATTTAAATATCCCATGCTTGATTTACGTGTTCCCGGCCGGTCGCCATTTTAGAAATTGACTAGCCCAAAGTAACTGCCCGTGTCTACACGCGGCAGTGAAACGGGCTTCTGATTTAAAGCCTTAAACTGAATTAGGCAGTATTCCTCCTGCAATGAGGTTTAGCAGTACGTTTCTGGTATAGTGTGGTGTTTATGTGACCATCATTTTCTGTAGTGTCCAGGAGGTGGACTTCTTGGGAAGTCTAGTTCAGATTGAGATTGATAGCGGGGTGGAAATTGTTGGAAACCTGGTAGAAGGGCTTCCTTCTGGTGGGTCCATATGATGAAGATGTCATCAATGTAGCACATGTAGTGGATCACAAGGAATGAGGATTTGCTGACACTCTACAGTATTCTTCGGAGTTTATAAAGTTCACGCTGAAGATCTTGGTTAAATAAAACAAAATGAGGTTTGTTATTTTTGTATTTTCAGCACCTATATTTTAAAATGAGAAGAGGAGTTGTGCTTTTTTCTAAAAGGAAAAAAGTTTGGTTTCCAAATATCAAGAGTCTGCCGAACAGAGTTTGTTACCCTTGGACCTCTGGTGTGTTTCTTAATATGCTGTTCTTGCAAAGCAACAAGTTTTGGGTCTTCTTCCTTTCTTTGGTGGGAATATGACTGCTTTATTTGAAACAAAGCTTTATTTAAGGCTTCCCTCAAATGCTGTATATACACACTGTGCCAGATGCTAAGCCACGTTTTGGAACAATCCTCGCAGGTTAAGAGAAGCAATGCGAAGTGTGGCTACAACACAGAACAGGGATACAAAAAGGGCACCAATATAATAACCCTGAGAGCAGTTGCATTATTTATGGAGACTCATTTGACTCTCTAAAACAAAATAAGAAAAGGGTATGATGAACCAAGTAGAAGTGATGTTGCGTTTTGCATAAGTCTTCCTCTGTTTGCCATGCTATTGATATGATGCCCAGTACCATGGCACAGCTTAACTAACCTACATTGTATCTGCTAGGGGTCAGGCAGCCTGGCTTTTTTTGTCATAAAGTACCAGCCACATCTTTTGCATGAGATAAAGAATAATAATTGGGTTGCAGGCAGGGAGCCACCATAACTATTACATCTCATTCAGCAAGTGTTATTGGTACCTTTGGGGCGTAAGCAGGAGGCCCCCCACCACCGTGAAATATGGAGAGACATCAGAATTAGGAAGGAATGATCAGTTACCCACCTGCGAAACAGGCAATGACTGCAGAGGCAGGAGTACTGCAGAAAAGGATCCAGGGGTTCTAGTGGATCACAAATTAAATATGAGTCAACGATATAATCCTGTTGCAAAAAAAACAAACAACACTCTGGAATGTATTAAAGGGTGTGTTATAAGCAAGACACAAATAAGGCTTCAGCTGTGTCCAGTTCTAGGTGCCATGTTTCAGGAAAGATGTAGACAAACTGGAAACAGTCCAAAGGAGAGCAACAAAAATGATTAAATGTCTAGAAAACATGGTCTGTGAGAGGAAATTGAAACAAATGGGTTTGTTTTAGTCTGGAGAAGAGAACATTGGAGGGGAGAGAGGAACAAAAAGATAACAGTCTTCAAGAGAATAAAAATAGTTATAATGAGGTGGTGACAAATTATTCTTCTTAACCTCTGAGGACAGAGCAAGAAGCGATAGACTTTAATTGCAGCAAGGGAGGTTAAGGTTAGACATTAGGAAACATTTCCTGTCAGAGTAGTTAAGTAATGTTGTGGGAACTCTCTCATTGGAGGTTTTTAAGAAAAGGTTAAACAAACACCTCTCAGGGATCGGCAACATATGGCTCATGAGCCAAATATGGCTCACTAGAGAGCAAGATATGGCTCTGCTGGAGCCCCAACTCAGCCCCCTCTAGCTGCCCCTGCAGCAGGAAGCCAGCATTGGCACTACAGCTTTGCGGTCCCTCACAAGACGGGAACGCCAGCGGTGGCTTCCTGCGAGCAGGGGGAGGAGGGGAGTGCGGGGAAGAAAGCCCCGACCTCCCCACCAGATCCAGTATGCAGAGAACAAGCAGAGTGAAAAATGGCTCCATGTCCTGCCCTTTTTCTTTCCCTGGTGTGAGGGGAGCAAATGGAACCAAAACATGGCTCCAGGTACACTGTTCTTTTCCTTCCCCGTGAATCCTTCCTGGAGGCTTCCTTCTGGTGAATGAGAGCAGTGGGAGACTGTTACATGGTGCCTGTGATATGGCATGAAAACAAGTAAATGCCGCCCCCCCATGCCCAGACCCCAAACTCCCACCCTCTTGCTCGGCCTCCTGGCCAGACACCCTACCCCCATCACCTCCTGCCCCCAGCCTGCTCCTGCCCCCCGCCAGACATCTGCCCCCAACCCATTCCTGCCCCTGGCCCGATACCCCCACAGCCTGCTCCTGCCCCCTGCTCCCTGGCCAGACAGCCTGCCCCCAGCCCGCTCCTGCACCCTACCTTCTGCTCATACCTCGCACTCTCACCTCTCCTGCACCACCATCCCTATCCCATTCACTGGCAGCTCTGTCCCACACACTGAACCCCTCATTCTGGGCCCCACCCCAGAGCCTAGTGGCGCCACAAAATCCAGTAACCCTGGAACCCCAGAAGAGTAAATCTGGCCTGAGACCTTGAACCTCAGTCCTTCCTGACCCTCCCTCAACCATCGGGCTGGAGTGCCAAAAGAGTTAACCTAGCCTGAGGCCTTGAACCTCCATCTTCTCTCCCACTATGGGCTGGAGCACCAGGGGAGTGAGGAGTTTCAGTTGGGGGCCATCAGTGAGGGTTGGGGTTTTTTTAGAGGGTTTTTTGTTTTTGCTTTTTTGGGATTTTTTTGTTTGTTTTTTTGCTTCTCACTTGTGTGGTCCCAAACTGATTTTTCTGTGGTTCAGTGGCCCCTGACCCAAAACAGGTTCCCCACCCCTGCCATAAATCACGACAATTTGAAACCTTTTGTATTGGACATAATCTTTTACTTTATTTAAAAATGTAGCCTGGCCAACAAGGCTCCAATTGGGACCCAACCTCCATCTGGCCGCAGCGTCATAACGCTGCTGAACTCCCCCCCCACCAACCCTGAGCCCATCATAGATCTGAAACCCCTGCCCTGAGCCCCCCATATCCCCACATCCCCATATTCCTTCACTTCCACATCCCCTGTCCCCGGCCATGACACTCCTGAACCCCCATTTAGTTTGAGATCTTGTGCAATAAGAAAACATCCACACTGCTTGTTTTTGCACAAAAACCCCAGCCCAAAAATGAGATTGCAAATGAGATTGCAACTCATGTAAATGAGTCCCTTTTTTGCCAAGAAAACTTGTAGTGTAGACGTAGCCTGGAAGTATAATGCTGTGTCTCCCTCAGTACCCGCAAGTGCCTCCTATCAGTGGGTCCTATGTGGGACTCGGACAGAGTTCGCTCAGTCAGGACAAAGCTCCAAGGGGGGTTGTTGAAGATCTTCCCAAGGGAAAATAATTAGATCCAGATTAAGGCAGAGGAAATAATGAAAAATATTCATTAGAGTTCCTAAATTTCAGTGTGTGCAACAGCTCGAGGGGGCTGTGGCAGCAAGGATGAAATTAGATCAGCCCTGTGCCAGTGACTGGGTTGCTCCTGGGCATCGGCAGGACTAGCTGCCAATTATACTCCCCACAGTCTCTGTGCCAAGTTCTGTGCTAGCACAAGGAAGAACATGGCCCTGAAAGTGCAATTCATTCATTTTGCACACCCATTGCATACCATATCAATGATTCTCAAACTCACTTTGCTTTTCAAATTCTCTGGCACCAGTTTTCTGACCATTTTATCCCTATTTCTAGTTTACGTATCACCAGATTGATTTTATTAAATTTTAGAATGTTTCTCTGATCAGCAAAGGAAAACTCACTGATCAGCAAAGGAAAACTCACTTAATAAACTAAGATATAACCTGAAATCATAATCCACGAATAGTGCTTTTTTCTAATGTAATTAAATGTGTTGACTTGACAGTCTCAGAGACTGGAGTGTCTTAGTGTAAGTCTCCACTAACACACTACATGGAAGCTGCTGCATCAGTGCAGCTGTGCCACTCCCTGTAGTGTGAGTGGTAAAGATGCATTGTGCTGATTGGAGAGTGCATGCCTGTCGGCATAATTATGCCACTTCACTGAGAGGCAGAAGCAGTGTGGATGGGAGAGCATCTCCCACCGTTTGCGTGGTGCAGATGCTGCTTCAAAAGTCTATGTCACTTCTGTTGCAATGGGAGGGAGCGCTTTCACATCACTGAGCGACAGAAGTTCTAGTAGAACCTAGGGATGGAAGCAACTAATCGACTATCCTATAAGCAAAGCTTATCTGGTCCCTCGACTAGTCACTTCCTTCCCGCTTGCTGCCTCTATCAGAGGCAACCAGGGGGGAGCAGTAGCACTTGCCGGGGGAGCCGGCTTAAAAGCCAGTTCCCCCCAATGCCATCTCTGTGGGGGGCAGGGGAGTAGCGCAGACCGGGTGCTGCGCTCCTACATTTAAAAATCAGAAGCACAGCAGGGGAGATCTGGAGCAAGCCGGACCAGCTGATTCCCGGCTCGCGCTGGGTCCTCCCGCTACACTCCAGCCTTTTTACATTAAAGCAGGTGTGCAGCGGCAAATCAGCTGTCCCAGCCCGTGCTTGCCGGCTCTTCATACCTTTAAAAGTCTGGAGCACAATGGGGGGATCTGGTGTGTAGTTCTACTAGAACTTCTGTGCTTCAGCCTTTTAGATGTATTAAGAGGTTACTGGCCAGGAGCTAACCCCACTGCAGCTCCCCACTTATTGACTAATCAACTAATCCCCCTCCTGGCAGGGGTGTGTATGTAAGAGAAAACAGCACGCTCCTCTCCAGTTCCACCCTCCAACACACACCGGCTATGTCTACACTGCAAAGTTTTTGCACAAAAATGGCTGTTTTTGCGCAAAACCCTGCGGAGTGTCTGCACCTCAAATGCACTTTTGTGCAAGTAAATCCGCAGTAAAATGGCAGAGCAGAGGGCTTTTGCCATTGTAGGTAAACCTCCTTCTATGAGGCATAACTCCCTTTTGCGCTACAGCTATTGAACAAAAAGGCAAGTGTGGATGCTCCAGAGGGGTTTCTTACACAAGAAATTATATGGGAAAAAGCACAGGTGCTCTGATGGCCAATCTGTGAATGGCAATCAGAGCTCTCTTGTACAAAAGCACATCACTTTTGCGATGCACTTTGAGGTGTGGACGTGTTTTTGTGCAAGAAGTTTTTGCACAAGAACTCTTTTGCAAAAGACTTCTTGTGCAAAAACCTTGCAGTGTAGACATAGCCACAGTGTGAGGTGGGGGAAGGGGTGAAAATTGTGCAAACCTCAGTGCTGTTCCAGATGTCTGTGTTGGCATCTCCAGCATCTTGCTGTAAGTGGCCACCTACATGTGGGGGTCATGGTGCAGGTGTGGAAGGGGACAGATGCACTTACCTTTTAAGGTACAATACAGGAATAGTACAATATTTGCTGCCCCCCACTCCTTTTTGTGGTCTGTGCTGCTACCTGATTTCATATGGTGTCCAATTGACTGGTCAGTCTGCTGCTCATATCCTTGAGGTTCTACTGTGGATTGACTCAAAGGATAATGTAGACAGACCCGTATGTATTCACAGGACGAGTGGATTGAAACAGTGCCTGTAAAGACTCTTTGAGGACCCTGCCTTGTGTCTCCACTTGGCAGGTGCTTGAAGAAGATCAGCGTATAGATTGAACTACATTCCCTCCAAAGACATGGGCAGCAAGACCGTACCAACTGTAGAAGTGGATACCAGTCCACAAGAACTCAACTGAGATCCCCAATTCATTTTTCACAGACAGGAACAGTCCACATCAAGTTCTAATGATTATCAAAGAAAGGATAACTAGATTAGTCAAATAAAGGTGAAACCTTTGCATTCCTAAAGTAAAAAAACAACATGAAACATAGCCATTCGCCAGTGCTGCACATATATTTTATTAAGAGCACATTGGAATGAGCACAAATGAGTGGTTCATGAATGTGACCAGCTACAACAGTTTCAGGGCACACATAAACAGTTATTTAAAATTACATTTTAAAAGGAAACGTGAGATTGAAAAGAAGAATTCTTATGACAGGTACGTGAAAGTTTGAGTAGGGGATTTGAACTCCAAGAAATAAGCAGTTGAATCAATTGATTGCATCCAGTGGTGGTGTTGTGCTATAAAAATATGTTCAATAAGGTCTTTTATGAAAGCTTATAATGTTCTAAACTGAAGCATAAAGAGATGTAGGGAGCTGCCTCTCCCTGTATGATCCCTCGCTGTTCTGCAGTGAGGTGGAACCAAAGTGTGAGCCCATCTCTCTATAGACAGTCTAGACCAGTGTTTCCCAAATGGTGCTCCGCGGAACCCTGGGGTTCCGCGAAGTGAACGTAAGGGTTCCGCGAGAACCCGAACGCTCCCTTCTCCCCGCCCATAAAGAGACAGAGAGGAGCCAGGCGCGCAAAGACGCTGCCTCCTTCCCCATTGCCCTTTCAGACATCTCCCGTTCCCCGCTTCCGCTCTCCTTTTACCCCGGGACCTAGCAGCAGCAACAGCTGCTTGTCCCGCTTCTGCCCCAAAGATCCCTCTCCCGCATCCCCCGCTGCCGCTCTGCTTTTACCCTGGGACCTAGCAGGTCAAAAGTGGGACAAGCAGCTGTTGCTGCTGCTAGGTCCCGGGGTAAAAGCAGAGCGGAAGCGGGGGACACGGGAGAGGGATCTTTGGTTAATGGGGCAGAAGCGGGACAAGCCCCTTGGTAAAGGCAGCATGTGTGTGTGTGGGGGGGGGGGAGTACTATCAGTGAGTGGAACACCGGAACTCCTACTCACAGTGAGGATCGGAACAAATCCCCATACACGCTGTGAGGACACGTGGCTCCTGTGTGTGACTTTAAGTTTAAGAATTCAATCTAATATCAAAATTCCCTATGGATCATTGGTTAAAAGAAGGAACTTTAAAGAGAAAAGTGAGTACTTCAAACTCCAATATTTTTACTGAAATCAGCAAGGAAAATACTGAGGCAGCTCAAGTTAATTATGAAAAATTTCAGCTGACTAATAAGAAACGCAGGTATTGTGAGGACTATTTGGCATTTGGATTCACAAGCAATGGAAATGAAAATGCTCCAGGTGCCCAGTGTGTAGTGTGCAACAAAATATTATCTAATAGTTGTTTAGTACCTGCTAAATTGCGAATACATTTTGAAACAAATCATCCAGAATACAAAGATAAAGACATTAGTTTTTTTAAACAAAAGCTTGAATCGCTTGAAAAAAGTAAACTCTTCATGTCAAAAATTGCCAAATCTTATAATGAAAATGCAACAGAGGCATCTTACAAAGTAAGCTATCGTATATCGCTTGCCGGAGAAGCACACACTATTGGGGAATCACTCATAATACCATGTGCAAAAGATATTGTAATGTGTATGTTGGATCAGGAGTCTAGTAAAAAAGTTGAGGCTGTGCCACTATCCAACAATACTGTTACACGTTGTATTCACGATCTTGCTGCTGACATCGAGAACGAGCTTATTTTTTGGCTGCATTTATGTGATGCATATGCATTATAATTAGACGAGTCCACTGACGTTGCAGGTCTTGCAGTTCTGCTTGTATTTGTCCGTTATGATTTTAATAGTTCTATTGAAGAAGACTTACTTTTATGTGAATTTTTGCAAACCAATACAACTGGTGAGAATATATTCAATTGTCTCAATAACTATGAAAACACATCAAATAAGCTGGGAAAAATGTGTTGATGTGTGCAGTGATGGTGCCAAAGCAATGGTAGGAACAGTGGCTGGCGCTGTAACACGAATAAAAAATGTAGCACCAAACTGCACCAGCAGTCACTGCATTCTCCACAGACACGCTCTGGTAGTTAAGAATATTTCTCCCTCTCTTAAAAATGTGTTGGACGAAGCAGTACAGATTATTAATTATATAAAAACTCGACCATTACAATCAAGACTGTTCAAAATTATGTGTGAAGATATGGGTAGTCAGCACACAGCCCTGCTTCTACATACAGAAGTCAGGTGGCTATCCAGAGGAAAAGTGCTGGTTAGATTATTTGAGTTGCGTCATGAGCTCTCCTCATATCTGATGGATCACAAATTCCAACTGTCTGATCGTTTAACAGACTTTTTGTGGTTATCGAGAGTTGCGTATCTTGCAGACATCTTTACAAAACTAAATGAAGTAAATCTGTCGCTGCAAGGAAAGAATGTAAATATTTTTAATGCGAAAGACAAAATTTTGTCATTGTCACGGAAGCTACAGTTTTGGATCTCGTCTGTAGGACGAAATGATTTGGATTGTTTACCAACTCTGAATGATTTCCTTGAAGAAAATGGATACAAACTTGATGAAGATATTCGCAGCGACATTGCAGATCATCTCCGCGATTTATATACGAACATCATTAAGTATTTTCCAAACATCAATGACAACAATAACTGTATTCGAAATCCATTAAGTTTAACAGAAAAGCCAGTCAGTTTTTCTACACAAGATTATGAAAACCTAATTGAAATCGCTTCAGATGGCCAATTAATACAAAAATTTAAAGAAGTTTCTCTGATTACATTTTGGAGTGATTTATGTCAAAGTCAAGAATATTCATCTTTATCAAGACGTGCAATTCGTCAGCTGTTACCCTTTGCCACTACATACTTGTGCGAAACTGGGTTCTCGAACTATGCAGCAACGAAAACGAAATACAGAAATTGACTGAATGCTGCACCAGATATGCGAATCCAACTTTCTAGTATTAAACCAAATATAAAAAGAATTTGCCAAGAAAAGAAGAAAAAACACTCTTCGCATTGAAAACTATTAATATAATTAATATTATTTGATAGTTTTATTTATTGTACATATTTAATATGCTGAATATAAATGAATGGTGTTATATTCAATATGTTGAATTTAAATGAATGGTGATCTCATGACCGTATTTAGCATCTTATTACTATCAATTGTGGTGTACTGGCAGTCTGTGTGTGTTTGGGCGGTTTTTTTTTGCTCGACAAACTTAATCCCTGGCTAGGGGGTTCCTTGAAATTTTTCTGAGTTTGAAAGGGTTCCGTGGTCAAAAAAAATTGGGAAACACTGGTCTAGACAGTACTGGGTCCTGCCATGAGGACCTCTCGAGGTCCCTTCCAGTTCTATGATACATACATAGTGTTCTATGATTCTATGTAAACAGGTTACAGTTATGAATTTGTGGTTTTGTATAGAGAGACCTACGCTCAAACTTTGGACATTACAAGGCACTTCCCAAGACAGGTGTTCATACAAAAACAGACTCCAGTAACAATCTGTTGTACAACCCAGGAGAGGCTAATGATGGGGCAACTATGAAAAAACATTGAGACATCTGCCAGCTAGGTCACTATGATGCATTGAAATCTACCTGTAAGGGTGCTATCATTGCCATAATGCTGGGCTGCTACTATGGCTGAGTCCTGATACCAACATCTTGCCCAGTTCAGAATTTTCCCAAATCCCTCCTTGCCAAATTCTTGTTGACCAGACACTTAAATTCTCTCCTCCACCCGCATCACCACCTCACCCCACCCCCACCATTGCTTGTCACCTCTGAAGATATGAAAACAGACTCCCTCTCTTGGAGGCCAGTTTACATTGGCATCCACATATCAGAAACTTGCTAGGGGTAAACATGAACAAAAGGTTTATTTGGCAGAACAGCCAGAGATACAGAGATGAAATAGTAAGGGAGGGCAAACATCTGTACATCACGCAATAAATAAACATAAAGAGACAACCTCAGGCTTTACACTTCGGCATTAGGTGAAATCACTTCTCTCATCCAACTTGCCTGTCACCTTTTGAATAGTTTCCCAGCATACCCCCTAGCTATCCAATTAATCTGACATTTCACAGATACCTTCTTGCCCAGAGGCTGCCTCTGTTTCTAGATGCATTTAACTTCAAACGCCTTGCATTTTGAAAGGGGTTGCCCTTGTTTTTCTTTAGTCATGAAAGACACTCAAAATTGGAAGATCCCTAGTTGCTTCAATGTCTTTAATGTTAAAGGTGATGGCCCATTCTGGCCTTTTCCTGGATTGGATAGTGACTCCTTGCTTGAATCTGCTTTTCAGTGAACACCTGGCTTGGGAGCTGCCTCTCCCTATATGATCACTCACTGTTCTGCAGTGAGGTGGAACCAAAGTGTGAGCCCAGCTCTCTATAGAGATAAATTCATAACCATAGACGGTACAAATGACATAATTATTAAGCTTAAGAATTACAAGCTTTCATAAAATACCTTACTCATCATATTTTATAGCATATTGTGTGCAATGCATTGAATCAGCTGTTTATTCTTTGGGTTCATGTCAACTCCATGTTCTCCCCCTTAGGATAGCTGGATCTTGACTCGTGTTCCTGCAAGTAGAATTATGCAGCCAGCCCCTTTATTTCTGAGAATAAGGCTTGTGGAAAATAGAACTTTACAAATGTTAAAAACTTCTATAAATGTGGCAGGGGGTATTGGGAAGGAATAGAATGGGCTTTCACTGGTCAAAGCAGTTGAGTGCTGTCCTAGAGAACTGGATTCTATTCCTGCCTCTACCATTGAGATCCTGTGTAATATTGGGAAAGTTCTGTAAACCAGACTTTTCACGTTGGAGATCCTGGGCTTGATCTGAAGAAATGCTGAGAACTCACAGTTGCAACTGAAGTCAGTGAGTGGTGATCAACTATAACACTTAGCGACATGTGCACTGGCCAGTCTTGTACAAGAACATATGCCAATGAGGCGCAGCGATGAATATCACAATGCCTCATTTGCATACTTCATGAGCTGCCATTTTTGTGTAAGGGGCTTTTGAGCAAGAAGGAGCCGTGTAGCAAAAATGGCAGCTCATTTGCATATGTTTTTGTGCAAGACTGGCCAGTGTAGACGTAGCCTTAGTAATATAGGGGCCTATGTGTCTCAAATTTGACATCCAGAATTTGTGGATGCTTTTGATTTCTCATTTGCCTCTAGTATCCATCAGTAAAATGAGGATACAATAATGAGGAATGCCAAGGAAAACCCATGACAAAATTAATAATGCCATTGTTTGAATTGTGGGATAGTTGGAATGAGAACCCAAGCTTACTGATTGTTTGCTATAGTCACTAGACAATAATTGCCTTCTAATAACTAATTTAGTGTTATAAGCCTTTATAGAATACTGCATTAGATTTCTATGAAATCTTTAGGAAATGGATTTTGAATGGTTTCGTTGTATGGCTCTTTGATTGATGGGAGATGCACTACCCTTTTCTAGACATTGCAGCCATTCAGTAAATTAAATTTTGCTTACCAAATATATTTCTGGGTTTTGTTAATAAATTCACCTTTTAAAAACTGTAATCTGATTCCTGTGTTGTAGCAGGCAGAAGGTTCTGTGTGCATGTGCCTGACACAGAAGATCAGCTATTAAGAAATTAGTTTTTCAACCTCTCTCCTGAGAAAGTGTTATAGAACTTGGGGATACCCCACAGGAAGAAATTCCCAAGTGCATCTTCCTGGGCTCTCGGGGGCTGTGTCTACACTGGCCCACTTATTCCGGAAAATCAGCCGCTTTTCTGGAATAAGCTGCGAGCTGTCTACACTGGCCCTTGAATTTCCGGAAAAGCAACGATGCTCTACTGTACAAAATCAGCCGCTATTCCGGAAAAACTATTCTGCTCCTGCTCGGGCATAAGTCCTTATTCCAGAACACTGTTCCGGAAAAGGGCCAGTGTAGACAGCCCAGTAGTCTTTTCCAGAAAAAAGCCCCGATCGCGAAAATGGCAATCGGGGCTCTTTTCCGGAAAAGCGCGTCTACATTGGCCACAGACACTTTTCCGGAAAAAGGGCTTTTCCGGAAAAGCAGCCTGCCAATGTAGACACTCCTTTTCCGGAAAAACTGAAAACGGAATTGTATTCCGTTTTAAGCATTTCCGGAAATTCATGCCAGTGTAGACACGGCCATAGGGTTTTACATTTGGTGGTGGCAGTGTCCCACTCACTCTCAGGGAATCTATCATCTTGGGGAAGTTTTTTTTAACAACTCTTTAGTGGCAAGGTATTTTAAGGTGTCTTGCAGGCCTTGCTAAGGTGGGGAAAAGCCTTGGCAGCTCCTAGCACTGAAGTTACTGACTACTTACCATTTTAACTTGTTAAAATGATTGATGCTGCCAAGTAAAGAAATGAGTGTTCCACAGACATCATGCCAGTGCTGTCAGTGCAAGTAGGACACAAATGTCAATTGAGAAAAGTCCATTTCTGATCAGGTTTATTTTTATATTACATAGGTCAGTAGCACATGTAGGAGAAACTTTATTGAGCAGGGATTTGAAGACTAAAACACAGGGAAGCTTTAAAGACAACAACCACCATACCTGAGGAGGTAAACAAGGGGCATTTACAAATCTGAACATTTTGTTCAAAAGTAGAAAAACTCTACAAATGTCCACCCTTCTACAGAAAGGGAATATAACAACAATAAAAGCACTGACATAGCAGACAGGAAAACGTAATGTCCTCGGGGGGGGGGGGGGATAGTAGTGGTTTGGCTAGAGCCATTGGCATTTATGAGCATTTGTTCTCCTTTGCGGAATCATTGCAGAATGAGGGTATGTCTACACTACCCTCCTAGTTCGAACTAGCGGGGTAATGTAGGCACCGTGTACCGGTAGTTCAGAATAGGAAGCCTAGTCTGAACTACCTAGTTCAAGCCCCGTGTAGCAGCGCTGCACGGGGTTTCGAACCAGCGGGGTTTTAAAAATGGCGGTTCCCCACTTATGCAAATGAAGCCCGGGAAATTCAAATCCCGGGCTTCATTTGCAAGTGCGGTATGCCTACATTACCCCGCTAGTTCGAACTAGGAGGGTAGTGTAGACATACCCTGAATGTTTAGTTAGACAGGGGTTCATTTTTTTAAACTATAGGCATATACAAAATAAGAAACCTGTGCCTAACCACACAGAAGTCAAATGGATTCATCAGCGAGAGGAGGGTCCCTAAAGATCAAGAGCAGAAGAAATGGTCTGAGGTTAGTGCACTGGACTGGGTATCTGGAGACTGGAGTTTTTACTCCTTTCTCCATCTGCAGCCTACTTGTATCTTGAGAACACCTGTTCCTCATTCTCCTGTGTCACGGCTTTTCTCATTTTTACAAAAGTACATTGACTCTCTTAAAGGAGGAGCTATATGAGAGCCAGGCATTATTTCGGACTCTTAAATTGCAAGAGAATTTTCATTGTCTCTGTTTTTTAAGACAGATTAAGAGTTGATAGAGCCTTGGCAGCGAGATAAGCTACCACATTAGCCTTTCACTTCTAGAGACCTGCATTCAATTACTGGAGAAAATGATCTTCATATCCCCTCCATCCCACACCGCAGATCACCAGCATTTGGCTCTACTGACTGTTGAGGCCCAGGACTGAGACAGTGAAGGAGTAAACAGGTCAGGATTGACAAGCTTGTGGAGAAGGCTGCTGAAAGCCTGCTTGTGGGAGTTTGGCACAAATTATAACTGCTATTATCCTGCTTTCTGAAACAGTATCTTGACTCTTAAATCTTCAGCTACAGAAGTTCCTGCAGGTAGTATAGCTGGGAAGATATCCTACAGCAGAACTGTGCTATACCAACAAATAACTGGCATATAAAATATGTCCACATACCTGGAGGCAATGGAAAAGCTGACCTGGATAAAGTGTCCAGTATTTCCAAGTGTAAAGTCCCTCAACTACAATAAAAAAGAGTAAAGCATGCAGTAGATTTGTAATAGCTTACTTCAGTGCACAGAGGAGCTTTTGAGGCTTTAAGTTCCTTGTTTAAGAGGTCTATTTGGTGCCCGATGTACTGTAATGGTTGAATGTCAATTTCTACAAAAGTGGTATAAATACTGTCAGAATAAAGCCTGCTTTGCTGAGATCCAGAACGTAGCATTCCTGCTGAGCAAAAGCCACAATAGTGCAATCTATTGGTAGTGATTTAGAAAGCTGAGTAGAGGAAACCCACTATGAAGATGGAGGACTTACAGTCTCTGCTGAATGGGGTCTGTGCAAAAATACCTTGCATCTTTTTAAAAAGAATACTCAAATGTTTTGTGCTTTCCTAGAAACTTTTTGCTGTGGACTAGCCTTGAAAGTACCTGACATGTTACCATGCTGGTGTGTTTCAAACAAACTCCCCTAGCAGCAAACCCAAACATTGTCATTTAAATGTGCTGTTGTGAGTCCCCTCTCTCCTACTCTCGCCATGCCTTTGAGATACTTGGGCTGTGACTAGAGTACGGAGTTTTTGCGGGATACCTCCGCCACATCCAGGGAACGCATTTGCTCCTCCAACATCTTTTGTGAAAGAGCAGACACGCTTATAGAAGCCCTATCTTCCTTGTGCCACGAAGAAGAAAGGCTCTTCTGACAGAGGAGATTTTTCCAAAATTTGGCTCAATGCAGTCTTGGCAATTTTTGGAAAAGCCTCTTCCCACAAAACTATCGGAAAAGGTACACAAATTGCAGAGCGCAATTTATGTATCTTTTTCTGATAAAAAGCGGCAGTCTAGACATAGTCTCCCTTCATCCCTCAGAGTCTGTATCTATAGACTCTTTCTTTGAGGACATCTACACAGTAGGGCTAAACTCAAAATAAGCTATGCAACTTATTTTGAAAAAGCTTATTTTAAATTTGGGCATGTCTATACAGCACTTATTCTGAAGTAGAACACTTTTCCTCTGACTTCCCTTACTCCTCCTACAATGAGGTTTACAGAAGTCAGAGTAAGAAGCCCGTTATTTCGAATTTATACTCAGTACTAACGTTATTCTGAAATAATGCTGCTGTATAGACGTACCCTTAAAGGCCTCACCAACATTAAAAACAGCTATATAGACATTGCAGCTTGGACTTAGAGGTCCAAGGAGGAAGGTGGACTTCAGAGCCAGAGCCACAGTATCTACATAGTTGATTGTAGTGCTTGTCTGAATTTATAGAGTTATTTTCTGACACTTACTGCTATGGGTTTTTAAATGCAATGCAGGCATATCTGAAAGTCTACGGATTAAACATGCACTCTTTTATTTGTGGATTAAGGTGTTGGCCTGGTATGTCACGGATGTTCAAATCCTGGATCTAAGAAACATTTCCACTGGTAGAGTCATGAAAACAGATATATTTCTACAAAACCTTTTTACTTAGAAAAAATTAGTCAAATATTTCGATCAGCTCCACTGATCATGAAGCCAGTGTTTATACACACATATGTACACAGTACATATGACATTTAACTTTCTATTAATGATCATTTAGGATAGTAAAAGGTTTAAAGTCTATTGTTTGATTTTGTTTCATAATCTAGATAATTTAATTTTCCAAACTGCATCAATTGCCATATGATTGCAAACCAGCATGCAGTGGCATAAAGTTCCCTTTTATTATCAAGACTTTTATTTTCAAGACTTGCTTTTAAATTAATTACTCATTAGTTCCTCAAAGGAAAATATCTTGGAACAGGAACAATTCACAATTCAAAGTAGGCTGCAGCAAAAATTTGGATTGGACTTGTTTGAATTCAGGGATGAGACTTTGCATAAACGTATGAAATTAACAGCTTCACTCGGGGTATGTCTACACTACCCCGCTAGTTCGAACTAGCGGGGTAATGTAAGCATACCGCACTTGCAAATGAAGCCCGGGATTTGAATTTCCCGGACTTCATTTGCATAAGCCGGGCACCGCCATTTTTAAATCCCGGCTGGTTCGAACCCCATGCCGCGCGGCTACACGCGGCACGAACTACCGTTATCCTCATTCCACGAGGAGTAACGGTAGTTCAAACTAGGAATCCTAGTTCGAACTACCTAGTTAGTGCCGCATGTAGCCGTGTGGCACGGGGTTCGAACCAGCCGGGATTTAAAAATGGCGGCGCCCGGCTTATGCAAATGAAGCCCGGGAAATTCAAATCCCGGGCTTCATTTGCAAGTGCGGTATGCCTACATTACCCTCCTAGTTCGAACTAGGAGGGTAGTGTAGACATACCCTCCAGGAGTAGAGTCAATAGGGCTACTCAGGTCAATCGAGTTAATCAGTTGTGTTTATAGAAGTGTGGCCAAGATGTGAATTTTGCCCATCTGTGTTCTTTCTGTTGTCTCTGTACATATTTTTATGCAGCAGTAGTGACCGGAGCCCTGGGCCCTTTAAATCACCACAAGAGTGCTGTGTGGTGTGTTCCAGGCAGTACTAAGGGTTGGCAAGTGCCCGGAGGGGCGCAGCACAAGGTGCTCCAGCCCTGCCCCCCCTTGTTCAAGTGCCTGGCAAGTTTGTAGGCCCCTGGTGGAGACTCAGAGTTCTGAAGTGCTTTCACATGAGTTCCCCTGGCTCATCCCTCCAGCTGCTAATGGCTTGGTCTGGGCACTGTTCGTTGCGCACTTCACCATCCTTTTGCCAATGGTTCTCAGGCTGCCACCTGCCACTGTGACCTGTGAGCTGGTCTCTTGAGCTTCCACCCAGCTCTCAGTGATTTCAGCTCTGAGGAAACTTCACTGCTAGTCTATCCAGGCTGGCTGTCTCTTCTATAGACACACTGTGCCACAGGAAATCCAAGCACTTACACCTGATTATCAGTGATTTCAGCTGTAGTGGTCACTTAACAAAACAAGAGACTTTATGGCGCCTAATCAGCTCTGTCTTTAAACAGTGGAGCAGGTCAAATAGTCCTTGTGACTCAGGCAGACCATCAGCAAAACATCTATCCCCATTCTCTCGCTCCTCAGACAGCACAGGCCAAGCATAGGTCTGCTGCCATTTACTTACACAATAAGGACAACAAAAGCATTTCATTACCCCAGCATTGGAGTGATTTTATAATCTCGCACCAGCCAACATTGCTCACTTGGGCAACACAGCAGTGTCTCCTGGCTCCCTAGATAGATTTGGTGTGCATGTAAGTGCAATGTGGTCCTCAAGGCTTTTCCCTCCTCCGGCTAGTACAGCTTTAAGAAAAACTTGCAGTATCACAATTCTTGGGATAAAATCATGAGTTGGCAGCATGGCAAATTATTTAATTCTGAGCTGAACAAATATTCCTCAGTGGATGATGAGTTTGGCTGGAAAAATTTGCTTCAGTGAACCATAGCCTAAAATTAGTAAGTTTCTCTCAGTATTTTACATACTAAAATATACAGAATTTCTACACAGTGCTGTCCAGAGACTGGGGGGCCTGTCTAGGATAAGTCATTGAAACTTTCCCACTGTTGCCAACATTTATTCAGCTCTGCTGGTGTCAGTGTGTTTTAAGCTTTAGTGTAGATGGACTCCCAGTATTTTTTAGCATGGTGTCACCTAACCCTACCTCAAAACATATCTAAGTGACATGGTAAAAATGCCATTACAGATGGAGGCTCAGTTATACCAGGACTGCAACCCTTGCTAACAACTGTGGAGATTAACCAGTGTTAGCAGTGGAAAATTTCCCTAGTGTATGCAGAGTCTGCATGATTAAGATGAGCCTGCCTTTTTTTTTTTAGTCCTGAGTGGATAACAAGAGTATCCTAAATATCTCCCTTTCTCTATATAGGTTTGGGTTTTTAAGCGTGGTTCTACTCTGAAAAAGGGTAATAGCATTGTTATGTTCTATGGGCTTTTACAAATATTATTAAATTATATTTGTACAGCATCAGCAGTTGTGCTAAACTGTCTCAGGTTGTGTCTACACAGCAAAGTTATTTCAAAATAATGGCTATTATTCCAAAATAACTATGCGAGCATCTCACAGCAATTCCGTGATTTTGAAATAATTTTGAAATAATGGATGGCTTATTTAGACTTCTGTAAACCTCATTCTATAAAGAATAATGCCTATTCCGAAATAGCTATTTTGAAATAAGGTGTGTGTAGACACTCCACTGCTGCTATTTCAAAATAGTCCCTCACCAGGGTCATTCTAAGTTATTCCTCCATGGCTCTAAATGGAGATAGCACATCTACATCCTTAGACTGATTTTGAAGCTTCCCTTCAGTATAGACGTGCTATTTTGAAATAAGCTATGTCTAAATAACTGTTCCAGAATAGCTTATTCCGAAATAACTGTGCAGTGTAGATGTAGCCTCAGAGTGCAGATGAGAAGACCTGGTCCCTGGCCTGAAAAAGACTGCTCTCTAATCTCAGACATGCTGAAATAAATAGGGTAAGAAAAATGAGGGGAAGAGGAAAGATGGAAGGAAATGACTTGGACTATGTCTACACTACACGTTTTTGTGGCAGAAAATATGCTAATGAGGGACTCATTAGCATAACTCGTGATCTCATTAGCATACTTTCTGCCGTTTCTTTTTGTGCAATGGGTTTTTGCGCAAAAAGAAGCCGTGTATCTGCTTCTGTTTTTGCGCAAGATCCTTATGCCTCTCCAGGACAGGCATAGTAGTAAGGTTCTGACTCTGAGGGTGTGTCTAGATTGGCAAGATTTTGCACAAAAGTGCCTGCTTTTGCACAAAATCTTGCTGCCTGTCTACATTGGCCGTGAGTATTTGCCCAAGAACACTGACTTTGTATTGTACAAAATCAGTGGTTCTTGCGCAAATATTATGATGCTCCCGCTCAGGGATAAGCCCTCTTGCGCAAGTATTCTTGCGCAAGAGGGCCAGTGTAGACAGCCAAGTTAATTTCTTGCACAAGAAAGCCTGAGGCTAAAATGGCCATCGGAGCTTTCTTGCGCAAGAGATCATCTACAATGGCACTGATGCTTTTGCGCAAAGGTACATGCCAGTATAGATGCTCTCTTGTGCAAATACTTTTAACGGAAACACTTTTCCGTTAAAAGTATTTGCGCAAAATCATGCCAGTCTAGATGCAGCCTCTGGGTATGTCTAGACTACATGCCTCTGCTGGCAGAGGCATGTAAATTAGACTACCCAACGTAGTCAATGAAGCTGGGATTTAAATATCCCCCGCTTCATTAAAATAAAAATGGCTTCCGCATTGTGACGGCTCAGCTGATCATCGGCATAACGTGGCAGTCAAGACGCAGATCGGTCATCAAGGAAAGCCTTTGCCTGCTGATCCTGTAAACCTTGTTTCAGGAGGCATAAGGGATCTGTCGGCAAAAGCTTTCCTTGCCGACCGATCTGCGTCTTGACTGCCACATTGTGCCGATGATCAGCTGAGTTGGCACAATGTGGCAGCCATTTTTATTTTAATGAAGCGGGGGATATTTCAATCCACGCTTCACTGACTGTGTCAGGTAGTCTAATTTATATGCCTCTGCCAGCTTACGCATGTAGTTTAGTCATACCCTGAGTTTACGCATAAGGACATAACAATGGCCATAGTGGGTCAGACCAACAGTCCATTTTGCCCAGTATCCAGTCTGCTGACCGTGGCCAATACCAGATGCCCCAGAGGGAGGGATCACAACAGATAATTCCCATATGATCCCTCCTCTGTCATCCATTTCCAGACCAAAAAAAAAAAAAGCAGGTGCATAGTATGGTGGAACAAAAGAAATAATTGTCTGTGGTGCCTCATTTTGAATCGGCACAGTGACAGAAATCAGTCTTGAGAAAGAATTTGAGTAAGAAAGGTGAAGTCTGCTGTGCCAACTCAGAAAGGGCGTGCCATGCTTAGCAGGCAGCACAGGACATAGCATGGGGATGTTTGTGGGAGAAGTTGAAATCTGAGCATGGAGCATCACTGTGGGTGACGGTTTGAGGGGAAAGTACTAAGCAGGTGATCTAAAGCCCACTGACTTCAATGGGAGTCTTTTTATTGACATAATTCAGCTTCAAAACAGCTCAAAGGGAGCAGGGTGGCTATCTGAAATTTGTGCAGCACATGTGGGCAAGACTTTTGAAGTGATGAAGAAGGGGAGGTGATGGAAGGATCTAGAGGAAGTCACATGGTCATAGCAAGAGCCTCCCAGATAATCTTGGCAGCTGGATTTTGAATAGCCTGGAGGAGGAAAGGTGTATGTGAGGGGCAAGAGAAGGTTGCTGTAGTTAAGCTGGTGAGTGAGGGAGCCTGGATGGGAGTTTTAGCTGTCAGGACAAAAAGAAAAGGTCAGATCTTAAACACTATAGTCTTTTGTCCTTTTAGCTTTTCTCTTAGGGGAAACTACATGAGGTAGTGAACAATGAATATTCTGTGTGGCCGATGAAGGATTATGTGGAGAACTCACTGTGTTAAATATATAGGAATATGCATCAAAACGGAATCTGAGTAAATTATAAAATGAAGCATTGAAGCCAATTATGGAAATCAAGCATGATGTAATAGTTAATTAAATCAGCATAGCAAACAGCTTGCTTCCACAGAACTTACATAATAATAGTGTTGAGTCTCAGAGTATTTTGTCCATATAATAATTCTCAGAGACTTTGTGGTTTTTTTTTTAAAGGGCTTTAATTTGGAGCTTTGTGTTAGAGTTTGAACTGTCAATCCCCTGTTTATCCAGACTGGATAGTTCACTTGGTAAACTGGAATTTACCTCTGAAATCTGAGCTTAACTGAAATCAGAATAAAATAAACCCAGTGGACAGCAGTCTTGATTAAAAATGTATATTTAAAAAGGGTTTTGGTTCCTTGCAGGCTGATAGTAGGAGTTTGCTGGCAAGGGGATCCTTTTATCAGCATAAAGTTGGTTTCATAAATTTTTGAAAGATACTTTGACTACGAACTTAAAGTGAAAACTAGTCATGCAATAAATACACTAGACTGGGAGTCAGGTGATCAAGATTCAATTACCAGTTTTGCCCTGGTTTTCTACATGCGGGGTTTTTGAGGACTATCATTTAGTCTGTGTGTGCCTGTAAAACTGTAGGAGTCTTGCAAGTGTGCATTAAAGTGCTCATATACTACAGTGATAGGACTATTGCATAGGAAGGGCTATAAATAGAGAAATAAAATGAGTGTCCTGTGAATTAATATTTTACATTACCTGATAATGGAGTCACACAATGACGTAGAATTTTTTCAATCTCTCCTTTAAATCCATAGAAGGGTTAGCCATCCTTTAAAGCGTATCAGCATTGTAACTGTCTTGTGTTAGCGATTCCTCCAGCCAGTGTCCCCCTTCACCTGCAGGACGCTTCATGAGGCCTTTTGGAATGAAATAAAATCTTGATTGCCAAAGGACAGTTACATTCATCCGGCTGTTCTACTCCTCTCCCCTCCCCCCATTTCCGAAATTCTCCTATTCCTTTGATTAATCAGGTGAACTGATGTTGCTTTATCTGCAGCAGCATGTATACACCCTTGCCTTATTTCCCAGATCAGAAAACCCCTTGTTTGCTGACCTTGAGTTATACCAATGAATGGTGGTAGCAGCTAGGGATGTAAAACCCCATTTAATCAGTTAACTCGTTAAACATGAGGTTTAACTGATTAAGTGGGATCCTGGGCAGGGGATTGCTCGAGCCTGGCTGGAACAGCCCCCAGTTCGTAGGGCTGCTGGCTCAGCTGGCCCTGCATGATGAGCAGTCTGTGGGGCTGGAGCAGCCCTCTGCCTACAGCGGGCCACGGATGTGGGGCTGCTCCCGAGAGTCGGTTAACCATTACCTGGTAAGGGTGACGCTTATCGGTGACATTTAACTGGTTACCTGTTCACATTCCTGTTAGTAGCCTCCTTTTCTTCCCCTTATAAAACACAGAAAGTGCTATTGCTTTGTTTACTAACATCATAACACCTTCCATTCCTTACTGGATCCTGCTAGCAATAGCAGTCAAGATAGCACAGGTTGGGCCTCAACATAGGTTGTACAATCTTAGTATAGAGCACGAGTATATCCTTAAATTGGTAGTCTGCTCTGATGCCCGTGCTCGTCTGTCTTCACCATTATTGCAACCTGCACAAACTGGATTAAAGCTTGCTAAGTTACACCAGCCCATGTGCTTTGCTGTGTAGCCATACCATCAGTTTTAAACAAGCCAGGCCCAGGATGGCGAAAGAGGCATATCCACAAGCAGTTACAAGTAGAACGAGCAATTGCTCTTCAGTTACCTCTAGATCTTTTGTGCCTGGGCATTTTATACTTCACACTGGAATAGTGACTATTTAAGGAGGCTGTTCAATAGTTTTCAACATTAGACAGGCTCTATTGGAAATCGATTTTAATAAAATTAAAGTTTTTTTTTTAAAGTGCCAACAATGTTTTGTTAAAAAAATTAAACCTGGTGAATGATGCCTGGATAGGTATTAGTATGTATTGCAATTCGCAGGTACAATGAGCTGGGGTAAGGATGAGTATGGATAAGTTATTTAAAGTAAAGCATTACAAAGAATGTTGTAATTACCCACAAACCAGGCATTCTAAACACAGATAAAGCAGAATTAAGATTACATTTAAATTAAATCCAAACTTGTTAAGGTAAAAGACCATTTCGGCTCACACCCAGTATTAATTATGCTGTGCAGTGATGCCATGTATTAACTGTAGGATTAAAGTATGTTAGCTATTAAACTGATTTTAAAGACACACTATTTTCTCCTCTCCCCCCCCCCCCCCCACTCATTGCTTTACCACATTTACACCAAGGAATCTTAAAACTAATTTAGTATTATGAGTTATTTTGAAATGTTCTGATACCACTATTTCATAACTGATTTTTCATGAACTGGCTTAAACTGTGAGCTAAAGGAATAAAGTTAGCAGCTGCTAATATTTTATTTAAGTGTTTTACAGCACTCTCCCTTCCTCCCTATATAAAATTTCACTTTTATTTTGGCCCTTCCTTAAAGGCCGAACAAAACTGGAATATGGGCCCAAACATGAGCAGAGAACCGATTGTAGAATGCTGGAAGCCTTCATTGTGTGCAGCATTAACTACATACAACATTAGTGGGTCTACAAAGCTGGCACACAGAAAAGGATTTATGTTGCTTGTTTCTATAGCTACAGTAAATGTAATTATGAAAGAGTCAAAGAACACCTTTTGCAAATTCTACTGTAACCTCACATAGCTAATTACATTTATTTTTTTGGCTATGTAGGAAAAAATGCTCATTTTGAATTTAACGTAAGTAATACCATTTTCCATCTTTGTTATGTATTTTATGTCAGAATACTTATCTCCAAAGAGCCTGGGGTTCTCTCTGTAAACATATTACAAATATTATTACCTCTTATTTTCTGGATGAAAGATAAAGTACTGTGTGTGCCCAGAGAAGCATTTCTCTTTTACTTTTTACTGCTTGCTACATACCACTGCAAATTCAGCATGAAATCACCGCAGAGATAATTCATGCTATTCTCTAGTATGTTGTATTAGACTATAGGCACCTCAGAGACTGCAACATTATCTCTGGGAATACAAACTATGTAAATATCGTCTTACAACACAGGGTTATGTTAGATGTTAGCTTATGTAATTTTGTTAGCAACAAAAGAGAAATCAAGTAAGGAGCATTGATTTTTTTTCTTTTGTCATGAAAGCTGGACTTTCTGCCAACTGCCTTCAGAATATTTTGTTGAAGGAAACAAAGTGTTTTTTTCCTCTCTCCCCCTATTTTTTGTAGGAACACCTGGCTAACCAATGATGCGTAGGTGAAGTAGAATTCAAACTGAACAAATTATTTAAAATTGTGGAACAAGAGGCATTTGCAGGGTTACCTACAGTAATACAGAACAAGTATTGTGAACTCGTAAAAAGGTACAAGTGATTGCTTTAATAATAATTTGAATCTCTAATCTATAGATCTAGAAATTGGACTGAAAAAGTTAGAGTTCAGGTTTTCCTCATGATAATTCTGATTTTATCAGATTTGATACTAAATCACTGATTTTTCTTATCTGTACATCTGTTCAATGTTACAGATGGGTCCCAACCATTCGATACAGGAATTCCTGTACCAATGGGAAATTCAGATTTGGATTTGTGTTTATTAGACTGAACTGAACCCTAAATCCACGCACTTCGTAACTTCAGGAAAGCTTTTTAGATTTTGACCCAAACTTCAAGCCTCAGCACATGTGTACTCAACACTGGGGAGTACAGTGGGATTTAAAAACATGGAAGAGAAAGGGAATAACACAACTCTGAGCCAGAGAATTTTGATGACATTTCAACAAAGATTTAATGAAATGTGGTCAAAAGTATGACTGGGTGGCCATTGCTGTGTCTGAAAGAGCAATAATTACAGCAATGGTAGTTAGCTATATTTTTTTACATGGAAGTATCTTGTACTTCTCTCTCTCTCTGTCACACACACACCGAGAAAATAAAGAAGGAAAATATTATTGATCCCATCTCATTGTCCTAGTGCAGGTAGTTTATCTCAAGATTCTCTCTAGTGCTTTATTCAGTCCAATTTGTAATGAGTCAGCTCACAAAGTATACCTTGGGAGATTATTCCATGGTTTCCAAGTTAAGAAATTTGTCCTTCTATTAATCTAAAGTCCTTTCTTCTTATTTTCTCTGTATTGCTCTTAATTTGACTATGCAGAGTTCCTTTTCTTCCTGGGTATTTACATAGCCTAAATACTTACAATAAGCTATCTTCTCTCTCAGCTATTCTTGGACAGAGTCAGAAGGTCTGCAATGAATATTCTAATTGGCCCTGATTGTGTGAGTTGCTGAGTGTTGGACCAAATTAATAAAAAATAAAGCAAAATACAAAAATAGATAAATATAATTGAAAACAGAGAAACCAAGAGGTAAAAACCTGGAATGTTTGAGGTGCTTACCAGGCAGATTTTTTCTAAACATGTTGAGCACAAAATATATACAACCAATGTGGTAGATTATTTCTTTTCCCAACACAATTCAGATGAGAGAAGAAAATACAGAAGGGAAAGGAGGGGTCTGGGCCTATGCCAGCCAGAATTCCATATCCCTCATTTTGGGGGGGGGGAGGTGTTTTCTGTCATAATGTGTGCATGTGTGCCTAGTAAGTGAGGTAATCGTCAGCATTTTCTGACAAGAAAAGGGACATTTTCAGGAAAAGTTTGGCTATATTCATCCTGTTTCTTCACTAGCTCTAGCATGTAAAATATTTTCACCACATTGCTGACAGATTTTTGTCATTTGCAATGCAAATGATTTAAAAAAAGATCACAAAAGCATACAGTCACTGAACTATCAGATGTATGAAATGCAGAAAAATCTTTCAAAGTAACTCCTTTTGTTTTAATGCTAGTTGTTTTTAAACTAAATACAAAATGCGTGGAAACAAAGATAATGAAGTTTTCTCCAACATAGGTAGCTTTTAGATTTAATCTCATGGTTGCTCAGTCATTTTATATTTTGTCTGTGATAATAAAGCCCAACAAAAACAAATACCCAGTTGCATTTCCAAGTTCAATTAGAACTGCCCAAGAATTTTTCCAACACTTTTGTTTGTCAGAAAATGCAGATGTCTTGGAACAAAGATTTTTTTTTCACACAAACATATCAGTTGGAATGAAATTGTCTCAGGATGGCATTCTGGGAGACTAACAACAATTCCTAAAATAGCTAATACCCAAGAGGTTGGGACAGTTACTTAAAATATGAAGACCCAGGTTCAAATCTTAATTTTGTTTCTTTCAAAATGTTTCAATCTACTTTTGTTCTAATGCAAAGGACACCAGAGGTAAATTTCTAGATTTATTTTTCACAAAATGGAATGCTTGTGTTCAGGCTAGCCCTAGATGGCATGCAGAGAGCAGAAAAATGGGTACAGAGCTAGAGTTTACTGGGAGAAAACTTTTTCTTCATAAAATTTGCATAATCGGGCTTGATAGTGTATTAAGGGTATTAAAATCTAATACATTTCTTTGATTCCTAAGGAGCTTTTACATTTAGCAGGTTGTAAGTGTCTTAGAACGCTAGTGGATCTTTGATTAAATTCTTTCTTTGTTTTCCACATAGAGACAAGCAGTAGTACTATGTGAATGCTTCTACTCAGTGAGTGAAGAAGAGAGAGATATTCAATAACTAGTGACATTTCTTGATAGCTTTCAGTATGATTGAACTGAGTTACATTTACAACTTTGCAAGCCTCTTGTTGTTCAGCATTGTAGTATGACATTACACTCATATGAAAACTAGAATTATTTTCCTCCTTTCCAGGGCCCTGAGCCACAGTGCTGTTATTTCTGCAGCTTTCCCAAGATACATGGATTGTGGTAAGCAGGACAGGCCCTTCCAGTGTGGAGCAGGAACAACAGGGACTTCCCCAGTAGCATTGGACTAGGAAGAGGCTTGATGTAGGTCTCCTTGGGCCTGCCCAGTCCCTACATGCTAGGGATGGCAGGTTGTTTTTTACAGTCTGGACCATGGGCCTTTACTTTGTCTGCTGGATATTGTTTATCCCAATGGTTGCAAGCTTTTGATCTTCATGGACCCCTGGCAGACAGTTTCCCTGTCCCCGCCCTGCGCACTCCTCTATCCTCCCCTCTTTCCACATCCTCTCAGTTCTACTTCTCTCCTTCCCATTCAATGCCCCTAATTAGCAGCCTTTATGAAGTACCCAGTGGCTTCCTTCCTTTCCTCCCTACCTTGATCTGATCAATTCCACCCCCCTAGTCTCCTTATCCCTACAATAACTAAATAAAACATTCTATCACTCCCTACCCCTGAATTTTTAAAATTTTATCTCTCTTTGTAGGTGCTAGGGCAGTATCTAACACAATGGGGCCTGGTCTTGTTTGGGCCTTATTGGGTTAATGCAATAACAATGATAATGCTGAGGTAAATGTAGTTGTTGGAAACTTACAGACAGCACAGGCCAGATGTTCTGGTTTTGCTAGCCAAGTGGAAAGTTATGGGGAGAAAAGCCATCTTTGTACCACCTGGATCCTGTGCCTGCATTGGCCCTATTTCCAAAACAGGGCAGCTTTAAACTACATTGATTGCCAACTCTTCTGGAAGCCAAGGCCCATCCAGGTACACTAGACCCTTGTACTCCATCCAGGCACACTAGACAATAAACTGAAAAGAAGCTTTGTGCCACCATAGACAATCTTCCTAAGCCAGGTAAACTGGCTTTAAGGCTGCTTTGCACTCACTAGAGCGGTGCAAAGCAACTAGAGTTAGATGGAGGGTTTGGCCTTACTTCTGGAAAATGACCTTTCAGCTCACCAATAAACATAAAACAATTTTGTTTGAATATGCTTGAGTATTTGAAGGTGACAGATTGTGGATAAACCCTTCATAAAAAACCCTCTCATAGTTTTTGAAGCAAGCAAAAGACTGTCATTTTTGTGTTGCAAGAATGACAAATGAGAGCCATTGATGGGGAAACCAGATTGTAGAGATATTAGAAAGGCATTTAATAAGCAAGTAAAGTAGTTTACTAAATGCCACTGTAAAGTGGGAATATATGTTAGTTGGGATGACAGCATTTTTTATGACCATTAACCTTTTTGCTGTTGAAAATTCATTTGAAATGCAAAACACAGAAAGGGCAAATAATCTTGCAGTGGCGTAATTGGGAAAATCAAATGTCACGCACTGCAAACAGTTATGTAAAATGATCAAGTTGAGACTGCATCTTGTTTTCTGAACTGGTATGTGTATATCTTTTGACTTGCATGAAGATACATTTCTGCTATTCAGCCTAAGAGGTGTCCATTTTTCCTGGTTTCGTCTCTAGTTGGTGTTCCTCTGTTGATTTCAAAACCACTCTAACTATCCTCAACAGGAGAAGAGAGAGAGACAACTTTCAGTTCTCCTTGTCATTCAGAATAACTACACAACTTCTCATACTTCTACCTTTCTTATTTCTACTCCAACCTATTTACGATGAGAGCCTTGGGTTGCTGGACCACAAATATACACCAAAAGGTGAAATGGTGAAAGAAGGCAGGTTGATAACTCTGCCATGTGATCCTCTCTCTACAGAGCAGCCAGCAACAATGCAAACAACCCCATTACAGCCTGCCAAATACAGCTTCAACATGGAGAAAATAGGTCTGGGGGAAGAGAAGGCAGCTCAACCTCCCTCCCTGGTTGGTCGATTCTTGACTTCTCTGAGACAGCTAACAAAGGATGCTAATTAATGGCACCATATTCTGCACAATAAGTTCAGTTTTGAGTATTTGCAGAAGACCAGTTAAGAGAACTGTTGATTAGGTACAGTATTTCCACTCTGACCCCGGATGGTAGTATATGGGACAGCCATGTTGATCTTTTTGTTTCTTCTTCCAAACTTACAGTAAATTTTAGACTTACATTTTCTGTCCAAAGGAAGTTTTAGTGAGCATTGTTTTACCCATGTAAGTGACTGTTACAGTGACCATTTTATACATAGACACTGCAAAAGGGTGGCACTCACCTCTCACAAGCACCCCCATTCTGTGGCCCCATGTGTGTGTCTGCACTGTCCTGATTTGAAGCTGAAAGCCTCTTCAGCAACTCAGCCTTCCAGCTGAGTCCCCCTGCCCACATCCGTGTGTGACTCCTGCAAAACCCTTCTGGGGTACACATCTCAATGTCCTCAGTAGTGTCCCTCTGAGTCTGTTCCCCTCTCTGCATGAGAGAGGTGCCACCAGAGTTCCTTCTGCTGGAGCCAACATCAAGGCTTTTTCTTAAAAGTCCCAGCATAGTTCATCAGTCTCTAACCAACGTTCCCTATGGAGCTGTCCATGGTGCTGCTACCCTCTCAGTCAACCAGCCTCACAGCCTGCTTGAAAACTTGAAAAGGGATGTTACATTTTGATTAAGAAGCTAATTGAGTAGTTGATGGAATTTCCAACCAGTCCCTTCTGGCACTGGAGTTCCCTCTGTTCCTTTGCCTGCCCTGTTTCCTTTTCCCCACAGTGGAGATTGTGCTGGGGGGAACTGGCCTTTAAGTGCCTGATATAGAAGCAGCAAAGGGGTAGGGGAGAGAATGTGAGTATTCGACTCGACTACCTGATAAGCCTAGGCTTATTAGATAGTCAGCTATTCAACTACACTTTTACATCTCTACTCCGGAGACACTGACTGCTATCTGGTTCTGCAGCTCCTTTTATAGGGCCTTGCTGGCCTTTCATTGGCCGCTTCTCCTTCAGCCACTCTAGCCTGCTTGGAGGATTTCTCAGTAGTTTGGAGAAATTTTCTGACGCGGGGCAGGACCACAGTGCCTCCAGCAGGGGGGCCTAAGGGCTTGGTCTGGTCATCACAGTCAACATCACAGCTTTATTCTATTGACATGGCATCAGCATTGTTTAAATAGATTGGGGAAAAAATAAGTCAGGCCTAGCCCTGTTTCCATTTAAGTCAGCAAGAGTATGATCATGCTCTTCAAAAAATCTGAATAAATTAATATTTGTTGTTATAGTACATTCAGCCTTTAACTGTTACTGGTTAGAAACTATCAGTCATGTGACAAGTCTCAGTGTTCAGCTGCAAAGTTCATTTGTTTTGTGGTCAGAGTGGTCATTACCTAAACTTCAGAAGAATTCTTGACCTCAGCTGCCAATGCAGATTCTTTGAAAATAGTCACAAGTCATGGGCAGGTCTGAGGTCAGCTGCTCAGGTTAGTATTTAGTTTTGATGCCAAATGCCTCTTTTATCAAAACGAGTGAAAACAGAATGTAAATACTGTGGAAGTATCATCTTGTAGGATTCTAGTTAATATCCTAGAATGTACTCTTGAGGCCTGTTATGTGCTCTGAATTCTCACTGCAATGGAACATTTTTCAGATAGAGGGAGATAGGTAGACCTCCACCCCCCCATTTACTTTTACATGCCCAAAGCCAATTACATTCCAATGGGTAATGAATGCTTAACTCTGTGAGACTCCTTCAGAGGTCCCAACCACAGAGGCTGGGCCTTATTTTGACCCAGCATTTGGCCAGAGAGAACAGAAAGCTGCTGCAATCAGAACCCTTTGCCACCAATTTTGTGTTGGTGAGACAGGATGGCTCAAACACACTGGCTAACTGAATGAATACTTTGCCACTCCAGTACGTCCTCCAGTCATCTGGGCCGAACAGGGGACCAGTTTGAAACCAGCATCCATCACGATGTTGAGTGCTGCTCCGTGATTCTGCTGGGTTTTCTCTGTAAGATTAAATTGTATTGCATTTTATGTCACAATTAATATTTGTATTAGAATGTATAGAATGTATATAGATTGACTACTCAATTTAACCAAAATTAAGATGTACTGCATTTTGAGGTATAGTATATTGACCTCGGCTCACTTCAGTCAATGTTAACCTGCCAAGTAAACACATCAATCTTGATGTTTTCCTCACTGGAAAATATTGCTAAATATTCAAGTACTGAGGTATTTTCTTACAGAATATTTTACAGCTTTACAGCTCAATCAGCTCTTTCTCCCTCTCCCTTACAAACCTCATCACTTATATTTGATTGCTTCCTCTTATAAACAAAACATAAACCCAAAGAAAAATACGTTAGCAACTTTGTGTTTTGCACTCACCCACCTATGTCTCAACTATTTTAGTTATTCATTGGTCATATCTTTGAAAATATTGGAGGCTGATAGTTTTTAGTGTGTTCGAGTTAAAAAATAGAACTTGTATATTAAAAAGTGTGTTTAGATCTGCCTGTCTCTACTGTATTTTCTTATGTTGGCACATCACCATAGTAACTGAGCACCTCTGACATAATTAAAAATAGCTATGTGTTTTTTTCTTTTTAGCCTGTATAGTACAAACAGTTTGGCTCTGTGTGTGTGTGTGAATTGAGTATGTGAGCATGTGTGAGTAAATTATTGTGATAATGCTAAGATGAGGCAATGTTCTGGTTGGTTTTCATAATCTGCAGAAATAAATTCTATAGTCTAGGTGCAGCTGATGTGAAAGCTGCATTGCCCACATTTGTAACAGTTTCATTGGTTGTGGTTTCATTATTCTGGTATAGATGTCCTGGCAGGTCATAATTGTGGAGGAAGTGGGGATGCTTTAGGAAGCTTGGATGATTCTTTTAGCGAGCCTTGAAATGAACTTTAAAGGCAATAGGCAGTGTATAAAGTGGAACAGAACTCTCTGGGGCTACGTCTACACCACAGGGTTTTTGCGCAAGAAGTCTTTTGCGCGTCCACACCTCAAAGCGCATCACAAGAGCGATGTGCTTTTGCACAAAAAAACATCCACACTGCATGGACACTGCATGAACACTCTTGTTGAAGAAAGAATGGCCATCAGAGCACCTGTGCTTTTTTGGATAGGCTCTATTTGTGCAAAGAAACACCTGCGGAGCATCCACACTTGCCTTTTTGCCCACAAAAAGCCCTCCGTTTCTGCCATTTTACTGTCGATTTCCTTGCACAAAAACACACTTGAGGTGTGGATGCTCCCCGGGTTTTTGTCCAAAAACGGCCATTTTGGGGCAAAAACCTTGTAGTGTAGATGTATCTTGGCTGTATAACTCTTGCTGCTTTTGAACCAAAGTGGTCACTTAAGCTTGCAGAGGGCAAGTAAGCCAGGCCTAAACCCATGTGAGGCTTGTGTGTTCCATTCCTCCCTCCATTTCCACAATAGTCAGGCTAATAGCCGGACCCATATAGCATCCTTTTCCCAAACCCACATGTCTTAACAGTGTTCTGGAGAGTACTTCATTGCATTACAAACCCTCTGGCTTTGACGCATTCTTGTGGGTGGCTGTGTGGCCTGCTCTTTTTTCCCCACACCCTCCCCAAGTTCTCAAGAACTTGCTTGGTGGGCTAAACTGGTAGTCAAATGCTCCCTAACTTAAGGGTTTTCTTACCAAAGGATTTGAGGCTTATGATAAATGAATCATTAACAGGTTTAGGACCCGATTTTTCTGAGCCTGCAAATTTAATTCATCCATGTTTCCCTGTGCTGAATAAAAGGCACCTGGTAAAATTACTTGCATGCCGGTGAGTTAAATGACAATCAGAACTATAAAGAACAAGAAGATTGAGGGGAGGGGGCACACACACACACACACACACACACACACACGCGCGCGCTTGTACATTGTCACAATAGTAGTGACTGACTGAGGGTATGTCTACACAGCCACATTATTTCAGAATAACTAATATTATTCCAGAATAACAAAGAGCTCATCTACATAACAAGCCATTATTTCAAAATAATTTTGAGCTGGAGGACTTCTTTCTCCGACTTCCATAACCCTCATTTTACGAGGAGTAAGAGAAGTCGACGGAAGAGTGTTCTACATTCGACTTCTTGTTGTGTACACAGCACCAAAAGCCAAATTAAGCTATTTTGACTTAATCTACACGATTGATGTAGCAGAAGTTGAGTAGTTTAATTTGACGTTAGCCCTGCTGTGTATATGAGCCCTGACTGACTCTCCCTTCCCTTCCCACCATTCCTTGCCCTCCATGCCTGCTTGGACCTTGGGGCAGGCCTGCCTCTTCTGGTACCTGTTGCCTTCTGAGGTGCCAGGCAAGGCGGATGTCTGCCAGGGGTCACACCAGAATGTGGCCAGCAGTGGGTTTTGGCACTGTGCGGGAGGGAAGGGATGGGAGCTGCTATCACCCACAAGGAAGGGGGAGGGGAGCGATGAACTGGCCCATGTCTTTGCAGAGCTCATCTCTTTTTCCCGCCCCTCCACTCCACAGCTGGAAACAGTTTGTCCCTTCCTGCCCAGAGTGTGGAAAGCAGCTAACACCGCCAGCCTACTGTTGGCCACCAGGATAACTCCTTCCTGCCTGTGCTGTAGCACCCATGCCCAGGGATCTTGACTGCAGGGGCTTCAGAGAACGCAGCCAGAGAGGTGGCTCAGCAGGCAAGAGTGCCCGGGGCAGAGCAGTCCCATACTCCAGGGACAGGATCCAGGGTGTGCGCATGTTACCAGGGGCTGCTGTGGAGCCTGCCAGTTTGGGGTGTGAACAGGCTGGAAATCACTCCAGCCTCCCCCACCATTCCAGAACTTAGCGGAAAGGCTGCCCCAAGCCAGCACTGTGCCAGCTTTGGTACATGCAGGCCTTAGCTCCTCTTGGTCAGCACCCCGGGCTGGAGGGTCTTGGGCTTTCCTTGGAGTGCAGCCCAACCAGAGGCCATGGGGAAAGGAAGGAGCCTGCCGGCCAGGCTGTTACATTGCTGAGTGCTCTGACTAGGGCTGGCTCTGGGCATGGCTCTGGGAGAGGGATGTGCCCTGCTGGGAGGCACTTGGAGGAGCAGCAGAGCTGGGGCAAGGCAGGGAGATACAGCAAGGGGAAAGCAAGGAAAGGGCTGATGGGTGGCGGCAGAGGTGATATGTACCTGGCCGCCTGGCTCCACTCACCAACCACCACAGCTCACAGTGTGCAGCCAGTGCTGCTGGAAGCAGGAGGGTCTTCTGGCCAAGAGTCGGCACACAGCAGGGGCTCTGCTGACAAACCAGCAGGGGGAACTGCTGGCCCCAGGTGCTGCATCTTTGCCCTGCCACCAGCCTTGCACACTCACTCCCATCACTGGCCACTGAGCCCTGCTCCTTCTACTCGTAGCTGGCGAGTGGGTGGCTGGCAAGTTGGGATCCGTCCATCAGCAAGACTCCGTAGTACTGATTGGGGGGAGGGAGAGAAACAGAAAATATGGGACAGTTTGTCCATTTTTAAGAAAAAGTCAGGACACCTTCAGGACGGCTTTCATACAGGATTGTCCCTTTAAAATGGGACTCCTGGTCATCCTGTCCATGCATTAGTGTCCACAACCTATTATGGATGCACATATTAGTAGGTTGAGTTAGGGCCCATCTAAAAGTCAAGCCAAGGGTATCATTACCCAGCTCATACATTGTAGGAAAGAAAAAGACTTAATGTAGCATTATACATTAAAAATTCATGCATTTCCCTCCCTGGTTCAGTTTAGAATGCCCTCGTGGGAATATCCTCCAAACATGTCAACGTGGAAATATTTACCTCTTCCTCCTAAGGAAGATCGAGGTTTTTTTCCTGTAGTTTTCCCTGACTCCTGCTATGTCTGTGCTGTTGAAATTCTTGGCTATGAAAGCAGAGAATGTTGTTGCCCTAGAGGTGATGTTACTGCTGCTCCAGAAGTCTGACTAGTCAGGCCACAGCACTTCACATGTTCAACTGTTGAAAGCACAGACTTTTATATTGATGTCTCGGGGCTCTAAAAACAACTCCTCCACTTGAGCTAAAGGGGAATCAATAGCACTCAATAAGCAGGAAAAGCATAGATTCAGCAGCGGCGGCTTGAAGGCCTTCTTGGGAAGCTTCAGTCAATATAGATTGTGCTTACTGTCATTTAATAGTAAGGGGATACTGCAATCCTAAATATCTCCACTGCTTTTACTACTTCCAGATCCATTTATACAATATACAAAATGGCTCAAGGCAGTTCCCCTTTCTCTTTGAATTTCATATAAGAGCCATTTCCAGCCTTAAAAATTAAATGGAATCAATGAGATGTGCCTAATTAAACAAGCTAAAACTGGATTCCCAAGAATCAAACCTGTAATTTTCAGCACTATTGCTCCCTTTAATTCAGTGTGCTTAAATATGTCCCTAAAATGATGAAGGAAAATCTTCCCAAGTGTGAAGGTACTTCTATTAGAATATATTATAAAATTCATTAGATTTGGGCTGAGCAGGGCATGGAACATACAAAGATCTCATTCACTCAGCCAACATAATTTACAACTCCACTTGTTTATTTAAAAACGTATAAAATGAAGTATATTTGTGTTACTGAACCTCTCTACTGGTGTGATAAGTGAAGAGGGTTTTTTTTTCCTCACCAGTCTTTGGTTCCAGTTTATAGACCCATGCTGAATTTGGGAAAAGTATTTGAAAAAATCTCCTTACATTTTCATATGGGCAATATGCATTTGCTAATCCAGAGCAAAAGTTTTGCCAGCAATGATAATCCATGATCAAGGTTAGACTAGATCATTACAATATTGTTTTGATTAGCATAAGTAGCAAGATGTCTAGGCAGATTTCAAGCTCATGAAGTGTAGTTACGTGCTCTCCATACCTGTCCTATTTAATCTAACCTAGCTTTTGCATCAGTTAGAGAAGTCAAGAATATAACATCTAAATCATCATTGCTCTCAACAATCAATTAGTTTTCTACTGACTCATATCCCTTGTGCTATACTGTTCGTTGCTTCTTTAACAACTGCTGGCCTGTTAAATACCCCTCAGAATCCCCTTTGAAATAGGTGGATGTTCTCTTTCAATTTCAGCTCATGACTATGCAGTGGACTTAGTGTCTCAAAAGAAAAAAATAGATTTTGATAACATAATATGCCCATGTTATTCAAGTTATACATAGCTTAGCTTTTGTTGATCAGATTTTCATTTTAAACTATACCAGTGACTCCTGAGAAATGGTAAATTATTGTTTTTATTTTGGTGTATGACAATACAATGCCTGACTTCCAACTGCATATTGAGGATTATATCTGCCGAGATAGCAGCTCTGCTGAGTGATTGTCCCCATACACACTGCTGAAATCATTTTATGAAATCATTCTTTATTTTTATTGTACAATTTTTTGCTTTAGCCTGGTAGGATGGATCCACTGATCCTCTTATGCTACCACTTGGATACTCACTCAGCCATAAATTCACCTTAGAATGTTAAAGGAGACATCAAATTCCTTAAATTTTCCCTTTGAAACTTCAGATCAGATCCGTGATTTGAAAATCAGAAGGTATTAATAGTTTGTATCTTACAGCCCGGCAACAAATCTATCAAAATGTGGTAGGGATGTAAAATTCTAGTTTACCTAATACACATTATGTTTAATCACTTTACTGGGATCCCCCCCTGCCCAAGCTGCAGTGGGTCCAGCTATGCTGGAGCATCACACACCTGTGGCCCTGTGGGTCCGGTTGTCCTGGATCAGCCCCCCCACTCCTGTTGGATAGCCATTTACTGGTAAGCATCACCCATTCGCATCCCTAAAATGTAATGCAAAATATAGAACAATTTGATACTTCTGTGTAATACATGTGAACTTACTCTTAATACCCGACATTGAGATCAGTGCTCAGATTTGAAAGGTCAGGAAAAACCCAGATAAATGAACCATATTTTATGTTCTAGGAAAGAGTGTATCACATTTAAGCTGAATGTCCGTGTCTGAGGGAGTAGTTGTCATGAACAGGGGGAGTGCTGACCAGTACCGAGTGACTAAGGGGTTAACTCAGGTAGCTAGCAAAGGTGTTGGCCAGGAGCCGGGAGAGCCAGTCAAGATAGAGGCTTAGAATTTAAACTGGATATAGGTTCCCTGCTCGCTTTCTTTGTATGGGAGAGTTTCACCAGGGGATGAGAGACACAGAATGTTTTAAACCCAGGCAGGACTACCATAACACCCTACGGAATTCAGGGCACGGGAGCGGATTGAACAAAGAGAAAATTGGAAGTGAGTATTAGGGAAATGTGAGTCCAGTCATGTTCAGGGTAATTTTTCTTTATTTTGTGGCTTGGTTTGAACTGCTCTGTGTGATTCTGTGCCTTCCCTCCCCCTTTACCATCTAAGCATTGTGCCAGAGATGTTCTTTGATGTTTTGTTTTCCTTAGTTGCTCTGTACATCTAGGAGCCAAGTATGCTTTATCAAGTTTATCTTTTGTTTTGTAATACAGATCACTTCTTTTAAGGTGATGATTTGATTCTTGTGTCCGGGAAGGTCTGTCTGTGGGTATCTGCATGCCTCCGACTGACGGGTCAGCTACCTTAGACTGCAGCTTGTTTTGCTCTTTTCTTTTACAAGTTTTTTGGGGTAAAAGAGTGTGGGATACCCCTGAGGGTGGTTACAAGTATTCACCCCTCTTTTTTTTGTGGGATCAAAAGCACTTGATGGTGGCAGTGATTCACCAAAATCTGTGTATTAGGATTCTGGGGGGGAGTTTTTGTAACCAGGGCCTGTAGAGGCAAGGTTTTGAAGATCTCTTGTGGGCCCCCACCTTCTGTATTTGGAGTGCCGGAGTGGGGAACAGTGTGGACATTAGTGGAATAGTTTCAGCTCAGTTAGGCTGGGAGGGCAGCTGGAGCAGTGCAGCTCATCTGGATGGGGGGCAGGGAGCCTGCATGCAGCTCAGCTGGGCTGTGAAAGCCTGCATGGGGCTTGGCTGTGCTGGGGAAGTGGTGTCAGGTGCCTGCGTGTGGCTCAGCTGGGCTGGGGAGGGGCCATTAGCAAGCTTAGCTGCACTGGGGAGGAGGAGGGGACACAGGAGCCAGGAGGATGGTGGGGAGAGAGGATGTGTTGAAATGACCTCCCCTCATCTGGAAAAATCCCTTATCCAGGACCAGTCAGGTCCCAAGGGTGCCAGACCAGGGAGGTCCAACCTGTAGTATGCTTTTTTGTCAGAGAGATACATGACACATTGAGTAGGCTAATAACAACTGCCAAGAAAACTGTTTTTCTCCCATAAGGATTTTGAAATTTTGGCTGTTACACATAATATATGATGAGAAAAGTCCATAGAATTCATGGGACTATGTAGAAGTTATTTTGAAAAAAAAATTGTTTCTCACAGTCACTTCTGTTTAATATTTTAGCATATAGAGTAGAGCTAAATTTTGTGAATATCTATAAATCTCTGTCTCTGTGTCTCTCTCTGTCTAAGGGTATGTCTACACTGCCACCCTAGTTCAAATTAGGGTGGCTAATGTAGGCCTTCGAACTTGCAAATGAAGCCTAGGATTTAAATATCCCGGGCTTCATTTGCATGTTCCTGGGAGGGTGCCATTTTTAAATGCTCCGTAGTTCGAACTACCTGCCCGCGGCTACATGCGGCACGGACTAGGTAGTTCGAATTAAAGCTCCTAATCCTCCTTCAAAGAGTAACAGCTTCCTCTTCTCCTAATTACAGCAAGATATGGGTTTGGTTATGCCAGGACAACCAGAAGTCTGCATCTTGGGGTCTTCAAAGTATTTGAATGCTTCAATATCTGAGATATAGGTGAGAGGATTATTCTAGGAGGGGTGGGTGAGATTTTGTGGCCTGCACTGTGCAGGGGGTCAGACTAGATGATCATAATGGTCCCTTCTGACCTTAAAGTCTATGAGTCTATGAGTCTATAAGTCCCAGGAAAAGGACTGTTTTCCATAACATGCAAATGGAAGGGCTGGTCTTCAGAGGGATGAGATACTGAGAGTAGTCAGTGAGGGCATTGAGCCCGCAGGGAAGAGCTATCCTGCAGAGTTTCCATGCAGTAGCCATGTCACCAAGGGCGTGGCCAACAGGGCTAGGCTCTGCCATCTTGTGTGCCAGCACAACATGTAACACCCCTGCCCCAAATCTGCTATAGCCCCAGGAAAGGCAGGGGGAAGAAAAATAGGCCCTGTCGGCCTGAGGGAGCTGGGAGGAGAGAGCTTTTGGGGATTGGGTGAAGAAGAAAAGGCCTGTGCTAGAAGGACCCCCACTCTGAGCCCCTCCTCAGCCCCAAACCTCACTCATGCATTCCCTCTTGCCCCTGCTTCCAGCACTGCCACCCCCTTACATCCCCAAGCACCTGACTCCTGCCCTTCCCCCTCCAGCTTCCTGCCCTGACAGACCGGCCAATGCGGGCAAAAGACACAAACTAATATTTTTTAAAAGGCATATCAGAAAGAAGAAACCTACCAGTGCCAGTCAGTGGGACCCTGGATGATCATGGTGCATTCAAGGAAGACAAGGTTGTCACAGAGAAGCTCTATAAATTCTTTACTGAAGGGGATGTGAGGGAGATTCCCACACCTGAGCCATTCTTTTTAATTGACAAATCAGAGGAATTGTCCCAGATTGAGCTGCCAGTAGAGGTAGTTTTGGAACAAATAGATGAAATAAACAATAAGTCACCAAGACCAGATGGGAATCTCACGGGCTCTAAAATAACTCAAATATTAAATTGCAGAACTGCTAATTCTGGCATATATAGCCTATCGCTTTTTACCAGATGACTGGAGGTTAGCTTATGTGACATCCACTGGATTACAAAAAAATGCTCTGGAGCTGATCTTGTCAATTACAGGCAAGTAAACTTAACTTTAGTAATAGGCAGATTGGCTGAAATTATAGTAAAGAACAAAATTACCAGACAAATAGATGAGCACAGTATGTTGGGGAAAAGTCAATGATGCTTTGCAATGGGAAATCATGCTTCAGCATGATCATAATTCTTCAAGGTCTCAGCAAGCACATGGACAAGGGAAGGCTCTTTCTCATGGACCAGTAACTGGTTAAAAGACAGGAAGCAAAACATAGGAATAAATGGTCAGTTTTCACGGAGAGAGGTAAATAGTGAGCCCCCCCAAGGATTTGTTACTGTATTCAGCATAATATATAGAAATCAGTTCACATATTCATAAATGATCTGGAAAAGGAGATAAAATATGAGGTGGCAGGTTCACAGATCATGCACAGATGCTTCAGGGGGTAGCTGAGTTAGTCTGTTACAGAAAAAACAACAACAAATGGTTTGGTAGCACTTTATAGACTAACAAAACATGATACCATCTACATGTTTTGTTACTCTATAAAGTGCTACCAGACCAGATCATGCAAAGTTACTCAAGATAGTTAAATCCAAAGCTGATTGCAGTTACAAAGAGATTTCATAAAACTATGTCACAGGGCAACAAAATGGCAGATGAAATTCAATGTTAAATGCCCACAATTCACTCTGGAAGACATAATCCCAATTGTGCATTTAAAATGATGGAGTCTAAATTAGCTGCTTCCATTCAAGAAATAGATCTTGGAGTTACTGTGGACAGTTCTCTGAAAACATTAGCTCAATGTGCAGCAGCTGTCAAAATACCAACTGTTAGGAACCATCAGGAAAGCGATATAGAATAGACTATAAATATCATAATGCCATTATATAAATCTCTAGTACTTCCGTACCTTGAATACTGTATACAGTTCTGGCTCTGACATAGGCAAAAGGTAAAACAAATAAAGTGGAGTTCTTCTTTCCAAAGCACATGGTCATCTTGTGGAACTCATTGACAGCCAAAAATAAAACAGGCCAAAAGTAAAAAAATTGAAAAATGAATGAAATAAGTCCATGGGTGATAGGTCCATCAGTGGCTAGTAGGCAAGCTAGTCAGGAATGCAACTGCATATTCTGGGTGTCCTACACCTCTGACTGCCAGAAGCTGGCACTGGCTGAGAGGGGCTAGGTCACCCAACAGTTGCCCTGTTCTGTTTGTTCCCCCTGAAGCACCGGGGTGCTGGGCTGGTGGGCCATGGGTCTGATGCAGCACAACCATTCTGGTGTTCTTCCAGTAGCACTTCACACCACCACTCAGGGCAGAAGGAAGTGCCTCTGGCCACACAGGTGCTCCTAGAGACACTTGCTCCAGTGTGGTAGTGTGTGGCACTGGATCCTCACCTGTGTAAATCACAGTTGTTGAGTTCAGGCAGCTATGACAATCCACATGAACTGAGAATATGGACTGTGGTCGCCTGAGCTCCCAGGAGCATAACTGTTGTATCATCCTTAATGAGACGTCACTGAACTCCTGCTGTGACTGCTGGGCTTTGTTGTGCCCCCCTTCTTCCCTCAGCTTGACACAGGTTTGTGCCTCTAGTGCAGTAGTCACCAACCAGTAGATCAGGATCTACTGGTACATCCTGGAGCCTCTGACAGGTGATCCCGACAGGTTTGGCCAAGAGGTTATCAAAGGCTGGCACTTCATCTGCCCCTCCCCTCACTGCTGCACATCTCCTGCCCTTTGCCTTGGAGCTCCCCCTTCCATTTGCTGGGCAGGGCAGGGCAGGGAAGGAAGAAGAGGGGGTGCTGATGTCAGGGTGCCCCCTCTCCCACCCTGTATTATATCTCCACAGAACAGAGGGGGGCACAACAGAGCTTGGTAAGAAGAGAGTTTGCTGGCTGCTTTTGAGAGTGGTGCAGGGCCAGGGCAGAGTTGAGCTCCTCCTAAACCCAAACTCCCTTACAGAGCCTGTGCCCTGAAGCCCCTTGTATACTCCAACTCCCTGCCCCAAGCTCAACTCAGAGCAACTCCAAATCCCTTAACCCAAGACCAGAGCCTGCACCCCAACCCTCTGCCCCTGCCTGGTGAAAGTGAGGGAGGGTGAGGAGGGAAAGAGGATGGAGTGAGCAGGGGCAGGGCCTCAGAGAAGGGGTGGGAAGGAGGTGGTGCAAGGGTATTTGGGTTTCAGGTATATCTTGGATTGCACTTAAATTTAAAAAAGTGATCTTGTGCTTAAAAAGTTTGGAGACTGCTGCTGTAGTGGAACAAGGCATGCAGAGCCCTAGAGCTCAACTACAGGCTGGGATTCAGTGGGAGAACACGTGCAAGTTAGCCTGAATTTTGGCCTTTTATAACAGAACATATGTTTTGAACAGAACGCAATGCAAGCTCATTGAAGTCAATGGGAACTTCTATCTGCTTAAAGTTAAGAACATACATAAATACTTTGCTCTCTTGGGGCTGGAGTGCCTGCACTTTGCATTATTGACCCCTTCATCGGCAAAATCTTGTGCTTAGTTACCACCATTGGTGGGGCTGCAATAAGGGTGAATGAAGGGCTATTTGATTTTTATATAATGCAGTTACCATTTGTTGCAAAGAAGTACCATAGCCCCTGCAAATAAATGGAATTAATTCTAACTTTTCTGTAATATTAATTTACTCCATCACTCAGCACAAAAACCAGAAGCCTCCTTATGGAATTAATAAGCAGCAGGTTAAAACAAACAAAGCAAAAGACTTTCCCCCAAAACACATGGTCATTCTATGGAGCTCACTGCTGAGAAATCTTGTGAGGGCCAAAAGTAAAACTGCATTCAAAAACAAATAAGAGGAGAGGTCCATCAGTGGCTATTAGCTAAGGTGATCAAAGATGCAACTGTATGCTCTGGGTTTACAAAACAAAACAAAGCTTTGCTTTTTTGACTTCCTCTTTTTTATACAAAACAAAGTATTTACGTGTCACCAGCTAAATTTGTCGTATCTATTGTCATGCTTTAGTCCAGTGTTTCTTAAACTTTTTAAGACCAAGGAACACCAAACAATATTTTTTTAATGAGGAACACCAAAAAAAAAGGTTGGTGGGAAAAGTTATTGAGAAAAAATAAAGGTCACCTGCCCCTTTAAGGGCAGCCATTTTGAACTCTGTTGTTCTCCACAGCACACCTTCAACTGTCCCGGAACACAGTTTAAGAAACATTGCTTTAGTCCTTCTAAAAGACATACTTTTTTGCCATTATTAAGTCAGAGCTTCTAAAACAAGTCAAAGATTCTGCGTATTTTTATTTGGGAGGTCACCTCTAAAGGGAAGAGTATAGCAAGTGACTGGATATACTTGCAAAATGTGAACTTTTACATAAATAAAGGATCTGTGTTATACTTACAAGATCTACTAGGCTTGAAAAATAGATTTAAAGGGGCATTGTCAGGTAGCTTATGCAACAGGTTTTCCCCCAAACCAAAGGGTCCATGTTGTTCAAAATGTGCCCTTTGTGTGCGTACAGATTTTTGCTCATGCAAATAACAGGATCTTCCCATTTGCACATAAATATTTCTAGGCTCCTCTCTGCTACTGGGTTTGTAGAGAACAACAGAGGCAGTGAACTGAGGCCTTTCCTTTTATTTGGTTGGCCAGCATTCCACATGCTTTTTTCTAGGATCTAGAGCTAGCCAAGGTGATCGATGCCTTTGTCCCTTATGGGAGAGGGCATTATACCAGTCTATATGTGGAACTCACCTTTAAGGTACCTCATTCAGTATACTATACCTCTTTAAATGTCAGGAGGGCTTGGGCCAATCAGCTGTTCAGTTAGCCATATCCTGCTACAACTCTTCTGGGTGTTGGATTCAAGCAGAAGGAAGTCCAGCAGTGGGGAGCTCAGAAAAGAAGCTTGGAGGATCTAGAAGAGAGCAAAAGGCAGAGAGAGATTGTTGAAGACTCCAGGAGGAGGGCACATGGAATGGCTGTTGAGGGCAGAGCAGAGCAGCTCAGGGGAGCCCCATGAAGGCTGGCAGAAGACATGGAAAGGAAGCTAGGGGGAGGTTGGGAACCGAGCCCACAGCTGAAGATCCTGTCTGAAAATTTAACCCACCTCTGGACTGAAATATTTTCATAATATAATAAGCATGTCAGCGCTTGCAGAAACTCTGTGTTTATGTGTAGTGATCGGAAACATAAACTGACTAGAAGCTGGCTATTCCCATTTCATAATGCTGAATGAAAAATACAAAACATAAACAGCCTCAGCGTGAAAAGTAAATTGCATTTAAAATGCTCTGTTGTAATAACTAACTACTAGTCATAGTGTTATGTGATTTGTGTCCTCTAAACAGTTCTCCTTTTATTAAAGGCGTAGGGCCTGATTTTATATTGTCCTGCAGCTTGTGCCGGTGCAAAGTGGTCGTTAACCGCTATTGCTCTGATTTGGGAGATTTTTACACACATTTGGAATGGTGTAAATGAGAACAAAAGCAGCAGGAAAATGGCAAATCAGGACCTCAGTGTAACCAGTCATACACTGAGCTGAAATAGTATAATTGCATCTGCTGTTTCTTTATTGGTTATTCTTTCCAATAGTCAGTTACATGTGCAGGCATACATGTCTGATCTCAGCTCAGCTGTATCAGCGGTTCCTAAAGTGATAAGAGCTGTTTGACTTACCTGCTTGAGTACATTTTATATGTGCTTGGAGCATGAGATTCCCGCTGGGCCCTACTATATTGTCAGAAACATTAGTGGTAAATGAAGACATACAGGTTCTGAGTCTGAAGTTGCCATTTTTAGCGCAGTGTAACTTGGCTGTTTTCAATGGAGTTGTGTCTGATTTACACCAGAGTGAGAGAAGAGATGTTAGGAGCATGATGAATAGCCACAGAAGCATAGCAGCTGCTTTTGTATGTGTCACCAGAGGCATGTAGATTAGGCTACCGGACATAGGAAAATGAAGCAGCGATTTAAATAATCGCCGCTTCATTTAAATTTACATGGCTGCCGCGCTGAGCCGACAAACAGCTGATCAGCTGTTTGTTGGCTCAGCACGGTAGTCTGGACATGCAGGTGTCGACTTCAAAGGCATTTGTCGACCACCCAGGCATACCTCATCCCAGGAGGCATACCTCGTGCGAGTGTCGACATCAAAGGTATTTGTCGACCACCCAGGTATGCCTCCTGGGATGAGGTTTACCTGGGTGGTCGACAAATACCTTTGATGTTGACACCCGCGCGTCCAGACTATCGCGCTGAGCCGACAAATAGCTGATCGGCTGTTTGTCGGCTCAGCGCGGCAGCCATGTAAATTTAAATGAAGCGGCGATTATTTAAATTGCCACTTCATTTTCCTATGTCTGGTAGCCTAATCTACATGCCTCTGGCGACAGAGGCATGTAGTCTAGACATACCCTTAGGCTATGAATGGTCTGGCCAACTGTATATTGGAAGTCAGCTTTAGAGATTATTATTATTTTAAGGAAAATTATGGAATGAAATTCAGATCTAGTGAAAGTGGGCAGAGGATTTACACTTGGTAACACTATTGTTGAATGTGGTCCATGGTAGATAATTTAAACATAAACCACTAGCCATATTTGATGTGGGTTCAGTTCCCACTCTTCTACTTCCTATGTGATCTTTTGTGTTTAAGGACTATCTGTTCCTCTGTGTGTGTGAAGTGCCTAGCATAACAGGTCCTAATCTGGGCACATACTAACACTGTGACATGCTCACTTTAAACTCAGCAATGCACATCAAAGAATTTAAAAACCTTACAATTCTCTTAATCCCAATCTTAATGTTTTCACATAATGCATGCCAGACAGAAAAGGAATACAGCTTTAATTACATATTCCAAATGATTTCTTACCAAATACACAAATGGCTTTAGATCACAGGGTGACGATATTGTTCAATTGAACGGAGTGGGCTGACTGGTATTAGAATGCTACTGTGGTTGATTGTAGTATTGGGGCAGCACCTGGGGACTAGTATTGTGTTAGATGTGAATGCTGCCTTATCATTTCCTAGCTGTTTGGTGTTTGTGTCTTGTGAGGAAATACACATGAGTAACTTTTACGTCTAAGCAGGTGAAGTTCTTGTGGAGGAGTGGAATGGAGGGTGCATCTCACACTCGCCCTGCAAGAGCTGAATTAAGTCAGAAGAGCCCAATTTGCTAATTAGATTTCAAACAGGGGAGCTATAAGATAGAGGCAGTTAATGACAGAGAAGCTGCTCACCTGTGAGGGACAGGCAGGGCTTCTCCACAGCTGGACAGGCTAATGGCTGAAGTCACTCCTGAGGGGGAGGTTTTGGGGGCTGCTGAGCAGCAATTTGAAAGGCTCCCTCTGGAGGCGGGAACAAGGAGGCTATATCTAGACTACAGGCTTCTTTTGGAGGAAGCTCTTCTGGGAGAGATCTTCCAAAAAAACTTCTTCTTAAAGAAAGTGTCTACACAACAAAAGTGCATTGAAAAAGTGTTCTGCTTTTTTGAAAGATAGTGTCCACACTGAATGGATGCTATCTTGCATTTAAGCTGTGATTACTATGGATGGAGTGGCTACCAGGGCAGCTGTGCTTTTTCCTCTGTCCTCTTTTTCCAAAATAACTCCCTCCTCTCCATCCACACACTCCTTTTTCTGAAAGAGCTTTTTTCAGAAAAAGGCTTCTTCTTCATAGAAAGAAGTTTACCAATGTCAGGAAAACCCCTCTGTTCTTTCGATTTTTTTTTCAAAAGAATGTGATTGCAGTGTGGACGTAAGTGAAGTTTTTTCAGAAAAAACAACTGTTTTTCTGAAAAAACTCTGCAGTGTAGATATACCCAGAGACTGGCAAAGTAGAGGTGTGGGGAAGTCCAGGAGGGATGGAAGCAAGTCAGGGAAAGGCAGCAAGGTGCAAGGAATGGATCCTGACAATTCTGAGGTGGATGCCTGAACTGTCACCCAGAGTAAAGGGTTTCCATCTGGCCAGTGCAGGCACAGTACTCTGAGGCAGTGAAGTAGAAGGAGGCTGAGACTGATGGAGGGCAGGAACTTCAATTCACTCCCCCCCCACACACACACACACAGAAGGGGAAACCACAGCAGTAACCTGGCCAGAGCTCTGAGAATGAGAGAGAGGCTGCAGAGAAGAAACTGCCCGGGTATAACCTCTGGAAGGAGAACCAGCCTGTCTGAACTTATCCCCACAGCCTCCACCAGGCAGTGCTACCCAGCAGTGAGTTCAGTAAACTTGTAACAGGGAGCCTGCTAGCTTTTACAATTTCAGTCAGTATTAATATGTGGCGCACTCCATAGTGAAGAACCAGGCTAGCCTGGTAGCAGGGTATAGAGCTGCTCAAATGATTATATTGCCATGTATAATTCTGTCTGAGTTAAGTTTAACCAGTGCCGTTCAAAACTTTTCCTACCAGTTGGCAGGGTCCTGAAAAGGTGTGGGTCTCTGAAGGTAAGAAAGCTGAGCATTACAACAAGCTCTCTTCTGTGAATCTAATAATAGAAGTAGAGTTGCTGTAATTGATTGGCTGGCTCCCTAGTGTTCCTTGCACTGTTCCCTAGCAAGCTTAATCCCCAATGCCCTCACCCAGGCTTCACTTGCTATTTTAAGTCATGGCCACTGCCCTGCCTCTAGTTCTTGTTGTGGTACAGAGCTAGGTACATTCAGTAGATGCTGAGACACAGCTGAGAAGGTACCTTAACCTTCATAGTCTCCATTATCCATGCTGCTCCTATCAGGTCTCCCACTGTTCGGTTCTCTTCCCCATTCTTCACTTGTATGTTGGGGTCAGCAATACATTGCTTTTTTAGACAATTGAGCTATGTAGAAGTATATTTATTTTAAAAGCTACCACCTTACAATTTCATTGGATGTGGAGAGAATCAATACTAGAACTAAGCATACGGTAGGTACTGCAACACCTCTTGGCTCCATCGTATTCAGGGTTTACAGACTGGTTCAATAGCTTTCAGTCTCCCCACTATGAAAAAAATTGTGTCAGCTCCTCAAGTCTGGTTTAAGTTCAGCTGCGGCTCAAGTGAAAATGGGGTTTTAGTCTCAAGCCAGGATGCTCTCTCTCAAAGAGTTCTTACGGGCAGTGTACCTAAGAAGTTCTGGTAAGAAAGTGGTCAAGATGAAAGGACAGGCAGGGGTTTTGGAACAGGATGAAAGGGGAGGTGTCTTGCTCAAAAGCAGCCCCCACGCTTTTAAGGGTCTGTGAGGTGGCAAATTCTTTCCCACACCTGTGAAGTGGTCATCTCTGCAGCTCAGTCTCTTACGAAAAAGGCATCTGAATTGAATCTTTCAAAAGTTACTACTTACAGAATTAAAGCAAACACCTTTTCAAACTATTATATAGAATGGCTTTTAAAATGTGTCTCACAATTGTCTTGTGGTCTAGATGGTGGATGGTGTTCGCTTCCACGAATATGCATGTTTAGTGTCTGATTGGACAATCTGTTACGCTGTTCCTTGGCCAATCAGCTCATAAATATCCAGCTAGACTGCAATCTAATCCAGGATTGCAGGTGTAACTACAATACACTGTCCAGGAGTGGCACCACTTCACATGTCTCACTGCCAAACAGTGGTGGGTTTAGGGACCTTCATCCAAGCTACCAGGAAGGGAGGGGCCATGAAGAATAAATTAAAAACTCACAGCAGCAATATATAGTGAGTTTCTCTCCTCTTATTAATGCGCTGGTGAGGCAACCTGTTTTATTCAGCCACGTCATAGAATGTGAAACAATCCCAGGCCCAGCCACTCTTTAAACCAATCTGACAGGAGCTCTGAGGTTCTGTCTCATTGTTTTCTCTGATTTACTCTCAGGGGCTGACTTGCTGAGCCCTGCACAGGACAGTCTTATTCAGGCACCCTAGTGCATTTGTAAAATGAAGAGTTAAATACGGCGAGTGCAGTAGCCATGGGGAAAACACAGCAATCAGTACAGTATCTGTTTTATGGATCAAAGCTGTGTGGGTCAGTGCACCAGGATTAAATCCCTTTAGTTGTCCTGAAAAGAACCATGGAATCTGTAACTTCCATTTAGATAACCACTGGAGAGGAGCAGAAGAGTCCTAGTTTTAAGGATTTACGTGAAAGATAATACTCTATTCAGGCTGCAGAACTGTCCAAATCCCTCATGCTGTGTATCAGGCCAGCAGGGATATTATAAATCCAAGTTCTTGTGAGAACTTCAGCACACAATGCCCTCCAGGTTCAGAATCAAGACTGCCCGCAGCAGAGCTATAGCACTGATGAGTCTGAGTTAATGGAGTTATGATACATGGCCTGATAGGGTTAAGTATCCTGCAGGATAAATGACACAAATCAACCTTAGGGACATACTGGCAGATAATGTTTGTATTTTTGTGAGTTCACACATGTATTATTAGAATTACTAAATTCATCATTCTCTAAAATGTAAAGCAAATTACCTGTGAGTGGTGGAAAATGGGCACTTGTGTTATGTTAACCTATGTAGATAATTACTGTGATGCTTAGGAAGTAGGTCTATTTCAAAATCTGCATAATTGCCAAATATTCACCTGGGGATTCTGACCTGTCAAAAGAACAGTATAAAAACTCCTTGGGTCCTGATCCTTTTAATCTCAGATCTACTTAATATGGGGAAATTTCAGTCATAAGACTGAGATCTTCAGTCCTATCTGGAATAACCTGAATATGGATCCTGGACTATAATCAATGAAATAAATCTGAATTAACGTTTTGTAACTACAAAGCTCACCATCTCCACTGTGACTCTAGTCTGAAAACTGTATGCATGTCTGCATGTAGTGGAATCTTTTAACCAATACACTATTTTCTTTTTAAATAAGCTTCAGTTAATAAGGATTTAAGCATGTGTTTTGGTAAGATCTAATTTTTTTTAAAGAAAAGCATTGATTTGCTACATCATCAGAATAGTTCTTGGGCTAGTTGTCTTAGCAAGGAACCTGCAGTGATGTTTTTTTTTATAAACAGTATATGGCAGTGTTATTGAGCTACACAGATATTGTAACATTAGGGGTGTATGTATAAAAATATGTACAGAGAAAAGCTTGTACAGGCAGTCCCCGAGTTATGCGGATCTGACTTATGTCGGAGCCGCAGTTACGAACGGGGCCCGTCTCCCTGGTCTCCAGCAGACCAGGGAGAGGAAGCAAAGCGGCGGAGCACGCAGGCAGCGGACAGCCCAGACGCATCTGGGCTGTCCGCTGCCCGCGTGCTCCACGGCTTTGCTCTGCTTTGCTCCCCGTCTCCCTGGTCTGCAGGCCAGGGAGAAGGGGAGCATAGCAGAGCAAAGCCGCGGAGCACGTGGGCAGCGGACAGCCCAGATGCATCTGGGCTGTCCACTGCCCGTGTGTTCCGCGGCTTTCCTCCCCGTCCCCCTGGTCTGCAGACCAGGGAGAGGGGGAGCAAAGCAGAGCAAAGCAGCGGAGCCCGAGGGCAGCAGGACAGCCACGGCACGTCTGGGCTGTCCCGCTGCCCCCGTGCTCCGCGGCTTTGCTCCGGACGCCTGTGGTACAGCAGCTGGGGCGCTGCCGGTTGGTCCCATAGTGCCGCTCTGGGCGCTACTGGACCAACCCGGCAGCACCCCAGCTGCTCTGCCCCAGGTGTCCTGATTCAGCCACTGCTGGTCAGTTTTAGCAGCAGCTGAATCAGGACGCCTGGGGCAGAGCAGATTGGGTGCTGCTGGGTTGGTCCAGTAGCGCCAAGGAGCGGCGGCGCTACTGGACCAACCCAGCAGCACCCCAGCTGCTCTGCCCCAGGCGTCCCCAAGTCAGCCGCTGCTGAAACTGACCAGTGGCTGACTACAGGATGCCCCTGCCCCGGGCTTCCTGGAATCAGCCGCTGATCAGTTTCAGCAGCAGCTGACTTGGGGATACATGGGGTTCTTAAGTTGAATCTGTATGTAAGTCAGAACTGGCATCCAGATTCAGCCGCTGTTGAAACTGATCAGTTTCAGTAGCGGCTGAATCTGGATGCCAGTTCCGACTTACATACAGATTCAACTTAAGAACAAACCTACAGTCCCTATCTTGTACGTAACCCGGGGACTGCCTGTAAATGGCGACTGTTATGCTGGATACATTATTTCCACATCTAAGTTAAGCCTGCTCCTGTTTACATTTACATGTATGCGTATTCCATACAAAGTGTATTGGACAGAGCCAGTGAGATAATTTGGGGGGGTAGAGGTTGCCTCAAATGCAATTTATAATTACATTAGGCATGGCTTGAGTTCCTTCTACTCCTAAGCCTTTGTAAAAATTCAACACATTTTTGTTCCTTTCAGCCCTTGCAATCTGTTTATGCTTTCCCAAGGAAAATGCCTATAACTTTAGGTCTTTGACTTTCAAGGAGAATGAAAGTGCATGACCCAGCTTCTTAGAGTGAGAAGAGCCACACAGCAGTGCTCATGACTCCTCACTGTTATTTAGAAAACACAATAATATAATAAGGATTATTTTAAAGGCAACTCCAATAGCAGTGATGGGAAGAGATGAAAGCTCCCTCATGGAGTGTGTGCTGTGGCTGGCAGGTGGAATCTGTGAGCTTGTAATCAGGGTTTGAAATCTAGAAGCTTCTGCTGATTGGTTGAGCCTTAATAAGGGGGAGGGACTATCAGTCCAGGGCTTTATAAAGGAGTGAGTCAGCGACCAGGGAGCTTGCGATCAGGAGCTGTTAACAGGGAGTTTGGAGAGGGAGTTTGGGAAGGGGGTGAGATACACTCGCCGTTCTTTGACATCTTTTCACTACACTCCTTCCCTTTAGGGAGGCATTGAATAACAACTGAGGAATCTCTCAGATGGAAGGCAGGATGGATGGTGATAGCTCTGCTGTTGCTACCTGCACAGCATGTGCCATGTTTGTCTTCCTCCCAGAAGAAAGAAGGGATTTCATCTGCACTAAGTGCAAGCTGGTCGCCATTTTGGAAGAAAAAATTAGGGGACTAGAGGCCCAAGCATCGACCCTATGTTCTATCAGAGAGGATGAAGACTTCCTTGATAGAAGGCAGCATTTAATCCTGCAGCCACAGCAGGCTGAAGAGCCAGTGAGGGCAGTACAGGACAAGGAAGAAAACTGGCAGCATGTAACCTCTAGAAGGAGAAGGCGGCCAACTCAGGTATCCCCCATTCCTGTAGAGGTAAGTAACCGCTTTCAGGCTCTCTTCACAGACACTGAGGTGGAAAATGCTTTGGCAGGGACCTCTCAGGGAAGAAATCAGAAGGCAACACCATCTACCAGAAGGTATGGGATGTGCAGTCCTAGGGAAGGGGGTTCAACAACCACCACCCCCAAAAGAAGACGGGTGGTGGTGGTCGGGGACTCCCTCCTAAGAGGGACTGAGTCATCCATCTGCCATCCAGACATGCAATCTCGAGAAGTGTGCTGCTTACCGGGAGCTCACATTCAGGATGTGACCAAGAATCTTCCAAAAGTGATTAAACCTTTGGATCGCTACCCCTACCTGCTTCTCCATGTGGGAACTACGGCCAAGAATGACCTTGAGTGGGGCATAGCAGATTATGTAGTGCTGGGAAGAAGGATCAAAGAATTTGAAGTGCAAGTGGTGTTCTCATCCATCCTTCTGGTTGAAGGTAAAGGTCCAGTGAGGTATTGTCGAATTGAGGAAGTAAATGCATGGTTGCACAGGTAGTGTTGGAGAAAGAGCTTTGGTTTCTTCAAACATGGGACTATGTTCCAGGCACAAGGATTGTTAGGAAGAGATGGGATCCACCTAACCAAGAGAGGAAAGAGCATCTTCACGGGCAGGCTTGCAAACCTAGTGAGGAGGGCTTTAAACTAGGTTTGTTGGGGGATGGTGACCAAAGCCCTGAGGTAAGTGAGGAAGTCAGACACTGGGAAGAATCACAAGGAGGAACGGGCAACAAAGGAGGACTCCTGATTCGGTTGGAGAAGGCAGGGCGATCAACTGATTATCTAAGGTGTTTGTACACCACTGTGAGAAGCCTGGGAAACAAACAGGAAGAATTAGAAACCCTGGCCCAGTCAAAGAACTATGATTTGATTGGAATAATGGAGACTTGGTGGGATGACTCTCATGACTGGAGCACTGTCATGGAAGGGTAAAAACTGTTCAGGAAGGACAGGCGGGGAAGAAAAGGAGGAGGAGTTGCTTTGTATGTAAGAGAGCACTATGATTGCTCGGAGCTCCAGTATTTAGAGGGAGAAAAGACTGTTGAGAGTCTATGGGTTAAATTTAGAGGTGGAAGCAACAGGGGGGATGTTGTGGTTGGTGTCTGCTATAGACCGCTGGATCAGGTGGATGAGGTACATGAAGCTTTCTTGGACAACTAAGAGAAGCTTCCAGATCACAGGGCCTGGTTCTCATAGGTGACTTTAATCACCCTGACATCTGTTGGGAGACCAATACAGCAGTACACAGACAATCCAGGAAGTTTTTGGAGAATGTTGGGGATAAATTCTTGGTAGAAGTGCTGAAGGAACTGACCAGGGGTCATGCACAGCTTGACCTTCTCCTCAGAAAAAGGGAGGAACTAGTAGGGGAAGTAGAGGTCAATGACAACCTGGGCAACAGTGATCATAAGATGGTAGATATCAGTATCCGGACCAAAGGAAGACAGGAGAGTAGCAAAACACACACCCTGGACTTCAGAAGAACAGACTTTGAGTCCCTCAGAGAACTGATGGGCAGGATCCCCTGGGATGTTTACATGAAGGGGAAAGGAGTCCAGGAGAACTGGCAGTATTTTAAAGAAGCCTTATTAAAGGTACAGGAAGAAACCATCCCTATGCTCAGCAAGAAAAGCAAATATGGTAGGCGACCAAATAGGCTTACTGGGGACATCCATGGTGAGCTTAAACACAGAAAGGAAACTTACAAGAAGTGGAAACTTGGACAGATGACTAGGGAGGAGTATAAATATATTGCTCGAGAATGTAGGGGAGTTACCAGGAAGGCGAAAGCGCAATTGGAATTACAGTTAGCAAGGGATGTGAAGGGTAACAAGAAAGGTTTCTACAGGCATGTTAGCAATGAGAGGGTGATCAGAGAGAGTGTGGGGCCCTTACTGGATGAGGGAGGTAACCTAGTGACAGATGATGTGGGAGAAGCTGAAGTACTCAATGCTTTCTTTGCCTCTGACTTCACGGACAAGGTCAGCTCCCAGACAAATGCACTAGACAATGCAGTATGGGAAGGAGGTGGACAGCCTTTGGTTGGGAAAGAACAAGTTAGGAACTATTTAGAAAAGCTAAACATACACAAATCCATGGGCCCAGATTTAATGCATCCAAGGGCACTGAAGGAATTGGCAAATGTCATTGCAGAGCCTTTGGCCATTATCTTTGAAAACTTGTGGAGAACGGGAGAGATCCCAGATGATTGGAAAAAGGCAAATGTAGTGCCCATCTTTAAAAAAGGGAAGAAGGACAATCCAGGTAACTACAGACCACTCAGGCCTTACCTCAGTGCCTAGAAAAATCATGGAGGGAATCCTCAAGGAATCCATTTTGAAGCACTTGGAAGAGGGGAAAGTGATCTGGAATAGTCAACATGGATTCATGAAGGACAAATCATGCTTGACCAATCTGATAATCTTCTATGATGAGGTAACGGGCTCTGTGGATATGGGAAAGTCAGTGGATGTGATATATCTTGATGTTAGGAAAGCTTTTGATACCGTCTCCCATAATATTCTTTCCAGCAAGTTAAGGGAGTATGGACTGGATATATGGACTGTAAGATGGATAGAAAACTGGCTAGATTGTCGGGCCCAGTGGGTAGTGATCAATGGCTCAATGTCAAGTTGGCGGTCCGTTTCTAGTGGAGTGCCCCAAGCAGGGCCGGCCTTGGGCCGATTTGACCGATTCAGTCGAATCGGGCCCCGTGCCTAAGGGGGCCCCACACCCCTGAACCCGGAAGTGCTGGTGAGTTACAGAGCCAATATGTGGAGCTGGGTCTCTCCCCCGGCTCTGCCTGGAGCGGGCCCAAGACCGTCCCTGCCAACCCCCCCCCGCGTGTCCTCCCACTCCGCCCTCAGAGTGGCCCTTGCGGCCCTGGACCGTCCTTGCCATGTGCTGCTGCCCATTCGCGGCGTTGCACATGGGCCGGGAGGACACCAGGGTATGACATGACTTCACAGCCCGGGATTTTAAAAGTCTTGGGAGGCACGTTTTGGGGCCTCACTGGCTCCGGGTTCGGCCTCTAGGCCCTGAGTGCAGACTCCTGCCTTCCACGTTGTGGGCCTGAAGGTAGGGAATGGGCTTGTGTGGCGGCGGGGCAGGGCGGGGCGGGGGGAAGGGACTTGGGCTTAGGCGGGGGGAGGAGAGGAGGCGGCGGCGGGGGGCCTAGGGCGGGGGTGGAGGTAGGAGGCAGGGGGAGGGCCTTGGGTGGAGACAGGGGGCGGAGGGAGAGGGGTGGAAGGAGAAGGTGATTGGGCGGGGGTAGGGGAAAGCACCAAGAGACAGGGGTGAAGGAGAGACAAATGTCAGGGGGCCAAGTGCAGACAATGAGGGAAAGGGCAGGAGGGGAGCTGTCAGTGGGAGGGAGGACAGGATGATGCTGGGAGAGGAGAGGAGAGGGGAAGGGCATTGAGGGCTAGAGGGGAAGGTGCTGGGAGAAGGCTTGAAAGAAGGAGTGGGCATGAGAAAGGTGGGGATGGAGCAAGTGATGTGTGAGGGCACAGAGGGGCAGGAGGGGAATGGGGCAGAGAGTGGTGAGGGGGTGGGCATCAGGGAAAAGAGGGCAAAGGCGGCAGGGGCAGTAAGGGAAGGGGGCGGCACCAGGAGGGTGCAGGGCTAAGGGAAGGTGCAGGTGCCAGGGGATTCTGGAGTGAAGCAGAAGGGCAGACACCTGCAGGGGAGGGACCAGCACCAGAGGAGAGAGGCAGGGCAGGTGTGTAGAGGGAGGTGTTAGAAGAGGGGATGAGGAGGCGTAGCTCACATGAGCAGAGTGGGGCTACTGGAGGAGTGGGCACAGGGGGGACAGAAGGGCTGGTGGAGGGGGGCAGGTCGCAGGAGGGCTGAGGGCAGTGAGAAAGGCAGGAGACAGGACAGCAGAGGAGGGTGAGGAGTTGGGGGGCAGTAGGCACCAAGGGAAATGATGGAGCAAGGAGAGGAGACATGGCAGCAGAGAGAAAAGCTAAAGGTTTATAAAATATTTATTAATAACTTGATATGCTGCCCACGGCCAGTTTGTTTGTGACCCCACGGTGCAGTTTGGGTTTATGTGGGGATCAACAAGCGGCCGGCGAGTGGGAGTCAAAACAAAAAAGTAGTCAGTGTAATGATCTTCTGTTGATATGTGTTTTCGTAGTTAAATTCTTGGACTGTCATTGCTCATGAAAAGTGCTGTCACATGGGTAGAAATCGGGTAAATATTGCATTTTATTAATATCAGCAGAACTGACTTAAATGGGGCCTGTGTGTTGTGTAGTCTTGCCTTGATCTTTGTATTCATCATTCAAAGTGCCTGTCAGTGTGAGAGAAGCTATTTGTATATATTTACTTGCATATGCAACCACACTTAAAGTTGAGGCCCTCAGCATGTTCTGTAAGTATCAGTGTGGCCCCTGGGGCTTCCAAAGTTGAGTTGCCCTATCTCATCCCTGACAAGCGTCTGTCTAAACTGGTCTTAAATATCTCCAGTGATGGAGATTCCACAATCTCACTAGGAAATTTATTCCAGTGTTTAACCACCCTGACAGGCAGGAAGCTTTTCCTAATGTCCAACCTAAACCTCTCGTGCTGCAATTTAAGCCCATTGCTTCTCATCCTAACTTCAGAGGCCAAGCAGAACAATTTTTCTTCCTCTTCCTTATGATGCTCTTTTAGATACTTGAAAGCTGCTCTCACGTCCATTTTTGGTCTTCTCTTTTCCAAGGTAAACAAGGCCAATTTCTTCAGCCTTGCCTCATATCTCATGTTCTTTAGACCTTTCATCATTTGTGTTGATTTTCTCTGGACTTTCTCCAGTTTCTCCACATTTCCTGAAATGTGGCGCCCAGAACTGGACATGATGCTCCAGCTGGGGCCTAATGTAGGCTCATTCCCTGCCTAGGGGACGTGAGACTGGGCGGGTTAATTTCCAGTCCTCCTGTTTATTCTTTTCCTAAGCCAGGAGGGCACAGTAGTTCTGATGGGGGCTCTGCAGGAAGGCAGCCCGCACTGCGCCCTGCCTGAAACCTTGTGCAGGTGTTAAACAGCTGTCCAGCCCACCCTAGAGGTGACTGCATTTCAGTGTGCCTGAAGCAACACAGCACCAGCAATGGACAGGAGAATGGCTCCCGGGCATGGCTTGCTCATGACTGCTTCAGTCCCGTTGATGGGCCTCAGCCTTTTTCCTCCCACTCCCCTGCTTTGCAATGGGGCTGTAGACTCTGGGGGAGAGGGGTGGAGGCAGGCAGAGGTATCTCCCTGCGTCAGATGTAGACACGTCTCTGTATTAATCATTGTCTCATTGAAGTTTTTAGCTTTGTAGTGAGTCCTTTTACATGGAAACTTTAATATTACGTCTTGGTAGAATAGTCCCTAGGACAAGTGAGGCAGAGACTGTCCCTGTGGGGTGAATGAGGTAGGAATGGATAAGGCGGAAGGTGAGCACCTCTGGGCAGTTGCAAAGGTTGGAGAGGGGATGGAAGTCAGATCCAAGATCAATGAGCCCTGTGAAGTGAGCCCATTGAAAGGAGACTAGACCTGTGGATGCCTTGGGGGTCTGCAGCAAGGGCCTGCTTTGGGAAGCCCCCTCTTTGGAAGTGAATGTGGCAGCATTGAGACACCACCCAGAAGCAGGCGCCACAGACACTAACTGCAGAGTCATTGGACGGCTCTCACAGATCTTGCACGTGCATAAGATGATAGATCTGCAGGAGGGGTGGCAGTGGTGTAATGAGGGAGCCGAAGGGGTCAGTTGCCCCTTGGAGAAAAATAATATAATATTTAGTGAAAAATAGATGTCTCACTTTTTTTAAAGGAATACCATATCTCCTGCCTTTTGTCTATTTTTGTCTCTGTAGGCCCCCAGTTAAAATTTTCAAAAGCACTTGAGTGACTAAAGTCATTTTTGAAAATTGGACTTGGAAATCTAAGCTTAGATTTTCAAAGGTAATTAAGCTCCTTAAGAGACAGTTGCCAACTTGGCTCTTTAAAGATATCTATCTGATCTTTACACACCTTTGAAAATCTGGTCCTAAGTGTCCTAGTCAGTTCTGAATGTGAGCTGTAGGAGCCCAGTCCTAATTCCTTCAGGTTTTTTTTTTCTTCTAATTTGAACATTTATCTACACTAATTCTCCTCCTTTCTCTTTCACTATCCAATAAATGCATGGATCAAAATTATAGCTTTGTGAATATGCTGACTTGAGAGTGGAAAGATTTCATATTGTCATGTATGATTTCTGGTAACCCATCTCAAATATGAAAAACTAGGTTGATACCTGTTCATATCAGGAGCTGTTGAATTCAGTTCACCATTTGCAGTATCTCTTTAAGATGCTTAGTGGAGAAGATATTGTTGTTGTTGTTGTTTTTATTTATACTGTGGGCAAAACATGGGCTCACAAGAATTCCTCCATTGTTTTACCACGAGTCTCAAAACATTTGGTGTTTTTCTAAAGGCCTGGAGTCAATTGATTATGTAGGAATCTCAGCTTTCATTTAAAAAAAGTTCTCTATACTTCTGGGCCTTATAGCTAAGGAGGAAAGCTTTAAAACATGCACCCTAAATACTCAAGAAACAAAAGGCCAATAAAAATCCAACATGTTTTATTTTTAAAAGAGTCTTATGATTTGTAGACCATTCTCATAACTTTGTGTAGGCGTTCCTTGTGATTTTTGGGTTGGCAATACTGCTCTTTGATTGGTGAATTTAGAGAGGTCTCTCCCTTCAGTTTCCCTTTCCACCCTCCTTTTTTGTCACAGGTCATCACAGAATCATAGAGACAATGGAGAGTAGGGTGAGTCCATGACTATGGTTAATGACTGGTCAGGGTGACTAACTATTATCAGCCAGTGGTCTGAATGAACTATCTACTGCCATCTGTTAATCAAGTGTAGGAAAAGGCTTCACAAACAGACCTTATTTATATAGACAACCTACTTTGCCACAGAAATCGGTAGACACACTTGGTGTGTCAAGGTGATCAATTTTGGCTCTTTTGCGTTGAAATTCACTTAAGACTTGGAGCTGGGAGAATGAAATGTTGTTATCCATATTGTATGATTAAAAGGTAAAAGACCTGAACTTAATATGACCTGGCTTAGGGTCCACCATAACTTAAACAGTAAGCAGAGGATAGTGAGTCACATCTAACTGAAAGTCACAGAAGATGAAAACAGGTTTTATTTCTGGTGGTGTAGAGTCTATTTGGGAGTCCTCAACTATATCTGACACTTTACATCGGGGCTACGTCTACACTGGCCACAATTTCCGGAAAAGCCATGCAAATCAGGTAAGTCAGGATAGGGAAATCCGCGGGGGATTTAAATATCCCCCGCGGATTTAAATTTTCTGGAAAAGCCGGAAAAAAAGCGTCTAGACTGGCGCGATCCTCCGGAATAAAGCCCTTTTCCGGAGGATCTCTTATTCTGAGGTAGGTCAAATTCCAGTTCTTAGTGATTTCAGCACCAATGGTTTCACTAGGTAATATGGTACCTCACCACCATTGCCTCCTTTGAACTGCCCTTCAACACATTGCCTGCATGGTTGATTTAGTTGGGATTGGTCCTTCCTTGGGCAGGGGCTGGACTTTATGACCTCCTGAGGTCTCTTCCAGCTCCATGATTCTATAAGATTTTGGGAGGAGCAGTGCCCAAGGTATGGATGAATTTTGGCGTCTTTGCTGCTGTGTCTCTTGCGGATGTTACTTATGCTCAGTGCCTCTCTTCTTGCTGGGCGCAACAAACTAGACGGGGGGAGGGATAGCTCAGTAGTTTGAGCATTGGCCTGCTAAATGCAGTGTTGTGAGTTCAATCCTTGTGGAGGCCCTTTGGGGCAAAAATTGTCAGGGATGGTACTTGGTCCTACTGTGAAGACAGGACTCAATGACTTTTCAAGGTCCCTTCCAGTTCTAGGAGATAGGCAATCTCCATTAATTTATTTTTATTTATTTACTATTGCTTCTACCTCTGGTGCCTTTGCTAGATCAGACCAGCTGGCAGGGAAAATACTTCTTCATGGGATGAATGACCCTGGTCCCCCTGGAGACTGCATGTGCAGGCTGCATCTGCTGACCCAGTGAACAAAGGCCATTCTGTGACTCCTCTCAAGCTTGCAATGCTGCTGGCATGGAATGCTGCAAAGACTCACCAGGCTATCCCATGCCACCACCGCTTTGACAAGAGCAGTATTGTAAATGCCTCTTTGAAGTCTGATAAACTAGATTGTTTGCAGAATGGGGAAATGTAGGTATTAAGAGGTCATGTCTCCAGGCCTTGACTGTACAAATATCAAAGGCTATTTTTAAAGTCCCTGTTAATCTGTCACATGCTAATGAGATGCTTAGTAAACCAGAAACCCTTTGATTTCTTCATTAGTAAGATTATCTGCATGCATGTCAGTCTTGTTTTCCTGGCTTTAGCCTTAGGCTTTATACAGCTATTGATTTTGCTGGTTGTTACAACATTAATGCTTATTCAGGTAAAGATATTTGTTGTGTTCACCACACAGACTCACAATTCATTAAGGAATGCAATGGGTTCCCGGGTACTCGTAATGACTACTTTAATTCTAGCAAACACAATTCCTGACAGGAAGTGGATTAGATATTCACAGCTAGTCCCTACTTCCATTTCAGCAACTCCCCCTTTTATTCACTACAACCGGCATTAGTATTCAAAAACAGAAACAAGCTGGGTGAAAGCTACCTAAATATTTATGGAATACTGCAGGGGTCAGAGTAACCAGGGCAGCAAATGAAATTAAAGATTTACACCATGAAACAAACTGGCTTATCAATCAGACTTTGCTGGGTTGCCTATGCTGCCTGAAGAAAAAGAGATTTTCTATGAAGCTACTTTTTCATGGATTTCAGCATGAAATTTTAATCCATGCCTTCACATCAATATCTGCATTTTCCTGAGCGGTTCAGTGGGTAGGAAAAAGACACTGCACCTTAGATAAACCTAGATATTGCATAACCTGATATCAGAGCAATAATACTTTGCACGTGAGTAGCACCCTTCATTTGAAGATATTAAAGCGTGTTACAAACTTTATAAAAAATTACAATACTCCTATGTGGTAAAGACCTAAATGAGGAAACTGAAGAAAATCAGACCAAGTCAGTGGCTTGCTGAAACTCAGAAAGAGAGACAGAAGCAGAGATAAGAATAGTACTGGAGAGCAAGGCAAACTTTTGAAATGAAGCCAGTCTGGAAAAAACCTTCTTTCTGGAAAGACAAGCTTAGTAATGGTTTCATGATGAGTTTCGAACTAACATGATCTAAATTACAATTTTGGGGCAATTGGGTCAGCTTCTCTAAATACTGGTGACATTCCTTCACTTGCTTATACCTACATTATACGATACATTTGGTGGAAAGATCTATGCTGGTTAAAATGAAGACTTCTGAGTACACATGTTCAATAGTCTTATAAAAAGACAAGAATTTTGTTGTGTCTTTTTGTCCTAAAGGGTTGGAAAAAAATGATCTAATGGGGAAAAAACTGACAATGTAGCAGCGGAGCAAGGTGCAGTAGGAGAGGGAATCCTACATTTCTCTGCAAAATTATAAAATGTTGCCCTGGTGACATTTCTTCATTAACACATTGACTTCCTGAGGAATTGTTTTGAAATGTTGGTTCTAGCAATACTTAACAGAATGACTGCACAAACACATGTCCTGCTTGGAAAACAAGAGCTGTATGAACGAGACTCTAATTAGATAGGTATACCTGTGTTTTCTCATGCAACTTAGCTATAGAGAGGCTGAAACAAAAGCCCCAGGAATGGAATATCCCAAACTTCATGTTTAGTGCCGCGTGGAATGTTTTAATTAAAACAGAATTTTAAAAGAAAAAAAGTGCAAAATGAAAACAAAAATAGGAAATTTTACTACAGTGGACTGAAAAATCAAATTTGTATATTAAAATGTAGAAGTGCCTGTGAAATATATAAAAGTAGTTGCGGATATTTAAGATCATTGAGTATTTGCTTTATAGCCTACATGCAAATTAGGCCAAGACATGAACGAACAATTGTACAATCTGGGAGAACATTCATTTTTCCCAGGTACTGCCTGCATTTCCACAGTGTTGGAGAACCATCCTGTTGTCCCCCATTCTGAGAACCAACATTTTTAAATTCTTCACAAAACTGCTTTTGTTTTTGTTTTTGTGTGATGTCTGATTAAGAGGGACTTAACAAATTGTTATCTAAAGGGGACTCTGGGTAGCTTTTCGGCTTAAGAAGAGACTCATTTTGATATCTGGTAGAGAAGTGAATACTAGCATAAATATTTATTGAAAGTATGTATGTCCAGAGGTAACTGCATTTCTCTTAAATTAATTAAAAGACTTTCTTTATTGAATTATTTTGGCCTCTCATACAGTTTCCTAAGGAGGGAAAGTGCACAGAGCTATTTGCATTTTCATTATTTGGGACCAATGTTTTTGGATGTGGACTCTGAAATCAATGCTTGGATATCTATAGTGAGGTATTTTCAGACATCCAGCGCACTGTCCATTCCAGCTGAATCAATCGGAGCTGCAGGCTCAGGCCTGAATCCAGCAAAATACCCAAGTATGTACTTAAGAAGCTCTAGCTCAAATGACTTAAGCATGTCCTTGGCTGAATTGGGGCCCTACAAAGTCCATTGAAATTAATGTCAGTATTTCTACTGACTTCAGTGGGTTTTGAATCCGGCTATAAATATGGAGGAGGTGCTCAGATTAGGTGTTCAGATTTTGGCCTGGATTCATGCAGAACCTGAATGCATGGCTTCAATCTAGTGATTTTAAAGAATATTTCTGATACTTAGGCACTATATTTTACTCATTCTGGCTCCTTAAAACTGGGTTGCTTTTATACGCTCTGTATGACTAGTGTGGAAATTGTGAAATCTTCACCCAGCTTTGGAACTCCTTAGTTATTTTAGCATGCTGATGCTCATTTAAGCATTAGTCATTGTCCTTTTATTTAAATTGTGATATTTTTCCCTGCAGGCAAGGAAAGAGTGGGCTGTTAGAAATGTCTGCCTGAAATATTCCTTTTGTTACCCTGTTTAAATAAAAAGTCTGGATCCTGGAGCTAAGAATTCTAGAGGAAGATATTTACCAGCAGAGGTCATTAATAAAATTTTTTAATTAAAGCATGAACTTAGTGTGCCATCTTTAACTTTTGGACTCTTGGAAATATCTAATATTAAATTCCTTTGTTGTACTACAAGAAAGAGAAACATCCAGAAATTAATTGCTATTTCATTTTTATATGAATTTTTCTGTGAAAATTGAGTTACTCCAGAGCTGTTTTTCCTCTGAAAGTCTTGATTTAATCACTACAATGACACATCTTTCTTTTAGTCTCAAAGAAATGTCCCTGCCTATGGCATCCATGAAATAGTTCACTGAAAACAATAGGCTAAGGTGTAATTTTAACCTGCTATTTTAACCAGAGGGGCTACAAAATATCATCTTCATAACTATCCGAGAGCTCTGAGAAATGTAAAGAAGTGTCACAAAAAGAGAGTAAAACATGAGTTTTCATGCATTTGGGCATGTGTCCTCTGCACATCCAGCAGGTATGGGCCCTGGTTGTAGATTTCCCTTCAGGAGCCTGTGACAAGTAGGTAAAATGCAGTAGCACAACTGTATTTTCAGAACAAAATATTTATTTGTTTATCCATAGGAACATAACAGAAACATGGTAAAACAATAGGTGGTCTCTCAGCATATTACTGTTCCTAAACTTTTGAGGAAAGGTTAAGGTTGATACTTGTCTCAACCACCCTCCTTCCCCAGGGTATGTCTACACTACAAAGGTTTTTTGGGAAAAGTCTGTTTTTCCGAAAAACATCAGTTTTTCCAAAAAACGTCAATTACGTCCCCATATTTTTTCGAAAGAAAATTGAAAGAACAGAGGTTTTTTTCTGACACTGATAAACCTCTTTCTATGTGGAAGAAGCCTTTTCCCGAAAGAGCTCTTTCAGAAAAAGGCGTGTGTGGTCGGGGAAGAGGGAGTTCTTTCACAAGGAGAGGAAAGAGGAAAAAGCACAGGTGCCCTGGTGGCCACTCCATTCATGGTAATCACAGCTGAAATGCGAGATAGCGTCCATTCAGTCTGGACACTATCTTTTGAAAAAGCAGATTGCTTTTTCAATGCACTTTGGCAGTGTGGACACTCTCTTTCGGAAGAAGTTTTTCTGGAAGATCTCTTCCAGAAAAGCTTCTTCTGAAAGAAACCTGCAGTCTAGAGATAGCCCCGGTGCTGGGGCTGCGTGAGACGGAGTTCAGCATTTTCCTCTGTCTCAGGCAGACAGACAGTGATTCTCCCTCCAGGTTTGCAGGTCTCCCGCTTATCTATTTTAAAGTTCCTTGTCCTGGGACACCTGTGAATAGGCAGGGTACCTCTGAGCCACCTGCTCTCAGCTAACATGGCAGGTATTCTTCCTGGAATGTGGTTACTGCTACAGCATCAGGTAGCTCAGGCGGACAGGTGTGTCATTGTCATCTTCTCGCTGCATTACATTTCCATGAGGGCGGATTTCCTGGCTTAGTGACAGGAAGTGTTTAGAGGTATTGCCTCCTGGGGATGTGCTTTTATTCAGATCAGTGCTTAATTAAAGCATGGCCGTTTATGTCAGAGGATGTGAGACTGTAAAATGGAACAGTACTTGCCAAATATCAGGATTTTATGAGGATTTGGCAAATCATTAATGTAGAATTTTATTTATCATGTGTGCAGCCTGTTTTGTAGGAAATACTGAGTTTGGCTTGTTTGGTTTTGGGTTTCTTCTTCACTAGGTTGTTGTTTCAGTATAACATAACGATGATGGAAAATCCTGTTAAAAGACAAAAGAGTATTTTGAAGAACAGAACTTTAAACAAAACCTGGTTGTATATTAAGTGGCAGTTACAGGGAATTGCTAGTGGGATACAAACCATTGGGGTACAACATCCCATTGGTAATAGGATATTTCACCCTAGGTCATTGCTTTCAATTTGCCTAGATAAGCCAAGCTGTAATCAGTGTCCTATGAGAAACGAGTTAGGGATTTCTGCAAGGGTGCATGAGGTTAACCACTTAGAGTCTGGGGAGGCCCACAGAGAGGAGTTAGCAGCTGGGATCTCATACATGCTGGGATGCTGCCAGCAGTTAGGACCATGGGAGAGGGGCCAGGAGTCCACTGGTGGTTGGAGCCCGTGGCGTGGTGCCGGCAACCAGGATCCCTGCAGCCCCCTTCCCTCCTTACCTCTACATCACCAGGTAAAACGTTTAACCATGTAATTGACAGAATTTTGATTGGTTGCATGGTTATTATTTTTGTAAGGTTGAACCTCTCTAGTCTGGCACTCTCTGATCTGGCAGGATTTTAGTTAGCTGGGTGTTCCCTTATTATGGGTGTGGCCAAGTATCCCATGGTCCTATAAAGTTTACAGCCACCTGCCCTGGCTCTATGTTCTGGGCTATTTAGCTCTAATTTAACCATAAATGTCTTCTAAGAGCCCAGTAAACAGTGGAAGCATTGGTAATGCAATATTGACCTCCCGTTGTCCAAGAAATTCTCTGGTTCAGCACCGCTCAGGTCCTAGGGGTGCTGGACTACAGAGATTCAACCAGTACATTTTTTTACATCCCTAATTTCAGCCTGCTTCCTGTTAGGTATCTACATTACAAAACATCCATCTTAACATCCTTATTGGCAGTCTCAACAGAGAAGATAAAACTGAATAGGAATGGCAATGGAATATCATCTCACTAAAACTGAGTAAAATCATAATAAAGGATTTATTCAGTGTTTAATCTCACTTTTTCAATTTGTGAAGTGTGCACGAACAGATAACAACTGTATTCTTGGAAATTAATTAATTAATTTATACAAAATGCTAATCTTTAATCAGTAATTGAATTATAAACCATGGTGAAAGTTACATTTTCCCCTAAAGCCCAGTACTGGACCTATGTAGTGACGTTGAGAGATATCAGGATCAGAGTGTTCTCTGTAACTCTATTATGGCCCTGTTGTGCAAACTGCGAGGTCGGTGGGACTACTTTGGAGAAAGCAGATTATTATTTGTGAATCCTGAGGAAACAGATAAGCTGAGAGCTGGGCTACATTATGCCCCAGTTTGAATTCAGAGAATTAACAGTTATTCCAGTCCTGAGACTCACCCTGAAATTTTTGGAACTATGTATCAACAAGGGAAACTTTGAATACTTTAATGAGACCAAGTGTAACTGAAACTCCTGCTTTAGTAGATGACACTTTGCTTTGCTTTTAGCTCTTCTTCCATTAGTGATGTTTGTTGTTGAGCTGTAGCCATCCTTGTGGAATTTAGCTTTGATAAACAAACGTAACATGTGACCAGACTACCCCAAATTGAGGATAGGTTAGAAAATGGCAGCAGCCTGTTACAACTGGCCAAGGAATGCTGAAGGAATGTGTCCAGGGATGAAGTACAAATTGGAGGCAGTTGTTTCCCACTATGTCTCATATTAATTAAGTAAATAATTATAGCTGGGCCTGAACCACGCTACCTGATCCAAACATCAGAGGCCTTTTTAGAAATTCCCATATGGATGCAAACTTCTGCAGATTGGACCCATCTCCAATAATAAGTTTGACAGCTATTGTGGATAGAATTGTGATTAAAAATATAGGGCTATGAACTGAGAGATATGAATTCTAGTCTCTGCTCACCTTTTGGGTTCCATCTGTGATCTTAGGTAACTGTTTTAACTCTCCGAGTTATCTTCCAGCTCACTAACTTCAACAGGTTTAGAGGGGAAGCTGAGTTAGTCTGTAACAGGAAAATCTTAAAAAACAGCAAATAGACTAGTAGTGCCTTAAAGACTAACAAAACATGTAGATGGTATTATGAGCTTTCATAGGCACAACACACTTCTTCAGATGACTGAAATGTTAGAAGTCAAGATCCAAAAATAAATAAGGGAAGGGGGAGGGAGAGAGGAAAAAATGAGAAAAAAGAAAGAGGGCAAGAGAGAGAGAGAGAGAGAGAGAGAGAGAGAGAGAGAGAGAAGATAGTTCAAAGAGTTAAAAGAGGCTGATAAGAACAATTAACATCTCCATTGTTGGGTTGGTTGGTTAAGTCATTAGGATGTGGAAGGTAGTGTGTAAGCCAGCTGATGTCCCTGTTCATACATTTGCATAAGAATTAAACTTGTAAATGAAGTTACCGTATTTTCCGGCGTATAAGGCTACTGGGCGTATAAGACGATCACCTAATTTTTTAGTTAAAAGATAGGTTTTCGTCTTATACCCCAGCGCCCCTCCACCTCCCCGGCTTTGCTCCCGGTGTCCCTGGTCTGCTGGAGACGGTCCCCAGCAGACCAGAGGCACCAGGAGCAAAGCCGCAGCAGCGGCGGGGTTCCGCACCTCTGAGGCTTTGCCAGAGGCTTATACCCGGCGTATAAGATGACCCCTGATTTTTGGGGGATGTTTTTTAGCATCAAAAGTCATCTTATATGCCGGAAAATACGGTATGTTCCAATCTTTCCTTGGCTTTGTCTAGACTGCATCCCTTTTCTGTAAAAGGGATGCGAATTAGACATATCACAATTGCAAATGAAGCGGGGATTTAATCCCCTACGCTTCATTAGCATAAAAATAGCTGCCACTTTTTTCCGGCTCGGAGCTTTGCCAGAAAAAAGCGCCAGTCTAGATGCGGATCTTTCGGAAAATAAAGCCTTTTCCGAAAGATCCCTTATCCCTCATTTTAAGAGGGATAAGGGATCTTAAATAAAGCCTTTTCCGATGGTGTAATGTCTTTATGCTTCAGAGCAGTAGCCGAGTTAGTCTGTAACAGGAAAAACTTAAAAAACAACAACAGATTAGTAGCACCTTAAAGACTAACAAAACATGTAGATGGTATCATGAGCTTTCGTGGGCACACCCGGAGTGTTAGAAGTCCAGATTTATTTATTTATTTTTGGATCTGGACTTGTCATTTGAAGAAGTGGGAAGTGCCCACAAAAGCACGTTACCATCTATATGTTTTGTTAGTCTTTAAGGTGCTACTAGTCTATTGTTGTTTTATAAGTAATGTCTTTAAACACTCTACTCCTTTAATAGGGAATCAAATGCCTGGTCTTCTGGTGCTGGCCTGCCTCCATGCATAGCTCTGGCCTCCCTCTCTGTCATTTCTAATGCTCTCAGCACTAGGGACCCATCCAGTCTTTGAGCACTGGGACTGGAAGTCAACCGGACTGGGCATGGCAGGGCCATGAAGAGCTTATGCTCGCTTCTCCCTACTCACTCTTGTGTAGGATTATTCTCAACCTTGACCATAATAATTTTTGTGCAGATGAGTTGTAATTTAGCTTTTATAAATGCACAGTTTGAATGGACATTTTCAGACTCTCATGCCTCTTCTTCTTACTTCGGTACCACGTCCATTCAGGACTCAGCATTTGGCACAGTCTGACACTCCGAGCTGATACTTGATGTCAGACCCTTGTGGTATAGTCTCTTTGTCTTCTCCTGAATAGGACAATGGTTTTATTATTCCTGAGGCAGGGTCGGTGATTCGAAGCCTCTATCTGCCTTGCTAATAAGGTTGGACAGTTCTATCCATAATGTATAAAGTATATTTAGGTTATCGTGTTTTCAAAAGATGCTCTGAAAAGATACATCCTTAGCTACAATACAGCCTAAGGGCAATAGCATGAAATAGCATGATTTACAAGACAGGGCAGAGGCAACCTGTCTGCCCACCTCACTACCTCCAGGTAAAAATCAGGAAATACATGAGCAAATGAAGTCATTGACAGGAGAGATTATTCTAATGTTATGACTCCATTGTGTCTCTGCCCACTTTATGCAGGGTTGCCTAAACAGGAAACCACCTCTGTGTAAATCATTTAAGTCAAAAGGCACTCATAACTCCTTCAGCAGATCACAAGGCTTGATCTTTATTCCTTTCCCTTGCAATCAGGGTTGCCAACTGCTGAAAGTATGGACAAGATAGAAAAAAATTAAGGACAAACAAACTTTTTATGGGCACATTTTTGTTTTATAAGTAATGTACTATACTATAATGTAATATACTATAATGATGGCTGAAAAGGGAAAAAGTGAACAATAGTCAATGGTTTTGTCTTACATCACAACAGCAATGTTATAGTAGTTTAACCTATTTCCTACCACACCAGTGTCCTCCAAGATCTCTAGTTTATGATTGTACATGTCAGCAGCCACTGCTTTAGGAGTTTTACAGGTCCATTACTGACAGCATAGGAATGGACAGTTTATTTCTTATATTTAAATAACCACCCCATTATGACTTACTGGCAGGGAGCCTGTGAGAGGCTACACCAAGCTCACTGTACCCCATCTCCTATGCCCTCCTCCAGCCACAGGAAGCTCAGCAGGGGTGTATGCTGCATGCACGCCCACCCACCAAATGCTGCTGCTGTGCTGATGCTAGCAATGCCAAAGAAGTCCTCAAAGGCAGAGATGGAGGATAGCAGCCCCTGCCAGCCAGAGGCAGGTTAGCTGGAACCCCAGCCAGGAGAATTCCCCTCTCTGCTCCTACCTTGGGAATTGGAGACTCCCTGGAGGTGCCCTGGCCCTGAGGATAAGTGAGAGGGATTCCTCGGGTCTATGCAAAGCTTAGTGGTTTTTACTAAGATGTAAATGTTTTGATGGATTTTATAGAGAGGTCTAATGTTAGTTCTTTTTGTATGGACTGTCGATGGATTTACTGATGGTTGCTAACTCTGCTTGGAACGTGCTGGTATGGTAATTGCTTCTGCAAGCTATTCAAATGACTGCAGGAATTCTGGGTGCAAAGGGACACAAAACACTAGCCTGAAGTTGACTCTTACTTCTTTTTCACTGAGAGCCTTTTTCAGATTCCGTGTACTGCTTAAAGCCAGAACTTCTGTGTGTGGGCAAAGCTGGCTGCTGTCTGCTACAGGACAAGGAATCCATCTCTCTGGGAACATTGCGCTAGCTATTGTCCAGCCCAACTTGGGAAAGTTTTAAGATTGGGGAGAGTTTTCTTCTCAGGGAGCAGAGGCCCACTCACTGGCTAAATTGCTTTACAGAGTCTTTAAATTGAAATGGGGCTTATAAAGGCATCTAATGAGAAGTTGAATCCTGATCACTTATTTCTCACACAGAAAGCTCAGAGTATTTAATAGACGCGTCACTGGAAAGATGAAAGAACTTCCATTATGGAGGTTCTGTTCATTCATTTAAATATGCATGACTCTGTCTTGTTATCCTGAAATTATAGGTGTTTGTTTAGTTGGCCATTGACAGATATTGTCTTACTCATGTTAAGAAAGAAGTTTTAATAATTTTAACTTAATTTTGATGAACTGTAAGCTAATTTAATTTCTACATTTTAATAAAAATACCTCTGATTTCATTATTTAACTTGGATACTTTTACTGTCCTACAATAAATCAGTTGCCCATGATTCCTATTAGATGGTGAAATGTCACGGCCTGCTTCTAACAGCACTCATTTAATAGTAATGATATCTGTAAAAATGCACCATAGGAAGCTGTCAGTTACAAAATAATTTAATGATAATCTGGGAAAAACTAAGATAAACTATCTTTTTAATTGAACAATGTGGTTCTTGATCAGTTTATATGGGCAAGTCTTAGTAGTAAAGATTGTCAGGAATTAAAGATGCAGAGCAGAAGGGATTACAATTCTATTAGGGTGTGTCTAGACTACAGGGTTTTTTCGAAAAAAGTAGCCTTTTTTCTAAAAAAACTTCCCCTGCGTCTAGACTGCCTCCACTTTCTTTCAAAATTAAATCGAAAGAATGTGGCGTTTTTTTCAACCACGGTAATCCTCATTTTACAAGGAAGAACGCCTTTTTTCTAAAGTGCTCTTTCGAAAAAAGGCATTCGTGAATGCAAACAGGGCTTTTTCGAAAGAGAGCATCCAAACTGCGTGGGTGCTCTCTTTCGAAAAAGCGGCTTGCTTTTCCGAAAGAAGTGGTTGCAGTCTAGATGCTTTCTTTTGAAAGAGACTTTTTCAAAAGATTGTTTTGAAAAAACCTCTTTCAAAAGAGGCTTGTAGTCTAGACTCAGGGCTGTCCTTAGGCATAGGCAGAATAGGCAGTTACCTAGGGCACCAGTGTTTCTGGGGCACCACTCTGCCGGGATGGATGGAAGCAGTGGGGCATGTGTAAGCAGGTGCTACACTACTGCTTGCTATCAGCCAGCTAAAAGGAGAGCTGCCCTGTGGGGTGGGTGTGCTCACTCTAATTGTTTAGCTCTGCAAGATAATTAACTGGTAACTGTTGATATGTAAATACAGCTCATGCCAGGAGGGGGAAGGAATCCGAGATGTGGTTATGTAAATCCAATTCAGCCAGGGCTGATGGAGGATCAGAGTTGGAATGGAACGTGGTGAATTGTAACTAATTTGGGGCTGTTGTGGGGGGTCACAAATCATGCTGCCCCTAAATATGGGAACTGTAAAATATGACACCAGTGTTGCAGGAGAGACACCATCACTGTAAGACGTCTCAGAGGAACAAGCCTCCCCCTGCCAGAGTTGAGTGAACTGAGTTGGGACGAAAAGGGCTTGAGGGATGAGTCAGCCTGCTTCATGCCTGCCAGGTGGGAGCTGAAAGACTGGCTCAACCTGCCCCTTTCCCCCTGGTTTTAAGGACAGATCTAAAGCAGACTCCAGGAGGAGTCTTTTTGCTAGTCCAGTGGAAGCTGGAATCTTTGGCCAGCCTAGGTGATGACTAAAGAGTTGAAATCACTAAGAGCTGAAAACACTGGTTTTGCTGGGAGCCAGACCCATTGCTGCCAGTGGAGCGGCTGGCGGAAATGACTGGCTGGCGGGAATGGCCAGCAGACTACAGGGCTATGTCTACACTATCAGCTTCTTGCGCAAGAACAGCTGTTCTTCTGCAAAAACTTGCCGGCGGTCTACACTGCACAAGTGTTCTTCCAGAAGTAAATTTACAGTACAGCGTTGGAAAACAGGGCTTTTCTGGAAGAGTTATTTCTCTCCCCACAAGGAATAAGCCATCTTGTGCAAGAGCTCTTCCAGAAGAGGCCAGTGTAGACAGGCAACATGAATTTCTTGTGCAAGAAGCCCCTTTGGTTAAAATGGCCATCAGAGCTTTCTTGCGCAAGAGAGCGTCTACACTGCCCTGAATGCTCTTGTGCAAAAGCACATCTCTTGCACAAATGCACATGGCAGTGTAGACGCTCTCTTATGGAAGAGTTTTTGCACAAGAATTCTTCCATAAAAGAGTTCTTGCGCAAGAAGCTACCAGTGTAGACGTAGCCCGAATAGCACAAAGTTGGCCTAGCCTCTCAGGCTCAAGGAGGGGAGTCATCTGGATGATGTGTCAGGGTCTGCACTGACTGGACAGAGCTGTAAGTGGGGCATCTGACGTGGGGTACAGAGAAAGTTTGGGTAAGTGAACTCTGTTGTGGTATTTTCCCAAGATAATGCCATGTGACTTCTCTCTCTTTCATTAAAAGTTTCTTTTCTTCACTCAGACTCTGTGCTTGTGAGTGGGGAAGCATTGCCTCTCAGAGGCACCCAGGGGTGTGTGAATTTCCCAGGTTACTGGGTGGGAGCTCAAGACGGTTCTGTGTGAGATGGACCCCTAGGCTATGTTTACACTGGCAGCTTCTTGCGCAAGAACATCTTGCGCAAGTGTTCTTGTGCAAGAACTCTCGGGCAAGAAAATATCCACACTGCCATGTGCGAGCTGTGCTTTTGCACAAGAGCATCCATGGCTGTGTGGATGCTCTCTTGTGCAAGAAAGTTCCGATGGCCATTTTAGCCATATGGCTTTCTTGCACAAGAAATCCCTGCAAAGCATCCACACTGCCCTCTTGCGCAAGAGCTCCTGTGCAAGAGGGCTTACACCTGTTAAAAAAGAGCGTAGCTCTTGCGCAAGAAGCCCTCTCTTACCACACCGTCCTGTACATGTTCTTGTGCAAGAGCAGGTGGGCAGTATGGACGCTTTGCGGAAGAACAGACGTTCTTGTGCAATAACCCGCCAGTATAGACATCTCCCTAGATATTGATCGCAGCCCTGGTTGCTGCCAGGCCTACCCGGCGGAAGGGTTACACATGTAACAGCAGGCTGGGTCCTAGAGAGGGCCGAATGCGCTGCCTGCAGCACAATCTGAGGGAGATGATTGGCTGCTGGGGTCTCTGGGAAGGGAAGAGGTAGGGGTGGAAGAGCAAGTCAGGCATAGGGGCACCAGTTTAATAATACCACCTAGGGCGCCATAAATCTTAAGGACAGCCCTGTCTAAATGTAGCCTTAGTGAAACATCTTTTCTTTCCTTTAAAGAATTTATTTTTCTTTTTTTCTTTTTATTATTTTTTATACAAAACACACATGGAAATCTATGACTATATGGTGTTGGGAGAAAAAAAACCAAATAAACGGACAGCCATGCAGTCCTGTGCAATGCTGTTGAACTGCTTATACTTTTTTCTTCTTTCATCTGGTTACATTATATATTACTTGATTAAGTCACATCCCATTATTTAATCAAAACTCCCAACAATTAGGGTGTGTCTAAACTACACCCCTCTGTCGGCAGAGGGATGTAAATTAGACACATCAACAGTGCAAATGAAGCGGGGATTTAAATATCTCACGCTTCATTTGCATAATAGTGGCTGCCGCTTTTTTTCGAAACGGGGCTTTTAAAAAACAACTGGCAGTTTAGACGGGGCATTTTTGACAGAAATGCCCTGTTTCGAAAGATCCTGTACTCCTCAAAAAAGGAGTACAGGATCTTTCAAAATGGGGCATTTCTGTCAAAAATATCCTGTTTAAACTGCTGGGTTTTTTCGAAAAGCCCCGTTTAGAAAAAAGCTGCAGCCGCCATTCTGCAAATGAAGTGCGTGATATTTAAATCCCGGTTTCATTTGCACTGTTGATGTGTCTAATTTACATCCCTCTGCCCACAGAGGGGTGTAATTTAGACACACCCTGAAAGACTAAAAAAGGTCTCATCTGATCACATATGGCTGAAAGAACTTAGCAGCCAAAGTATTTTTCTGAGTAACTGGATGGGTGGGCAGAAAGTGATGCAGATTTATCAGCCTTTGCAGCTGCAGCACTGGAATTTTTCAATCCCAGTGCAAAATTGCAAATTAGCTATTTACAAAACAGTTGCAAATTAGCTCTTTTAAAAGCTAATATTCACAGCAAGTATTCATCCACATTTGAATACAGAATAAAAAGAGATTGAGATTGTAGTTGTAATTTCAGAAAAATACCATTTTGAAAACATAGTTTATGCACTAAAGCCCTATTTCAAAATCAGTGAAATCGATATGATAATCTAAATGACTCTCAATGACTCTCAGAACCACTGTACTTCTGCTATATCTCTGACAGTCTGTAGCATTACCATTATATGGTTACTTAGGGGGTGCGTGTGTGATTTTTTTCAGGAGAATATTAGGCAGGGTCCTGATCCTTAAAAGCCTGGAATTCCAGGGCTCAGCCCTGTGTGCTATTACTCACACAATAGTTCTTACTCATGCAGTTCTTATTTTCATGCGTAAAGGCTACTGGCAAAAGGACAGGTTTGCAGGATCTGGGGCTAATATATATCATAGGTCAAACTGGCAGTGTCCAAGGAGGTGCCAAGATTTATCCAAAGTACAAGAGGGTGTTTTGACATGAATACTCGATGGTACAGTAGACTTCCGATAATCCGGCACCTTTGGGCCCTAGGTGGTGCCGGATTATTGGATATGCTGGAGTATCGGGAGGTCCCGGTACAGCTGCACGGCTTAACAGCTGGCCGGGACCCAATCTCCCTCCCCCTCCCTCTCCTTTCCCCTTAGCTGAAGCAAAACGCTCTTCTCCATGCTGTAACCCGATCCCACTCCCCCCCCAACCTTATATTCGTTGCGGGTACAGCCAGCATGTGCACAGAGCGGCTGGCTTTTTAATCAGCTGGATGGGAGCAGTTGACATTTTTATGCCGGATTATCGGGAGTGCCGGACAATTGCGTGCCGGACTATTGGAGTTTTACTGTATTTCCATTTCTTAATATTTTTAATTTTACTAATTTTATTTCTAAATTGCATTTGTATAAATATCTCTTAGACAAGCCAGTATAAATTTATATTTATATTTATATTACATCAATCATCTGCACCACTTGGAAGCACTATTGGCCCATTTATTAAAAGAAATCAACCCCACCCCAATATTTATCACCCTACTGCATTTGCCAAAGTTAGCTCCCTCCAGCCTTGCATATAAAAGTCAAAGCTAATGAATTCATCTTGCAGTGCTTCCTTAACCCCCCCCCCCCCCCCCCGCCACTAAAGTTGTGCTTTGGCATCCCCAAGAGGGACTTACTGGCTACATTTCTATCACTATTCTTAAATGTAGTATGTCCTTGTATCCACTAGCAGGGGATGAACCCTGGGGGCAAACAAGAGTAGTGCAGAAGAAATTTGATGAGAGGAAAGGGAAAGTGATGATTGTTCCTGAGGTAACCAAGGACCTAAATTTATTGAACAATTTTTTTTCTTAAAGGGAAGGCCATGTGAATGCTCCATGGCAATTGAAGCGTAGAGAAGAGCGTGGTAGGGGCCTAGCATGCTAGGGAGTTATTGCATTCAGGGTTTTGCATGTGGCAGGAATTAGGCCAGTGGCTAATGAAACACCTTATGTAAATTTCCTGAATCTAATCCAGGGGTCATTTCTGACCCAATTTAGCAGCCACTCAATATATGGTATTACCACTGGAATTTAATTGATTTAGTAGTGGCAGAACTGGGACTGGTGCTGAGGTTTGCTAGGAGCCAAGATCTGTCTTCCTTAGTTTCCTTTTAAATAAGGGGAATTAAAGAAAAAAAATCCCTCTGGTTTCTAGTGTTTTCCTACCACAAATGGAAGATGGGTCTTCTGCTTTATTTCTGACTGCTAATACCTTGAAATGTCCAGAGAGCCTTAAAATACAACTTGCACAAGGCTGTTTTCAGCTATGCACAATTTGGTGCAACTGAGAAGCTGCATAAAAGCTGACTTCAGCTAGGAAGTGGGTGAATTTAAGAGTCATTTCCACATAAAATAAATGCCTATTGTGAAGCACTTTAGGTTTAATCATAAAAAGGTGCTATGCCCACAAATCTCAGGGGGAATTTATACTGGCACTTACTCTCAAGGTCAAGCAGTAAAAGTGTACAAAATCTTCAGCATCAATGAAATAAGGTCCAGGAAAAGCAAGACAACATATTGGCCAACAACTCACATTGAATTCACGGGCATTTTTAAAACCGTCATTACAACTTCCCACAGCGCTCTAAGGGTGTGTCTACCCTGCACCCTGTGGCTTGAAATAAACTATGCAATTCGAGCTACACAAATTGAGTACTTTATTGTGAGTTAATTTCAAAATAGCTTATTTAGAAATTTGGCACTAACTACATTGCACTTATTTCAAAATAAATCACTATTCTGAAACATCCCTTACTCCTCATGAAATGAGGTTTACAGGGATGTTGGAATAGTGAACTCTTTATATTTTGAAATAACAGGTGTGCTCAAAAGACGCAGAATAGCTATTTTGGGACCTCTGGTGTCCTGAAATAGCGCTGCAGTGTAGACGTAGGCAAAGTGTTTGGAATCCATGTTAGAGAACTGTTTTAGAAAGCCTGTTATGGGAGTCTTCATTGATAATGTCACAACACTTTGTTTTTGACATTTATTGATTCAATTTAGACTTATAATAGTTATTTCAATACACTACATGCATCTGACGAAGTGGGTCTTTGCCCACGGAAGCTTATACTCCTATAAATCTCTGAGGGTATGTCTAGACTACATGGCTCCATCAATGGAGCCATGTAAACTAGTTTACCCAGCATAGGCAAAGAAGCGGGGATTTAAATCATTTAAATAATCTCCGCTTCATTAAAATAAATATGGCCACCACACTGGGCTGACGATCAGCTGATCCGGCACAGCGCGGTAGTCTAGACACAGATCGGTCGGCTGGGGAAGCCTTTGCCGACTGATCCCTTATGCCTCGTGAAACGATCTGCGTCTAGACTACCGCGCTGAGCCAGATCAGCTGATCGTAGGCACAGCGCAGTGGCCATGTTTATTTTAATAAAGTGGGGATTATTTAAATCCCCGCTTCTTTGCCTATGCCAGGTAAACTAGACATACCCTTAGTCTATAAGGTACCACAGGATTTCTCGTTTTTGGAGATTCAGACTAACACAGCTACCCCTGTGATTTACTATTATGTTTCACCATTAGTCAAATAAAACATTTTGATGGTCTTGGATTTTTTAAAAATTTGTTCTGTGAGAAACTTTTGGCTTTTCATATTTAAAATGAAAACACATTTTGAAATTGTAACAATATCCCTTGGAACAGAAATTCCATTCTTTGACTAACTTTCATGAAAGGCTAACAATGTTAGGGACAATTAGGAAAAGGATAGAAAAGAAAATCTCATAATACCAATGTTCAAATACCACCATTTAAATCCTTGGTGCACCCGCATGTTGAATATTGTATCTAGTTTGGTTATCCCATCTTGAAAAAAACATGGTGGAAGTGAAGTTTCATAAAGGGGCAACAAAGATGATCATGGTTATGGACTGGCTTCTGTATAAAGAGAGATTATAGAGTTATTCACTGCCAAATTAAGTGTAATAATGTAATAAGAAAAGCCAAAAAGGAGTTTGAAGAACAGCTAGCCAAAAACTCAAAAGGTAATAGCAAAATGTTTTTTAAGTACATCAGAAGCAGGAAGCCTGCTAAACAGCCAGTGGTGCCTCTGGACGATCAAGATACAAAAGGAGCACTTAAAGACGATAAAGTAATTGCGGAGAAACTAAATGAATTCTTTGCTTCAGTCTTCATTGCTCAGGATGTTAGGGAGATTCCAAAACCTAACCCATCCTTTGTAGGTGACAACTCTGACGAATTGTCACAGATTGGGACCAGATGGCATTCATCCAAGAGTTCTGAAAGAACTCAAATGTGAAATTACGGAATTATTAACTATGGTTTGTAACCTATCCTTTAAAATAGCTTCTGTACCCAATGACTGGAAGATAGCTAATGTAATGCTAATATTTAAAAAGGTCTCTGGAGGCGATCCTGGCAATTACAGATCAGCAAGTCTAATGTCAGTACCGGGCAAATTAGTTGAAACAATAGTAAAGAATAAAATTATCAGACATATAGAAGAACATAATTTGTTGGGCAAAAATCAATATGGTTTCTGTAAAGGAACAAACATGTGGACAAGAGGGATCCAGTAGATATAAAAGCGGTGAGGAGTCCTGTGGCACATTATAGACTAACCGAAGTGTTGGAGCATAAGCTTTCATGGGCAAAGACCCACTTCGGTTAGTCTACAAGGTGCCACAGGACTCCTCGCTGCTTTTGCAGATTCACGGCTACCCCTCTGATACTTGACACCAGTAGATATAGTGCACTTAGATTTCCAGAAAGCCTTTGACAAGGTCCCTCACCAAAGGCTCTTACATAAATTAAGTTGTCATGGGATAAGAGGGAAGATCCTTGCACGGATTGAGAACTGGTTTAAAGACAGGAAACAAAAGGTAGGAATAAATGGTACATTTTCAGACGGGAGAGGGTGTTCCTTCAGGGTGGTGTTCCCCAAGGGTCAGTCCTAGGACCAATCCTATTCAACTTATTCATAAATGATCTGGAGAAAGGGGTAAACAGTGAGGTGGCAAAGTTTGCAGACGATAGTAAACTGCTCAAGGTAGTTAAGACCAAAGCAGACTGTGAAGAACTTAAAAAAGACTCACCAAAGTAAGTGACTGGGCAACAAAATGGCAAATGAAATTTAATGTAAAGTATGTAAAATGTAAAGTAATGCACATTGGAAAAAATAACCCCAACTATACATACAATATGATGGGGACTAATTTAGCTACCACTAATAAGGAAAGAGATCATGGAGTCATCATGGGTAGTTCTCTGAAGACGTCCACACAGTGTGCAGCGGCAGTCAAAAAATCAAACAGGATGTTAGGAATCATTAAAAAAGGGATAGAGAATAAGACGGAGAATATCGTATTGCCTTTTTATATAAATCCATGGTAAGCCTACATCTTGAATATTGCGTACAGATGTGGTCTCCTCATCTCAAAAAAGATATACTGGCATTAGAAAAGGTTCTGAGAAGGGCAACTGAAATGATTAGGGGTTTGGAACAGGTCCCATATGAGGAGAGATTAAAGAGACTAGGTCTTTTCAGCTTGTAAAAGAGGAGATTAAGGGGGGATATGGTAGAGGTATATAAAATTATGAGTGGTGTGGAGAAAGTGGATAAGGAAAAGTTATTTACTTGTTCCCATAATATAAGAACTAAGGGCCACCAGATGAAATTAATGGGCAGCAGGTTTAAAACAAATAAAAGAAAGTTCTTCTTCACGGCGCGCACAGTCAACCTGTGGAACTCCTTGTCTGAGGAGGTTGTGAAGGCTAAGACTGTAACAGGGTTTAAAAGAGAACTAGATAAATTCATGGAGGTTAAGTCCTTTAATGGCTATTAGCCAGGATGGGTAAGGAATGGTGTCCCCAGCCTCTGTTTTTCAGAGGGGGGAGATGGATGGCAGGAGAGAGATCGCTTGATCATTTCCTGTTCGGTTCACTCCCTCTGGGGCACCTGGCATTGGCCACTGTTGGCAGACAGGATACTGGGCTGGATGGGCCTTTGGTCTGACCCAGTATGACTGTTCTTATGTTCTAGAAATCAGATGAATAAGGTGATACATGATAGAATTCTATAAAATCATTAATGGTGTGGTGAAAGTAAATGGAGAAGTATTATTTACCCTTTCACACAAATTATCGGGGTCATCTGATAATAGGCATCACAAGAGGAAGTACTGTTTTTACACTAAGCACAACTAATCTATGGAAGTCATTGCGATGTGGCATTGTGAGTGCCAAAAGTATAACTGGATTCAAAAAAGAACTGGATAAGTTTATGTAGAATGACTTCATGATTGGGTATTAGCCAAGATGGTCTGGAAGGCAACGCATGCTTGAAGTTGTTGTTCTTCAGGGAGGGCTGGTCAGGATTTACTGCCGAGGTGTCCTCGCAGGTCTCTGGCTCCGTTGATGATAACCAGAAGCCTGCTCGCATGTGTGCTCAGTGATGTGTGCCATGTCAACTTGTGCACTTAGTCTTCACCCCAGACCCCAAGAGAGCCCCCAAAGACCACAAACCAGATAAGGATCGAAGATGCTAGGCCAGGTTTATTGTAGATCAAGGTACAGTAATAGTTGTCAATTGACTCTACTGAACCACTATGCATATGTACTTGCCACAATGGAATGACTCAATCAGTTGATGGTCTCACTTCCTCCTAGGTCATTCAAAGACTGTCCCCCCAAGACACCACTTTATATACAGGTACAACAAGTTACACCTCACTGCTGACGTATCGGGTTGCCACCCTCTGACCTTGTCAGGTTACCCTCTGATGTTGTCAGGTTACCACCCTCTGATGCTAGTTAGATACCACCCATTACCTTGTACATCATGGTTTGATTAGATCATCTCTATCCATCATTCTATCATTTTAGACATTTTCTTGAACCTGAGTCTGTATCTGTGAGGAGTGGGTACCAAGGTCTTTTTTAATAAGCTAGTGATATTCTGTGCTTTCCACTTATGACCAGTACCAATTATTGTTCTGCACCAATTAGTGTTTTGCACTCTCAGTCCTGTTCATGCTAAATTCTGTAAGCTGGGGCCTGCCTCTTGCTCACAGCTTAGCTCTGTTCTATGTTAGCTATGTTTTGCCCATTGTTAACTAGGCCTCAGGCCTCAAACCAGGCCTGTGCTGCATGGGCTTATATTTTGAGCCCTCATTTTACTACAGAGGTGATCTAAAACTTCTGACTACCAAGAGCCAGGAATGGAAGGTAATTACCCCATAATTGCTCTATCATCTGCATTGTCTCTGTATGGGCCATTGTCAGGGATGGGATACTGCACAAGATGGACCATGGTCTCACCCAGCCTAGCTGCTCTTATGTTCTAATTTTTGAATTGTCTGAAGCTGAAACATGCAGAGAATCATGAAAATGAAAGTGGAGGAGGAATAAGTTTGATTAAAAAAATGGAACCTGAGTTTTTAAGAAGAGTTTGGTTTGGATTTTCACTGAAGATTTGGGTAGATTATACCTTCATCCCAACTGTGTTTTGTATTTAAATCAGGGCGTTAACTTCTTCTCCATAGCCTGATTTAAGATAAATCAATTTTTGTGTGTGCAGGCTCTAGAAATGTTGATATAATAATCTAAAATAAATATCTGGATGAGATTGAAAAGAAACTGCTTTTTATTAGAATGAATTTTAAATCTAGCATTTGGAGAAAGCTGGTCTGATCATCTGCTTTCTAATTAAAATGTTTATTGTCTCTCTAGGTCTCTTGTCTGAAGGCAGTGAGGTATTTTATTACCTGCTTATACAAGTATTTGTTGCAGACACATACTGGAATATTCACACACGATTTCCCACTGTTAGCAACATTGTAGTCTCTCAGATGCAGAGTTGCACTGTATTGCAGTTTGAGATAATTACATTAGTGAGATGTAGAGAACTTCATTCTGTAAAATCCTTTGAAACCTGGAGTGTAATTAATTACACAGTGAGCTATTACAAAAGGTACATTTTTTTTCCATTGGCATCAATTTATTTCCATGAAAAATTCTGGATTGACAAAGCAGAACCGAAGCTCTGCTACCCACAGTATTTGGACTTGACTATATCCAGCAATAAGTCCCAATTTTGATCAGGTAGGAGCATTTCTGTGGGTGAAGCTTAGACTAGGGCTATCCCTTCTTTAGCTTTTCTTCTAAGATTACCACCAAGGATAACAACTACTGCAATGTCTCTCTTGTGATTTACCTGAAGCAGGACTGAGACCTACCATAGGTTGCTGAATAGCCCTCTATGGTAACTGCTGGCTTTGATGGACTGATGCCCAAAACTAATTAGTTATGATTCTGGTGAATTTTGTGTAGAAGCTCCTACCACATCCTTGAGCTGTTCTCGCAAAATGGCAGTTTTTCTATGTATATTTTATAAGTGATCTTTCTTTATGGAATATTTCTTTGCTGGGAATGTCAAGGTATTCTGCATTAGCCTCAGTTTTCAAATGTTTCACTTCAGCTGCTAGTTGATTATATCCAGTTATCAGATTCCTCTGTCAAATCTTAAAAACAGATGTATGTGTGACCCCAATCTCAAGTCTTGATAAGACTCAAACCATGAAGCTTGGCTCCAGATGAAAGATAGAAAAAGTGATATAAAAGGGCAGAGGGCACAAATAATTGTGGTAAGTGTAGCAAACACAGAACCAATGAGTGTATAGCAACCACATCATTAATGAGCCCACAACATTTTGTAACATCTTCAATATGTGATGTCCATGTTACTTAAAATCTTAAGCAATGTTTTATTTGAAGAACCCGTGTCCTCCTCTTGCTTACGTTTACTCTGTCATATTTGAAAAGGATGCACATATATCTCTTTCTGGACATAACTTTTGATGAGAAAGCACTTTAAAAACTGATACAAAGGTGACACAGCAATTCCTCTGCCTTCAAGTTTGGAGTTCAATCCTTTTGCCATCTGAGGATTTTTGCTTAGTACCATGGTTGTATACCTCAGTAGTGACCTGATTGCATGCACATTTTTCATGACATTACAGAAGCCTCACATCTTGTTTTTGTCTGATTCCTGAAAGCTGCTTGTGTGCAGAGCTCTCAGAAGCATGGCAGAACTGTTTACTAAGCTAGTTCATATCACCATGTGACAGTAAATCATGATTTTAAAGTTGGGCTTGAATTCGATGCTGGGTGAATTATGTCCAACTTACTAAAGAGAGCAACTAAATGCATGACCTAGATTTTTAAGTGAGGAAATTTCCTCATTTCCAATACTAAAAGATGTGTACTAGTTATTAGCTGACCTACAGTGTGTGTTGGGGCTTGATGGAGTAAGGAAGGAGAAAGATGCTTCTAAATGGAAGAATACATCCTGAACTTTCAAAAATGTGTTTTGGCAAGTTTCCTAGAGGAAGATTGAGTCCAGATCAGAGTAGGTTAGATTTTGGGCCCTGGGCCATACTAGAATTAGGCATTAGATCTTATAGTACCACAAATTCATAAGCTGGTTGTGAAAGAGTAGAAACCTACTGAGCTGTCACTGTGAGATTTTTCCAGTGAAGAAGCAGAAAATATGCCTCTATCTATTTCATAACTATCCACGTGGATGTTTGGTTCCTTCTAAGCTCTCTCCGGGTATGTCTACACTACAAAGTTAGTTCGAACTAACACACGTTAGTTCGAACTAACTTTCATAGGCGCTACACTAGCGCTCCGTTAGTTCGAATTTAACTCGAATTTAATTCGAACTAACGGAGCGCTTAGTTCGAACTAGGTAATCCTCATTCCACGAGGATTAAGTCTAGTTTGAACTAGCTAGTTCGAATTAAGGGGTGTGTAGCCCCTTAATTCGAACTAGTGGGAGGCTAGTCCTCCCCAGGTTTCCCTGGTGGCCACTCTGGCCAACACCAGGGAAACTCTACTGCCCCCCTCCCGGCCCCGGAACCCATAAAGGGGCACGGGCTAGCTACGGTGTCCGTGCCAGGTGCAAGCCTGCCAGCACCCAGCCAACAGACCCTGCACCTGGCACGGATCTAGCCACCCACCCGATGCTCCCCAGCCCTCCCCCTCTTCCTGGGACCAGGCTGGCAGCTCCCGGGAGCTTGCCAGGGACCGCAAGAGGCGGGCACCCGCCTGGGCTAGTGCGGACATCGTGGACCTTGTCCATGATCTCCGCACTAGGCACAGGAAAGTGGCCGGCTTGGGCAGGATAGCTGCCAGCCTGGCCACCCAGGAGCAGGTGTGCAAGAGAATCAAGGGGGTCCACTGAGAACCCCGACCCTGAGCCCTGAGCTTACAATGGCCGTCCTGGGTCAGACCAAAGGTCCATCTAGCCCAGTAGCCTGTCTGCCGACAGCGGCCAACCCTAGGGACCCTGGAGGGGATGGACCAAAGACAGTGACCAAGCGATTTGTCTCGTGCCATCCCTCTCCAGCCTTCCACAAACCTTGGGCAGGGACACCACTCCTACCCCCTGGCTAATACCACTCCATGGACCCAACCTCCATGACTTGATCTCACTTCCCTTTAAACTCTGTTCCAGTTCTAGCCTTCACAGCCTCCTGCAGCAAGGAGTTCCACAGGTTGACTCTTTGCTTTGTGAAGAAGAACTTTCTGTTACTAGTTTGAAGCCTGCTACCCAATTCCTTTTCTTTGGTGTCCTCTAGTCCTTCTTTATGAGAACTAATGAAGAACTTTTTCTTCCAAGACATCTATTACCCTTTGCTCTTGAGTTGCCTTATTCACATCAGGCACTTAGGCTTTGTCTACACTGCAGGGTTTTTGCGCAAGCAGCCTTTTGCGGAAGAGATCTTCCACATAAACTTCTTGCTCAAAAGCACGTCCAGACTTCAAAGCACATCGCAAAAGCAATGTGCTCTTGTGCAAGAGAGCATCCATACTGCATGGACACTCTTGTGCAAGAAAGCTCTGATGGCCAGTCACAGAATGGCCATTAGAGCACCTGTGCTTTCTCGGATTGGGATTTCTTGTGCAAGAGACCCCTGCGGAGTGTCCACACTTGCCTTTTTGCACAAGAACTCTTGAACAAAAAGGAGTTATTTGTCATGGGGAGAGGAATAACCGTACCGCCAAAAACCTTCTCTTCTGCCGATTTACTAGCACAAAAGCGTGCTTGAGGTGTGGACACTCTGCTGGTTTTTGTACAAAACCAGCCATTTTTGCGCAAAAACCTTGTAGAGTAGACATAGCCTTAGAGAAGCAGAGAGCATTTAAAACTGTCCATGAGAACAGGTATGAGGTAAGAACCTATTTTCCTTCTCGTTAGCAAAAATACACTTGCTTTCAATCTACGGCTGTGTCTACACTGGGCCACTTATTCCAGAGAATCAGCCGCTTTTCCGGAATAAGCTGCGAGCTGTCTACACTGGCCCTTGAATTTCCGGCCCTTGAAGCAACGACACTCTACTGTACAAAATCAGCCGCTATTCCGGAAAAACTATTCTGCTCCCGCTCAGGCATAAGTCCTTATTCTGGAACACTGTTCCGGAAAAGGGCCAGTGTAGACAGCCCAGTAGTCTTTTCTGGAAAAAAGCCCCGATTGCGAAAATGGCGATCAGGGCTCTTTTCTGGAAAAGTGCGTCTACATTGGCCACAGACGCTTATCCAGAAAAAGGGCTTTTCCGGAAAAGCAGCCTGCCCATGTAGATGCTCCTTTTCCGGAAAAACTGAAAACGGTATAGTATTCCGTTTTAAGCAGTTCCGGAAATTCATGCCAGTGTAGACACAGCCTACATGTTTGTCCATTTTACAGTATTATAGTAATAACACTACCCAACATCTCACGAGCATATTTTGTAATAACTGAAATAGAGAGGCAGAGGTGGTCTTTATTTTAACTTTCTCAGGAAGTAAAATTTATATTTAAGGTTATGTTGAATTTCCATCATTACTCTCAATTTTCAGACAGTTATAAGCATGTGAAAGTATCTTTTTTGACTGAAATTTTCTATGTTTATCCTCAGCTGAAAGGTGACTTTGACTTTTAGTGTCAATGAAATCCATTCACCCATTTCTGAGTTACATGTAAGGCTGCATCTATACTTTGGTGCTATTTCCAGATACCAGAGGTATTTTGAAATAGCTATTCTGTGTCTTTTGAGCATGCCTGTTTTTTCCAAATATAACAGGCTCACTATTCTGGTGTCTCTTTAAACCTCATCCACGAGGAGTAAGGGATGTTTTGCAATAGTGATTTATTTCAAAATAAATGCTGTGTAGATAGCACCACATTTCTAAATAAGCTATTTCGAAATTGACTCTAAGCTACACAGTTTGCGTAGCTCAAATTGTATGTCTTATTTTGAGCTATGGGTGCAGTATAGATGCACCCTAAGAGAGGACAGAAATATCAAGGGATTCTTCCTATATCACAGCTGCACGGAACAAAGGCGATATTCACTGGGGGAGAGGAAATGGTCCCAGAGTTGCAATTTGTGGATTGAGAAAAAGTCGAGGCCCTGGCTGCTAACTCTTGAGGCCTGGGATGAGAATTGTATAGTGTGTGAGCAGGAAAAAGTTCACATCTCTCCTCCAGTCAGAAAGAATCTGGGCTGCTGGGATATGTCTCAAACACCATATGCGTTTCCAATTTTTTTTCCAATTCATATGGAATTTACTTGCTTATAGAGGGCATGCATCAAAGTAACAGAAATAAGTCTATTCAGTCAATACAAGGATTTGCATAATCTGCTTTGAGCAAAGGAAGTTGTCTTTTGTAAACAGATACATTTCCTCAGCAGCCACTAGTGATGCATATGTGTTTCCTTTCTTTAAGATTATCACAGTCTTTCAATTTGGTTGCCTACTGTGAAATGGAATCTATTGGTCTGCCTACACTTAAGGGGTTTGCTTGCATTAAAATAGTGATTTTAAAATTACTTTTGCTGATAAACTTTTCCTCCTAGCGCCATCACACGGGGTGCCGTATGCACCTTATACAATGCTCAATACAATAAAACAATGTGATGTAACAGGAAGGAAAAGAAAAAAAGAGGTCTTAAATTTATGAAGATATGATAAAAAGGTATTTACTGTGATGTTTGAAGTTAAACTTGGGGCAGAGGTTGGAAAATAAATATTTAATGCAATAGCTTAAGGTTAGTGATAGGTGAAATTTTTGGATAAAACTTTATTCAGTGAAAAATGCACAGTTGTGTTGACTGAAATATTTTGGGATTAAGTGGTGAATTCACGAAATTGGAGGGTGGGACACTAAAGAATTCCCCCCAATTTTATATATTTAATTTTTTACATTTGTTTGATTCAAAGTGGCTTTCATGTTGTAATTTATTTCAATTTGGTAAAAACAAAACCATACCACCTCAAAGAAGATACTTTCTCTGAACCATAATCATTTTTCGGTTTTTCAGTTTACTGTGGTGTTTATGCTGAGTATTGCTATATTGTGATGCATTCTAAACCAGAGCGATGTCTCTGTGAATTTTTTCCCTTTGAGTTTGCACAGTATCTATCATACTGGGGTCCTATCTGTGACTAAGCCTTCAGACACTGTAGTGGCACAAATAATAAATAACAACAAATGCTAACCAGCTAGAGAAATAACCCTTATAATGTTTATTTGCTGACCATATAAAAAACAACAAATAGTCTTGTAGCACCTTAGAGACTAACAAAAATATAGATGGTATTATAGTAACATCTACATGTTTTGTTAAGTATCAAAGGGGTAGCCGTGTTAGTCTGAATCTGCAAAAGTGACGAGGAGTCCTGTGGCACCTTATAGACTAACTGAAGTGTAGGAGCATAAGCTTTCGTGGGCAAAGACCCACTTCGTCAGATGCATGTACATGGTCTTTGCCCACGAAAGCTTATGCTCCTACACTTCAGTTAGTCTATAAGGTGCCACAGGACTCCTCGTCATGTTTTGTTAGTCTCTAAGGTGCTGCGAGACTATTTGTTGTTTTTGAAGTTTTTCCAGTTACAGACTAACACGGCTCCCTCTCTGAAACTCCTGACTATGTAGAACAGGGCTGGCAAGCCTTTTCTGGGTTGAGGTCACTAACCCACAGTCAGGGGCTACACACACATTAAAAAAACCCTCAGCCCGACTGAGAAGGAGAAAGACACTCCCCACACCCCGTTGCACACCAGAGCCTAGAAAGGCCCAGGCTAGCAGATTTTGTGGGGCAGCAGGAGAGCTTGAATGCCAGCTCAGTGGGGGGAGGGGTAGCTCAGTGGTTTGAATATTGGCCTGCTAAACCCAGGATTGTGTATTCAATTCTTGAAGGGGATATTTAGGGATCTGGGGAAAATCCCTCCGGCTATGTCTAGACTGCAGTCTTCTTTCGAAAGAGGCTCTTTCGAAAGAGCCTCTTTCAAAAGATCGCGTCTAGACTGCAGGCGGATCTTTCGAAAGAGAAATCCGCTTTTTCGAAAGAGAGCACCCAGCGAGTCTGGATGCTCTCTTTCGAAGACGGCCTCTTTACATTGAAGAACGCCTTCTTTCGAAAGAGGAACTTTCGAAAGAAGGCGTTCTTCCTCGTGAAACGAGGTTTACCGCCATCGAAAGAAAAGCCGCGTTCTTTCGAAATAATTTCGAAAGAACGCGGCTTGAGTCTGGACGCAGGGGAAGTTTTTTCGGGAAAAGGCTACTTTTCCCGAAAAAAACCCTGAGTCTGGACACGGCCTCCGTGAGGGTACTTGGTCCTGGCAGGAGCGTGGACTCAATGACTTCTCAAGGTCCCTTCCAGTTCTATGAGACAGGTATGTGTCCATACACACATAGGCTACGTCTACACTGGCATGATTTTCCGGAAATGCTTTTAATGGAAAAGTTTTCCGTTAAAAGCATTTTCGGAAAAGAGCATCTAGATTGACACAGACGCTTTTCTGCAAAAGCACTTTCAGCCATTGGGGCTTTTTTGCGTAAAACAGTATTGTGCTGTCTACACTGGCCCTCTTGCGCAAATCATTTGTGCAAGAGGGCTTTTGCCCAAACGGGAGCAGCATAGTATTTCTGCAAGAACACTGAAGATCTTACATGAGATTGTCAGTGTTCTTGCGGTAATTCAAGCGGCCAGTGTAGACAGCTGGCAAGTTTTTCCGCAAAAGCAGATGATTTTGCGGAAAAATTTGCCAGTCTAGACACAGCTATAGTGTGAGCTCCCTGACTTCCAATATAGATCTTGTTAGGGTGATCTTATTTCTGCTTTGTTCTAGTCACATTTGTTAAATTAAATTAATGGAGATTGCCTATCTCCTAGAACTGGAAGGGACCTTGAAAGGTCATCGAGTTCAGTCCCCTGCCTTCACAGCAGGACCAAGTACCATCCCTGACAATTATTTTTTTTGCCCCAAATCCCTAAATGGCCTCCACAAGGATTGAATTCCTTTAAATTTCATGTTCTTTACACAAGGAACACACAACATAAGTAGGCTCCAATTCTTGCAATGCCTGCTTTGTATTCTTTTTTCTGGTCATTTGATGATTTAATGGCTATGCCGACAAAAAGGTACTTTAACCTGAATATGAAATGTTCCAGCTATCAAGAGCATATTACTGGGGGAAAGGTTTTTTTGTTCGCTTTGTTTTTGAATGTCTAAGACATATTTAATGGCAACTTCCATCATAATTTAAACAGTTTGAAAAACAGCCATCTGAGGTACAAATCCTGTAGTATCCCAACACTGTTTATAACTTTCTTTTTATTAACTTACAGTATATTTTAAAAGACTTTTTTTCTTGGGAATTCTTTTTTTGACCACCAGAGTAAGGCTAAATCTATATCATTTTTTCTTGTTTTATTTGTTAATCTTTTGTGCTCTGACATCTTAAAGGTAACATCAGTAGGTGTAGTAGAAACAGAAGAGACAAAATTACACACTTGAGACAGGTTGGAGTGTTTCCAGTTAAGAGTTTTCAGATGTCGATTGTGCAGCAGTTAATTATGGCCCGTCTGGAATGTTAACGTTTGCAGTCACAGTACTTCATGTAAACAGGAATGTACAGTAATACTCTTTCTACAGTGGCAGTGTTGAGGAAGCCTGGCAGTAGTGGAGTCAAATTGTAGTGTTAATAATCTATTGCTTGGAACACAAGAAACACTGATATAATGGATCTGTGCCCTATGTTCCTGTCTTGACTAGATGAATGGCACAATTGATCTGAGTGCCTGATCACTGAAATAATATTTAGCCTGAGTACATAAGAATGGATCAGACAATGGCCCATCTCGCCTAGTATACTGCCCAAAGCTTAAATTCTCAAAGGTTGTTTCCTGGGGCCATTCAGAACTCAGGGCGTTAGCCCCAGGGCGCGGAAGTGAGATGCACTGGGGCTTTTGCTTTGTGTGTGTGTATCGGGGGATGGATGCCAGGGCTCCTGTGAGGGTGAAAATAGTTCCTGGAGCTCTGGTGTGGTGGGCTCTGGCTGAATTTAAGTGCTGATTCTGCTGCCTCTTTTCGTTCCTTCTGAATCATCCAGCCATTGAGTGATCCATCTCCTGTCATCCAGGCCTACCTTCTTGCAACCAGAGGATTGGGTAGATCCTGAGCATGAGATTGTCTCCCTAATGAGCTTAGGCTAATAGCCATTGATGGATTTATCGTCTGCAAATTTACCTATGACTTTGTCTGCATGGTGGCACTTTAACATGGCAGAATGGTCACAGCACCGGTACTGGGAGAGACCTCTCCCAACGCTGCAGGGAAACCACCTCAGCAAGGGGAGGAGCTAACAGCACTGGAAGCGCATTTACACTGGCACTTTGCAGCGTTGTAACTGGCTGCACTTGGGGGTTGTGAGTGTGTTCTCAAAGCCTTGAGCAAGAAAGCTAAAGGACAAAACCAAGCCCTAATTCTTTTTAGAACCCAGTTTTACTGTCGCCCTCCACACATCCCCTGGCAATGAGTTCAATAGGTTCATTCTTTGTGTTAAATCTGGTGCCTATTAATTTTATCCAGTGATCCCTACTTCTTACGTTATGTGTGTGGGGGGGAGGTAGAGGAGGGGGAATTTTCTCCACACTATTCATGATTTTATAGACCTCTATCAGATAACCCTAACCTTCCCTGCTCCCCTTAGTTATTTATCTCTTCTAAGATAAATAGTCCCAACTCTTCAATCTCTTCTTGTATGGAAACTTTCATATGTGTAATCATTGTTGTTGCCCTTCTCTGTACCTTTTTTCTACTCCAATATATTCTCTGTTAGATTTTTTTGGACTGTTTCATAATACATTGAATTGATATTTTCAGAGAACAATCACAATGAGTCCAAGATCTCTTTCTTGAGTGGTAATAGCTAATGTAAAGCCCATCATTTTGTATATAATATTTGGGATTTTGTGTTTTGCACTGCATTGCTTAGCGCTCATCAAGTACGGGACCCTTGTGATTCTTTGCAGTGAGAGGACCATTCTGAAGGAGTAAAGAGGAATAAGTTACATTTCTCCCCACCCAAGTGTGGCCTCACTTCAAATAATTTTTCCTTGGGAATGTGGTAGGTTAAATCTCTGCCGGGGGCTCATAGTTGCTGTGCTAGTAGAAGCTGCAGAAAGGAAGCGCTATGTCAGGCTATACACAAGGAGAAACCATGCCTACCATTTGAGGAGGAGGAAGGGCAGAGGGAGCAGCTTTCCTGGGGCTTGGAAATTTAAAAGGGCCCAAGTCTCCCAGCTTCCACTAAGGGCACATCTACACAGCAGGGCAAAAGTCGAATTAAGCTACACAACTTCAGCTACCTCAATTGCGTAGTTAGGGTTGCCAGATGGTTTAACCAAAAATACCGGACCCCCCTTCGCACCCCGCTGCAAAAAAAAAACCACTTGGGGAAAAAAAACCCCAGCATGGCCCCTTTAAGAAATGCTTTTGAGGCTTTTTGGCCCTAATTGGCTGCCAGCGGCCATCTGCCATCTTGCCTTCCTGCTTTGGGCCAGACAGCTCCCCTGTGAAACCCAGTAAGCACCCAGTATTTTCACCTCCTGGCTGGGAAAAAATCAGAAAATACCAGATATTTTAAGTGTCTGGTATTTTCTGAATTTTTTTATCAGACAGGAGGCGAAAATACCGGACTGTCCGGGTCAATACCAGACACCTGGCAACCCTATGTGTAGCTGAAGTTGAACGTGTCTTTTGGTGCTGTCTACACAGCAGGAAGTTAAAGGAAGAGGACTTTCCCTTCAACTTCCCTTACTCCTCGTAAAATCAGGAGTTGTAGTAAGAAGTCCTCCAGCTCACCATTATTTCGGAATAATAACTTACTGTAGACGCACTCTTCATTATTCCAAAATAACGCTGCTGTGTAGATGTACCCTGAAATGGCAAGGGCAGCCTCCAGAGTCCCAGGTTCTTTACATTGCCCCCAGAGCCTCAGGCAGCCTTGAAGGGCTGCCAACCCCACCCCTTCTGCTTGAGGCCCTGCCCCTTCTGGGGGCCTGGAACTGCCTGTCCTCCACTTTATCTAGGGCCTGGCAAATACTCTCAGCCCCCCAGAGAGAAACTGTTGCAATCCTGATGTGAATCTGACCCCTAGTGGGTGAACGTTGCTGCATCATATGAAATCAAAGCTTAACAAACATGGTCAGATTGTTTTGCCCATGTATTTCTTTTAATGTTGCTGCAGGAAGCAGCTAGCACGTGAGAAGAGTGCAGTTGCTGTACAGCAGGATGTAGTGGGCATGCTTCAGCCTGAACTTGTGACTCGTGAACAGGAGTGGGTGTGGTGTCTGTGAGCTGATTTGGTTTTTAAGGACAAATGTTCATAGAAAACGCTAAGCAAGGGGTTTCTACAGAACACAACACAGAACACGTAGACAAACTGAAATATACTTGCATACCCTTCAAAAGTGCCATTTGAAAATCATAGCCTGTGGAGCCAACCCTTTCAATTCCTATAAATGGTGCATTGCCATTGATGTCAGTGAGCAGTGTTGACTGATATCAGATGAGGATTTCTGGAGCTCCATATTGCACTAGGTTTTTCTCTTTATTTCCTCTCTGCAGATCTTCTGTTCGAAAGTAGACTTGCGGTTTCATTGCCACTAGAAAAGAATATGGATCCTACCCAGGGCCCAATACTCTTCTCATTGAAGCTGGTGAGATTTTTAGAACTGACTTCAGTAGAAGCAGAACCAGGCTTCTTGTTGCTAGTAGAAATGGCCAAATCACACCTTTACTCAAGTGCTATTTGTAGTCTCTCTCTCTTCTCACATAAAGACCATCCAGCAACTATTAAACAACCATCTCTAAATTAAGCTTCAGCTTTGCAAGAACCTAGGCTTGTGTTACGCACAGGGATAAGGACTGTTTCGAGCACCGGTCATGCAAAGTGGGGCAGTCACGACAACTTGCATCCTCAGCGCCATGAACAAGAAGAGCAATTGCCAGTTTGTTTCCTGATTCCAGTATTATAGCAGTGTGACCTCAAAAGTGGCCATAATGTTTTGGCTTCTTCTGGAATAAAAAAAGGAGACTCAAAAGTTGTTCTTCTTTATGGAGACCCATATGTTTCAGGGAACTAACAGGCTGTGGTGCCAAGCTGGTGTAGATTGAAGTTGATTATTTTAAGTTGTACAAATTTTATCAAATTGTATCATCATGTATTTATCTGTGCACATACTGGATTGCATGTTCAAGCAAGTAGGATCTGATCCAGCTCCCATACTTTGTTGCCTGGTCTTTTCTGTTTTGCGAGTGCAATGGCTTTGCAATTTGCAAACCCAGTATGATGAATGTGGATTCTGCTAGAGCTGTGAAAGTTAAAAGCATGGCAGGAAAGGCATGATTGATGGCTGATAGAATTACAGATTTGGTGGATGAAGGGCATGAGGTAAGTGTAATCTATTTGGATTTTAGTAAAGCATTTGATACTCTTTCATGAAATCCAGCTTGAATAATTAATTCAGATTGATGGAGATGCTATTGTATGATTTTAAACCTCACCGAATAAGTATAAACAAAGAATACTGATATAGTGGGAACTGTAGAAGATGTCTAGAGCTATCAATCTGGTCTTGTATTTAACACCTTCATTAATGATCTGAAAGGGAGAATAAACAATATTAATTAAATTCAGTAGTGATACTTCATTGGGAGGAGTTGCAAGTAAAAGTGAAAACAGTTAAATAATACAAAGGGGAAGCTGAGAAATTAGTAACATGGACCAAAAATAAGACAACAAGATTGATCTTCCAAAATGCAGGCAGGTGTATCTTAGGGAGCATAATCTGGCACATAGCTTTTCATTGAAAGGGAAGAACGTGAAAAGCAGTAATGTATAATGGACAGAAAATTCAACATGAGCTTGTAATAATATTTAGGAGAGGAAAGGATTTACCTATTCCAATCGATTTACAAATCTTTCATTTGTTTTCAATTACATACCCAGGGAATAATATTACTTTAAACTCCCTTACCCAAATCTGTGTAGTTTTTAGCTTGAAAATGTACTTGTTGCATATATGTATACATATTTCTGTCTACAGCCATTGGCCAATACATGGAAATTTCCATATTAATTCTCTTCTCTGTTCTTCGCTTTGGTCTGTTTTGCAGAATGTAAATCTTGGGTGTGTATATCCTACCTGTTCAAGGCACAGGCATTGACATTAAATACACGTGCTGTGTGATGCTCAACCAATGTAGAATATATCAGAGAATGCTGCTCAAAAGCTAGATCAGAAGCAGGCAAAATAGGCTGAAAGGCCAGAAGTGACTTGCCAAGCCACCGGATCTCTCCCATAGGAGCCTCTGCCAGGTTCTCTCCTTGCTTGGCCCCTGTACGCTGTTCCGGCAGCTGTCTGAATGCTGCAAGCCCATGGGAGGCTGGGAGAGGCTTTGAGCACTATTCTCACCCTCAGCAAAATCTTGCAGCTCCTATTGGCTGGTTTCTGATTAATGAGAGCTTCCTATATGCAGGAAAGGTGGCATGTGAAGTATCCCTCCCCCTCCAGGCTCACAGCAGTCAGAGCTACATGTACGTGGTTCCTGCCACTAGTACAGGGGCATGGAAGGCAGGGACATTGGCTGAGCAACCTGCTGGGCTGCTGGCTAGGAGCCTCCCATGTAAGCACCTCTTGGCCAGAGCCTGCTTCTGGCACCCCAGTCCCTCCCTTCTGCTTTCTTCCTGCACCCCTATCCCATGTAAACCAAACCCTTTACACCTGCACCCATACCCCCTCTCAGACCTTGCACCCTGTCTACATTCCTCCTCTTGGTCACAAAACCCTTCCAGACCTTGTATCCCAATATCCTGCCCTTGATCATAATCCAAATCCCTGCACCCCTTCCTGCACTCCTGCCTCAAGCCACAGTCCTCTCCCAGACCCTGCACCCCCTTTTCTACTGTGCCTCCAGGTCAGAATCTTCTCTTGCACCCATACTCTCTCCCATACCCTGTACTCCCTCTTGCACCCCAGTCTCCCACCCCAGGTCACAACATCCTCCTTCATCTAAAGTCACTCCTCGATCCCACGCCCCCTTCTGCACCCCAGTCCCAAGCACCCTTCTGTGCCTAACCTCCATAACCCTGCACTTCCTCCATTAATACCATGGAGGAGGGTAACCCTTGACCATTTACTAAATTCTTGGAGTCGCCCCCCCATCAAAAGTTATTGCCCACTCCTAGACCTTGAAGTTTGAAACGGAGACTTGTTTTCAGTAATTCCCAATATAACTTGGAATAACCAAGTGCTAGCTTCCTTGTACAAAGAAATAGGCTTGGATTTTTTTGTTTTAATGACTGCAGTGTTAGGTCATAACAGTAGGGAGATTTTCACTCTGCAAATGAAGCTTTATCAAATAATGTATGAACTTTAGATATTCCTAAACTTTGTAGAGTAATCTTGTGGATGAGGCTTTATTCTGTTCATTGCCTGTGGTACTGGCAATTTGGGAATAGACTTTAATAAACAAAAAGCACCAAACCCATGAGGAAAAATGGGAAGCTACTTTATTGGCATTTTCTTCTGGTATTGCATCCATTAATAAGTTTTATATTTGTCTGATGGTTCTGTAAGAAATAGTCTGAAGCTGGCTATTTGTGAATTTCTGCTCCATATTTGCAAGAAATAAAGCCCTTATCTGGGATAAGGCACCTGTAGTCTGTATTATATGTAGGTGTAATTAAACAGGAGAGCTGGGAGGACCACAGTAGTAACAGCTATGGGGAGAGGGTTAGCTCAGTGGTTTGAGCATTGGCCTGCTAAACCCAGGGTTGTGAGTTCAATCCTTGCAGAGGCCATTTGGGGCAAAAATTCATCAGGGATGGTACTTGGTCCTGCTGTGAAGGCAGGGGACTGGACTCAATGACATCTCAAGGTCCCTTCCAGTTCTAGGAGATATATAACTGAGCAATTATCTGAGGCTTTTGTCCCCCCCAAACCCTTGAGTGATGTCTCCTAGCTGATTGGTATGGCTGGAGGAACCGGGAGTGCGTATGACTTCAAGGAAGACAATACTGTTTGCAGCATTTCCGTTTGCAATTCCTTAAGGGTACGTTGACAGTTTGAGGCCCAATAATGAAAAAGACATAGAGAACCTTCATGTGCTGAAACTTTGCTCGCCTTTTGCAATTCCCCAATTGCTGAAATATTTTTAGTGTCCCTTTTATACAAAGGAAACTACTTCTCCAAAGCAAAGATGGGGTGTTCCAATTCATAAGGCTGGATTTGGTTTGGCTAGAGAGTATGCAAGTGATACAAGGTCTGAACCTCTTAGTGTGTATTGTGCTCTGCTTCCACTTCCGTTACTCAGAGCTTGACATGTGGTGAAATCAAATGGATGCAAATCCTGCACTTGAGTGTTATTGGCTTCCATGCCCTGCTGCATAATAAGAGAGCTGCTTCGCATGTGTGACCCATAAGCCAAAACTATTGGCCTTAGCAGGCCTACCAGCCTTGAAATTGTCCCTTAAAATCCTGTAGTACCTTTGCAGATATCTATGAGATGTAAACTTGGAAGAACAACTGTGGGCTTGCAGTATTTGCAATCTGTTTTATGGCTCAGTGATTATACACTATTGGTAAATATACGGTTAATGGCTAACAGAAGAAACAGAAATTGTCCAACTCTTCATTAAGTTAAGATACAATTCAATATTTATGTTAAAAAGGTCTTAAAATCGTTTTCTTTCTAGAGCTGAATAAGTGCATTTTGGGATTAACACTTTTTCTACATGAAATGTTTGACAAAGTGAATATGAATAAAATGCATAGCATTAAATCTTCTCCTTGCAGTGTACACATAATCCTATCAGAGAAAATGGCAAGGACATTGTATATTAATTCTCTGTGTGTTATCCAAAGATGACCTTTTCCTGTACAGTATCCTAATTAGTATTTGCAAACCTGCTGAGATCTGAAAATAAACTTGGGAACATTGCATCAGTGAGTAGGGTGCCTATTTTTCAAAAAGATTTGGGTGTGTCTGGTCACCTCCTAGATCAGAATTTCTGTTTACATAATTTTTTAAAAATGTGTTCCTTAAGTGAACACAGCAGGGTTTGTTTGTTGCTCAATTAGCAAGGTTTGCCTCTATTGACTTCAGTAGATTTTCTCCTCACTTTCGCTCAAGGAAGTGAGAGGTGAAGGAAGCGTAGCACTTCAAATTTAACAGTAATATAAAGCCTGATGAGAAAAATAGCGGTATCTCTTTATACAGTAAGATGCCTAGGAATGCATATCCTGCTTAAGAGCCTCATCCTGAGAGAGGGGTTACCAGCTACAATTTCCCTGAACACGTATGATTTTTAAAGCAATGGCTCAGACTGACACAGGTATGGATGTATTTTTTTAAAAAGCAGATGAATATTTAAAATTGACCATTGCCTGCAATCCTTGCTCATTTGCATAAAGGAGTCTATTTGACCGCAGTGCGTTTCTTTGTGTTTATTGTGGCAAATCCTATAGAACTTATTAGAAATGAAATAATAGGATTCAATACAAATTGGAGTTGCCATGTAATAGCAATTAATGACTCTGTTGAACAACAATAGAATGTCATTTATATAAAACTTTTTTGATGTTTTCTACATTTTCAAATATATTAATTTCAGTTACAATACAGAATGCAAAGTGCACAGTGCTCACTTTATATTTATTTTTGATTATTTGAACTGTAAAAACAAAAACAGTATTTGTTCACCTAAAACAAGTACTGTAGAGCAATGTCTTTATCATGAAAGTTGAATATAGAATTATGAAAATTACAAATATAGAATTATGTACCCAAAAAACCTCTACATTCAAAAATAAAACAATGTAAAACTTGAGAGCTGACTAATCCACTCAGTTCTACCTTTTCTTCAGCCAATTGCTCAAATAAACAACTTTGGTTACAATTTGCAGGAGGCAGTGCTCCTTGCTTCTGTTTTACAGTATCACCTAAAAGTGAGAACAGGTGTTAGCATGATGCTGTTGTAGCCAGTATTGCAAGGTATTTATGTACCAGGTGTGCTAAAGATTTTTGTGTGCCTTCATGCTACAGCTATAATTCCAGAGGAATTATGCTGATAATGGATTCTGCTGAATAACAATCCAAAGCCAAGCAGACTATCACTTTCATTTTCATTAATGAGTCAGCTGCCACCAACAGAAGGTTGAATTTCTTTTTTGATGGTTCAGTATTGCAGTTTCTGCATCAAAATGTTGCTCTTTTAAGGCTTCTAAAATAAGTCCCACACAGATTTTGGTTGGTACTTCAGATTCTTAAACCTTGGGTCAATTGCTGTAGCTATTTTTAGAAATTTTACATTGGTACCGTCTTTGTGTTTCTCCAAATCTGCTGTGAAAGTATTAAAATGAACATGTGTCGGGTCATCTGAGACTGGTAAAACAGAACAGGAGACATACAATTCTTCCCAAGGAGTTCAGTCACAATTTAATTAACACATTTTTTAACAAGCTTAGTCAGCATGGAAGCATTGATGGCCGAAGAATGAAGGGGCATGAGATGAGTGTATCTGGCACATAAATACTTTGCAGTGCTGGCTTAAAAAGTATCATATGAACACTTGTTTTCCCTTTCAGATGAAATTGTATGTAAGAAGCAGGCAGCATTATTCCCCGTGAATGTAAACAAACTTGTATGTTTTAGTGATAGCCTGAATAAGAAATAGTTCTGAGTAGATTCATAGGCTCTGAATGTTTACATTGTTTTAGTTTTGAGTGAAATTATGTATCAAATAAATCTACATCTATAAATTGCACTTTCAAGATACAGAGTTTCCAGTACAGTACTTGCATGAGGTGAACTGAAAGATACTGCACTTGATTCTCTTTAATCCGGCACACTCTGGGAAACAGGGTAGGATGGATTAGAGATTTTACCAGGACAGAGAGGGTGTTGCAGGGGCTGTGCATGAGTGGGGGATGGGCACCCTGCTCCCAGGGGCACATGTGGCCCTGCCCCCTACTCCCTAGGGGAATGGCGGGGAAAAGCCGCAGGGGAAGCATGTTGCTGCACTGCCATTCCCCCAGCTAGGGGGAAGGGGAATGAGAACTCACAGATGTTACTGCATGTTCTCCACAGGTGTTCCTGCATTAGGGACACCTGGAGTGCGGCGGTTCAAGTGTATCTCTTTATCATTTTTGCACTGCAAATATTTTGTATTCTGTGTTATAATAGAAATCAATATATTTTAAATTTTAGAAAAAACATCCAAAATATTTAATATATTTCAATTGGTATTCTAGTTAACAGTATGATCAATCAGATTTAATTTTTTTCAGTTAATCATTTGAGTTAACTGTGATCAACAGTCCTAATTAAAATTAATATTTGCTAAGGAAGCATAAATTTTCTGTGGGGTTTTAAATCACTTTAGATAACTTGAAAGCAAAATTATCATTCTTTATAAATTCTATAGGATGGTTCAAAAAGAGTACTATGAAAAGAGTAATTTTAAGTTAAATTATCGAAGAATTTTCCATGAGGGTTACTGAAAGAAAGGTTTGGGGTAATATTGCCTACCTTTCATACACACTTCAAACTATAGTGTGTTGAGATTCCACATTGAAAGTGATGCAAGTTCATGCGTTTCAGAAAAAAAAATGAAGGTCATGCTTGTAGGATGGGGAAATGTATTATGAAAAGCCATCATTCAGAAAATAACATAGTTAACAACTGTCCGTGATACCTGCAAGATGTGGTGGAAATGCATAATCAGGGGAATATGGAGTAGGAGAAGAGCTGTTATATCCACTGTCTATAGTGTTAGTGAGAACACTGACTTGCAGTTCTTATCCATACTTAATGAAGGATGCAGAGAAATTGAAAAGAGTTGAGAAACGAACCACAAGAATGATCAAAGAAGTGGAAAACTTGCTGTTACAGTGTGAGACTAAAGAAGCGTCATCTACTTAATTTATATTCAAAAGCATTAACTTGGTAATTTAGTGTGAGTACCGCTGGGACAAAGCTGGAATTTTTGGTAATATTTTTGAGTCCTGTGTGCCTCATTCTGTCCTATTTATGACAGGCTCTAGACAGGCTAAGAGATGGGTATCACCTGTCCCCATATCAGTGGAGCATTTGCGAGGGCAATGTAAAATCCAGGCACCAGGACATTGGCACCTAGCAGTCAATGGTTGAGAAGAATATATAATTTTGTTTTCACCTCTCAGCAGGGAAGCTGAGTCACTTCCCCCAACTTGAGAAGAAAGAACTCAGTGGCAGGAGTTGGTTGCTGGAAGGAGTCAGGGCTCTTGCGTGGGGTCTGACCAAAGAGGTCTGACAGAGACATAGGCTCTCTTTGGTCAGTGGAATTCACTGCACTTGGCTGAGCTCTGTGTTAACCAGAATTGACAATGCTTTCCCTTAAGGATTTTCTGTGCTGTGTTCCAGTTGACTTATACTTTCCTGTTTTGTGAGAGCTACCAATCCAGTCCAAACCTCAGTGATGTGAGTTTCTTCTTATTACTGCCCTATTATTACCAGCTGACACTCCCTATTATGAAAATAGGTGATTATGAAAAAGCCAACCAACACCCATGAAACAGTGCATTTGAGAGAGATGTGCTGTACAAGCCTCTACTAGCAAACACTCTCAGCTGGACTGGCTGAATGGCGCTCAGGCTTGTGGGTGTCTTAGAGCAGCGTAGCTCATGCTAGAGGAAGAAAGAGACCCATAGGGGACCTAGCCGCCAACGGTGTTCTTTCTATTGAACTTCCTCAGACCTGCTGAGGAACAAACCCGGACATAGATTGGGCTAGAGCAGTATTGCGTTTGGGGTTGTTTATTGGTACAGATTCTTAAGAGTAAAGTAATACTCACCCACGCACATCACGGGCATGGTGGCAGTTTGGAGGAAGGCTGCAAGTGTGGTTTAGATTACTTTTGATTTTCCTGGTGGCTGGAGTGCTGGCCAGGTATCAGCTTCCTGGAGACTTGACCATGATGTTCCTTGGGAGATCCCTTTGGATCTCCAGGAAACTTTACTTTCTCTGGTCCGGTCCCAGGTTTCTGCTGTGATGTTACATCTTGTCCGAGCGAGAGAAAGAGATTTTCTTACCGCTTCTCAGTTTATTTAATTGCTTTGCAGGGTCTTGTCTGCCTTGAAAGATCGCGGATCCTAATCTGTCTTTTTGGTTGGGTATTTCTCATTCACACCTCACACACATTCCACAGGTTACATACATATTCATAAGCAACATGGTTTCTAGGCAAAGTGGGGGTTTCATGGCCTTGAGTACAAGAAATTACATTGTACTAAAGATAACATACCAAAGGCATGATAAAAATCTTCACAAATTATAATTAAGAAAACCAAGGTCAGGGAAGAAGAGAAAAGCAGAGGAATATGTCCATTTAGCAAGACTCCAATGGAAAGGAAGTGTGTGTGTGTGGGGGGGGGGGGGACTGGTTACGCCTTCTGGACACTTCCAAAAGAGTGCATAGGGCATAGCACTAATTCTACAGAGGCATGAGGAGGTTTTTCATCCTAGACATTTCTTTTCTTGAGGGGACAAAAGCCTATTGTCTGGAAGCTGAAGCTATAGCTAGGAGAAAAATAAGTGTAAGTTTTAAAAAGTGGGGCATAATTATGCATTGGAACAACTTAGTGAGGGATGTGGTGGATTCTCCATCACCTGACATCTTTATATCAAGCCTGGATGTCATTCTAAAAGACAAGCTGTAGTTAAATCAGAAGATTCAGTGATCACTGCAAAGATTACTGGGTGAAATTCCATTCTGCCATGCAGGAAGTCCTTAAAATTTGAATCAGAGTATACTTTTCTCAGTGAAAGTAATTATTATAATTTTTGAAGGGTAACAAGTGCTATTGCCTGTTTAATATACTTCATCAGATTTTCCATGTGGAGAATGGTTTGGCTTGGTGGAAGCAGGGGTGCCATTTCAGATTTTGGTGGTGGGGCAACCTGTGCATGCCCTGATGGGGGGACAGTGAGAGCATGGGGGGCAGATGAGGACAGCGGTTTCAGCAGTGTTACTGAGTATGCTAAGTACAAAGCAAACAGCAAATCGGGGGAGGGTCCATTTGCCCCCCACCCCCCCTATCATCATCATCTCTTTCTAGGGCTACTAAGGCACTAGACAATTCTAGGATTTTTTGGCAGGTAACTTAGCAATTAGCTGACAGGAGCCCTGTATATAATTCCTATATAAAAGAAAGAAAATTTAATAAATATTAGACCCACTGAGCTCTAATATTAACATGTTCTGACATCTTGTGGCAAGTCACTTAAGGGACACTGGTTAGCCTTGAAATGTTAATATATGTTCATGTTCTTACTTTCTTACTAACTGCAGAGAGAGAGACTGTCAAGACTCCTGGGCTCTATCTCAGCTCTGGAAGGGGAGTGGGTTACAGCAGGGGGCAATTACATTTGGGCGATGTGAGTGGGAGCAGCAAAGGAAACATATTTGGCTCACAGGCCATAGTTTCCCGACCTCTGATCTATTCCTTTCCTAATAATTCCCAATATTCTGTTGTTGTTTTTTTAGTTTTTAAACTGCCACTGCACATTCAGCAGATGTTTTTGGGAACTATCTTCAAGGATTCCAAGATCTCTTTCTTGAATGGGAACAGCTATTTTAGATCCTAGATTTTACATTATTTTTTTGTGTATAGTTGGGATTATATTTTCCCATGTGCATAACTTTGCACTTAATACTGAATTCCATCTGCTCTTGTGCGGACCAATCTCCCAGTTTTGTGAGACCCCTTTGTAACTCTTTCCAGTCAGCTTTGAACCTAACTATTGGAGTAATTGTGTGGTATCTGCAAATCTTGCCTTCTCACTATTTACCCCCTTTTCAAGAACATTTAAAAGTTTAACAATACTGGTCCAGCTGCAAATCCCAGCACCACAACACTCATTACTACTCCTCCCCTCACCCCAGCTTTTAACTACCTGGCAATGTTTTCATGATGATCTAATGATCCCTTAATTACTCGAATGACTGGTCTTTTGTTGTTCTTAATTACCCGCCTCCCTCTTTTTATAACAGATTCCCTACCTCAAAGCCAAAGCTGTAGCTCAAACTCTATTGCAGTTAAGAGCTGCTTTTGGAACCAGGACATGCAGATTTAAGCAGACCTCAGGTATGAAATCTAGAGGTTCAAACTTGGGGTGGGGGCTACTGCTCCCTTTTGTCCCCCATAAATGGCGGCCATGGGTGGAAGAATCTGATCCCCTCCTGGAGGTCACATATTCTGTGGCTAGTTCTGGGGCAGGGCTTGCCGGATTGCTGGAGCAGCGTTTTCATGGCTGGCGCAGTGACTAAGGTTGGAGCTGGAGCAGTTGCCCTCTTAGCCGTCAGCCCCAGTGCTGTGGTGGAGCAGGAGCCTCAGGGTCACTGGAATATTGGTGGGTCTGGAGCAGCTGGATGCCCAGCAGTGCTCTGTTTGTGTTTCCCTCCCATTCTTCTATCCTGGGTGTTAGCAGTAAAAGTCAGGGACATTTCATGGTCCTCTGTACGTTTTGTTTTGTTTTTTCTTTAATCTGTCCCCGACTTTTATTAAAAATAACTGAGACAGAAACTCAGCCTTAGCTCTGGATAGATTACTTAGAAGAAATGAGAACTGTTCCTAAATTTGAGATGGACCATTCTGAGGAAATTGAACATAGACTTCACTGGCAACTGGATTGGGTCTGAAATCCACGACTTTCAGAAGTGTTTGAGAAGACCTGATTTAAAGTGCTGATCGCCTACACTTAACATCAGAGAATTGTGTACTTTGTCAAATATTGCCATTTATGGTGTGCTTATATACCGTATCGATAGAAAAAAATGACAGCTGATTTATTTGACTGTGACTAGCATGAACCACAATAAGATGAAATACATAATAAAGGACTTTACATTGTGACACTGAAATTATAAGTTAGGTCAGCTATAGAGTGAAGAACAATATGGCATGTCGAAGCACTCACCACCATAACCGTCTGTGTATACAGGCAGTCCCCGACTTACGTGGATCCGACTTACGTCGGATCCCTAGATACGAACGCGGTGAGGCAACTCCCGCACATGCGCAGCAGCATTCCCGGGGCTCGCTCACCTGGGTCCTAGGATCCTCCTCCTCCTCGGGCCGGCTCCGACTGGGGTCCCGCAGAGCTGCCGGGCAGAGGAAAAGTGCCTCCCCACGCCCGCTGCCCCCCCCACCCCCCTGCCAGCAACAGGCTGCCCCCTCCCCTGAGCAACAGGCTGCCGAACAGACAAAAGCAGCCTCTCTGCCCCTCCTCCCCTCTATACATGCCGGGCTCCCGGAGCACAGCAGCGTCCCCGGGGCTCGCTCACCTGGGTCCTAGAATCCACCTCCTCCTCCTCTTCGGCCGGCTCCAACTGGCCTCTGCCTGCAGCAGCTGGCCACAGGGACAGGGATCCCGCAGAGCTGCCGGGCAGAGGAAAAGTGCCTCCCCACGCCCGCCCCCCCCCCCCCCCCCCCCGCGGCCTTGCATCCTGCACGCCTCCCCCCTCTCCCCCTGCCAGCAACAGGCTGCCCCCTCCCCTGAGCAACAGGCTGCCTAACAGCAGACAAAAGCAGCCTCTCCACCCCTCCTCCCCCTATACATGCTGGGCTCCCTGGGCAAACAAAGACTCCACCAAAACAAACAAAGTGCTGGCCTCATTGTGTTAGCAAAAAAAGGACCCTCCTCCTAGAACCCTGGGTGGTGTGTGGAAATAAAGCTATTAGCTCAAAGCATGGTGCAGAGCTGTTTGGTATTTGATGAGTTACTCCTTTAGTCCTGAGTTTGTCACAGGGACAGAAATAGATGTGAAATCTTCTGAACAGGGGAACAGACAGCAAAACAAACATTAGAGGGGAGTTAACCTTTCCCTATGCTATCCAAAACTAAAAAAAATGTTTGGCTAGAGTTTCCCCTACAATATGTACCAGTTCCGACTTACATACAAATTCAACTTAAGAACAAACCTACAGTCCCTATCTTGTACGTAACCCGGGGACTGCCTGTAGTGGATTAACATTACAGATCAAAATGTAATGTTCTGGGCCTCTAAAACATGTTTCTTAATCAGCCCCAGACATTCTCCTTTTCTTTTGGTACACATTTAATTTTAGTGTGAGAACTGCATTTTTTGGCATTTCCTATATTAAACTATTTAATAATCACGTTTCACTTGGCAGATCTGTTTTGATGGAAACAGGATTATGGTCTGTTCTTCAAACCATGCTAGGATGTTGCCTCAGTTTTAAGGCAAAGACGGATATTGTAAATTTTCTCTGCTGCAATGTTGTCAGAGTTTCAGTTAACATTGTCTCCGAGTGTCCCAATTTATTATTTCCTTTGCTTTAAATAAACTGTTTAGACAGGGTATTTGCTCTGCAAATAATGGCTCTGCAATAAGTTAGGCAAACACCGTTCCAAGAGGAGCAGAGGGAAAATCAGCTTTTCCCATCTCCTGTGGCATTTACAATAACTACTGCATTTGCCAAGGTAGAGTGCTTTGCTAATGTTAGAGTTCATTAGTCTCTATTTATTGTTTGTTCCATTCAGTACACTATGAGCCCTTCAGTTTGTCCCACTGTAGCTAAGTGCATGATTGGGGAAAAAAACCCAAGGGCCCAAAAGTAATGTAAAGAGAAATCATTCACCATTTGTGCAAATCATTTGCAGTGACAAGTTAGTGAAATTGAATAAAGTCGCAAAATGGATGATAGATGCTCCGATACAGAATCACCAACTGAAAACAAAAAAGTTATTGCACAGTGAATGAGCAGATCATTATAAAGTATCCAGAGAGGTAGCATTGCTCAATTGGGTGCAAATGAAAGCGTGCCAGGATAATCAAAAAACACAAATAGAAAATCCCAGCAAGGAAATGACTGACGGTACCTCATAATATGCTGTTGATTTCACTGCCTGGTAAAGATATCCACCATGTTTTCTAGAAAACACATATACAAAAGTGAACAGAGATTAGGAATGCAGAAGTATTTAGCTGTAATTATTAGATCTAGGAGGAAAGCCTTCATCCTGCATTGTTACTGAATAGTTGGTTAGCTCCCTGTGTGTCCTTGTTAGGAATGTCTATATCCAGAGTAGTAGTATATGTGCTCACATACATTGTGTGGGCAAAATATGTATGTTCCTTGTGGAAGTGAGGTCTCTGTGATACATTTCATGTGCCACATGCCTTTGACCACCACTGCTGCACTGTGCTTAGGGAAGTGAAGACAAGCGCTTATGTCTGAGGCCATAAAGAGAGGGGAACCAGCAAAGAGCGGAGCTACGAAAGAGAAGGGGGCCATGATCACAGCAACAGATGAGAGAAATGATCCTTATAGCAATATTCGGTATGGGTATGAGCTGGGCAGGATTGTATTTGTCAAGACCAGAGAGAAGTATGTGGAATACTTGAGATTAACTGGGAGAGCAAGATGAAAGGTTTAGCTATGTGAACGGGTAGAAATGGCTGTATTTTAGCTATGTAGACTCCTATTGCTGATTGGCCCATGATGCCAGCCTCCACTGATCTCTTCATCTTTTTAAACAACCCCCTTTTCTGGTTTCTCCTTTGCTGTCTCTCCTGTTAGGGAGGCACTTCCCATACTCCTCTGTACAACTAGCGCACTGTTGTTTTCCTTCTGATCCCACCTCGTAACTCTCCTTTTCCACAATGCCCACGGAAAATTATGACAATGGTTGGTGCCGTTTGCATGCTGACCAATGTTGCCTGTTGTTCTGGCCAATACCATCTCACCGGCTGTATCTATCCGTTGTCTTAGAAGGTAAGCTCTTTGGGGCAAGGGCTGCCTTACTGTTCTGTGTTTGTACAGCACCCAACAAAGGCATACTGGCCCATGACTAGGGCTCCTAGGTGCTATGACAATACAAATAATTAAGGTAATAATTATGCTTGAAAACTCCTGATTCTTAAGCCTTTGCCAGGCATGAATCTAGAAGCCTCTCCTTGCACCCTTCTTTCTGCTCCCGAGCTTCTCTCACCGTCTGTACATATTTAATAGACTATTTGACATTCCCTTGCCCAAAGACTGGAGAAGCTGGGAGAATGTTGTGGGGGTGTTTCCTATATCTCCAGTTGTTTGAGTGTCACTGTTCTTCATGGCAGTACCCAGGCTAGATGTGGCCTGCAAATTAGTAACATTCCCATAGGCATATCTGTCAAACAAGATGAACTAATTTTGATCTCACCTAGTTTTATCCTGCTGTAACTCTATTGACTTTTTTAGTGCTATTTCTGACTTACATTAGGGTGATTCAGTCTGAAGCAGGTTTTAGTTATATGGCCTCACACTAATACCTTGATTTCTGAAACTGAAGCGGTATTCTGTAAATCTGACAAATAATGTACACAGAATAGGATACAGTATTGTCCTCGATGAATAACTTTTTGCTAGAAAATGAAATCTCAGTCCAAATTGAACAAAATTGATGATGAATCACAGATTGAGAAATTTTTCTTCGAATCAAAGAACTTGATCCTGAGATAATGTTTTATTACTATGATTTTTTTCTGTTCTGTCAAATGTTTAATGTGAACCTAATAATTTTATTTGATAGCTGTTGAGGTAGTAGAATGCAAACACAATCACTGTAACACTGTATTTTAAGTGGCTCCTATCACCTGCCTAGTATTTTTTATCAAATCAGCTCCACACACTTACAGTTTAATTAGCTACATTTTATATAATCTATAAAGATATGTGATAGAAATGTAGCCGTGTTAGTCTGGGGTAGCTGAAGCAAAATGCAGGACAATGTAGCACTTTAAAGACTAACAAGATGGTTTATTAGATGATGAGCTTTCGTGGGTCAGACCCACTTTCTCAGATCAAATAGTGGAAGAAAGTAGTCACAACCATATATACCAAAGGATACAATTAAAAAAATGAACAAATATGAAAAGGACAAATCACATTGCAGAACAGGAGGGCGATGCGGGGGGGGGGGGGGGGGGAAGGAAGGAAGGTAAGTGTCTGTGAATTGATGATATTAGAGGTAGGGAGAGTGGGATGTTTGTGAGTTAATGGTATTAGAGGTGATAATTGGGGAAACTATCTTGGTAATGGGTGATGTGATATGATGTGCTATAGATATGCTTAATAAATGCTTTTGTGCAGGTGTAGAAGTTCCAGAAGGTGTTTTCTTATCTGTGGTTTTAACCTTACTGATATAAAAGGGTAATTTAAAGAACAATCTTACATTGATGTAAAAGTAAATCATGTGACATAAACAACTCTTAATGCACTAGCATGAATTGATACCCTATACAGAGATTACCAATAAAAAGCATGGTCCTCACTCTTTGCCCTTGGAAAGAAAAGGCACAACTCCCACTGAAGCTGATGAGAACAAATTGGGATCCACTGTCTTTGTTTATGATGATATAGTTCAGCACTCTGCAGTTTTATATAAAAAAGAACGGTGTTTGCTAAAGCTGTATTTTTAAGTGTTGTTAAGGATGGCATAAAGAATGAGCAGTCTGGTCGTCAAAACCCCAGAGGCACATATACAACCTGCTGGCATGTACGCTGTGGTTATCAGCATTTCTAACATTTTCGAGTCAGTAAAAACCAAAGAATCCTTATGCATAACTCTCAGAGCCAAACCCTAATCACTTGTACAAAACATGAGTATTATAGACTTTATAAAAAAAAGATCCTGGTGATGGTTGGGGTGGAATGGGTACCTCCCCCATGAGCCAGGTTACAGGGTGAAAGCCTTATATAAAAGTTCTGTAGAATTAAATGCAAAATAACATTTCTAGAGCATTTTAAAGCTTTCTGTGGGATTCTAGTGCAGGGAAAAAATATGCTATTAGATCTCATAGTTTCAGTTAAGCATTCTGTAGTAGGGATACCATTTTCTTAGAAAATGAATTGGCTTTTAGAGCAAATTCTATAAACCATTATTTCACTCTATCCCAATTACAGTCTATAAGTGTCTTTCCCAAAGAGAAAAGCACCAGTATCACTGCGCCATAGACCCGGCCACAAACTCTTTCATAGAATTTACCCACTTCACAAGTTCTCTGCATGCTGCACTTTAACCTTGTTCAGAAGCACAAGAGGTGCTTCCACGAAGTGTCAGGGTTTGACACTACATTTTTAGGAAACTGAAGTCATTTTATGTCTCCCACACCATCAATATTTTTTGTTTATTCTCTTTCTTTCTGAGGCTGAATGAGGGAATCTAAGGGTATGTCTACACTACAACGTTAATTCGAACTAACTTAGTTCGAATTAGTTAATTCGAACTAAGCTAATTCGAACTAACGGATCCAGACTAAAAAACTAGTTCGAATTAGCATTTTGCTAATTCGAACTAGCATGTCCACATTAAGTGGACCCTGAACCGGGGTTAAGGATGGCCGGAAGCAGTGCTGGCAGGGCATCAGATGATTTAGAGCGTGGAGATGCTGTCTCAGGCTAGCCGAGGGCTGTGCTTAAAGGGTCCCGACCCCCACCCCGGACAGACAGTTCTCAGGGGTGCCCCGCTTGCAAAGCAGTCCTGGCTTGGATTGCCCGGACTACCCACACTGGGCACATCACAGCACTCGGCCATCAGACCGGCTGCACTTGCCGCAGGCTGCCATCTGGGGAGAGGGGGCAATTGGGGGGCTGCAGGAGAGCTTCCACCCCCAGAAGCCCGCAGAGCCAGCCCAGTCCTCCCCATAGGGGGCTCGTACCCCATTCCTTCCTCACCTCCTTCCAATTACCCTTCCCTAGCCCCTTTTCTTGATGTACAAAATAAAGGACAATTGTGTTCAAAAATGGAATCTCTCTTTATTGAACAAAACTGGGGGAGACTGGGAAAAGGAGGTGGGAGAGGGGAAGAGAGAGGGTGGGAGAGGGGAGGGCAACTAAAATGATCAGGGGTTGGGAACAGGTCCCATATGAAGAGAGGCTAAAGAGACTGGGACTTTTCAGCTTAGAAAAGAGGAGACGGAGGGGGGACAGGATAGAGGTCTCTAAAAGCAGGAGTTGGGTGGAGAGGGTGCATACAGAAAAGTTCTTCATTAGTTCCCATAAAGAAGGACTAGAGGGCACCAAAGGAAAGGAATGGGTAGCAGGCTTCAAACTAGTAACAGAAAGTTGTTCTTCACAAAGCAAAGAGTCAACCTGTGGAACTCCTTGCTGCAGGAGGCTGTGAAGGCTAGAACTAGAACAGAGTTTAAAGGGAAGTGAGATCAAGTCATGGAGGTTGGGTCCATGGAGTGCTATTAGCCAGGGGGTAGGAGTGGTGTCCCTGCCCAAGGTTTGTGGAAGGCTGGAGAGGGATGGCACGAGACAAATGGCTTGGTCACTGTCTTCGGTCCATCCCCTCCAGGGTCCCTAGGGTTGGCCGCTGTCGGCAGACAGGCTACTGGGCTAGATGGACCTTTGGTCTGACTCAGTACGGCCATTGTAAGCTCAGGGCTCAGGGTCGGGGGTCTTAGTGGAGCCCCTTGATTTTCATGCACACCTGCTCCTGCGTGGCCAGGCTGGCAGCTCTCCTGCCCTAGCCGGCCACTTTCCTGTGCCTAGTGTGGAGGTCGTGGACGAGGTCCACGATGTCCGCACTAGCCCAGGCGGGTGCCCGCCTCTTGCGGTCCCGGGCAAGCTCCCAGGAGCTGCCAGCCTGGTCCCGGGAAGAGGGGGTGGGCTGGGGGGCATCGGGTGGGTGGCTCGATCCGTGCCAGGTGCAGGGTCTGCTGGCTGGGTGCTGGCAGGCTTGCACCTGGCATGGGCACCGTAGCCAGCCCGTGCCCTTTAAGAGGTCCGGGGCTGGGAGGGGGGCAGATGAGTTTCCCTGGTGTTGGCCAGAGTGGCCACCAGGGAAAGCTGGGGAGGGCTAGCCTCCCACTAGTTCGAATTAAGGGGCTACACACCCCTTAATTCGAACTAGCTAGTTCGAACTAGGCTTAATCCTCGTAAAATGCCATTTTTGCGGAAGCGGCTCTTGCAGCAGAAGGAGCTGTCTACACTGCCCTTTCTTGCACAAGAAAACCCCTCTTGCACAATGCTGTTATTCCTGAAAATAATCAGTGTAGTGGCATTGCACAAGAGGGTTTCTCTTACACAAGAAGGGGCAGTGTAGACAGCGCCTTCTGGCGCAAGAGTGTTTTTCATAAAAATGGCGGCTCATTAGGTATGCAAATGAGGCTCAGTGATATTCCATGCTTAGTCTCATTTGCATATCTCTGGCACAAGATTGCACCAGTGTAGACATAGCTCTTGAGATTTGCCTAGGAAAGGGTTATACATTTGAGCCTTGCATGTATATAAGGAAGTCTACAATAACAGAAATCACTGTGTTGGCTAACATGAAATTGTTCCAACTGCTTTATCTCAAAATAAAGCTTATTTTTAAACCATTTTTAATTTTAGTGTGACACTGAGAATTTATTGAAGAAGACAGCTATCATATTTTGTAATCAGATATTCCGTTGCTGTAGGATGTCTTGACCCTATACCATGAAAATACGTGGCCTGTTTATAACAGCTCAGGAATCTTATTAGTCGGAATGTCTTGGAATTTACTTGTTACACTTGCACTTTTTTGCCTTAGGAAGGTAAAAAATAGCTAATTTTGTTCATAGAATCAGGTTCCATTATCAAAGAACTGAAATGTCATGTTGAGGCAGGATGCCTCATACTATTATTTTGGATGTAGAAATAGCACCCCATAGCATGGAAGAAAACTTCATGGTGGGGAGGAGGAGAGGAAAAATACACGGGCTAAATAGAATTTCAAGCTAAATACAAATAGTAGAACCTACATAAGCTGCTAAAATATCCCTGTGTCATGAATAATTTTTGTGTCTAGTTTGTGCACATGCAGAGATGAAAAGTGAAGTGTAGTAAGTTTTGTTTAAATGAAATGAAAATGCAGCTTGTCCCAAGCTAACAAAATATTAATTCATGTAGCCTAGCTTAATGTGCTGAGCATGTTGTGGCATTGTACCAATCTCAAACACAGTGAAGATTATTCTCTTCTCTTGGTGGAGGAGGAAACTGTTAGTTTGGACAAAGATTCCTGTTGTTGATTGCTGGAGATTGACTGACTGATTCAGCCTCCATTGTAGCCTGTGCATTCCCATGGCAGACAGTGTATTTACTGTATTCATAGTGTGTTCCTTAAAAATCATAATCAACTGGATTTTAGTTGCTGATAGATCATAAACTATATGTATAAAGTCAAGGCATGAGTGCATTGCACAGGAGTTGTTCAGACTCTGAGAAATCAATACGTCTCTTACTCGTACACAGTGGGACTGTTGTTGGCCAGACCTGCCCTGAAGATAGTCAGGGTTGAGCAGTAGGGGTAAAAAGTTGTCTAACTACTGTGCGATTGTGATTCATTGAGCCTCAGAATAAAGGGTGGTAAACTCATGCATATAAACTTCCTCTTCCCTCCGCCGCACCTCTCTGGATCCTAATGGACCTTTCTTTCCTCGAAGGTTTGGGGCATCTATTGAAGCTGTAGGTTGAAGTAGTTCCCATGAAGCAGACTCTGGGGAAAATACAGAGAAGTCATAGAATCCTAGGGTTGGAAGAGATCTCTGGAGGTCATTGAGTCCAGCACCTGCTAAAAGCAGGATCAATCTGAACTAAATCATCCCAGCCAGGGTATGGAACCCAGTCCTTGGATTACAAGACTCACTCAGAGTCCCACCCGAAAACATGACCTGATGCATGGAGAGATTAGATTTGTAGGCTTAGAGGGGGGTCACATTGGGAGTGAATTTCCTCCAGTTGCATTGAAGGGGGAGGAAAGACTTCTCACCTGTAGGACTCTGATTCCTAGCTGACAACTCCCTCTGGACTACAGCAGTGCTCTATGGACTAGGAGGCTGTGCTAGCTGTCGGGCTCTGACAGAGTTCACTGCCTACAAAGAAGGTGAGTTAGCACATGGTGCACAGAGAGTTTTCCTCTTACAGTTTGTCACCAAAAGAGTTATAGTAGATGCCGGGTATATTTTATGTGTGGGGATTATCCTGCCAAATGTACCTAAGAATAAGCAGTAGTTTACTGTTGATTGTACAAGTGGCTTTTAACAGTGCAGATTTACTTTAGAAAGGATGAGGAACGCTTTGTAGATGTATCCTTATACAGGCCTCACTGCAAATCAGTGTCATGGTCTTTTTCTTAGTGGCTCACTAAAGGATCACTGAACCACAAGTTACTTTCATTGTTGTTTGGGTTGACAAGTGTTGAGTCCAAAGGAAGGGAACATATGCTAGTACTTTCTCTCTTTAAAAAAGATAGGCAGAGACCAAAGGAGACCAGAGGTTTATATAAATGTTGGTCTATTGGACTGTTTATATCTCTGTTGGACTTAACATCTTAGTATTTTACTTCTCAATTTTAGAATCAAAACCAATAAAAAACAAATAGTGGTATGTGTTGACTTTTCGTTTTGTAAAATGTAAAAGAAGGGAAAACAGAGCTGTTGAAGTTTCAGTGATTTTTTTGTTTTAATAAAGTCATACATTCCTCCACTATGCTTTGTACCATCTTGATGGTACATGTTTAAATGATTTCAGCAAGGGTCAGTGGGCAAGAAGCCATCACTTGAAAATGCTTATTCCTTTAGAATTGTATCTGCTTTCCAGTACATTAGCACATTGTTGGACACAAATAGAGCATTTAGCTGCTTATCTCATACAAGGCTCTGAATGCATCCAGGGTGCCTGTTGTCGCTAGGAAACGGTATTGGCCAATCAGTTTCTGGGGCTTTGATGAAGTCCAGCTGGTTGGATAGAGAACATCTTGTCCTGAATGTTAAAAAGGGTATATCCACACAATGCAAAAGTCTTCTTTTAATTAACACAAAACAGAGGCAGTCCTAGACTGAATACATGGAAGATTGTGACTTTTCTCAATACATGTCATGTATATAAAAAAGTTTTATTAATGAAATTCATGGTCATCTCTAGCTGTGAGTAACCCATCAACTGTCCTTGGAATCAGACTTCAGCTACAATACTTAATTTTAAAAATATTTATGTGTGAACAGGAACACATCAGAATATACCTTTAAAGGAAAAATATAGCTTGAATATAAGTCCTATATGTTCTGCTCTATTTGGTATTTGCAATGACATCCGGAGTGGCAAATAACCTTTTCTTTTTATGGTAAGGCAAAAACCTTCTTTAGAAGAGATGTATCAGCTGTGTGATAACAATGACATGTTTTTTTTTTATTTATTGCCTTTGGGACAGAGAATAATTGATCTTCTTGATCAGAAGTGACATGGGTACTCAAACTGAAATATTAAATATCTGGTATGTAAAACTGCTTTTGAGTACTTGTTTCAACTGTTATGAAGCAAATAAACAACTTGAAGCAAATAAAAATCTCAACATTGCAAGAATTGAATTCAAAACATATAATAGGATGCCTTCTTTTAGATACAAGATATGGTTTTGTGCTTACCTGTTGGAGTGAAATATTTGCATTCAAAAGGCCTGAGTGCACATAGGTGGCCAATAGACAGGGAGAAGTAAACATTGCAGCTATAAAAGGCTATATGTAAAATATCTGAACATAATTTGCAATATCATGATTGTTATCCTCATGTTAAAAATGTAGGAACTAAGGATATGTCTAGACTATATGGCTCCATCAACGGAGCCATGTAAACTAGTTTACCCGGCATAGACAAAGAAGTGGGGATTTAAATAATTTAAATAATCTCCGCTTCATTAAAATAAACATGGCCGCTGCACTGTGCCGACTATCACCTGATCCTGCACAACGCGGCAGTCTAGACGCGGATCTGTCGGCTGGGGAAGCCTTTGTCGACCTATCCCTTATGCCTCATGAAACGAGGTATACAGGATCGGTCAGCAAAGGCTTCCCCAGCTAACGGATCCACGTCTAGACTGCCGCAGTGTGCAGGATCAGCTGATTGTTGGCACAGTGCGACAGCCATGTTTATTTTAATGAAGCAGGGATTATTTAAATTATTTAAATCCCCACTTCTTTGTCTATGCTGGGTAAACTAGTTTACATGGCTCCGTCGATGGAGCCATATAGTCTAGACATACCCTAATTGATAAAGACTGACAATAGAACTGTATGAGCCCCAGTTTATATAGCATTCCACAATCTTTGCTATCAGTTCAGTATGGAAGTTGCCAATTCATAAATTTCCTATTTGTATGAAGGCAAAACCCTGTTTATTTTCAAATAAGCCCTAATTCTCAACATTACCTTACAGATAAGGTGTAGTCATTACTAAAACAACTGAATCTTCGTGCAAACTGTCACAGAGCTAAAGCAGAGAAAATAAGTTTTGCAGAGCAGCAAGAGCTAAATTAACCTTATCCGGTAGGGTATTGCAGATCTTTCAGTGTAAAACAGCAGCAATGAGGCATGTGTAACATACAAAGAGCCAAGTCAGTGGCACCTTGGGGGACAATAGTGCTCTTCTGAATTCAGCTATTGTGCTTCACAAGAAGTGTAAAAGTGAGACAGACCAGATTTTAATAGGCACTTTTACTTAATAAAATGTGATATGCGTTAAAGATACATACTCCAGTTATCTAGCTACAGTTCTCTGTGTAATGTGAGTATATCCATCACTGCTGTATCTAATTGCAAGCAAATCTACATACAGAAAATGTTAAGTCAGTAAAACTCTCTGCTCTTTCCTTGGGTAACACTGTAAGTTTGTGTTGGGTAAGAATATTTGTCATGCTCTAGCTATTGGGTGGAAAGCTAATGTAAAAGCGCTGTCTCTCTCTTGTTTAGGACTAATACCCTACATCGCAGTCTGCTGCCACAAGAGAATTCATGCATAAAGGAAATTTTGTCTTGTAAGACTGAGCAATTTAGATATTAATTTACAACAGCGCAAAGACACTTTCTATTAACTGGGCGAATTAGTTGGTCCTGATCTGCTGTGCTTTGTCTGCTTTGTGCCATTTACTCTGACACAAAGCAGATATAAACCCAGTGGATCCTGCCACTTGAAGTGGATACTTTGCTGGTGTAGGATAGCTGTAGTAACTCTGCTCCACCCTTGTTCTGGCACGGAGCATAGAGGCACGGCCAGGGAAAAGGGGGGTTTCGAGAGCATATTGTTATGCCCCAGGTACTGGAATGGTCTCTGAGGCATCCTACCTGCTGTCACTTGCACCTGGAAATCAGCCCAGCCTGAGTCCAGTGACAAGACTGGCAGTGGAGGGGGCACAGGTGGCTTATCTCCTATAAACTGCATCATGCACCCTTCAGGAGGAGCAAAGGACCTGACCACTTTTAAAGGTATACTTTCTTGAATTTGTCACGCGGGACAGTCAGACTTTTCAAGATGTATTTTGATACAGACTATTTTGTCGTATTATTAATTTGACTTGTGGCATGACCTAAAGGCCTTGTTCAGGATTAGGCCCTTTGGTATAGGCACTGTACAAAGACACAGGAAGGAATATAGCTTAGCACCCAAATTTCAGATGAGATTTCTTGGATGTTCAGCTCCAGGGCAGCCCAACCATACAACTGCTCCGGGGCTGAGCATTCACAATCTATACTTCAAGGGAAGCCCCCATTTAGGGGCTGCGCCAGGGTTTCCAAACTCCTGGGCCAGCTGGCTCTCCATACTGCTATACTCTGGAGCAGGCAGCTTTGGGAGCCAGCTGGCTCAGGAGTCTGGAAGCCCAACAGGTACCCAGGTTCTGGGCAGTCTGCATGGTGGGGCTGCCCCAGGGCCTGGCAGCTGCTGAATGAAATTGATGTTCCCTTCAGTTCCACTGCTGACAAGTGTTCCAATTTGAGTAAGCAATTGTTAATGTTAAGAAGCATATTTTGTTCCAGAAACACCATGTGCCTGTGTGTCTGAAATGAATCTTTTTTTGATATCTCTGGTTTGGGATAAATTTTTTAAAGATTGGTCTTGTTCCAATTAGTTTAGGCATGATATCAAATTTCTGAATATCAGACTTTCTTACAAACTCGAAATCTCCAAGTGTTGGCCAGCTCTACTTTGATTATCATCCTGCAGAAGCACAAGTTCTTAAAACTTGAATTGTGGAATAATCTGCATGAACTGTTTGCAGTACAGGGTCTATGACATGCAGTTGGTTATACAGTTCTGCTTTCATTCAGTAGAGGGCATTGGCATATATACACAGTTACGAGGTCATTACTGTTCTTTAGATTTTTTTTGTTTTGCGTTTGATTTGATTTGCACCATTGTTGAAATATTAATCTGACTGTAATATATGGTGTAATAAATTCTGTATGATGAAATAGCTGATATGCATTTGGGGATACAGTGGAAAACACTGACACTGGTGAGCATAAAAACAATTCAAATCATAATGATTCCTCTGTTTACAAACACTTTTCTGCTGCATCATTTATATTCATCTGTTAGTGTGTAGGAATTAGGTATTTGAAAGTTGGCATTTATTCAGGCTATGTCTAGACTACAGGGTTTTTCTGGGATACCTCCAAAACTCCACCACATCAAGGGAACACGTCTGCTCTTCCACTTTTTTTTGTGGAAGAGCAGACGTGCTCTTTCGGAAGCCCTGTCTTCCTCCCACGAGGAAGAAGGGCTCTTCCAAAAGAGGTTTTTTTTCCGAAATTTGGCCCAGTATTAGATGGGCCAAATTTTAGAAAAGCCTCTTCTGAAAAAAATATTGGAAAAAGGTATGCAAATTGCATTCCTTTTTCAGATAAAGTCCTGTAGTGTAGACATAGCCTCAGCCTCTTAGTTCCTGCACTACTGTTTGTGTCCATTTGTACGGGACCTTTGGGAATTTGTATTTGGCACTTACTTCAGTACAGAAACTCTATATGAGGCACGATCTCCTAAATTTAAGCATTTATGTTTCATCTGAATCTAAGAAGTTTGCTATTAAAATATCTTTTCATAGTTACTTTCTCAATGTGTATGTGCTTATGTCTTTGCTCAGAGAAACAGGCCTCCCAAAATGAAGCATTCATGTAACTTCCATGAACTTCAACAGGAGTTGCTCAAATCTGGGAGAACATATACGCATATACATATATATAAATATTAAAATATACATATTTAGGGCAGTATACATTTTATGGTCTCAGGAGTGTGGGTAAAAGAGCAAGAAACATTGCTTTATGTACAATCTGGTTGTTTTTAAGTCTTAAGCCCTGCAAATTTTGAATATTTTCCAGCAATGTAATCTTGATCTTGAAGCTTTATTAGAAAGGTATTGAGAGAAAAATATTAGAAAATACTTCATTAGTAATTATTAAATGATAGTTTGATTTCCCCTGTTGAAGTATTACTAGATATATCCTGTTCATATATAAATAGATTCATAGAGTCCTGCTGATGTGGCCTCATTCTGTGAGGTGTTAAGAACTTCTGCGAGATGATACGTGCCTCCATCTCTAGTTGATTTTACATAGAGTTGAGGGCCATGCAGCACCGCAAACAATGGAGGCTGCTAAGCATCTCTTCCAATTATTAATAAAAATGGAGAATGTTCCTCAGTACATGGTAAATGCTCAGTGCCTTTCCAGAGTGGGTTCTTCAGCACTCAGTACCCACTATCTGCTTGCTTGTGTTATCCCTGTTCCGTACCATGTTTATTATGAGTTTCACATTTAGCACTTTCTGTTTAATTTCATTTGCCTCTAAAATGATTTAATAACAGAGGAACATTAAAAATAAATTACAGGTCTCTGCAAGTGCTTATCATAATTTATTAACAATCATTTTTCTCAATCATTGATCCATAATTACTAATGAAACCTTTATAATGTTCACTTGATTTTTAAAGTACTACATATAATAACCTGGAGAGTTGTAATAGCTGCTATGTATAACATCTTAATAACCTTTGGCCTTCCCCATTCCCTGCTTATTTTCTTTAAGTTCAACTGAGCTTCTGATTATCATTTTCATTTCAGAGAGGAGACTGGGTTGGTGGAATAAAATATAAATATGTATTCATCTATATACAATAAAGAGCTATATAAAAGTGGATATTCTGTCAGTAACAATATACTTCATGTGGTTGCTTTGCATTTGTGGACCATTGTAGAAAATTCTTCAAGGCTCATCATGAAAATGAAATTAACAAGGCTCTGTTGAACAGCACTCTGAACTCTGATCACATTAATATTTCATGATTTAAGCACCACACACACTTGTGTGTGGAAAAGAGCTGCACATGAATGAGTGGGGACTCCTTACATGTGGTGATCAGTTGAAGGCTAATAGCTTTCATCAGTGATGGATAGCTTAGACAGGTCATGAGCCACTTAAGCACAGGGCAGATGCGAGTTCTACTCTAAAGCTATCAATGTGATAGTTTTTATATTGATGCCAGAGAGATGGATGCTACTTGGTAGTGGTGGTGAGCACTAACCCTCAGTTGTTTTCAGTACTAGTTTTCCTTGGTTAGCCCTCTCCTTTTGCTTTGTTTTGCTCTCTCTCAGGTTCCACACTGCCATTGTAAATTCGCCTCCCACTTCCTGCCTAAATTGAGGCTGAGGTCTTGAAACCCTGGCCCCTCTTGTGGATGCTGAACTGTTTCATTGTCTTCACCAGATCAGTTTTACAGAACCACAATACAAATATAAAATAGTTTAGTAACATATAGGTGCTTAGCCCCACAATATTCTTCCAGATCTGTTTTGGGAGAGGAGGTGTTTCAGTTTCACCTGCTTCCTAACACCAAGCAATCTTTTAGTTTCCAGTGTGAACTTACTTTTATGTATGTGAAATGAATGTTATTTTAATGTTGTTGTGGTTTGTAACACACATCCCATTTGTTCAGTGAAGATTAAGAAAATCCCTGCTGGCAGACAATCAGTGCACTGACTGACCACGTGATGGCATCACGCTGATGTATGGGAACTGTGTCCACTTCCCCAGCAAGACTGTTCTACGTCTGCGTGTTATTCCAGAGTAATAAAGAATGAGAAGAGCGATTAATATGCTTCAGTAAATGAAATGAAAGCCAGAGCTGTAGCTTCATAGCTCGTTCCCTCCCTCTGATGTATTGCTTAGCATCCATCCCTTAAGTTCTACAGGCTGGTAGCTCTAGCAAGCATGTGGCCAGGTTAATGTGACCATGAAGAACTTTGGCAGTTCTTTACTTGTTGACATATGGCTTTGTTCTTCTCAAGGCAGCGTTGAAAACTCCCTCCTCAGCACTCCAGGTGGGATTTAAGTGCTTGATTAAAGGAATAATAAGACTTCATCAAAACAAAATAACGTATCTGATATGGGAGAGGGTTTTTTAAATTAAGGATTCTTGTTTATTTGCTCTTTTCAAGCAAATATTGTTAAATCTTCAGTTGACACATCCAATGATCATTCAGAGGTGGAGGGCCTATCAAGAGCTGCATGGCAATATTACGTAAACATTTCATGTAAAGGGAGGACACTTGGCAATTATTCCTGCCACATCGTAGGTGACGTAGATATGTACATACATCAAACATTAGCTAGCTACTAAAGAGATGACACGTTAGGGTGGTTAGGGTGCTCAAACAATGTTCATAGTAGGGGTGCTGAGAGCCATTGAACCAAGTTTAGAGTATAAGAGCTAGTCCCAGCTGCTGCGTATTATTGTAGCTCAGTTGACATTAACAGAGCTAGGGTATTTTACAGTAGCTAAGGGTATGTCTACACTACCCCGCTAGTTCGAACTAGCGGGGTAATGTAGGCATACCGCACTTGCTAATGAAGCCCGGGAGGTGTACCGGTAGTTCGGAATAGGCACCCTAGTCCGAACTACCTAGTTCGAGCCCCGTGTAGCCGCGCTACACGGGGTTCGAAGCAGCGGGGATTTAAAAATGGCGGCTCCCCGCTTATGCTAATGAAGCCCGGGAAATTCAAATCCCGGGCTTCATTAGCAAGTGCGGTATGCCTACATTACCCTCCTAGTTCGAACTAGGAGGGTAGTGTAGACATACCCTTGGGATCTGACTCCCAAAATGATTGTTTGCTTTCTGATTGGCACTTGATAGTCAGGAGTGGCCTGAGGCCGGCTGCGGCAGCTGGCGCCCTAGGCAGAAGTGCTATCAGCGCCCCCGCCTACACAGCCGTCAATGGCCATGACGCAATCACGGGGCACCGGGGCCAGCGGCACCCTAGGCAACTGCCTAGTTTGCCTAGGCTCACAGGCCGCCCCTGTTGATAGTCAATATGAAATGGGTTGAAGGTCTCACACCAGCTTCTAGTGGACAGTTCTTACTTCAACAGTTATCTTAGTAATGGCAACAGGAAGTAATAGGCCCCTTTGCTCTCAATCTCAGCAGAGAGGCTAAAAACCTGAATAGGGCATGAAAACAGAGCCAGCAGAGGTAGGGGCTTTCAGTCAGGACTGATGCTTATTGGCAGGATACAGCAGGGAATATGAGGCTGCTGCTGTTACCCTTGATGTAGCTGTTCTGTTGATAAGTTTTATTTCCCATGACTATTATTCCTGCAATTCTTATATGCTCTAGATTACCTTCCCAGGAGTTTAAAAACCCCTTAAAAGTACCATTCTTTTTTCTCTCAATGTTTTTTAACTGCTGTTTCATATTTTGGAATGTTTTGATAGAAAAATTACATGCTCTCAACAAGAAGTTGTTCCATTGCTTTGACCAGCTCAACAACTTCCTTTTTGAAACTTTCAGCCACCTTAACTTGACTGAGGATACATCTACACAGCAGTATTACTTCGGACTAACTAACGCATGTCTATAAATATTGTCAAACTGGAGGACTTCTTACTCCAACTCATGGTAACTCTCATTTCATGAGGAATTAGGAAAGTCAAAGGGAGAGTGTTCTTCCTTCAACTTCCTTCTGTGTAGACAGCGCCAAAAGCTGAATTAAGCTATTTCTACTTCAGCTACACAATTGATGTAGCTCAAGTTGCGTAGCTTGATTTGACTTTTCTCTGCCGTGTAGATGTGCCCTGACTGTGGTTGTCTTCAGCTCAGCAGTAGAGGCTGCTGCTTTTACAAACAGAGTTCCTGGGTTTGATTATGGTTGCCACTGCTGACCCATCCTTATGTTCCATTTGCAGTAGACCCTCTTGGTGTGTCTAGACTGCAGGGTTTTATCGGAAAAATGGCCGTTTCTCAAAAAAAACTGCACTTACATCCACACTGATATTGCGTTCTTTCAAAACAAAATTGAAAGAATGCAGGGGTTTTTCCGACATTGGTAAACCTCATTCTATGAGGAAGAATGCCTTTTCTGAAAGAGCTCTTTCGGAAAAAGGCATGTGTGGACGCAGAAGAGGGTGTTTTTTTGAAAGAAGAGGCCTCCAGGAAAATGCAAAGGTGCCCTGGTGGCCACTCCATCCATAGTAATCACAGCTTACATGCAAGAGAGCATCCAATGAGTGTGGACACTATCTTTCAAAAAAGCAGATCTTTTTCTATGCGCTTTTGAAGCGTGGACACTCTCTTTCAGAAGAAGTTTTTTCGAAAATAGCCTTCAGTCTAGACGTACCCTCACAGTTACAGACACCTCAGGAATGGAAGTTGTTGGGTACTGTGAACAAAACAATATAGTTCTTTCAAAAGTTTACAACTGAACACTGAGTTAATAAAGCTGTGAAAATTTATTAAGCAGAAGAAAAATGCTGCTTGTAACCATCTCAATTTAAATGAAACAAGCACAGAAAATTTCCTAACCTTGTTAATTTTTTTAAACTTACATTTTTTATTTTGTAAGTAGTTTAACTGATTTTGTTTTTGCATCTGTTGCTGCCTGATAGTGTACTTCTGGTTTCAAACAAGGTGTGTGGTTGACTGGTCAGTTGTGTTTCTGCTATTCCTAACTCTGATATACTACTGTACTGAGAAATGGTTAAAAAGTCACAGCATCAAACCTAATGGTCCACTAGTGATGTGCTGTGCACCAGGTTTTGAGCTTGGCTCTCAGCACCTGTGCTGGCTGAGGCTGAGTTCATCTGGAGAGAAAATATGTTTAATTGATGAAACAAGCACTTTGTCCTGTTCTTAATTGAACATCTCCAAGTGACCCACCATGAGTGGCATTGAAGTGTTTTGAAACATGGTATGTCTAATCTCCCTTCTCTAGAAGGACAGCCTGCATAACTGAGTTCTTTGAAGGGAAAGATTCTTTTGGAAAAACTGAATGTCTCTTGGTGTCTGCATTATTTCTATGTAATTTGTTCTATGTATATAGTATGTTTCTCAGAATCCAAGCAAGATGCTTTTTCCTTTGAAAAACACTTATGTGCTGCTGGCTTATCTACATTTCTGTGATTCCTATGTCAATATTTTTTTCTGATTGCAAGTGACTCAATATTCGGTGGGCAGTTGCATTAGTCATTTGAATGCTGGACTGTTCACTCAGATACCCTACATAAGCCTTTCTCACAATGCAATACTATGTACCAGGAACAAATTCCTGTTTTTCAGCTCATCTCTGCTAGAAGCCCTGGCATTAGAAGCTGTTTTGCTGAATGATAGTGAGTGGGGGCAATACTATGGCAACTGGGAACTGCAGCAAGGATGTGCTAGATTTTTCTTTTGTTCCTGAAATAAACAATCCTACCTAGGAACACAGGACTGAAAATGTCAAAAGTTTTGCCCCAAAATCATCAGAAATGACTTGATCATCATTTTAAATTTTAAGAGGAATGTAAGAAAATATCCTTTGAATTGAAATGCTCTTGAGGATATAAGGCTGCATTGGTTAAATAAATGTTTGTACAACCTTTCAATTTCAGTTGGCAAAAAAAAACAAACAACCTCCCCCCCCAAAAAAACCCCCAAACATACAAAAAACAACAACAACAACAAACCCAGTTTGCTTTCTCATTTTGGAATAAATGTTGTTTCAGTTGAAAAAGTGATGGTTGATAGGGTAATACACTGCTTCCTTTGACTGACACAACAATAAAAATAACATTTTCACACACATGGGATGTTAAGGGGCCACAGTTGGCTCCCTGGGAGCTGGTGCGTGTGGGGAGCTGGCTTTTAAGCTGGTTCCTGGCATGTACCAGCTAAGGATGTTAAATAGGAGCCGAAGGTCAGCTTAATGCAGCGCTGCCAGTTTGAAATGCTGTGGCGGCGTGTCAAAGGGGCAGTGCCGCACAGCTGATCCAGGGCTAAGCTGTGCTGTGCTGCCCTTTTGAAACACTGCCTCAGCGTTTCAAAGGGGCAGCACCACACGGAGCTAACTTTGGACTCCATGCAGTTTCTTTCGAAAAAGGGTGGTTTTTTTTCAAAAGAACCCCATCTAGACTGTGGTTTCTTTTTTGAAAAACCCTTTTTAGAAAAAGCGCTCTCATGCAATTATGCAAATGAAGCACGAGATTTGTAAATTTGAATTTTCGATCAGCCTCATTTACATTCCTCTTTCGAGGGAAGAATGTAGTTTAGATGTGCCCTTAGTGTTCAATTGATCAGCAAATCTCTGAAAAATATTTTTCATAGCACCAATAAACTAATCCAGTGATAAAGAGGAATGGTATTTCCTCTAGAGAATATTTTGTTTCATAGAGATTTTTTATAAGGACACTGATTATTTTTAGTGACACGGAGTTTGTGTGCTGGCTTCTGCTAGGTGAGTGTCTGAGAGAAGCCACCTGCTGTGAGACAGGGAAAGCTGGCCTGGTCTGTTATCTCCCCTCTGCCCTGCTCAACAGAGATCGGGTATGGGGGAAGTGTGAGTATGTGTGTGTGTGTGTGTGTGTGTGTGAGAGAGAGAGAGAGTGAGAGAGAGAGAGCAGAAGCACTGAAATCTTAGAAACAGGGCACTGTCTCTTAAGTCAGGCACGCCTCCGAGTCACATGCCATCCATGCTTCAGATTGGGGTTGCTCCACAGTGTGTCTTCCTCTCCCCAACCCCTGCTTTGCAGAGATGGAGTACAGAGGCAGAGGGGCACCCTGACTTCAGCACTTCCCTCTTCCTTCCACCCTCCTCCCCAATCTGCACAGCTAGCAGGAGAATCCTGGGTGCAGCTTGGCTGCAGGATTGAGCAAATGGGAGGAGGGGGAGCTGAACACACTCTGCCGACTGTAAACATATACACTCTGCTAATCAGCTGGATGGGCCAGAGACAAATGCTTGGTGGGCCCCGGGCCTGATTTTGCCCACCCCTGAGTTAGATAATGGCATAGAGAGAACATTTCTAAAGTCTATGGACAACACCAAGCTGGGGGAGGAGTTGCAAGTGCTTTGGAGGACAAAATTAAAATTCAAAATGATCTGGCCAAATAAGAGAAATAGCCTGAAGCAAACAGGATGAAATTCAATAAGGACAAATACAAAGCCACCTGAGTTTGGAAGGAACAATCAATTGCACAGATACACAGTGAGACATGACTGCCTCAGGAGTACCATGGAAAGGGATCTGGGGATCATAGTGGATCACAAGCTAAACATGAGCCAATAATGTAGCATTGTTACCACTTCCCGTCCACATTTTTCTGGGATGTATTGGCAGGAGTGTTATAAGCAAGGCATGAAAAGTAATTTTTTCACTCCACATTGATTTAGGCCTCAGCTGGAGTATTGTGTCTACTGTCTAGTTCTGGGCACTGTATTTCAGGAAAGACGATGACAAATTGGATACAAGCCAGAGAAGAGCAACAAAATGATTAAAGGTCTAGAAAACATGACCTGTGACTTGATTTGAAAGTGACTGATGCGTCATGGAGTCCAACTGGGGAGGAAGTTGACAAAGGTATAAAGCCAGGAAACTGGTAGCAGAAAGGGGCTGCAGCATGGCAGCTAATAATCTCTCTCTGGACTTAGGCAGGGAAAAGGAGGAAACTTGGGGAGAAAGAGAAATCCTGGGATCCTGGCCAGGAAGGTGGAGATCAGAGTCAGTTGGAGGTAGAGTAGGGACAGTGAGGATAGAGTCTATGCAGACTTTGGTTTCTGGTTGTAAGTTCCCTGGCAGGAACCCCGAAGAGCAGGAGGGCTTAGGTTCCTCTGTGGGTCAATGGGAAGTAGCACAAGATGGTTGCAGACACACCAACCAAAAAGCTGGTCTGGAGAGGGTTTTTTTTGCCCTGAAATATAGGATGTTTGACTACATGAGAACTGATTCCCCAGATACAGCCACAAGGAGGTGCCTCAGCAGCATGAGAAATGCCCTACCCATGTGATGTAGGCTTGGACTTTAACAGGGTTCAAAAAAGATCTAGATAGATTCATGGAGGTTAGGTCTGTCAACGGCTATTAGCCAGGATTGGTAGGAATGGTGTCTCTGGTCTCTTGTTTGTCTGGAGGTGGATGACAGGAGAGGGATCCCATAAGGATTACCTGTTGTGTTCCTTCCCTCTGCTGCATCTGGTATTGGCCACTTTCAGCAGAAAGGTTACTGGGCTGGATAGACTATTGGTCTGACCCAGTATGGCCATTCTTATGTTCTTACTCATTTTCAGTTTTTAGATTTTAATTGTGCCACTCATTGCAGCTTACCAATCTCCAAATTCAGTTGACATGGAGTCTAATTGCCTTATGCTGTTGAGTTATGGGAATCCATGCCTTATTAAGACGAATTCAGATAATTTGTCTTTACTTATATGAAGTGTTCCTCTCTTGGTAAGTCATAGAGACAGGGTATCTTCTCCTCTAGATGGATTTTCTGTTTTATGCATCATAATGTTACCTAATGAATACTGTACTGTAATTGAGGAAATCCCTTGACTATGCATATGAGCAGGGCTCGACAAATTAGTCAATCTACTCGCCCAGGGTGAGTAGATTTTAAGCTGGCACAGCGCCGCAGCATGATCGGCGCATGCACAGTGCAGTCTGCACATGCGCTGCGTACCAAACCACGCGGCTGGCGAGCAGGGCTCACCACCGCTTGTCAAGCTCTGCATATGGGGCTTTATTTTTTATTCAAAAAGTGTTGTTGAGGTTTAAATTCTCCCTGAGTAGATTGTCCTATGACACCACTCTTTACATACTAAGTAGTACTGAAAGAATGTTTCATTTGCACTCTTCTTTAAATCTAGTGGTCTTTAGTAAATACCTACTGCTGCAGTTTGTGTTTCCTTTTGGGTGTATCTGTGCATAGAATTATACCATCATACATAGTTCTGATCTCTTGCTTGGTGGCATAGATTTTTTTTCATGTTACATTACCCCTTCTTCTTTATCCCTTTCTAACATTACAATCAGTCTCATCTTTAAACATTAAAGTCATTAGCTAAAAGAAATATAAATATCTCTAAGGATGTGTCTCCTGGAAGATCTTAAGCATTGATTAAACATACAGCTTTAAAATTATGTGTATGGATAATTTAGCTCTTTGCTGCTTGTAGTGTGCTTGGCTTTCCGGAGGGGTTCCTCCTCCTCCGCGTCAGTGGGCAGCCACTCCGTCTCACTGCCTGGTCCCTTTAGCTAAGCCCAAGTCTGTGCTGGGCCTTCCTTCAGCCGGCCGGCACACCAAAGAGTCCACTTAGCTATCTGTATATACAGACCCTACCCTGGTGCAGGGGGGCGATGAGTCCACTGCGTCCTGGTTGGGGATAGGCCAAGCCCTGATTCAGTGCGTGGAAACAGGCAGACAGAATCAGTTATAAATGGGCCAGGCCTTTGGTTCAGGGTGTGGCAGCCAACAAACCCCATCAGTTATAAATGGGCCAGGTCCTTGGTTCAGGGCATGGCAACAGAAAACACAGTTTAGCTATACAAGAGGCCAGACCCTTGGTTCAGGGTGTGGCAATAGCAGACACAGTTTAGTTATACAGGAGGCCCGGTCCTTGGTTCAGGGTGGACAGCAACAAACACAATTAGGGGCTCCTTGTTCAGGAGGGGTACAGGCTGATTGCCTGTGGCGGTGGCGAGGGGCAAGACTGCCACCCGGTATGTGGGTGGCGGGGGGGGGGCACAGGCCCACCCGCTTCAGTGTGCCCCAGACCCGGACCCGGACCCGGACCCTAAGAGCAGCAAGACAGGCTGCTACGGACTCAGCGGGGGCTCCAGCCTAAATTGCGCTGGCCTTGGTGCCTTTAACAGCCTCCGCTAATTCCCTGGGCCACTTCTGTACTTCCCCTTAGCCGGCATCTGGAGTTCCAGCGGTGCAGGAAGGGAGTCCAGGGTAGGTTCATCGTCCTGGGGGTCCGGCTCAGTCCTCAGCAGCTTGCAGGTGTGCCGGGCTCAGCTGGATTCCTGGGGCAGGTGGCATCGGGCAACTGGACGAAGCCTCTGGGGCAGGCTCTGTTGGGGCCTCAGGCCAAGGCCCTGGTCTTGGCAGCGGCTTCTCGCGGTGCCTGGGCAGGGGTTGGAGCACAGTGTCAGGCTGGGCCTCTGGATCGTGGGCAGGGTCTGCGAAGGTAGGCGGGCTGGGCCAGGCCTCCGCCTCCCCTGCAGGGAGCAGGTAGTTGGCCTCTGGCTCCAGGAAGGTAGGCGGTCCTGGCCAGGCCTCCGCCTCCGCCTCTGCCTCTGCCTCTGCCTCTGCCTCTGCCTCTGCCTCCCAGGTCGGGAGCCCTGAGTAAGCCTCTGGTCCCTCTGCCGGCCCAGTCCTGACTGAGGCTGCTGGCTGGGCTTTTATAGCTCTAGCTCCACCCTCTGGCTTCCAGTCAGGTGGTGGGGTGGGCTCAGCCTCAGGGTGGCTGGAGGGGTTCCTCCTCCTCCACGTCAGTGGACGGCCATGCCGCCCCACTACGCTGCTCTTAAAATTACTCCCCTCAAAGACAACTTTTCACCATATAATGTTCAAATTATCAAATTAATCAGCTGTGGTAAATTAGTAGATTATTAGCTGGTTATTGATCTTGGACTGTGTAAATCTGCAGGCATGGATAATTCATGAATTCAAGTATTTCAGTATAGACCACCCTGTTCCCCCACACAGATTTTGCTTTATTCTTTGGAAGCTGAGCTTTCATTTAATCAAAACACCCAATATTTCCTAGTCCTTCTGTTTTATGAATATAAGCTTCACGGTGCTAAGTCTTTAGCCTGAGCAACTGACATAATAGCACCAAAAGAAATATGAACTCCCCCACCCCTCCACAGACTGATCTCAGTGGGCTGCTAGATTTGAAGCTGAATTCCAAACACTTAAATGCAACTTCATTAATCATTTCTTCACAGCATGCTGTGCTAGAAGTATCAGGTATATGAAGTGTGGTGGATGTATGCACACTTGCCAGAACTAAGGACATTCTTAGCAATGAAGCAGCACGCACTCAACATTCAACATTCAACTAGACAAATCCTATAAAATACTATTTGTCCAGTGTGCCTTTGATAAACCATATGACAGACAGAAGTAGAGGGAAAGGTACTCACAAACACAAGTGAAAAGGAAAGGTTTAATCCTAAAGAGGAAAGGTGATTCAGTATATCAAAAGGAATCAGGGAAAGAGTCCAAGTTAGATTTGGCAACATAAATAGAAGTGAGATCTAACTACTTAACAATAGAGCGGAGGGGATAGAGAGGAGATCAAGACAGGAGAGGCAGAATGAATTATACTAGCTGGCTATATTGTTAGGCCAGCAATGTAGTGGGAACTAGTCTGTTGATAATCATGGAGGAAATCATGTTCTGAAATGAATGAGAAACAAGTGGAAGGGAAAGTGTATAGACTGTTCAGGAAGAAGAGGCAGGGGAGAAAAGGAGGAGGAGTTGCACTATATGTAAGAGCACTATGATTGCTCTGAACTCCAGTATAAAGAGGGATAAAAACCTGTTGCGAGTTTATGGGTTAAGTTTAGAGGTGCAAACAACAGTGATGTTGTGGTTGGTGTCTACTACAGGCCACCGCATCAGGTGGATGAGGTAGATGAGGCTTTCTTCGGACAACTGAGAGAAGGTTCCAGATCGCAGGCCCTGGTTCTCATGGGGGACTTTAATCACCCTGACATCTGTTGGGAGACCAATACAGCAGTACACAGGCAATCCAGGAAGTTTTTGGAGAATGTTGGGGATAACTTCTTGGTACATGTGCTGCAGGATCTGACCAGGGGCCATGGGCAGCTTGACCTTCTGCTCACACACAGGGAGGAACTAATACAGGAAGTAGAAGTGGGTGACAACCTGGGCAGCAGTGATCATGAGATGGTAGATTTCAGGATCCTGACCAAAGGAAGAAAGTAGAGTGGTAAAATACACACCTTGGACTTTAGAAAAGCAGATTTTGACTCCCTCAGAGACCTGATGGGCAGAATCTCCTGGGATGATAACATGAAGGGGAAAGGAGCCCAGGAGAGCTGGTAGTATTTTAAAGAAGCCTCATTGAAGGCACAGAAAGAAACCATCCTTATGCGTAGCAAGAGACGCAAACATGGTAGGAGACCGGATTGGCTTACCTGGATGTGGGGATGGATTGCACCCTTAGCAAGTTTGCAGATGACACTAAGCTAGGGGGAGAGGTAGATACGCTTAAGGGCAGAGATAGGGTCCAGAGTAACTTAGACAAATTGGAGGATTGGGCCACAAGAAATCCGATGAGGTTCAACAAGGACAAGTGTAGAGTCCTGCACTTGGGATGGAAGAATCCCAAGCATTGTTACTGGCTGGGGACCAACCAGCCAAGTAGTAGTTCTGTAGAAAAGTAGCTGGGGTTACAGTGGATGAGAAGCTGGATATGAGTCAACAGTGTGCCCTTGTAGCCAAGAAGGCTAATGGCATATTAGGTTGCATTAAGAGGAGCATTGCCAGCAGATCCAGAGATGTGATTATTTCCCTATATTTGGCTCTGGTGAGGCCACATCTGGAGTATTGTGTCCAGTTCTGGGCCCCCCACTACAAAAGGATGTGGACACATTGGAGAGGGTCCAGCGGGTGGCAACCAAAATGATCAGGAGGCTGGAGCACATGACCTATGAGGCAAGGCTGAGGGAGTTGGGTCTGTTTAGTCTGCAGAAGTGAAGAGTGAGGGGGGATTTGATAGCAGCCTTCAACTTCCTGAAAGGAGGTTCCAAAGAGGATAGAGAAAGGCTGTTCTCAGTAGTGACAGATGGCAGAACAAGGAGCAATGGTCTCAAGTTGTGGTGGGAGAAGTCCAGGTTGGATATTAGGAAAAAGCTATTTCACTAGGAGGGGGGTGAAGCACTGGAATGGGTTACCTAGGGAAGTAGTGGAGTCTCCATTCCTAGAGATGTTTAAGTCTTAGCTTGACAAAGCCCTGGCTGGGTTGATTTAGTTGGGATTGGTCCTGCCTAGAGCAGGGGACTGGACTTGATGACCTTCTGAGGTCTCTTCCAGCTCTATGGTTCTATGATTCTATGAAAGTGGAAGTTGGTGGTATGCTTCTGTTACCGGGAGCAGAATATTAGTCTGCCTCCAGAACATAGATTCCCTAAGGTTTAGAGCCAAACCCCAGACTGCCAACTTCCTGGAGCTCTGGGCAAATTGGTTACAAATCCAAACTTCACAGCTCAGACTTATCTTCAGCAATAGGATGGCAATCCAAGAAGGAAGAACAGTAGTGCTTAAGTGAACAGTACAGGTTGAACCTCTTCAGTACGGCACCTTCTGGACCTGACCAGTGCTGAACCAGAGAATTTGCCAAACCATGATGGGAGATCAGTATTATCTAGCAGCATTAGCATACTTCCCCTGCTTACGGGAAGTATTTAAGAAGCCATTTAAGGGTAAATTAGAGCTAAATAACAATACAGAACACTGAGAGCCAAGACTGGTGGTTGTAAACAAACTTTATGGGACCGCAGGAAACTTGGCCACACCCATGAGAAGTGGAAATCTGGGTAACTACAGTCATGGTGGACCACAGATGTGCTGGACCAGAGTGTGCTGGACTAAAGAGGTTCAATCAGTACAGTAAAACTCCATTAGTCCGGCATCCAGTGCTCCGGGACTCCTGATGGTCCGGCACCATCAGGAACCCTGAAGTGCTGGGGCAGCCGGACAGGCTTCCCCCATTCAGCTGCTGCTGAAACTGACCAGAAGCTGAATCTGGAAAGCCGGGAGCAGAGCAGCTGGGGTGCTGCCGGGTTGGTCCCGCAGCGCCAAAGGAAGGCGCTGCGGGACCAACCCGGTAGGACCCCAGCTGCTCTGCCCCAGGGGTCCCGGAGTCAGCCGCTGCTGAAACAGATCAGCGGCTGATTCCAGGAAGCCCCGGGCAGAGCAGCTGGGGTCCTGCCGGGTTGGTCCCGCAGCTCCTTCCTTTGGCGCTGCGGGACCAACCCGGCAGCACTCCAGCTGCTCTGCCCCAGGCATCCCCAAGAGCAGCTGGGGTGCTGCCAGGTTGGTCCCGCAGCCCCGAGGGGCAGCGCTACGGGACCAACCAGGCAGTACCCCAGCTGCTCTGTCCCAGGCGTCCCCAAGATCAGCTGGAGTGCTGCTGGGTTGGTGCCGTAGGGCCGCCCCTTGCCGCTGCGGGACCAACCTGGCAGCACCCCAGCTGCTCTATTGCAGGCATCCCCGATTCAGCTGCTGCTGAAACTGACCAGCAGCAGCTGAATCAGGGACGCCTGGGGCAGAGCCGGACTATCGTAAGGGGGGATCTGGGGTGGCATCCCCTTCCACCCCTCTCCAGACCCCTCATAGCCCCCCCTTCTGATAGTCCGGCATATCTGATAATCCAGCACCCCCTGGGTCCTAAAGGTGTCGGATTATCGGAAGTTTACTGTACATACATTTTAGGATGAAGATAAAGAATAATTTGTACATTCCATAAATAGTCATGTATTAGCTGATTAATTGAAAAGGAAATGTGATATGAAAAAGTGCAAGGGAAAGAATGATTACAAAATATTAGGACTTCCAAGCTAACATATAATCTGAATGGAATGTGATTGTGGAGTAGGAGACATAAGTCAATTAAAAAGTGAAAACTTATGGTGTCTTGTATTCAGAACCAAACAGTGAAAATAGAAAGATCAGGAAGTATTAGAGGTGGGAGAAAGTGATGGTATCCAAGGCTGAAGCTAGAAATGAAATGTCCAAGATGGAGAAGATGGATGGAGAACATGGCCAAGAACAAGATTTGAGATGTTGGAAATATGAAAAGCCACCTTCAGAAATAGAAAGGAGAGCAGATAGAAGCAGAATTGAAAAGAGATTGTGGGAGATGCTACTTGCTAAAGACATATGAAGATCAATAGTTGTGAAAGCCTCATTGACATGAATTAGGTCGGGAGAATGACAGACATTTGATCAGAAACCGAGGTAGGTCAACATGAAATCTGGAATAAAAATATTTCATTAGATCTATTATATACATTATTGCCCTTCAGAAATGATGACAATAGTGTTCATGTTGCTATCAGCTATTATACAGCAGTAGTTTGGCAGTGTGGTTTGTGTTCTGTATAATGAACCATCAGTGAAGAAGGCAATAGAGTTGAATTAATAAATGTTACTTATTAATGAGCAAAACCCTGAGGAGAAGTCACTTAAAATATTCTGCCTTTTGGCTGTGGATCTGAAGATGTGAAAAGCTTTGATTGATGAAACCTCACAATGTGAGGTTGGTAGATGCTGTTGTAAAAGTTTTAGATGAACCAGTACTGGAGTCCAATGGTCAGAAAAGAAGACTGGGGGTCAGGAGCCTGGATTCTCTTCTCATCAATACTAGGGAATCATTGTGTGATTTTGAGCACATCCCTTAAATTCACAATTTGTTTTCCATTTTACAGATAAGCAAACTATCACCTTTTGGAAAGCATGTTGCCATCTACAAATGAAAAGCACCAATTATGTGCAAAGTATTGTTAATATTTTATATATGTGTGAAGTACAGAGAAGTTGTGATTTACTCAAGGTCACACAGGGTAAGTCTACACAGCAGTGTTATTTCGGAATAACATTAGTCCGCGTCCACACTACAAGCAGTTGTGTGTCCAGCAGGAGGACTTCTTACTCCAACTCCTGTAACTCTTATTTTACGAGGAGTAAGAGAAGTTGGAGGAAGAGTGCTCTTTCTCGGACATCCTGCTGTGTAGACAATGCCAAAGGCCGACATAAGCTATTTTGACTTAAGTTACGCAATTGACATAGCTCAAGTTGTGTAGCTTATTTCAGCTTTAGCCCTGTTGTGTATTCATGCCCATAGTGAGGTAACAACTGAATTTTGTGTGCAGCCCAGGATTCATGAGTCCCAGTTATGCTCTACTAGATAACACTCCCTGCCAATATCAGAAAAAAGTCATCATAGAAAATTTAACAATTCTCTTCTGATACCACAGCAGTAACTGGGAGCAGAGGGGAGAGAGAGATCCTGATAAATGTTCTGAAAGTTGCTCTCAGATTTCTTCTTATTCTTGGTCATTTTGCTTAAATACTTTAAGGAAGCCTCATGAGTGAGAGAGGTGTTAAGTGAAACTGAACTAGATTCTGTTATATCTTCATAGATATTCAGTGACAGTTACAGATGGATGGCAATGTATTTGCTTTCAATGTAGTAAATTCTAACAGGATTATCATATCAGTGTTATGAAGGTGGCTAAACTCTTTGGACTCTACCATATTGTAATTTATATAAGACAGGTTCTCTGTTTTTAAAAAAGCAGCAGCTTTGTTTCACATGTTACATAAGCCTGAAATAACATGGAAGTGACTAATACACTGTGATTTCACATTTTAATAGTATAATCAGAGAGGGAAATACAAAAAAGGAGGAGAAATCGATGAAATATAGTGAAATTACAGAAAGTGCTAGAACTCGTGAAAGTTGCTAGATTAATAGGCCTATGTACTGAAGTCTGTTGTGTGGCCAGTCAACATGTATGGTATGGCAGTAGGTCAAAATGTCCCACCTCCACACATTGCATTTTCCATGGACCCAGGGTACCTTGATAGGTCAGAGGGCCATGGTTTACAAAATTAACCAAATCACTGGCCTCTTTACTGTCAACAGAGGAACAGTTAGCCATTAATGCCAGCTACTGTATGAGGGTTTTTTTTGTTCCATGGATATTTGCCCATTGTTAGCAGCTATTCTCATCTTAAATTCTGAATCTGAGCAATACTGAGGACACCTTCTCATTTCACTTAGCTCACCAAGCAACAGTGAGAATTTCCTATTGCTTCTAACATAGGTCACATTTTCCACATCTGATTGCTTCAATAGCTCATGTTCTATATCTGAGTTATAATGTCTCCCACAATGCACACTGCTAGGGAAAGGTTTTGTTCTTCCTCTGGCTACTTTTGCAGATTGAATTGTAGATCCAGGCATGTTGCTCTCACCTTGGATGATGCCAAAGCTAACTCATTGGCGATCCCTTCAGGAGTTTGTCTCAGCTGGGCTATTCCCTTTCCTCTCTTCCCCCTTCTCTTCTCCCTGTTCCCTCCCTACCGTGACTAAATAAATTACTTATGTGACATGCTCTGCTTTCTCTGGCAACTGGCCTGGGAAATCAAATCTGTTACCAAACCTGGGTCTGCTGTTTGGCAAGGCAATGCTCTCTGCACCTGACTCAGATCAGCTCAGAGAAGGAGGGGAAAACAATTTCATGTAATTATAATTAACACAGAGTAAATTTAGATAATGCAGATGACACACATTTATTGCAAGGGCCATCAAGGAAATGGTTTAAAAGCACTTCACCTTTCCACTGTTTGATTAGTTGACTTGCTGAGCATTCCATGCACAGTGAAGTATACAGGTCCAATATCAAAGTGAGACCACCGTGGTTTTTGTACCTTTAAAAAAAGACTTCTGTGGAACAGTTAACTTGTGTCAGAAATATGTACGGTACATAATTATAAACAACCTTTGAATATCCTTTGCTTCTGAGAATCAAGGTAGGCCGATTGAATGGATCTAGCATGTTTAGAGCGATTCAGTGGAACCCTGATTTCTTTTCCTTCACATTTTTTACCTCGGCACTTTCTGGTTCCATCCAAGACCAAAGAGGTCACACAGGAATAGCATAAGAGGCTTGTTTTCACTGTATGATCAGAAGCAGAATATATCGGAAATATAATGAGCACGTGTGGGTGTGATTGGGGTGGACTGAGGCCCTGCTGGAGGCTGGAGGCCTTGCCATTCCCTGTCTCAGTGAGAGAAGCAGAAGAGAGGTCCTTCAAGCAGAATAGAGCGTCTACGTCTGCTGTGGCTAGTCAGGTCCCAGCAGGCCATTTTAAAAGAAGCTGCTGGGCCAAGGCCTGGCAATTCCTCACAGGAGCTGGAGCCAGTCAGATCTGTGTATGGACTGACTGGGAGGACAGCAGCACTATGGACAGCTCCAAGTGCAAGCTCTATTTAGGCCTGAGTGAAATCCAGGTCCAGTGGTGACAGACTAGTCATAAGGTGATTACAAGACTTTATAGCACCCTGGACAAGGTGCATGGAGAGCCTAGCCTCAGAGCCCTGAGATGGCTGGACAGAGCAGCATCCTGGGGAAGTGACCCAGGGAGCAAGGGAGTAGCAGACAGCGGAGACTTGTAGCTGGCCACAGCTACTTACAGAGTCCCTGGGCTGAAACCCAGAAGAGGGGGTGGGCCTGGGTCCCCCCCCCCCCACAATCCCCAGCAGCCACAGCAAGGGGGTAAGAAGAAGCCGTGTCCTAGGCCACATACCAGACACTCCTTCTCCTGCAGACAGCTGGGCAGAGAGATTCCAAAGCATACCCTTGGCCACAGAGGGGTATTCATGAGAGGATGGACCCCTTTACAGTGGGCCTCAAAATACAGAACATTTTTGGAGGGGAAGGGATAGATGCAGAAGGATACAAGGGAGAGGAAGAAAAGGTGAAAATCCAATCCAGAGTTTGCAAATAACTCCTTTCTTCATCATGAACTCTATTCTGGATTTAAACTCTGGAAATTCTTGTTCAAAATCCACATATGATTTTTGTGACTGTTTTCTCCGCTGTTGTATAATGAATATTATGGATTAGAAGCTATGGTGTATGCAGTTATTTGAGATTTGTATTATTATTACTGGACCTCTCCATTTTTAGAGCCCTTTAAATTGCTTGAGAGAGCTCCAGAGCTAAGAACGTGCATCTCCACAGTTCAGACTCAAAAGCTTGTAGCTGCAATCACCTCACCTCCTCTGAAGAGCAGGCACAGTGTGGACATACCATGCACTGCCCAATCAATAGGTTACATTCCCTTGGACAAAGGGAGCTTATCAGCACTTTGAATCCTGTGTGACTCCCCATTTACATGACAGGTGCTGTCTTACAGAGGAAAGTGATGGAGCCAAGTTAGGGCACAAATGGAGAACATGAGATGTGCCTGAGTTCCTTGCTCTGCCACAGGCTTCTTGTGTGACATTGGGCAAATCCAGCCATGGGCTGTGCGGCCACCCACGGCTCCTCCTAAGTCCTCTGGCTTGCACTAACACCACTTCTCTCTGCCTGGTGTGCAGGGGCTGGGCACAGCCTGCAGGGAGGGAGGTTGGGTGCTTGGCTAGGGGATGGAGCTGGTCACAGGAGCTGGTGCATGGCCTGCAGGTGGATGGGTCTGGGGGTGTCCTGGGACCTGGTGGCCAGAGCCCATACACAACACCTACCTACATAGAGCACCATGAAGTTTGGGGCATTTTGTGCCTCAAATTACATAGTACACACTGCTGTGTGTTTTGAATACTGGTGGGGTAGCCCTGTGCAAATCACTTACAGCCTCAGACCCCCAAGTGCCAAATGGAAAGAGTGGTAATTCCTTACCTCGTAGGATAAATGCATCAAATACTGTGAAATGCTCAGATATCACAGTAATCAGGCAGTGGTCCTGCTAATTTTTTCCAACTCTGAGCAGAATGAATTTTGATATGTGCAGCAGTATGGAGCTGGTATCTGACACATCATCTGCATATTGGTGCAGATAACAAACTTTATGTAGGGGTGGGGAAAAGGGATTCTAAGTCCATGAGGGGGCTCAGGCCTGGGGATGAGGGTTGGGTATGGATTTGGGGGAAAGTGGGTACTCCTGGGCTACCGTGAGGAGAGACGACTCCCCCAACTTTCCTTGCAGCAGAACCTGGGCTCTGCAGCAGAACCTACTCTGGGCCATAGCAACGGGGTGGGTCCACGCTGGGCCACTGTGACTGCATTTGGGTTTGGGGAGAGGCTGACTTTCCCCATGCTGTGACAGACTGGAGGTTGGGAATAGGGCAGCCTTCCTACAGCTGACATATCCCCACTTTGGGTGGGTTTCTGGACCACTTGCACAGTGCTAACGAAGCAACTGAGCAGCTTATAGAACACTTAGGTCCTATAGGATGGGGTATATAAATTACCTGAGGCAGATTGAACTAGGGACCTTTTAGAAAGCAAGGCTCTTTATAACCCTGGCTAAAGCAGCTGGTGCATTAGCTGGTGTGTATGGGTTGTATAACAGACTCTTCTGTAAACTGGGCATAGAGTGGTCTTGCATAACACACAGACTGTACTTTCTTATGGAAACTTTGCTGTGATCTTTTCTTGTTCTTTCCCCCAATCTAAAATAAAACTGACTTAGACTGAAAATACATGGGTTTTTTTTTTGTGTATGGAAAATATAACAGATGTGTCAGTTGCACTTTTAAACAAAATAATAGTTAGCTAAATTGGAGGTTGAAGGGCAAGGTTTTACAAGCTACAGCTATATGTATTTAGAATTTGTGTGGCACTCAGTTTTCCTTAGCAGATGGTTTCAAAATTGTCTTTAAATTGCAGCTGCTCTTCCAGACTCTTTTTAAGATAGTGACAGTGTTAATAAACATTCAGTCTCTCACGCTTTTCCCTTCATTCTAAAACATAGGCTCTTCTTGCTTAAAAAAGATGCTTTTTTGTAAGTTTTAAAAATCCTTCAGAACTCTATATAAATCAAATGCTTGAGACTGACGTCTCTTTTTAGAGCCTCAACATTTTGATCTCTGCAGTACACTTCAGAGGAAGGATGGTTTTGGGATGAAGACTGGGACTGAGCAGATCAGAGTTCAGTTCCTTCTTAATCACAGACTGGTGTATAGCGTGTGGAGAAATGGGGCAATGCAGGCAAATATTAAACAACTTGCCTCGTGTCATATAGGAAGCATGGGGGGAGGGGATAGATGAGGCATCCCCCAATAACATGTTGATCCAATGTCAGGATGTCTGGCCCTTCAATGTACCACAACCACCTTCTGACAACCTGGTATCCTGCATGGCACCAGGAAAAGGGACTGAAGCCTGAGCACTGTCACTGCCCTGCTCCGATGGCAAAGCCAAGGTTGGGTGGGGAGGCTGTAACCTGAGCCCCACTGCCCAGGACTGAAGCTGAAGCCTGACTCTTAATACCCATTCCCCAAGCCCACAAGCTTCGGCTTCAGCCTTGGGCAGTGGAGTTTGGACTTTGACTGCAGCGCAGGGCCTAAGCAAATGTAATGCTGCCCTGTCAACCCCATTAAAATGGGGTCATGACCCATATTGGGGTTCTGACCCACAGCTGCCCTAGACTGCAAGCTCTTTGGTGCCACAGTTGCCTCTGGCTGTGGATGTACAGTATCTAGCTCAGTGGGGTCGAGCTCTCAGTTGAAGCCAAATGGCGCAACTGTAGCGTAACTACATTGTTATGACAGTGACTATGGTGAGTGCAATGCATCTTTTGCATGGAGTCTCTCTTGTGTTTAGCTTATTAAAATATTAATAAGCTGTTGACATTGATTGGCAGAAAGTCCCCAGGGCAGAAATCCCATCCACCTCATTGTCTATAGTACTTGCCTGGACCAAAGGAGTTTGGAACTTGCTCTAACCCAGTTTTTTTCCCTTTGTTTTCCTCAGCCTGTGACCTGATGACCCTGGGAATCTTAGCCTTAGTGACATCTACTGGTTGTGCCTCAGCCAATGCCCTGCAGTCCCTGACAGACGCCATGCACATCCCACACCTCTTTGTACAGCGCAACTCAGGTGGCTCTCCACGCACTGCTTGCCACCTAAATCCTAGTCTTGAGGAGGAAGAATACACATTAGCAGCCAGGCCACCTGTCCGCCTCAATGATGTGATGCTGAAACTCGTCACGGAACTCCGATGGCAAAAATTCATAGTATTTTATGACAGTGACTATGGTGAGTGCAATGCATCTTTTGCATGGAGTCTCTCTTGTGTTTAGCTGTAAAAGACTGTGCAAATATATGGCCGTGGTGGGACACAGTTGAAGGTTAAAAGGAAAATGTTTTGAATGGACACAGATCTGTCGTTTGAGTTAAAGAGTACTGTGAAAACTAATTGCAAAACAGGCAGCAAAGTTGCTTAGCAACACCCTATCAAGACAGCTGAAGTTTGAATAATCTTACAGGTTTTCAGTAAAATATTAATAAGCTGTTGACATTGATTGGCAGGGTTCATATGGGTATGCAAGGAAGTACAACCAGTACCTTACACTAATTCTTTATAGTACACTTCTTGTCAAAGCTGAGCCCTGTTCTCTTTAAAAATTAATTTTCAAAATTTCTATTACTAACTTCTCTGTATGGTTCCCCCCACGATTTTCTGTCTGGAGCATGTATTACAGTGGTACACTGCATGACATTTACAGTAAAGGTTAGAGTTAACATTTCTTCGGTGTCTGATATGAGTTATAGATCTGTTAGCAAAATTTTACTCAGGGCTGAGACTTGGGAAGCAGAAATGTTGGCTTGAGTGAATTAGGTATTCCAATGAGGAAACAAATTAATCTACATGTGGCTGAACTCTCACATTTCAAAGATAAAAATCTAAGTTTGTTATTTTTGCATTCAGCGTTGGCTGAAACACTTTTTAAAATGGGTATTGTGTTCATTATTACCATTAGCTTATGACCTGGTCTCTTGAATAGGGATCATCAGACTCGTTCTGCTTGATTTCAAAAATCCTCTGTGACCATTTTTGTTTGGAGTTTGACTGCACATTATTGGTTTTGTGCCTTAATATGGAAAGAGAGTATGCGTGGAGAGGTGGGGACAAACAAGGAGAAGGACAGATAGAAATATTATTTTGGTAATTGTATTAAAGATATATGGTGCAGACTCTATATAGAGTGTCCACTTAAGCCAGCCAAGCTTAATTGTTCTGTTCTTAATACATAATACAAGCTTCCCTTTTGCTAGCTGGGGAAAACCCAACTTTTTGTTTTCTTTAAAAGGAATCACTCTTGGTAAAAATAAAGTGCTTAAATTTGGATTTGTTTGAAAGGGTTTCTGAGCTCAAGCTAGTTTTGCAATCCTTGGGACCTGCCCCCCAGAAATGTTTGTGAGGAAGTTTTTACTCAACCCTAAAGGAATGAAATGTGGATGCTGCTGATGATTTTCTTCAGAAATTCAGTCTAGAGCTTGAAGCCACATAAGTTCTGTAGAACTGTCTGAAGGGTGGGTTCAATATGCAGATTTACATTATACTACTGACTGTAGATGATCTGCAGCGTCAAACATCAAAGGCACTATCCTGCAGACCTTATTAGACAAAAGTGCCTTTCATTCCTTGTCCTATAAATGATGAGTTTAGCCATATCTCTTTTGAAAGGGTGGAAATGTAGCATACTTGGTGAATAGGTTCTTCATCAGAATTACTATGCAGCAAAATATTTGGCATGCACAAAGTAAGGTTAATTTAGCATTTCCGTGCCCTCAAAATATCTTGCAAATATCATTTTGTGGTTAATTTCCACTTTTTCCCTAATTTTAAGGCACAGTTTGTAATCAAGTAAGTTTGCAGCAGATAGGGCTGCTCAGGTCAGTAAGTAACATGGTTTCCAATGCTATACCATATGGTTAAGGATGTTATCTGTACCCGTAGGTATCACTCATAGGAGAAGTGCTGCTGTTGGTAACTCACTGACACAGACTTCAGGCCTCTTTCCAAGAAGAGCAGGTTTCATAATACATAATCACCCTCTGTCCCTTCCTCTGCAATCTCCTTGCTCCTTTATGCTTGGAATCTCTGATGCAGAAGGGCTAATGTGGGCTAAGGAGAATTCTGCTTCTCCCCCCACTTTGCCCATTGGTACAGGTGTTTTGTTCCTTTCCAACCATGCAAAGAGATGGGAGCATCTGGTTCCATCATTGCCATCTTTGGGGAAAATATTCCAGGCATGCTTGCCTCTCCCAAAATACAGTGTTTTCTCCAGGCCATGAGTCATATGATTCTCGAGTAAATAGCATACACTTTTAGAGACTTCCATAATGATTCTTAAGTTTAAACTTAGCATGAAAGAATAAATGGCATTACATTCATACGACATGTAACATCAGCCAATGTGAAGAAATTGGAAGTACTAGTTGAAGGTAAATCTCTTCACCTTTCCTCTCTTTGTTTGGCTTTATTCTTCCCCACCAGTATGAAATCAGGAAAGAGGGCCATCTTTACATTTCGATTTTTGTGCATCTCTTTTTGATGCATCAGCTGGAAGCTAGCAGTAGTGGTGAATTATTTTGATGAACATATTTCTCTACAATGGATTATTCCATTTTCACCATCTCTATGTTCAATGGAAACAGTTTTGTCTTACTGTGATTCACTGCAACGTATTTTAGTGAGCCACTTCCACAAATACAGGGAGCCACATTTCCATGGAATCCTCAGTGCGGTATATGGCATCCCATGAGCTGCTAAATGCTACACCAGCTGGCATTGGCTTCCATATGTTAATTGAGTTTTGTTCCTTGCTTTCTGTCTTTTCCCTTGTATATGGCTGGTTGGCCCTGTCATGCTCCCTGCATTGGGGGTAGGGGAACAAAAGAGTAGGAGCCAGCTCCAGGCCTGCAGGAGACTCCCTAATGCTTGTAGGCATACCCAGCAGAGGAGTTATGTCAGGTTTTCACTACCTTCACTATGCAGAAGAAAATGAAACCAAGCACAGTGCAAAATCTCGTACAGGAGGCTTTGGGGGAAGAGGGAGGTAGGGGATGTAGGGTTTTTGTTAAGGTACCAGTAGATATTTTCTGGAATAGGGAGATGGAAGAGAACACGTGGACATGCCATTGTTAACACAATTGGTAGGAAATTACATGGAGGAGTAAAGACTGACTACCACATACCTAATATTAGCTTTTTTGCCACCTGCTTAATTTCTCACAAGACCTGTGCTTTGCATTTCCAGCTGACTGACTTCTCAGCTCTGCATCCCCAATTTGACTTCCAAATCAGGAATTGACACGAGGATGCAGTGCACTTGGAGAACACGTCCTTATGACCAAGGAGGGTTTCCAGCACTAGGCATTTGTGGCTCATTCCAGTTAAAAAAAACCTCCTTGTTTATGCAGCTTTTGGAAACTATAACAAATATTTTTTCATTTGCCCAGCTATAAAAACAGACTCTGCATATCATCAATCTTGAAACTGTCAGAATTTGTAAGGACAAAATAATAATATTGAGGAATATTGCAGACTTAAAAAAAATCGCAAACCCATTATTTATAAGCTGCTAGAGGACTTAAAACTGAAGTCTCTTTACATATCGATTGTCTATTCCATCACACATTTTTGCATTGATCTAGAAGAAAAATAATCCAGTGTATAATTGACATGACAAATATGTACATCCTATGAGTCAAATGCTTGCCCTTATCTCAACCATGCTCTGCTACACACCTATGGCTCGGAGGAAACATGGTTTGTTTGACATTTTTGGCACAGACTTTAGAGAGAAATTTCTGTGCACAAACATTGTAAAGTTCAAGATGTTCTTTTTTGGTAAAATGCTCCAAAATTGAATTTTTAAACTTGTGACATGAAATAGAAAGATAGGAATGAAACTAGCAACTAGAGAGAGAATTTGTTAAATAGGAAGGGCAAAAACTGGTTTTATTTGAGATAGTCAGACAATGTTGAAACTGGAGCTCTGAAATGTTGCCATTTTTGTGGAGATGAAATGAGTAATAGCCTCTTTTAATGTAGTGAAGAGACCTTTCAAAGGTCTCTGTCTTGAAGATTGAGACATAAAACCTTTTGTCAATGGCACAACATTCTCCTACTGGATCATACTGATGAAGAAAAGACCAGTTGGCATGTCTCCATATAGCTTTTGTACATTAGCAGAAGGAACGTAGAGGGTTCATATTTTCTCCATAGATAATGTATTTTATGCATTAATGGTACTTTTTATGTATGGTATGTGCATAAGAAGTGTGCAATTTCAGAAGAGGCACTGAGGACTAGAAAAGTAGAATTTGCTGCTGCCATGTATGCATACAAAGAAGAAAAAAGGGGCAATCAGAGTAGAATGTACACATGCAACTCGTCACTGATACCAGTGGGACTTGTGCCTGCTGGGCGAGGTATGGAAATCAGCGCCTGTGTTTATGATAGCTTACTAAGACAACTAATTCAAGTCTCTTCAGAATCCTAATTTCTGGAGATGGCTGAGCAGTCTGAGCATAAGTGTGAAAGTGAAGAAGGTATTCATTTTATCCCTAGCTCTGCCACTTATTTGCTCTGTTCTCTCAGGAAGATTATTCAATCTATGCATGCTTTAGTTTCCTTGACAGTACAATGGATTTAAAAACCTCAAAACCTTTCCTCTCAGAGAGGTTGGCACTTAACCAGTATTTGAAATTCACTTTGAGGTCTTCAGGGGAAAGGTGCTTTAAAACTACTGTATTAAGTATTAATTGGCAATAATGTAATTATACCCATATGCATTTACCCAAGGAACCATGGTCAAATTAAGTAGAGAAGTTTCTAGGAAGATTTTTAGAAGACAAAGATTAATGATGGTAACTGGCTTTAATTTATGAAAAAATTCATTAAGCACATTCTCCTACTATGGTCTGTGGAATTGTTGCTATCACAAGGAAAAAATCAGCAACAGGAATAAAAGGAGATTGTGGCACTTTGGAAAGCTCCAGTGTGATCGATTAATGTGTTTGGATTGTATTCTGAGCTGCTTTGTACATCTGCAAGAAATCTGCAGACAAATCTGTTTTGTTTGTGTATTGTTTCATGGGTTTTCCTGGTGTTGATTCATGAATGGTTAAAAGGGCTGTTACCACAGCTGGCAGACTAGTGATCAGAGAGGATAACTGTTAGCTAAACTGGGGGATAACTGAAGGGGGAGGCTGCAAGCAATCAGGGGAGATTTGCTTTGTGGGGCTGCAAGCAATCAGGGGAGATTTGGTATTAATCAATATAAAGTTCTGCTACTAGCAAAAAGAAATAAGCACTGCCATAAGCAAGAACTGGCAGTGGGTGGGAAAGTGGCTGCCAATGGAGAGTTTCCCTAAATACAGGGTACAGGGTTGAGTTTACCTGCTGCATTGACAGCATACCACTGATTGACCAGCCACTACCTTTAATATGTACTAAATGTAACAGTGAAGAAGCTACTTGTCTGTGAGGGATACAAAATCATTCTCTTTCCCAAGAGATGATGAGTAATAGTTGTGCTTTTAGGTTAGTCCTTATGATTGGAAAATATTTCTTTCTTGTGCTGTGGTTACATCTCAAGATCTCCATATTTCCATATACAAACAGACTGGAGCAAAACAATTACTCATTTAGGGCCTGAAATTGCCACTGTGACAGCACGACTTATGTGTAAGGGGGCTGCAGTACTTAGCTGTTAATTCTGTGTTCCAAAAAAAGTGACTCATACAGCAGACAGGAAAATGGCAATTATTTTCCATGAGCATTTTATAAAGAAATATGTATGGGCACGGCACATATTGTTCTAAAACTTTCATGGACCAAAAAGAGACACGCAGAGAGACTGAATGTGTGTGTTGGGAGCAGAGGAAGTTTCCTGAAAAATGGGAGAAAAATCTGAAAAATTTTGTTTTGGAAGAAATTGGACAAATATTAACCTTTGTTCATATGAAAATGTCAGCCAATTCTAGTAACTATGGGCCAGTTTCTCTCTATGAACATTATTCCTCTGTAGGGACTTGGAAACTAACTGACATTCCATTTACCATTTTTCCTTGTGAATGCTTTTGGAGTGGGTCAGATTTGCCTCCCCATGGAAGAAGAATATAATTTTCAACTTTAGTACCAGCTGTAGTGAATCCATTGCAGGCCAGAACCTACTTCATTGGCTTTCAGGCCTGCTGCTCTCCCACTGTAAAAGTAGATTCAGCAGAAATTATTGCAGACTCTGAATCTTACAGTTGTGTTAGTTTCCCTCCAGGTACAGGGAAATTAAAATCTAACAGATCCCAGCCTTACTCCCTAGCTGTGGAGCCAGAATCCCATGGAAATTCCATGTAGGTGCTCTTCTGCATTTCACGCTTCCTCAGCAGGGATATGCAACATAGAATCTCCTCTATTCCAGGAAGTGTAAGGAAGGAACATTTAGTTATAGATAAAAATGGCCCATTCAATATAGCTATTCCACTCTGTGTCTTAGCTGATTTGAATACTGATCAGCATTAAAGGTGAGCTGGGTTTGATTCCACTTTCTGCATCATGACTTTTCTTTCTGGTTTGCTGGTAGTTCTGAAAAATAGGGAAGGAAAATCCTTTTAGGTCAACACAAAATAAAATTTCTGAAGTCTTTTAAATGAAAAGTGTGTGGGAAATGGTACATTTTATTGATCTCAAAACTAAAAATTTCAGTTTCATTTTCGGCATTTTCAGTTTTTTTATAATAGAATTGAAGGGAATTTCACAAGCCTTTTTTCACTGCAAAAATAAAAAAATTCAATTTATTTTCTAAATTGAAGTTTTATCTGATTGAAATAATCTGGCAAAAAACAAACAAACAAACAAATTAACAAAAAAAGCCCCACACCTCTCTAATTGTCTATTAAGTTGTTAGCTAATCGTGTCTGCCCATTCCTGTTATTATTGCTGAAGATGTCAGGAGAAGACAGAATAGAGCCCGTTTTTTTTTTCTCCCTTCAGCTCCTATGCTGAGTTTGTAATACTGGCAGGTAGAAAAAATTAATCTTGTGACTTCAAATTGAGCAAATATGATAGAGAAGCGATTGAAGAAATGGTATTCTGTGTTTCCACATTTTTCCTCTAGGTAACTTTTCTGATTGCAATAGCACTTAATTGGGTTACTTAAATTAAAAGTGGATTTTTGTCATTTCTGTTAGTATTTAGTAATAAATTACGATGCATATCAGTAAATGTAATTAAATGTAGCACAATATCATTTCATACTTTTACTTATCAATTATTTAAAATATACATTTTAAGTAATATGAGCATTCATTTTATTATGACCAGATATTAAAACCAGAAGAAATCATGCTTCCTTGTGTGGCGTTGCATGCCGGGCCAGGTGAGCAGTTGATGGAGGAATACTTCTTTCACCAAAGCATTAACTACTGGACACTGGCAGAATAGCAGCATAGAAATGGAGGGATTAATGGGATCTTGAAAGGACCTCTAGCCAAATCTAGACTATCACTGACAGGTGTTTGTCCAACCTGCACGTAAAAACTGTTAACTTTAGTTCCATTCTGCTGTACTCTGCGCTGATTAGGCCTCAATTGGAGTATTGTGTCCAGTTCTGGGCACCACATTTCAAGAAAGATGTGGAGAAATTGGAGAAGGTCCAGAGAAGAGCAACAAGAATGATTAAAGGTCTAGAGAACATGACCTATGAAGGAAGATTGAAAGAATTAGGATTGTTTAGTTTGGAAAGGAGAAGACTGAGAGGGGACATGATAGCAGTTTTCAGGTATCTAAAAGGGTGTGTCAAGGAGGAGGGAGAAAAATTGTTTTCCTGGGCTTCTGAGGATAGAACAAGAAGCAATGGGCTTAAACTGCAGCAAGAGAGGTTTAGGTTGGACATTAGGAAAAAATTCCTGCCTGTCAGGGTGGTTAAACATGGGAATAAATTGCCTAGGGAGGTTTTGGAATCTCCAGCAGGGTAGACAGACATCTATCAGGGATGGTCTAGACCAGGGGTCTCCAAACTACGGCCCGGGGGCCGGATGCGGCCCGCGAGGCCCTCTCATCCGGCCCGTGGAGACCTTTTTAGATTCAAAGGCAGAAGAAGTGAGATTGTTTCAAAACCCATTTGAAGCAGATGTGGCCAGTTGCCCAGATGAACTGCAGCTGGAAGTCATTGAGTTGCAAGCAAATGACCTCCTTAGGGACAAGTTCAAAATAGGACTGGTGGGTTTTTACCAGTTTTTGCCCAAGGAAGACTTTCCTAATGTCAAAACTTTTGCATCAAGGTACCTTTCAATCTTTGGAACAACATACCTGTGTGAACAAACATTTTCAAGAATGAAATACGTGAAGAACAATTTGAGAACAAACTTGTCCGATGATAATCTCAGGTCACTGTTGATGTTAGGGACAACAAATCTAAAGCCAGAAATGTCTGCTATTTTGGCATCCAGGAAACAATTTCACCATTCACACTAATACAGGTGTTCATGTGTGGTGTATGAATGTGTTATTAAATAATAACTGAATAAAATAATATTAAATAAATAATTAAAAACAACATCCATGTTTTGATTGTTTTTTATTTGGACCTCAAGTGTGTAGTCGGCCCCCGAACTGCTGTTTGATAGTTAATGCGGCCCTCGGGCTGAAAAGTTTGGAGACCCCTGGTCTAGACAGTTCTTGGTCCTGCTGTGCGGGTAGGGGACTGGACTCGATGATCTCTCAAGGTCCCTTCCAGTTCTAGTGTTCTATGATTCTGTGATTCTATGATGGGAATGCCACGACCTGTCATGGAAGCACAGACCAGGGCTTAACTATCCTTAAAGTTAGAAAAAGCTTCATAATGTCTAAACTAAATTTCCCTTACTGAGGATTATCCCATTACTACTTCTCCTACAGTCTTTGGAGATGGAAAACAATTGATCACTATCCTGTAACAGCCTTTAACATATCTGAAGACTGATATTTAAATCCCCCGCGGCATTTGCAATTCCGACTGGTCTCATTAGCATCCCTTTTCCGGAAAGGGGTGCCAATGTAGACACAGCCATTGTGTCTTTGCACCCCTGATCATGATGTGTCCGGGTTGAGCGCCACACTTGCCCCACCATTGTTATGGCCCTGCTTTTGAGTATGGTATTTCAACCAGTAATGTACCCGCATTAGACGAAATTCATCTAGAACACATTTCCTTGGTTTGTTTAAGAGAATGTCACATAGGATGCTGTCAAGAACTTTAATAAAATCAAGCTATATATATGCCTACGGTTTCTGCCAGTTTGAGGCCAGTAACCCTGTTACGTTGGTTTGGCATGATTTGTTCTTGGCAAATCCATGATAGCTGTTATTCATAACCCTGGTATCCTGTAGGGTACTCATTGATTGTTCAGTAACTCGTTCTGGTATCTTTCCAAGGTGTAATAGTTAGGCTGACTGGCCTATAATTCCTGTGGTCCTCTTAGTCTCCTTTTTAAAAGTAGATACTATGTTTGCCCTTCTTCAGTCTTCAGGGACCTTGCTGATCCTTCATGGGCTGTCAAAGGTAATCATTAATGGTTTCAAGATTTCTGGAGTTATTTCCTTTAGTTCCCTAGGATAAATTTCATCAGGCCCTGCTGAATTGAATCCATCTAACTTATCTAATTTTTGTTAATATGTTATTTCCCTAACCCAGCTTGTTTTCCAACCCCCCATGTTTTAAATATCAATTGTGGTTGTGTGAAACAACTGTTCAGAACTTATCCTTTTTAGTAAAGATTAAAGCAAGAACGTATTAAATATCTCAGCCTACTGGTTGTCGTCCATTATTAGCCCTCCTTCCCCACTAAGTAGTGGGAGTTACACTTTCTTCTTCATCTTTTTATGTGTAACTCATTTTCTGCCCTACCCTTTCTAATTTTTTCACCCTACATACCTGTGCATTTTTTTACTCAATATTAGCAATATGTTCATGTTTCCACTTTCTTGATTTTCAGGTCATTAAAGAGCTCCTGATGGAAGAGCTATATTGGCTTCTTTCTAGTCTTCCCATCTTTCCTTAGTATTGGAATGGTCTGCCTTTAATATTGTCTGTTTGAGAAACTTCCAGCTTTCCAGAATTCCTTTTTCACCTTAATTTTCTTCCCAGGGAATATTATTTCTTACCAGCTCCTCAGTTTATCTGTGGGTTTTTTTTAAAGAACTTAATGGAACAACTATCTGATAAGTAATGAGAGATTGTTTGTTGTGTACAAAATAATTACATTTGATTTAAACATCCAGAGTCCCCCCAGACCCAATCCCGAATATGCAGAATGGCAATAGATATTGTAACAATGGAAGTGGTCGAATTTTTATGAATTTTCCAAGGTGTCAGTTGGATTTTAAAGCTGAAATCTAAGGGTATGTCTACACTGCCACCCTAGTTCGAACTAGGGTGGCTAATGTAGGCATTCGAAGTTGCAAATGAAGCCCGGGATTTAAATATCCCAGGCTTCATTTGCATCTTGCCGGGCACCGCCATTTTTAAATCCCGCTTAGTGCGGACTCCACGCGGCACGGAGTAGGTAGTTCGAATTAGGCTTTCTAATTCGAACTACCGTTACTCCTCGTGGAACGAGGTGTACAGGTAGTTTGAATTAGAGAGCCTAATTCGAACTACCTACTCTGTGCCGCCTGTAGCCACGGGCACGGAGTCGGCATTAAGGGAGATTTAAAAATGGCGGCGCCCGGCAAGATGCAAATGAAGTCCGGGATATTTAAATCCCGGGCTTCATTTGCAACTTCGAATGCCTACATTAGCCACCCTAGTTCGAACTAGGGTGGCAGTGTAGACATACCCTAACAAACTAGTTTTGCCAGTTGGGCCAGTATAGAATGGACAATGCCCCCTTTATTGAATTCAGGGAACCTTAGTTTATTAATTTTTAATCCTGAGTTTCAACTTGAATAATATTTTTCAAATTGGGATTCTTCCTTATTCTGAACAATCAACAAAACAATGTATTAATTTATCCAGAACCCCATTTAATGAACAATCAACAGTTCATTACTCATATGCAGATACTACTAACGTTCTGGTTGCATACTACACTCGCAATATGATCTTTCAAGCAATTATCACAGACTAAAATTAAGGCTCAGCAGTTATATCAAGGAACAAAGCAAATTGCCAATGTTTCCTATTGCATGTACTTATGATAATCAATTGTCAAATGAGTTAGCTACTAGTGAATTCTCACACTTCCAAAGATGCACTTGTCTTTAAGGAACTTTTAAAGAGTGTGGTTGCTTGTTTGAGGGGATTGATCCAAAAGGGGAAGGTTTAGAATAGTAAAGATAATTTCTTGAAGATATTATTTTTAACCTCTTAGGCAAGTGGTTTTAAATCTATTTTGCTTGCAGATCCCCCAAAAATGTCTAATGAAAGTGCAGATCCCAGACAAGGATCCTCAAACCATGTTACTTTCTTAGATCAATTTGATTTGACTTATAAAAAAGTTAAAAATCTAAGATATGTGGTTGAGGTCTCATTAAAGAATGAGATTTAATTAAGGTATCCTAGAGATATAGAAGAGAAAATACAATCTTTGAAATGAAATCTCACCACTTCTCTTAATCCTGGGATGGGATAGATTTGTTCTTCAAGCAGGTTTGTAAGCACACTGTGCACTGGAGTCAGACGTTTTTCAGTAGCAGGGTCCATTGGCCCTTGTAGTCATCGTACATTGTCACATGCTCCAGTCAAGTTATAAGAGACAGCATGGGACAATGAGTCCTCAGTTCCCCGTTGTGGCATGGTCAGAGTTGGAACCCTTTCTATGCACTCATAGCTTTTACGAGAATGACAGTCCATTGTAGATAGTTATTTAGTTCTTCGCCTTTTAACTTCTGTAAATAAATTAATCTGGGGCCTCTCCTGACCTCTTTAGTGGATTATGCCCTGGACCCTGGGATTCAAGAACTGCCCCTTGTGTCCTTGCTCATTCACCATTAGTGATGATGAGCACATGTGTTGTCTCCACTGCCTAGCTGAGACACACCTTGTTGCTTCTCTGATATCAGCAAACATTTCCTGTCAAGAACTCGGGTTACTCCATTTCTGTGCCTTCACAAGTTCCTCATGGTGGAGGCACTGTGGCCTCATGTGGAGTCTGGTCTCAGACCATTGATGTTCTTCCAGTGGAGAGCGCTTCAGCTGGTCCCACCAACATCACAAAGACTTGGGGAGGAGTACAAGAGCTGCAAGGACTCTCATGAACACTACATTGGGCCCCTGTCATGAGGACCACCCTTTAAGGCAGGGGCAAGGTGAGGTGGAAGTGAGACCCACCAGCACCACCAGGTAATTCGCTGCCAGCGATAGAGAATAGATGGTGTTGGTGTAGATCTACATCTTCTGGTCCCTCGATATGTACTCTTATGTGGTTCCTACTTATGAGTCTGGGAGGTTCCAGTGGACCAGTGTCACGTGTGGCAGTGTAATTAGTTTTTTAATTATACATTATTAACTCTTATATTAGGTGCTCCACTGCTGCTATTTCAGAATAGCCCCTCCCCTGGGCCATTCTAAGTTATTCCTCCCCAGTGCTTCCTCGGGCTCTAAATGGTGATAATACATCTACATTAGGGAAGTGCTGTGGACTAATTTTGAGGCTTCCCTTCAGAGTAGACGGGCTATTTCGAAAGAAGCTATTTTGGAATAACTGTTCCAGAATAGCTTATTTCAAAATAAGCGAGAAGTGTAGACATACCCTTGCTGACAAAAGGTAGATATGGTTCCTCCTGTGCCCTCTTCATTCTCACTCTATGCCCCATGCTTGTATTTAGATTCTTTAGCCCCCTTTTCTTCACGGTGTCTAAGCTCAGCACAAAACTGCCAGTTTCTTCTCTTCGGTGTGGGTTTTTTTTTCTTTGTTTGTTTGTTTTTGTAAAGGACTAACAGTCAGCCTGAGAATAGCCACTCCCCTTCCTCCACCCATAACAAGATATCAAAGGAACTCAAAATTTTGTCCTTCTTTTTCTGATGACATTCACCCCTGTCTTGAGCATGTCTGAGTGGAGAATCTGGTAGCACTATTAATCTTCACCTTCACCAAGAAGGAAACAAGGTTGGTCAGTCTCTCGAGGACAAAGTTTATGAAATTCCAGTGTGCAATGTGATAGATCTGTAAATGCTACAGTGACCTTAAATATGTTGAATGTTCATTAAGTACACACTTTTCCCATCCCAGTGTGTAGAGAAAAAAAACTCATTGGCAATATTGTTAGCATGCTCTATAAATACACACACAAGGATGGGGATCTTACCTGCATTAGTTTACATGAAGTTTATTAGACAGAATTACAATTTTCTTAGTGCTCAGGAACCAGGACATTACAATGTTAATTACCTTCAAATGTAAATTCATAATAAAGTTTATTCCGAAAGACCCACTGAGGTTTCAAATAATGTTCATTGCAATGATCTGCATGTGATTTTTAAAAAATGTAAAACAATTCTGAATAAGAACAACAGCTTTAAAGCAATTAGAGGTGAAAGAAAGCTTTCCAATGAAAATGCAAGAGTTTTTGGATTTTGTATCAAGATTAAAAAGAAAAAAACCTTTAAACACCATAAAAGGAAATGGGAAAAAGTAAAAAAACTGCTCATTATTATGTATAATGTGTATTAATGTTGCAGCTAAGAGCCCTTGTCGTGAATTGGGACTTCATTATGCTAGACATTGTGCAAATGACATCTGCAAGCCAAGAAGGATTTTGCAGTCTGTCCTAAAAAGTTAAAGAATCTGGCTATGTGGAGCAAGGAGAGAAATGAATTCCAGTCAAGAAACTCTGCTTCCATTTATACTGAGAGTGCCAGCCTGATAATTTTCGTGTTTTGCTATATAATCAGCATGGTGCAGAGAGAGAGAGACTGCCTCTAGTAATGGGGTCCTGAATTATCTAGACTAAGACCAAAACCTTTAACTCCAGCCAAAAATTAGTACAGCTGTCGGAGTTATGGGTTGCTGGTGTTTATATGCACAAACTCGACATTAGAAGCTCTTTAGAAGTTTCTATTACTATATTGTCTAAGCACCTCAGACTTTTTAACACATCACCCCTGTGAGGTAGCGAAGTACTATTATCCTCATTATACATGTTGGCAACTGAAGCATGGAAAGGCTATGAGATATAAATGGTTTGGAGAAGGGTAAATAGTGAGGAGGTAAATTGTCCAGATGATACAAAATTACTCAAGAAAACTGAATCCAAAGAATACTGGGTGAATGGCAAATTAAATTACTTGTTGATTAATGCACATTGGAAAACATAATCCCAATTATATGTGCAAAATGATGGGTCTTAAATTAGCTGCTCCCACTCAAGAAAAATCGTGGCATCATTGCGGGGCATTTTCCAAAAACATCCTTTCATTGTGTACCACAGTCAAAATAACCAAACCAAACCACAATGTTAGGAACCATTAGGAAAGGAATAGACAGTGACAGAAAATATGATGCTGCTCTATAAATCTGTGGTACACCCGTACACATCTCAGCTACGTCTACACTGGCATGATTTTCCAAAAATGCTTTTAACAGAAAAGTTTTCCGTTAAAAGCATTTTCAGAAAAGCACGTCTAGATTGGCAGGATGCTTTTTCCTTTTGCGGAAAAGTGTCCGTGGCCAATCTAGATGCGGTTTTCCGCAAAAAAGCCCCGATCGCCATTTTCGCGATCAGGGCTTTTTTGCAGAAAACAGTACTATGCTGTCTACACTGGCCCTTTTGCGCAAAAGTCTTTCGGAAAAAGACTTTTGCCCGAACGGGAGCAGCATAGTATTTCTGGAAAAGCACTGACAATCTTACATGAGATCGTCAGTGCTTTTCTGGAAATTCAAGCGGCCAGTGTAGACAGCTGGCAAGTTTTTCTGCAAAAGCAGATGATTTTGCAGAAAAACTTGCCAGTCTAGACACAGCCCTCATCTATTTAAAAAAAAAAAAAAAAGATGTATTGGAATTTGAAAAAGTACAGAGAAGGGCAACAAAAATGCTTAGGGGTCTGGAACAGCTTCCAAATGAGGAGAGATGGAAAAAAAAAAAAAAAAAAACCCCGGGACTTTTCAACTTGTAAAAGAAATGATTAAGGAGAGAGGGAGATGACAGAGGTCTATGAAAGCATGGATGATGTGGATGGAGAAAGTGACAAAGGAGTGCTATTTGCCCATTCATATAACACAAGAACCAGGGATGATTTGATAAAATTAATAAGCAACAGATTTAACACAAAGAGGGAAGTATTACAGATATAAGGAAGTACTACTTCAGATAACACACAGTCAACCTGTGGAACTCCTTCCCATGAGATATTGTGAAGCCAAAAGTATTACTGGATTCAAAAACAGAACTGGGTCCATCAATGGATATTACATGGGAATGGTCCATTCTTGGGGTGTCCCATAACCTACAACTACTGGAGGCTAGGACCGGATGACAGGAGATGGATTGATCACTCAGGCTATGTCTACACTGCAGAGCTTTCTGGGATAGCTCTGGTACAAGGAACGCGTCTGCTTTTCTGGAAAAAAATTTGGAAAAGCAGATGTGTTTTTTGGCATTCGTGTAAACCTCATTTTACGAGGAAGAAGGGATGTTCCAAAAGAAGGTTTTTTTTCCAACACCTGCCCCGTGTAGATGGGCCAAATGTCAGAAAAGCCTCTTTCGGAAGAAAAGTTGGAAAAAGATACGCAAATTGCAGTTTGCAAATCTTTTTCCAACTTTTCTTTGTAGTGTAGACATGTGTAGACAAATTGCCCTGTTCATTCTCTCTGAAACATCTCTCACTGGCCACTGTTGGAAGACAGGATACTGTGCTAATTGAACCATGGGTCTGAGGCAGTATGACTGTTCTTATTACATGCTCCATGTCCAGCTGTTGCAGAGTGGGGACTTGAACCAGGGTTTCACAATTCCTAAATTATTGTCATAACTAGCAATAGCTCTTGGACTATCCTTCTTTTTCCAAAATCATGTAAAGCTCCCACTGACAAACTGTGAGCCAGTGTGCTTTGTATGGGTGAATGTGTGACATTCTCAATTTAGGGGAGTGAAGCAAAAACTTCAAGCTCTGGAAAGGCTTGTCAGACAGTAGATTTAACACCGTGTTTTTTTTTTTTCAAAGAAAATGGCAAAACTGTTTTATTCTCTTGAGGTTTTTATTGCACCCTTTAATCCAAGATCTCAAACTCGATTTACTTTATGGCCAGTGCCAGTACTCAAATCCTCCTACTGTTCTAGTGGGCACCTCTGTCTGGCAGGGCTCCAGGAGGGCGTGAGTCACACATTCAGCCCCCCCACCTGTGTCTCCAAGCACCTCCATCTGGCCTATGCACTCTCTCCCCCACCTGCCCTCGGCCCGCTGCCCCCTGCTGCTCCCCTCCTGCTACCTCAAGGTGATTGAAAGCCTGCCGGGAGCCCCCGCCATCGCCACCAGCAGTGCAACAAGGCTAAAGTGGCTTCCTGCTGCTAGTTCCATGTCCTTGTCAGTACATCCCAGTGACCCAGGGTGCAGGAGGTGTGTGCAGAGCCGTATGCGTAAGCTGTGAAACCATTAACACATTTTGTGAAGCTGACCGGATCTCAGTAATGCCGGCTCTCCTGATTTGATCACAAGTCTCCTGACAATTGGTTTTTTTTTTTCCCCTGAAAGTTGCAGCCCCATATTAGAATTAAGCCAGATGTGGGAACTAACCTGACACCTGCTCTTATTTGTTATTGCTCTGACTAGTATATTATGCTTGTTTGTTAGTGCATGGCATTAGAAGAGAATCCCAACCCTCTTTTTCTTTCCTGTCTCTCTCTGTAGCTCTCTCTCCTTTTTTAATATGTTTTTTTTGAAAGAAGGCCTTCAAGTCTCATGATTTATGGGAAAGAACTAGAAAGGGTGCCCCATGTTCAGCCCAAAGACCTCAAATGCTAGATGCCAAATATAAAGGTCTTTAACTGTGTTTTTATCTGTAATTTCAAGAAGACATTCTCTTTGGGAGGTGGGGTTGAATGCTTGGGGTTGGCAATGAAGCACGTGCAAGTTCACAGCAACTCTCCCTGTGTCCAAGAGCTCAGACAGAAACCAGGATACTATAAAAGTCCCCCCCTCCCACTGACATCTGCATCCTGGCAGTGGAATCATAACCTCCTGCTAACATTCTCATCCTTGCACGGGGATCCTCCCTCTTTTGCTGGCTGCAGAAGTGTGTCAGCCTGGGCTCCCTGGCCAGTGTGGTTTGCATCGCAGCGGAGGCAGCCAGTGCAGCATCCCAGACCTAGTTACACCCTCTGCAGCTGGGATTGTGTGGGTGCTGGGGGTCTGGGTGCACCAGGGAGTTGTGTGCGAAGGTGAGTCCCTCAGTGACACTGACCCCCTCTCACCCCCTTTCCTGAGCCTGCAGCTGCAAGGGCCTGGTTAAATAGCTTTTCAAAATATTTCACGGGCTGGCCGGGGGAAGTGTGCAGGCCACAGATGGCACCTGGGCCGGGAGTCTGAGACCCTTGCTTTAATCCCAGCACTATAGGGATTCATGGTAATGAAGATGACTAAGTTTACAGGTGAGAGTGATGGAAGAAAAAAAGAATTACATCTGAGTATTCCAAATTAATGTTGATGAGACCTTTATGCAACATATTTTCAATTAATCTATATTATATGTTTTTAATACAGTTTAATCAATGAAATATAGAGGCAGATTGCAGTGCCCTTGCTCGTTCATTCTAAATAACAATTTACCCTATCAATGCTCCCATTGAAGTCCACTCATACAACTTTAAACCTAGATTCTGCAGTTGGATGCTTAAAAAGGATTTTTCAAACTAGCATAAATGTCCCATGCAGAAGTGTGTTGCTCATGACTGGGCAGAATCGTCTTAAAATAAATTATTTCAGGCTATCACAGAGGTAAAATTATTAGACTGAGATAGTTTTTAAAAGGGGGATGGTGGTGGTGTGAAACTTCAATGTTGACACTCCAAGTTAGAATCCATGGCCACCAAACTTAAGATCTTCCAGGTGCATTCTTCTCCTTTCTCCCTGTATGGGAAGATCCAGTCAGGCTTCCCAGCACTGATTTGTGGACGAGAAGTCTGCCGGAGCACTCCTTGATAGATTGTCTGGTCATAGTTTGCATTAAATTTCCATCTATAAATGGTTTATAAAGGATTCTATTCTAAACAGACTGATCACATAGTACCTGAGCATCCAATAATGATTGCTAAATGATTAAAAGAAGCTATTACAGATGTTTATTGACCTTTGGGCTCATAGTTTGTCTTGCTATACCTTTTTACTAGAAAGATGGGAGCAAAATGAGTTTGGGTGACAGTGAACTTCAAATGGTGGCAGTGCTACAGCAGGACTTTGCCTAAATGTGAGGGGAAACTTCTGGTATCAGTCACATCCCCTGACCTGTGATGAGAGGCGTCATTAGGAGGAATGGTTTGTGATGGAACATTAGCCCTTACATTTTATTGTTAAAACTTTCCCTCTTCCTCCCCCCATGTTTAGTGTCTTTCAGTGCATGTTTGATTAGCCCTTCAAGTCTACCTATAAATATATTTTAAGCAAACCATCATCATCGTATTGTTATTGCCAGTCTGGATTTTCCCAAATGCTTCCTTAGTTTACATTTCAATCATATAGTTCTGTGAATGTGGAGAAGTGTTTCGTTTGCATGTTTTGAATAACTTCTCAGTTTTTCCTTCTTTCCCAGAGGAGAATTAGATCTTGAGTTTGTCTTCCCTTCCTGCCCCTCCCCATGCCATTTCCTTCCTACATTCATAAACAACGAGGAGCTCTACCATGCATAGCAATGCATGTGTTCAAAGTGGAGAAAACCTTGTGACTGTGCTACCACCCAAAATCCCGAGACCCCACTGACCCTGCTTTCCCTGCCAACTTCCCTGGCACCTAGTATTGTGCCTTGTTGAGTCAGACATGCTAGTCAGATGCAACACAGACACTGGGTCCGGGCCATGCCCCCAAAAGCTGCAGACCGTAACTGAAAACAGCACTGTGAGATACCTGTCTCTATTACTCAGATACCCAGCTGAACCCTGGATAAATCCATCTTACACTATACAGAAACCTAGATCATTTCATTCCCCACCCTTACATATGTTTTGCAAAAGGTGGGAATCCTATGTGTACAGTCTAATCTTTCCCTCTGCTCTTGTCAAAAAATACAGTGTCCAAGATGGATCATCAGTGACATGGCCACATGTCTTTGTAGATCCACACAGCCTCTCCTCCCAGGCTAACAGGAGGTATATTCACAGATCACTGTCCTGAGTGTTGGGACATTAAGGGTATGTCTAGACTGCATCCCTCTGTCGGCAGAGGGATGCAGATTAGGCAAGTCAACATTGCAGATGAGGCAGGAATTTAAATATCCGGAGCCTAATTTGCATAAAAATGGCCGTCATGTTTTGCTGACTCAGGACTTTGTCGGCAAAAAGCAGCAGTCTAGAGGGGGATCTGTCAAGAAAAAAAGCCTTTTTCGCCAGATCCTGTAAACCTCCTTGTAGGAGACATAAGGGATCTGTTGAAAAAGGCGTTTTTCTCAACAGATCCCCCTCTTGACAGCCGCTTTTCTCTGACAAAGTGCTGAGTCAGCAAAAACGGCAGCCATTTTTATACAAATTAAGCGCGGGATATTTAAATCCCCGCTTCATTTGCAACGTCGACCTGCCTAATCTGCATCCCTCTGCTGACAGAGGGATGCAGTCTAGACATACCCTAAATTCCTTAAGTATTATTAATGGCCTTTACTTGACTACATTAGTAACATGGGTTTATATTTCATATTTCTAACTTCAAATATAGGAATGATACATGCATACTAATAGAATATACATTCAGCATAACCTTTCCAGTGACATGCCACAGGAAGTATTTCACATAAAGTGTATTTCAGTTCTGCAATATTCATATCATAAGAATATTTTCATGAGATATATGAAATGGCCTGTCACAAACCTTTTCACCTGATTGTTCGTTAGTGGAGCAGTGACTAATGGAGAAGTGATTAGGAAGGGACACATTTTCTATGGTGTTGAGTCCCTCAACAACACCTCCCTGACTGCTCGCAATGCTTTTGCTCTGTTGGACAATATGCCGTAATCATATTGATGGTGCATAGCACCTTTCAGGCCGTGACAATAGCAAGTAGTGCCATTTCCTTGAATGCTGACATTTCAAATGTGATGTACCCACCTGGTGTGGTTTGTGCCTGAAAAGAGCCATGAGGAGCTCATCAATGGGATTGTGGACATCCAGAGTATTTGGGTTTTGAAGAACGAGTGTTTAAGCTGCTCAGTGCCTCTTGGAGCTTCTTGCTTCAGAAATCATTTCAGTCTGTTAGAAAATACTGCAAGCAGAAAAAATTCATTAACCGTAAACACAAGTGTCAAGAGCAAAAAGTACAAAGTTAGCAATGGGATTTGTCTGCCTGTCTTTATGGGCTTAACTGATGTAATAAAGATGATAAAGGAACTTAATTTCACCTACTCAGCAACTTCAATGCAGCACATAAAAATAAACAATCTGGAAGGATTAACACAGCTAGCAGTGTTGCAGGAGTTATTTTGTATTAGATTAAGATTTATTTTATGTGAGCCACTACTGATTATCCTTCTGCACATCCACTAACATGATCTATGCCATCCAGTGCCATTTGTGCCCCTCTGCCTTGTATATTGGCCATGTCAGACAGTCCCTATGCCAAAGGATAAATGAACACAAATCAGACATCAGGAAAGGAAACACACAGAAACCTGTAGGGGAACACTTTAACCTTCCTGGACATTCAGTAATGGAGTTGAAAGTAGCCATCCTTGTACAAAAAGAATTTCAACCCTCTATTACAAAGAGAGACGTTGAACTGGAATTCATTTGCAAATTCAACACTCTCAGCGTAAGACTGAATAAGGATCTTAGTTAAAGCATTACAAAGGCAGTTTCCCTTCTCTTGATATTCACATCTCCACACCACATGCCTTGAATGACCCACTTCCACCCTGACTTGACTACTTCATTAACATGAACGACTTCTTCCTTTATATACATACCCCTGCTTCTATAACTTCCATTTCAATTCACCTGAAGAAGTGGCTTTTCCCACAGAAGCTTATGCCCGAATGAATGTGTTAGTTTCTTAGGTCATGTCTGCACGACAGGGCTAAACTCAAAATAAGCTATGCAACTTGAGCTATGCTAATTGCCTAGCTTAAGTTGAAATAGCTTATTTTGATTTTTGACACTGTCTACACAGCAGTTATTTTGAGATAGAGCACTCTTCTCCCAACTTCCCTTACTCCTCGTGAAATGAGGGTTACAGGAGTTGGAGTAAGCAGTCCTCCAGCTCAACATTATTATGACATTATGTTGAAATAACTGCTTGCGGACTATGTTATTTCAGAATAATGTCATAGCCTAAGGTGCCACAGGACTCCTCATATTTTTGGAGATGTAGACCAACATGGCTACTACCCCTCTCAGACTTTTCACTGCTGATTAAAGTAATTTAAATCTTCTAATAAGAGTTTGTTCCCTAACCATGCAAGTGATTGATACATAGGAATAATTTTATGTAGCCTCCTTGAATTCAACATGTAAGTAAGTGATTGCAGGTATAAGTTGGAGATTCTCTGGCTCTATCTGAAACCATTAGAATGTGTTTTCAGGTCTAATGCAGCCACAAAATATCCACAACATCATTTGTTTCAGAGCATAGGAACTGATATAATATGCCTAAAGCTACACAGTGAAGTTAGTGGGAACTGTATTGGCCTTTATATTTGGGCTTGTCAGAATAGAGTGGGATGTTGGTGTCCAGATCTAAAGGACAAAGCAATGGTGCTCATGTCTAGTGGTCAGAGATGGAGTCAGTGTCAGCAATCAAGCCAAAGATTAGAGCTGGAGGCAGAAGATGGGGTGGGGCTTAGAAGTAGAGATCTGGAACAAGGAAGGGCTCAGATAAGAAGACAAGGGTTGCTGTACTAGTTAACTGGGATTCACCTAGTTCTTCAAACAGCTTCTTGTACCACCTTCTGGCTTAAAAAGTGAGTCTGAACCAACTGGAGAGGTCAGATGTTTCCTCCAGTTGGAAGTTTCATAGGCTGTGCCTATGGTGAGTTCCTTGTTGGTACAAGTGAACCAAGGTCTGAAACTGTTGGGGACCTGCCTTTGAGACCTGAAGTACCTCCCAGTGCTGAACTTTTGGAGAGTAGCAGGCCTACTCCAAGTCTGAAGGGAAGCAAGTCTATAAGGGTACGTCTACACTAGCTCATTAGTTAGAGCCAGGTAGGGTAATGAGAGCAAGCGGAGTTGCAAATGAGGCCAGGGATTTAAATATCCCAGGCTTCATTTGCATGTTCCCGGGCGCCACCATTTTTAAATCCCCCTTAGTCCGAACTCCATGCCCGCGGCTACACGTGGCAAGGAGTAGGTAGTTCCGATTCAAGATCGTAATTCGGACTACTGTTACTCCTCATTCCACAAGGAGTAACGGTAGTTCAAATTAGGATCTTTAATTCAATCTACCTACTCCGTGCCGCATGTAGCCTCGGGCACGGAGTTTGGACTAAGAGGGATTTAAAAATGGCGGTGCCCGGGAACATGCAAATGAAGCCCGGGATATTTAAATCCCGGGCTTCATTTGCAACTCTGCTTGCCTTCATTACCCTACCTGGTTCGGACTAACGAGCTAGTGTAGACATACCCTAAAAGTGTACAGGATGACATTTTTGAGGATTGGCTGGTGCAGTGGCTTAGTTTTTAATATTTGTTTCAGTTCTATTTCATGTCAGCTTACCTTCTACATTCTTTGAGGAGAAAACTTTGTGAAAAATATCAGGGAATATATGAATAACCCTTTATATCCTCAGAGTCAAATATTTGTCTTTTGTAACACGTAATGGAGTTAGGACGAAGTAAACGAGAACAAGTTTACAACAGAGACTTGACAATGATATAGTTATGTACTGATACAGCAATAGGAGAGGAATGTACCATTGATTTAATTTCTCTTTCATGCTTTATGGAACTTCCATTTCCTTTGCTTTGGATTTCATGGATTTCACTGTGCTGAAATCACATCATCTCCATGTAGTTAGGAGGTAAACTAAGTTTCTCATGTTGTGGAAGGGCAGACCTGTACCTCTTGCAATAGAAAACTTGCCTCAATTTACTGTTAAGAATACAGAAATTGACTGAAGGTCTGCAGTTCTCACAGTATCCAGAAGAGGGAAGTGGTGCACATTATTCAGTTCACTACAGCATTATATCTCTTGCCATTGGGTATAAAATAGTAACATAATTTAGAAAAAGAAAAACAATTAAATGCTTGATTCTTAAAACAAATAAATATCTAACTGTTAAAACTTATACTAACAGGAAACCCCTCTGAGGATTCTAATATGTTCCGCTGCAAAACATTGGCAACTGTATAAAAGTGGGTTTCTGCTTGTTTGTGATTGTTAATGTCTTTTTTAAATGCTGCTGCAGCAGAGAGTCTGTAGGGACATAAGTGTTGATAGCGAATCTGCTAGAAAATTAGGATTTAACTACACCTCTGACATGCAGGTAAAATTGAGCAATTTTTGGAGAAGACATCTATTGAAGTAGTGTTACTAAATTAGGGTTTTGTTTGCAGTCACTTTATCGACCACTTTGAAGAAAGGCCTCTGGCTGAAATGTCCCTATTAGGAATTGAAAGTGGCATGAGTATTCTCTTTAGTGACACATGCTAATAAACATTAGTAGCTGCATGGTCTGATTTAAAGAACAGAAATCGGTGAGCAAAGAGAGAGCTGGGAATATATGCAGACAGTTTTTTTTTTCAAATCTTGCAGAGGAAGATGGTGGCTTTAAAATCTGGTTCTTTTCTTGTATCAGAGGGAGTCTTTTAAGGAGAAAATGTCACTTTTAGGGAAAAAGGAAGATTCTGGTTCTGACTGTCTCAGAGGGGAATTAAAACCCTGTTTTTGTATTTATTACATTATTACAATAACTGTAATGGCGATGGAGAATATCATCCTAGTTGATTTGATTTCTGAGATGTGTGAGCATAGCCAGAAGTTGTGCAGACACTTTTGATGAAGTCATGTTGTTTGGTGCCAGCAGCCTACTAATCCAACCCTGGTATGGCTAATTGTTAGTGTGAGGGTATGTCTACACTACAGCACTAATTCGAACTAACTTAATTCGAATTAGTTAATTTCAACTAAGCTAATTCGAACTAGTGCATCTAGACCTAAAAACTAGTTCGAATTAGTGTTTTGCTAATTCGAACTAGCATGTCCACATTGAGTGGACCCTGAACCGAAGTTAAGGCTGGCCAGAAGCAGTGCCAGCAGGGCATCAGGTTAGGACTTAAGAGTGTGGAGCTGCTGCCTCAGGCTAGCCGAGGGCTGTGCTTAAAGGGACCCGACCCCCACCCCAGACAGACAGTTCTCAGGGTTCCCCACTTGCTTGTCTACCTCGATGAGGGACAGCAAAGCAGTCCTGTCTTGGAGTGCCCTGAGTGCCCACACTCGGCACATCACAGCACTCGGCCATCAGCCCAGCTGCACTTGCCACAGGCTGCCATCCGGGGAGGGGGCTCAATTGGGGGGGCTGCAGGAGAGCTTCCACCCCGAGGAGCCCGCAGAGCCACCCCATTCCTCCCCATCAGGGGCTTGTACCCCATTCCTCCCTTACCTCCTTCCACTGACCCCTCCCTAGCCCCCCTTCCTGATGTAAAAAATAAAGAACATGTGTGTTCAAAAACAGAAACTCTCTTTATTGAACAATACTGGGGGGGGGGGGATTAACCTCTGGGGAGACTGGGAAAAGGAGGTGGGAGAGGGGAAGAGAGAGGGTGGGAGAGGGGAGGGGGAAACCTGGGAGGAGGGAGCTGGAAGGGGGAAGCCAGGGGAAGAAGGAGGAGGGGAAGTATAAAACTATGGTACGCCATATCTTTAGTACTAGTTCAGTATACAGATGTGGTCTCCTCACCCCAGAAAAGGTATTTTGTCCTTGGAAAGGGTTCTGAAAAGGGCAACTAAAATGATCAGAGATTTAGAGATTTGGCTGGCTCATCCCATATGAAAAGAGGCTAAAGAGATGGGACTTTTCAGCTTAGAAAAGAGGAGACTGAGGGGGGATATGATAGAGGTTTATAAAATCATGAGTGGTGTGAAGAGGGTGCATAAAGAAAAGTTCTTCATTAGTTCCCATAATAGAAAGACTAGAGGACACCAAATGAAATGAATGGGTAGCAGGCTTCAGACTAATAAAAGAAAGTTCTTCTTCACAAAGCAAATAGTCAACCTGTGGAACTCCTTGCCACAGGAGGCTGTGAAGGCTAGAACTAGAACAGAGAAGTTAGATAAAGTCGTGGAGGTTGGGTCCATGGAGTGCTATTAGCCCGGGGATAGGAACGGTGTCCCTGGCCTCTGTTTGTGGAAGGCTGGAGATGGATGGCACGAGACAAATGGCTTGGTCATTGTCTTCGGTCCATCCCCTCCGGGATAGCTGGTGTTGGCCGCTGTCGGCAGACAGACTACTGGGCTAGATGGACCTTTGGTCTGACCCAGTACGGCCGTTCTTCTGTTCTAAGCTCAGGGCTCAGGTTCGAGGGTCTCACTGGACCACCTTGATTTTCATGCAAACCTGCTCCTGGGTTTGCATGTGGCCTTTGGTGGCCAGGCTGGCAGCTATCCTGCCCTAGACGGCCACTTTCCTGTGCCTAGTGTGGAGGTCGTGGACGTTGGAGGCCTCCCCCCAAACCTCGATGAGGTCTACGATCTCCGCGCTAGACCAGGAGGGCGCCCGCCTCTTGTGGCCCCAGGCAGGCTCCTGGGAGCCACCAGCCTGGTCCCGGGAAGAGGCGGAGGGCTGGGTGGCAGCGGGTGGCTGGCTCATCCCGTGCCAGGTGCAGTGTCTGCTGGCTGGGTGCTGGCAGGCTTGCACCTGGCACGGGCACCGTAGCCAGACCGTGCCCCTTTAAGGGCTCCAGGGCCGGGAGGGGGGCAGAAGAGTTTCCCTGGTTGTGCCCAGAGTGACCACCAGGGCAACCTGGGAAGGACTAGCCTCCCACTAGTTCGAATTAAGTGGCTACACAGCCCTTAATTTGAACTACTTAATTCGAAGTAGGTGTTAGTCTTCGTGGAATGAGGTTTACCTAGTTCGAATTAAGCGCTCCGCTAGTTCGAATTAAGTTCGAACTAGTGGTTTGCATGTGTAGCGCCTATGAAAGTTAATTCGAACTAACGGCTGTTAGTTCAAATTAACTTTGTAGTGTAGACATGGCCTGAGTTATTAATAGAAGATGTCATCTAATATGAAATTAAACTAATTTAGCTGGATTTATGTTTTGTAACCCTCCAGTACAAAAAATAGTTTGTGGTGCAATGATGGAATTTGTAAAAAGGGCCCAAACGCTCCCTTTCTGCAATTTTGGGGCTATTTGTTGTTAGATGAGGACATTTTCAAAGGCACAAATGGCAATGCTCTGACTGATCAGTTTTTCACTGGCAGTCAAGGTTTGTGTGCATTGCATTTCACATCTTGATTGCTACTAGGATTGCTAACTATCTAATTATGCAAACCCAAAGATAGAATCATAGAATCATAGAATAATAGGACTGGAAGGGACCTCGAGAGGTCATCGAGTCCAGCCCCCCGCCCTCAAGGCAGGATCAAGCTCCGTCTACACCATCCCTGACAGATGTCTATCTAACCTGTTCTTAAATATCTCCAGAGAGGGAGATTCCACCACCTCCCTTGGCAATTTATTCCAATATTTGACCACCCTGACAGTTAGGAATTTTTTCCTAATGTCCAATCTAAACCTCCCCTGCTGCACTTTAAGCCCATTACTCCTTGTCCTGTCCTCAGAAACCAAGAGGAACAAATTTTCGCCTTCCTCCTTGTGACACCCTTTTAGATATTTGAAAACCGCTATCATGTCCCCCCTTAATCTTCTTTTTTCCAAACTAAACAAGCCCAGTTCATGAAGCCTGGCTTCATAGGTCATGTTCTCTAAACCTTTAATCATTCTTGTCGCTCTTCTCTGTACCCTTTCCAATTTCTCCACATCTTTCTTGAAATGTGGCGCCCAGAACTGGACACAGTACTCCAGCTGAGGCCTAACTAGTGCAGAATAGAGCGGCAGAATGACTTCACGAGTTTTGCTTACAACACACCTGTTGATACAACCTAGAATCATATTTGCTTTTTTTGCAACAGCATCACACTGTTGACTCATATTCAACTTGTGGTCCACTATGACCCCTAGATCCCTTTCCGCCATGCTCCTTCCTAGACAGTCGCTTCCCATCTTGTATGTATGGAACTGATTGTTCCTTCCTAAGTGGAGCACTTTGCATTTCTCTTTATTAAACCTCATCCTGTTTACCTCTGACCATTTCTCTAACTTGCTAAGATCATTTTGAATTATGTCCCTATCCTCCAAAGAAGTCGCAACTCCACCCAGTTTGGTATCATCTGCAAACTTAATAAGAGTACTCTCTATCCCAATATCTACATCATTGATGAAGATATTGAATAGTACGGGTCCCAAAACAGACCCTTGAGGAACTCCACTTGTTATCCCTTTCCAGCAGGATTTAGAACCGTTAACAACAACTCTCTGACTACGGTTATCCAGCCAATTATGCACCCACCTTATCGTGGCCCTATCTAAGTTATATTTGCCTAGTTTATCAATAAGAATATCATGCGAGACCGTATCAAATGCCTTACTAAAGTCTAGGTATATGACATCCACCGCTTCTCCCTTATCCACAAGGCTCGTTATCTTTTCAAAGAAAGCTATCAGATTAGTTTGGCATGACTTGTTCTTCACAAACCCATGCTGGCTATTCCCTATCACTTTATTACTTTCCAAGTGTTTGCATACGATTTCCTTAATTACCTGCTCCATTATCTTCCCTGGGACAGACGTTAAACTGACCGGTCTATAATTTCCTGGGTTGTTCTTATTCCCCTTTTTATAGATGGGCACAATATTTGCCCTTTTCCAGTCTTCTGGAATCTCCCCTGTCTGCCATGATTTTTCAAAGATCATAGCTAAAGGCTCAGATACCTCCTCTATCAGCTCCTTGAGTATCCTGGGATGCATTTCATCAGGACCTGGTGACTTGCTGACATCTAACTTTCCTAAGTGATTTTTAACTTGTTCTTTGTGTATCCTATCTTCTAAACTTACCCTCTCTCTGCTTGTATTCACTATGTTAGGCACACCTCCAGACTTCTTGGTGAAGACCGAAACAAAGAAGTCATTGAGCATCTCCGCCATTTCCAAGTTTCCTGTTACTGCTTCTCCCTCCTCGCTAAGCAGTGGGCCTACCCTGTCCTTGGTCTTCCTCTTGCTTTTAATGTATTTATAAAAGGTCTTCTTGTTTCCCTTTATGCTTGTAGCTAGTTTTGGTCATTTGTAGCTAGATCCTTGTCCCACCTCTACCCTGAGGCACCTTGGTTGCTCTCTCCACTGCCCCTGCCTCTGTTGCTCAGTCTTCCCTGCCCTCACTCATTTTCACTAGGCAGGAGCCAAACGTTTGGGTGGAGGAGCCGGTGTGGGCCCTAGGAGGGAGACTAGGTGCGGGAAGGGACGGGGGGGGGGGGGTGGATTCTGGGAGGGAGTTTGGCTGTGGGGTGTGTGATCTAGGCTGGGGCAGAGGATTGGGATGCAGACTCCGTGAGGGAATTTGGGTGAGGGGGTAGGGATTTGGGAGTTTGGGTGAGGAATCTAGGCTGGGGCAGGAAATTAGGCTGTAAGAGAGGAGAAGTGGGTTGGCACTTACCCCAGGCAATGGAACTACTGAAGGTACATCCCTCTGGCGGTGGCTTCTCTTAGGTGGGGGAGGGGTGAAGAGGAGGGGCAGGACCTCTGTGTGCTGCTGCTGCAGGCACCACCTCCACAGCTCTCACTGGCCATAGTTCCTGGCCAATGGGAACTATGGAGCTGGCACTCTGGGTGAAGGGAACGTGCCAAGACCCTCTTGCTTTCCCCTCCCAGGCCAACGGGGACATTGCTAGGTGCTTCTTGGAACAGCAGAGAGCCTGTTTTCACTCCACTGTCATGCCAAACTGGTAACACCCAAAATCTCCTGGTTTGTCTGTAGGCAGCCTCTGGGAGATAGGGCATGATTCTGAGAGATTCCTGGTGAAAGCAGGAGGGTTGGCAACCCCAATTACTGCAACAGCCTTCCTTCTCTTTAGTCTGGACAAATGCAATCTGGTCCCACTCATGTCCAATCAGAATGCTGTTGATAAAGCTCATTTTCCTAGCCCATCGTGTTCACTGCATCGGCCCAGTCATTGAGTCCCTCCACTGACTCCCTTTTCTCTGACTAAACCTTTCTTTTCCTGAATTGTTCATCCTTTCCTCAGGTATCATACTTTGGCTGTAAGTTCAGCTGCATTTTGTTGACTACTGGCTACTTTGAGCTACTAGCTTCTCTCAGAAAACCAAAACTATTTAAAGCGAATTGTTTCCAAATTAGCATTTCTGATAGAAATTAGGGGGACATAATGGAAATCTGGATTCATAGTTTGGAGGGCACAAAGAAGAGAAATGTTAAAGCTACACCTCTCCCCTGCCTCCCAACAGCCCTTCTTTCCCCAGAATGAGTTTGACACTCTTGGATTTCAGACTTTTGCTGCTTTTGCTGCTAAAGAATGAAATATGTTTTAAAAGATTTTTAAGAGTAGTTGGGAAAAAATGACTAAAAGTACTCCTCTCCTGTGTTCCTTTCATTTCCTGTTTAGAATAGTGGGTGCAGGGATATGGATTTTTAATTTCTGATTTGGCACACACTTCTTTCCCAGATATTTTATTTCTCCAGCATACTGTGTATTATTTGGTGGAATACTTGGCTGTGTTCGAAGACAATTGTCTGGTAAAGGCTTGTGTGTGGAAGAGTTGGAAAGCGTGCATTTCTAGGGTGCTGAATTAAGAGCATGGTATCTGGAGGTGAATGGTAGTTAGGGTAATTGTGAAGTGTGTGCATGAAGAATGGAGAAGTAGAAAGTTTGTGTTGCTAAATAGCTAATCTTTTGTTTTCCTTGCTTTGTAATCTTTGTGTCCAGCATCCTATGTGTAGAATCTTAACTACTTGATAGTGTTTGTAATGCTTTCTTAACAATGAGTGTTGGATGAAGTAGTGGGATACCTATAGAGACAGAAAGTGCAGAAGGAATATTTTATCATTTAGCAGCTACCCATGAACCTTTCTCTGTGTGAGGATAAAATTTCACGGGAAAGGGAAGCTCCTCATGGAGATGATTTTATGTGCAATCCTATCAATCACATTTTCATGCATGAAGCCTCTTCATCAAGTTTGCATGTGCCTGGCCCCAATCAATCAGATTTTTGTACAGCTGGCATCCATCAGTCAAGTTAGTTTGTGCCCAACCTCTTCCAATGAAATTTCAATTATAATGTGAAAAATGTCTAGAAATTACCCCGAATATAACCTTAACTTCCTGCAAATAACCACTGCTCCATTTGACAAATTTTTCAGAAGGTTCACCTTTCTACCACATTTTATATAGCTACACAGTGTTTTTTCAAGAACAAAAGTAGGGCGGCCAAAGGAAAACTTCAGCCACAGCCAAACTCAAAAGCTTCCTATTAAAAATTGATTCAGCGAGACCAAACAAAACTACATAGGAAATGTAAAGGACATAAAAACTAACCCTATGTGAAATTTTACACAGAAGAACCACCTACTTTAAGAGAAAAACAAGACTTTATGACCCGTCTCAAGCCCAGTTTGGAATATGACACTAATAATGGACTCCCTGCCAGATGCCTCTGTCATGACTTTAAGCTATTCTAGGCAGGCTCTTTCTATTTTGCTGAGACACAAGGCCGACATGCTCAGTCAGGCATGATAGTTAATGAATCAGCCGCATTTTTGTCTGAGTAAGAACTGCAGCAATGGGCTCATTGTGTGCACATTAACTTAGCTAGGTCTAGATTTTAAGACTTAGGAAACAGTTTCAGTATTTCTTACAGGTATATGAAAGGTTAACCAACTAACCAGTAAACATCACACTACATGGGTAATGCTTATCAGCTCCACTTAACTGCAGATGCTGGAGTAGCTCCCTGCCCACCCCAGGCAGGGGGCTACTCCAGCCATGCGGGCCCACTGCAGGAAGGGGATGCTGTCCATGGTGGGGGGGGCCCTGGTGGAGGTTACCCAAAAGCTCCCCAGGAGTGGGGCCAGCAGGGGCTGGCATCCTGGCTCTGGAGAAGGCAGCTTCTATGCAGCAGGGAAGCTTCCTCCCAAGGAGCAGAGCCGGCAGGGGCTGGTAGCCCTGCTCCCAGGGAGGCTTTGCTGTGGGCTCTGCAGTATAAAGCTTATTTAAGCATGTGTAAACCACTATGATTTTCAGCGGTTACACAGTTACATCCCTGATTTATGAAGTGTAGAGACATGGAGCTTTTGAAAGACATTGCCGTGTCCCAAGGCGGCGTGGCCATGCCAAAACACTCTGCAGCCAAAGAGAGAGGCATTTGGATGCAATACATGTTCTGAAGGCTCTGCTGTGGTGCACACTCCTGGCAGGCTATGGACAATCCAGTGCCCTCATCAAGGATCTAGCTATGTTCTGCAGCGCTGAACAATACAGGGTACTGGGAACACAAGCAAACATGCCCTATTGTACCTCCACAGCTGTGCTCCCACAGGCCATTTCCCTTGCTGGCCCAAGGTCAGGACAGTAAGAACACTTGCAGCTGGGTGTCCAGTTCTTTGAGTCACCTCTGATGACTTGGCATCCTGACACTCAATACCAGTAGGCGCAAAAACAAGGAGAGACAGAGCCAAAGTATGTATGTTCCATTGAATTAGTGCATTGATGGATTCTGCCCCCATCACACTGTTTAATATAAAACTTTGTGTCATTGTCATTTTAATTAAGTGTTTGTTTTACTGTCTATAATACATTGTTCAATGAAAGACACTAGAAATACAAGTCTCACAGAGGTAGCCATGTTAGTCTGTATCTGCAAAAGACAATGAGGGGTCTTGTGGGGTGTACCTTAAAGAACTGAGTTCCAGAGTGCACTGTATAGAAATAACTTTCTGTTTATAAACTCTGAGCATGCATGTGAGAGGTAAATGAATGCAGCGTCCATTAACTGTCCCAGTACAGTTGGTGAATCCCTTGTATGCAAAGCCGTTAATAATCTCCTGAACATAACCAAGCTTTATAATTTGGTGTGACACGCTTTTCAGTGCATACTTGCATGACAATGCCATCAGCAATCCACCTACCTCTACCACATTGCTTAGCTGTGGATTGGTAATATTCAGGGGTGGCCAGCTTCCAAATGGCAATGATGTCTTGATTCTCAATAAGTACGGGGCACTGCATGTTAGTATGCTGCAGTTAAAGGCTAATTCTGAGATATATCTCAAAAAAGGTCACCTTTTGGAATCCTGAAATTCTCTTCCACTTCCTGGTCATCCCTGCAGAACAACTCTTTCCTCTGGTTTCCCGAGTCCAGAAATAATGCTGCGCTAGTGAAGCTACTGCAGGAACAGTTCCAGTAGTAGTAGTAGTTGACCAGTGTCCTCCTCATCTTCCTTGCCATGCTGCAAGCAGCCATGTCATTTGTTCAGTAGCATGATGGACAAAGTCCAAAGCTGAAGCCACTCAGCATTGGGATCTGAAGTACATCCTTTACCTGTTCCTTGTAAACTGTCTGAAGCAATTTAAAAATGGTGTTGGCCTGTTTGGAAACTTGGGATGGAGAGAGTGAAATCATGACTTTTTTTTAACTTGATCCAGTGTCCCAAAATTCCACTGCTTTCTGCCCAGCTTCTGCTCTGTATTGCACAATGAGCAGCGTGGGGAATCCCAGACTGCACATTGCTGAAGCGGGAACAGAAGGACCAGTGATACTCTCGGTGAATGCCACACAGTTCCCCCCTATCAACACCAAAGGAAAAATAATTCTATATGGACTCCCCCTGACGGTTGGAATTACAATCTGGATTTCTATATACAAAGCTTCCGCAACAATGCACAGACTGACATTATTCGCAAACGACAACAAGCGACACACAATCTCAGCCGCGCTGAACACCATGCCATCCAGAGTCTCAAAAACAACCTGGACATTATAATCAAACCATCTGACAAAGGTGGTGCTGTGGTCATTATGAATAAGGCCGACTAGAACCAGGAGGCAACCAGACAACTCTCCAACACCACATTTTACAAACCTCTCTCCTCTGATCCTACCTCAGAATACCAAAAGAAACTACACCGTCTCCTTAAAAGCCTCCCTACAGCTACTCGGGAAGAAATTCACACAGAAACACCTTCTGACCCCCGACTAGGATTGTTTTATTTGCTTCCCAAGATCCATAAACCTGGACATCCCGGACGTCCCATCATCTCTGGTATTGGCACGCTCACTACTGGTCTATCCAGCTATGTAGACTCTCTTCTCAAACCCTACGCAACCAACACCCCCAGCTATCTCCGAGACACTACTGACTTCCTAAGGAAACTATAAAACATCGATAACCTCCCCAATAACACCATCCTTGCCACCATGGATGTCGAAGCTCTATACACCAACATCCCACATGAAGACGGATTACAAGCAATTAGAAACACTATCCCAGAGGACACCACTGCCAACCTGATAGCAGACCTATGTAACTTTGTTCTCGCCCACAATTATTTCCAGTTTGAGAACAACTTATACCTCCAGATCAGCGGCACAGCCATGGGTACACGCATGGCCCCACAGTATGCTAATATCTTTATGGCTGACCTAGAAAAACGTTTCCTCAACTCCCGTCCCCTTTTACCTCTTCTCTACTTACGCTACATCGATGACATCTTTATGATCTGGATACATGGCCAAGAAACACTGGAGACATTCCACAGAGATTTCAACAACCGACACCCCACCATCAACCTCAGCCTGGACCATTCTACACGAGAGATCCATTTCCTGGACACCACAGTATAAATCAACAATGGAAAATTAGACACCACCCTCTAGAGAAAACCCACTGACTCATACAGTTACCTACATGCTTCCAGCTCCCATCCAGAACACACCATACGATCCATCATCTATAGCCAAGCCCTTCGATACAACCGCATCTGCTCTAATCCCACTGACAGAGACCAGAAACTTCAGGATCTCTACCAATCATTTATAAACCTCAACTACCCACCCGGAGAAATAAAAAAGCAAATTGAAAGAGCCAGACGAATACCTAGAAACCATCTACTTCAAGACAGACCCAAGAAAACCAACAATAGAACACCACTTGTCATCACCTACAGCCCCCAACTTAAACCTGTCCAACACATTATCAATAAACTACAGCCTATACAGGCAGTCCCCGGGTTACGTACAAGATAGGGACTGTAGGTTTGTTCTTAAGTTGAATCTGTATGAAAATTGGAACTGGCATCCAGATCAATTTCAACAGCGGCTGAATCTGGACACCAGTTCCGACTTACATACAGATTCAACTAAAGAACCCCAGGCGTCCCCAAGTCAGCTGCTGCTGAAACTGATCAGCAGCTGATTCCAGGAAGCCCGGGGCAGAGCAACTCTGCCTCGGGCTTCCTGTAGTCAGCCGCTGGTCAGTTTCAGCAGCGGCTGACTTGGGGACCCCTGGGGCAGAGCAGCTCAGGTGCTGCTGGGTTGGTCCAGTAGCGCGGCCGCTCCTTGGCGCTACTGGACCAACCCAGCAGCACCCCAGCTGCTCTGCCCCAGGCGTCCTGATTCAGCCACTGCTGAAACTGATCAGCAGCGGCTGAATCAGGACTCCTGGGGCAGAGTAGCTGGGGTGCTGCCAGGTTGGTCCAGTAGCGCCAAGGAGTGGTGCTGCGGGACCAACCAGCAGCGCCCCACCTGCTCTACCACAGGCCCCGGGCTTTGCTCCACATCTCCCTGGTCTGCTGGCGGGGGGCACTAGCTGCGTCCCCCCCCCAGCAGACCAGGGAGACGCGGAGCAAAGCAGCGGAGGACCCGGGCCGGACCACGGCGCTTCCAGATCAGCGCCGCGGTCCGGCCTGGGTCCTCCGCGGCTTTGCTCAGCGTCTCCCTGGTCTGCAGAACAGGGAGACACTGAGCAAAGCGGGGGAGGACCCGGGTCCGGACCCGCGGCGCTTCCAGATCAGCTGGAAGCGCCGCGGGTCCGGACCCGGGTCCTCCACCGCTTTGCTCCCCGTCTCCCTGGTCTGCTGGCTCCCCCAGCAGACCAGGGAGACGGGGAGCAGCTTTTCTCGCCCTGGAGGAGGCGGGCGACAGGACCAGGCGTCCCGCCGCTCCAGTCCTCCGGGGCGAAAAAATCCCTGTTCGTAACTGCAGATCCGACATAAGTCGGATCCGCGTAACTCGGGGACTGCCTGTACTGGAACAGGATACTAAACTCTGAGAGGCTCTGGGAGACAGACCCATAGTCTCCTATAGACAACCACCTAACCTCAAGATGATTCTTACCAACAACCACAGGACATACCACACTAATACCAACCCTGGTACCTTCCCTTGCAACAAACCCCATTGCGAGCTTTGTCCACATATTCACTCTGCTGACACCATTATTGGGCCTAACCAAGTGAGTTATAAGATCAAGAACACATATTCTTGCACATCCAGAAATATAATTTATGCTATCATGTGCCGAAAGTGTCCGTCTGCTATGTATATTGGACAAACGTCTCAGACACTTCACCAAAGGATCAATGCCCACAAAACAGATATTAGACAGGATCACAAAGAAAAAACAGTTTCTTGCCATTTCAACCAGAAAGGACATTGTCTCAATGACTTAATTACCTGCATGCTGCTTCAAAAGCCTTTTAAAACTGCACTTGAAAGGGAATCCTCTGAACTGTTATTCATGCTAAAATTCGACACTTTACGCCGGGGTCTTAACAAAGACTCTAGTTATCTTACCCATTACAAAGCTTCCCCAATTATCACCTCTAATATCATTAGCTCACAGACATTTACCTCCCTCCCCCCCCGCATGCCCCTTCTGTTCTGAAATTTGATTTGTCCTTTTCATATGTGTTCATTTTTGTAATTGTATCCTTTGGTATATATGGTTGTGACTATTTTCTTCCACTATTTGATCTGAGGAAGTGGGTCTGGCCCACGAAAGCTCATCATCTAATAAACCATCTTGTTAGTGTTTAAAGTGCTACATAGTCCTGTATTTTGACACAGTTCAAAGGCAGCAAGCCCCTACCATCTACAACCAAAAGAATGTACAGTAATCTGGTGTGCAACATGCATATTGTCCATTAACAGATGCACGTCAACTCCCTGTTGATTAAACACCCTATATAGACAAGCACTTAGTCCATTTGTGGAGTATTTAATAGTCATGTACCTCTCAGTCTGAATATCTGTTTAAGCTATACTCTTCTTCCCTCTACACTGCTTCACACAGAAATTGGCAGTGGGGAAACAGCTTCCCCAGTGTTTAAACTATTAGAATAATTGGTGAAATGCCAGAACTACTGCACTGCTACATACTTTGTATCTTACTTGAATTGCTTGAATTGTATCAGTGCCTTCAAAAGATTCTGCCCTTCTTCCTTTGTGATCACAAACTGCATTATAGATGTCACTTCAAAGTAACTATCCTGGACTGTGTTACCATTCTGTCTTCTCTCTGTTATGATCTTGCTGAGGTGCCCATCTCAACAGTTAAAACTGTGGAGACTTTGAGTCATATTATTTATGGGGATAAGAAGCTGGATATGAGTCAACAGTGTGCCCTTGTAGCCAAGAAGGCTAATGGCATATTAGATTGCATTAGGAAAATCATTTGCAGCAGATCTAGAAAAGTGATTATTCCCCTTTATTCGGCTCTGGTGAGGCCACATCTGGAGTATTGTGTCCAGTTCTGCCCCCCCCCCCCCCCCCCGTTACAGAAAGGGTGTTTATGCATTGGAGAAAGTCCAGTGGAGGGCAACCAAAATGATTAAGGGGCTGGAGCACATGACTTAGGAGAAGAGGCTGAGGTATTTAGTCTTATTTAGTCTGCAGAAGAGAAGAGTGAGGGGGGATTTGATAGCAACCTTTATGTACCTGAAGGGGGTGTTCCAAAGAGGATGGAGAGAGGCTGTTCTCAGTAATGACAGATGGCAGAATGAGAAGCAATGGTCTCAAGTTTCACTGGGGAATGTCTAGGTTGGATATTAGGAAAAATGTTGTAGTAAGAGGGTGTTGAAGTAGGGATATAAATGGTTAACCAGTAAGCATCATCCTTACCGGGTGATACTTACCATTTATGGTTAACTGTCAGGGCCTGCAGCAAGTAAGGAGTTGCTCCAGCCCAGAGGGGTCCACCACAGGTTGGGAGGTACTGTAGCCCGAGTGGAGCAGCTCTTCTTTGTGGCAGGTTTGGCCTGGCATGCCATGGGTAGGGGCACTCTATAATCTTTAACCAGTTAACTGATTAAAAAGGATTTTACATCTCTATGGTGAAGCACTGGAATGGGTGTCGTAGGGAGGCGGTGGAATCTCCATCCCTAGAGGTTTTTAAGTCCCAGCTTGAGAAAACCCTGGCTGGGATGATTTAGTTGGGTCTCTTCCAACCCTATGATTCCATGTCTATGGTAAGTATGAGTAGATCCTGTTCCATCCTTTTCAATGTTAATGAATGGGTTAGACACCTCAGCTAGATCTACATTTCCCAGTCTTACGCAAGAACATACACAAATGCAGTGCAGCGATATCCTCAGTTGCATACTCAATGAGCCGCCATTTTTGCGTACGGGGCTTTTGAGCAAGAAGGAACAATCTACATTGCTCCTTCTTGTGCAACCCCCCCTTGCGCAACAGCCATTCTTCCTGAAAATAAGCGGCAGAATGGCTCTTGCTCAAGAGGGGGTTTTTGCACAAGAAGGAGCAGTGTAGACTGCTCCTTCTTGCACAAAAGCCCCTTGTGTAAAATGGCAGCTCATTAAGTATGCAAATGAGGCACGGCACCTCATTTGTATATGTTCTTGCACAAAACTGGGCACTGTAGACGTACGTAGCCTTTTTCAATGATATCAACTGTTACACAGATATAGCAGATAACTAACCAATACCTGTATTTAGGGAAATCCAAGGCGTCAGAGCATAGCACTGTGTTGCTGTTTATATGCAGCCATTCTGTAAATTATTATTAATGATTGTTAAGATTTGAAAGCAGATATAAATAGAATTTTACCATGTTTTTTCTATATTTTTAATGAGGCAAAAGTAGTTTTAGCTCATAGCTGTGAACCAAGGGGTCACTTGAAGACTGAGATATATAGAGAAGCACAGAAAGAGCATAAAATTAATTTTCCTGCATCAGACTGTAGTCTTGTATGCTTTGGTTTGATACATTGGACAAGGGATTGGTGAACCTACTGGGATAAAATACAAATCTGTATCTTTGCACAAATCAGCCCAAAACTTTTAATTAAGTGTTTTGCCACATGGGGGAGGGGAAGGATTTGGAGTCTGAGGCCCAATGAATCTTCTTGTCATTACATCTATATTTCATACCATCTTGTAATCAGAACTCCTGATGGAGCATACAGTTTCCTGTGTTATGGCCTTTGATTATACTCAGCATGCACATAAGGTATTTACACTATCTCTGCAGGCACATATAAATATAATACATCAAAGCTGGAGTGTGGTAGTGCCTGCTTTTGTTAGGGCTGTAAAATAGTTGGTTATAACCTTGTTTCCACATATTCAAAGCTTTCTGGAACATTCAACTTTGAGTCTGAAATGTTCCATGCTAATTCTCTACCAGAAAGTGCATAATGATATAACATTTAGACTACATATGTAACTAACAGGGAATGTGTCGATTCACTGAACATATACATTCTATGCAAAACCAAACGAGCTTATAATCATGGCAAGCTAATTACCCCAGCTATTCTTACCTTGTACCCAGTTTTCTTTTTTTGTTTCTCTCTCCTCAGTTATATTATGTGGCAAAACTAGCATTAAAGCAACATAACCTTAATGAGATCGAGTACTCAAAAATCATGGCATCACCAGAATTAAAGTTCCTCTGACACCACTGACTTTGCCTCATAGTGGCTGGGCATATGTAGTTTTTTCTCTTCAGTTTCCCTAGTTCAATGCTAACTATAATGCATGACATAAAATATGCAATGGGGACAAATTGATGTTGCCATAGCTACCTTTATATTTGGAATTTCGTGGCAGCTGTGATTTCTTTTGAAGACACCTACACACTGAGGTAGCCTAGGTGCCTATTATAATTAAAGAAGATGTAGCAAATAAATGCAGGCAATCGCTGGCTATAAATACTGATGATAGTTGAGCTAAAAATATGCCTTAACCTATGCAACATAGAAATAGGATTCACTGAAGGGCTTTTCTGTCTCAAGGTGAAAGTAAACTTTTTTTCTGGGGGTTTTGTGTGTTCTGCTTTAAATAGGGAGATAAAAATTATATATGACATTAAGACATTTGAAAGTTGTAGGGTAGTATAATATTTTTAGTGTGTACTTAATCATGCTCTCAAGGATTTCCCACCTGCAAATGGGTAGGCTCTATATTTCTGAGATAATCAAGAAGCTGTTTGGTAGATCTCCCACCTGTAACTAGACATCACATCATTATATTTCCATGTCATTCTTAGGGTAGTTGACAAAGTTCTACAGCCTTGCAAAGAAATAATAATTGTAATAAAGGGGGACAGAGGTAGTCAGCCTATTTCTTTTCCCCTAAAACATTTGGATAATTGAAAACTTGTTTCTGCTACCCAACATTTGTTAAAAGCACCATGATTATAAGATCTTCGATCCTGCTGCTCCATATTAATTTTGCCTTTACCCTGTATCTACTTTTGTTTCAATATTATTTGATAGTCATATGGCAAACAGCTCATGACTGGAAGGTTATGCTGTTTTAGCTTTTCTCTAAAGAATCTGGCTGTATATCAATTACTGAACATTATCTTTGTGTCTACAGAAAAGTTTCTTCTTGTATGAAAGTTTTTGTGTTTTCTCTTGAACATGGGATTTGGTGTGTAGATTGAAACTTCCTGAATGGAAAAAAACCTGCTATGGGGGTAATAATATTCTTTCAGCAGTTTATTTTAAAGACTCCCTGTAAGGCCAGAGATTGCCCAGAATGCTTCATGGTACCGTCAGGGCCATTAGTATGGTAGATTCTGATGAGATCAGTTGCATTCCGTTATCTCTGCCAAGAAAATATGATGGGAATTCCCAAATGTTTTGCTGGCATGACCTCATTTTAATAAATAATTTTCTTCTGGAATCCATACAGCATGAAAGCTCTTCAAATTAGTATCTTCCAGTCAATGTGACCTTGTGCACACACCGTACGTGTAAGGTCAAAGCCATGGAGGACACCCTGGTGTGTGCAAGGTTGCACTGTGTGAAGGATCCTCAATCCATCATGACCTCACACTAATTGTGTCTCTGCAAACTGGGCATCACTGCAACTCTGTCAGCTGATGGCATGCCCCCATTTGGGGTTGCATCCCACAGGAGAAAAAGATCATTTATCACAGTCCATATCCATTGCCTCATCAGAAAGCTGGCGAAGATGGGGGTTTGCTATTTTTGCATAGGCGGGATGGGAATACAGTACATGACTGTCGACATCCCCCACTGGTAGCAGATGGATGGCACTGGAGGAAAAGGGTCAGGTTTCAAAAGGGACCTAGTTTGTTGGGCACCACCAGTTTAGGACTGCAAACAGAGGTCGTGCTGCCATCTGAAAATGTAAACGCATCTCACGGGACACTGGCCACTTTGCATTCTTAATGAAGTTTTTTTTTTCTATGGGTGACTCTGCCTGCCATGTTATTTCATAATAATGAAACTGCTCCCAAAGCCATTGCTGGCAAATTCTGTTGGCAGATCAAAATTGTAAGGCCTGTCTCTAGGGGTATGTCTACACTACCCCGCTAGTTCGAAATAGCGGGGTAATGTAGGCATCATACCGCACTTGCAAATGAAGCCTGGGATTTGAATTTCCCGGGCTTCATTTGCATAAGCGGGGAGCCGCCATTTTTAAAACCCCGCTGGTTCAAACCCCGTGCAGCGCGGCTACACGGGGCTCAAACTAGGTAGTTCGGACTAGGTTCCTATTCCGAACTACCGGTACACCTCGTTCCAGGGTCTTTAGACTGATCATCCAAATCTGCCATTGAAAAACTGTCAGGTCAGCCATTCAATAAACCAGTGGTCACCAACCAGTAGATTGGGATCTACCAGTAGATCTTGGAGCCTCTGACAGGTGATCCTGACTGATTTGGCTGGGAAGCTATCAAGTGCTGGCACTTCAGTTGCCCCTCCCCCCACTGTCATGCTGCTCCTGCCCTCTGCCTTGGAGCTGCCCCTTGGGAGCCTCCTGCTTGCTCTGCAGGGTGAGGGAGGGGGAAGGAGGGTGCTGATGTCAGGGTGTCCCTCCTCCCTCCACACCTGTACCCCATCTCCACACAGAGAGAAGAGGATGGAGGGAACTTGGCAATGCAAATCTCTGTCACTCTCACGCACTGTGTGTCTCTGTCATCCTCACAAACACGCACTGTCCTTTCCTCTTATCTTTGCATTTCGTAACTTTCATTTCTCTCTTATGCTTAAATGTAATTCTTTGAGTAGTGAGTTCTAAAATGCCTAACCTGTCATGACTGGAGTCATTACCCCTGTGGTAATGGTGCTCCTGGAAGTGGCTGCATGTCCCTGCCTGCAGACACCTTGCCTGCAGACACCACTCCTGCAGCTCCCATAGATCAGCAATGGAGAGCCATAGCTGGTGGTGGCTGTGGGGTTGGTGCCTGTAGATGAGGGGCAGCACATGGAGCCACTGCTGTACATGCCAGCTACTTTTGGAGGGAAAGAATATAGGGAAAAGGAAAAGGGGGGAAGGAATGCAGGCCTCACCACCCCTAAACTAGCACATGCAAAGTTCTTCCGCAATTGACCACTACATTCCACCCCTGGGCGAAGTGGTATGCGTTCTACCCCAATACATCCCTTCTAGGGTGTCAGTTGTTCCAGGATGACCTGGTGTTTTACTTGCTGAGCCAGTAGTGTCATACAGGAGGCCAGACGCCTTACATAACAGGCTAACATACTAGTAATAATACAAATGACTACAAAACCCAATAATACAATAACAATAGGATGTAGGATCAGATTATATGGAGACTGGATGCTTTTTTGTTGGCAAGGGGTCCCTCATAATGTTGCTTGATCCAAGGTCCCGACTGAGTATTGGCGTTCCAGGACTGAAGGGTCAGGCGCTCAGACACGAATCACACCTGCGCGAACGGGGGACACGATCCATTCAGTCAGGTCTGGGAGGATCTTTCCACATGGGAAGTTGATTGCCACCATCCCAAAGGGTTAACTGACAGCACACTTGGAATCAGGAGCACCCACCGCATCAACTGCATGCTGGAGGACTATTCTTGTTTACACAAGCGTGCCTGAGGAAAACATTGCAAAGTGACATCATTAGCAGGGAGGACCCACCACGTAGCTCCTGGGCCCTGGGCGATGGTTTCTGCAGCCACCATAGGAGTGGAGTTTCCCAGGCGGGGTAGTATCCAGACCCTCTGCCCGACCTCCTCCACACCCTTAGGTGTACTTTCATCAGGAGCCGGGGTGCTAAGGCCACCCTGACCCTTAAAACGCTCGTGAGGGGTACTGCCTGCTATTAAGCAGGAGTTCAGATTACTACAGGCTTGCCCCAACACTGGCTTCCATGAATTTGCCAATTACTCTTAGCCCAGTGCCCTGACCAAACTGCTAGACCATTAGCAACTGCCCAGGAATCTGTGTAAAGGAGGCTTGTTTTGTCCCCCAGCTCTATTGCCTGCTTGCATGCCAGGTGTACAGCCACTAATTCTGCTAGCTGGCTGGACCCTCATCTGTGTGTTCCGGGTCTGCTGTAGGGCAGCCGCTCGCCACTTCCGGGCACCCCCCACATATCGGGCAGACCCGTCAGTGAACCAAGCAAACTTTCTGCTCGGTAGTCAGAGCACTGTAAAGAGAGCCCCACACTGCTATCCCTTGCAGCAGAGGTGGCTGCTGTGGGTTGGGCTGTTCGGCCTTATCTCCCTCTAGGAGCTGTGCTATTAACTCATGCAAGTGGGAAACCCCTGAGGGTCCAGGCTTAGCTCTCTCCTGGATGTACCATGTTCGCTTTAACAGAGTGCTGGCCATAGCTTGACCTGACCGAGGAGCAGCTGTATCTCACACCCAGCTCATGATAGGGAGCTGGGGACACAGCAACACCTGCCAATCCTGAGTGGCATGCTCAGTATCTAATAATGCCAGATAGCAAGCCAGCATGTGCTTCTCAAAGGGAGTGTAATTAGCACTGACCCCCGTCAAAGTCTTGCTCCAAAACCCTAAAGGGGCTCGACGCCTTTTTTGCATTTGCCTCCTCATTGCAAGAGGAATAACGGTAGTTCGAATTAAGAGTGTTAGCCAGGTAGTTCGAGCTACCAGGCATTTAAAAATGACGGTGCCCGGGAACATGCAAATGAAGCCCGGGATATTTAAATCCCGGGCTTCATTTGCAAGTTCAAATGACTACATTAGCCACCCTAATTCGAACTAGGGTGGCTAGTGTAGTCATACCCCAACACAGTAAACCAGGCCGCCCGTGGGTCAAAGGATTTCACCATGTCTGGCATTTTTGCCACTGTTGGAGCACATGTGGATGTGACCCGATTTAGGCATCGATAATCAATAGTCAGGCGCCATGAACCATCTGGTTTCTTAACAGGCCAAATTGGATAATTTGAAGTGGAGGTGTATTGGTGGGGAACACCCTGTTTTAACAAAGACCAGATAGTTCGAGCTATATAGGGTATGGCGTGTTCCGGATAATTATACTGTCTCTGTACTGGGGCATCCCCTCCTTCTACCACAATGGTGACTGCCAGGCATCCGCAATCATGTTTATGTTTTGCAAATACCTTGGTATGTTTTTGGATTATGGCCTGAAGCTCTGGGCAACGCTGATGTTTGGCCAGCAGGGTATCTAAACTATATTCATCTGGTGGTGGTTCCGGTACTCTTATGGGGTGCCTGGACGAGGCCCCCTTGCCAAGCCCTCCTCTGAGGTGACCATACCACACTCTGGATGTTGTAATGGATGCTGGCCTTTCTCTTGACCCGTAACCAGACACAGTATGCAGTTATCCAAGTCAAGAATACATCCCTGTCTACCCAAGAAATCAGACCCCAGCAAATTACCTTGTGGGTCTTTCATAGTGAGTAGCGCAAAAACATGGTTCTTTTGCATATTAATGATTTTTACTGGTATGGATTTTGACATCACAACAGTAACTTGGTGACTTCCCACTGTGGCTAACATTCTGGTTTGACCAGAGGACCATGGTGAGGACACAGGGTTTTTGGAATATATTATACCAGTGGTCACCAACCAGTAGATTGAGATCTACTGGTAGATCTTGGAGCCTCTGACAGGTGTTCTTGACTGGTTTAGCCAAGAGGCTATCAAGTGCAAGCATTTCAGCTACCCCTCCCCGTACTGCTGCTTGTCTCCTGCCCTTTGCATTGGAGTTGCGCCCCCTACTCCCCTGGGAGCCTCCTACTAGCTAGGCAGGGCAGGGCAAGCAGAGGGGGCACAAATATCAGGAAGCCCCCTCTTCCACCCTATATTCTATCTCTACAGAAAAGGTGGGGTCAAAACAGGGCTTGGAATGGGGGGGTTTTCTGGCTGCTTTTGAGAGCAGTGAAGGGCCAAGGCAGGGGTGATCCTGCCTCATTCCCATTGCACCACCACCCAGGAGCCACCTGAGGTAAGCAGTGTCTATCTGGAGCCTGCTCCAAACACATGCCCCAGTCAGAAACCCCCTCCTGCACCTCAAACGCCTGCTCTAACCCTGAGCCCTCTGGACCCAAACTCCTTTACAGACCCAGTACCTTAAACACCACCCCCCTCAGACAGCCCAACTCCCTGCCCCTGGCTCAGCTCAGAGCCCCCCTCACACTCCAAATCCCTTAGCCCAAGACCAGAGCCTCAATCTTCTGCCCCTTTCTGGTGAAAGGGAGGGAGAATGTGGAAGGGAGGACCAAGTGAGCAGGGTCAGGACCTTGGAGAAGGGGCACGAAGGAAGCGGGGCAAGGATATTTGGGTTTAAGGTAGATCTTACATTGCACTTAAATTGAAAAAGTGATCTTAAAAAGGTTGGAGACCACTGTATTATACTGATGGCTGCCCCGGTATCTATAATGAATTTTATGTGGTGGCCCCCAACCATAGCAGATACCATGGGCCTTCTATTGCCAGCTGTACCCAAAGGCACAACGCACGGGGCCTTTTGGTGTCGTGCCAGGTAGCTGACATGTACAGGTGGGAATCCTTCAGCCTCTTCCAACTCCTGGAACACATCCTCCTCCTCAGGCGGGTACCATTCAGAGGCAACGTCTGCATCAACAGAGGCCACTGGTTGGCTCGAGGATTTGGATTGGGCTAAAGTCTACTCACTTAGATTGGCATGGACTTTCTGCAATTCTCGTTGCATATCACAGAGCATTATTATAATTGAGGCTCTTCCCGAGTTTGGATGTGGTGGTGCTGACTGAAATTCATGCACCAGGTCTTTCCGCACAGCACCTGCAAAACTGTTAGGATGTTCCCGCGGTTCCCCCCGAAATCCGGACATATAACCCTGGTTATCATAAGGAACATTGGGTTGATTGAACCACTGCTGGGATTTTGGAAGTCTCGTCTTGGGCCGGGGTTGGTTTAGAGGAGCCTCAGTTGGACCCTCTACTTTTACCACAGGAGTTTGTGGATCTTATATGACTGCTACTGGTTTTTCCTTCTTTCCCTTCTGACTTATTGGCCCCTATGCTTTGGCTAACAGAGCCAGGGCTTCTCTTAATAAGGTATCCTCCTGAATGTGCATATTAACCTTATCTCAAAGATAAGGGAGAGAATTATTTACCAGCAGACTTACGTAATCCGAATCCTCCAGATTTGATCTCATATGGCTCTCCCAGGTGGACCTTAAGCATATGTGGAATTCGTGGGGGGATTCGTATTGTTTTCATTTTAGGTTAGTTAGGATTGCTTCTCCTGCCTGTCCTGGATGTTGATTTTATTCTAGCATTCTTATTGTGTCTAGAAATGGTTTCTCACACTTCCTATAGGCTGGAGGTAGGGTGCTCCACAAGGCCCGATCCACAGTGAGCTGAAGGATCTTGATCCAGTTCTCTTCCTCTGGTACCTCGAAGGTACAGGCTGTTTCCTGGACCCGCTGGGCATGCAAAGAGATATAAGGGTCTTCCATCTTCCCCACCTGTTTGGCAATCATATCTAACACCTTTATGTCAGTAACAACAGCTACGGGGAAAGGTGAATCACTCACGTGCCCTTCTTCTGATCCTTCTTGTGCCTCTGAACTGGAAATTGATGATCTGTTGAGACTGGGGACTGGTCCATCGTACTTCATTTCCCTTGCGATGCCACTTGAAGCACTCATAGGCAGCTCTGGAAAATGCTGATCTGGGAAATCTGGAAAGATTTCCTGCAATTGATCTAAAACACCCGCATATTCCTGAGTACCATCTCTCCACCTGACCCTCGGTGATCCACTTGCTGGTACAGAAGATACCAGTTCTACGTGAAGCTGGGTGGGAGGTGACCCAGTTTCTGGTAACCCTGGAATTTCCCATGATGCATAGAGCTGGGATCTTCCCAAGTCACTAGGGTCAGGTGAGAGAACTGCCAAAGTGGGTATTGCTTCCCTTGACTGTAATGCTGCAGGAGTGGTGCTTCCCTGGATCCAGGTGATTAAAGAAGAACAGAAGTTAGATGCTTGCATTACTTCTGAAACATCTCTGGACAGAGCATCTACCAGATGAGCCTCTCCTGGGCCTTCTCCACTGGTGCCAGGGATCACTTCTGGAGGCTCTCTGACCTCAGTGTCTGGTAGGCCTGAGGAAGGTTCTGTTTGTAATAGTTCACTCAATAAGGGATGCTGACCCTTTGGGCTTGTTTCCTCCTCCTCAGAGTCGGAAACCATGGGTACCATATCTGTGTCTGACCCCACCTCCATCTTTACCTCATCAAGCTCTTCCTCTGGGCTTGCCACTGGAGGACTTCCTTCTTTTCCTTCCATATCGCCTTCCACCACAGGCTCATCAACTTCCTCCATCTCCTCTGGTAAGGCTTCAGTTATCTTTGCATGGTTGCGAGTTACCAGACCCTTGGCTGCTTCTCCCTTCACCGGGGTGACCATCGCTACGGGGAGTTCGATCTCTAACAGAATTGTTGGGGAAGCTCTCCTACCTGGGTTTGGCACATCTTCCTTGGTTGGGACAGATTCCTCCCAACCCTCCGGTTTAGCTCCCTGCTGCACACATTTTTTCTCTACCTCATCCAACCGTTCTTCCAACTGACGTTTCAAAGCATATACTTTGTTAATGCAAGCCTGTCCTTTCTCTTCCCACTTCCAGATTTCCTTCTCTAATGTTTGAAGCTCTAGCTCCCTAGTTGCTACTCTGCGAAACAAGCTTAGCTGTCCCTCTAAAATATCACAGACCCGGATCTTTAACCTCTCTACTTCCTTTAGCTTCTTTTCCGTGTCTGCTGTAAGTTGCCTAATCGTCAAATACTGGTCCCAGTTCTTCTTTCTAAACAACTTACAGGCAACCAGAAGACTCCCATGATCTCCTGAGGGTTTTTCTCCTGCCTGTCCCATACTGACTCAAATGCTTCATTCACCTCTTCCCACAGGTCTGCACAACATCTGACCTGTGCTGCACTTTCAAGTCTCAACAAGCCATGATTTTGGATATATCCCTCGACAAAATCAAGTAAATGTCCACCAATAGGTGACTGTGAGTCCCGCTCACTCATATTTACATGGTTTCTTTTAAACCACAATGCCACAAGGCTACAACTCTCTCTTGTGCTAAGAGTCAGAGCTGTCTTGCTCGGAAAGCATCCTTTCTTTAAGCAAATATAAAGAAAAATACCCCAGACCGGTCTCACTAGTGCTTCAAAGAAAAAGAGTCACAAAAATAGAAGGACGGGGGTTGGTGTCCTCCTCTTCCCTTGAAAGCCACTCTGATTGTGAATCAAGAGGGTTAAACCGCCATCCGGTGGTCTGCGAGTGTTTGGGGAAAACACTCCGGCCGGCATGGGGCCATGGTCCAGAAGAGCTGTGGGACTATCAATGGGTAAAAACCCAAGCTAGGGTTTCCTGGGCACTAGCCACCGTTGGTTCTGTGCCTAAAAGGCAGCTCCCCCGCCGTCACACAGGACGAGTTGTCAGATCCTGACACAAATTACCCCTTATCAACAAATTACTGGCCAATTAATATATAACCGAATCCACTTTTTAATAAGCGTGCATCCAAATTACCAGTGTTTCTTATCTTTAGAGGATTAACCACAAACCAATGTCAGATTTCCTTTGGCTCCCACAATCCGGGCGTTCAGCCGACTTAGTGACAGCCAAAGCCCTAAAACCACAGCCTGCTTTTACACCTAATAGTTAACTCTATGTATACTAAATGAAAACTACCACTTTAGAATTTAGACTTTAAAGTTGTCTGTCAGTACCTGTTTCGACCTCCTTGGCTGGCTCGCCAATTTGTAGCCTGGGAAAGAGTTTTGTGAAATTTATGGATGGGTAAGGCTCAAAAAATAAAACGTGTCCTGACCGCAGACTCTTGCTTCACCCTTTTATGGAAAATTACAAGCGCAAAGCATATTGTTCCCCACTTATATCTTATTGCCATCAGCCATCTTACAAAATCTGGATTCTGTAGGCCCCTTGCGTTACCAGCATATTTCAAATCTATACTAAAAGATATAAGAATAACATAAAACTATTACTTAACTGAAACGAATATCATATTCATAGGCCAAAATAGGGCAAATAATGATTACTAGGCTACAGGACTCAAACCCACCACCCTGTGCTCCCCAGGCAAATGCCCTATCCCCTAAGCCACTTCAGAACCCACCCCACCTTCTAGAGGGGCCTTCCTAATACAAAAGCTAGCTTCATCTATTGGGCAACCCCTGTTGGCTGTCCTGCTGCTCCTAGGGTAGGCAGAGGGGGAACATGAACTCACTACCCTGCCCTCCCCAGACTGAATGCTATATCCCCATGGCCACTCTAGGACCCAATCCACCCCCCACCTTCACAGGTTCACTTATCCTGCTTTCTTAATGTGGAAGCCAGCTCTCTCCCTAGAACAGCTGGTGTTGGCTGTACAGACTCTTCTAGGATGGGGCTTGAACCCACCCTGTTTTGTTTCCCAGGTGAATGCCCTATCCCCTAAGCCAGTCCAAAACCTACCACATCACCACCCTTCCTTCAGCTGGTGCCTTATCCTGCCTTCCTAATACAGCTTCATCCCTGGAGCAGCCTGTGTTGCTTGTCTGGCCACTTCCAAGGTGTATTGGGGATGAGGCAGTACTCAAGCACCCAACCCTGCACTCCCAAAGCAAATGCCCTATCCATAAGGCCACTCCAGAACCCACCCCACTGCCCTACATTCAGGGAGTCTCCTCCCATACTCCAAACCCATTGGCCCAAGACCAGAGCCAATGCCCTACCCAGCTAGGGTTGCCAAGTGTCCGGTATTCACACGGACTGTCTGGTATTTTTGCCTCCTGTCCGGTAAAAGATTCAGAGAATGCCGGACACCTAAAATGTCGGGTATTTTCTGATTTTTTTTCCCTGGCCAGGAGACGAAAATGCAGGGCACCTGGCAACCCTACAAACACTCAGTGCCCGGCCTCCCCCACTCCAACCACTCCCCTGGCTCCCAACACCCCCAGCCTCCCAATCCCAGCCCCCAGTCTTACCTGGTTCCACAAGGCTGCCGGCACAAAATGGCTGCCAACCAAGGGGAAGCACATTGCTTCCGCTGGGTCTTAGTGCTCAACCGCTCCCCTGTTTCTATCCCTGCACTCACTCTTAAAGGAGACATGCTGTTTTAATACTGTTTTATTTTAATGTTTTGTTTTGCTCAACAAGTTCCCCATCCTTTTTTTCCTTCAACAGATTTTTTTCACGGTGTTTTTTTTTTGCAGGTCGGGCATGTTCAGTATTTTTCTTTCCACCATCTGGCAAGCCTATAACCAGCCTGGTGAAAGTGAATGAGATTCGGGGAAGAAGCAGGATGGAGTGATCAGGATGAGGCCTCGGAGAAAGGGTGGAGCAGGGACGGGGCCTCAGAGAAGGGAGGGAAGGAAGTGGGGCAAGGGTATTTGGGTTTGTAGTAGATCTTACATTGCACTTACATTGAAAAAGTGATCTAGTGGTTAAAAGGATTGGAGACCACTGCGATAGACTAAGAGAAAAAGAAAACGATAAACTTGCATACGTAAGCATCAGCTCAAAATGTAAGGTCTCCTTTATTTTTGTGTTTGGGCAGGGCTGGATTAAGAAAGGGATGTTAGGGGCTGCATCCCAGGGCCCTGGGCTAGGAGGGGCCCCACAAAATAATTTATGGGCAGCCAAAAGTCCAGATCTTTTTGTGAGCCCTCCCCGCTTTAGCCTGGGGCCCTGGGCTAAAGCTCCTGCGCATTTTCCAGCTCTGGCTCGGAGGTGGAGAGGCGGCAGCTAGTTCCACATGCTGCTATTCTCTTCTGGGCTGGAGCCACCTTGCCACCTAATGCCAGGGGAAGGTCCCTCCCCGCACTCCCTCACCTGCAGCTCTGCCCCCACACCTCTCATGCCCAATGGGATCTGCATGGGGCAGTGGCTGTGGTGGCTTCAGGCAAGTGTGGGGCAGAACAGTCCACGCTGAGCCACCTGCTTTCCTCCTGAACCACCTCCAAAAGGGAGCTACTCCAGGTCAGCACCCCACACCCCGAGTCCCTGCCCCAGCCCTAAGCCCCTTCTGTACCCTGAGTGCCAAATTCCCTCCCACACTCCACACACCAACCCTGTGCCTGCTCCAAACCCCCCATCTCCATCCACACTTCTGTGCTGATCCCCATCTTGGCCCCAGCCTGGAGCCCCCTCCTGCACCCCAAATGCCTCAGTCAGAGCCCTCACCCATTCCCATGCCCACCATCCCACCTCAGCTTGTAGCCCCCTCCTGCAATCGGAACCCTTCATTTTTTGTTCCATCCCAGAGCCTGGTAGCCCTCACAGAATCTAATAGCCCCAGAACCCCACAAGAGGCATTCTGTGGCCGTACAGCTGCAATCAGCTATTGGCACATTGTTCTTTATATGCACCAACTGATTAGTGCAACTTGTATTTAAATTTTAACATTTCATTCCTTGTTTGTCTGCTTTTAACCCTTGCTTTTATTGGAGCAGTAACCTGGCTCAATACATCAAACCCTACAATTTTGTTATGCAGTGTTCCATCTCTGGGGGCACAAATTGGAACTTAGGGAATGTCTAGACTACATGCCTCTGTCGCCAGAGGCATGTAGATTAGACTACCCGGCATAGGAAAATGAAGCGGCAATTTAAATAATCGCCGCTTCATTTAAATTTAAATGGCTGCCGCACTGAGCAGATCAGCTGCTTGTCAGCTCAGCGCGGTAGTCTGGACGCTCTGTGGTCGACATCAAAGGCATTTGTCGACAACCCAGATATGCCTCAACCCAGGAGGCATAACTGGGTGGTCGACAAATCCCTTTGATGTCGACCGCGGAGCGTCCAGACTACCGCACTGAGCTGACAAACAGCTGATGGTCTCAGCGTGGCAGCCATTTAAATTTAAATGAAGCAGCGATTATTAAAACCGTCTCTTCATTTTCCTATGCCGGGTAGTCATCAGAGGCATGTAGTCTAGACGTACCCTTATTTGCAGTCTCAGAAAAGCACCTTGTTCTTTATTCAGCAAGTCTCCTAGGGTATGTCTACACTACCACCCTAGTCAGTAGTTAATGTAGGCTTCATTTGCATATTGCCGGGCGCAGCCATTTTTAAATGTCCGCTAGTTCGGACTCCGTGCCCGTGGCTACACGCGGCATGAACAAGGTAGTTCGGATTAGGCTTCCTATTCCGAACTACCGGTACACCTCGTTCCACCTCATTCCACCTTCCAGGCCTAGGATTCTATGACTCGATGACATGACATGTCAGAAATTTAAATTCATTCTGAGGTATCCTAGTACTTGTATATTATTTTTATAGGGAGAAAATAGAAGACTCATGTGCCATTCATTTTAAAAGCTGTTTTGAAACAGTGTAATGTAAGTGAGAGATAGAAACATCGATGCCCTTGTTTCCCAGGCCTGTGATCTGTTGCCTGGCATAGCTGCAATATAGCATCATCATAATGCATGTGATTTTATCTCTGCCAAATATCACTGAAGAGAAAAGTTTGAAGCTTTTTCCTCTGAATTCCACAGAATTTTCTACAAGGAAAATCACTTAATATTGAAGATACTGCTACTATGTATGGGAACATTAAGCAGTAGTCATACTTTGCTCTCAGAGGTTTTAGATCTTCAATGTGTTATAGAAACAAAGAGAAATTAAATATATGGAGCTTTGAAAAGCAGAAGTTAAGATCTTATTTGATGGATCACATCAATCAGTGTTTGTCAGTATTTTCCTCTCAAGTACACAATTCTTTAAACTTCTAAGGCCAATTCTATTGTAAATTATTGGTTTACGGTGTGTTTTACTGATAGCAGATCTTGGTCCTGCTATTGTATTTTAAGACTGTGAAATTCAGTTTATATGAATACTATGCCTGCCTGTGTCATGGGGAGGCAAAATGTAAGGATGTGGTATGGGCCAGTAGATAAGGCGCTGAGCTAGGACTCATGACACTGGTTTCTAGTCCTAGTTCTGTCATTTGACTGCTTTGTGACCTGTAATCTGACATGCCTGCCCTTCTCTATTTAAACCATCTGCGGGGGGGAGGGCCTGTCTTTTTCTACATGTCCATACACTGCTTAGTATAATGAATCTTAGCTCTTAGATAGGACCTCTAAGCACCACTCTCATTCAAATAAACAAGGGTATGTCTACACTACCCCGCTAGTTCGAACTAGCGGGGTAATGTATGCATACCGCACTTGCTAATGAAGCCCGGGATTTGAATTTCCCGGGCTTCATTAGCATAAGCGGGGAGCCGCCATTTTTAAATCCCCGCTGCTTCGAACCCCGTGTAGCGCGGCTACACGGGGCTCGAACTAGGTAGTTCGGACTAGGGTCCTATTCCGAACTACCGGTACTCCTCGTGAAACGAGGTGTACCGGTAGTTCGGAATAGGAACCCTAGTCCGAACTACCTAGTTCGAGCCCCGTGTAGCCGCGCTACACGGGGTTCGAAGCAGCGGGGATTTAAAAATGGCGGCTCCCCGCTTATGCTAATGAAGCCCGGGAAATTCAAATCCCGGGCTTCATTAGCAAGTGCGGTATGCATACATTACCCCGCTAGTTCGAACTAGCGGGGTAGTGTAGACATACCCCCATTTACATAGTAAGCATGTCATATGGAAATGGTGGCTTGAGTGCAGGAAGTGCCCTGATATGTGCAGGTGTCAGAGGATAAGGCTGGTTCAGTGAGGACTCTCTATCTGTTTGCTTGGTTTCAATGCCCTTACGCTAGCCACTTGACATTACTGAGATGACAGAAGTGGCATTATTGTTGGGAATTGACATGACACTAATAATAGTATCCTACAGCTCTTGCATGTATAAAATAGTAGATCTTGTGAAACAAATTTCAGGAAGTAGCCATAGCCTTGAAACTGATGCTGGCCAGCACTCATTGCTTAAACTATATTTTAATCATTTAATTTCCTTGTAAATCATTAATATTTCTTATATATTAAAATTAAGCAAAGTGGAAATGCTGACATGTAGGGACAATATGAAGAAACAGGAATCAAAATAGCACTTCATTCGTTGAAACCCTGCAATTCTGCCTTTCTAAGCCTTAGGCTAAGCCTAGACTGCATCCCTCTGCCAACAGAGGGATGCAAATCAAGCACTTCGGAAGTGCAAATGAGCCCGGGATTTAAATATCCCGGGCTTCATTTGCATACTCACATTCCAATGCTGTGCTGATCAGGCTAAGTGTCGAAACTGAAAGTAAAGCGGGGGCTTTTTCAGAAGCTCCTGTGCTCCTCATTAATTGGCCTTCAGAGGCCTCTCACAGCTGCCTTTGTGACCACTCTGGACACAGCCCTGACAACTCCACTGCTCCCCTTCTCCTGAAGGGTATGTCTACACTACCCCCCTAGTTCGAACTAGCGGGGTAATGTATGCATACCGAACTTGCTAATGAAGCCCGGGATTTGAATTTCCCGGGCTTCATTAGCATATAGCCGGCGCCGCCATTTTTAAAAGCCGGCTAGTGCGAACCCCGTGCCGCGTGTAGCCGCGCGGCATGGGGTTCGCACTAGCCGGCTTTTAAAAATGGCGGCGCCAGCTTTATGCTAATGAAGCCTGGGAAATTCAAATCCCGGGCTTCATTAGCAAGTTCGGTATGCATACATTACCCCGCTAGTTCGAATTAGCAGGGTAGTGTAGACATACCCGCAGACCTTAAAGCTGCAGGCAGAAGGGAAAGGGCTTGTGGCACCAGACAAGCCCTGCCAACCCCATGCCACATAGCACTCTTGAGTGGAGCCATGAGTGACCCCAGCGCTCCTTCTGTGCCCTTCCCCGTCAGCTGCCAGTACTCCCGCAGCACCCTCTGATGCCCCTGGTCAGGGCTAAAAGAGAACACTGGCCTGGAGTGGTGCAGAGATCCTAGATCTCATCGAGGTTTGGGGGAAGACCAACATCCAGAACCTCTGAAACAAGACGTGAAATGCCTATGTCAATGGCCAGATGGCCACCAGCCTCATGGACAAAAGGCACAGCAGTCCTGCAGCAGTCCTGCATAGAGAACATGGAGCAAAGTTCCTGATATGGGGTGGCACCGCATACCTGCCACTTTTATAAGCAGCTGGAAAGGGGCCAGTCATCTCCCCCCTCATCATCATCAACTCAGGCTAGGACATGCCCAGCATCAACCTCAGCGAGGGCTGGGTTGTGGAGGAGAAGAAGGAAGAAGAGGAGGAGGAGGAGGAGGAGGAGGAAGAGCAGGCTAGCCAAGACACTCTGCCTGCCAGACAGGAGGTTATCATCAATCAGGAGCTGCCCCCCGTTTCCCCTCCGCCCGGATGTCTCCGAGACTTCAGATGAGTCTGGGGAAGGCACTTCAGGTGAGTTCTATAACTTTCCCTATACATACACAGGCACAGGCAATGGGTGGTGAGGGGCTGCACACTTCTTACTCAGCGTACTCCGGGTGGGAGTTGCACAGCAGCCTGTGCACATAGTGCACCAGTCTGGAGTACTCAACCCATGACGCTCTCACCCAGGAACCCCTCGGTCTTTCTCACAAGGTTCCTGGAGAAGCCTGCCTTACTTTATCCTCCATGGTGGGATGCTTCCCGTGACTAGATACCACCAAGGAGGCAGGGTTAATGGAACCACACAGACATGCCACACATGGCACAGGGCCATGCCTGCACTCAGGCAGCATCTGCTCCTGGACAAGCACAGTGATGTGGAGGAGACTGACCTCATGCATGGGAACCTGCTGGGGGAGGAAGAGGAAGGGATCCCAGTAGTGCTCTCTCCCAAAAGTGGCCTCTGCCATTCACACACACCTCCTCCAATACCCCTTTCCCCCTCCTCCACTGGGCAGGGATAGAAGTTCTCTCTCATGGGACACTGCCAGTGCTGGACCTGGAGTGTGCTGGTCACCGTAGAAAAGTGAGCTCTTCCCACCCGCAGGCTTCTGGCCTGGCTAGCACCTTCCCATGTTCCCGGGATATGGGGGTAGTGATGTTCCCCTGGGACATCTGTGCCCCCACAGGAAAGTGCTCACTGTCTAGGTAATAGATGGCCTTGCTCAGAGCACATCACCATCATCTGAACCGAGACATTCAGGCTACGTCTAGACTGGCATGATTTTCCGCAAATGCTTTTAACAGAAAAGTTTTTCCATTAAAAGCATTTGTGGAAAAGAGCATCTAGATTGGCATGGATGCTTTTGCGCAAAAGCACTTTTTGCGGAAAAGCGTCCGTGCGAATCTAGACGCGGTTTTGCGCAAGAAAGCCCCAATCACCATTTTCGCCATTGGGGCTTTTTTGTGCAAAACGGTTCTCAGATGTCTACACTGGCCCTCTTGCGCAAAAGCATTTGCGCAAGAGGGCTTTTTCCCGAACGGGAGAGTCAATGTATTTGCAGAAGAACACTGACAATCTTACATTAGATTGTCAGTGCTCTTGCGCAAATTCAAAGTGGCCAGTGTAGACAGATGGCAAGTTTTTCCGCAAAAGTGGCCGCTTTTGCGGAAAAACTTGGCAATCTAGACGCAGCCTCAGTGTCAGTGCAGAGATTAGGACCAGACTTCATTCACAGTATCTCCTGGGATGACTGTTCTTGTAACATATCTTCACAGCTGGGCCAGCTACAAGTGTGGCACGTCCACCATCTCTGATGCTGTCAGCACAACTCTATGAGATATGCAGGCGGAAAAGAACCCATGAGGACCTGCTGTGGACACAGATGGCCAGCATCCAGCCCCTCATCAAGAGCTTCGATGAGGAGTGCTGGGAGCAGGCCACCAACCATGCCAGGCTGATTGGGATCTGAGGAAGGCCATGTGGCAGCAGCTGTCATGCCAGCATGAGTCCATGAGCTCCTCAATAACAGCAGTCATGCAGCATGTGGCTGCATATATGAAGCAGGCCACCAGCCACCTCCCCACTGCCCAACTCCTTGTCCAATTCCCTGCCCCCTCCCCTACACCCTGGCTTCTTCTCCTAGCCCCCCAGGGACTGCCAAGGCCCCTTGAACATGTGGTGGTGGGATCTCTGAGGGAGCTGAAGCCTTCTGAGATACCTGAGGCAGGTGACAGTCCCAGGTTCTCCCTTCTCCCAGGTTCCCTAGTACCTTCCCTGTTGTATATCCCCCAAATAAAAAATGACAGTTGTTTTTTCAAAACAAAAAAGTCTTCTTTATTTGATCTACAGGGGTGGGGGGAAAGTAAGAAGGGAGGTTAGGGGAAGGAAGGGGTGGGGTAGGAAAGGCACAGAGGGGCAATGCAGAGGCTGCTTATGGGGAGGCCCAGGGGAGTCTCACAGGTGGCCTTGGCTGAAACTCTCCCTCAAGGACTCCCAGATGAACACAGCCCTTTGATGTGCTCACCGAATAGCAGGGTGTCCAGTTGCTCATAAAATCTGGCCAGCCTCTCAGCCAGTGCCCCCCATCCTGGAAGGAAAGTCTCCCCCTTGCTCTACAGATGTTGTGGGGCACATATCAGGCCACCAACACATAGGGGATGTGGGTGCCGTCTATGCCCCAACCCCGCAGTTGGGAAAGCCCATGGTGGCAAAGCCAATTACGATGGGGGCCGACATTCCCCAGGGTGATGACTTTCCACAACAGGATGGTGTTGATTGCCTTGACCACCTATAGAAACAAAGAATCCTAGGGCTGGAAGAGACCTCAGGAGATCACCTAGTCCAATCCCCTGCCTAAAACAGGACCAACCCCAATTAAATCATTTCAGCCAGAACTTTGTGAAGCTAGGACTTAAAAACCTATAGGGATGGAGATGTAGCCACCTCCCTGGGTAACCCATTCCAGTACTTCATCTCTTAGTGCAGTTGTGGCCAACCCGCAGTTTGCGAGTCGCATGCAGCTCTTGCCCCCCAAAAGTGCGGCTCGTGAAGCCACTCTTGCACCCCCCATGGCCCCTGCCCCCGCTGGCTCCCCCTTTGGGCCCCAGCTTCCCTGTGCTTACCAGGTTGGAGATGTGGGGTTTTATGGCCAAGATGGCGGCCATATTAAAGGGAAAGCCTCCCATTTTTTTTGCTCGACAATTCTGTTGTGGCATTTGTTTTTTTGCTCAACAATTTTTCTGCTGCTGTATTGGCTCTCTTTAAGTTGGTTGGCCACCCCTGTCTTAGTGAAATAATAAAATAGTAAAATCTGCATGAGAATGGCCCCAACTGGGGATTTCCCTATGCTGAACTGGTTCCCCATGGAGCGGTAGCTATCCAGTGTGGTGAGCTTCCACAGTGCGCTGCACTTCTGTGGGAGGATGGCATATCTCATGAGTGTGACCCATCCCCTGAGGGCAGGGTGAGCCATTTGCAGAGGTCCAGGAAGTAGCCTTCCACACGTGGAAGTTCTGAAGGCACTTCTGGTCATCCCATTCCTGCAGGATGATGTGGACCCAGCAGTCAGTATTGGTCTCTCTCCACCAGAAGTAGTGTTCCACAGTGTGCAGGGGATTAAGGATCATTTGCTGCATCAGGAGTGCCAGAGCCTGGGTGAAGAGGTCCCTCAGTCTGGGATGGTCATAGTCGTCCTGAATTACCACTTAGGCAGTGTGGATGAATTGCACCATGAGGTGCAGCACAAGGCATGTGAGCCTGTCACTGCTTTGCAGCGGCTCCGGCTCCATGTAATGAGTGCTGAAGTGTCGCAGGGGCAACCAAAGTACACGGCATGAGTTTGGTGTCCCACGACGGGGGGAGGGCAGTGGAGAAGTGGCTTTTGAGATGTGACTGTAGAGAGGAGCTCCTGTAAGCACGTGTCTCAGCTGGCCTCAGCAAGCAGCTACAGGAAGTGTCCGCTCTCCTGGTGCCCGCCCAAGAGTACTTTGGGGGGCTTTAATGCAATGCAGGCTCTACTCAGTGTGGACATGCTAGTCTGAAATAATTCTGCACTATTACGATAGTGCCTTGTAGTATGGATGTGCTATTTCAAAATAGTTATTTTGAGAGTTATTAGTTCAACATAATTTCCTAGTGTAGACACTCCCTGACTGGCCTTGTGCCTGGGCAGCAAACTGAGGGGCAACAATGAAGAAACCTGCTGAACTGGTTAAAATAATAATTCAAGTCAGATTTAAGAGATCAAAGAGGTGTTCTGTTAAATATTTTCCACTGAAACCCTGGAGAAACCAGACTGATCTCTCCTATGAAGTGGACCTTGGGACAGTGAATATCCAACATAATAATTGTAGTGCAGGAGTAGTGATGATGGCCAGAGCCTCGGGTCCTTTTGAATAGCTGGGGCCTGGGGCCTTCCTTGCCCCATTGGCTGGCCTTGCCCCATTGCTGGGTGTTATTTAAAGAGCTCCAGATTGCACCTCAGAAGTGACTGAAGTTCAGTGATGGTTGAGGTTTTGTAAATTGGTTTGTGAAGTACAAAATTTAAGGCACAAAGGACAGAACATTTTCATTACTTCCTTAATATAGCTTTTTTGATCCCAGAGTGGAGCTTGTGGTGTGTACTCAATAAATATCCTTTATGCCACAGAGCAGAGGGGTTAGAAAAGAAACATTATGGCAGAACCATGATCTTCCCCTCAGTAAATGAAGTCCTGCTGAGGCCGTGATGTAGCGATAGATGGATACATTCATGAATCACAAGGAAGCATTATTTCAGAGCAACTGTGGAAGATGTATTCCTTAACACTAAAGGGAAACATATGTAAATCAGCTAATTTACAGTATGCTTGTGGGGATTTCAAAGAGAAAGGCAGTGTATTCCTCTTCTCTTGGTTCCAGTCCAGATGCTCCCTTTCATTTCAGTCCTCAAAAAAGAAAACAAGGCTCAGAACTAGTGTAGTTAGAGAGGCAAGAGCCATGCCTCTTTCTTAATTCTGGAGTTCTCTGGGTCACTTTGGTGTGCTGGACAAGCTGCTTGATGTCCTGTTTGCACAGCACCCAGCAATTGTGGTCGTTACCGTAAATAAATAAGACGACTATATGGGTATGTCTACATAGCAAAGTTATTTCAAAATAACTTTCCTAGCATCTACGCAGCCAAACTGCTTTTTTTATATTAAATCGAAATAGCAGAGGGCTTATTTGAATTTGGTAAACTTCATTCCACGAAGAATAGCACCAATTTCAAAATTGCTATTTCGAAATAAGCACTGTGTAGATGCTTATTTCGAAGTAGGGGGCCTCCAGCCCTTCCCAAGGTGCCCTGGTGGCCACTCTGGGCACAACCTAGAAAACTCCTCTCCCTCCCACCCTCCCCGTAGCCCTTAAAGGGGTAGACTCTGGCCACAGTGCTTATGCCAGCTCCAAGCCTGTCAGCCCGGAGCCAGCAGTCGCTGCACCTGACCCAGTGGCCCTTGCATGAGCCAGGCAGCCAGTGCCAGCCAGCCCTCCACTGCTCCCCAGGACCAGTCTGCCAGCTCCCAGGAGCCTGCCAGGAGCCAGAAAAGGTGGGCGCCTGCCTGGTCCAGTGCAGCAATCAGAGACCTAATTCAGGTTTGGAGGAATGCCTCTAATGTCCATGATCTCCACACTAGATGGAGGAACAAAACCATCTACAGGAGGATGGCTGCCAGCCTGGCCACCAAAGGCCACATGCAAACCCAGGAGCAGGTTCACATGAAAATAAAGGAGCTGTGGCAGGTGTATGCCAGGGCCACAGGGAGCAGCTCCGAACCAGGGGCAGACCCAGAACCCAGCCCCTATTTTGATGCCGTGGACGGCATCCTGGGGGGCAGGACGGTCTGTGCTCCCCAGATGGAAAGCGCTTGCTGCTTTCTTCTGCTTCAGTTCCTGCTACCTCCTCAGCTACCTCTCCTCCTCTCACTCTTTCTCCCCCTCCTGCTTCTTCCTCCCCACCCTCCCCACACCCCCAGGGATGCTGAGGCCCCCACACCCGTGGTGCTAAGAGACAGTTGGGCCGGCAAGACCCCCAACCCTGAGCCCTGAGCTTCTCCTCTCCCTTTCCTCCTCTTACCTCCTCCTGCCAGCTCCCTCCCAGGTTTCTCCCTCCCTTCTCTCACCCTTCCTCCTCCCCACTCCTACCTTCTTTCCCAGTCTCACCTCAGTTTCATTCCCCCCCACCCCAGTTTTATTCAATAAAGAGGTTTGTGGTAATGAACATATGTGTCTTTTATTGTACAGCAGGAACGGGGGTTAGGGAGGGGTAAGTGGAAGGACATGAGGGAGGAATGAGGCACAAGCCCCCAGTGGGGCGCACTAGGGAGACTGTTACTGTCTGCAGAACATGCTGCCAGGCTCGCAGCAACATGTCCAGGAGACGCACCAGAGTGCCCAGGGGTGGCTCCGGCTCCATGCTGCAGAGTGCTGTGGTGTCCTGAGTGAAGGCAACAAGGCAACCAGAGCACGCAGAGAAAAAAATTCTTTGCTGTCCCTCAGCAAGGTAGGCAAGCAAGCAGGGAAACCTTAGAACCAGCTGTCCAGGGGGGTCCCTTTAAGCACAGGTCTCAGATAGCCTCAGGCAGAAGCCACACAAGGTAACTCCTGACCTGATGCCCTGCCATAATCGGTTCCGGCCAGCCTTAAGTGCGATTCAGCATTCTATCAGTGTGGACACGCTATTTTGAAATAGCAAAATGCTATTTCAAAATGCATTTTGTGTCTAGACATGTTATTTCGAAATAAGCTATTTTGAAATAAAGCTGTAGTGTAGACATACCCTATGTGATCAATGTGTATCTTATAACGAGAAAACTTGATCTGCTTTGAAGATGAGGAACCAAAAGCAAAACTGATTACCCCAATTCTTGTTGATATTTGAGGATGAAGATATATCACAAAAACCCTCATTAATGCTAGGCCCCAAAACATAGTTTATTTGCTGCTTCCCACACTGATCAAAGCTCTTCTAGCAGTTGAGCCTTATCCTAGGATGGATGAGCAGAGCAATTAGTGCTCACGTTCTGCCAAGAAAAATGTGATGTCTTTTTGTCTGGACTTTCTTGAAGGAAGAAACATCAGCCACTTCCTGTATCTGATGGGTTTAGTTATGCTCTGATACAAAATGGAATGCACATTTTATGGTACTCACTGCCCATAAAATACATATCACATTAGGAAAAGAAAAATTAAAGAATACAAAAATAAAAAGGAGCATGGGAGAGATATGCAGGTCTATCAATATTCATTACCCCAAAACACAAGCACACAAATAATCCAACTAGCTCATCATTCTTCCACTAAATCCACCCTGGTAAACCCATTTTTTCTCCCATGAGTTGGGGGAAGAGGAATGCACTGCCTTTCCCCCGGAAATCTCACATACCTTCTGCAGCGATGGAAGAAGAGCAATGTGCCCTGGCCATCAGGATCCATTTGAGCTGTCCCAAATATTTGAGTTGGGTCCTACTTGAACCAAACTACTTTTCCCCTTTCCAGCATTTATACTCTGCATTTCTGTGATAAAATATAGTGTGTTGAATCTCCTATTGTTTTTTCTTCCTGCTGTCTGAATTTCATGTGTTCTAATGTATCGTGTTGGGTTTTGTTAATGAAAACAAACACTAAAATCCTTGAGACCTCTATCCTGCCATAATGGGTTATTTTTTTCAGCATAATATTTATTTTTTTGTCTGGATAGGAGATAGCACCGGGTGGCCAAAAAATGTCTTAGAAATGTGGGAGACTTTTCTGTTTTCCATTCAACCACAGACTAAAATTTAAAGCTGTTCCTTTATCATGAGGCCCAGAAAGAATGAGCAACTCATTGTTGCAAGGCACACATACATCACGGGGGAGGAGATATTTTAGGTGAGAGGTAGAATACAAAGTGGATTTGTATTTTGATCTCATGGAATAGATGTGTGTTTGATTTAGAAAATGAGAATCATTTACCAAATAGAAATTCTCCTTTTATACCAATTTTATACTTGTGTAGCTGCACGTATATAACTGGAGTTAATCCTCCTTTATACCAATGAAAATGGGTGAAAAGAATGCACACACACTATGGAAATGAGATTGCCACAGTAAATTGCCTACAAATCTGTTCTATATCAGATTTAATAGTTGTTATACTAATTATTACCATAAATATCCATATACATGTTATGTTGCAGCAATATATCCCAAGCTATTTATGTTAATTGCCCAGTGATATATTCAAAGTGCTTATAATAATGTATCCAAGGATACAAACTCAGAAAAAAATGTGTTTTGATGACTGTGTAATTTTGTAAGCCCTCCATATTGTGTTTTCCAGATTTTATTACACTAAGTTTGTATGTAAAACAATGATGTGTTCTGTGCTGGGAAGTAATAATTCAGCCATTCCACAATGAGGAGCTAAGGATTATGGGTTAACATAAGTAAAATGCTATCATAGTCCCTGCACAGGGTGGTGGTAAAAGTCTACAATTGCCCTCTTCAAGCAATAAAGTAAACCTCAGAGTGCAATGGTTGGAAGTGGTGAATAGTAGACTGAATAGGCATTTTTGAAGAAATAAATTTTGCCCCCTGCAATAGAGCGGTGGTCTGGGGGCATCACTGACATGGTCAAATCAGGATGGGCTGCTTAGATATGAGGCTACTTCAAGCCCAAGACTGGAGGTCCTCCCCTATAAGACATCAAACCAGTCACAAAGAACATTTCAGCTGCCACTCTGGCCAGCAAAAAGTCACATAAGCAAACCGCTTAGAAAATTGAGCTTTTCCTGTGCCACAACCAGCACTGCTCCTTACACAGATGAGAGGTTATGAATACCAATTTCACCAACTCTGAACAGGTTCTACCAATCCGAAAGGATCAGCCATAAAATCCCCAGGTCAATTTATACCTTAGATCTTACCAAAAAGAGCATGGTGTGCCAATCCTTTAGAATCTAAAGGCTTATGAATAAAAAGAAAGAAAAAGTGGAGAGCAGAATTGTTAAAGAATTTACATCACAAACACCAGTCACAAAGTTCTTAATGCAGGCTTGCAGGCTGCTTTCTTAAAAGTCTCTGGAGTACATCCTTTGTTAAGATGGGTCTACAATCCTTCCCAACCCTCTGTTCATAGCAAAGAAGCTTCTGAAGTGAAGACCAGGAGTGAAGACAAAGATGGAGGAATCCCTAGGATTCTTTTATAATCTTGCCTTTGCAGAGGGAATTCCATTGTTCTTCCTCTGGAAGGTACCTCTGGAAAGGGACTTAGTCACATGAGCAAGTCCCTGTCCCTTTTAGGCAAACAGCCATAGGATGCCTGCTTGACTGCAGATTTGCAACATGTAACAGGGCAGCTGCCCTGTACTGGCCCTTTAAGAGCCAAACTCTGGCCTGGAGCAGGCCCGGGGAATTCAGCCCAGCTGGGTGGCATTGGCCAATTAAGGCCCAGCTGGGAGCTATAAAGGGGAAGGGCTGCTTCAGCACAGGCAGTGTGAGCCTGGCTGCTGAGGGAGCAGGATGCTCTCTGGAGCTAGGGCAGGGCTAGAGAGTCAGGCTGGGCCAGGGTGCTTGGACAGCCACCCGGGCTTCGCCTGCCCACCATCCCATTATTTCAAATAGGCCAGCCTGCCAGGCCTACGCCGAGGCCTGCCGGAGAGACACCAAGCCCCCGGAAGGGGGGCTCAGAGCGAGTGACTTGGGCACTGCCGGAGGGCAGTGTGGCGAAGAGACATACATGACTGGAAGGGGTCCAGAGGGGAAATGCCCGTGAGCGGAGGCCTGGCCCGACGGAATGGACTGATTCCGGGGACAGGCGACGGACCCCCGCTACGGTGGTGAGTGACCCCCTTGCGCCCTCTCACACAACAGAATTCCTCAGATGTTTATTGGCAACACTGAAGGGCCATTGTCCATGAATCACAGCAATTCACTGAGCAGCCGCCCCTCACAATAGGTGAGCCATGCCTGCTGCTGTCTCCCAGATGCAAACATTTAAAATACAAGTACAGAACCAAGACTCATAATGACACATACAGAAATCATACATGCATATGAGTAGCACAAACAGAATCAGCAAGGCATAAGCTTTCAGTAGAGACCTCACTTGGGCCAATAGAATTTGGGGCAAACACACAACAGTGGTTGCAGCAATGATCTTCATTTTCCTACTAAAATCCAATAATGTCAAACCTCCGGAGTAAGGCATTCATGATATTTTTCATAATTGAGATTGCTTTAACAAAACTAAAAAACAAAAGATTTTTGTTTGCTTCTTTTTTCAATCCTTCTCTCCCCTTTTTAGTCCATTCTCCCTCTTTTTAGTACAGTAGTAACATGAAAAAAGGAGCCCTCCAAAAAGTCAACATTTAAAAATGAATTTCAATATTTATTTTGTGAACATTTTCAAATAAACTGAATTATGACTCCCCCACCCACCTACACATTTTCTTTTAATCAGCACTTATGCATTGACTATTGAGAGCTGAGCTTGGGTGAAGAGGTTTCTAAGAACCTATTTAAAAGTTTGTGTCACTATTATAACTATGGGTATAATGTTACCTATTATTCATTAAATTATTAATATTTGTTTCTTGAAATGGTAGATGCCACAGGATCTGAACCCAATTAGAAGTAAACTTTTTCATTCCCTTTCCTTTATAGTCTGTGCTGAATGCTACTCTGGGAGACTGCCCATCTTTCCTCTGTATCACACTGCATGTCTAGTCACAATTTACTTAAGAGAGCAAGGGTGAGAGACAAAATGAGACAAGGGGTCAGAAACTAGGGAACTGTTTTGTAGGGAAAAAATTACACCTCCCTAGATATCTATCCCTTTTTATTTGTCTGCAGCAGCTGAGAAAGGTATTTTCTCAAACATATAATGCAAGGAGAGGCACATTTTTATCTGATACAGGCTGCCAGAATATCAAAAGGCTGAGGTTTGGCTGCTGTGGGCGGATAACATTTAGGTCCTCTGGTGTATTGTGGTTTTAGTCAAAGAAGAGCAATTTAATTCTGACATGAGTACAGCCTCATCTGCAGGTGAGGCAAGTCTGCAGGTTTGGTTCTAAGTGCACAGAGAGGTTCTGAAGGCTGACTTTCTACCATACCTATGTCCCATATTTTCCATATTTACCCTGTCAGTTTAAAAATATATATTTATTGGTCAGATTTATTTTACATGTTTTCATCTACGCAGGCCCAGATTTCTATTTTCAATTTGTAAGCCAAGATGCCAAACTTAAGACACTTGGCTGGAATGTTAATCAGCTTTGGTAGATTTGTGAAGGTCTTATTAGAGACCATTTAATGCTTTCCATTGTGAGTAGTATTTCCCTGAAAATATTAATTACCGGTAAGGTATGTTGAAGTGATCAAAAATTGCCTCGTTTCCTAATGGGACAATTTCAAAATTCAGTCTGCCTTCTGTGTGTCAGACCTAGGTGACAGAAGCAAGGACATTGAGTCAGGTTTCCAAATGAGACATCTAATACTTGAGGGGTTGAGTTGCATCACAATGACAGTAAAAATACTTGGCACTTATACAGAGCCTTTCATTAGAGCCTCTCAAAGTTTTTCACTCATTCATTAATGTATATTTAACCCTGGAGATGGCAAATCAAACACCAACTCCTTGATGGGGCTAGGAGCAGAATTCAGTTGTCTGGCCTTATCATGCTGTGCTTTAGAAACCACCGTTTTTTCTCTGGGTTGGTCTTAGGAATAAATGAGCAGGGCTGTTTTCCTGGTGCCATATGATAGGGGCTGTTTTGCTGAGTTGGCCCTGGTCAGCACTTGGGAGTTATTTCAAAATAACTCTCCTTATTTCGAAATAACAAGTGCTCCGTCAACACCACCAAGACCGTTATTTTGAAATAAGGGCTGGTTATTTCGAAATAATAACTCCTACTTTCCATGAGGAATAACACTTATTGCAAAATAGTTATTTTTAAATAGCAGTAGTGTGGATGCCCACTGCTGCTATTTAGAAATAGCTCCTCCCCAGAGTCATTCAAAGTAATTACTCCCCAGTGCCTCCTAGGGCTCTAAGTCGAGTTAGCACGTCCACTTTAAGGGAGCCTTCCTCGGTCTAATTTCAAGGCTTCCCTGTAGTGTGGATGCACTGTTTTGAAATGGTTGTTTCAGGAGTTATTTCAAAATAATTTCCTAGTATAGACATGCCCCTGGTCAGCTTACGGGATCACAGAAAATGTTTTCTGCCTTGCATAGGAAAACACATAGGGCTGGCCCTGCATCTCCTCTTGGAAACTCTCCTGGATCAGATCTGTTTTAGCTCTCTGCCTATTTAAGGTCTTACGCCAGCTGCAGGGCATCTGGTCCTTTAGCTATCAGATTTATCACATTTATCTAATTGTAACTACCACCTTCCCTGCCAAGTCTGTTGATGCTATTTGGAGTCTGTGAAAGGTTATTTATCCCACACAGGTAACACGGGCCTGAGAAGCCAGTAATTCCCTCTTGGTTGCACCTCATTCTCAGAAGGTGCAGTAGAACTAATAAATGATGAAACCCAGCTGGGAATGGCTGGATGATGCTCTAACCAGAGGAAGTTGAGAGCACAAAGAGCAGGGAGGTAGTAGCAAACAGTCAGGTGGAGTGAACCTTGATTGTTTGTCTGAGAGTCCCTGGACTGGAACTCACTGTAGAGGGTGGACTTAGGTTTCCATAGCATCCATTTGGTGAAGCCTTGGAGATATGGCTATGGACTACTAGAAGTCCTGAGAAAAGGGTCTATAGCTCTCTTGGCTCAGAACAGAGGGCAACAACTGAACAAATAGACTGGAAATTTGTTTGTATTATTCCAGAAGGGGTGGGACTAACTGACCTGGCCTGAGGGCCAAGTCACAGGAAGAGGCAGATTATCATGGGCTTGGAGTGGCTATTGGAGGGAATGATACAAAGGAGTGCATCTGCTGCACCATAACCAGTCAGTGGTGAATTTGCTCTTCTACAGAGTTCCTCTCTTTTCTTCCAATCCAAGACTCTCCATAATTCCCTTAAGTTTTTCAGCTATAATTTCCCTCCCCTCTCGTTTTTTCATTCAAGTTATGCACTCACAAATTCTGAGAATTCCTATTGTGAAAAGAAGGGAAGTTGGGGACATAAGTGGCAGAAGATAAATGTTCCCAAAAGCAACTCCAAATAATGTTCAGACCACAGTACTGAAATGTATCCCCCACTCTAATGTTCTGTGCTGAGTAGAGCGCTGGTGAAGGGGCAAATCAAGCCCTTCAAGTTCTGAAAGTTGCACAATGCAAGCGTAACAATTACAAATAAACTGGTCTTGTGTTGCTCAAAAGCCCCAAACCAGAAAACAGTCTGGGTTACTGCCTCCATCCTGAAGTGAACTGATGTCTTGCAAGACATCTCTGTCTGTGGTGTGAGGATTTGCTTCAGGTTGGCGGGCTGTCTGTGGGCAAGGACTGGCCTGCCTCCCAAGGCCTGTGAAAGAGAAGGATCATTGTCCAGTATGGATTGTAGATCACTGATGATGCATTGCAGAGGTTTTAGTTGGGGACTATAGGTGATGGCCAGTGGTATTCTGTTATTTTCTTTGTTGTGCCTGTCTTGTAGCCGGAGGCTTCTGGGTACACGTCTGGCTCTGTCAATCTGTTTCCTCATTTCCTCGGGTGGGTATTATAGTTTTAAGAATGTTTGCTGAAGATCTTGTAGGTGTTTGTCTTTGTCTGAGGGGTTGGAGCAAATGTGGTTGTATCTTAGTGCTTGGCTGTGGATCATGTAGGGTGTGTCAAGACTACAGAGTTTTGTCGACAAAAGTGGACTTTTGTCGACAAAACTATACCTGCGTCCACACTACCGCTGAGTTCTGTCGACATAACGTCGCCAGAACTCAGCAGTTTAGTCGACGTATGTAAACCTCATTTTACGAGGAATAACACCATCTGTCAACAGTTTCTGTCGACAGAAGGTATTATTGAATGGAAACTGTCCTTTGCGTCCAGACTACCATGTCAACAAAAGCAGCTTGCTTTGTCGACAGAACTCAATGTAGTCTGGACGCACTTTGTCGACAGAAGTTTTGTCGACAGTATCTGTCGACAGAAGCCTGTAGTCTAGATGTACCCGTAGTGTGTCTGGGATGGAAGCTGGAGGCATGAAGGTAAGCATAGTGGTCAGTAGGTTTTTGCTATAGGGTGGTATTTGACCCTCACTTATTCACAGAGTAGTGTCCAGGAAGTGGATCTCTTGTGTAGATGGGTCCAGGCTGAGGTTCATGGTGGAGTGGAAACTGTTGAAATCAAAGTGGAATTCTTCCAGAGCCTTCTTCCCATGGGTCCAGATGATGAAAATGTCATCAATGTAGCGTAAGTAGAGGACGGGTGCTAGTGGACGAGAGCTGAAGAAGCATTGTTTCAGGTTGGCCATAAAAAGTTTGGCATATTGTGGGGACATGCAGTGCCCATAGTGGTGCCACTGGTTTGAAGGTATAAATTGTGTCCAAATCTGAAATAGTTATGGGTGAGGTTAAAGTCACGGAGTTCGGCCACCAGTTGTGCCTTGGTATACTGTTCCTGACAGCTTGTATTCCATCTATGTGTGTGTGTGTGGAAACCATTTCATATTTAGCTAGAAGCCATTTTGTATAACAGAAGCCATTTAAGTCTCCTGCTTCTGCACATATACTAGGGAGTGAACTAACCTTCACCGAGGTGAGAAAAGCCAGAAGGATGTGCTGTTGGAAGGCGTTAATGAACTATTTTGAGCTGAAGCTCCTACTCCCTAAAACCTGTTTCTTTCTTTGCTGAGTAGTTTCTCTTTGAAGTTCACTTTGATTTCTTGCCCTGACATCAGACTTGTTTGGTTAAGGGTATAAAATACTAGGTTTGATTTGTATTGAGCAGCCTTACTGGGCCCAGCTCTGCTGGGGTCACGTTTGGCTCACTTTGTGCCTTATTGATCAATAAAACTGTTTGTTAGCCACCTAAACACATAGAAGTCTTTTGCTTAGACATGTGGGATGTTAGTGTAGAACAGTGGTCCCCAACCTTTAGAAGCTCCCAGGTGCCTGGGGGCAGGGCCGCGCATCCGGGGGCACGCCAGGGGACGGGGATGCCCTTGCACCCGGCGCCGGTATGTGCCCCAGGGCCGGGGCTGGGGCCGCCCAAGCGCCTTGTGCTGTGGGGCCGGCGCCGCCGCCAGAGCCGTGCGTATGGGGCCAGCACCGGCGCCACTTGAGTGCCGCGTGCGTGAGCACCCACATGTGCCCCGGGGCTGGGGCCGCCCGAGCGCCGCGCGTCCGGCGCCGGTGCATGTCGCACGCTTGGGGCCGGCGCCTCCTGTGCACCGCGCGCCGGGGGTGGGGCTGGCCCAGGTTGTCGGCGGGCGCGCACAAATGACCTGGCGGGTGCCATGGCACCCGCGGGCACCGCGTTGGGGACCACTGGTGTAGAAAGCCACTACATCTATGGTGGTTAGGATGGTGTTTTCTGGAAGATCACCATTGAACTGTAGTTTTCTCAGGAAGTCAGTGGTGTCTCGAAGATAGCTGGGAGTACTGGTGGCTTAGGGTCTGAGTAGAGAATCCACATATCCAGACAGTCCTGCAGTAAGATTGCCAATGCCTGAGCTGATGGGGCGTCCCAGGATTTCCAGGTTTATGGATCTTGGGTAGTAGATAGAATAACCCTGGTTGGGGCTCTAGGGGTGTGTCAGTATAGATTTGTTTCTGTGCTTGTATAGGGAATGTCTTGAGCAGATGGTGTAGTTTCTTTGTGTATTCCTCAGTGGGATCAGAGGATAGTGGCCTGTACAATGTGGCATTGGAGAGTTGTCTGGCAGCCTCTTTTTGATAGTTTGACCTATTCATGCTGACAATAGCCTTATGGGAGTATTGTACAAATTAAAGAATAAAAATCTGTAGAAATGAGGACCAGCCTCCATGTAGTACTGTACATAGTTATCTCACAGAGACAAAACTGAAAGGAAAAAATAAAATTTCAACAGAGGTGATATACCTCATATGAACAGATACTCTTAATAAGAATTTAGTTTTCATGATATGGATAAACTGATGCCTTCCCATCAATTTTGGTGGCTTGTCCAACAAACAAGAATCAAAGTATCATGTACATAGATGTAAACATTTCTAAATCAGTTTTGGAGGAGAAGGAATTATCTTTTGATTTTTTCCACTACAGTTACACAAAAGAGGCATTATCTCTAAAAGAAAACAATGAAGAAATTCATTCTTAAATGAATATGACTGATAAAACTTTGTGTTGCTTGGAAATGAATGTTATAGTTTCAACAGTTAAAAGCTGAAGTTCTGGATATTAGGGTTAATGTCTATTTACCCATTGTTTCCCCTGCCCCTCCATTTTTCTTTTCTGCTGGGTCAGACAGAATGGAATACATTATTATTAGCATATCTTTATGCAATTTATCTTGATGTCTTGATGACTCTTTGAACAAAGTCAATGTGTGCTTTTGATATTCTGATAAACATATTCACTTTAATTCTATTTTGCCCCTGTAGTTCACAATAACATTCTTTGACATTTTGAAAATTTATACATAACATAGAATATGAGTAAGAAATTAGCCTTAACTATAGTTCCAAAACACTTAAAGAAATATTTTTTTCATGAGTTTGAATAGCCAAGAGTTAATCCAAAAATTACACTAAATTGGGATCTGAATTGGCACCATATGATGACTGAGAACTAAAAGAAGGCACTGAGTCAAGTAATCACTTAGGCCCAAGAAGAATCACTTCAGTTTTGTCAGTGTCTAGTTTTAAAAATTATTTGACAACCACAGCTTCACAGCCAAAAGACAGTAGCTTGCATTCTGTCACCCAAGATATATTGCCACGGAGAGGAAAGTAGATTTGAGTGACGTTGGCATAACAATAATAAGTTTACAATGATAAATTACAGGGATACAAAATCACTGGAAAATGCAAAGGAATTCTATATGCTATTTTTTATACCAATAATTCTCTAAACATTAATTTTTTAATGGAAACGTTGCCAATATTCAAACACAATATAATTTAATATGGAAGATGCTATGTCTAATGTTCATAAAATATATTTCAGTTAATTTAGTGATCATGCAAAGAAGGAATCAGTGTTAGTGACATAAGAAGTGATGCTCCCCATTGCAATAGGCCCATCAGTCAATTATTTCAGTCCTGGGATTTTCTTGAATAAAAATCACCACATATATAATGGATTTGTTACATGGACACATGAAACTGATGAGACTCACTACATTCTTTCTCAGATGTGAAGTGAATTATAATTTGAATAAAACTTTGTAGAGATGTCTGGATAGTCCTCTCGGGCCCTGATTCTGTAAAGTAGCCTGATCCAGACTTTGAACCTCTATATTCCTTTAAGAATAATATTTATTGTATTCATCTAGCAGAGGTCATCACAATTGCAGACCATCAATGATAAATCCTTTCTTCTGGAGGTAGACTGGTTTAATACTATCACACAACATCTTTTACTGGAAAATCTACATTTGTTGCATATAGGCAGGAGGGGGCATGGCTCCTGCTACGGACTTGCATATGCATTCATTCCCAGCTGTTGTGGAACCTTGACAGAACAGCCCATCCCACCATAGCTCAAAAACACAACCTCAGAAAATGGCCCCAGGCCCTAGTTCTGAAGGTTGTTACTTACAAGTGGATCCCTGCACTCATGCAGGGTCTTACCTGCATGCATAAGCTGGCAGAATTGAGGCTGAAAATACCATTTGATTTGCTATGGTTGGTCTTAATAGAGTGGCTTAAAAAGTGTCACACTAATTTAATCCTAGTAAGTAGGACGAAGGTCATACTAAATTATTTTCCATTTTTAAGTTCAGCCAGTATTACAACCTCAGGTGTCAAGTGGCAATAATCTAGAGCATTGGTTCACCGTGCCATCATTTCAAATAATAGAAAATGCTCAAGTGAGAGAGCATTGCGAAAAAACTTTAAAAACAACAAATGGTCCTGCAGAACCTTAGGCTATGTCTAGACTATGCTGAATTTTCGAAATAGGATATGAAAATTCCCATGGGATTTTCATATCTTCTCCCGAGCTCACTTTTGAGAGCATAGCTTTCGAAGGTAAGGTAGTCGAGATGCGTTTTTTTTCAGCACACACCCCCCTTTTTCGAAAAGCTGCTCTTCCTCAAAAAATGAGGTCTAGATGAGCCCTATGAGACTAACAAAAAATTGTAGACAGCATCATGAGCTTTTGTGGGCACAACCCACTTCTTCAGATGAATGGAGTTAGGAGTCCAGGGTACAAATAAATAGCAGAGAAAATGAGGGGGTGGGCAACATGAATAATTAGTTCTTATCTTAGATCCAAAACTACAATACAACAGTTAGAAAATGTTGACTGACTTATTTCTTGTAACACTCCTACTCCTCCCACCTTCCCCTATTAATCCGTGTTGCTGAATTTTTTGCTTCAGATGTGCCAAGTATAATCAAGGCTTATGCGTAGCTATCCAGCAGGAGGCTACTGATGAGCTAGGAGGTCAGCAGAGACTCAAGTCAGTTACTACGTGGGTTTGTCTTCATCAGCCTACTTGCTGAAACCCTAACCTTTTCTCACTTCCGAAACTCTTATTCCACAGAACAATGTACTGCTGTCAAACTTCAAAACACTCGGCATGTATGTATTTCTCTCATCTACTATCAGGAGTCTTGTGTGCACCCAAAACAATCTTTGACAAAATAGTCATTTGGGTACAAAGACTTGTGTTGCCCAGGAATTTGTGATTTTAATGGCCCTGTACTGAAGTTATGTTTGACAAAGCACTTTGTAGCCATCTGTTTTATTTTTAACTTTTCCAAGAAATATTTGTGGAGCTGGAATTTCTGAATCTTACTCTTAGTATAAAGGAAAATCTTTTTTTTTTTTACTTTGATTAAATTATGTCACTCCAACATTTGCTTCAATGGGCTTTTGAATACAGCCCAATAAAGCAACTTCTTGTAGCTCAAGTAGGATATTTAGAAATAGCCATAGCGTGCTTGGAGTTTTATCCTTCAATGAGGACAAGTTCCTTTCTGGCAATTTGCAAATAATGAATTTGCAAGTGTTAGAAAATTGCATAGTTTACATGCACAGTGCATTATTGCATCAATGTCAAACAGTAAAACTCCACATGTAACTAATTGTGTGAACCTATGGTGCAGTATACAACATTTATGTCTCTGAAGCTTTTTCTGTTGGAGTAAACTCAGTGTGTGATCCTATGCATGGTAAATTCAAGAACGCTCAAATGTGCGTAGTGGTTTCTTTCAGCCTCCCATTCCAAGTCTGAGTAACTGCATGCAGTGCATTTAATTGAATGTGTAAACGTTTGACTCTCTCACGGCACATTCAAATCAATGTTTGGTTTAATATGCTATACATGGTTTTTTCTTTTTTTTCTTTAAAAGAAACAAGGATAGTCAGTGCCAAACCAATTTCTAAAAAAAAAAAAGACAGAATATTCAGCTTTATGGTTTCTGCAGCAATTGTAACTATTGTACAGCTCTCATTCTACATATATATTCATGCATATATTTAACATCCCATAAAGTACGACATAAAAAGTACACCAGAAACCCAGCTGTGGTTGCTATAGGAACCACTACTTTGAATTCCCTACTTTGTGTACTTATATACTTACCCATAAAACTCGATTTATATAACTATATATTTTAAATATACTAAGATGTATGTCATCTAAGTGATATGTGTGTGATGGAAGCCCCCATGCTTTATTAAACTGACTTATAGATGCAAAAGCTCATAGCTCAAAGAGGTTTTGGACAAAATACCTCATGTAACCTATCAATTTTAATGTCACAGTCCACTGGATTTGTAGCTCTTATTTTGATGTATGTATCATTCTTGTATGTATAGTTAAAATATGGAGTATGGTTTTAAATGAGTAAATGAAAGTCATCAAGGGTGTTCCCCTCAATGTCTAGATGACCAATTGTAAACACCCTCTTTTGTCCTCTAAGTCTAAGCAGTGGCTGGTCTTAGGAATCATGTGACCACCCCAACTGGTAGGATCTGACCAGCTAATTTTCCATAGAAGGAGGGAGAGAGAACTCCAAATTCACACTCAAAGTTGAATCTATAAAATAATGGGAAGCTAGCTGTCCCTTTGTCTTTGGTTGGCATAACACTCCCAAGAGAATAAACCAGAGACTTCAGGGAAAACAAGATATTCCCTGGCTTGGAGGTGTAGCTGAAATAAGAACAGTTAGGGTAAGTTTGGGCTGAATTTTAGTGTTCGAATTAGCTAAGCATTTTCTGTTATTTTAAAATTGTAATCTACTTTGCTTTGCCTGTTTTTACCTGCAATCACTTAAATCACTTTTATTTACTTATCAAGCCCAGTGTAAATAATTGTTACCTGTGGGTGCAATCAGTGTGTACATTCCCCTTTCATTGTTAAAGGGGGCTTACTTGAATGATTTATCTGGGGTTCTGATCCCATTCAGGGAGTGGGTTTCCTGATTGCTGTGCCTGAAACTGCATTCTCCTTGGACCTGAGGCAATTCAGTGTTTGCATTGCTCTTTGAGGGGATGGAGAGGAGTGGGGATGTCAGTTCTGTGCCTTGGCGGGGGAGACCAGGAGATCTGGCCCAGCAGGACAGGGTGGTGAGAAACCCCAGAGAGCAAGAAAGGTGAGTGTCAGTAGCTTTGTCAGCACTCCAGGAAGCACCCCCAAGGGGTCTTCTGTTACTGCACCCCGTCACAATGTGGACTGTTGTCTTCAATAGAGCTAAGGCATAAAGCACAATAACTTCATAGTAGGAAATCTAGATGAAGCAGATGCATGGTCATTATAATACCTGTAGGCCTCTTAAATGCAAAAAAAGGATGGACTTTTTCGCTGAGTCCATGTTAAACCCAGAGTAGTTCCTTTCAGCCACTGTTTTTTATCCCTTCCTATTATGGAGGCAAAAAGTGGTCCGTCCCATAGTGAGTAGTTCACTACAAATATACAATGCTTGTAAATTTGGCTTTGTAAAAGTTATGCCAGATCCTGAAATTCAGAAGCTACTAATCATATATATAGTGGCCCAGTATCTGAGAGTCTGTAACGCCAAAACGCTGGCTGTTCCCCCTGGGCGGCCCGTGCTGCATGCGGAGTGCGGGGCCCAAATGGCCACTTGCGCTGCTTGCTTCCCCGTGTTGGCCCGGCTGAGTGGTGCAGAAGTCGGCTGAGTGCCACGGTAGGAGGGCAAGGGGGGTGGGGCGGTGACGTGCGGTGTGACAGCGGCTCCAGGTCCCGCTCCCGGCCGTGAACATCATTGCCCCGCCCCCCTTTGCCTCCCACCGTGGTGCTCGGCTGACTTCTGCTCTGCTCAGCCAGGCCGCCGCGTGGGAGCAAGCGGCGCAAGCGACCGTTTGAGCTCCGTGCCCCACATGCAGCACAGGGAGTGTGGAGCCCGAACGGCCATTTGGGCTCCACAGTCCCCTGACTCAGAAGTAGGAGGGGGAGGGGAAGTGAAAGAGACGGAGAGAGAGGCAGGAGGCAGAGGAGAGCTGAGAGAGAGAAAGAGAGACGGAATGAGAGACCGGAGGCTCAGGAGAGACTTGAAAATCCTTCTTATGACGGGCTAATTGGCTAGTTCCTATATAATAGGCACGGGAATATCTGCTCTAGAGATGGGTGATATCTATGTTCACTACAACTTAAACTAGAGGCAGAGCCATCAGATAATGGCTGGGAGCTTCTTAAAACATCTGTCATCTGTTCAGAATCATTAAGAGACTGTCCTGATGTAAGGACAACTTTTCTACATTGTCTGGTTTTATCAATTCAAAATAATCTCCATCTTTTGGTTCCAGGGCAGACTTTTTTTTCTGATACTTGAGAAACTTGGGGGGGGGGGGAGGAGGTATTCTATTTTTCTTGCACAAGTATCATATGGGGAGAGAATTTTTTTTGCTAATATCTAACCTTTTATTGCATCATATAATGTGTTCTTTAAAAAAAAAAGAGAGAAGAAAAAATAGTTAAGAAATGATATCTAGTGGCTAGAGCGGGGAGGACTGGGAGTCAAATATTTAGTGCTATCCCTAGCTAAGACACTGCTTTTGTGTGTGATGGGCAGGTCATTTAACCTTAATTCATTAGTGCCTTAATTTACTAGTGTTAAAGAAGTAGTATGGTAATACCTGTTTGAGGTGCTCTGAGGCCTAATGCTTGTATGCTGCATAGAGATCCACAGATAAAAGCTTCCCTGTAAGTGTGAAAACATGAGGTCTAGACCAGTAGAGCAGGATAAACTAGTAGAAAACCAGAAATACAAATGTGGTGTCCCTGTGCTGCAAAAATGTGTTGGATACCACCTATGTAAGAACCATTTGTCACGTCATCCCCTCCCTCCATCTCACCCTCTAGTGTGTCCTCCCTCTTCTTCGCTATTTGTATTTTTTCCTTTTTCATCTCTTCAAATTTTCTTTTTCCCTGGGTCAAGTCTGCAATATCAGCTGCTGTCAAGCAGTGATAAACAAGACACTGATGTGCACAAGTGCTATACTGTATACATTCTGCCAGTTATTCTGCAGCTCACTCATGCTATAAAATGCTGCTTTCTCTTGAAATGCTACTCCTACCACATTGCAGCCACTTCTGGTCTTCCAGAGCATTGTGTCACTCTTGGTGTGTCCCAGGAAGGAGGTTAGCCGTTGGCATGTACACATGGTGATTCTCACAGAGAATATGTGTATTGGATATGCCACTCATAAGTGTTTTGTGGAAAGAGGAAATTCTGCAGTCTAACCAGTTGTTGCCTAGAAACAGGAAAGTACACTCCATCTAATTCAGGACATTGTATTCCAAGTAGAGTGGAATTGATAGTAAAGTCACTTTGTTCACAGAACAGACTATATATTGAGGCTCATTCAAGGCAGAGTTGCAATATGCATTACGTTATAATGCACTGCAACACAAGACAGCCATATGAGCGCTTTCCACTATATACAAAGTAGTGCTAGGAGTATTTGGTAAATGATATTTTATGTCTTCATACCTTATTGTTTTGACTCAGTGTGCACACTGAAATATAATCTCATCTGAAAAATGTGAGCTAAATAGTGATTTATATAAAATGCGGTTGTCAAATAGACACCTGATCACTACTAGTGCTGATCTCTTGAGTAGTTTGATGTACTGATTTACTTTGAATGAAGTGAATTCTTTTTTCTCATAAATTACATTATTCTACTGAATTGCATAAAATGGAGGAGCCATACTTCTGAAACAACAAATGGCTATTATTCTTTCCTAAGCATCCTGTCAGTTGCTTCTGCCCAAGGTAATATATGATTCAAGAATAATTTAGTTGCATCTTTAAACAGTCATTTTCCAGGCAGAGATCTGTTTTTAGAAAACAACTGTTTGCCTCAATTAATAATGACAGTAAAGCCTAAATGAAGAAAAGGGGGCTAGATATGACTCAGGACTGGTTACGGAGCCTTTTCTCAGTAGCTCATTGGTTCAAATCTAGGACAGGCAGTTAAGTAGCTATGAAAAGTTGTTATATTTGGATGGCTGTTTGTGAAATATGAAGGCTTCACACAGTTCCTAGTGAATGGAGTCCATATTTCAAAATCCTCTTAGCAGCACAGAGACTGAATAGAGCAGATCTTCGCTCTCTGAGTGAGAGAAGCCAAGGTGGGGTGCCTGGCAGAGGCATAGGTATTAGCGCGGAGGCCAGAATGAAGACTACTGGAAGTTGAAAGAGAACCTTGACGAAAGAACATGTGCAGTGAAAGTACATTGACGATCAAAGGGGCCAATGTGAAGAAACTTTTCCAGCTGCTGGGGATGTACATCCGAGTGGGTTCTTTTGGTTTTGTATTGCAGCCTGAAAACAAATCATGGACTGATCCTGCTCCATTAAATGGGTTTTTTTCTCTGAATTAGAAAATGTATGTTTTTGTTGCAGCCATTTATTCTGTCACTCTAACAGCATAACAAAACTCTACACTTGCCTTGTTTCTTTCACTGATTAAATAAAGCAATATTTGGGAAAACCGTTCTTTTGTACTACTGGCTGGGTCAGGGAACTGATGATGGAATGCAGAATCTTTCATACTTGCCAGTTACTGATCTGACTGCTGTTTGGTAGCAGGAGCATTGTCACCCTGCAGTGGCAGTATTTGTAACCGTTTCCTAGTCTCAGTTCCTGATGGACAGATGGCTGTGCTTACAAAATAAACAAATAGACCCAGCACTTTTACTGACATCTTCAGCAGGCACAGCTGATAACCCTCAGGTCCGGAAATGAATAATTTCTTCTCTAAGAATAGTACTGACTGGTTAGGGTTGAAACGTTATGTTTCATAGTGGAATCAAATAAGCACTGCCACCAGAGTCACCTGTTTATATGTAGAAAGGGTTTCCATTTTCAGTGTGGTCAGTTTGACCCATGTAGTGAGCATCCCCTCCCCCTGCCCAGAGCAGTGGTTCTCAGTTAGGGGTATTTGTGATACCCCTTGAGATACATAGATGTCATTCTGGGGGATATAGCAATAGAGCTTTGAAAATCTGTGGACATCCTCTTTCGGTATGGCTATGCAGCAAAGTGTATGTCTACACATATCTTTTGAACGCTTCCACTATTGCAAAATATAGCAGACACAGTATTTCGCCATTCCTCTATCTAAACCTCATTCTACGAGGAGTAAGGGGTGGCTTAAAATAGTGCTTTATTTTGGAATTTGGTATTGTGGTTGGCCTCTGCCATCCAGGTTGGCGGGAAAGCCTCCCCCTTCCGCTCACACAAATTATGCAGCACATAACACGCTGCCACCCCATGTGGAATATTCTGCTCGGAGAGGTCCAGACGGGTGAGGAGGCATCTAAATTGAGCCTTCAGCTGGCCAAAAACACCCTCCACCATGATGCGGGCCCTGCCGAGCTTGGCATTAAAGGCCTGTTGGGAGGGGTTGAAGTGTCCCATATAGAGCTTCATGAGCCAGGGTTATAGTGGGTAGGCAGCATCCCCCACCAGGCACACAGGCACGTCCATGTCCCCGACCCTAATGTGGCAGTCGGGGAAGAAAGTCCCGGTGTGCAGCCTCTAGCACACGGAGGAGTTGCGGTACACCTGCGCGTCATGTGCTTTGCTGGACCAGCCCACATTTATGTCCACAAAATGGCCCTGGTGGTCAGACACGGCTTTCAGGATGACGGAGAAGTATCCCTTCTGGTTGATATAGAGGGAGGCCTGGTGGTCAGGGCATGGATGGGGATGTGCGTCCTGTTAATTGCCCCCCCCCCCCCCCGCAGTTGAGGAAGCCCAGGGTGCCAAACCCCTCGATTACCACATCCAAATCAGCGAGGCGGATGACTCTGTCAAGCAGCACTCTATTGATGGCCTTGACCACCTGCAGAGGGGGACACAAAACTGAGTCACTGGGGTGCCAGGGTGGCTGAGTGTGCTCCTTCCCTGCCACTACCCTCACTCCCAGGAGCAAACCCCCTGCAATCCCGGCCACTGCGGGCAGTCCGTAGTGCTGCTGGGACAGACCAAACCCTCCCGGGGAGGGGACTTTCACCACCTCCCCCACTTTTCCCTGGGGCAGCCCATCCCCTCCTTGCACCCCTCCTCCTGGCACAATGGCTGGAGATTGCCATACCTGCACGAGCACTGCTCCGACGGTGGATCTCCCAATGCTGAACTGGTTCCACACCGATCAGTAGCTATTTGGTGTGGAGAGCTTCCAGAAGGCGATGGCCACACGCTTGTGGAAGGGAATGGCGGGTCTCATTTGCGTGTCCCATCACTGTAGAGCAGGGGCGAGCCACTCACAGAGCTCGAGGAAGGTGTCCTTCATCCTGAAGTTCTGGGTCCATTGTTGGTCTCCCCAGCACTCCAGGACTATGTGGTCCCACCAATTGCTGCTGGTGTCCAGATGCCAAATGAGGCGGGGCACGCTGGCGTCCGGGCACTGCTGCTGCTCCTCCCTGGCCACCAGGTGGGTCAAGAAGAGGGCCTGGGGGTCGGGCTGCAGCAGATGCAGCCAGGCAGTCTCCAGCAATTGGAGCAATGCATCCAAAATGATCACCAGAGTGCCCTGGGGCGGCTCTGGCTCCATGGTGCCGAGTGCTGTGGTCCTGAGTTAGGGCAACCAAAGCAGGCAGAGAGAAAAATGCTTTGCTGTCCCTCAGTGAGGTAGGCAAGCAAGCAGGGAAAGCTGTGAACTGGCTGTCCATGGGGGATCCCTTTAAGCACAAGTCTTAGATAGCCTCAGACAGCAGCCACACAAAGTAACTCCTGACCTGATGCCCTGCTGGAGCCAGTTTCAGCTGCCCTTAAATGTGATTCAGCATCCAATCAGTGTAGACGTGCTATTTTGAAATAGCAAAATGCTATTTCAAAATGTATTTTGTGTGTAGGCGTGTTTTCGAAATAACTTATTTCAAATTAACTATTCCAAAATAAGATATTACGACATAATGCTGTAGTGTAGACATACTCCAACAGACTTCATAGAACGCACTAGTGAAGTCAATACTAACTAAAATTTTATACATACAATGACTTGTTTATAGTTCTCCATAGGCTGAACACTAAAAATGCAAGTACAATATTTATATTTCAATGTGTTTTATAATTATAGGGAAAATGAGAAATTAAGCCATTTTCAGTAATAATATGCAACTGCATGTCAGTAATTGTTATGTTTGATTTTGTAAGCAGGTTGTTTTTAAGTGAGGTAAAACTTGGGGTATGTGAAACCAATCAGCCTCCTGAAAGAGATACAGTAGTCTGGAAATGTTGAGAACCCAGTACACTAGAGTTTGGGATAAAAACAATATAAACCAAAAGCTGGGGAGTATTGTTTAAAAAGCCTTTTGCTACAGAGGAACATAGCAGGAGGCAAATCCCAAAATCCTAAGTAAGAGGTATTTTTTTCAAGAACAAAGGGTACATATGATGAATAAAATAATCTAGGTTTTTTTTCAAAATGTCAGAATAAGAAATAAATAATTTATTGTTACTGTATTTGTATTGGATTCAGAATACATTTGTTTGAAGTAACTTCAAAAGTAGCACTGCCCAAAGGGTACTGCTAGCTTTAGCAGACATGGGAAGTCTCAGAGGTATGAGAGGGCTTGAGACTGTAGCATGTGGGGTTGGCATATAGAACACTGGTTATTATAGCTTGGCTAATCATTCTGATTCCTCCATTCCTTTCAGAAATGTGTTAGTGACCAAAGTCATCAAGAGAAAGCCAGCTGCACTTTTCCTAGAATAGCATCGCTCTTTTTCTGGCATGACCAGCTAAAGCCTAGGGCACAAATTTAACCGCTGACTGGCCCTAAATCCAGAACTTACACATTGTGATATAATCTCAAAATCTCCTTCTGACATTTTCTCCGCTCTTCATATTTTAGACAGAGGCCTCTTTGCCTATCAGTCTCCTCCTGGCCCACATAAACCCTTCACCTTGAGCGACCTTGCTTTTTTACTTGGAAAATCTGCCTGTGAAAGGATGGGGATGGGGGACAGACAGTAGTGTAGGCCATGTTTAGCTGTTATTGGTGGATGGTTATTCCGTGGTCCATTCCTGCTCTTTTCATATTTCCTCTGTTGGGAACACACTCTTTCAAATCCACACTTCAGGGCCCAGTCTTACTTCCAGTAAAGTCAATAGATTTCCTAACACCTTCGATGAGTGCAGGATCAGACCTTAGGCTACGTCTACATTGTGCTCTCTTGCACAAGAACATATCACCGTGCCTCATTTGCATACTTAATGAGCCACCATTTTTGCGCAAGGGACTTTTACGCAAGAAGGGTACAGTGTACAGTGCTCCTTCTTGCACAAAAACCCCCTCTTGCACAAAAATGGTGGCTCATTAAGTATGCAAATGAGGCATGGCGATATTCATCACCGTGCCTTATTTACATATGTTCTTGTGCAAGAGAGCACAATGTAGACGTAGCCTTAGAGTGTGTCTACATTTGAGCTGACAGGTGTGATTTCCACCTATTAGGGACAGACCTGCAGTGGCTAAGCCACTAATAAGGCACATCTATACAGCAGGGCAAAACTCAAATTAAGCTAGGCGACCTCAACTACATCAATTGTGTAGAGCACTCTTCCTCCAACTTCCCTTACTCCTCCTAAAATGAGGGTTACAGGAGTCAGAGTAAGAAGTCCTCCAGCTTGCCATTATTTCAAAGTAAAGGCTTGCAGTGTAGATGCACTCTTTGTTATTTCAGAATAACATTATTCCAAAATACCACTGTTGTGTAGACCTACCCATAGGATTGATAAGATCATGCTAGCTGTCGAAGTCCATACCCTCCATGCTCTTGGGCCCCTCATTAGATTACATTTCTTCATGTTCTGTTTGCTGATTGTATATTTTGCTTCTGAAATGATTCACTATGAGGAAAAAGTGTTATGCAGAATTTGTCAGTGGCAGTCTCCTGAGTTCAGTTTTCAACACCCACTCTGTCTGACTCATACTTCCTGGCTGAGACACCTTCTAAGTTGGAATCATCCCCACAAACAGTCTACTCACTCACTTCCACGCTGGCTCATGAGCTTTCTTTTGCTCTGAGTCACTCTGTGTTCTTTGCTATTTTTCACATCAGTGGAGCTGACTGAAGTTAGGATAACATCTCTTAGGATAACACCTTTAATAAACATGGAAAAAACGCATTAGCAAATTCTGATGAATTTCTTTTGTTGATGCTCATCTTTTAAAATATCTAAAAATAGCCACCCCCAATCCCACAGCACACCTATATTTATTACAGTACGAGGAGTCAAGTATTCAAATATATTTTGAAAATGGGACTAGTAATATCTAATCCTCCTTACGTGGGTATGCAAAACAGGTGTCACACTGATGAAAAAATAAATATAAATTAGATATTGGTTTCAATTTTTTTTCGTTTTATTTTGGCTTATATTTAACAAAGGTAGTTTATACATATAGGCTGCATCTAAACTGGCATGATTTTGTGCAAAAGTGGCCGCTTTTGCGCAAAAACTTGCCAGCTGTCTACACTGGCTGCTTGAATTTGTGCAAGAGCACTGACTTTGTAATGTACAAAATCAGTGCTTCTTGCGCAAATACTTTCACGCTCCCGCTTGGGAAAAAGCCCTCTTGCACAAGAATACTTGCTCAAGAGGGCCAGTGTAGACAGGGAAGAACTGTTTTGCGCAAAAAAGCCCCGATGGCTAAAATGGTGATTGGGGCTTTCTTGCAAAAATTGCGTCTAGACTGGCCACGTATGCTTTTGCTCAAAAGCATTTTTTGCGCAAAAGCATCCGTGGCAATCTAGACAAGCATTTGCAGAAATACTTTTAACGGAAAAACTGTTCCGTTAAAAGTATTTCCGCAAAATCATACCAGTCTAGATGCAGACATATTGTGGATTTGTATGTGTACTTACATAAACACAAACACACACACTTAGACACAGATATTATTATTATTAACTTAGTGCTATAGGTGTTCATGGACAAAGCACAGCACGGAGTTTTCACTCAGAGGTCTAATCCCACCTTAGGAGCTTGGGAATTGCTATCCCTGTTTCTGCAAACATGCGACTCCTGTTAAAGGTGATGATACATTTCAGGATCAAATCCAATTTTATACTATAGAACTGATTTGCAATTTCTTCTTGAAAGAGATAGGCCTGATAAGAGAGATTCTGATCTGCCATGTACACTGTAAGAAATTTAAAATGTGCTCCTCTCTTGCCCTAACATTTAAAACTTTCTGTTAAAACTTTAAAAATAATGTTGAGACAGGATGGTGGTAATATACCAGTAAAACCTTTAGTACACAGCAAGGTAAGGATTTCTGTGCCTTGTCCTTGGCTTAATTTGTGTACATCAGTTTTGCTAGCTCTGCATGAATCTTGTGAGATTTGTTTTTTTTTTTTTTTTCTCTTCAAGACCCATTTCCTGGAGTTATGGCATTATGTGGTGATTTCAGTTTTAATTAAAAAAAATGCTTCTAATTCTGTTGCTTGTAGTGATAATGAAGATATGCAAACAGGGCTGGCTCTAGGCACCACCAAAGCAAGTGCGTGCTTGAGACGGCAAATTTCCAGGGGCGGCGTTCCTGGCTGCACGGCTCCTGCAGAGGCGGTGGTGGGTCTGCTCCTGGCGGTGCACCTGGTAGGAGCCGCCTGGCCTCCTGCTCCGCTTCACCAGGAACCTGTGGGGCATCTTGCTGCGTGGGGGGCAGTGACGTGGGACAGGCACAGGGCGGTAGCCCCCCAGCAGCGCTGAGTGTCGCAGCGCTGCCTGCTCGAGGTGCCTTTATACCTAAAGCGCCTATTGTTTGCCCTGGTGTCATCCTGCCTGCACTTGGGGCGGCTAATGAGGAGTTGGAGACGCCGCTGGCTGGGGGAGGGGGAGGGGGAGGAGGAGGATGGGCTGGGAAGAGAAGGAGCCTTGATGTGTGGGCGAGGGCCACAGAGCCCTGGCTGGAGCCCCCATGGGTTGCTCCAAACCTCCCCCCGCTAGGGACAGAGGCTATGAGCTGGCACCAGGCGCCCAACTGAGGCCATGCCCGTGCTGCCTCTGCCCCTGACCGTGCCTCTTGGCGCTCCCTGCCAGGGGACTGGAATGACACCAGCCAATATACCGGCCAATGACAGGGAAACCCCTTCTCTATGGCTAAACCAGCTTAGCTCCCTGCCCAGCCCTGCTGTGGGCTGCCCAGGTCTCTGACGGCTTCCAAACATTACCTAGACCAGAGACCCTGGGAAATCCAGTCAGGCTTTCAGTGATGCTTAGGCTACTGTGTCCAAGACCCCCTTAGTAGTTACCTCAGAGATGCTTCTCGAGGGATGACCGTTCCTTAGAGCTAGGTGGGTCAGTTAAGTGGGTCCCTCTACAAGCCTTGGAGATTGATCTGAAGTGAATGAATCGCATGTGCTCATGTACTGACTGTAGCTGGTTCTTCAGTGTATCTATCTCACTATTTCCTCCCAGCCCGGAATCCCACCATCACTTGCTACCTCTTCTTCAAGAAGTTTTCCTCATGGACTAAGACAATTTAGATCTTCTCATAACAGTGGGTCAAATTCACATCCCCCATGTAAAGTCATGAAGTGAGGTGAATTTATTCCAACCCAATACATCAGGAAAAGGGGTGCACTCAATAGGAAATCCTCTGCTCCCAGCCTTGCAAAGTATCCTCCTCCTGAGAAGGTAGGTGAAATATATCAGTGTGGGAGACTGGGGTCATTTTCTCTTTAATTACCAGGTTATCCCATCGCATTGTCATGTCTCTACTCTAGATAGAGTTTGCTAAGATTCAGAGGTAACTGTGTCAGAGTGGATGTGGATAAGAAAGTGAGAAAGTATTTTTTGTATCTGCCTCCACCCTGGTTGAACTAGCTCTGATATAACACTCCCATCTCTGTATCCCTACTATCTGTTTCCTTTTCTTTCACTTCCTGCATCTGACAAGTGATTTGCAACGCAGGAGAGCTTATGCCACAATAAAATTGTTAGTCTTTAACTTAAAGACCAAATATTTCTCAATTATAGTTGATTGTACTCAAGATCTGAGCAAAACCAAGGAAATGTGAATAGTTTTACAATTTGTGAAAATTGATAAAAATGCAGAAGTGAAAATTTGTGAACACTTTCCAGAATTTATACCAGTGAACAAAACTACTGGGAAAGCCCTCGCAGATGTAATTCTACAGAGATTGGAACACCTTTAGAAAATATGTACGACGAAAGGTATGATTACGGCCAACAAAAAAGGGGTGTGTGTGACCAAACATTTTTTTTGCTTGGGGCGGCAAAAAACCTAAAGCCGGCCCTGTATGCAAACTAACAGCTCAGAAAATAAGAGGCAAAGAAAGGAACTATGAATTTATTATATAAAACCTTTGTGATTTTAAAGCCAATTTGATAATTCCTGGGGACTTGACTCAGGCTTTTTGAATGCTTGAGGTCAGCAATACAGATGCCACAAAAATTGAAGTTTAAAATATTCAATTTGTAAAAAAGATGCCAATAATGAAAGTTCTGTTGGTCTCAAGGGAGCAGTTTTGATTGTGGTAGTCACAGGCACCATCACAGCACTGTTTAATCTAGGAGCCAGAGAGGCTCCCAAGACATTTCACCTACAGTCTATATTGCTGCCTGTTGGAATCCTGCCCAAAAAAAAAAAAAAAAGCGAACTTCTTCACTGCTTCCACAAGCAGGAGCAGCAGTAGGCAGGATTATGCCATAGAAGCAGCTTCCTGTGGATTTCAGGTGTCTGTATAATATTTATTTATTTTTTATGAGGCACCCTAAAAATTCAGAGCACATTTGCAACATGTCACTGAACATCTGTGTTCACTGCTTACTTTGGTTTTTAGCCATCACACAATTCAGCCATCTCTGCCTCTGAGGCTATGTCTAGACTGCATCCCTCTGTCAACAGAGGGATGCAAATCAAGCACATAGAAATTGCTAATGAAGTAGGGATTTAAATATCCTGTGCTTCATTAGCATAAACATGGCCGCCTCTTTTTTTCGAAATGGAGTTTTTTTGAAAAAAAGGCGGACTAGACACGGATCTGTAAAAAATAAAGCCTTTTTTGACAGATCCTGTATTCCTCAAAAATGAGGTTTACAGGATCTGTCGAAAAAGGCTTTATTCTCAACCGATCCGCCTCTAGACTGCCGGGGGTTTTTTTTCTGAAAAAACTCCATTTAAAAAAAAGCAAAACGCTAATTCAAACTAGTTTTTTAGTTTGGATGCGTTAGTTCGAATTAGCTTAGTTTGAATTAACGAATTAGAACTAAGTTAGTTCGAATTAGCGCTGTAGTGTAGACATACCCTGACTGTTTTATTTGGTGTAAAACATCCCCATCTCTTTACCCATCGAGAAGTGGAAATGATGCTTTCTTTATGTCCCTTCCAGCTTGTGTATTCACATCTTAACTGACCAAGCACGTTACAACAAAACGGTCCTTTCTGTGAATATGAAAATGAATTAGAGCTGAGGGAAAATGATTGTAAGCTGTGACTGTACTGGAACTTACTACTTATTATGGAAGTGATATTTGTATATTTCATTTACATTCTCATACCCAAATTTTTTAATACTTCAGGAAATTGACCCTCACAAACTCCTCCTTTCTATAATTGTTTAGGAGAGATTACATACTACAATTCAAAGGGAATTTCTTCAGCAATGATTCCAGTTTTGAATTTGATAACATTAATGTTGCAGTCTTTTCATGATCTGCACCTTTGGTCATCACCAAAATGGAATCATATGAACACAGAATGCTTAGGAACCTTAACATTAACTGAAGTTACAAAGGAAGCCTGAAGCCCAGAAGGTGAATATCAAATGATTTTTGCATGTTTTGATTTCTGTGTAAGAAAGGGTATGTCTACACTACCCCGCTAGTTCGAACTAGCGGGGTAATGTATGCATACCGAACTTGCTAATGAAGCCCGTGGAATGAGGTGTACAGATAGATCGGAATGGCTACGTAGTTCGAACTATCTAGCCCGTGCCGCGTGTAGCCGCGCGGCACGGGGTTCGCACTAGCCGGCTTTTAAAAATGGCGGAGCCGGCTTTATGCTAACGAAGCCCGGGAAATTCAAATCCTGGGCTTCATTAGCAAGTTCGGTATGCATACATTACCCCGCTAGTTCGAACTAGCGGGGTAGTGTAGACATACCCACAAAGAGTTGAAAATTCATCTAGCTACATCACTTAGGTTCCTTGAAACAGACATTAAAATCTGGTCTTAAAGCTGTGGGGAAAAAAAGGTTAACCGATGAAGATTTATTATACAAACATTGAAAAATCAGTCCACAGCTCTGTGTAAATTAATTTTGAGTTAAGAAGCACAAGAGCACAGCTGAAAATCAGAGATGTTTTTCTTTATTTACTTCAGTGCCCCTTTGTGTTTATAGCAGGGGGTTTTAAGGTATGCTATAAGGAGTTTTTAAGGTATGCCGATATGTTAAGGTACTGGAGATGTGAATGCAGGATTTAATTTTTATCTAGGTAAGTAGATGAGGAAAAGGCTATTATGACCTTTGTCCAAATACAGGAGTAGAGTCTCATTTGCCATCTAACTCATGGCAGTTTTGCCAGCTAAGAGCCTGAATCTGACCCTGTCTGTGCTTCCATGTCGGGGAGTAAAGGAGCTGTAAGGAACCTACTGAATTTCATATGGTGATGTCCCATTTTGTTGGCATCTGGGTAGGAAGGACTGCAGGTCTCTGTGGGTCTGATACTCCTCATTCAGAGCAGACCTGTAGGTTCCACCTAAATCCCAGCCAGGTATAAGTCTGGAGCAGATCACTCTTTCCTCCAAGCCATGACCAGACTATGAACAGCTAGAAGCCGAGCTGAGAAAAAGCCATTTCAATCGTTTGATTTCTAAGGGTATGTCTACACTACAGCGCTAATTTGAACTAAGCTAATTCGAACTAACGCATCCAGACTAAAAAACTAGTTCGAATTAGCGTTTTGCTAATTTGAACTAGCATGTCCACACAGAGTGGACCCTGAACCGGGGTTAAGGATGGCTGGAAGCAGTGCCGGCAGGGCAGCAGATGAGGACTTAGAGTGTGGAGCTGTTGCCTCAGGCTAGCCGAGGGCTGTGCTTAAAGGGACCCGACCTCCACCCCGGACAGACAGTTCTCAGGGATTCCCCGCTTGCAAAGCAGTCCTGGCTTGGATTGCCCAGAGTACCCACATTGGGCACATCACAGCACTCGGCCATCAGACCGGCTGCACTTGCCGCAGGCTGCCATCTGGGAGAGGGGGCAATTGGGGGCTGCAGGAGAGCTTCCACCCCAGAAGCCCGCAGAGCCAGCCCAGTCCTCCCCATAGGGGGCTCGTACCCCATTCCTCCCTCACCTCCTTCCACTTACCCCTCCCTAGCCCCCCTTCCTGATGTACAAAAAAAGGACAATTGTGTTCAAAAATGGAATCTGTCTTTATTGAACAAAACAGGGGGAGACTGGGAAAAGGAGGTGGGAGAGGGGAAGAGAGAGGGTGGGAGAGGGGAAGGCAACTACAATGATGAGGGGTTTGGAACAAGTCCCATATGAAGAGAGACTAAAGAGTCTGGGACTTTTCATCTTAGAAAAGAGGAGATGGAGGGGGGATATGACAGAGGTCTATAAAAGCACGAGTGGGGTGGAGAGGGTGCATACAGAAAAGTTCTTCATTAGTTCCCATAATAGAAGGACTAGAGGACACCGAAGGAAAGGAATGGGTAGCAGGCTTCAAACTAACAACAGAAAGTTCTTCTTCACAAAGCAAATAGTCAACCTGTGGAACTCCTTGCTGCAGGAGGCTGTGAAGGCTACAACTAGAACAGAGTTTAAAGAGAAGTGAGATCAATTCATGGAGGTTGGGTCCATGGAGTGGTATTAGCCAGGGGGTAGGAGTGGTGTCCCTGCCCAAGGTTTGTGGAAGGCTGGAAAGGGATGGCACGAGACAAATGGCTTGGTCACTGTCTTTGGTCCATCCCCTCCAGGGTCCTTAGGGTTGGCCGCTGTCGGCAGACAGGCTACTGGGGTAGATGGACCTTTGGTCTGACCCAGTACGGCCATTCTAAGCTCAGGGCTCAGGGTCGGGGGGCTCAGTGAACCACCTTGATTTTCATGCCAACCTGCTCCTGGGGGGCCAGGCTGGCAGCTCTCCTGCCCTAGACGGCCGCTTTCCTGTTCCTAGTGCAGAGATCGTGGACGAGGGCCACCATGTCTGCACTGGACCAGGCAGGTGCCCGCCTCTTGCGGTCCTGGGCAAGCTCCCGGGAGCTGCCAGCCTGGTCCTGGGAAGAGGGGGAGGGCTGGGGGGCATCGGGTGGCTGGCTCGAGCCGTGCCAGGTGCAGGGTCTGCTGGCTGGGTGCTGGCAGGCTTGCACCTGGCACGGGCATCGTAGCTAGCCTGTGCCCCTTTAAGGGGCCCAGGGCCGGGAGGGGGGCAATAGAGTCTCCCTGGCGTTGGCCAGAGTGGCCACCAGGGAAAGCTGGGGAGGGCTAGCCTCCCACTAGTTCGAATTAAGGGTCTACCCACCCCTTTAATTCGAACTAGTAAGTTTGAACTAGGCTAGTCCTCGTACAATGAGGTTTACCTAGTTCGAACTAAGCGCTCCGCTAGTTCGAACTTAATTCGAACTAGCGGAGCGCTAGTTTTAGCGCCTATCAAAGTTAATTCGAACTAACGTCCGAATTACCCATGATTTTAAATAATAAACAAAATCTGGGTTTATTTAGACATCTCAGCCCAATTAAGAATAATGAAAGCAGCTCTTTTATATCTATCAATGAAATTAAATATAAAAAGGGGTATTTAAAGAGTTGATAATAGAATTAAATATACCTATAATTTGACTGAATTCAGGGAGCATGAAGGTGTTGCACAGCAAGACCACTGGCATTTCTGTTTCGTGTTCAGCTCATTTCAGGACTTATTGTAAATGGGTTTCCTTCATGTTTCATTTACTTTAAAGAAATATGTATTTTTGGAAGAAAAGACTAATTATCATTCTTAACTTTCCTGGAGCAGACATTCCTTTTTTGATGTGGGCTGTGCACTGCTTCTGCGGATTTGTCCCTTCTCATTCACAGCTCGCTCTCTCTATAAAATTGTTTCCTGCTGGGCGACAGAATGACGTCATTGTCATCTCACGGCAGAATGATGTCATCATCATCTTACGAGAGAATGATGTCCTCATGCTCTAATGAGAGATGGTATGATCATGCTCTCACGGCAGGATGACATCATGGCACTCTCACAAGAGAATGACATCATCATGCTCGCACGCTTTCTGGCTGGGAAAGCTGCCAGAGAAAGGGAGGTTGGCAAGTATAGCAAGCATGGGGTGCAGCCCGCTCGTATACATTTGTTTAAACCATTTTTCTGGCCCATGCCTCCCTCCTCTGACACAAGTCTTGATTGCTGAAGTGACTACTTCAACTACACTTTCAGTTTCTCTGGAAAGGAACTGGCATTGTTCACAAAACTTCAATTAAATGGCTAATTGTGACAAGCAGCGTGGGTTAAGTCAGGATCTAACCTCAAATTCCACTGTCTTTAAAAACATTGATGCTTAAGGAATACTGTTGATAGCTCAGACAATGCCTGACAGTCAAGGACTCCTAGCGTCTATCCTGAGTTTGGTCACTGATTTACTCCATGAACTTAAGAAAATCATTTGGCTTCTCATGGACTTTCTATACCCATCTGTAAACTAGTTTTAATTCTTATGTTAGAGGTACAGTATGAATGCATTAATGTTTCCAAGGTGCTTTTGAGTGCTTTGAGTAAAATTTGTTCTATAAGTGCAAAAGAGTATTGCAAAATGTTGTTTAAAGTTAATCTATCAGTTTTTATCAGACATTTGATATAAACTGCTTACTATGTCCCTTAAACTCACCTATGGTATGTCTACACTACCACCCTAGTTTGAACTAGGGTGGTAATGTAGGCAACCGGAGTTGCAAATGAAGCTTCATTTGCATATTGCCGGGCATCGCCATTTTTAAATGTCCGCTAGTGTGGACTCCATGCCCCGCGGCTACACGCGGCACGGACTAGGTAGTTCGGATTAGGCTTCCTATTCCGAACTACCGTTACTCCTCATGGTTACTGTTACTCCTTCTAGTTCGAACTAGGGTGGTAGTGTAGACATACCCCTAGAGAGATATGCCTGGGTGGGAGAGGGAGAAGGCTCCTTCAGGTGTGTCTGCATGGGGAGGTTAGTTGAAAGCTTTGAAATGCATGGCTGGCAACTTGCAGTGTGTAAATCATACCAGCAGTGAGCACACCAACCCCTGCTCAGTTTTCAATTCACATCACGTGCTGACGACTTCGCTTTGAACTGAGAGCATAGTGTACCTCAGGGTACCTGTGCTCCTCTGCTGCTGAGCAGAGTGCCTCCTTGGCTTGTCTTGCTGTGAATTGTGGGAAAGCCAGGTGGGTTCAACATAGAACAAATCTTTTTGTTTCTGCCGTCTTTGCCCCATACTTTGTTTCAGGCTGGGAGAGTAAGGATTAAGGATTAAGGATTTGCTCATTTAAGGATTGCTCATGACCAACAATGCTCCATGTCATTTTGGAAACAAGTCTGAATATGGTAGAGGCTGCTTGAGCTAAATTACGGCAGAGCTGTAGGCAACTGGCTATAAGGTGGGTTCATAACTGAATAGAGAACCATTCTCAGAGAGTATCTATTAACGGTTCACAATCCTGCTGGAAGGGCATAACAAGTGGGATTTCATAGGGGGGCTGTTTTGGGACTGGTTCTGTTCAATATCATCATCAATGATTTAGATGATGGCATAGAGTTATTATTAAGTTTGAAGATGATACCAAGCTGGGAGGAATTGCAAGTGCTTAGGAGGTAGCGTCATAATTCAAAATGATCTGGACACACTGGAGAAATAGTCTGAGGTAAACAGGATGAAGTTTAATGAGAACAAATGCAAAGTGCTCCACTTAGGAAGTGACTGTCTAGGAAGGAATATTGTGGAAAGGGATCTAGAGATCATAGTGGACCACAAACTAAATATGAGTCAACAGTGTAACACCATTGCAAAAAAAAAAAAAAAAGCAAACATGAAGCAAACATGATTCTGGGATTCATTAACAGGAGTGTTGTAAGCAAGTCACAAGAAGTCATTCTTCTGCTCTACTCTGCGCTGATTAGGCCTCAGCTGGAGTTCTGGGCACCATATTTCAAGAAAGATGTGGAGAAATTGGAAAAGGTCAAGAGAAGACCCACAAAAATGATTAAAGGTCTGGAAAACATGACCTATGAGGGAAGAGGGTGGTTAAAAACTGGAAGAAATTGTCAAGGGAGGTTGTGGAATTTCCATGACTGGAGATATTTAATAGCAAGTTGGATAGACACCTGTCAGGTGTGGTTTAAATGGTGCTTGGTCCTGCCGTGAGGGCAGGGACTGGATTTGATGATTTCTTGAGGTCCCTTTCAGTTTTAGTGTTCTATGATTCTATTATTCTCCCATCACACCACTTAGCAGATGATGTGAGAACAAGAGGAGATTCTGTGGCAGCAGTGGCAGCCTCTCTGGCAGCAGGAAGTTTAAAGTGGTGGCAGGAGGACAAAAGTGGAAGATTAGGAGGACGCTGAGCTGTTGGTGCAAGAGGATGAGTTCCTGGATCACCTACACAGCATTCAGCCCTGTTTCTGGATCTGGAAAACCATTGCTCATTGGTGAGAGGGGATCATATTGCAGGCCTGGGATGACCATCGGTGGCAAGAGAACTTCAGGATTGAGTGAGCTGCTTTTCCTGAGATCTGTGCAGAGTTCACTGACAGCATGCTGTGCCCTGTATCAGTGGAGAAATTGGCTGCTGTTGCCATTTAGAAGCTGGCCATCCCCGAATGTTACTGGTCTGTAGTTTTCCAGTTCACCATGGGAAGATCAGTTTTGGGGCCCATTCTGATACAGGCGTATTGTGCCATTGGTAAACTGCTGTCTAACCAGATTAGGAAGTTAGATGATTCTCAGGAGAGTATCGATGGCCTCGCACACTTGGGGGTTTCAAAGTGTCACTGTCGGCGGCAATCCCTCCAGGTCAGGGATAATGCTCTTTCACAGGCTGAGCTCAGGCTCCTTGGCAGACAGTGTGGGTGGTGCTGGAAGTCAGGTTTGAGCTGTAATTGCCCCTCCCCGTTTGCTTTCTCCTTTGGTGAGTTGGCTGTACAGCAACCACTTTGGTAAGCTTGTGTCTGACTTGGGCACACAGCATTCGCTCCACCTTGGCTAGTGCTTAGATTATCAGATGCTCACTGCTGCACATGTTGGGCACTGCAGATGCTGGGCACGACACTGACATTCGTGTGGTGATCCTCTCGCTTGAGGTTGAGGATCTTCTGAAGTGTGGGCGCAGGTGTTTCAGGTTTTTCAGAGGTTTTCCATGGGTCTCTCATATCTCACAGATGTAGAGGAGGGTTGGGATTACCATCACTGTATAAACTAAACGTCTATTGTGTGTTCTGATGTCATCATTTTTAAACATCTGGCAAGACAGTTTATCAAAAGCAAAGCTGGGGCTCAGCAGATTCGGTGCAGAATCTCAACATCTGTCTGCCCTCTGCCAAAGTGTATTTGGGGCAATTAATGGAATGCATGTTCCTACCCTATTGTTCACCCTCTTCCCCCCCAACCAGGGTGCAAAGTTTATGAATAGAAAGGGTTATTTCTCTACAATGCTCCAAAGACTGGTGGACCACTACAGCCAGCTTACAGATGCAAATGCACAGGGCTCTGGAAGCATTTATGAGAGTAGTGTTTTTGAGAACTTGTTTCTGTTTGAATTAATGGAGAAAAACTGTGTGTCCTAGAAGCATTATGGGTGAAGATTGGTTCAATTATGCTTGGAGATCTGGCTTCTTCCCTGATATCCTAGCTAATAAAGCCACACACAGGATGCTTTGGGAGAAGGAAGGAACATTTTGACTGCTGCTTGAGTATTGCAGAATGGTAGTTATGTGATCATTTGCCTTTTTGAAAGAGAGATAGCAGTGAGGTAGGAGAAAAAATGAGCCAACCATTACAACTATGTGTTGTGTTTTACACAGTATCTGTGACGGTGTGGAAAAGCCTTGTTGGTGTGTGAGAGGCTGAGGGGTAGAGGCTTGTTTGGAGGTTTCAGCTCCCACAGGAGTGCGACCAGGGATGTTCAGGTTTTAAGTCACATACCCGAACATATTTCATTTATTTTATGCAAAATATGTTTACCCCACCTTTCTATTTAAAATAATTGAGGAGGCTTACAATTGTTAAAACCACAATACATGTATACATGTATAAAAGAATAAAATACCAGACCCTGAAGGGGGGGGACATAAAACCTGCTAAGACACCTCAGGAGGAGGGACACATACACACACTCAAATACCAATGAAAGCACAAGTTAAAAGGGTGGCTTTAGCCTGGCACTGAAACAATGCCAGCGCTGGCACCAGGCAAATGGAGGAGGGACACACACACAGACACACTCAAACACCAATGAAAGCCTGAGTAAAAAGGGTGGCTCTAGCCTGGCGCTGAAACAATGCCAGCGTTGACACCAGGTGAATGTTGTGGGGGAGGGAGTTCCATAGCCTGAGAGCAAAAGCTTAGAAGTCCCTGATCTGTGTAGATGTCAGCTGTATCTCCATCAGTGGAAGAACACAGAGCAGAGACGCCCCAGCCGACCTTGATCCCTGGACAGGTTCATATCAGAGAAGCCTGTCCCTCAAATACTCCAGTCCCAACCTGTTTAGGGATAAAGGTAAACTCATATAAACCTGCGGAGGGGGTGTTGTGATGCAGACAGCAAGAGCCCTGGGGTATTGAGTGTGGGAGACTAAAGATTAATGGTCCCCATGTGTTTTTGTCAAAACCCAATGAATTATTTCTGCTTTTATTTAAACGATTCTGTTAAATGCAACACTGACCCATAATGGGTATATTGTAAATGGTTTTGTTATGAAACCACAATAAAAACCCAAAAGAAGTTTTAATGAAAGCAATGGAAAAGTAGTGTCTTTGTATCTGGAAATGCATTTAACAAAACAGGTGTAAGTAACCGACCATACACACAACTGCTAATTCCTGACAGTGCCAGCAAAACTCCAAAATGCAATAATAGCAACATTCCAAATACAACAATAAGTGACAAGGGAGATGCATGGGGAGGTGTTTAAGGTCTACTTCTGCCCTGCCTCTGGCTTTTCTCAGCCTCATGGGTTCTGGGTTTGAGTGGCTTGTCCCCATTGCAAGGGGACTCCCGGGACCCATACTTTGTGACCCTGGTGGGGGTGTCCATACCCTTCCTCCAAGACCAGATCTTGCTTTGCCTGGTCCTAATTTGTCCCCTCTTGCACCTTCCTTTGCACCCATTCCCCGAAGTCTCCTCCCCTCCCAAGGGTCTTGGGGATGACCGGGGGGCCTGGCATGGGGCGGCAGCAGGGTTGGCCCCCCACATGCTGACCACAGTGGCAGGAGCCAGGGGGAAGTGGAGTGACAGAGTAGCCTCCACTCTGCAATCATCTCGCAGACCAGCCTGGTTGTTCCGCTTCACCACAGCCGTGACTGGGCTTACCTGGGAAACAGAGGCAGAATGGAGCAAGCTGCTGCCGTACTCCATTGCCCCATGGCTCCTGCCTGCACAGTGAGTGCAGGGGAGTCCAACCTCTGCTACCAGCCATGCCTGCCCAGCACCCTGTGGGCTAACCTGAGTATGGGGCATTGTCCTATCCCTAGGACAGTCCCCCCAAAGTGCAGCCTCCACACATCCCCAAGCCACAGGGACCTGCCAGCAGTGGTGCCGGACTAACAGCCGGAAGCTGCTCTAGCCCTGCTGCACTGCCTGCCAGTGATGATGGTGCAAGCCCCAGGGGCATTCACATCACACAGCAGGGCAGGCAGGGCCAGGGGCTGTGCGAGAGTGCGTGTGCGCAGAGGTCTCTGCCCCCCTGGGGTACTGCCGGGGTGGGGAAGAGGAAGGTGCCTGCTGGCCTGCTAGGAAGATTTGAGGACTGGCACTGGCCCAACAGTAAAATGAATTTGAGACCCCTGATCTAAGAGGAGAATGGGGGTGCGATTCTAGGGAGGTGGAGCTTAGGATTTACTGGGAATCCTGATAGCCAGCATTTTTCAGGGACATGGCTGGGTCCCAAATTACAGGACTGCGGTGGTTGCTGGCCTAGCAGGAGGGCGTTCTGTCTCCTGACAGTGTCCATGATTGCCGATACGTCTCTCTTTTTTCCATGCTCTCCTTTGCCAGGGAAATGCTGCCCTAGGCCACAGCCACACTTCCCAGGGTTGATGTGCTGTTGTCCTCAACCACTGCCATGATCTCTTGGGAGAGCTGCATTTCACTCTCCTTGTGGGTCCTCATGTACAGCATCCACTTTCCAGCCAGCAGGGTTTCCTCTGAGACTCTGCCATGAGGTCCACAGAGTCTCCCTTTTTCTCTCCTTCAGGTTGGCCAGTATTTCAGCAGTGCCTAGGGCCCTGTCCTTGATGGTCTGGCTGTTGCAGGTGCTGTGGCTGTGGGAGTAGATGGCGGGGGGAGTTACTTATTTTTTGTTCCTATTATAGACAGGCCATGAGATCTTTGTTTACTATGTGTAATGTGGCCTTTCCTCCCTGAAACGCCTCCGATTCCTTGGGGCAAGTGATCTGTGTGTATGGCGCTTGCTGGGTGCGTTAGGATTTCAGTCATCCCCCCAACTGACTGTCCTCTGTCAGTGACATGACACGACACTGGTAGGAGGGGCTACAAGCAGAGAGCAGTCCTCTCAGAAGTCTACATGAATGGAAGAAACTTAGAAACTATATTGAGGGGTATGGGTGTGGCTATTCCTTATAAAGTGACAAACAAAATCAAGCTATTTCACAGTCTAAATTTCTGCTATATCGTTCCTGTAAGTATGGAGAAAGTCCTGAAAAAAAAAGAGACCTGCAGTGATTGTCAATTACAATGTATGTTATGGAGCATTTGTATTTTAGTGGGGAACCATATGGCTTGTGCCATGTCCAGGCTTGCAAAGTGCTCTTGTATTTCATGTGAACTGTTAAAACTAACCCCACTACCTCCTGCAGGTACAGTCTCAATGAACTGTAGAGTTTTGCAAGTCAAATACATTTGTTTTTGCCGTGGGTGTGTGGCACAGACTACGACTGCACCATGCTGGTGAGTGACACCAGGGAAGTTCCTAGGTTTCATCTGCCAACAAAAATAAACTGTAAACAAAGGAAATAACATACTAAGTTCTGTCCAGGTGATCTGACAGGACAGGCTTTAGGGTCTATTGTAGCAAGGCAGGGCTGGAACTGGCTTTCCAGCTGGCCACTGGCAAGGTCCCGAGACACAAAAAATCCTATTTCCTGGCCAGCTCTTCTCTGGTATCTGCTCTCTGCTTCTCCATCCCTGCTCATCCTCCACTAAATCTTGCTGGTCATTGCTGGAGGTTGAGAGAGTCCAGACAGTTGGCTTCGAATGGAGTCTCTGATGGGTTGAGTTGTAATTTGTTTAGAATCCCATCCAGTTCTTCAGAATGTGGATGGGTCATATGTCCCCCAACAGAAATAAAGAATAAAAGTAAACAATGTACTTCTCCTTAATTGCTTGTTTTGTACCCTGTATTTGTCAGTGTGCTGTGACCCCTCCTTTGCAGTGCTCTTAGCTTCCTGAACCCAAGCATCTCCACTAAGGGCAGTGAGATTCAGGATTTCAGGGAACCTCTAGGCATTGCGAAAGGTGTGTGGTGGGAGTGTAGCCCCATAGTAACGATACACTAGGATACAGGAACAAAGCGGTAAAATCTGGCTTGACACTTTTTAAAGAGGGGAAGGGTCCTCCTGGAAGCTTGATACCAGGCAGGGAAGGCACACAAGTCAGCAGTCAGTAATGGTCAGCCTGCAAAGGAAAGCATTGTTTGTGTCAGTATGCAAAATACGGTGCACAATGATTACATGAATGAACAAAAGGTTGAACTCTATCAGCTGAAGCAAATGTAGTCCACTTGGCAAGCAGACTCCAGCAGAGTGTGAATTGAAGCATTTCCAAACTGAGTTAACTTGATTTGATCTGGTTTAAAACCCCCATGTGGTCAAGCCCTTAATGTAGTTTGTCTGTAGTAAAGATTGTAGTTTGTACTAAAGACTGACTGGGGATTTTGTCTTTCAACAGAAACGTTTATTATTATTGTAAATGATGATAATTTGATTCTATTGTGTCAGGAAATTCCACCCCAGATCCTGACTCCAGAGCAAAGCATTATGAATACATAAAGCTGTGTGAATAACTAATTTTTCAGTTTGCTGGCAATTCCAAAAAGAAACAAAAAATATTTCACATTAACTTAAAAAAAAAAGCTTTTTCAAAATTGATTTGTTGAAAAACAGATTGTTCCAGGTCAAACTAAGTGTTACATTTGGCCTAGAATGAAATACTTAGTTTCGATTTAGAGATTTATTTTAATTGGCATTTCAAAACAGGAAGTTCTTTCAAATTAAAAAAAACTTGAAATATTTTTATCTGAAAACATCAAAACAAAATGCTTAAACTTGTCTTGCTTTTTGTTGTTGGTTTTTCAATGCAAATAATTGCACAGGACATGATTTTTTAAAAAAATGTTCACCCTTCTCTGTTTTGTAATATGCAATCTCTGCTTCAGAGATATAAATCTGACTTCCCATTCACTTGTCACATAAGGTCTGTGACATTTGAACAATACAGGCAGTCCCCGAGTTACGCGGATCCGACTTATGTCACCTGGTCCCCTCCTCCGGGGCGAGAAAAGCTGCTCCCCGTCTCCCTGGTCTGCTGGGGGAGCCAGCAGACCAGGGAGATGCTGAGCAAAGCCGCGGAGGACCCGGGCCAGACCGCGGCGCTGATCTGGAAGCACCGCGGTCCGGCCCGGGTCCTCCACCGCTTTGCTCCGTGTCTCCCTGGTCTGCTGGGGGGGGGGGGGGGAACGCAGCTAGTCACTGCCGGTTGGTCCCGCAGCACCGCTCCTTGGCGCTACTGGACCAACCCGGCAGCACCCCAGCTGCTCTGCCCCAGGCGTCCCCAAGTCAGCCGCTGCTGAAACTGACCAGCAGCTGACTACAGGAAGCCCGAGGCAGAGTTGCTCTGCCCCGGGCTTCCTGGAATCAGCTGCTGATCAGTTTTAGCAGCAGCTGACTTGGGGACGCCTGGGGTTCTTAAGTTGAATCTGTATGTAAGTCAGAACTGGTGTCCAGATTCAGCCGCTGTTGAAACTGATCACTTTCAGCAGCGGCTGAATCTGGATGCTGGTTCCGACTTACATACAGATTCAATTTAAGAACAAACCTACAGTCCCTATCTTGTACGTAACCTGGGGACTGCCTGTAATTACACTAGTAACACTATTGTCCTGGCCAGTTTCGGTCTGGATAATTACTTTCTGCCCACCAATGTTGCAGTTTCAGATGGATGCATGTATTCCGTTAGTCCTAAATTACTGTGTAGTGTTGCTGTGTACCATAGTTGTGTTCCATCCAAGTCATGGTTTCACCAGAGAGTGAAATAATTTCTGGATATGAAATACTTGTAAGATGATGTGGAACCTTTCAGAAAGAAAGACGGGTTATAAATATTTATTTTGTTTTCTTTTATAAATGTGTATTACTGCTGAGGCTGTCTAAAAAGTAGAATCTGATTTTTATCTCATGCTTTTTTATATTTATTATAACCCATATTATTCTCAGGTGTTAGAGTGAAAGAAGCACAGGAGACATTTGATATGGATTTTAAGCAGGCTGCAACTTTGTTATACAGATTTATACAGATATCTGGGACTACCTGGAAGATAAAATGTCCAGTGCAGGTCTATCCATGGTGCTTTGAAACACTACCCTGGTCTCCACCAGCCTGCTCTGATTTCCATCAAGATTCCCAGCCAACCCAGGGACTTGGACCTTACCATCCACCACCCTCCTAGAAGGCATAAGATGGGCAATGAGAATGGAGGAGGGGTTGACTCCCTGTCATACTAATCACAGGCATCCCAAACTCCCTTACCCTGTTCCATTCCTTTTTCTAACACCTCCTTTCAAGTCCTTTACCAGGCTATTTGTCTGTACCCTGGATGCTTTCCCTATGAAATACCTCCACTGAACAGCCACCACTGGGAGGCATCAGCAATTTGCTTTGCTGCCTTCTCCCAACTGAAGCCAGCTCCCAGACATCTCCCTAGTCTCTTTCCTATAGTGACCCTGACAAGTGAATGGTTCTTCTGGGACAAAGCACTCACTGTTCCATGTGAGAACAACAGGGGCACTATCTAGAGCATTGTCCTTAACCCAGGAACAGCAAAAACCACCCTCCCTGGTGAGATATAAAGGTGACCCATATCTGGAGCCTTGACATCACTCATTAACAGAAAACAAAACAAACCACTTGTGTGCCTAGAACAAAATCCTCCCTTCCCAGACCACATTGTATTCCCAGGTCCCAAAGAGCCTGCATACCCTCAGGTTCACTGCTGGGCCCTGGTGCAAGCTCCTGCAATCTGTCATACCAGAAATGACACAAGGCTTCTGCCATGCCATTATCCATGCCCAGCATGTGTTTAAAAGAAAAGCAGATGTCGAGAGATAAACATTATAAAACAAATGCCCTTACCAGCTTCAGAATCCTGTGTGAGCTGGACATTTGGCGACTGAGAGCTTGTGCCATTGCTATGTTGTCACACCAGCACACCCTCTTAAAAATGGGGCAACATCATGTCACACACAACCCTGTTTTGTGTCCAAGAGAAGCTTCACTTGCTAAAACACACCCCTTGTGTACTATTAGCACCCTACCTCTGCCTGCTTCTGAGTCAGGGGTGTGACCCTAACCCTAACCCCCTCCCTGATCGCCCTCCTTGTGCCTGGATTCATACTACCTCCTGGTCCTACCTCTGCTGCTCACGGCGGCTGTTGGCTTTGCTTGCTGCCTGTAACAAAAAGGCTACCCCCACCCAGTGCTTTATACCCTTACACCTTTCTGACCCCCACATTCTAGAGGAGGTGGGTTGGCCAGTGCTGCAAACTGTGTGCTGTGCGCCTCCTGGCATCAGTCTCTGACCTTGCCGCCAGCCATATGGCAGAGCCATCCTTCTGCGGTAAGCCCAGACAGCCCTCCCCCATTTCAGGCAATTGCCCTGGGACCTGGCGATTCTAAGGGACTCAAGGTTCCTGGCTGTGCCTACTGCTACTGCAGCAACAGTGGTGGCCGGAGTCTCGGGCCCTTTATAGTTGCTGCAAGAGCACCATGCAGCATGCTGCAGTGCCCCATGTCGTGTGCTCTGGGCAGCTCTGAGGGCCGATGCAGAGGGAATGGATGAAAGTCTGGGTGGTGCTAGGGGATGGCTGCTATAGCCCCTCTCCTTCCGCCTGAGGCCCTGCCCATTCCGGGCCCATGGAGTTGGACTCCCATCCAACATTGCCCCGGGGCTCCTCTGCCCCAGTTCATTGTGGTGCAGTCAGTGCACAAGGAAATGGGGAGCCAGTTGCACAGAGCAATTTGTTACAGCACCCACAACTGTGTGACACTTTGCAAAGAACACATAAAGCAGGTCTATATCCTACTAGCCAAAGACCTAATCTAATGCCTCATGAAGTCAATAGAAAGATTCCCACTGACTTCAATGACCTCATCAGATCCTAAATCCCCAGTCCCTACTCTGTTGAACAAAAACGTGCAGGAACAGGCTTTAAACAATTTAGCAAATAAGTAAGGAGACAATATAACATTGACCTGTCAGGGGAGGGATTAGGAAGGACATAAATGACAGATGTGATTAGGCAGATACCCCATTTAGATGTATGTACTCAAGCATTTCCAAACTGGGTTAACTTGATTTGATTTGGTTTAAAATCCACATGTAGAAAAGCCCTTTGGTTTGAGGGACCTCAGGAAAGACATCAATTTCATCCCCTGGTTATGTCTGTAAAATGTGAATCCTGCCCGCATATAGTGACTGATACAAACATGGACCATTTTAGCAATGTGGGTTCTAGTATTGCGTAGCAGTATCAATGCTATTCACAAGCCCAAACTCTGGTTAGGAATTGAACTACATCCTGCTGGCCCATAGGGTCATTCCTAAAAAATGATTACCCTTGTAGTGTTGACATTCTTGTGACTACCACCAGCAGTTTACACATTCAGAAATGCCTCCGCAGTATGCGCGCCTGGTATTCAACATATCAAGAGACTCATTAAAAGAGCAACTTGCCTGTTAACAAAATGTTGTTAGATTCACATTAGATTGTGATAGATGAGGGTGAAGTCAGTGAAAGACACTCTCTCCAGTTGGTGAATAGATTACTTGGTTCAATTATTTTATCTAACAATGACATTTGTACTGTAAAAGTCAGCAGAAAAAAATCAATGAGTTTTAAAGGACAAAATTCAGTGGTAGATACAGACCACTGAATTGAAGAACATGCTTTAAGAAGCAGATATTTTGCTATTAGTACATTTGCCAAGAAGATTCTATTAGCTTTTGGATTAGCCTTCAGTTTTCCATTAAAATGAAAGAAATGTCTCTGATGCAGTATATTGAGATAAAATCAAGTTATCTTGACTTTGAAAACAGACTTAATGAAACTACAAGTCAAATGCACAGCCAATTCTAATACTGTTTTTGTATAAATGATGTTTTTTGTAATATTCCAAGTGGGGAGCCTTTATTCACTTTCTTGAATACAGAATGGATTGGTAACAATTAAAATGTATTACTGTTATGCAGGTGTCTCATGGCCTATGACGAGACACCATCATGGCCTATGGCCTAAGACGAGAACTAGGATACGTCATCCATGGTCAACTGACCGACGGAGGCCAACATATAACAACATGGCCTATGTGAAAAAAAATAGTGATTACAATCTGTTTTCTGCTGGACCAGTTTCTGTCCCAAAACTCATCATTAATATCAGCAAAAACCTCATCTACTGGGGCATGTCTAGATGAAGATTTGGAACATTTCAGTAAAGCAACAATCCTTACCAGTATAGTACAGACAAGTCAGTGTGCCTCTAACACATGATAACTTGGATGAGTGAGAGCCTACAACACCTTTAATGTGTTATCTAATGTTTTCCAAATTCTAATCTAGGCAGACCTTGGTTGGTCTGCAGTTGGAATTAGTCTTTTACCCTAAGGGAATTTTCCTGAAGAGGTTTGAGGCCCATTCTTGGGATTAGTTTAGCCCAGTCTTGCTGAGATTTTGCTTCTTTTTGGTTTCCTCTGAAGGTAAATGGAGCTTTATTTTCCATTGTTGTTAATCTGGTACCTTTCACTTGCATTAAATTCAGTTAAAAAGCATCACAGCCGGCAGTCTCTGCCTAAGACAGCCTGAGGACTGGAACAGCTGAGACTTTTCAGGTCAAGAATGAGGCACATTAGCAGAGCTGTCTTACAGGGAGCTGCTGGTCTTTACTATTTCTGGCTTTTGACAATGCTGATGTCCCTACTGTTCTAGCTGGTCTGATAGATTGCGACAGCAACAATTCTTTTCATATATTATCTACTATTATTTGCATCTAGCACATGTCTTATGGCATAAATATGAGCCAGAAAAGCATTTAGTTGTAATTTACTTGTACTGAAAATTATTTAAAAGATAATATTTAGTTCTGACCCATCTTAAAACTGTTAAAATATGAATGCCTGCCAACAGGGCCAGCCATAGGGAAAACAGCGCCCTGGGCAAACTTGTATGTTGGCACCCCTACCCCCCTACCCCAGGCATGGTGCCTCCCATTTCCCTAGGCTTCCCCACCCTGGATCCCCATCCTATACCCTCTTTGCCATTAACTCCTGCCTCACCTGCACCCTAACTCCTGCACCCTAACTCCTACACTGTGCCCTTAACCCCAACATTTTGTCACCTTCACCCCAATCTCAGCACTTCCCTCCCACCTGCACCCTGAGCTCCAGACCTGCGTTGCCAGTATGCCTATCACACTGACTCCCTGCCATGTCACCCAACACCTTGTGCCAGTGGTTCACACACTTTTTGGCCCATGGCTCACCTGGCTCAATGCAAACCTTTCCATGGACTGCTGGTTGCTAATGGAAACTTGCCATTAATTACATAATTACACCCAAGCCATTTTGCTAGTGCTGCAGCTAGGGAGAATGGAAAGGAAAGCAAGAAAGGAAATAGTAATCTAAACTGTCTGAGGGTATGTCTACACTACCCCGCTAGTTCGAACTAGCGGGGTAATATATGCATACCGAACTTGCTAATGAAGCCCGGGATTTGAATTTCCCGGGCTTCATTAGCATAAAGCCGGCGCCGCCATTTTTAAAAGCCGGCTAGTGCGAACCCCGTGCCGTGTACACGCGGCACAGGCTAGATGGTTCGAACTAGCTAGCTATTCCGAACTATCTGTACACCTCATTCCACGAGGCGTACAGATAGTTTGGAATAGCTAGCTAGTTCGAACTATCTAGCCTGTGCCGCGTGTACGCAGCACGGGGTTCGCACTAGCCGGCTTTTAAAAATGGCGGCACCGGCTTTATGCTAATGAAGCCTGGGAAATTCAAATCCCGGGCTTCATTAGCAAGTTCGGTATGCATATATTACCCCGCTAGTTCGAACTAGCGGGGTAGTGTAGACATACCCAAAGAGACTAAGCGCTTTAACGTCCTCATGTTAGTTTATCAAACTTCATTTTAAATAAAGTAAAATATTAATTTATGTCCAACCCAAAAAGGTTCCCATGTTTTCATTATTTATAGCAGGGGAAGGGAACCTTTTTTGGTTCGGTGGGGAGGGAGGGGGAGCCACTGACCCACAGAAAAATCAGCTGGGGACCACACAAGTGATGACCTAAACGCCTGTAGGAAACAGGAAGAAAAATGGCTGGCCAGCAGAAAAAAAGGAGCTGAAAGGGAGGGACAGGTCATAGCCCTCCCCTCTGCCCCTGGCTGCAGCACCATGGGCCTAGGCAGATCGCCCAACCTAAGGCTGACCCTGCCTGTCAATTTTTAAATATCCTTAGTATAAGCACTACAAGTATATTCTTTACATTAAAGATATTTATAGCTTAGAAGAAAATTACATGTTTTATGTACTTTGGCTCTCTCTCTGTCTGGTTTGCTATCTGGCCAGCAGGAGTAAAGTAACAGACAGGAGCCTCAAAGCTATTTTATGATGATGATGATGTGTCTTTATGGAATGCTTGTTCACTATAGATGATACAGCTAAAGTAGTTTTCTGACATAAATGAAGCTGCTGGGGCACTAATCAGGAAGTAAACAAAATAAAGGTATTTTCAAATCAAATGTCAACTGTGGAGGGAAAGATTTTACAAATTGCACAAAAGAATAATCACTATAGTAGGGCAGGACTTTATTTTCAGTATGCAGAGAGAGCATTTTTCCAACAAATGAAAAATTTTTTAAAAAGGGAATGATTAGCAAATGACTTTACAGTACTGTGATGGATAAGAGGAGTGCTGACCAGCACCCGGTGACTAAGGGGTTAAACTCAGGTAGCTAGCAGGGGGTCAGAAGAACCAATAGGATACAGTGCTGATATCTGAATTGTATAAGATACCTTGCCTGGTTTTTTTGTGTGGGGAAGTTAAGCCAAGAGTTGAGATACAGAATGATTTAAACCCAGGCAGGACTACCCTATCTCCAAGGACTTGGGTGCATGGAAGTGGACTTAACCAGGAAAGGATAGTGAGTAAATGAGGAAAAAGGTGTATTTAGTCACAATCAGGACATTTTTCTTTGTTTGGGTTGTGTGGTTAAACTTCTCCATGGGAATCTATGCCTTTCCTCCCGCATTCACTATCTATGTGTTGTTCCCAGAGATTTTCTCTGTTTTATTTGTTTTACTTAGTTGCGCTGTACACCTAGCAATCAAGTATGCTTTATCAAGTATATCTTTTGTTTGTTAATAAAAATCACATTTTTAAGGTGATGATTTGATTGTTGTGTCCTAGAAAGTAACAGGGAGTGTGTGTGTCCCTGCCTTGACGGAGTGGTCAGCTACCAGATATGGCAGCTTGTTTCTCTCTCTTCTTTTTTTCAAGCTCTTTTGTGGCAAAAGAGCTTGAGGTACCCCCGGGTAAGGAATTCAAATGTTCCCTCCTGTTTTTTAGGGTTAAATGATGGTGGCAGCTTTTTGGGGGGTTTTCTCGGAGCCGGTGCATAGAATCCTAGAATCCTAGGGCTGGATTCAGGAGGTCATCGAGTCCAGCCCCCTGCCCAAAGCAGGACCAATCTCAACTAAACCAACCCAGCCAGGACTTTGTCAAGCCGAGACTTAAAAACCTCTAGGGCTGGAGATTCCACCACCTCCCTAGGTAACCCATTCCAGTGCTTCACCACTCTCCTAGTGAAATAGTTTTTCCTAATATCCAGCAGAGACCTCCCGCACTGTAACCTGAGACCATTGCTCCTTGTTCTGCCATCCGTCACTACTGAGAACAGCCTTTCTCCATCCTCTTTGGAACCTCCCTTCAGGAAGTTGAAGGCTGCTATCAAATCACCCCTCACTCTTCTCTCCTGAAGACTAAATAAGTCTAAATCCCTCAGCCTCTCCTTATGGACATGTGCTCCAGCCCTCTAATCATTTTGGTTGCCCTCCTCTGGACCCTCTCCAATGCGTCCACATCCTTTCTATAGCGGGGGGCCCAGAACTGGATTCAGTACTCCAGATGTGGCCTCACCAGTGCTAAATCTCTAGATCTGCTGGCAATGCTCCTCTTAATGCAACCTAATATTCCATTCGCCTTCTTGGCTACAAGGGCACACTGTTGACTCATATCCAGCTTCTCATCCCCTGTAAACTCCTGGTCCTTTTCTGCCAAATTGCTACTTAGCCAGTTAGTCCCCAGCCTGTAACAATGCTCGGAATTCTTCTGTCCCAAATGCAGGACTCTGCACTTGTCCTTACTGAACTTCAGATTTCTTTTGGGCCAATCCTCTAATCTGTCTAACCCTATTTCTGCCCTCTAATATATGTGCCTCTCCCCCAGCTTAGTGTCATCCACAAACTTGCTGAGGGTGCAATCCATCTCCTCATCTAGGTCATTAATAAAGATGTTGAACATAACTGGTCCTAGAACCGATCTTTGGGGCATTCTGCTAGAAACCAACCACCAACCTGACATTGAGCCGTTGGTCAATCCCCGTTGGGCCGAACAATCTAGCCAGGTTTCTATCCACCTTATAGTCCATTTATACAATCCATACTTCCTTAACTTGCTAGAAAGAATATTGTGAGAGACCCATCAAAAGCTTTGCTAACGTCAAGGTATATCACATCCACTGACTACCCCATGTCCACAGAGCCAGTTACCTCATCATAGAAGCTAATCAGATTGGTCAGGCACGACTTGCCCTTGGTGAATCTGTGCTGACTATTCCTGATTACTTTCCTCTCTTCCAAGTGCTTCAAAATGGATTCCTTGAGGATCCCCTCTATTATTTTTCCAGGCACTGAGGTAAGGCGTCAGTGGTCTGTAGTTCCCTGGATCGTCCTTCTTCCCTTTTTTAAAGATAGGCCTTTTTCCAATCCGGGACCTCTCCTGATCTCCATGAGTTTTCAAAGATAATGGCCAAAGGTTCTGCAATGATGTTTGCCAACTCCCTCAGTACCCTTGGATGCATTCAATCTAGACCCATGGATTGTGTATGTCTAGCTTTTCTAAACAGTTCTTAACCAGTTCTTTCTTTACCAAGGGCTGCCCACCTTCTTCCCATACTTCATTGCTTAATGCATTCGTCTGGGAGCTGATCTTGTCTGGGAAGACAGAGACAAAGAAAGCATTGAGTACTTCAGCTTTTCCTACACCATCTATCACTAGGTTACTTCCCTCAGACAGCATCTGTGACTCTGGGGAGTTTTTTTGTAAGCAGAGCCTATAAAGGCAAGGTATTTAACGTCTTTGCGAACCCTCATCATCTGAACTCTGAGTGCCAGAGTGAGGAACAGCCTTGACAAGTAGTGATGACTTTACCTTTGAAGGTATGCAGAGTTTTGGTTTAACAAGTTGTCAAAAAAATAAGGAGAACGTGGCATGTCTCCTTTCCCCCCTACTTTTACATAATCCATAGATTCTTCTTTATGGTCTAATTTAAACTATTCTCCTTTCAGATAATTCCTTCACTTAAATAGCTTTGGAGCATCTTGTGTTTTGGGATTAGTGAAGAAATTTAGAGAGATTTGGGTTGTGAGGAAAGGTACATGTGGTGCAACTTGTGTCCACACCTATTAGACTTATCTGCACCTCATTTCCAACCTTTCCTTTCCCCCCCAATACTCTGCCACATATTTCCATTAAGAGAGATGAATATCTTTTCTGGCACTTTTTTCTTGCTGGTTTTTGACTAGCTCTCTAGACTTCACTTTGTCGGTGGTAAAATCTGTTTCTTCTTTGGAGCCTACTAACCCCTGAGATACATACCATTTGTGAAAGAGACTGCTCAGGCGAATGATCAAAAGAGGGTGGGCTCTTCACTATTTTAAAAGAATCTTATATACAAATGGTTCATTTTTAGATTTAAATTAAAATTCAAGCTGTTTCCTATTTTCCTTGAATTTATTTTCCCAGCTCTGCTTGAGAATGTATTTGCAAAATGTTCTTTTATTTTCACAGCTGTTAGGGAGAATGAAATATACCTCCCAAAGCAACCATAATTGGTGGTATGGTCCCCTTCTGTCTACATCATAACAATTTGAATGCTAGCTTCCATTTACCTTTGAATCTCTGTTGTTTTCCACATAACTTACAACAGTTTCATTAACTGAAGAATTTTTCCAACAGTATTGATACCACTGCCAAGTCAAACTCTGAAAGTTAAAGTGTGGTTTTACCTTCTGTAATGCTAGGAACCAAGCTCTTGTGAAACTTTGCAATCCCAATTTATTAAGACATTTGCTACAAATAATCCAAGCCTGAGGCTAGTAATGACTTGTAGGCAGGTAACTTGGATATGGTTTAATCTCAGGAAACATTCTTTCAGGTTCAGTTCATGTAGAACTAACTCCCATTAAGTCAGTGGGAGTATTTCTATTGATTTGCATTGGATCAGGTCCTTAAAAAAGAGACTTTGGCACTATGACAAATTGAAGAGGTTTTTTTGTAATATAAACTGAAAGTTCAGCTAACACACACAATGTTTTTTGGCAGTAATCTTTTTCTATTCCCTTTGTTAGTAGTGTAATTTATGTTTGAATAAGAAGTTTCTCTCTCACAGCCAGAAATAGGTGTGAACAAGATCCTACATGGGATTTTGCATCCAGCTTGGAATGCAGAGTCTCTTAGGCTATGTCTAGACTGCATTGCTATGTCAGAATAGCGGAAATATCTTGAAATAGCAACGCCGCATCCAAGGAACAAGTCCGCTATTTCGGAAAAAAAATCGAAATAGTGGATGCACTATTTCACCATCCTGCAAACCTCGTTCTACGCGAAATAATGGATGGCTCAATAGAGCACTTTATTTCAAAATCTGGCACCGGGTAGACGTGGCAAATTATCCGGTGCCAAATTTTGAAATGAAGTGCTCTTTCGAGCCATCCCTTATTCCTCGTAAAACGGGGCTTTCAGGGATGCTGAAAGAGTGCGACCATTATTTCGATTTTTTTTCCGAAATAGCGGACACGTTCCTTGGATGCAGCATTGCTATTTCAGCATACTTCCTGTATTGCGACATAGCAATGCAGTCTAGACGCAGTCTAGACATAGCCTAAGAGACTCTGCATTCCTAACTGGATGCCAAATTTCGAATAGTCTCATTCGAAATTAAATCGAATTTTTTTTCCAATTTTATAGCGTTGTCTAGACATAGCCAGAGAGACAAAACTGCAGCAAGTTCAGATTTGGAGTTGTACTCTACAACTAGACTTGAGCAAATAATTCACAGTAGATAATTTGATTACTGTAATTTCTTCCTTTTCCATGTATGTTGAATTGTTCATAAACGGATCTTAAAATGCTGAAATGAATTCAGAATTATTTTCCAATTTCTTGTGTGATTGAAACTTGGTTAGTAGATGGATCATGCTCTATGAATTATCACAGCTTGTATGGCCTCATTTAGTGGTGCTAAAACAGTTTTTATAGTGGGAGTACTGAAGGCAGAAACCATGTATTTGTGTTGTTATTAGCACTTCAAGCCAGGGGGTGTGATAGCATCTCTAGCTCCAGCACCTGTGGTGTAATTACATAGGTCTGATCTCTGGGACAACTTGTATAACTGACCTGAACCTTTTGAATCATCAATTGCGAAATATACAGTTTCTTTCAATGAATAATTGAGAATTTAAGTTTCAAGTGTTGTTTATAGGTGTATTCTCAAATCCAAGAAGTTAAGAAGCTCTTTTTTCTTTACTAGGATTTAACTTCCATTTTTACTATTTTTTTCTGTACAAATATCAAAACCAGTCTGGGAATCTTCTGAACCAGTCTCTCAGTACAATACATTTAAATCAAAATTCAGTCCAGCTGATCGAAGAGGATTGACTGTTTAACATTTTCACAGGTGTGAAACTGGCTAAACAAACTTCCTTTAAAATGTGGAAAAACAAGCAAAATATATTTACCCAGGCAAGGACATTTTATTTCAAGTTTTTACAATGCAGCCTAATAACTTTTTATTTTTTATTCTGTATTTTTACTGTAAAAAAGACTCTGGTATTTGGTAAAATAAGAATGAAGAGAGACTAGTTTACCGAGCTGAGTGTTATTTCTTCAACAGGCACAAAGAGCAAAAAATGCTGAAACTTAAGTTCTTGTAAAATGCTTTTAATGAGCTTGAGAAGCTAGATTTTAATAATCAGCCATTGGTATCATAACTGTGCTATCTTCCTTTTACTAAAAATTGCAATAGTTGTGAACATGACCTGATGCTTTCTTATTGAGTCCCTGGGCCAAAGACTTTTTAAAAAATCAATTGGGACCTATTTGTACCAAAATGCTTATATTAACAATTGTCTTATGTATAAAATAGATTACAGCATCACAGATATGTCTGTGTGTTTGACACATAAATATTGCTCTTAGCAATAGTTAAGGTTATTCCCCACTCTGGCACTCCAAATGCAGAAGAAGGGGACCTGCAAAGCTTTTAAATATAACTTGCCACTATAGGCACTGGTTACAAAAACTTCCCCCAGAACCACAGTACACAGATTTTGGGGGATCACTGCCACTCTCAAGTGATTTTTATCCCTAAAACTGGGAGTGAACACTTGAACCCACCCCTAGCATACTCCAAGCTCTGCTGCCACAAGAGAGCTTGAAAAAATAAAAGAGAAAAAAACAAGCTACAGTCTCTTGTAGTTGACCTCTCAGTCTGAGGCATGCACACAGACAAAGACAGAAAGACTTCCTGTATCTTCCAGGACACAAGAATCAAATCATCATCTTAAAAAAAGTTATTTTTTGTTACAAAACAAAAACTCTACTTTATAAAGCATACTTGGTTGCTAGATGTTACAGAGCAACTAAGGAAAACAAATTAAAAACACAGAGAAAATCTCTGGGAACAATGCTTAGATGGTAAATGGGGAGGGGAGGCATAGATTCATGCAGAGCAGTTCAAACCAATCCATGGAATTAAAAAAAAAAAAAAACCCTGATCATGACTAGATTCATTTTTAACCTTTATTTACTCATAATCCCTTTCTGGTTCAGTCCACTTCCATGACCCAAATCCATTGGAGGTATGGTAGTCCTGCCTGGTTTTAAATAACTCTGTGTTTTTCAACTGTTGGCTTAACTTCCCCACACAAAGAAACCAGGCAAGGTATCTTATACAATTCAAATTTCAGCACTGTATCCCATTGGTTCTTCTGGCCCCCTGAGAATACCATTGCTAGCTACCTGAGTTTAACCTCATAGTCACTGAGTGCTGGTCAGCACCCCTCGTGTCAATCATAGCAAGATATTTTGTATTGGCAGAACTTCAACTTATTTTAAGTAAAGCATCATAAAAGAAAAGTAGCATGGTTCTTTGGATTGTTTTGGATATGACGTAATAAGTGCTGTGCCACTCAGAGTGTCTGGACAAGTTTTCAGTGGTGCCAATGCAACTCAGTCTTTATTTGCAGTTTCTTTCCTCGCCCCTCAGTTTATTCTTGGACTTCACTGAATTTGTGGGCTGCCTAGAAAAGAAATGCCACCCACTTGTGATGCTAATTTTTGTAGAATTTTGTTTTATGTTTGTATTCAGAATATTATTTGCATGTTCTGTTAGGTTCCTTAGGCTGGATTTTCAAAGGAGTCTAGGCACTGTGATACTCAGCATCACTATGCCCAACTTTTATGTACCCAGAAAACCTCTGGGATTCATACAGCCTGTGTTACATGCTTAGGCTCCCTATATAGGCTCCCTATAAAATGAATGTGAAGAAATAATGATGGGGAACAGTAATAATAAATTTAGGGGACCATTTCAATATCTAGATCTGATTATAAAACACAAGCTTACATGTATATATAATTTGTTGGATGAGGAAAGGAACATGGGCTTAAATAACAGAAAGAAACAAACTTGTGAATCTAAACCAAGTATTATATGCTCCCCAAATATCTCATGGTTTGACAAACTTGTATTCACACATCCTTAATGTTACATGTTGCGTTCCTGGCTATTAAAATTTGAAACATTTGCTTTTAGTATAAATGTAAATGTGAGTATTGTTATATAATGAAGACAGACATTATTTCTATAGCATGCCTGTATGCATGCACACATTGTTATACACACATAATGTATGTGTTCATGCAGACCTGCCATAGAAATAATGTACGTTTTTGTTGCAGACTTGCACTACCCACATTCTGACATTTTTCATTCTTTCTATCTATCTATCTATCTATCTATCTATCTATCTATCTATCTATCTATCTATCTATCTATCTATCTAATCTGCAAAATGACATTTTATATGTAGGTGCATTGATAATGGTCCAAAAACAAGTGTTATTTGTTTTAAAGATGGAAAGCTAAATCCATAGCTGATGTAAATCAGTATAATTTGACAGTTAAGGATCTGATCCTGAACATGATAGAGTGCCAGTTTGTATATTGTTAAATAAGACTGAGCTTTCCTAGAATAGGTTTCATATTCTATCAACGAAAATTATTACTTGTTACCTTTTTGAAAATATTAAATTATATGAGTGCTCACAGTGCTCAAAATCCTCACCCTTTGGAAGTCAATGCAAATCTCCTGTTGAGATCAGTGGCACAGGATTGGGACCAATACAGTGGAATTGAAGCAGATTTAAAATAAGCAGGTTGACATTTTTGCATGCGTTCCTTTCTTTATGTTTAAGTTTATACTTCATGGGTTTCTTATAATAGTTTACTTAGGACCAAGAAGAGTCTTTTCATTTGATTTCAGCTTGAAAACCTTCTGGGGTACAAATCTGTGGTGTATTTCCTGTTAGTTTCTAAGTGAATGTTCGCATTGGAATTGATTTCTCTGTATAGTAAAAGACACTAAATGAATTTTGTTATTCAGCTAAGTCTTATGTTTGATTTGTATTATGTATTTACTCAGACTTGGCCTCACATATATAGGATACATGTGGCATTCTCTCCTAGGACCCAAGCTAATGATCCAAACAGAGGACCACATTCGGGCTACGTCTACACTGGCCCCTTTTCCGGAAAAGAGTGTCTACACTGGCCCCGATCCTCCGGAAAAAGCGCCCTTTTCCGGAGGATCGGGGCCAGTGTAGACGCTCTTTTCCGGCTTTTCTAAAAGCCGGAAAAAAGCGGCGGACATTTTTATTTAAATGCCGCGGGGGATATTTAAATCCCCCGCGGATTTCCCTATTACGATCTCTGAAATTAACATGCCCCTTCTGGAAAAGGGGCCAATGTAGACGAGCCCTCGGTGTTTAACCTTCGTCATGTTGTACATTACTTTAAGAAGAAAAGCTTCCAATGGTTAGATAATTAAGTCCGTAGCTGGAAAAGTAAGATTGGTTTTGTGACTTATCTGTCTGTTTCAGTATATTTCCAGGGTACAAATCCCTACTGCTTAAATTTTCAAAATGCCTACATCAGTGGTCCCCAACCTTTTGGGGCTGCTGCGTGCCTGGGGAGGGGCCGTGCATGTGCCTGGGGCCCGGGGCGCAAGAATGGCTTGGGCCGACCCTGGTCACCTGGCGGGCACCATGGCACCCACAGGCACTGTGTTGGGGACCACTGGCCTACATGATTTAGGAGTCTAGTTCCCATTTTCAAAAGTGTTTCAAGTGCGTAAATATCTTTAAAAATCTCCTCCCATGTGCCCAAGATAGCAAAGAGGCAATTAGTGAAAGAATTACAAAAATGCCCGAATTAAGTTTGAAAATGGGACTTAAACTTCAAAATCAAGTCTTTCTAAACTATTATCATTTATCATTAAAACCATGCTTACAGCGTGACAACTGATATTGTCAGCGTGACAACTGACAGAGGAATTAAACCTCTGTCCTGAGAATACCTAGACAGAGTCTTTATTTTACTTATGTGAGTAGTCCCATTTTGTTCAGCATAATTGCTTGTGTGCATAAATTTAACCCAGGAATAAAGTGTGTGTCATATAGAGGCCTTATCGGACAGGATGGGCCTCTAAAGGTGGCCCTTCTTGGTTAAACTTGAAGCATATTGAGCAATCCAGAAGAAGCTTACGCTATTGTTTCCTGTACTATACTGACTCAGTGAATAAATTGAAGCCTTGCATTACTAGTGCTATTTTCTCCTGGTTTTATTGGTCATTGAAAACTCTACACTTGGGTCAGGTGCCTCAGATTCACCACCTTTCACTGAGAGTGAATTGAATTTTGAGGAAAACTGGGCCTAGTCATAATTTTGGGAGGAAACCATTTAAGCCTCACTTAGTGGCCTCATAGTTGATTACAGCAAATAACTATTACTGTGTCAAAATATAGAGTTATAACTTGCAGAAGGGAATAATTAGTAGCGTATGGTGGCCTCTAAAAACAAGTAATGTTTTTCTGCAAATGTCTTTTGTAATATTCATAATTAAAAAACCAAACTGCGGTGAATTGTTTGGGGAATGTTAGATCTCTTAAACATTGTTTTTTAAGGTAGAACTGTTTCTACTTTAAGGTTTCCATGAGCCATCAGCAATCTAATGTGTAAGCTGGTTTGTTCCATAATCTGCCAAGTGGAAGAATTACTTTTGTAGACCTTCTGAGGCTGTGTGCTTTGGAACAGCTGAAAGGTGGTAGGTTTAGTTTTGTTTTTAGGAGATAGAGGTTGGCTGCTTCATGCCAAAGCCCTCCATACTAGAAAATAAAATGCCATTGCTTATTTCACATGTAACCAGTCACTCACCTATCCTCTGAGCTGGATATCTGAAGCCTTATGTGGAATCCTACAACAGCGAGGCACACTTGGTGCTGGACAAAATGTGTGTGTGCACGCATGCACATTTAAGCTGTGTGAATTTAGACGGAGGGCTATTAAACTGTATTGTTTAAAATGTGGTCACCTTATACAACCTCATATGAAAAGCACTTCTTACAGGTTTTATTTCTTACATGGTTGTCAAAACACTTTGATTCTTTCTCTGATCATTCAGAAGATATATTTTAGGAGCTGTCTGCTAACTTCAAAAGTAGAAACTACCACTGTTACACAGAAAGAGAGCAGGAGACAGCTCAAAAAGCCGGTGTGTACTATTTGTAGCTGTCAAACAATGTGTATTTGTCTCTTCAGACTCCACTGCACTTAGTGGCTCTTATGTTGTATGCTGTCCCACAGACTGAAAATATTTCAGTAAATACAAATACAATAGAAACAGATTTATGAAATAGAGGTGGGCCTGAATTAAAACAGTAGAGTTAAACCTCCTCAAATTTTGTGGCAATTTAGATCTAAATCTATACTACATGTCTGGCCTCAGCCTATCTCGTAAGCCTATAAAATAGGCTCTCTTAGCTTAAATGGTACGCACAGGTGCCATGTCGGGAGGGTAAGAGAGGCAGCAGTCCTGCGCTCTGTAGGGTTGCCAGATGGTTGAAACAAAAATGCCAAACAGCCCCCCCCCCCCAAAAAAAAAACCACCGGGAAATTCTGTCAAAGGGGGAAAAAAATTGCTTCCCCTAGGTCTTTTGGCTGGGAGCCATTTTGTGTCAGCAGCCTTGCAGAACCAGGCACATGGTACCAAGTAAGCATGGGGGCTGGGGTTGGGGGACTGGGCTTGTTGGAAGTTTGGGGGGACTCGGGGGAGGGAGTGTTTGTAGGGTTGCCAGGTGCCCAGCATTTTCACCTTGTAGCCGGGGAAAAATTCAGAAAATACTGGACATCTCAGGTGTCCGGTATTCTCTGATTTTTTTTTTTACCGGACAGGCGATGAAAATACCAGACTGTCCGGTTGAATACCAGACACCTGGCAACCCTAGAGCTCTGGGACATGGCTTGCTTTTCATCCCATTCCCAAGACAGTAAGGGAGTGAGGGGAAAGTACTTGCATTCTGTCTATGCCTCTCATACCTGGCTGGTGAGCTCTCTTCACCTCCTCCCTACCCTCTTGAAAAGGCAGCCTTGCTGGTAGGATAGTTTAGCTCTTCAGCTAAACCAAAACTCTGCTTCTTCCAAGGTAACACAAGGACAAATGAACAAACATACAAATCTAAACCTTCATCCATTGTCTATTTCTCTGATTCTCGTCCTTCCTTGAGGGTCTGAATCAGTCTTCAGCTAGTCATTCTCTACTCCCTCATTAGTGAAGAGGGGCTCAGCTTCAAAGCAGGCATCAGGCCCAAACCTAAACTTTCCACTTCTCTCCCTTGAGGCTACTTTCATTGGCTCTCTTTCAGCTCTTCTTGCTTCTTTCCTGACAATGATTTGTGTCTGAGACTCAGCAAAACAATACCCAAACTTTAGGGTGCATTATGTGTAACTTTGGCCTTTGCCCAGGTAGTCCACCAGGTTTCCTCCTAATCCCCTCCCAAGCTCTTTGATTGGAGAAACTCACCACTGGACTTGCTTCTTCCTTAACTTAGTTTCCTTTTAGTCCTTTCACTGCTGAGTCTCACTTCCTCCCTTCTTTTCCAGCATACTTCTTGGCCTGTCTCTGGCTCCCAGGTGCAGCTCTGTGCAACCTGCCTTAATGTAGGAACATTGCAGTGCCTGTCCATGGACTGACAGTCCCTATTATGGGCCAGCCTGAAACAGTGGAGACATTTGTATCTAGATTCAGGCCTACTTCTAATAACAAATATTATAAGCTCTTCCAGATTCTCCCGATCTCTTCCAAGATTTTTGTGCCCCACAATGGTCTACATAGATGCTTAGTGCTGTGGTGATTTCAGTCATGTTGTCTTTTTGCTAAGTGCCTAGTAATTCCCTTCTAGAGTTTCAGCCTGATTTAGAAGCAGAGGTCAAACTGACCTTGATTATGTCTAAGAGCCGTCCTTGCTCTGTTGTACTGTTGGTGAAGTAATTGAATGGATTGCAGCATGAATACTAGGAAATGAATCATGCTTGTTAGTATTTTTCCCCATCATGCCAGCCTTAAAAAAGAAAATACTTTTGCAGAGTTTAAGCATACAGCTTTCCCTTCTCCTAGTTTGTCCCCAGAATGAACTTTGTGTTCTTGTTCTAATTGCTATGACGGGGCATTAAAACCCTAAAGTTGTAGCATATTGCAAAGATACTGAACTGCAATAAGTAGATTAGAAGCAGGACAGACCAACAAAGGGACATATGAAATGGAGTAAATTATATACTGAACCTTGTTGACAGATAGTATGGGGTTGCAATGAAAGAATAATCTTACCTGTATGGTGATGTCTATCTAGAGGTTCAGCCAGGGGTGTGTGCATGAATGCATATGTGCACATGAGCTATTCCCGGGGTGGCTTGAAGTGGAATTGGCCTTTTAAAAAGACAGTATTAAAGTAATTCAGTGTTGCAGACAGGATGAATCCCTGACTGTCTAAGGCAGATATTTTGCATTGGGTTCAGTCAGATTTTAGAGGAGGTGAGAAGGATAAAAAGGGATTGAATTAGTCTCTCTGTAGCTACCATCTGCTGCAAAAATATTAGCCTGTATCTGTAAGTTGGTAGGGGTATGGTATTTGGAGCCTGGATTGAGGAGCTGGATTGAGTAGTGGGAAAGCACTGAACCTGCACTGGGGTCACTTCAGGGGCGGAAGGGCAGGGATATTATTGCGTCAATAGATCTCTAACAAAATATATGAAAAAAAAAACCCCAAGCATAAGTATATTTGTCTGATCTGGACTTGTACACAGTTCCCATGGAACATGCTGCAATTGGTGTTTTATCTTTCGTTGTTTACTGAGTTTTTTATAATGATCAAACTTATCTTTATGGTCATGCACTTCAGGGTGGATAGTCTCTGATTTAATAATAAGTTACCATACACTTGTTGACTTCGGTGCAGAGAATTGATTTGTCTGGGCTGACAAATGGATGTTATGCTATAAACTTTCAAACCATTGTATAAAGTTGTGGCTGCACAATTCCCTTTAAAATCAGTGGAAATTGGGTGCTTAAATATACATAAACTATTATGAAAAGTTTGAGGTATCTGTCCTGCATCACCAGCAAAAGGAGTATCTCTGAGTATATGTTGGATTATAGGACAAGGGTAAAATAAACAGAGGGAGTAGGAGGAAGCTGCATATGCATTTGTATTGGATGCCAGAATGACAAGCATTGCATAAACACTTAGATGCAAATCATTATTACTTCATAGCATATCTTGTCCATGCACACAAGGTTTTTCTATATTAAGAGTTCCCTTGCAGGTTAAATAATGTGTAATAACAACTGTTAAGAGTACAATTAAAAAAATATTTTAGCCCTTTATTATTGTGACTCTCATTGCCTTTAAATGGAGTCGCTTAATTCATACTGGCGTGTTCCAAAAACTAACCCATATATTTGCAGTTAAGTAAGTTGCTCTTCTAATTGAATGTATAAATGAAACCTTAAGCAAAGGACATTAGGAGTGACCTCCCCTGAATGGTTTCCCAGTATTAAAGTTTTCTATAAGATTCTGCAGGGAATTTCTTTATTCCTTGAGTAGGATGCGATCATATGAACTGTGGGTACCCAGGGAACAACCCAAGAAATACACAACTGTTTGGTGAGTGTCACATCCTATATTTCTCTATACTGATTATAATGCTTTCAGTGATAGGATTTGCTATTTGTGATTCTGTCTACGTAAGAATGATTTTAGGTACAATCCACTTTAAATTGCCCAACAAGTTTTAGTTAATTAAGGTTTAGGCATTTAGACAATGGAAAATTGTTTGAAATGGTGCAATTTACTTGTTCTGCACATTTCAGGGAAACTAGTAAAGTAGGAAAGATGATGTTAAGACTGACAAATCTAAATTACAAGGGGAAATTAAATGCTTTGGGATTTCCTCCCTTATGTGAGAGAGAACTTCAACAACAAATAAAGTATTGAAACATTGTAAGGGCATTGATACATTTGCTGGAGATGCTCTCTCCACTGCTGAGAGGTTCTAGGAGTAGGGGATCTTTAAACACTGGAAAACTAAGAATAAACCTTGTTGATTGGCTTCACAGAAATGTGAATAAGGCCTTGATGCAGCTTTGTGCATGAATAGTCCCACTGACTTCACTGAGACTATTCATACAGTTAAAATTGTGCACATGCTTATGTGCCTGAATTGTTATCGAAGTGACGCTAAAATTTATACCCCAGCTTAGGATCTGGCTCTTCAAGTATATAAATGAGGGTACGTCTACACTATGAAATCAGGTTGAATTTACTGAGGTTGACTCTTAGTTGCAGGTGCATGTTTTCACTAAACATATGAGGTTGACGGCATATGAGGCATCCCAACAACCATGGCTAATAGGGTATGTCCTCACTACCAGTTTGAACTAGGGTGGTTAATGTAGGCAACCGAAGTTGCAAATGAATTTATTTAAATATCCCAGGCTTCATTTGCATCTTACCGGGTGCCGCGGCACGGAGTAGGTAGTTCAAATTAGGCTTTCTAATTCGAACTACCGTTACTCTTCGGGGAACAGAGTCCGAACTACCAGGGCTTTAAAAATGGCAGTGCCCGGTAAGATGCAAATGAAGCCCGGGATATTTAATCCCGGGCTTCATTTGCAACTTCGGTTGCCTACATTAACCACCCTAGTTCGAACTAGAGTGGTAGTGTAGACATACCCATACTGACTCTAACAGTGATGCACTGTAAGTAGCCAACCTACACTTCCTGATGCTCATTTGAACTCTGGGTTAGGCTCCCAATGCCTGATGGGACATGAAACTTGTCACAGATGGCATTGGGTACATGTCATCAGCCTCTCACAATGCACTTATCGCTTCCCTCCCGTCCTGCTTGAAAGCAATGGCACCATCCTTGTGTGCCCTTTTCCCCCTGGTTAGTCATACAAACATGGATCCCTCTCAGCTGCAAAGTGCTGTGGCAAGCATTGCAAACACCTTGCACATTATCTTGCAGTTTGCTCAGGACCTAACCAGGACCCACCTGTAAGAGGAAGAATGTGAGAGGGCCACACACAGGCAGATATGCAGAAACATACTGAATGGAGCAATTGGCATTTGCTGGCTGCAATCAGGCATGTTGACACACTGGAATGCCAGCTTTGGTCCTAGAAAACAAGCACCGGCTGGTGGGACCACATATGCACCTGCAGAGTAATGACCAATGGCTGCAAAACCTGTGCATGCATTTGACCACTTTCACAGAACTTTGTGGATTGCTTCCTCCCACCTGGAAGTGCAGCAAGACCAGAATGAGACCTGCTCTACCAGTTGAGAAATGAGTGGAGATAGCCCCATGAAAGTTTGCAATGTCAGATCTCTCCTGGTGAGTCAGGAATCAATTATAGTGGGTAGATCTACATTGGGGAGCGCTGTGATCCAAGACACCTGGGCAATCAATAGGGAAGGGTAGTGACTCCAGAGACTGCAGGACCTAGTGGATGGCTTTGTGATGATGGTGTTTCCTAGCTGTTGTGGGGCGATAGAGGGAACACATGTCCCTATCTTGGCACCAGGTCACTTGCATTTAACCATAATAGCATGATTATAAATGTGAACGCACCAGAGGAGTCCTCCCCACCATCAGGGTCCAGCAAAAAGAGGCCCTGGGAAGGGATTGGCACCAAAGTTAGAAAAAGGTCCTGGATGTGGGTGAGACTGGATCCTCTGCTTGCCTGCAGAGCATTCTCCTCCTCCTCTTCCTCATCGATAATGTTTTTTGCTTCCTCAGCGATAATGTTTTTTCATTTAGGAAGCATCCCTGGGTAGTTTTGGGACAATGCTTGGGTATCCTCCACCAGACTCCCAATCTCATGGAAGTGGCATGTCTGAGGCTCTGACCTGGAGTGACCATTTGCTTCCTTTGTCTTCTGATATACTTGCCTGAGCGCCTTTATTTTCACATGGCACTGTTGGGTGTGCCTTTTCCCAGCATGCCATGTGCATTTTTGGCATGGATATCAACATTTCTTCGGTGGCTTCAGAGTTCTGCCTGCACAGATTCTTCTCCCCGCACATCAGTCAGATCCGAGATCTCCTGCACACTCCACGCTGGAGCTTGTTTGTTGCCCTGGGCATTCACAGTCAGGTGTGCTGCCGGGCTTGCCATTTTGGCTAAGCAGGAAATAAAATTCAAAGGTCCCCAGGGCTTTTCCTGTGTACCTGAAAATGCAGCAGAGTTGAAAGTGTTGGTCATAGGGGTCACACTGGGACATTGTAGGACATCTGCTGGAGTCGAAGAATGTCAAAAAGAACAGTGCTGTATCTGCAGTACCCCAGATTTGACCCCAATTTACCCCATATGTCATGAGCTTAATGTCATGAGCTCTTGGATTTCTTATGGCATCATGGCAAAGGCAGGTCTTGATTTGAAGGAGGACAATGTAGGGAGCCTACAGGTCAGAATGGAGAGACTGTCCCATGCAGGAGTGGAAGTACCCCAGAAGATAGAGAGGTTTGCATGGGTGTATATATGTCAATATAATGGATGAGGCTGATATTTTTGGATTAAGAATACAAAGTAGGGGTGATACTGTAAGAAACTAGAGGAGACAGATTAGAGGAGCAGGACTGTGAAGGGCTTTGACAAGCTGGAACCTGATCTAGTGAAGCAGGGGGATAGGGGTGTCATGAGGCGAGGGGTCTGAATGATGTCAAGGAAGGTGATTTTATCAGCTGCATTTTGTATGGGCTGGATAGGATGGAAAGAAACAGCTCACAGTATCCAAGGTGGGCATTGTGGAAGGCCTAGAGAAGAACATTAGCTGTCTGGACAGTAAGAAAAGGACTGACCATAAAAGGTTATGGAGGGAGTCACAGCAATTTTTAGATGAAACCGAGATGTGCTAGGTCAGAGTGAGATGGAGGGAATGAGGCTGCCCTTTTTATGGAGGTTACATATGGAGACTAGCACTAGTCTCTGTTTGTGGCAACCAGGGCTGGCTGCAGTCAGGGGCTGCCCTGGCAGCAGCCCCTAACCATGGCCAGCCCTGTCCACCATGAACAGAGGCTGCTCCAGCACCGGTCCCTGTTGTGGGAGTCTGGGCCGACACAAACAGGCAGTGGTGGCCCATCCATAGGCGCGAACCAGGCAGTTGCCTAGGGTGCCAAATTAAACAGCCATCGAGGGGTTTGGAGGCGGGGGTGCCGATCGCACACCAATCGCACGTTTCGCCTAGGGCGCCAATTGCCAGCAGCTCGTCTAGGGCCGCTCCTGCAGAACAGGTGCTGCTTAACAGTAGCAGCCCCCGTCTTTGGGGAGGGTCCCAACTCCCCGCTGGGACCCTGTGGACAGGGGCTGCTGCTGGAGCAGCCTCTGCCCATGGTGAGCCTTGACCTGCCACAGACAAAGCTGCTTTGCAGTAGCCTCCTCTATCCCCCCTGCTGCCTCTGATAGAGGCAGTTAGCACCATGGAGACAATATTGGGAAGAAGCAGCTGTTAAGCTGGCTCCCCCCAGCACTGGCTACTGTTCCCACCCCCTCTTGATGCCTCTCAGAAATGGGGGGAGTAAGTAGTCAATCCTCCACTCAACTACCCAATAAGCTTATGCTTATCAGGTAGTTGACTAGTTGACTACTCACTAAGGGTATGTCTACACTACAAAGTCTACACTACAGCTGTTAGTTCAAATTAACTTTCATAGGCGCTACACATACAAACCGCTAGTTCAAACTTAATTCGAACTAGCGGAGAGCTTAATTCGAACTAGGTAAACCTCATTCTACGAGGACTAACGCCTAGTTCGAATTAAGTAGTTCAAATTAAGGGATGTGTAGCCACTTAATTCGAACTAGTGGGAGGCTAGCCCTCCCCAGCTTGCCCTGGTGGCCACTCTGGGCCAAGCCAGGGAAACTCTTCTGCCCCCATCTCAGCCATGGAGCCCTTAAAGGGCACGGTGCCTTTGCCAGGTGCAAGCCTGCCAGCAAGCAGACCCTGCACCTGGCACGGCATGAGCCAGCCACCCGCTGCCACCCAGCCCTGGCCTCTTCCCAGGACCATCTCCCAAGAGCCTGCCCGGGGCCGCAAGAGGCGGGCACCCGCCTGGTCTAGTGCGGAGATCGTGCACCTCATCCAGGTTTTGGGGGAGGCCTCTAACGTCCACAATCTCCGCACAAGGCACAGGAAAGTGGCTGTCTAGGGCAGGATAGCTGCCAGCCTGGCCACCAAAGGCCACATGCGAACCCCAGGAGCAGGTTTGCATGAAAATCAAGTTGGTTCAGTGAGAGTCCCGACTCTGAGCCCTGAGCTTAGAACGTAAGAACTGCTGTACTGGGTCAGACCAAAGGTCCATCTATCCCAGTAGTCTGTCTGCCAACAGCAGCCAACACCAGCTACCCCGGAGGGGATGGACCGAAGACAATGAACAAGCCATTTGTCTCCTGCCATCCATCTCCAGCCTTCCACAAACAGAGACCAGGGACACCATTCCTACCCCCTGGCTAATAGCACTCCATGGACTCAACCTCCATGACTTTATCTCACTTCTCTTTAAACTCTGTTATAGTTCTAGCCTTCACAGACTCCTGTGGCAAGGAGTTCCACAAGTTGACTATTTGCTTTGTGAAGAAGAACTTTCTTTTACTAGTTTGAAGCCTGCTACCCATTAATTTCATCTGGTGTCCTCTAGTCCTTATATTATGGAAACTAATGAAGAACTTCTCTTTATTCACTCTCTCCACACCACTCATGATTTTATAGACCTCTATCATATCCCCCCTCAGTCTCCTCTTTTCCAAGCTGAAAAGTCCCAGTCTCTTTAGCTTCTCTTCATATGGGACCCGTTCCAAATCCCTAATGATTTTAGTTGCCCTTTTCTGAATCCTTTCCAAGGCCAAAACATATTTTTTTGAGGTGAGGAGACCACACCTGTACACAGTACACAGTACTGAAGATATGGCGTACCATAATTTTATACGTCCCCTCCTCCTTCTTCCCCTGGCTTCCCCCTTCCAGCTCCCTCCTCCCTCCTCCTAACTCTAACCCTCACCACTCCCACCCTCTCTCTTCCCCTCTCCCACCTCCTTTTCCCAGTCTCCCCAGAAGTTAATCCCCCCCCCCAGTTTTGTTAAATAAAGAGAGTTTCTATTTTTGAACACGTGTTCTTTATTTTTTACATCAGGAAGGGGGGCTAGGGAGGGGCAAGTGGAAGGAGGTGAGGGAGGAATGGGTCCCGAGCCCCTGATGGGGAGGACTGGGGTGGCTCTGCGGGCTCCTCGGGGTGGAAGCTTTCCTGCAGGGCCTCCTGGATCCTGACAGTGCCCGAATTGACCCCCCCCCCCGGATGGCAGCCTGTGGCAAGTGCAACCGGGCTGATGGCCGAATGCTGTGATGTGCCGAGTGTGGGCACTCCAGGACTGTTTTGCTGTCCCTCATCGAGTTAGACAAGCGAGCGGGGAACCCCTGAGAACTGTCTGTCCGGGGAGGGGGTCGGGTCCCTTTAAGCACAGCCCTCGGCTAGCCTGAGACAGCAGCTCCACGCTCTAAGTCCTAACCTGATGCCCTGCTGGCACTGGTTCCGGCCAGCCTTAACTTCGGTTCAGGGGCCACTCAATGTGGACATGCTAGTTTGAATTAGTTTTTAGGTCTAGATTCACTAGTTCGAATTAGCTTAGTTCAAATTAACTAATCCGAATTAAGTTAGTTCGAATTAGTGCTGTATTGTAGACATGCCCTAACATCCCTGTATACATCCCTCTATATAGCTCCTACAGTGTTCCTTGCCTCCATAAAAATTGGATCCCATATTAACACCTACTGTTTGAAAGAATATATAGGACTACAAAACTGTCTCTACAGTTATCACTGATCTATAGGCTATGAAGGAAAGCAGCAAAGCTGGGATTGAAATTTTAGAATGCAGTTCAAATATTTGACACCTTAGTTTATCTACGGAGTCTATAACCTTAGTCTATCTACTACTAAATAAATAGACAATTGGATCTTTTTTTCATCTGGATGATAAGATCTGAAATGAAATAATCATATTTCACTTCTAACTGAATTATATTGCTACTTCAGAGAGGTAGAATTAATTTTGAATACTTATGTCTTTCTAAACTAGAAATCACTATAATCAAAATGAAAACACTTGACAGTGAATTTGAATTTCACATCTTCTGTTTCTTGGTTTAAAAGACATCTTCAGTTTACTGAAGAAAGATTGTTCTCATCCCCATAAGAAATTAATGCAATTTATTCACTAAAAATGTGTAGCCTGCATTGTGCAACTTTTCAAAACGGAGATTAGACTTCAGTATATGCCTGTGTACTCTAAATTAGAACAAGACTCCTGAGAATGATTTGTTGCTCAAAGTGCTTTCTGTGGAATTTCAAGGCTTTTGATACATTAAATGAACCATATGACTGTGCACTGTAAGGAAAGGAAAGTTTTTAGCAAGATTATTGATTTTTTTTTTAAAGAAGACACAAGGGATAAAATCATCCATCCTTTTAAAGTCTAGCATGAGGCATTTAACTGAGATCCCTTCTACCCATCTTAACTAGCTATCCAAGAAGATGTAAAAGGTCATCTCTGGTTTGTTAGAACAGCTAAGAATGTCCAAGCTATCATTGACAATAAGATCAGTTGCCTGTAGACATGTAAGTACTGAGCTAATCCTTGGCTGGAGTAATTTAGAAAAATATCATCCTTGGCCTTATGAGATGGGCTTTTGGGAAATGGAGAGTAAGACTGAGGCTATGTTGATGGCAGGCTTCTTTTGGAAGAAGCTTTTCTGGAAGAGATCTTCCAAAAATAAAACTTCTTCCAAAAGAGAGCAGCCACACTGCAAAAGTGCATCGAAAAAGCGTTCTGCTTTTTCGAAAGAGAGCGTCCACAGTGAATGAACACTGTCTCATATGTTAGCTGTGATTACTATGGATGGAGTGGCCACCAAGGGCACCTGTGCTTTTTCCTCTTTCCTCTTCATTTGAAAGAACTCCCTCTTCCCTGTCCACACACACCTTTTTCCAAAAGAGCTCTTTCGGGAAAAGGCTTCTTCCTCATAGAATAAGGATTACCACTGTTGGAGAAAACCTTCTGTTCTTTTGATTTTCTTTCAGAAGAACGCAATTGCAGTGTGGATGTAATTGAAGTTTTTCTGAAAAAATCTCCGTAGTGTAGACATACCCTTAGTGAGTTGAGCTGGTCCGGAATAGAGCTGCTTTCCAGCTCTGATTTGGCAAAGTACCAAACGTAAGTATCAGTAGACAATTCATATGCTTAAAATTGAGCACAGACTTATGTATTCTGTTAAATCAGAGTCTATAGGAATTTATGCAACCTTCCTCCTACCTCTGCTGAGCCACACCTCTCCTCACCCTTTCCTAGAGTCTTGACCTGAGGCACTTGCATAATAATTCATAATTAGGTTCTGAGAATTCAGTGTTCTATTGGAATAGCTCATCTTAGCTTGAACCTTCGTCTAATGCAGAAATGGCCTATGGGTTAGATGGCCCTATGGGTTAGCCTATGGTTAGAAATGGCCTATGGGTTAGCCCCTGGTGAACCCTCAATGCTGGAGTTACTTATCCCTCCAGCTTGCAGCTCCTGTTGGCCACGGATCACCATTCCTGGATAATCGGAGCTGTGGGAAGTGGTGTCCTGGTCCATGCCACTTCCCGCAGCTCCCGTTGGCTGAGAACAGTGCATTTAAACACAGCAGCCAGGACCTGCCAGGGGCTAACTCTGGGGAACCACCTCCGTCTTATTGCCCACCCTTGGTCTAAGGTAATTTACTTCTTTGTGATGGATGGGTATAAAAAAACCTCCTCTGACTAGGCTTTTAATTTCCAAAGTGTAAATTCTCATCATCTCCTGTTCACCTTAGGCTTTCTTCAGCTGAGTCCCTCTAGGTATTTTGTTTGTTTTTATTAGCCACTGTGTACAATTTTATTAGTCCTGTGCATTCTACTAGTGCTAAATTCACTGTAGCACTACTGAGGGATAGTGTACATAATCTGAAATACAGAACCTGTACATGGCAATACCATTTCTTCTGACTGCTCACATGATTGATTATAGCTGGTGGATTATTGTTCTGATTTACTGTGGTTCTGAGCAGTGATTGTGGGTGATGGATCATGTTGCTCATGATATTTCAGAAGTAAAATTTAAATTATATATTTTTTTAAATTCTCCTCCCCTGAAGCATCTAATTTGTAATCCTCCCATAGAGGCTATGTCGGGTTGTGATTAAACTATGACTGATTCTGCCACGATTTCATGAGGCTAGCATTATTTTGCCAGTATAGCTTTTTAAGTATTTTTAAAATTAGCTAGGAGAGTTGATTTTTAAGGATTATAGATAGTGTGTGGAATATGTCACTGACCACCAGTTTATTTACATTGAATTGCATTCTTCTGAAAATCAGCAATATTGTAGAGCAGCTTCCTTAGCAAAATGCAAACAACAAATTGTATTTTGTTTGGTTTTCATTTTTATTTTAACTTAACCAAGCGTTCCCGGTAGCTGTTTTAAAAGCTGTATTGATGTTGGTATTTTCATCCTTGCCTCCATCAGTGCTAATTTCAAAATGCCATGACCTTTGATGGAATAGGGGCTTTTCAAGAGAAATCCAGGTCTGGAGTAGCAGGTGACTTTACATGTCAGACGAGAGGTGTAGCCAGAATAATTTTTGGTTGCGGACAATACTCGTAGGAATTACAAGTAAGCGTTGGCTCTGTTTGTATGTGCGGGGAAGGAACAATACTGAAAAAGAAATATTAGTCTCGCTCTGAGGTGTAAAACACAGTTCACAGGGACAATGTTACACTTCTCTCCAACCACAGAATAACAGTCAAAGCAAAAACATTCTGCAGAGTAAACTGCCTCACAAGCCATGACTAATGTCTAAGGGTATGTCTACACTGCCACCCTAGTTCGAACTAAGGCGGCAATGTAGACGTATCCTAAGTGTGCCATGTGGAATGATTGCTGACAAAACCACGTAGACAGACACATATGGGAAAAGCATAGATTGTGGAATATTACAGGAATATTGTACAAAGGAGTTTTTTGTCATTTGCATGAACCTGACAAATGTTTGTTTTTTGCCAGAACTACATGTGCCTGAATACTTTAAATACTGAATATTTTCCCCACCTACAACATAGCGTTCTTCCTTCTGAGCAAAATTGTGTTATTTATCTCTTTTTTAAGGATTCCCACCATAATGTTAACAATTCTGTAGTATCCTCAACATAAGCGTTTCTTAAAGTGTGTTCTGCGGCACACCAGTGATCTGCCGGGATGGAGATTCCACCACCTCCTTAGGTAACCCATTCTAGTGCTTCTCCACCCTTCTAGGGAAATAGTTTTTCCTAATGTCCAACTTAGACCTCCCCCATTGTAACTTGAGTCCATTGCTCCTTGTTCTGCCATCCATCACTACTGTGAATAGCCTTTCTCCATCTTCTTTGGAACCTCCCTTCAGGAAGTTGAAGGCTGCTATCAAATCCCCCCTCACTCTTCTCTTCTGCAAAATAAACAAACCCAAATCCCTCAGTCTCTCCTCATAGATCATGTGCTTCAGCCCCCTAATCATTTTGGTCACCCTCCACTGGACCTTCTCCAATGCATCCACATCCTTTCTGTAGTGGGGCACCAGAGTTGGACAAAATACTCCAGATATGACCTCACCAGAGCCAAAGAAAGGGGAATAATGACATCTCTGCTGGCAATGCTCCTCCTAATGCAACCTAATATGCCATTAGTCTACTTGGCTACAAGGGCACACTGTTGACTCATATCCAGCTTCGCATCCACTGTAATCCCCACGTCCTTTTCTGCCGAATTGCTACTTAGCCAGTTGGTCCCCAGCCTCTAACAATGGGATTCTTCCATCCCGAGTGCAGGACTCTATATTTGTCTTTGTTGAACCTCATCAGATTTCTTTTGGGCCAATCCTCTAATCTGTCTAGGTCACTCTGGACCCTATCCCTGCCCTCCAATGTATCTATCTCTCCCCCTAGCTTAGTGTCATCTGCAACCTTGCTGAAGGTGCAATCCATCCCCTCATGCAGGTCATTAATAAAGATGTTGAACAAAACTGGTTCTAGAACCAATCTTTGGGACACTCCTCTAGAAACCAACCACCAACCTGACATCGAGCCATTGATCACTACCAGTTGGGCCCAACAGTCTAGCCAGCTTTCTATCCATCTTACAGTCCATTTATCCAATCCATACTCCCTTATCTTGCTGGCAAAAATATTGTGGGAGACTGTATCAAATGCTTTGCTAAAGTCAAGGTATATAACATCCACTAACTTTCCCATATCCACAGACCCAGTTACCTCATCACAGAAGCTAATCAGATTGGTCAGGCATGACTGCCCTTTGTGAATCCATGTTGACTATTCTTGATCACTTTCCCCTCTTCCAAGTGCTTCAAAATGGATTCCTTGAGGATCCCCTCCATGATATTTCCAGGTACTGAGGTAAGACATCCGCAGTGCCAATTGGATAAGGTCGTTACACAAGAATATCATGAATCTTGTATGTACATCCTGGTTCACCTAAGAATATTATGTGAGGCCTTAATGAAAGATGGTGTCATGCTGATCATTAATACTTTTTTTAAAGTATATATGGATATCACATAAGAATTATGTATATGTGATAAATATAGGTTCCTAAAATCTACATTACAGTGAAGGTGGCAAACAGACTTCTGCCAGGCAAAAGGAAAAATATAATCAGAATTTTGTGTTCAAATAAAAATGCTTTTTTAATTTGGTCTGCAGTGGAGGTAGGAAGGGAGGGAAGGGAAAGGGAGTTGTGGGGGAGGAAAGGTACATGGGGACAATGCAGAGGCCCCTTGTGGGGTGGTACAAGAGAAAGTTTCACAGGTGGCTTTGGATGAAACTCTCCCTCAGGCCTCCCAGATGAGCACTGCACCCTGATGTGCTTGCCGAATTCCTGGCTGATCATAAGGCCTAGCTAGCTGTTCAGACTCTGCCCCCAATCCTGGCAGGAATATCTCCCTCTTACTCTCTCAGATGTTGTGGAACACACAGCCAGCCACCACCACCTGGGAAATGTTCCAATCACTGAGGTCTAGGTGGGTGAAGAGACTCCTGAAGCTCCCCTTGAGGAGGCTGAAGGCACACTCCATCACCATGCGGCACCTGCTGAGCATGTCATTGAAGTTCTGTTTGGTGGAGTCCAGGCTGCCTGTGAAGTGCTTCATGAGCAATGGAAGTGTGGGGTAGGCTGCCTCGCCAAGGATAAACATCGTCATGTCCACATGCCCAGCAGTGATGGTGCGGTTGGGGAAAAAGGTGCCAGCATGCATCCTGTGGAACAAGCTTGAGTTCTGGAATACACGGGTGTTGTGCACCTACCCCAGCCTCTCGATGTAAATGTCCATGAACTGTCCCTTGTGGTCCATGAAGACCTGCAATACCATTGAAAAGTACAATTTCTGGTTAATGTAATCGGAGGCACAATGGTCGGTGGACAGGATGGGTATGTGGGTGCAGTCGATGGCCCTCTGCCCCCCACAGTTGGGGAATCTCATGGCGGCAAAGCCAATGATGATGGGATCCATCTTCCCCAGGGCAATGACCCTCCACAGCAGCATGGTGATGACAGCCTTGACCACCTATAGAAACACAGAATTATAGGGTTGGTAGAGACTTTGGGAGGTCACTTTGTCCAACCCCCTGACTGAAGTAGGACCTACCCCAACTAAATGATCACAGCCAGGGCTTTGTCAAGCAAGGGCGTAAAAATCTCTAGGAAGATTTAGTTGGCGATTCTACCCCCAACCTAGGGAATCCATTCCAGTACTTCACCACCCTCCTAGTGAAATAGTTAAATAGTCAAACCTGCATGAGCATAGCCACAACTGTGTATTTCCCCACACTGAATTAGTTCCCTATGGATCAGTAGCTGTCCGGCATGGCAAGCTTCCACAGGGTGATGGTGATGCGCTTCTGCAGGGGAGTAGCTGGTCCTATTGCCTGAGCCAGAGGGTGAGCCATTTGCAGAGCTCCAGGAAGTGGACCTCTTCATGTAGAAGTTCAGGAGCCACTGCTGGTTGTCCCATCACAGCAGGATGATGCAGTCCCACCAGTCAGAAGTGGTCTCCCACTGCCAGAAGTGGCATTTCATGGTGAGCAGAGGATGGAGGAGAATTTGGTGCATCTTGAATCCCAGGGCTCATTGGGTCCTGAAGCACATTGGCAGTCTGCTTGACATGCACCATGAGGTACAGCATGAGGCCCATGAGCCTGGCACTGCTTTGCAGCAGCTTCAGCTCCATGTAGACAGTGCTGTGGCATCTGCAAGGGCAACCTGAGCAAGCAGCATGAATTTGGTGTCCCATGAGGGGAGGCAGTGGAGAAGTGGAGTGTGAGATATGGCTGTAGAGAGCAGCTCCTTTAAGCACGAGTCTCAGCTGGCCTCAACAAGCTACAGGAAGTGTCTGTTCTCCTGGTGCCCTCCCCAGAGTGCTTCCAGGGGTTTTAAATGCGATGCAGGCTCCAGTCAGTGTGGACGTGCTATTTCAATATTATTCTGCGCTATTTAGATTGTGCCTTGTGGTGTGGACGTGCTATTTTGAAATAGTTATTTCTGAGGTTATTTCAAAATAATTTCCCAGTGTAGACATGCCATTATATTACTTACCCCCTAATCTTACCTGCTGAAAATATTCCCATTATGATGTCAGGGTAACAATTGAAAGGATGTGTTTGCAGTTCACACTTGCCATTTCTGTGAGAATAACACACTAAAATAAATACTTAATTATAGATAGAACAAAGGAAAGTTCAAATCCTTGTTGTTTTGAAAATTCTGCAAAATAACTTATTGCTGAGGGTTTTGTTTAGTGTAATTCTGTTCAATTGACTGAGGGGAATTGTAAATCAAAGTGACTATTTATTGCAATGGGAATAAGGGACAGTTTAATAAAAATAAAGAAAAAAAACAAATTGAAGATGTGAAACATCAAAGACAAAGTGGTAGATAAACATCACAGATTTTACCCCAAAACTGTAAATAATGAAATTAGAATCAAGCTAAAGTTTGTAAACTGTTATTTTCATTATAGCAAGTATACAAAAGAAATAGGTTTGAAAAGAAGATGCTCTTGCTGTTTGGATTATTCTCATCCTCTCTTCCTTAACATTTACATTTTTTTTAAATTGGCTTCCATGGAACATAAAAAAGATCAGTCTTCCCCCCCCTCCCCCGCATTTATATTCTTTAGTAATTGTTGAGAATTTGTCTCCATTTTCCCATTACACCCTTTAGTGTCCAGCCAATGTATTTTTTACAATAGTTCAAAGACATTTTGATACCTCCCGTTTTACATCCCTTTCCCCCAAAGTACTGTACACTTTAGTAATTCTCTTGCATGATCTTAGATCTCCTTTTTAAAGCAGATTTTATCCTTATAGTCTCTTCAGTCCATAGTCAAGGGACTGCAATATGTATCCTGAAATAACTAAACCTCATTTTGTTGTAATCTTCCTTAAGTTTCCATCTTGTTACTGGGGGACAGGTAGCTGTAAAAAAGCTCTTATTTAGATTGAGTTAATCCTTTCATGACACCATTTAAAAACTAAATCTACATTTAAGGGTGAATAACTGAGTGGGCAATTTTATAGAATCTCTTGTCAGCTGTTATGCACAGATACACTTGTCTGGCCACACTGCTTTGCACAATCCTGGGTGGGTGTAACTGCAGCGCTTTTAAACTCCTTTTTACATTGCTTGGGTTTGGAACTACTGGAAGCTTGCCAAAAGAAATCAAGTGTAAAACTGCATGTGTAATCGCTTGCTGGAAGGTTGTGAAGTGAAGGTTTTTCCAACAGCTCAAGGGGTGGTCTGACTCTGACATTTACTGCTAAATTTTCTGGGCTTCTGTGGAAGAAATGATACCTATCTCTGGAGAAACATATCTGAATAAATAATAAAGGTGCAAAAGTTAAAATGGAAAATGTTTACTAGCCAAGAGAAATTTTATGGCACTAGTAATGGCGAAAATGGTTTTAGAGGAAATAACTAAACTGGAATGAACTGCAACTTTACTATTCACTTAAAGTAGACATAGCACATAATAAAATAAAATAAATAAAACTTTAAAGCTTCCTCTGCTTTCTAATAATTTCCAGCGGCCTACCTGAAGAAATGTCCTTGGGTAGATCTCAGTATATCCTTCCTCCTATCTAGTTATCTTCCCCTTACCTTCCCAGAGGAATATTAATCTAATTAAGGAAGCACACCCTGAAGCATGACCGTGTTCTTGTACTCCAGGGTATGCATACCAATGTGTGCAAAACTATATTTTGGAGTGTATATATATATATATATATATTTCATGATGGCTGAACTCTAGCTTTAAGACCATCAAAAGAGGTCCAGAGATTATATTAAACTGCTCAAGATAGTTAAGACCAAAGCAGACTGTGAAGAACTTCAAAAAGAACTTACCAAACTAAGTGTTTGGGCAACAAAATGGCAAATGAAATTTAATGTTGATGAATGTGAAGTAATGCACATTAGTTGGGATTATTTTTTCCATACATACATATGATTGGGACTAATTTAGCTACAACTACTAAAGAGAGAGATCTTGGAGTCATTGTCGATAGTTCTCAGAAAACATCCACTCAACATTCAGTGGCAGTCAAAAAAGCAAACAATGTTAGGAATATTTTAAAAAGGGATAGAGAATAAGACAGAGAATATCTTATTGCCGCCATATAAATCCATCATATGCTCACATATTGAATACTGAGTACAGATGTGGTCACCTCATCTCAAAAAAGATATATTGGCATAGGAAAAGGTTCAGAGAAGGGCAACAAAAATGATTAAGGGTTTGGATCAGGTCCCATATGAAGAGAGATTAAAAAGACTTGGACTTTTCATCTTAGAAAGAGAAGACTAAGGGGTAGTATTTGATAGTGGTCTATAAAATCATAACTGGTGTGGAAAAAGGGAATAAGGAAAAATTATTTACTTGTTCCCATAATATAAGAACTAAGGATCACTAAATGAAATTAATAGGTAGCAGGTTTAAAACAAACAAAAGGAAGTTTTTCTTCACACATCACACAATCTGTGGAACTCCTTGCCAGAGGATATTGTGAAGACTAGGACTTTAACAGGGTTCAAAAAAGAGCTAGATAAATTAATGGAGGTTAGGTCCATCGATGGCTATTAGTCAGAATGGGTAGAATTAGTGTCCTTAGCCTCTGGAAATGGATGACAGGAGAGGGATCACGTGATGATTACCTGTTATGTTCCCTCCCTCTGAGGCATCTGGCATTGACCACTGTCAGCAGACAGGATAGTGAGCTGGATGGACCTTTGGTCTGACCCAGTATGGCCGCTCTTATGTTCTTATTGTCTGTGTGCTACAGCAGCAGCTGCACGTAACTTGAGCCCAGATGATGGGTGAAAAGGTCCAGAAACAGAAAAGAAAAGAGAGTGACACAGCAGTGGAGACAAAGAACAGAGGGGGAGTAGGGTTTCTGTTGTGGTGGAGAGGGTCTTAGGTCTGATAAAGGTAGGCAGCTCTCTCCCTTTAGTTGCAACACAAATTGGAGACAAGTTGTACTCCCTGGGTATGTCTAGACTATATCCCTCTGTCGGCAGAGGGATGCAGATTAGGCAGGTTGACATTGCAAATGAGGCAGGGATTTAAATATCCCATGCCTAATTTGCATAAAAATGGCCACCACATTTTGCCAATTTAGCACTTTGTCGGCAAAAAGTGGCAGTCTAGGGGGGGATATGTCGAGCAAGAAAGCCTTTTTCAACAGATCCTGTAAACCTTCTTGAAGGAGGCATAAGGGATCTGTCGAAAAAGGCTTTCTTTCTCGACAGATCACTCTCTAGACTGCCACTTTTTGCTGACAAAGTGCTGAGTCAGCAAAACGCGGTGGTCATTTTTATGCAAATTAGGCACAGGATATTTAAATCCCTGCCTAATCTGCAATGTTGACCTGCCTAATCTGCATTCCTCTGCCAACAGAGGGATGCAGTCTAGACATACCTGCCCTTCCCTGTTGTCTTTGCTGTCCAGGGAGCAAGCAGGTAACATATAGGATTCTAACCCAGTGGGTTTTGGAATGTGCCACATGTGGGTTTGATGCAGGGAGTGGGAGAGAACCTTTCTCCTTCCCATTTTATCCTCACCAGTGTGCTGGCCATGGTGCTGAAATGCCAGTCTGGCTTCAGGATGTCCATTAAGGGGGCTAACCACAAGCACTGCACTTGTTGAGTAGGGGGAGGTCACTGCTGGATCAGTGCATTCACATGCCCTTCTGGGCTTTGGCAGTGAGAAGTCCACTTCTGGGATCACCTGATCCACTTGGTAGGGGCCTGTTGCAACTGGATTCAAAGTCTGTAAAGTTCAAGAGGGTTTGGGAGGTCCTTGGTCTGTATTTTTGGCAGCTCACACACTCAGGCCTCAGCTCTGTGGCAAGATCAGCTATTCCACTTGTTTTACACCAGTTTTTCTTAAACTGTGTTCTATGGCACACCAGTGTGCAGCGAGGCAGTCAGAGGTGTGCCGAAGAGAACAACAGAGTTCAAAATGCCAACTTGAAATGGTCAGGTGACCTTTTCTTTTGCTCAATAACTTTCCCCCAACTTTTTTTTGCTCAACAAAAAATCCTTGGTGTTCCTCGGTCTTAAAAAGTTTAAGAAACACTGTTCTACACCTTCTTCTGTTTCAGTGCATAGTTATCTTGTAAGAATGAGAGATCTGATTGTGAGCATTTCTCAGAGATGGAGGTAAAGAAGATTCATGTCTCCACCATATAAAATACTTGAGGCTAAATAATGAAATGTAATTTTCTTGAATAGATCTGGTTGTAGTGCTTAAAAGGGTGGAGGAAGAATCCTTTTTATTGTGAGATAAGTAAGAATAGCCATAATGACTCAGACCAAAGGTCCATCTAGCCCAGTATCCCATCTTCCAACAGTGGCCAATGCCAGGTGTCCCAGAGAGAATGAACAGAACAGGGAATCATCAAATGATCCATACCCTGTTGTGCATGCCCAGCTTCTGGCAAACAGAGGCTAATGACTTCCTAACCTGGCTAATAGCCATTGATGGACTTGTCATCCATGAATTTATCTAATTCTTTTAAAATTCTGTTATTTTGGCCTTCATAACACCTTTGGCAAAGAATTCCACAGGTTGACTGTGTGCTGTATGAAGAAATACTCCCTTTTGTGCATTCGAAACCAGCTGCCTATTACTTCATTTGATGATACCTAGTTCTTGTGTTATGAGAAAAAGTAAATAACATTTGTAGGGGAGGGTACAAAAATAGAAATCAGAAAGGCCCTTAGATAAATATAACTAGCTTTTATTTTTATTTCAACATTTCTGTTACTTCAGAACCACCTCTGACTGTTTTGTCCAAAGTTCAAGTAAACTTTCATTTTATGCTAAATCCACTTGCACATATTATTAATGATAAAATATTCTTTACGTGACCTCTGCAGAGTTAAGCTTTTTACAGAAGCTAGAATACCAAGTGAAGTAAATAAAATATGTTAAGCTTTTTCTTGTAATTTAAGTCTTTTTTTGTTGTTGCTGAATTTTAAGAGAGCACTCCAAAGTAGATCAATTGCTCACTCTGAGTCCAACACAAATGTACATGAAATAAATGAAAGGTAAATAACTACATTTTTAAATCTTTCTATTGTTTGACATTCTCAGAAGCTTGACAGCTGACAATTATCCTTTCTTTTTTGGTACAACATCTTTTCCCCTCCCTTCAATTCTGTTTTTTTTAAGTAGCTGAAAGGAGCACAGCATTTATTTCTGTTGTACTAATTTGGTTATGTAGAGGTGACATAAGTGTTTCCAGCAAACTGCTAAAGTTATTGGTGCTATTAGTATTGTAAAACCAGCAAAAAGAACTCATCTTGGGCTTCCTTGTGAGATCTTCAAATGGCATATTTCCTTGCCACTAGTGTAGAACAGGACCAGATTATCCATTATGCATGGTAGGTACAGTGCCTTGGGCCTACAAAAAATTTTGGGCATAAAAGGAAAGCTGCTATATCACACTTAATACTTCACTATTTTATTAGAATACATGTGCAAATTACATCTTACCTGTTTTTAATATTTGTATTTCTTCAAACACAGTATTTGTTTTATTTTGTATTATCTTATCACTTTATTATCAGATCTAAATAAACAACCTATCACTACCTGATTAGCAAGGTTTCCTATAAACTGGGCAGCAGCGTGGCCTTGCAGCTGCTTAATGAACACTGCCCAGGAGCTCAGGGACTGCTTTGCAGGGAGCTGCCTTACTGGGAGAGGGGTACTTCTCCCTCAGCAGCAGTTCCATGCTGAAGACAGAATTTGTCTCATCCAGCTGGTAGGGAGGTAGGAGGAAGGGACAATAAATGGCTGCATGGGGAGAGGATTAGAGCAGGGGAGTTTGCGGCATCCTGGCTGGGCTGGGAGAGGAGATGATTGGTGTGATTGCAGCAGCTGGGTTTACTGCAGTTTCATGTGAGAAACAGAGCACTCTCCAGCCTGCTGGGCTGGGCGGGGAGAAAGGGGGGAACATACTGCATGGGGTAGGTGGCGGGGGATGGAGGCGGGGAGAAGGGGTGAGTGAGTGCTGGCTTCTGTGTGGTGAGGTAGGAAGAGTTTGTTGGGTGTCCTGACTCACTCCTCACTGGGCTGCAACTTCTGGTGCTAGGGAGAGACCTCAGACTCTCTCCGGGTATGTCTACACTACAGCGCTAATTCGAACTAACGCGTCTAGAACTAAAAACTAGTTCGAATTAGCGTTTTGCTAATTCGAACTAGCATGTCCACATTAAGTGGACCCTGAATAGGGCTTAAGGATGGCCGGAAGCAGTGCCGGCAGGGCATCAGAGGAGGACTTAGAGCGTGGAGATGCTGTCTCAGGCTAGCCGAGGGCTGTACTTAAAGGGACCCGACCCCCACCCCGGACAGACAGTTCTCAGGGGTGCCCTGCTTGAAAACCAGTCCTGGCTTGGAGTGCCCGGAGTGCCCACACTGGGCACATCACACCACTCGGCCATCAGCCCGGCTACACTTGCCGCAGGCTGCCATCTGGGGAGAGGGGGCAATCGGGGGGCTGCAGGAGAGCTTCCACCCCCAGAAACCCACAGAGCCAACCCAGTCCTCCCCATCGGGGGCTCGTCCCCCATTCCTCCCTCACCTCCTTCCACTTACCCTTCCCTAGCCCCTTTTCTTGATGTACAAAATAAAGGACAATTGTGTTCAAAAATGGAATCTGTCTTTATTGAACAAAACTGGGGGAGACTGGGAAAAGAAGGTGGGAGAGGGGAAGAGAGAGGCTGGGAGAGGGGAGGGCAACTAAAATGATCAGGGGTTGGGAACAGGTCCCATATGAAGAGAGGCTAAAGAGACTGGGACTTCTCAGCTTAGAAAAGAGGAGACGGAGGGGGGATAGGATAGAGGTCTCTAAAAGCAGGAGTTGGGTGGAGAGGGTGCATACAGAAAAGTTCTTCATTAGTTCCCATAAAGAAGGACTAGAGGACACCAAAGGAAAGGAATGGGTAGCAGGCTTCAAACTAGTAACAGAAAGTTGTTCTTCACAAAGCAAAGAGTCAACCTGTAAAACTCCTTGCTGCAGGAGGCTGTGAAGGCTGGAACTAGAACAGAGTTTAAAGGGAAGTGAGATCAAGTGATGGAGGTTGGGTCAATGGAGTGCTATTAGCCAGGGGGTAGGAGTGGTGTCCCTGCCCAAAGTTTGTGGAAGGCTGGAGAGGTCCACGATGTCCGCACTAGCCCAGGCGGGTGCCCGCCTCTTGCAGTCCCGGGCAAGCTCCCGGGAGCCGCCAGCCTGGTCCCGGGAAGAGGGGGAGGGCTGGGGGGCATCGGGTGGGTGGCTCGATCCATGCCATGTGCAGGGTCTGCTGGCTGGGTGCTGGCAGGCTTTCACCTGGCACGGGCACCGTAGCCAGCCCGTGCCCCTTTAAGGGATCCGGGAGGGGGGCATAGAGTTTCCCTGGTGTTGGCCAGAGTGGCCACCAGGGAAACCTGGGAAGCCTTAGCCTCCCACTAATTCGAATTAAGGGTCTACACAGCCCTTAATTCAAACTAGCTAGTTCGAACTAGGCTTAATCCTCGTAAAATGAGCTTTACCTAGTTCGAACTAAGCGCTCCGCTAGTTCGAATTAAATTCGAACTAGCGGAGCGCTAGTGTAGCGCCTATTAAAGTTAGTTCGAACTAACTTTGTAGTGTAGACATACCCTCCTGGACTAGGGGAGGGATGGTGGTATGCTGATATGCTGGAGTATGGGGATTTGTGGCTATATGGGAGATGAGGATGCTGCTGTGGAAACTTCATTGTCTCATTAATGCATCAGAGGGAGCTTAGTCAAATATATCTTCCCTTTTCTTGTTGAAGCTGGAGTGAGGAGGCGTTAGTATTAATTTCCAACTCATTGATAACAATTAATTGATCTTAAATATTCCAGTAAAATATGATGGGGGAAAGAATAATGGAGCACCCACAGTTAGACTTGTCAAGCAAACACAAAACAGTGACTCCTTAGCAGTTCTAGACCAAAATATTTTTCACCTAGTGTCATGAGAGAAAAAATCTTGTATAATACAACTCCAGTCTTGAGCAGAAGGAAGAAAAACCCAAACAGACTGGTCAAAAACAAAGATGGTCAGCTACTTACCTCAAGGAGAATCTTGCACAGACCAGTTAGTAACACTTCAGATCATCGTAGAACAATGCATTGAATGGCATGCACCACTCTACATCAACTTCATACATTTTATGAAAGCCTTCGACGGTGTGGACAGGCAGTCCGTCTGGACCATCATGCAACATTACGGAATTCCAAGCAAACTGATTACCATCATCAAGAAACTGTATGAAGAATACTCCTGCCAAGTCATCCATGATAGAAAATTGTCAGAAAAATTCCAGGTCACAACAGGTATATACCAAGACTGCCTTCTTTCTCCATTTCTCTTCCTGATTCTTCTAGACTGGGTCACAAAAACAGCATATGCTGACTCAGGAAGGGGACTCCAATGGACTCAAACTAGGAAACTTGAAGATCTAGAGTTTGCAGATGACTCAGCACTGCTTGCAGATAAATTAGAACATATGCAAGAGAAGACGGATGCCCTGCAGGAAACAGTGGAGCGAGTGGGCCTCAAGATTAGTCAAGAGAAGATCGAATTGATGCACATTAACAGACAGGAAGGTGAAATTACAATAGAAGGGAAAGTTGTGTCTAGTTCTGGGCCCCCAATTATAGAAAGGATGTGAATGCATTGGAGAGGGTCCAGCAGAGGGCGACCAAAAAGATTAGGGGGCTGGAGCACATGACTTCTGAGGAGAGATTGAGGGTTTGTTTAGTCTGCAGAAGAGAAAAGTGAGGGGGATTTGATAGCAGCCTTCAGCTTCCTGAAGGGAGGTTCCAAAGAGGATGGAGAGCAGCTGTTCTCAGTAGTGACGGATGGCAGAACAAGGAGCAATGGTCTCAAGTTATAGTGGGAGATGTCTAGGTTGAATATTAGGAAAAGCTGTTTCACTAGGAGGGTGGTGAAGTACTGGAATGGGTTACCTGGGAAGGGGGTGGAATCTCCATCCCTTAGAAGTTTTTAAGTCTCAGCTTGACAAAGCCCTGGTTGGGTTGATTTAGTTGGGATTGGCCCTGCCTTGGGCAGAGGGCTGGACTTGATGACCTTGTGAGGTCTCTTCCAGCTCTATGACTCTATGATTCTATGAAAAGCAGTGCAAGAGGTTGACCAATTTGTATGTTATCAGCAAGAATGGGGGAACTAAAGAGGACATCAGTGCAAGAGTAAGAAAGGTGCAAGAAGCCTTTGCCATACTACGAACAGTCTGGGGTACAAGAGCCATTTCAACAAGAACCAAACTACACATTTTCACTTCCAATGTGAAATAAGTGCTGCTGTACAGCTCGGAGGCGTGGCGTGTTGTCCAGAGCAACACTAAGAGAATTCAGATGTTTGTCAATAAATGCCTTAGACACATTCTCCAGCTAAAATGGTACAATAGAGTGCCAAACAAAACCTTGTGGACCAAAACAAATCAGAAAGCAATAGAGGTCCAGATTAAGAAGAGAAAATGGTGATGGGCAGGCCACATCCTGCATAAGACTGTGAGAATGTAACAGGAGACAAGTGTTAGAATGGAATCCAAAGGGAAAGAGAAAAAGGGGCTGTCCCAAACAAACATGGCGACAAAGCTTCCTGAACAAAGTAAAAGCAGCTGGCTCAACATGGGATCAAATCAAGACTGTCGCTAAGGATCGCAAGAGATGGAGAATGACTGTGGATGCCCTATGCTCCATTAGGAGCCCAAAGGACAAATGATGCTGATGCTGATGATCAGGAGGGAAAGATAAAGAGCTTGCTTTTGGCCATGCTGAGTTTGTTCACAGGAGGCAATCTGCCTGGAGATGTTAGCCTGAGCTAAACATTAGTTTGTTTGGAGGGAGATAGATCCAGAACAGACAAATAAAAAGGGTGCAAAGATTCTTCATTCAAAGGTCTTAATCAGGATCTAACTTCACTTGTATTAGTGTTTTTTCTATTGTAAAGCAGTTAGATTGCTTTTGTAAATATGGATTATGTGGATAGGCCTAGCTCATGACACTTGCATGATTACATTTCAAATAAAGTTTACATAGGTGTTAATGGTTTAAGGTACAGAAAGAAAAGGATTCTTTCAACAGATTATTTGGAGTGTTGTAGATATCTGAAGATTCTGATCTTTATTTTTTTAAAATATCCTGTATTACTAATTAATATCTAGCACATTGTTAAAACTGGAAGAACTTTTCTATGGAACCTGTTTGTTTGGCCTTTCAGTTAGAGTTGGATTCCAGAGAAGTGATTTATATTACATTTTAGAATTTGTTTGGTGAGGGGCATTAGGCCAGATCTTTTCTATGTGATATAGTTCTGGCTCTTATGACTTAATGGGAATACTAGGTGTGATGCTAGGTATGTTGTAGGATGAAAATTGTATTTGCAAGCTCTTTAAAAAAATAGATCTGTCTACAAACTCTGAAGCTATGTGTTAAAGTGCTGCTCTGGAACTTCTACTTTTTGAGCTGGTCACACACACACAATAAGAAAGTTTCAAACAAGGCTAACTTTTATCTGTGTTTGAAGGTCTCTTTCACTTGCATAGCAATCCTAAACATTCATTCTAAACACCCATCACCAATAACCTGATGTTTTACTTCTCTTCCCATATTCATGTTTGTGGTTTTATTTGCTTTCTGTGTTGCTTTATTACTTATTTTTACTGTTCTATGTTTGTGCACTATAATCAAATGAAGAGTTGACATCCCAGAGAAACTGAACAAGCCCGAGAGCATGCCTTTTTCTCTCCTTTCCAGGATAAGTAAATATTGCATTAATATTTACAAGGAGAGCATGACTATTTCCACTTTACTCATAGATTGTTTTAGCATCTTAAAGATGAGCTATGTGTTGATAATACACATTTTTTGGGTTTACTAGCTTAAGTTGTTAGGATGATAAAATACATGTGATCCAGGGCAGTGTTAATTTTCTCTTTTTTTAATATTAAATAAATATCATAAGCACTGCTTCTGGTTAATTATCTCTTGTTTTAATTTTTTTTGTCTTTCATACCTTTGAGCTGTTTCAAATATATGTTTATATCTAGGTTTTTTGTTTGTACTGGTGGTGCACAAGAAAATTCAACCTGCCCAAGGATGGAAGATGTTAGAGGGAACACTGCTTACTACTATAGTGTTTGCATTTCACAATTGTGTTTCAGAAACCCTAGGCTACTACTAAACACTGCTTCTGGTGGAAATATATTGTCAGAATCAACCAGTGTGCTGTTATTTTGTAAATGACGTTGAATGATCTTGAGACACAATGTTGCCAAGTTATGCATTGATCTGTGGAGTTCATAGTTGTAGCGGCAGCAACATCACCTTACTTTTATCCTTATCAGCCAAGTGAATCCTAAGTATAATTATAGTATTCAACAAAATGGTTGTTATTTTAGAATGAAGTACCATGAATTTTTCACACCGTGCTCCACTTTCAATAGTGAAAATTAAAGAGGGTGATATTAGATATATAGGGGAGAGAGCATTTGTCCCTTGTATTTTTTTATGTAGTCCAATTTAAGGGCCTACAATTATGAGAGTGCCTAGGGCCTATAAAGAGCTTAATCCAGTCCTGGTGCAGAAGATGTTTCCCTTGACATTTAGAAAAGAGCTACTCTCTCCTTTTGGCTCTTTCTAATCATCATCATGCTCCCAGATTTTCATAAGTGTGTGTGTACAAAAATTAATATACATAATTTCCAAGAAGAGTTACTACACAATAATAGCAACTGCACATGCTAATTATGTGTACATGCCATTATGAAAATCTGGGCTGCAGTTTACTATCTCATTTGTTTCATGAATATTCATCGGTTAAAATGCTCTTTTTAAAAAAGCCTCAACACTGGGATCAAGGACCATGATGTTAGTAAAGTATGATCAATATGTACCCCTCTACATTTGATGCCTCTGTTTGCCTATTAATTAATAATAAAGGTCTAAATCTTACAAATATTTAACCACATGCAAAACTTTATTCATATGAAAAGTTCTTTTGGATTACTCATGTGAATAAATATATGCATATACTTAAATATTTATAGGATCATGGCCTAAAACATTTCACTTTTCAATTAATGTCCATCTACCCTTGTTTATAATATGACTTCCATTTGCCATTAATGCTGGTAATTTGGTACAATGTACTAGCTCAGTTCTATCCACCAGTTTGTCACATCAATGAGTGCTTCCTTCATTATTCTCTGAAACATAGAGCTAACCAAGGGAAATGTGCATTCAGTCACTTTTCAACCAGTACCACAATAGCAGAATTCATGATTTTCTTCTTGCAGTATTTGATTTGACTTGCTCCTTGGGACATCTCACTGAGGCTATGTCTACATTACACTTCTTTTTCGGAAAAAGGTACGCAAATTGTGCTTTGCAATTTGCGTACCTTTTTCCAATTGTTTTTCTGAAAGAGGCATACAATGAGGTTTAACTGTTATTTTGAGAGAAGGGTTTTCTCTCGAAATAACGCTGCTACATGTAGTATTTTATTTCGCAATAATGCAATATCAAAATGGCGTCCAGATGCGATTATGCTAATTAAGCATGGGATATTTAAATCCCGCACTTCATTAGCAATTTCGGTACACTACATTTGCATCCCTATCTCGAGATAGGGAGCAAGTGTAGCCGTATCTTAAGTCAGACTGCCCATCTCCCAATCCCTGAAAAAAAGCGACTCTTACGAAGGACTTTGGGTACCCTTAAAATCAATGAGCCTTATAATTTGACCTGCCTTTTCATTATTTTCTTTTTCCAAGTAAAATAACAATGACATTAGTCCATCTAGCACTCTCCGATAATAAAGCCAAGGGCATATGTGACGAAGAAAAAAAACCATTAGTGAAAAAACAGTCGCAACGTTTCATCTTCTATTGGAGTTGTTATCTTGACAAACACGATGTAAGAAACAAATTGAAAATATGTTGCTATTGTCCTTTTCCAAATGTTAGGAAAATTTATAATGCATGTTTATTAAGAGATATATAAATGTTAAAAAGAGCCTATAAATGTATGTAGGCATTTTTGACAATGCTTACAAATACAAGCAAATTAACATTCAAGCACAACAAAAGAATAGCAATATAATTGATTAGAATCCACTACTAGTAAAGCAGATAACTCAGAAGCTGAAATTTCCCTCTCCACTTATTTCCCCTCTTCATAAAATTCTCCTGGTTTTCAAATGTGTGTGTGAAAAGAGGTTCTTTATAGCTCATTTAAGTCCAGCTTGTATATATATGTGTGTGTGTATACACAAACATAATTGTCTAAATTTATATATACAGGAAACCTCCGAGATGCGACCACCCGAATTGTGACCCCCTCTCTCCCGCACTTACAACCATTTTTGTAAGTGCAGAAGGGGCCCGACTTATATGCTCAGCCCTCATTTACAACAGTGCACGACACCTATCGTAAACGTGGGTTCAAGTTACTACGCCTCCAACTTGCGACATTTCCCCAGGAACTGATCATGTTGTAAGTCGGGGGCCTCCTGTATATATATGCAGCACTGGCCCCCTGGGAGATGCTGCTGTTGAAGCCCCCCATAAACTCTCCAGACCTCCCAGTTTCCTTCCCTGAGCTTCTTGGCCTGAGCCCATCCCTACACTTTCTCCTGCAACTTCTCCTGTCCTGAATCTGGCACCCCCTGCTCTCTTCCCTGAGGCCCCTGCATCGCCAAGCTCCTGCCCTGACTCCTGTATCCCCCACACCTGCAGCCCCCTTCCCTGAAGGACTCGAGCAATGCCAGGCAAGTCATCTAATTGCAAGTAATTGAATTAGGATGCTTTAGATACTGAAGACCTGATTTTCTGGTCTAGCCAAACTGTCTCAGAAAAGAGGACCAGACAGAGAATGGAGCCACCTTAACTAACATTGCATCCCCTGTAGCTTGTTCTAATTTGCTTCCAGCTGTTCTTCGTCAGGGATTTCCAGGGTATAGGATAGTCTCTTTAGCTGGTTGCCCTACGTTCATTCGGGGAGGGTAGATGATAGTGTAAAGCCACTATAATAGCTATACCTGAGCTAGGAAATTGCCTTCCATAAGGGCAATTCTCTTAGCTCCGGCTGTGTCAACATCACATCTGCTTTACACAAGCATTGTAGTGCAAAGCAGCTTGTATCAAGGCTAAAAATCTGGTCCTACAATTTATGAGAGGGGAAAAATTACTGTTGACAGCTCAAGTCATTGTCTACATAAGAAAAATTAGAACAGGCAACAGATATACAAAGAAAAAGTACAGTATAAATGAGGAACATAAGTTATGGGTTACAATAAATTGCTGCAAAAAGTTATAGAAGTTAGTATTTTAAAAATTAAGTCATCCCATTTCTGCAATCAAGCAGTTCAGTTTTTAACATCAGAATTGGCAATGAATCATCTCTCTTAATTCTTACTTTACTATGCAAGTTGCTTTTATAGTTGACATTTGTTTTGCAATCACAAAGCATTGTAAATTCAATTAATTAATTGCAGTACATTGGTACCTCAATATCAACACAATTAGGCTACGTCTACATTGGCAAGATTTTGTGCAAAAGCAATTGCTTTTGCGCAAAAACTTGCTGCCTGTCTACACTGGTGGGGAGTTCTTGCGTAAGAACACTGATGTTCTAATGTGTGAAATCAGTGCTTCTTGCACAAGAACTATGATGCTTCCGCTCAGGAATAAGCCCTCTTGCGCAACTGTTCTTGCACAAAATGTCAGTGTATACAGACAACATGAATTTCTTGCGCAAGAAAGCTCGATGGCTAAAATTGCCATTGGAGCTTTCTTGCACAAGAGAGCGTCTACACTGGCACGGATGCTTTTGTGCAAAAGCACATCTCTTGCGCAAAAGCACATGCCAGTGTAGACGCTCTCTTGCGCAAATACTTTAACGCAAAAACGGGTTAAAAGTATTTGCACAAAATCTTGCCAATGTAGACGTAGCCTCATAGAGATCTAACCCTAAAACTACTTTTAAACCTGATCTGAACTCTGGCAAACTGGTATATTCTTACGGAGTTAGGAAGATGGTGGTCTGGAATTTGGAAATACTTTCCCAATTCCTTTTTACAAAATTGAATAGATACAAACTTTGCAAACTGCTGTAGGCTACTTTCAGCATGAGACTTTCTTCTACTGAGTTTTGTCCCAGATCTGGCTTGTTTATTTCTCATTAACTTAGCTAAATTAGTAGGGATGTAAAATCCCGTTTAATCAGTTAACTGCTTTAAGTGGTTAACCAATTAAGTAGGATCCCATGGGTGGGGCTGGCAGTCCCATGGGGCTGCTGGTTACCAGCTCCCAGCCCCCTGGAGCTGTTGGTTCCTGACCTCGTGGGGTCACCCATCCCCTGTTCCTTCCTGGGGCTCCCAGATCTGCGGGGCTGCCAATTAACCAGTTACAGGTAAGAATCCCCCAATAACTGTCACCGATTAACCAGTTACCCTTTCATGTCCCTAGTTAGTATACTTTACACATGGAGAAATTAGCACTTTATTTAACAGAGAAATCCTGAAATGCACTTCACTTTTGCTAAGAACATTTGCAGAACTGTACTTTCATGTTGTGTCATTTTGATTCCAATATACAGATGGTACAGAGCCTTGAGGGACCTAACATTTATGAACTGTCTGCCATTTTCTGAATGATTGTGTATATTTGCATGCACAAGTGGTACATTCTTGTATAACTAAATCATTATTGGCACATACAAACATACATTTCTCCTTCAGTGCAAACATGTGTTTGGAAAACTGAAGGTTAACAGATGCTGCTCCTTTTTAAATTTGTCCCATTATACATGTTGTTGGTTGTCTCTCAGGAGCCGAGGAAGGTGTGTTGTGCATTTCATTTATGGAAACGCATGTGGCCCTGGAGCCCAAAGGTCAAAGAACACATACAGGTACAAATACGGCATGGGATGCTGGTTGTCAGGATGGGAGAGAACACAGCTCTATGTCGTCTTTCCCGTGCAGCTGCGAGGCATTGGCAGCGGTTGTCCTCAAATTTTGTCACTGCTTTCCTCATAAGGGAACGCCAGTTAGTCCTGTCTGCAGCAGCTAGTTCAAATTGTCGAGGTTGAAGGCCCGTCCACTGCAAGTTGGTCTTCAGGTTATCCTTATACCTCTTCCTCGGGCGTCCCTGTTTGCGACCACCACGTACCAGCTTCCCGTAAAACAGCTGCCTCGGGATCCTGTTTTTGTCCATGCAGAGAATATGTCCAGACCATCGAAGCTGGGTCTAGAGGATCTTAGCTTCGATGCTTGTGGAACCAGCTCTGTCAAGCACTTCTTGGTTAGTAATTCGATCCAGCCAGCGTACTCGCATGATTGATCGTAGGGAGCACATATGAAACGGCTCCATCTACTTGATGTGCCTATGGTACAGGATCCATGTTTCACAGCCATACAAGAGAGAGATGAGGACCACAGCATTATATACCCTGAGCTTAGTTGAAAGGCGAATATCTTTGTGCTGGAGAACTTTAATACACAATCTCCCAAGTGCCTGACTGGCTTTCTGGATCCTCGCTGTAATCTCTTTGTCAAGGGATCCATTGCTTGATATTGTGCTGCCCAAGTACTTAAAGCTGTCCACTACCTTTAGTTGTGTGCCATCGATAGTGATACATGGCTGTGGAGGAGCACTGTTTGCTGCAGGCTGGAAGAGGACTTCTGTCTTTCCGAGGCTAATTGTGAGACCGAACAGTTTGAATGCTTCAGAGAATCTGTCAATGATGGTCTGCAGGTGGTTCTCTTGGTGTGCCATAAGGGCACAGTCATCAGCCAACAGTGCTTCAGTGATAAGCCTCTCCAGTCTCTTGTAGTTATATATAATATAGTTACTGTATATTCCTTTTCATTCACGGAATGTTCTAAATTGTAGGTTCCCACAACAACATTTTGGGTGGCCACAGAGTATGACCAAAAATTGACATATTTTTCCCAAAAAGCTACATTACCTTTAGGAAAAATAAATTAATATGCACATACCAACATACAAATCATTGCAATTTATTTATGTAGGTTTCTCTGGGTCAATATTTTTTAATATTGACAGGTGACCAAAGCCCACAGGTAAGTGATGAATATGGAGACCTGGGAGATAGGTCAGAATGGGAGAGACCATGAGCTATAATAGCAGAGAAAAAGGAGGGACAAGGCAAAAATGGGAGGCAAGATCAAATCAGTATCTTAGGTGCCTATATATGAATGCAAGAATATGGGGAATAAGCAGGATGAACTTGAAGTGCTAATAAATAAGCACAATTATGACATCGTTGGTATCACAGAGACTTGGTGGGATAATGTACACAATTGGAATATTGGTATAGAATGGTACAGCTTAATCAGGAAGGATATGCAGGGAAGAAATGGAGGAGGTGTTAGCTTATATATTAAAAATGTACACTTGGACTGAAGTGGAGATGGGTGTAGGGGACAGACGTGTTGAGAGTCTCTGGGTTGTTTTTCACCCCATTTAACCTAAGAGTGATGCCATGCTAGGGGTTTACTATAGACCACCTACCCAGGTAGGAAAGGTGAATGAGGCTTTTTTTAAATTAACAAAATCATCCAAAGTGCAGGATTTGGTGATGATGGGGGACTTCAATTATCCAGACATATGTTGGGAAACTAACACAGCGGGGCACAGACTATCCAATAAGTTCTTGGACTACATTGAAGACAATTTTTTATTTCAGAAGGTTGAAAAATCTACTGGGAGGAAGTTGTTCTCGATTTGATTTTAGCAAATAGGGAGGAACTGGTTCAGAAAATGGAAGTCGGTGATCATGAAATAGTAGAGTCCATGATTCTAAGGAACGGTAGAAGAGAGAACAGCAAAATAGAGACAATGGATTTCAGGAAGGCAGATATTGGTAAGATCAGAGAGCTGGTAGGTAAGGTCCCATGGGAAGCAAGACTAAGGGGAAAAACAACTGAAGAGAGTTGGCAGTTTTTCAAAGGGACATTGTTAAGGGCCCAAAAGCAAGCTATTCTGCTGCATAGGAAAGATAGAAAGTATGGCCAAACACTGCCTTGCTTTAACCAGGAGATTTACATAATCTAAAAATCAAAAAGGAGTCATATCAAAAGTGGAAACTAGGGCAAATTGCAAGGGATGAATATAAGCAAATAATACAGGTATGCAGGGGTAAGATTAGAAAGGCAAAGGCGCTCAAACTAGCTACAGACATAAAGGGTAACAGGAAGACTTTCTATACATATATTAGAAGCAAGAGGAAGACCACGGATAGGGAGCTCAGTGAGGAGGGAGAAACAATAACAGGAAACTTGGAAATGGCAGATCTGCTCTGTGCTGATTAGGCCTCAGTTGGAGTATTGTGTCCAGTCCAGATGTGGAGAAATTGGAGAAGGTCTAGAGAATAGCAACAAGAATGATTAAAGATCTAGAGAACATGACCTATGAGGGAAGATTGAAAGAATTGGGCTTGTTTAGTTTGGAAAGGAGAACACTGAGAGGGGACAGGATAGTTGTCTTCAGGTATCTAAAAGGGTGTCATAAGGAGGAGAGAGACAAATTGTTGTCCTTGACCTCTTATGATAGGACAAGAAGGAATGGGAGGTTTAGGGTGGACATTAGGAAAAACTTCCTAACTATCAGGGTGGTTAAACACTGGAATAAATTGCCTGGGAGAGGCGGGGGGTTGTAGAATCTCCATCTCCCTAACTCTCAGCACCCCAGCCTATGGCTAACCACCCTAGGGGTGAACCCAAGCCCCACTGCACCTCCCGTATGAACTTTTCTTGCTCTGTCACTATAGTTTGTCCCACCGATCTCCAAAGGCAGCGCAGGGTGGCGCATCCAGGAGGGAGGGCCAAAGGCAAAGCTTTGCTCCTCCAAAATCACCTCCCAGGAGGTCTGTGGCTGCATGAAAAGCCCCTGGTGTCCACGGGGGAGAAATGGATTTCAAACACATGCTTTGAGCTTGACTGAGTTTGAGTTGATGGAATCTTCCTAGGTAGGATGTGTAAACTAAATGGAGCTCTGTCTCTCAATTTTCATAATATTATTACACTAAATGTAATTCTTTCACTAAAGAAATAGACAGTCAAACCAAAGAGATTTAATGAAATTGATTAGTCAGTATTATTTTAGAATCTATTTGTTTTATTTTTAAGCCCAAGTGAATTTTCTGAGTGTCACTTGCTCATTTAAGACAGCAAAAGGACAACTAGGGAAAAGATTGTGTTAGGCTTCTCCCTCATTGGTGTGTTTCTTCTTTTGGACTTCCCCAGATTAGACTTGCCAGTCTTCTTGATAATAGGATGATTTTGTTACCTGCACAAATTGGGAAAAGACATGAGAGAATTTTATATGTATATGTGATTTGAGAGAGAATTTAAGGTTTGAATCCCATTTGCTTCAATGAACTTTGGCTCAGACTCTTTAAGTCCAAATACTGGCTATTCCCATTTAATACATTATTTAAGTGTTTACATGGCATGATTCCAGCTATATAAGAAATAAGCCAGCATTAATTTGAATATCTGATGTACTTATAGTAGCACACATTTCCATGGTTGGATCAAGGAGTTCTTTTTTTTTTCCAAAAAAATTTCACAGAAAATAAATACCATTTTCCATCCAGCTTTAGTCAGACTATTAGACTTAAAAACTGTTGATCAGCTAGAAAAATAAATAGTGAGGGTATGTCTACACTACCCTCCTAGTTCGAACTAGGAGGATAATGTATGCATACCGCACTTGCAAATGAAGCCCGGGATTTGAATTTCCCGGGCTTCATTTGCATAAGCGGGGAGCCGCCATTTTTAAAACCCCGCTGGTTCGAACCCCGTGCAGCGCGGCTACACGGGGCTCGAACTAGGTAGTTCGGACTAGGCTTCCTATTCCGAACTACCGGTACACCTCGTGACACCTTACGAAGAGCAATTTTACTTCTAAGCCCAAGAGGAGCCCAAACTTGGAACGTGGTGTACCGGTAGTTCGGAATAGGAAGCCTAGTCCGAACTATCTAGTTCGAGCCCCATGTAGCTGCGCTGCACGGGGTTCGAACCAGCGGGGTTTTAAAAATGGCGGCTCCCCGCTTATGCAAATGAAGCCCGGGAAATTCAAATCCCGGGCTTCATTTGGAAGTGTGGTATGCCTACATTACCCCGCTAGTTCGAACTAGCGGGGTAGTGTAAACATATCCTGAGAGACCAATGAACTCTATTACTATCTGATCAGACTATTCACTATGCACTTCTGGTCTATGAATCTAAGAATCCGACAGATGTAACTCACTGTTGTATTTTTTCTGTTTGCTTTTTGGAAAACAGAGAATAGTTTTCAAAACATTTCCACCAACTTAACTAAAGAATTTATAAAACAAAATGAATTTTTGTCGATAAAATTACTTGAAAGGGGACACACATTTATGATAAACAGTAGATTACCAATACAGTTGTCAACTCTGTTTCAATTTCATTGTGATGCCATTTGTTTCTATTGTTAAGCATTGTGTTCAGAAGAAAGAAGGTGAATAAGATAATGAAATTTAACCTTTCATTGAGTCACATTCTACTGCCTGTGCACATCTTGTTTTGGCGTTCATGTATTCTACTCTATGCTTTTGTACTGGAGGAAATATGTACAAATGATCCTATCGTAATTCTACTTATTTTTGGCTGTTCCATTATCAATATAGGGCATGATTTTACCATTGCCATTCATAGGGAACTCCTACTCACTTGAGCAGCAGTGTGAAATGCATTTCAGTAGAAACAAAGTAAAGAGATCAAAAAACTTGACAACAGCTGCTACATTGTCTTATTGCTTTCTTATGCTTCCTTATCTGTCTGCAACCATTTGTTGTCTCTTTTTAGAGTGCTTAACACAATGGGGTCTTTGTCCAGGACTTGTGCTCCTAAATGTTATGATAATATAAATAATAATAATTGGCAACATATTACCATTGCCTCTGGTTTGGTAAGGGCAATGCTTTTAGCTTAAAAAGCTGTGTCTTAGAGTGTGATTTTGTTCCTGTTTTATAGATATTCGTGGGTTGCAGGGATTTTTGGACCAGGCTTCAAGACTAGGACTTGATGTGTCTTTACAAAAGGTGGACAGAAACATCAGCAGGGTTTTTGCCAGCCTTTTTACTACCATGAAAACGGAAGAGTTGAATCGCTACCGTGACACCTTACGAAGAGCAATTTTACTTCTAAGCCCAAGAGGAGCCCAAACTTTCATCAATGAGGTCAGTGCATTGTTCTTTTTAGAACCACACATTACAAAAATGTGCATGGTATATACAGCATAGACTAAATCTTCCAGACTGGCACATCTTCAAAGTGTAAGTGTGTGTATGTGTGTGTTATTACATAAATTAGTTAATGTCTAATTTCACGGAAATGGTTGTAATGTATTTCCAATTACATAAATGCTGCAAGTTAAATGAAAGGCCAATAGATAAGCCTAGGAAAGAATCTATATTTATCAGTGACTGTTGTCTTTACAAAGGAAATTCACAAATCCCTTCTGAAAAGGAATTATGTTGTTCATATTTGTGCTACAAAGACTTATGGAATGTGCTGTCAGGGTGGCAGTGTATTTACTACAAATACCATAAAAGATATTGGTTGCCTTATTTTTTAATGGTTTCTGAGATCAGTGAGACCAATTAGGTACAGGATATAGCTAAGTAAAGATTTAATTAACATTGTGCTATGGGCTACTGTTTGGACATTAATTATTTTCCCCACCTTTTTCCAATATGAGGTAGAGAATTACTTTTGAGAGCTTTTTGTGCTAAAGACCCTGAAAGCTAAGAGTCTGATCCTCAGCTAGTATAAATTAGCATAGTTTCACTGATCTACACTAGCTTGGAATTTACCCTTAAATGCTGTATCCTTTTGCTTTCATCCACCAAAGAACTGAACTGTGAAATTCAAATATTTAAGGCCTATTTCCAGTTATCAATGTGTTGCTACATGAAAGACTGCTATATTAAAAAATAAAATCATTTTAAATTGAATTAGTTCAGTCACTGTTTAGTGGTTTTCTTGGCTCATACCAGCATTAATAAACCTTTCATTTTTATGTTAAACTATGATAATGTGTAATTATTGTTGATGAATACGGTTAAGTTTAGCACTGATGACTAAGGCAGATGAAGAGCATGGGGATATTAAGGCATAGGGCCAAATTCTGTCCTTAGATAAGTGAACAAAAGTCTTAGTGACTTCAATTAGCGTTATGTGTAAGCACTTGAGGTCATAATTCAGCCCAAAGAGTTTGCAGAAAGCTATGCTCTCTGGTTTTTCATTGGAGGGCCTCCATAAAAGAGAATTTTGGTTCAGTTTTCAGATCTGTCTAAATGAAATATTCAAAATTGGAACTAAGTTGAGACCCGTATTTACATATCACTCTTACATCAGCCAGATATAAAGTCGGTCTCCTTTCAATATTCATAATTTCAAGAAATGTTAATAAGATTTATACGGACAGGACAATAGCCCTGCAGGAATCTAGAGTTTGAGTAATGCATTAAACCACTTCACCACTCTGCCCCTCCCCAAAGCAGCATGGTATTATGGGCTCGAAGGCTAATGACCCTGATATTTTTCCAGATCCCTGCGGGAGTATAACTGTGGGCAGAAATGAGAAGTAATTTATTTGACAATCTTATTTTATTGAATCTTGACTGATTCAGAAAAGCTTTACAAAAAGAAAATTTAAATAAAATAAAAATCGATTCCCCAAGGCTTGAGACATTTGAGTATATGCTTTGGGGGGAACCGTGCACGGAATGAACTTAAATTGGACTCAATATGTCTCTTACATTTTAGTGTCTATATGATTCTATGAAGGTGCATACTTCTATAATCATATATGGCATAAATACAGATTGTGCATGATACATGGTAGGAGAGTATTGAGTTGCAACTCTCAGATCAATGTTATTTAATATAGAAATGCTCAAAGCAGATAGAAGAGGGAGGCTAGTATGAAGGCAAGAAAGCTTCAGTTTAGACATTACTCATGTAGAAATACTCATATCTATAAACAATGAGAAACAAAGCACCCTGCTGTGCTTTCTGAGTGCCGTGCACCCCTTGGAGTCAGGCGTCACGTGCTGCCTGCACTGCAAGCCCATCCCAGATAGCTCCAATTGGCTGGTTTCCAACCATTAGGACCTGTGAGATTGTGCTGGGGGCAGAGGCAGTGTGCAAAGCCCCTGCCAGAGGTTCACAGAATGCGGAGAAGCACATGGCCTCCGCAGCGGGTCACTCTGAGAGGCATGCGGGGGTGTGGAAGGCAGAGCCCCTGCCCGAGGCTCCCACTGGAGTTGGATCCAGTGGTTTGGAGGGCCAGATCCCGTGGGCTGCATTTTGCCCACCTCTGTACTAGAGAGAGAGAAAGACAAAGAAAACAACTCTTCTGAGGCAAAGAGGAAAGTATGGACTGATGCTCTTTTCAGACAACCTTGCGTGTCCCCTAAAATGTTTTATATATGTCATTTACTGATGATATTGCACTGTAGATACTGGGGTTGGAGCAAGCCTAGTCTCAATGCAGTGAGCCTTCTTTTGGAGCAAACACCACATGAACTTCAGTCACTAAAGGCATATGCAAAATACCACTAGGAGTGGGACAGGTACTGTTGCACAGTCAGGGTATGTCTAGACTACATGGCTCCACCAATGGAGCCATGTAGATGAGTTTACTAGACATAGGAAAATGAAGCGGTGATTTAAATAATCACCGCTTCGTTTACATCAAAATGGCCACAATGCTGTGCCGATCAGCTGTTTGGCGGCACAGCATGGTAGTCTGGATGCGCCGCGGTCAACAAGGGAAGCCCTTGTCGACCACTCCGTTATGCCTCATTTCATTTCCATTATGCTGTGAAATGAGGTTTACCAGAGCAGTTGACAAAGGCTTCCCTTGTTGACCACGGCGCGTCCAGACTACCGCACTGTGCTGCCAAACAGCCCATCGGCACAGCACGGTGGCCATTTTGATGTAAATGAAGCAGCGATTATTTAAATTGCTGCTTCATTTTCCTATGTCTAGTAAACTCATCTACATGGCTCCATAGATGGAGCCATGAAGTCTAGACATACCCTCAGTGTGCTAAAGTTGGTGCTGGGTTAGGCACACAGGTTCCTTTTCCTCTATACAGGGTCCCTGCACTCCAATGCACAGGGAAGTAAGGGAAGGAGCCAGGGGACACATTACCTGGCTATTCTTTTCTTTGGTTCATCTAGTTGCAGGCAGGACCACAAGAGCTATCAGCCTCTATAGCCTGGGCTAGGGAAGGATAGGTCATTGGTGGAGAAATCCAGAGTCCAGTCGTCTATTAGGGTTGTATGATGGGTCCTTGTCTTTCCCTCTTAAAACCATTTAGTTGAACAGGCTGTTTTTGTGGATAAAAACTCTTTGCCACATAAAGCACTGATAAACTGGAAAGAATTGGAGGTGCAGAGCCAAAACCGATAAAAGGCTTGGATAGCATAACCTTTAAAGACAAGTTTAAGGAATTTCCCATATACAGCTTGACAAAAGGATAACAAATACTTAGAAGGAAGAGCAGAGTTTTGGAAGGGCAAAGAGGGCAGCAGCCATGTGTACTGAGACATGGCTTGCTTTTCTTCCCAGTCCCTGGACTCTCAGGGAGCGAGGGGAAAGTACTTGCATTCCGTGCATGTCTCTTAGGGTACGTCTAGACTACATGACTCTGTCGCCAGAGGCATGTAGATTAGGCTACCAGACATAGGAAAATGAAGCGGCGATTTAAATAATTGCCGCTTCATTTAAATTTACATGGCTACTGCGCTGAGCCGACAAACAGCTGATCAGCTGTTTGTTGGCTCAGCGCGATAGTCTGGACATGCAGGTGTCGACATCAAAGGCATTTGTCGACCACCCAGGCATACCTCATCCCAGGAGGCATACATGGGTGGTCGACAAATACCTTTGATGTCGACACCCGCGCATCCAGACTACCGCGCTGAGCGGACAAACAGCTGATCAGCTGTTTGTCGGCTCAGCGCAGCAGCCATGTAAATTTAAATGAAGCGGCGATTATTTAAATCACTGCTTCATTTTCCTATGTCTGGTAGCCTAATCTACATGCCTCTGGCGACATACCCTTACTCATGGCTGGTGAAGGGAGGGGACAGAGAAGTAACTCATGGGATGCAAGTACTTTTCCCTCACTCCCTGAGAGTCTGGGGAATGGAATCAAAAGCAAGCTACCCCCCTCCCCTCCCAAAACTCAGCCTGCCCCCAGCCCCTACTGCATTTTAAATTGTAGAGCCACAGAGGGTTCTAGTCGCACACTCGGCGTGAGCCGAAACTGAACCGGGCTGCCTGCCCCGCCAGCAGCAGCCCGTGCGCATGGTCCCAGTGGGGATTTGGGACTTCCTGCACACAGTGACTGCTGCTGTGAAGCAGCCCCTGCCCATGACCAGGTTGCTATGGACAGGGACTGCTTCGCGGCAATAGCTCCTGTCCCCCCGCCTCTGGTAGAGGCAGCAGCAGGGAGAGGGGTTTAGTACCATAGAGATGGTGCTGGGGGGAATCGGCTTTTAAGCCGGCTCCCCCCAGCATTGTCTCCTGCTCCCCCACTCTTGCTGCCTCTGATAGGGTATGTCTACACTACCCTCCTAGTTCAAACTAGGAGGGTAATGTAGGCATACCGCACTTGCAAATGAAGCCCGGGATTTGAATTTCCTGGGCTTCATTTGCATAAGCGGGGAGCCGCCATTTTTAAATCCCCGCTGGTTCGAACCCCATGCAGCGCGGCTACACGGGGCTCCAACTAGGTAGTTCGGACTAGGTTCCTATTCCGAACTACCGTTACTCCTCGTGAAACGAGGTGTACCGGTAGTTCGGAATAGGCACCCTAGTCCGAACTACCTAGTTCGAGCCCCGTGTAGCCGCGCTGCATGGGGTTCGAACCAGCGGGGTTTTAAAAATGGCGGCTCCCCGCTTATGCAAATGAAGCCTGGGAAATTCAAATCCCGGGCTTCATTTGCAAGTGCGGTATGCCTACATTACCCACCTAGTTTGAACTAGGAGGGTAGTGTAGACATACCCATACAGAGTCAGCAAGTTGGGGGGAATGAGAGTAATTGACTCAGCTAGTCGACTACTCCTTTACATCCCTGCTCTAGACCAGTAGATTCTAAACTGCAGGGTATTAGACAATTGAAAGATCTCATCACTAGGAGAAGAGAACGGAACTCATAGATCTGTGAAACTTGTTAATTGCCATCGTCACTGAGATTTTAAATGTGTTCCTTAAAAAATGACCCAACTAAGTACAGTGTGTGTTTGCTAAGAAAGGTGGAAATACAGATTGTTTAAAAAACAGTAGTCAGTTTATAATGAGCAGGTAAAGATGCATAAATATTGGATAAAATCAAAACTGCTCAGCTGTGTGTCATAAGCCCTCCACAACGAATGAAAACTGTTTTTGATTTACTTAACAATAAAGGCCTGTGCCTTTGGGACAGGAGGATCAGAGCTCTCTTCCTACTGTTGTCTTGGAATTTTGACAGCCATCACTGCTGTAAACTTCATAGGTGGTCATACATCTTTGTCTGCCCTCTCTATAGGTTCAGCTTTGAGCTCCTACTGGAGTTCAAGGATTGTTCTCTATTTCCTCTTTTATATTCCTACCATGTCAGATAGTTGAGTCACTACTGCATGGTAGAGATTTCACCTCCATAAATCGGAACTCTCGTCCGGCAACATCCATGGTCTGGCAGGACCATGAATGTTTCAGGATCAGAGAGTCTTGCTGCGCTGCTGGGATTGGGAGGGTTGGGAGCCTGGTGCAATGCAGGGAGGAGACAGGTTCGTGGCCCAGCTGGGCTGGAAGAGGGGTAGAGGTCAGGAAGATGACAGTACAGCTCAGCTGGGCTACGGGGGGGCTGGGAACTGGAAGCCTGGAGCATGACCCAGTTAGACTGCCCGGGGGAGCCAGGAAGCACAATGAGAAGTAGGGCAGGAGGTGGGTTGGCAGCAAGGGGGGCAGAAATGACCTTCCCTGGTCAAGACAAAATTCCTCATCAGGGACCAGCTGGATTCTGAGGGTGCCAAACCAGGGAGGTCCAATCTGTATATGCTGCTCTTTCCTTCCTGCCTCTGTGCGCTCACTTGTGTGCAAGAAACTGAGCTTGTCTATCTAAATTCCCCATGAAGTGACACGCTATCACCCAAATGGTATTATAAAAATGGTAAGAAGTATCTTGAACATCCTGTGCTCCCAAAGAAAACAATCTTATTTTTATGAAATCATTTTTCAAAGGAAATAACTATCCCCTATCTTTTATGGTAAATTCAGAAGGAAATCATGTTTCATAATGATAAACTTAATGTTTTTGCTTTTGGCATCTGCCTTTCTACCTCTGTATCCATATGTGGCTAGCATATGCTGTTTATAGAGTGATCTATAATGAGGCAGAAATTTAAGTGAGGAATTTGAAATTGTGGAGATGTTATAATTCTTCACTAAGTAGAGGTAGATGCTGTACCTTTACATGGTGCCTCCTCAGAAACCAAGATCTTTGTTGGCTTTGGTGGCATTCTGAATAAATGGGGCTTTTGGATTCAAAGTTAAAAAAATTAAAATGTAAAACAAAAATAAACAACCTTTAACTGCTCAAACCTGAACTGAAAGAAATGTTTCCTGATCTTGGATAAATTGACTTGAATTCAGAATACAATTTTCCTTTGGTAATTTAACAGAAGAATAAAATTTGTCTCATCCCAAGTAATCTAAGCTGCAGGAGTATTGCAAAAACAAAACAACAAAAACCCATATAGAAATAGTTGTTTGAATTTTAATACAAATGGTAGGCAATTTGTGAAGAGACTAAATTATTTTAGGTGAATTAGCAAAGTCTAGGCATCCCACTTTCCAGTTTGCTTCCATTATCTTTAAGTGATTATATTTTTAGGGACTTTTTTTTGTTGAACTCAGCTATATGTGATCCATCAGATTTTGAAAATCATTGTAATGACTATAAAGAGGAAACTTCCATTTATACAGCTTTAATAGTAAACAACAGGAACAGGGCAGTGGGTGTTCAGGAAACAAAGATGGGGAAATGGCTGGTTTGTGGAAATACAAATGTATTAGAAGGAATTGTAGTTGGTCTTTACAAGATTTAGAATCTGCTGTAGTATTAGTCTTTTTTACTTAATACCCTGTAAGGCGATGAGAGTATTGGCTGGCCTAATGAATTTAGATGTTTGCTAGTATTTTGCACCTGAGAAATGGACACTAAGGTTTATGTATTCAGCTTCAGTCCTGGTATAACATGATTAGCTTTCAGAGCAATTATGCCACTGATCAGTTTGCCCCTGACTATTTCATTATCTGTTGGTTAGCTTTTAGATGCAAATAGTAAAATTGATCCAAATTCACGGGTTTCCACATTCTTCATTCTCTAATTCTTTCGAACAAAGGATTTCAAAGTTACCTAGCAGGTAAAGAAACTCCTATAATAGATTTTCTGATAATTTTAGCAGCTAAATTAATCATGAATAAGTGGAGAAATCTTTCACAAATCTTATTTTCAGCATGACTTGCTATGTTGTATGTGGCTGTCCCATGAAAAGGTGGCAACACAATATGATGGAAAATTCGATAAAGTTAGAGGGAAATAAGATATTCATTGCACAGCAGTCATTGAAATGAAAACTCTGATACAGTCAATGGTATGAACTCATGAGAATGAATTTTAATGGGGCAGATGTTTATTTTACTCATACGTAGTCTATCCTGATGTTAACACAATGCTAATAATAATACTTACTTGTGTACCAGATTGTTTGTAGTTGCATTTTTTTAAATTTACTCTCCAATATTATAACACCAATAGGCAGATTTGAACAAGGAACCTCAAGAGCTCAGTGCATGAGTGCACACTCATTCTCTTTCTCTGAAAATAGTGTCACTACATGGAACAGTGAACCACTGGATCACCACTGCAGGCTCCCCAATGTTGAGGGGGAGCCAACCAAGCATCAGGAGCTGGATCCATGCAAGCCTTAGGTTTCCTACCTCTATACTATTTCATTAGCAAGGTGGGGAAGAACTGTAATGGGTTACCAAGGGAGCTGGTGGAATCTCCATCCCTAGAGGTTTTTGAGTCCTCACTTGACTAAGGCTTGGCTGGGATGATTTACTTGGCATTGGTCCTACTTTAGCAGGGAGATGGATTTGATTACCTCCTGAGGTTTCTTCCAACTCTGCAATCCTATGATAGTAGTGGATTTCTTCATTTGTTTGCTACCATTTCAAAATTGTTTTTAAAACAATTGTTTTTAAAGTCAATTGATTTTGGCTTAATCCTGGCCCCATTGAGCTCTGTGAGTGTATGGGATGGTAAAATAGTGGTAATAAATACAGATCATTGTACCTTTTAGCTGGGTTCCTATGTTTGTTCCCTTTACTAATTAAAAAGAACACTTCTTCCTGCCAGAGATTAATGAGTCCATGATTATGGGATTTCCCTGGCACGTCTCTCATCATGCTTTCTTGTTCTATCCTCTGAGTTAAAATATATGAATTACAATGAATTAGGGATTTTTACTTGTAGTCGTTGCATGCATGAAGGAATTTTTTAATTGAGCTCTGCATACGTTTCTTGTATAATTCCGTTAATATATATTAAACCCTGAACAGATATTGGACCTAATTCATTCCTGGTGTAATCCCTCTGGAAAACAGTGGAATTATACCAGCAATGTATTCAAACCACAGTGCTTAATTTTATTCAATTTAAGTTTTCAAACATTTCTAATTCATGTCACAAATGTCCTTTCCAAATGTTCAGACTGTGCTATTTTGATAATTTCATAAATGTCTTTTACAGTGTATTGTACCAGAAGATATTCTATTGTATACAGTTACTCAGAGCCATAGTACTCTGTCCAACTTTATAATGTTTTTAATTTCTTATTAAACTGACATTATTCCTAGCACTGTTTATGAAACCTTCTCATATCATTTACACAGTTGTGACAGAGGGGGAAGCACCCAAAAATGGGCAGTATGCTTTGTGGATAATCTGTATTCCCTGCCTTAGCAGAACTCTTTTTCTCTCTAGATTCCTGTACGTATTGTTCAAGTTTAAAGAGGTGCGATGACTTTTCAGATGGCCAATCCCCCTTCCTCTCCCCAGTGTGATGTGCATCGGTGCACACCTATATTACACTAACACTTCTCTGTTTTTGTTAATCAGTGGCTGACTGGGAGGAAAGCAAAAAAGGGAGATGGTTACATTTGTGCTGAAGTCACTCAACACCCAAAACTACATTGGATTATAGTAGAGTGTGTTCAGCTGAAAGGGCTTCCCTTACAAAGAGCTATCTGGCAGACCTTAGAACTTGGTTTTGACAGTTGTATGCCAAACATTTGCGTGGTTGCGAATTATGTGTAACTTTCTCCTAAATGTCCTGTAACATAGTAAGTGGAACACATTTGAGTAGTATGTTCACTGTAGTTGTTTCAATTAAACGCTATGGGGTAGATTCTTGTGGTTATTGCTTTAAACCACGGGGCAGTTCTGAACATTTGTTGTTCTCCAATTATATATATTTGTGTTTATTGCTTGAATGCCAGCCCTGTTGACATGAATGGATCAAACAAATGGCTCAGTATGGTGAATCCAACAGCGGCTGCTATCAGCTGTTTCAGAGGCAATTAGAGCAGGAAACCCTGCAATGGTCACTTGTGAGTGGGGAAGAGGATGAAACAAAAGAACTAAAGGAATGTGTTTTTCTTAATGACCATTTAGAGGAATGTTGGGTTGTGCCCTGAAGCACTAGTTTTATATCTCTTCAAAACTCTTATAAAAAATCCTAACTGTTGTAATTCCGGCTATTGTTATTTTCCATATAATTCTCCAACCCTATTTGTAATCTCTCTAAGCTATTGGCTTTAATGAGATCCATAGGGCAATTAAGAAACAGCATTTCCTTTTTTAGCTGTGTTAAATTTGTCATAGTTTGGATATCCCTTTTAATACTGACATTTTGAAATATGGCATCTGGAAGTATCTGATCTACCTTCATTCTGCCTGTTTTGTAGATGCAGTGCATTTTTGAAGTAATAAAATTAACTCTCCAGAAAGGAATAGAACCTGAAGTGTATATAAGATCTTTGAAAGTGGTGGTTTCAACTTCTGCGCATTTTTCATGAGGAAAGACATTTATGTCATATAACTGTTGGTATTCTGAGTTATTCAGTAGGTCCTGGCATCGAGAATATTTGTTTTAGAAAATGTATGTTATCTTTATTTAAGCAAAAAGTACACAAATTAACTGAAAAATGGTTATATGTATGCAAATAAACACACACTGCATAACAGAGTTTTTGTTATTTTTATAGACAGCATTGAAGAATGCAAGAGTTACCTTAATAAATTAACAAGATTCATTTTCTTTTCAAATCATGTACTTTTGGCAGTTTGGCTAAATGTTTGAACATCCTGCAATGTAAAGATAAAGTGCGTCAACATATCTGTGGTCATAGAGCACATAAATATATGCAAAATGTTTCTCTATAAAATAATGTAAATCTGTAGGCAATGACTTTATCATTTACAGCCAGGATAATTGTGTGCAATTTTATTATAATTTACCAGAATGCTTGAGATTACTATTTAATTATGGATGATTAATTTTTAAATATTACCCTACATTTGCATTTCATTATCTTATAGTTTGCCAGTTTTAAAACTTTAGCAGAACTACTTTATGTGTATAAGAGAACCAGTTCTATCTTGAAAAATCTGTATATTATTTAAAGAATGTTCTGTTTTCTAATGGTTTTTAACTAAATATATTGGAAGGATCAGAAGATATAGACATTAAAAGATATAGAACTGAAATACTATCGTTATTTTCAGTCTTCTGATGTTTTCCAATACCTTGGGAATCTCTGTATAATAACTATGGGTAACTGTTGAGAGTTTAATGGCAACCACTGTATTTCTTATGTAAGTACAGGGACCGTCACAGGAGTCTTCCATGAAGCTGGCCTGTCATTCCTCCCTAGATACATATTGACTCCTCCCATCTGGACTGAGAAAGTGACTCTGTGACATACTCCTTTACTAATTAGGGGAGATCTTGGAGAAACACAACTTTTAACTCAGAAAAGGATAAGAACACAAGAACATAAGAATGGCCATCCTGGATCAGACCAAAGATCCAGCCAGCCCAGTACACTGTCTGCCAACAGTGGCCAATGTCAGGTGCCCCAGAGGGAGTGAATCGAACAGGTAATGATCAAGCGATCTCTCTCCTGCCATCCATCTCCACCCTCTGACAAACAGAGGCTTGGGACACCATTCCTTACCCATATTGTCTAATAGCCATTTATGGACTTAATCTCCATGAATTTATCTAGTTCTCTTTTAAACCCTGTTATAGTCCTAGCCTTCACAACCTTCTCCGGCAAGGAGTTCCACATATTGACTATGCACTGTGTGAAGAAAAACTTCCTTTTAATTATTTTAAACTTGCTGCCCATTAGTTTCATTTGGTGGCCCCTAGTTCTTATATTATGGGAACAAGTATATAATTTTTCCTTATTCACTTTCTCCACACCTCTATCATATCCCCCTCTTTTCCAAGCTGAAAAGTCCCAGTCTCTTTAACCTCTCCTCATATGGGACCTGTTCCAAACCCCTAATCATTTTAGTTGCCTTTCTCTGAACCTTTTCTAATGCCAGTATATCTTTTTTGAGATTAAAATATATGTAATGATAGTTACTAATTTTCACTTTGATTATACCATTTTGATTTCTTATTTAAATATCAGTTTTAGTGAATGAAATAAAGTGATATTTACCCACAACATTTTAGTTCCACATTCATTTGGAAAATAATTTGAGTTTTGAACAATTGGTTTGGAAATATGGCAGAGCACTGTTTGCACACAAGATAGAAGTATAGGCAAAACTTACATTTAGAGATTTAGAAGACTCATCCTAGGAGAGTAAAGCTCTGTCTATTCAAACTGCTCTCCTGGCTCTGATTAGAGTGTGTCACTTATGCCAATAATCCAATATCTATTGTGGTAGCTAAGAATTACTAAAGGACAAAAGTATCCAGGCTTTCCAGGGACCATATCCCTTCTTTCAGTAATGGCAAGTCAGATGACCTAGAGCAGCTCTGCAGCACCTGTAGTTCCATGTAGATGGAGCTTGGTGTAGATGGAGCTTGGATGGTGTAGATGGAGCTTGGTCCTACCTTGAGGGCGGGGGGCTGGACTCGATGACCTCTTGAGGTCCCTTCCAGTTCTATGATTCTATGATCTGTACTGGGTAGGTAAATGCTTCAGGGCTTAGAACCATTAGGTTTAAGTTTGCTTTCCACTGGTGGATTGACACAAACAGCCCATAGGTCAGCACCAGTTTTAGAGCCTAAGACTTTGACTGGGTTCAGAGTATATATTTTTATGAAAACTATAAGGGTACTGCAGGTAAATCACATTGGAGCCCATTGAAAGTGAAAGTAAAGAAATATTTGGGAACCTTGTTTGTCAGGGGCATGCACTCGGATTTAATTAAATCACATTTGTAATGGCAGGTGGTGCTATAATTGTGTAATAAAACTGTGTTTCCTGAAGCAGAGTGTTTTTGGTTGGACAAATAGAGCAGTATGTCATCAGCATGGAGTATATGCCTCAGTTGCCTTCATCCTTCAATTATATCCTGAAGATAGAACTGGTCAAATACTCAGAAATGTATGGTTGGGGGGGGGGGGCATAAAGAAAGGCAGATTGAGCACTCTAGAGATGGGAACTTGATAAGTATGATGACTGTGACATTGCGATGGGAATAAAATGCATTGGGGACTGAGGATTTTCAGTGCAAACTAGTTAATAGTTAAATCTCAAATGATTTTTGTCTGAAACGCTTTTCCAAATTTTTGTTGGCAAAGCTGGGTTAGAAACCCTGCAAGAAGGGATTTTACTGTGGGAGATTTCTGGAACTCCTTGTTTTCATATGGAATAGGACATGAAAATAATACAAAACTGTTTTCTTTTAGCATTGTGATCTCATGTGTTTGCTTTCTGTCCTAAATGCTCTCAGCAATTCCAGAGATGTGTTTAAATAAACATGTAAGTTTGTGGGGGAGGATAAAGGTATCCAAGTTCCACGAGGCGTACAGCTAGTTTGGAATAGGTAGCCTAATCCGAACTAGCTAGTCCATGCCGCGTGTAGCCACGCGGCACGGGGTCTGAACTAACCGGCATTTGAAAATGGCGCCGGCCGGCATCATGCAAATGAAGCCCGGGAAATTCAAATCCCGGGCTTCATTTGCAACTCCGAATGACTACATTACCCCCCTAGTTCGAACTAGAATAATAGCTCCCCTTCTGTGATTTATGTGCCAGTGTAAACTGTGAAATAGAAAGCGTCAGAAACTGAGGGGGATATCTGAGCTATGGCATTTGTGCCCAATGGTTGGAGTCAAGGGTCAGAGCTAGACTCAGAGCAGTGTTGAAACAAACCTCAGAAGGGTTTTGAAGAATTGCACAGGTAAGTTTTTTATTGAATTTGGGGCCTTTCATTTTAATGGAGTTAGCTTTGCTCTGAACCACACTCAGTGGATGAGATCAGTTCGTTTGGCACAGACTCATCCATTCAACTTGAAACAATCTGATTAAAAAGCTTTGCACTTTATTAATGTGTGTACAAATGGCAATTGAGTTCCAAGGATGCTCTTTATGAAAGCATCCTGAAAGATCAATCTTGGTCTTGTAACTCATGTTTTAGTTTCTATTTGCTATATTTTTTCTAAAGAGAAGAAAACTGGACTTTTCTCATTGTATCGAGAAAAAGTAAAGTAAGCGTGGCAAAGTCTGGGCTATGCCCTGAGGGGGCCTGCACTTCCTGGTGGGTTCTTGTGGGCCTAAGAGGCTCACAGTGTCCCTAATTACTGCAACGAAGGCAAGGATACCCTGCTATCAGAGCCTCTTTCATCATTGGCCTGTCCAGTATCCTTCTTTCTCCAGTCCCTGCTGGCCCTTCCAGCCAGAGGGGATGGTTGGGGGGAACCCAGTCCCACACACTTGCTCCGGGTCCCGGCCCAGGGCCCTATAAGAGGGGGCAGCCCTGAGCAGACCGTGTAGCTTGGCCCTTGCCCCTGAGCAGCAGCTCCTCCCTGGGCCACTTCCCCAACCCCTTCTGCAGTACCTCATTCCTGATATCACGGAGCAAACCTTCGCGTCAGCTCACTCGGGTGTGTTTTCTTGCTATGGACTGCTCTCTTCTCCTTGAGTTTTTCTCAAGTCTGTTCCTTTTCTCCTTCCCCTTAGCCTTGCCTGGAGAAGTGTTTTTATAGTGCACACATCCACCTTACGGGGCTGCAGGTGTTTCAATTAGTCCTCCCTTCAGGCTGATGCCAGATAGGCTTCAGGGGTGGCTGGCTGGCCAGCCATAGTCTTTAACAGCCTACTCAGGGAACATAAAGCCACATATCCAGTTCCCCACATATCTGCCATCCACGAGGCTTCGGCAGCTCCCTGTTCTCAGTCTGCCACATAAGGATTATGATTATTTATTGTTATCGAAAATAATATCTTTTCAAAATACTTAAAGCTCACTAATATAGTGTCCGATAACACTGGAAAATCATATAGAATTCAACTATATGGACTAAGGGTATGTCTGCACTTGCAGCCTATTTTGGAATAGGGCTGCAAATGTAGGCATTCGGAATTGCAAATCAAGCCCGGGATTTAAATATCCCATGCTTGATTTGCATCTTCCCAGGAGGGCACAATTTTTTAAATTTACAAGCCTGGAATAACTGCCCGAGTCTACATGCGGCAGTGAAATGGGAGTTCGAAATAAAGCCCCATTTCGAACTACCTGTTAAACCTCATTGCAGGAGGAATAACAGGTAGTTTGAAATGGGGCTTTGTTTCGAACGCCCATTTCACTGCTGCGTGTAGACGCGGGCAGTTATTCCAGGCTTGTAAATTTCAAAAATGGTGCCCGCCTGGGAAGATGCAAATCAAGCGTGGGTGTGACGGGGCAGCCCCGCCCCGCACTCAAGCCCAGGGAAACCACCTGGTGCTGGGGGCGGAGAGGGCCCCACCCACACAGCCCTACTGGACATGCTCCAAGGGGAGCATAGGTATAAAAGACTGCTGGCCTGCTCAGAAGGGGCAGACTATGGCTAGAGGCGGAGGGAGCACCCAACTGCCGAGGAGGGAGTCGATGGGACGGCTGAACGCGCCGCTGCCAGGCCCAAGCCGGGCCCGACCCCAACGAAGGAGCTGCCGGCCGACACCCCGGGACCCAGGCACCGAGCCAGACACTGCCAACCCCGATGCTGACGGGGGAAGTGCTGCTACAGCCACCCGACCAATGCCAACAGGTGGGACCGCTGCCGGCCGGGGGCAAGGGGGAGGAAGCGACCCAGGGCAGGGAGCTGGAAAAGCCCCTGAGGGCTCGGGGCATTGCAGGGAGGAGCCCCCGCCGAGCCAGTGGTGGGAGCCACCCGCCACTGACAGGGCCCTGGGTCAAGGCCCGGTGGAGAGGGAGGGCCCAGGCCCCCCTACCCCTGCTGCCCCGAACCCTGGCGAATGGGAAGCTCAGCCAGAGGACTAGGCTGCAGAGCCGGCATCCGGAGGACTAGGCCAGGAGGCTGTATTTCCCCTAAGAGAGGGGCATTGTACTTTGGAACTAGACCAGTGGGCCGTATTTCCCCTAAGAGAGGGGCATCGTACTTTAGGACTAGGCCAGTGGGCCGTATTTCCCCTAAGAGAGGGTCATTGTACTTTGAGGGCTAGGCCCAGGCGGGCCGAACTAGGCCCCGGATGGGGGTGGCAACCCCAAGTCAGGGGGGAGCCCCCCGACAGTGGAATATTTAAATCCTGGGCTTGATTTGCAATTCCGAATGCCTACATTTGCAGCCCTATGCCGAAATAGGCTGCAAGTATAGACATACCCTAACAGTTACAAAAATGTCAGTGTTCGCTTTCTAAACCATTTTAGAATGCATCTACATGCATCTGACAAAGTGGGTCTTTGCCCACGAAAGCTTATACTCCAATAAATCTGTTAGTTTATAAGGTGCCACAGGACATCTCGTTGTTCTTGCAGATTCAGACTAACACAGCTTCCCTCTGATACCAGTGTTCAGTTTCTAAAACATTTTAGTTTTGAATGCATCTTGATTCAAAGTAAGAACAATTTAGCAAGTGTGGCACTTGTCAAAGTCATTGGAGACAGCATGTATAACTAAGAGGTACCCTAAAGTTGTAAATATCATTGTGCAATTAAAATTGGATATACCTTTCCAGCACAAAAGAATGTGGGAGAGGAGGAGTAATATGTATGAGTCAGAAAAATGATGTGTTTGTACCAGCTCTAAAAAACATCAGAGAAAAAACAACAGAGATAAAATGACAAAAAAAAAAAATCTTAAAAAAAAGATCCAAAGTTCACTGAAGTCAGTGGGAGTCTTTGTTCAATCACTATTGGCTTCTGCATAAATCCCAAAATGGCTGAGCCACTGTCAAAGGCACCAGAGATGGTTCTGCGCTTCTTGCAAATGTATTCCTGCCTTATCAGCAGCTAGCACTTCTGCCACTGTACTGATTTCTTGTGCACAAGGACATAATAGAAAAGTCTAAGGCTGCGTCTAGACTGGCATGATTTTGCGGAAATACTTTTAATGGAAATGTTTTTTCGTTAAAAGTATTTCCGCAAAAGAGCCTCTAGATTGGCACAGATGCTTTTGCGCAAAAAGTGCTTTTGCGCAAAAGCATCCGTGCCTAGTATAGATGCGCTTTTGCGCAAGAAAGCTCCGATGGCCATTTTAGCCATCAGGCTTTCTTGCCCAAAAAATTAAGGAGCCTGTCTACACTGGCCGTCTTGCGCAAGTATTCTTGTGCAAGAGAGCTTATCCCTGAGCGGGAGCGTCAAAATATTTGTGCAGAAGCACTGAATTCTTACATTAGAACGTCAGTGCTCTTGCACAAATTCAAGCGGCAAGTGTAGACAGCTGGCAAGTTTTTGCACAAAAGCGGCCTCTTTTGCACAAAATCTTGCCAGTCTAGACTCACCCTAAATGTTTTAGGGACCATCTTGTCCCTAAAATCCTTCTAAACAACCAATGGGGCCCTTGTACAATTGAGATGCTAAAGGGGCACTCAAAGATGATAAGGTCATTGTGGAGAAACTAAATGAATTCTTTGTTTTGGTCTTCACAGCTGAGGATGTTAGGGAAATTCCCAAATCTGAGCCATTCTTTTTAGGTGACAAATCTGAGGAATTGTCCCAGATTGAGGTGTCATTAGAGGAGATTTTAGAACAAATTGATAAATTTAACAGTAACAAGTTATTGGGTGCAGATGGCATTCACCCAAGAGTTCTGAAAGAACTCAAATGTGAAATTACAGAACTATTAACTGTAGTTTATAACCTATCCTTTAAATCAGCTTCTGTATCTAATGACTGGAAGATAGCTAACGTGATGCAATATTTAACAAGGGCTCTAAAGGTGATCCTGCCAATTACAGACTGTTAATCTAATATCAGTACCAGGCAAATTAGTTGAAACTATAGTAAAGAATAAAATTGTCAGGCACATAGATGAACATAATTTGTTGGGCAAATGTCAACATGGTTTCTGTAAAGGGAAGTCATGCCTTACTAATCTATTAGAGTTCCTTGAGGAGATCAACATACATGTGGACAAAGGGGATCTAGTGGAAATAGTATACGGTAATTAGATTTCCCGAAAGCCTTTGACAAGGTCCCTCACCAAAGGCTCTTAAGTAAAGTAAGTTGCCATGCGATAAGAGAGAAGGTTCTTTCATGGACTGATAACTAGTTAAAAGAAAGGGAAAAGATGGTAGGAATAAATGGTCATTTTTCAGAATGGGGAGAGATAACTAGTGGTGTCCCCCAAGAGTCCGTACTGGGACCAATCCTATTCAACCTATTTATAAATGATCTAGAGAAAGGATTAAACAGTGAAAGAACTAGATAGATTCATGGAGGTTAGGTCCATCAATGGCTATTAGCCAGGATGGGTAGGAATGGTGTCCAAAGCTTATGTCAGAGGCTGCAATGGGTGACAGGAGAGGGATTACCTGATGATTCCCTATGCTGATCACTGTGTCTAGGGCATCTGGTATTGGCCACTATCGGCAGACAGAATACTGGGCTACATTGGCCCTTGGTTTGACCCAGTATGGCCGTTCTTATGTTCTTATTGCCTGTGTGCTACAGCAGCAGCTTACGTAACTTGAGCCCAGATGATGGGTAAAAAGGCCCAGAAACAGAAAGAGAGTGACTCAGCAGTGGAGACAAAGAACTGAGGGGGAGTAGGGTTTCTGTTGTGGTGGAGAGGGTCTTGGGTCTTAAGTCTGATAAAGGTAGGCAGCTCTCTCCCTTTAGTTGCCATACAAATTGGACATGTTGTATTCCCCCTTCCCTGTTATCCTTGCTGTCCAGGGAGCGAGTAGGTAACATCTGGGATTCTAACCCAGTGGGCTTTGGAATGTGCCACATGCTGGTTTGATGTAGGGAGTGGGAGAGAACCTGTCCCCTTCCCATTTTGTCCTCACTGGTGCGCTGGCCATGGTGCTGAAATGCCAGTCTGGCTCCAGGATGCCCACTGAGGGGGCAAACCACAAGCACTGCACTTGAGTGGGGGGAGGTCATTGCCAAATCAGTGCACTTACGTTCCCTTATGGACGTTGACAGTGAGAAGCCCATGGCTGTGGACTTCTGGGGTCACCCGATCCAGGCACCTGCTCCCGCTTGGCGGATGCCTGTTCCAACTGGATCCAAACATCTGTAAAGTTCAGGAACGTTGGGAGGGGATAAGGGGGGATCCTTGGTCTGAGATTTTGGCAGCCCACACACTCAGGCCTCAGCTCTGTGGAAAGATCAGCCATTCCACCTGTTCTATACCTTCTTATGTTTTGGTGCATGGTTATCTTGTAAGAATGAGAGAGATGATTGTGAGCATTTCTCAGGGATTGAGGTGAAGAAGATTCATGTTCCCACCACACGAAGTACCTGAAATTTAATTTTCTTGAATAGATCTGGGTGTGGTGCTTAAAAGGGTGGAGGAAGGATCCGTTTTATTGTGAAGTAAGTAAGAACATCCATACTGGGTCAGTCCAAAGGTCCATCTAGCCCAACAGTGGCCAATGCCAGGTGCCCCAGAGAGAATGAACAGAACAGGGAATCATCAAATGACCCATCCCCTGTTATGCATGCCCAGCTTCTGGCAAACAGAGGCTAATGACTTCCTAACCTGGCTAATAGCCATTGTTGGACCCATCCTCCATGAATTTATCTAATTCTTTTAAAATTCTGTTACAATTTTGGCCTTTGTAACACCTTTGGCAAAGAATTCCACAGGTTGACTGTGTGCTGTATGAAGAAATACTCCCTTTTGTTCATTTGAAACCAGCTGCCTATTAATTTAATTTGGTGACACCTAGTTCTTGTGTTATGAGAAAAAGTAAATAGCTCTAGTAGGGCAGGGTACAAATAGAAATCAGAAAGGCCCTTAGATAAATATAACTAGCTTTTATTTTTATTTCAACATTTCTGTTACTTCAGAACCACCTCTGACTGATTCATCCGTGTCATAGAAAATCATACCTTTGCTTATCTAGTCATATAGGATAGTTCAGAGAGTCAGAGGCTAGCATTCTCTATGGCTGCGTCTAGACTGGCAAGATTTTGCGCAAAAGCGGGTGATTTTGCATAAAATTTTCCACATAAACTGCAAACTGGAGAGTCAGTGTGGGATTTCCATTGCTTTCGAGATGAACGTGCAGGCTGTTCTCCCTAAATTACAGAGAGAACTGTAGTTCTGAGCATGTTCACATCAATCTGGCTAGACAACCAATAGTTTGGTGGTATCTATTTCATATGTTAGAACTATAAGAGGCACAGTAATGCACCCACAAGGAGATAATCTTTGATCTCTGCTGGATTTTATTGCTTTTAAAACATGAAATTCAGCTTTTCACAGTAAGGAGGATTTATATCTGTCTCTCACTCTCTCTATTCCCTCCTCCCAAATTGGTCTCCTTGGGGTAAATTTGTATTAAGTGAATTCTTTTGAAAAATAGATGGAGTTTAAGATCTCTTAATTGTAAATAATACTGATGGAGTTGTTAAAATGATCTGCAGGGATGTTAAATGGGGCGTGTTAACACTGTTGTCATCAGTACCCTATAATTAGAATTAAGAGTACATATAAATCTTTACAGGGAGGTAATGGGCCGGTTAAAATGTTGTCATGTGAAGGTGCTCTGCTTATGTATAAAATTGGAGTAAGTTCTTTTCACCTTGACCAAAAAATTTGTCAAGAAAAAAATGTCTCCCAGAACCACTGAAGCTTCCATGCCAGCAGTTGTAATGAAAAGTGAACACTTATGTCCCATCTGTTTACCACATGACTGAAGCTATGAGCACTGTCAGTGGCTGTGGGCAAACAGATAAATCAACAGGCTAGTGGGCTGCTCTAGTGTGCAATGACGCCCACCAAATTTCCCACTCAGCTCATTGATATTGATTTGTAAATGAGCCTGCCTGTTTGTTTATTGGAATCGCGTCATTACTTCAGCAAAGTATTCCAGCTGAGAGGTAGTGGCATTCCAGGGGCTCTAGATTTCATTATTTATAATTTTGATTTGCCTGTGGAAAGATCAGGAAAACTAATAAAGGGGATTTGCAATGATTACAACTACTAGAAAGTACTGTGATGGAAGAATTTTTAAATCATCAGAATGAAGCTGTAAAGTGAAGGGAAGAATGAGACAATGTTGCACTTTTTTGTTTTACTCTTTCATTAAAAACAAGAGGTGTGGAATTGGGAACAGTTGCCTGTATGCAGTAATACTACTTAAGTTGTACCATTCTCGGAAACTGCCTCTTCTCTGGCGTGTCCATATTCCTAAAACCCCTGCAAAGCTTTCTCTCAGGGTTGTGAGGAAATGCAGAAAAGGGCATGGAGTTTATTTTTTAAAAAGAGAGAGATAGGGAAACTAACAGGACAGAATATCAGCGTGTGACATTTGTTGGCTTCATTTTTGCTTCCGCTCATCAGTTGGATCTTCTAAAGAATGTCAGAAGAAAACCCCACATAAAGTCCCTCAAAGTCTTTGTTGCTTTTGACAAGAGTACACGAAGTCCTCTAATGTCCAAGTGAACTGTGTCAAAATAGCTGTTCTTGTGTATTTCCTGCTGTTGTTTATTGGCAGGATAGCTGCTAGAGAGGTTAAATTAGAGTCCATTCAACCAGAACTTTGGCAGCAATGGTAGCCAGACTCTCTCTGTGTCATTCCCTTCTTGGATTTGACCTTGCTTTCTCCTGGAGCTCATTCCATATATTGGATGGCTTTCAATAGTAGGATTATATTTGGTAAGAATTCTATGTTCAGGTTTGTTTCTGCTATTTAATCAGTTCTCAGCTGCATCTGGAATTCTGAAGCTGAGTTTTTTCAGTGACATACTATGTTCTTCTATTGTGGTTTTTTACAGCCCTTCCTGCCTGGAAATTTTTATCTCCTAAAAATAGTGGTATGTGAGGACAGAATCAAGTTTTTATTTACAGGTATGAGTTTATACGTAATTTAAAGGATAATCTCTTTTGCTTCATAGCATATAAAGCAATGAAGAGCTCCTGAGACTGATTAAAAGCCTCAGCTTTGATTTGTCTGCTAATCAATCTCAAAAGTTGTTTATTGTAAGTGTACAACAGAGTAACAGAGATTATTACTATTACACAATATCAGAGAACAGGCAAAATAACAGAGCCACATGTGGTGGTTTGGAAAAACCAAGATACCTCTTTCTCTGAATTTCAGTGACATCACAATAAGGCAACCTAGGATAATAAGTAAATTAGTGGGGAGGACTGAGTTTAAATAAGGATACCTTGCACTTTTGATGCCACGTGACTTAATGCTCTTACTGAGGCAAAGTACTAGTAAGCTTTTTTCTCTATATCTATCTTATGTAAAGTGACATCCTGTTATTGGAACTGATTAGAACAATCTCTGTTTTGGTTGTTATTGTTATATATTGAATCGTGATTCCATCCACATCCCTAAAACAATGAATTTCCCACATGCAAAAAATCCTAATCTCCATTTTACAAGAAGAAAACATTTGAATGCCAAAGCAAATCAATCATATTTTATAATTGGCTGCAATTCATCCAGTCATACACTACAACATTATTTTCCTGCATTGGAGAAGTTCTCAAAAAGGTGTGATAGTCTTTCCTATTTTTGAAGTTTAAAATAAATTACTTGTGTGTGTGTGTATATATATATTTAAAACCTTACAACTCAGTGCACCTTTGATAAGCATATGCAATAGGCAAATGCATTGACACTTACAGAAAATGATCTATGGAATAAAATATTCATTACAGAGTATGATAGGAACAATAAAATTCTCCTTTATCTGTTTTTAAATCCTACCTACAAATTTTGTGCATGTGTTTAGAAAGGTTAATAATCATTTGATATGATATCAGGCATGGGAATAGAGTGGTGTGATTAGCTTTGTGGAGTGTCAAAACAAGGTTTCAGTGTGGTTTTGGAAAAGGGAAATTGGTAGCTGCTTTCTGAGTTGTGATTAAATGAAATTTGGCCTGTCCATCTGTCTTTTATACTGCTTTCTCTTGCTGTAGCTCAAGTGCCTCACAGGAATTAAATGGGCACAGTGAGGTCCCTAATACATTTATTGGATCCACCAGCTCTTCTGCCTTCTCCAATTATAAAATGACCTGTGTTGGCACAGGGGTTCATTGAGGGCTGTGGAGGTACTGGGTTTATAAATGTTATTCTGGGTATGCTGGGGGTTGGTTGTATTTTGACTTGGAGTCTAATAAATTGAGATAGCGATAGAGATAGAGACTCATGAGCTTTCATGGGCACAGACCACTTCTTGATGCCCTGAAGTTATCTGAAGAAGTGGGTTATGCCCATGAAAGCTCATAATATGATCGATCGATAGATAGATTTGTTAGTCTCTAAGATGCTACAGGACTATTCAGGTTTTTTTAAGTTACAGATCAACATGGATACCCCTCTGAGACTTGGTAACAACGCTGTGTATATAACAAAGCTAACTGTGCACTAGAGAAAAAGTCCAAAGCTCCAACAAATGTCACTGGTGGAAAGATGGAATTAAAGTGGGAATTGGGTTCTCACAGGTATAAATACGACGCTGTGAGGTATTGCTATAGAGGGCTTTACAGTTGATCTGATGGGCACTGCTAGGGAAAAGTCTTCCAACAATAGTGCATGTGGCTGGACACACACATGATGGAATGCACATGAGCAATCTCTCAGAGTTTATATTTATAACCTCCCCAGCTTTCTCCCCAAAATAAAATACACTTGCCTATGGAGATGACAGATGAATTTTGATGGACAGTATTCTCTTCCCTGTTTCCCCTGGGTGCTTGCTCAAGCAGGCTATTTACTGAAATAGGAAGCTTTGAGGACAGTTCACGAACTATGACATTCCAAAGCCCACTTGACTCAATATCAGGAGGAGATGGAGTGGGAAGTTTGGACACAGAGTTTTTATATTTTAGATATCCTGCTGCATGGCTGTATATAAAACCAAACCAAAACAGTATAGTCAGGACAGTGTTCCAGGAAACACAAGACAGGGGCAGGAAATGGAATTGTGAAAGTGCATAGTGATGTCCAAGGACAGGGACAAAGAAGGAAATTTCAGTAATGCCACATTCACACCTACAAGGCAACAGTTGAAACTCAGGTCAGGTTAGGACCATTGCATGTGTGACAAAAACAGACACTTAATCACATAAACTATATAGCAAAGTCACTCATTTTCCCTCAGCTGCTAAATTCCTATATATGTTGATAGACAATCTTTCCCTTCTCCCGTACCCCTGGCCTTCCCTTCCTAATCTCCAAAGTTTGCAAAATTCAAATATAAATATTAAAGTTATCATATCTTTTTATTTTATTAAAGTTTTTAGTTTGACATGCAAGATATCTTTCACCATCGCCATGAATGATTCAGGATACATCACCTACTTATCGGCAAAAAGTACTTAAACTAAAACATATGGCCACACTTCTTATTTTTAAAACATATATAATTTTAAATGTAACCACTACTCACATAATTAATTACCACACTTAAATGTAGACATTTGCACCTACACATGGGATAACATAGTGTTCAAATACTTGATTTGCTAATACATACATAACAGCTTATTTTCAAAAATTGAAAGTGCACATTTATAAACTGGGCAGAGGCTGGTTGAAAGTTTGGCTAAGACCACTGTCACTTAGCGAAATAGGTAGTACAGTATACTTTAGCCCCTATTTATTTCATGGTAGAAGAAATACCCAGCGTCGCCCAGGGAAAATATAGTAAAAGGTGTGATTGAATGAACTCTGTCAGTGATATTAACATAGCATATTTTATTGGAAATACTTTTGTTGGAGCTTTGGACTTTTTCCCTAGTGCACAGTTAGCTTTGTTATATACACAGCGTTGTTACCAAGTCTCAGAGGGGTATCCATGTTGATCTGTAACTTAAAAAAACCTGAATAGTCCTGTAGCATCTTAGAGACTAACAAATCTATCGATCGATCGATCATATTATGAGCTTTCATGGGCATAACCCACTTCTTCAGATAGCTTCAGGGCATCAAGAAGTGGTCTGTGCCCATGAAAGCTCATGAGTCTCTATCTCTATCGCTATCTCAATTTATTAGACTCCAAGGGTATGTCTAGACTACATGCCTCTGTCACCAGAGGCATGTAAATTAGACTGCCCAACATAGTCAATGAAGCCGGGATTTAAATATCCCCGGCTTCACTAAAATAAAAATGGCTGATGCGCTGTGCCGGCTCAGCTGATCATCGTCACAGCGCAGCAGTCAAGACGCGGATCGGTCGACAGGGAACACCTTTGTTGACCGCTTCTGTAAACCTCGTAAATGCCGGGTAGTCTAATTTACATGCCTCTGGCGACAGAGGCATGTAGTCTAGACATACCCTAAGGGTTTCAAAATACTTCCGCTATGTTAAACGTGTAGCTGAAGTTGAAGTACTTTAACTCATCTTTTGGTGCTATCTACCCTGCAGGAAGTCGAGGGGAGAACACACTCCCTTTGACTTCCTTTACTCCTCGTGAAAGCAGGGTTACCAGAGTGCGCTTTTCAGTTTGAATTAGCTGTCTTAACTAGACCCACTAACTAGAACCCTGGAAGATCAACAGCTGCAGCTTCAATTTTCCCCTGTAGTGTAGACATACCCTGAGGTGCAACTCATTTTCTTAGAGTTGTTATCAGTAAGTTAGATTATTGGTATCTCTCTGAGGGTCCCCCCACTACTATCTGTGAAGCCTGTGAGCCATGCAGCATCCCCAAAGGATTAAACAATGTGCTAAGTGTGGGAAGTGTATACCTACAGGTGACTCACACACTAACTGCAGTGTCTTGAAGAAGGCCATTTTCAACACAAGTGTAGCATCTGCAGAGATTCCAAGCACCATACTAAACATGAAAGGGACCAGAGACTTAAGTTGTGGATAATGAGGATGGCATTTGAGCCCCATGACACAGATTCCACTTCTTTGGGGCATAGTGCGCCAGCCTCAGTACATAACACCGGGACTATCGGCAACTGTGCTCCTCAGCACACTGCTTCCATTCTCCATTGCCTAAGAAGACAATGGACTGAGGATGCTCCCCCTCCAGGAGGCCTACTAAGGCCTGGTGGCTGCTTGCATGGCGCCAAGCCTGCCCAAGTTAAGCACCTCAGCTCCAGCACCATTGAGTCCCATGCCCAGAGCAGGGCCATTGAGTTCAGTGTTGGTTGACTCCCTGGAGCCCATTGTGGTGAAGGAAGACCCGGACTTGCTCTCCTCACCAGACACCTTCGAGGCCATGTGAGGCCTTATTGAGTTTACGGTGCCGATGTCGATGGCACACATGCAGCCCTGCCACCAGCTGACAGCAATGGTTCTGCCCATGACTCTGCCACCAATAGTGGCCCTGGCACCTTCTCTGGCATCACCCCAAAGGCCGGCCTGGCATTGCAGAGAGCTACTGCTGCATCAGTGTCTGGGGCCCTTCTGAGCACCTTCCCACTGGCACCAATGATGGCTCCCACGCTGCCGTACACAATGCCTATTATGGCACCACCGGCCCCTTTGGCACTGGGCCCCATCTCTATGCTCTGGCACTAAGGAACCAGGGCAAGCCAGTTTCCATGAGCCATCACAAGAGTTTGTTTCGACACAGTTTCCAGACACCATCAGGCTCTTCTCCTTCCTGGTCAGCATCAGATTACACATCAGGCTTAGAGGCTGACTTTTTTGTATCCTGCAGCTCTCAATACTGTTCCTGTTCCTGGCATCCTTCCCACCATCACTCCTGGCACCTAGATTCCTTATTGACTCTGGTAGAGGCTTAGCTAACTCGGTAGAAGGTGTCATGTGCCTATCCCCGCTCTCGGGGTGTGTAGGATCGGGGCACTCCCACTGACAGCTCGGGGCCCCAATCCCAGGTTTACTCTGTGCCCTCCAGTCTCCGGGGAGAAGCTTACTCATGCACCAAGGCTGCACTGCCTCACAGTAGCCTACTCCCCGTCAGGCCACTCGTCCCCTTTCCATGACTCCCCGCCATGGGGCTATAGTCCGTGCCCAACTTGGGCATCCTTTTGCCTGCTCCTCGCCGGAGTTCCACGGTAAGTGAAAACAACTGAAAAAAAATGGTCTGTCTCAGAGCCTCGTCTCCCGGCCTTACCGGAAATCACCTTAGGTTGGGTAGGGGAACCTGAGCCCTCCCATATTTCCGTGTTCCAGCCTTAGGGCCCTAAGGTGGAGCCTCAAGGACCTTACCTGAATGGTGAACCACGTATTGGTCACTCACCACCCTCTCGGGAGGCTTAGTGTCGTCCTTCTTGGCTCGAGGAGGAGGGTGTGGATTTCCTTTTAAAATCAGGAATAAGGAATCTTTCGGAAAAGGCTTTATTTTCTGAAAGATCCTCATCTAGACTGGCACTTTTTTCCGGCAAAGCTCCGAGCTGGAAAAATCGGCAGCCATGTTTATGCAAATGAAGTGGGGAAGATTTAAATCCCCGCTTCATTTGCAATTGCGCTGTGTATAATTTGCATCCCTTTTACGGAAAAGAGATGCAGTCTAGACACAGCCTCAATGTCTAGATGACTAACTGTAAACAACGTCCTTTGTCCTCTAAGTCTTAGCAGTGGTTCATCTGAAGAAGTCATATGTCCACCCCAACTGATAGGAGCTGACCAAGTAATGGAAGAGTGGAATATAGAAACAGATTTCCTGCCCAAAGTGTAATCTCTAAAGCAATAGGAAACTAGCAGGTCTGGCTGGGCAAACCCAAGGGAATGAACCAAAAACCCCAGGAAGAGGGAAGGTCCCTGGTTTGAAGGCTTAGGTGGAAAGGAACAGTTGTAGGGTGAGTTTGTAATAAGTTTGTACTGAGGTTTTAGTGTAGAATTAGCGAAGCGTTTTATGTTATTGTAAATTTGTAATCTACTTTACTCTGCCCGTTCTTAGCTCTGTGCCTTGGCTGTGGGAGACCAGGGAGCTGGCCCAGCAGGAAAGGGTATTGAGAAGCACCACAAAGCAAGAAGACGAGTGTCAGTGGCCTTTGTGAGCACCCTGGGAAGCACCTCCAATGGGTCTTCTGTAATCACATCCTGGCACACTCAGCATGTGGACCTGATCAAAGACACGTTCATTTTCCTGGGCCTTATCCTAAATGTGCCAAAATACACTCTGATGCCTACGCAAAGAAACAAGTTAATTAGGCCTCTTCTCGACTCTGCCTTAGCAACAGCATCCCTGCCAGAGTCATGTTTTCAAACCATGGTGGGCCCCATTTTGGATCTACAGAGATACCCGCTCATTACTGTGTAGAATTGCATGAGTCTCCTGGGGCACATCAACAGCCTTTGTGGAAGGCCCAGGTGCTGCCTGAACTGTTCAGGTGGCCAACAGGCCAGCTATACCAGCTGTGCAGATGTCATAGAGGCCCTGGAAAGTCATGCAATCCGTGATTTCTATGACCTCCGTGACAGACTTGCAGTTTTAATTATGAAAGAACTTTCCATAAAGGCCTTGCTAAGGATTATTTCATTGGAGATAGTTCAGTGAGTGCAATCAGAGCTGTGGTCCATCTAGTGTAACACATCAGGTTTGGGAAATTGAAGTGTCTGGTTTTGTTGGATTCCGAATCTTGTTTTAGTTTTTCTATTTTTGCAAGGTTTGATCTGGCCTGACTAAAGTGGCTCAATTCTTCCATTTTTGGATTCTTCAGTATTTAGAATTATGTTACTTCTAGAATTAGCTATGGAAAAATGTTCACGTTTCTTTTGTTTAATTGGTACAGAGAAAACTGTTGTAATGCTTCTTTATTAACATTGGCCAACTAATTTACTGGCCCAAAATGTTTGTCCTTTCAAAGCTGCTATTTCCACTATATAAACTATGTGAAGCATAATGACTAGTTAACATGCCTAGCTCCATAAAACACATTGAAATCAAACTGCATGCTCAGTGGGGAATACCTACGATAAAGTGACACAATGTCCAACTCTGTATAAAAAAATCAAGGCAGCCAAAAGGAAGATATCACGTTTAAATAGGTTGAACCTCTTTGATCCGGGACTTTAAGTGGGCCCATGAAAGCCTATGATAGTATATATATTTTTGTTATTCTCAATGGGTATGTCTACACTACCCTGCTAGTTCGAACTAGCGGGGTAATGTAGGCATAACGCACTTGCAAATGAAGCCCGGGATTTGAATTTCCCGGGCTTCATTTGCATAAGAGGGGAGCCGCCATTTTTAAAACCCCGCTGGTTCGAACCCCGTGCAGCGCGGCTACATGGGGCTCGAACTAGGTAGTTTGGACTAGGCTTCCTGTTCCGAACTACCGGTACACCTCGTTTTAGGGTGAGTTTGTAATAAGTTTGTACTGAGGTTTTAGTGTAGAATTAGCGAAGCGTTTTATGTTGTTGTAAGTTTGTAATCTACTTTACTCTGCCCGTTCTTAGGAAGCCTAGTCCGAACTACCTAGTTCGAGACCCGTGTAGCTGCGCTGCAAAGGGTTCGAACCAGCGGGGTTTTAAAAATGGCGGCTCCCTTCTTATGCAAATGAAGCCCAGGAAATTCAAATCCCGGGCTTCATTTGCAAGTGCGGTATGCCTACATTACCCTCCTAGTTCGAACTAGGAGGGTAGTGTAGACATACCCTAAGGTGCTACAAGACTACTCATTTTTAATAAAGCAGAAGGCTATCACATCCAATCTAATTCCACTCATTCTTTTACCCAATCAGTTAAATCTTTTTAAAAGGATACAAAAGCAAATCTAGTTTGACACAGCAGATGGAGAGCTGACTCTGCAGTATTCTTTGGAAGAAGGTAATTTAAGAAACAAATCTCTTTAGTTAATCCTAAATAAATGTCATTAGAATGAAATTAGAGATGAACACAGCCCTGGATTTAGACAATCCAGGACCCTAAGCGCACACAGCATGGAGTGTGCCTGGTCCCCCATGTGGAGAGTCAATGGCAGGTTCTTGGGGTTCCCCTGGAAAGGTAGGAGTGGCAGTAGTGGGAAGTCAGGGCTTTGGTATGAGCTCTCAACACTTATCCTAGAGCACAACCACTCAGGTGGGTGTCCAGCACTTGCACACCCTTTCCTTCCTGCTGCACAAAGTCTCTTGTAGACTGGTGTTGAATTCCTTATAAAGAGGCATAGGGAAGCTTACTTCAGGCTGACTGAAAATATTATTGCATAAAAAAAACCAAGGAGTCCAGTGCACTTTAAAGATTAACACAGTTATTAAGGTGTTTGGGCATAAGTTTTTGTGAGATAAAATTCACTTCCTCAGATGTTGAAGAGAAAAAAAAAGTAAAAAAAAAAAGTAAGGGATACAGCGTTGGGAGTGTGACATCAGTGCTAATTAAATAAGAGTGGTTGTGGCTCATCTCCAACAGTGAAGAGGTAAAAGTGCCCAAAGAGGAAATTACCTATTGTAATGTGAGAATCACTCCATATTTCTATTTTAAACCTTCTGTCAGTATGTCACATTTGCATATGAATTCCATCTCAATAGTCTCTGCAGTCTGTTTTTGAAGTTTTTCTGCCTGAGAATGGCAACTTATAAGTCAGAAATTGTATGTCCAGACAGTTCCCTCACTAGCTTTTGGATGTTGCCATTCTTAATATCAGATTTGTGTTCATTGATTCTTTTGTGTGGAGACAGTTAGGTTTGTCCAATGTACATGGCAAGAGGCATTACATTAGTAGATGTTCATGTGAATGAGCCTTTGATGGTGTAGTTCATGTATTTAGGTCTTCTGATTGTGTAGATGTGTGGACAGTGTTGGCCACTGTTGCACAGTGTCAAGGGGTACGCCCCCGTCCAGGGGCTCGGCCCCCTCCGACCGGGCCTATACAGTACTCCAGAGTCCCTAGGCCAAGTTCCCGGCCCTTCTATTATGGTATATACGGTAGGAAAAGTCTCAACACAAAAGTCCCAGCCCTTCTATCAGGGCATATACGGTAGCAAAGGCCTAGTCGCTCTGAGAAGCCTCCCCTGGCCCGGGGTTTGTTTGTCCAAGGAAGGGGAAAACGGGTGGTAGGGGGACCCGGGCCCTCCCTCTCCACCGGGTCCCAGCCCAGGGCCCTTTAGGCAGGGTCTATGGCTCCTGCCGGCTCGGCAGGGGATCCAGCCGATACACTCCGAGCCAAACTTTGTATCCCTTGCCCTGGGCTGCTTCCTACCACGCCCTGGTTCCCCCGAGCCCCTTCGCCTCTCAGGCAGTACCTGTCGGGGTTGAGGGCACGCTCCTGCCACTCTGGGCCGGCGGTTGCTTTCTCCGTGTCCCGGTTCAGTGCAGGCGACGACTCTGGACCCAGCGACTGCACGAACTCCGGTCCAGCCTGGTCTCCTCCTTCTCCCTGGGCCTCCTTGCCTGCTGGGCTCCTCCTGCCTTTATACCCGGCTGCTGTTGGGAGCATGCCCAGCAGGGTCGGAGGGGCGGGGCCTTCTCTGCCAGCTGGGCCTGGGCTATCTCCTGCTCGTTAGTGCGGGGCCTGTCCGCCCTGTCATACACAGGTAGGTTACTGGATTAGTGTTTCTTTTGTGGGGTGTGAAGATGGTAGTGAATATTTATGATTATTGCATCAGTTACAATTGAATCACAGTTTTTAAGTTTTCTTCCCATTTAAGGTAGACACTTAATTTTTTACATTATTCAAGCTTAAAGTTGGAGCTAATCATATGAATTCAGGACTGGGGCCTGGACATGAACATACCTATGCTTTAATCACAACATTCACATCCAGATCCTTACTGTTTCACTGGTTCTGATCCGGAACAGTGTTTGCCAGAAGCTCTGAACTGATTCTGCCAGATTCTGGTGAGTCAGAATTTGCTTCCTTCCTAGTACTTAGGAATTCATGAAAAAACTCAAAATAAAATCCAGCAGTAGTTTTTTCCTTAGGCTTTGCTGCTCTTCAAAGTTTGCTCAGTTCACATGTGAAATCCCCCCAGAGGGCCAGTGCTTTACTGATGCAGAAAAAACTCAGTTATAAACAAATATACCTCTGCAAAAATTATCACCTATGAACAAATTTGAGATTTTGGTCAAACACTTGCCAGGCTTTTAAGTTGATGTTGATCAATGGTAATTATCTTCTGAGAGTTACTTCTCCTTTCACAAAGAGCACTGTAGAGGTATATGTTTAGATCCTTATACACAGTTGTATATTTCTCTAAAAAAACACCATCACTGCCTTTAGTCCCTGGAAAATGTCAAGGGAATGATTACTGTATTTATCATAGAATCATAGAATGCTAGAACTGGAAGGACCACGAGAGATCATTAAGTCCAGTCCTCTGCCCTCATGGCAAGACCAAACATCGTTTGAATCATCCCTGATAGATGTCTATTCAGCCTGCTCCTAAATATCTCCAAAACTGATGGAAATTCCACAGTCTCCTTAGGCAATTTATTCCAGTGCTTAACCACTCTGATTATGTAGCAATCCTTCTACATTGATTGAGGTGCTCCTTGTTGGGGAATTTTTTGCACTGCTGTCATAAAAAAATAAGAATTTCTGAATCAGGAACCATGTGGTCTAATATCCTCTCTCTTACAGTGGCTAGTACAAGATTCAACAAAGGAAGTTGTAAGAACTCTGTGGTAGGCAGATACAGTAATTCCTCATTTAACATGATAGATGCGTTTCTGAAAATGTTCATTCTAAGCGAAAATGTGCTATGTGGGGTCAATTTTCCCATTAAAAATAATGGAAAAGGTGGGGGTTGCATTTCAAGTGGTGGTGGTAAAGTCAATTTTTTGTTAGGGCTGGGTCATCAACGTCAACATTAGATATCTAGCAACACAAGATATCTAGCAACACAAGTTGCTGCGGTTTGTTAAAACAGAAAGATAAACACATGAGTGAGCGGAGGAGCGCTGTGACCACGTGTGTTCATCCACTCATGCGTATTACCACTGTTTTCACCAACTTGTACCACCGCGCGAAGTAGTCCGCCACTTAATTATTGTCGTGTTATTTCGAGGACGGTTGTGGTATTCAAAAAATGTTCCCTAAAAAAAAATCTTGCTATTGTGAAAACATGTTAAACGGGCATGTGTTAAACGAGTAATTACTATATGTGGTAATCTATTCAGTTCATTAAGTCTCTTCCTGGTCTCTGATAGAGGCTGGTTTCAGTTTCAAAGCATGAGGTTCAATATCTTTACAAAATATTTTTCATTAATTGTGATAATTCCAGGGTCATTTATTGTCATGTGTGTCTAGTCCCTTTTTTAATCTTGCTAAGGTTTTACCTACATCATTTTCAGTGGTGGCTATTTCTGCAGCCTAGTTATTTGGTATTTCCTCTAATTACTTTTTAGGGTTTTTTTTTTTACCTTTTAATTTCATTCAGTGTCCCTTGTTCTTATGTTATTACTGATTTATGTTATCTAGACCATTTTTTAATTTTATATACTTTTATCATGCTTTTATCCTACTAATTTCCTTTGTAAGATAAACAATTCCAGTCTATTTAATATGATTGATATGAGTTTTTCCATATCCTTAATCATTTTCATTGCCTATCTGAACCTTTTCTAGTTCTTGCATCTAGGGTTTACCTACTCATAACTAGATAGGAGTTCAGTCCAACTCTCATGAGCTCTAAACTGGCAGATTTGGGGCATATATAAAGAGAAATGGACGTACATTTATAAAACAAACAAAACATTATGGAATGGTGGATCTAACAAGCCATTTCAAATAAACAGGACTGGATTTTGGTGTAGTATAGTGATGCTCTCAGAGTAATGCTTTCAAGTAGATATACTGTGGTTGGAAAATGGATTTACTCCTCCAATCAGAGATCACTTCAAACTTTTAGTAAGTGTTGTTGTTTCAAATTAAGTAATTCTGTAAGAACAATTGATTCATTCAGATGAAGTATTTATCATTCTTGCTTCTTTCAATTAATCAGTGCCCTTTATCTAACTGGCTGACACTTATTTAATTGAGTATAATGTATGACACACAGAAAATCCTTTTCAGTTTCAGAAGTGAAATGACAGTTGGTTCCTGTCTTTCATTTTTTGTTTGTAACGATTCACATTTTTCTACTCTAATCAAGTTTATTAATAATGACTATAAATTGTCTTAGATATGTGTTTGACATCGTTGAAGAGTAAAGTTGCAAGCAGTCTATAGTAGAGAAGAATTTGATCTTAACTTGCAAAGGCAGGTCACTGATAGATATCTCCAAGTGGGACCTAAAAAGAGGTTTAGTAGACCAAAGCAATTGAATACATTTGGAATCTGAATTACTAATTAATAGAAATAAGTTATCCTAATACAATATATTTTAAAAATGAATAATCATAGGGCTGTTGGATAATGTTTAATGGTCAAGACAGAAATGACAATGTTGCAATTAAACCAATCATTACATTTTAATGTCACAGCCATTTCAAATAATTAAATCTTACTGTCCATTGCAATAAAAACAGAGGAACTGACTATACTAGCTTGGTAATACTTTTCTGAGGGATGGGGAAGGAAGGGAGAGTGCTAGTATTTAAATCACGAGATGTGAAAAATAAGGCACTCGCCTTAGATGAACATAAGAATGGCCACACTGTGTCAGAGAAAAGTACATCTAGCCCTGTATCTGGGCCAATGCCAGGTGCACCAGAGGGAGTAAACAGAACAGGGAATCGTCAAGTGATCCATCTCTAGTCGACCATTCACAGCTTCTGAGAAACAAGGCTAGGGATACCTTTCCTGTCCATCCTGGCTAATAGTCATGGATGGACCTATCCTCCATGAATGTTTCTAGCTCTTTTTTGAAACCTGTTATAACCTTAGCCTTCACAACATCCTCTGGCAAGGACTTCCACAGGTTAACTGTGCATTGTATGAAGGAGTACTTCCTCTTGTTTGTTTTAAATGTACTACCTATTAATTTCATTTGATGACCCTTAGTTCTTGTGTTACAGGAAGGAGTAAATAACTCTTATTTATTCAGTTTTTTCAACAACAGTCTATAAGGGTATGTCTACACTACCCCGCTAGTTCGAACTAGCGGGGTAATATATGCATACCGAACTTGCTAATGAAGCCCGGGATTTGAATTTCCCGGGCTTCATTAGCATAAAGCCGGTGCCGCCATTTTTAAAAGCCGGCTAGTGCGAACCCCGTGCCCCGTGGCTACACGCGGCACGGGGTTCGCACTAGCCGGCTTTTAAAAATGGCGGCGCCGGCTTTATGCTAATGAAGCCCGGGAAATTCAAATCCCGGGCTTCATTAGCAAGTTCGGTATGCATATATTACCCCGCTAGTTCGAACTAGCGGGGTAGTGTAGACATACCCCATGACTTCCATCATGTTCTCCCTCAGTCATTACTTTTCTAAGATGAAAAGGGCCAGTTTTATTAATCTCTCCTCATGTGGCATCTGTTTGATACCACTAATCATTCTTGTTGCTCCTTGTCAGGATCTGGAGGGTGGAAGATATATGGAAAGTGTGGGGTTTGGTTTGGGTAATTTCTTTCTGTAATTTTGAAACTCCACCTATTGCAGCGGTTCCCAAACTGGGGACCAGTAAATCCATTCACGAGCTTTTGGAGTACCGGTAACATTCATTTGCATATTTGCATATTCATTAAGCAAATGATGAATATGAAAATAAGTTGTTTCTGGTCCTCTCAAAGCCCCCATTGCCAGAGTTAGCAAAGCTTTTGATATGGTCACCCACAATATTCTTGCCAGCAAGTTAAGGGAATATGGATTGGATAAATGGATAGAAAGCTGGCTAGACCAGAGTTTCCCAACCTTTTAACTTTGGTTTTTTTTTTTTTCAGTACTGCTTTTTGCAGCCCAAAAATATAAACGCATATAAAAAAAGAATTAAAAACGAATACATTTTCAGTGTTTCACCTGGCTGCATCCTCCACCCAGCCTGGGCCAAGACTTGGGGGACCTGGCGCCGCATGGGCACTCCAGAAGGCGGGAGCAGCAGCAGATTGGGGGTAGGGTATCTGGCTAGGAGGGAGGGCGCCAGGAGGGGTAGGGTTGCCAGGTGTCCAAGTTTTGTACTGGACAGTCTGGTATTTGAGGGTTCTGTGTGGGAAACAAATTGAGAAAATACAGGACGTATAAAATGTCCAGTATTTTCTAATTAGGTGAGTTTTATTATTATTAGGTGTATCAGTCCGTAGATACGAACTGCCTGGTTGGTAGATGTGCTCATGCTGCGTGAGTGTGCCTACCAGCCAGGCAATTCGCAACTACTCGAGGGAGGATATAAATGGAGGGGGGGGGGGCAAAATGCAATCCCTGGGGCCTGACTCACTCGTGTGTCCGGGTCTGCACATGCCCGCGTCAGTCCCACTTCCCGCCAGCCGATTTGTTCTCCACCCCCCCACTCCACTTCTCCTGATCTCCCCTGGCCAGCCCCACTGCCCCCCTCTAGCCCTGCTTCTGGCAGCTGGTTCTCCTGTCCTCCTCCTCACGATCTCCCCCATCCAGCCCCCCCCATCCAGCCCTGCTTCTGCCGCCCGCCCGCCCGCCCTGATCTCTGCCGGACAGCCCCGCTGCCCCCAACCTTGCTTCCGCCAGCCGTCCGCTCCCAATCTCCGCCAGACAGCCCCACTGCCCCCAAGCCTGCTTCTGCTGGCCAGTCCCCCCCCCCCCCCACACCTCCTTCCAGCCGGTCCTGCCCCACTCCCCTCCCAGCAGCCATGCTGAGGCCCGGTATTTTTTTCCCACAGCCCAGTATCGGGCCGTAGCCCATAGTTTGAGAAACACTGACCTATTGGATTTATATACCAGCTGTGCAACAAATTAACCTGACCAGACTCCTGGTGTTGCCGACTAATTGGACGAAAGCAGCACCTGAGCCTATCTGGATAAACTGGGACACTTTGACACAACTGTTAAAGCTGTTCCAAGCTGAACAATGCCAAGCACGAATCCTGGAAGTGCGGGCCATCCAAGGGACTAATGCATTCCAACAGAGCAACTGAACTGCCTGCAGATTGTGCTTAGAGTGATATAGCCTGTGCCTTCGGACAGGCCTAACGGACACTTGCTCACTCCTCATTTAAATTGTCCTGTAAACATATGCAGTACATTTTAGTCTCCACTTTCTGTTGCAATTTTTATAGTGAATAATATAAATTCCAAAAGATTCACACCGATATTAATACTTCCGGTTAAACGGTTTAAAAAGAAAAGTGCCCTTTTATTCTATTATAAAAAAATCTGTTTTTAAACTAGTCTCATAGAATAATTGGGCTGGAAGAGACCTCAGGAGATCAAGTCCAGCCCCCTGCCCAAAGCAGAACCAATTCCAACTAAATCAACCCAGCCAGGGCTCTGTCAAGCCGAGACTCATGTTTTATACCATCAGATATTTCCAGGTATACTTTATAGCCAAACCAAAACAAGTATTTCAAAATAATATATTTTAACCAACATATTTTATTGTTTAGATAATCTGATCATTTATTCCAAAATAACAATGTGATCATCTACACAGTAATTCCGTTATTTTGAAATAAATTTGAAATAATGGACAGTTTATTCCAACTTCTGTAAACCTCATTCCACAGGGAATAAGGCCTATTCCAAAATAGCTATTTCGAAATAGCAATAGTGTGGATGCGCCACTGCTGCTATTTTGAAATAGCTCCACCCTCAGGCCATTCAAAGTAATTACTCCCTAGTGCTTCCTGGGACTCTAAATTGAGGTAGCATGTCCACGTTAGGGGAGCCTGCCTCAGACTAATTTTGAAGCTTCCCTGTCGTGTAAATGTGCTATTTTGGAATAAGCTATTCTGGAGTATTTCTTCTGGAATAGCATATTTCAAAATAAGTGTGCAGAGTAGACATATCCTTAGAAAGGAGGAGTTTGATGGCAGGGATTCATATCTTAGAATAGAATAAAGCAAAACAGAGGCTACTGCCAACTGATTGAATAATTGAACTTTCAACTCCTGAATTTTCAACGACTTTTCCTATATTTTGGGTTTAACTAAAGTGCTCAAGTCATGTGCTGCTATCTGTGTTCATCTGTATCTCTTAAAGGTTTATTGCTGTTTAGGCTAATGAAATATGCACAGGCAGATGGAAAAAAAGGTGATTTTTATTGTATTTTGGTTTTTTATGGGAAGATTTTGAAGTGCTAACGTGTTTGATGAGAGAAGCTGTAAATTATCAGACCCAGCTGAGACAATTAACAAAATATGCCTCATTGATTAAAAAGTGGAATGTTTTTGCTTTGATTCCAAGACCCAAAAGCCACCCACAGATGTTTAATAGTTTAAATAATTTATATCTAGGAAACAGATTAGCTCAATCTTAAATCTTTGTCAGTCTCATTATTGTTGGCATTAGAAGTAATTCTTCATTAGGAACGGGGGGTCTGACAGAATTGCCAGCCTCCTTGGCAGGATGTGGGGGCCCAGATCCATGCTCCTGGAAGGGGTGGGGCCTCAGGCAGAAGAGCAGGGCCAGGTGCTGCCCAAACCACATTGCGCTGTACTTCTCCCTCCCGCACCAAGCCAGCCTCAGAGCTGCCCAGCGCTCACCATGTGAGTCCCCAGTAGTGAGTTAAAGGACCTGGGGCTCTGGCCACCACCTCTGCAGCAGCAGTGGCAGCTGGGAGCTCCACACCCTTTTGAATCACCAGGCCCCTTGCCAGTGAGCCTGACTAGGAGATTTGAAGATGGATAGCATGTGTGTCTTTTGTCCTGTTACACAGGGAACCCATCTGATTGTGGTGCTCCACCTGTTTCAATGATCAACCTGTACATTTTCCCTGCTTTGTTTCTTGACTTGCTTCATAGGTTTCTTTCCCATTTAATTCTTTGTTGCTAGCATTTCTTATTCATTAGACTTTGACAGATATATTTAAGTTTGATGGAAAGGGGATGAGGCACAACTTCAGCATACATTAATTGTGCAACTAATATCCTCACACTAAATCAAACAGAGGGGAGTTTACCTGGAAATTCTTCACTTTGAGAGTTACAGCTTTGAGGAAAACAGATGTTCTTTGGAAGTCCTTTGAAGGAACCTTAACTCAGCAACTCCCACTGTCCAATAAGATTTGGCCAAAATTTACCACTGATAGAAGACTAGTAAATCCATTACACTCAGTGGTGTCTATTTTTGACCAGTAGCTAATTTGATTCATGTCTATTTTCTATGCCTTCTGTTTTCCATGATACTTAGCCATTAGGGATCCGTTAGCACTTTTCAGAAAGAATATAGGAGCACCCATTATTCCCACAGTGTGTGCTCTTAGATGCTGTGACAGAAAGATGAGAATAAAGCCATTCATACTTGGGAGTCCCTTAGGTGCTGAAAGCAGGATGCTAATGCGCCCCCTGACTTGAAGTGGTTTACATTGCATGCACGGTTGGATTTATAGTTTGGTTCAATGCTCTCAACACCCTCACTGTAAACATTATTCCAGAACCCTTATTTGAAGGAGGCTCTAAACATGTTTCAGGATCATCAGTTAATGCCCAAGCTGCTCAAGCTATTATTAATGCATGCTCCCAATATTTAATTCATTGCTTTCTACAGGGGAGGATGAAGAGGAAGAAAACCCTTCTATTTTAATTTGTCTAAACAATGGAAGAAGACTTTCTTTACTACATTATTTCAAAATGTTAACAGAACAATAGCTACTGTTCTCAATTACACTCATATAAAATGATTTCAGTGGAGTTACTCCACATTTACACTAATCAGTTTGTACACAGTCTTATTCCTGAATTGGTAGCATATAAAACTCCAGAGAACAAAATTTAGAAAGAAGTTGTAATTGACTCAACACTGAAGCTTTGTTGCCTTACCTTTTAAAAATCACTTTCATTCATGTTTTATTGTTCAAACATGAGATTTTAGGACATATTAATAGTTTATTTTTAAAGAAAAAAGAAAATAATTTGAAGCAAAAAAAATCACCTGAATATTTCTGACTATGGAGTATGGTATGTGTACACACACACACATACTATGAGAGGAGTTTGTTTGGAAAAGACAGTAGGGAAGAACACATCTAGAGGTGAACGGACAATGAAGAAAGATAAAGCCAAAACTGAGCAATGCTCAGAAAACATCAGAATAAGTAACAGACTTTTGTAAGCAAGTACAAATGAATAAGATGATTGGAAAAAGGCAAAAGTAGTGCCCATCTTTAAAAAAGGGAAGAAGGAAAATCCGGGGAACTACAGACTAGTCAGCCTCACCTCAATCCCCAGAAAATTCATGGAGGTGATCCTCAAGGGATCCAATTTAAGCAGTTGGGAGAGGGGAAAGTGATCAGGAATAATCAACATGGATTCACCAAGGGCAAGTCATGCCTGACCAACCTGAGTACCTTCTGTTGCAAGGTAACTGGCTCTGTGGACATGGGGAAGATGGTGGACATGATATATTGTGATGTTAGTAAAGCTTTTGATACGGTCTCCCACAGTATTCTTGCTAACATATTAAAGAAGTATAGGTTGGATAAATGGACTGTAAGGTGGATAGAAAGCTGGTTAGATCATTGGGCTCAACAGGTAATGATCAAAGGCTCCACTTTTAAGCAGAGTGCCCCAAGAGTCATTCTGAGGTCAGATTTGTTCAATATCTTTATCAATAACCTGGATGAGGGGATGTTGATGGGCGAGTCTAAGCTAGTCAGCAAGTTGATGGGTGAGTCTAAGCTAAGGGGAGATACACTGAAAGTAGAGGTTGCAGAGTGACCCAGACAAATTGGAGGATTGGGCCAAAAGAAATTTAATGAAGTTCTAAAAGGACAAATGCAGAGTCTTGCACTTCATAGCAGCCTTCAACTAACTGAAGGGTGATTCCAAAGAGGATGGAGAGAGGCTTGACAAAGCCCTGAATGGGATGATTTAGTCAGGATTGGTCTTGCTTTTAGCAGGAGTTTGGACTCCTAAGGCTTCTTCCAACCCTATGAGAGAGAGAGAGAGAGACACAGAGAGAGAGAGAGAGATATAGGCTGCTTCGAGAAGAAGGCAGATACAAACATAAGCAAATCAAATCATAAAATTATCAGAGACTAAGGATTTGGGTAGAGAGACTGTATTTCTATAGAAGGTAGAATAAATGTAAGATTGTGACAGGGAACTGATCAAAGATGGAGGTGATAAAACAAGAACAAATACAAACCAAAATATTTTTAAAAACCCAAGCAAATTAAAACATCTTGAGAGATGGATGAATTACATACAATGGACAAAACACACAAGATGAAATGTATGGCCAACATGTAAATAACTGCTGGATAAAGTTATTTAAGTTTGATGCCATTAGATACAAACAAATTAAAAGGGAGAATGATTCTCTATATTTTAAGTTACAGGGTACTGTGGACCAGGCAATATCATGAGCAGTAAAAATAATAAAGTGGAGTTAAATATTTTTTCAACATTCTACTTATGCCATATCTGTGTCAGGTGGCTTTCAGAACATATCAGCTTGATGGCACATAGTCCAGAGACTAGATAAAATACCTTTTCCCACATTGATACCTATTCATCTTTCTAGTTTTCTGTACAATCATTGAGTTGTAAAGGGAGTGATTGCTCGCTGAGTTGTTTGGGTGGATCAGTTTTATTTAAAGACAAAATAATGGAATCCTCCATTATTAAGAGATGTCTTTTGGAAGTTTATCTACATCAGCCATGGAACAAAATGACACATCATTTTTCAGGCTCTACTTGTCCTCATTACTTGTTCTCTACACTGATAGCATGACCTATTTTTATCAATGTAAAACAGACTTGTTTGTTTGCTTATTATTTTTAGCACAAATCTCAGAACAACGGTCAAACTTCTGTTAGAAAGAAGAGGAAAAATAGTTCCCCTTAGTACAACCCCTATGTTGTGTTAATGAATCGCAAGAATGTTTTCACAGTCATTCAAAATGGATCCATTTCCAGGTCTCTGAGCACAGGAAAATTGTGATTGTGTGCCAAATAATTAATGTCTGAACACAGTTCTCCCTCAGAATCATTACTTCCCAGAGCCCTTAGGATTCATCCAGGGGAGCCAACAACCACATCAGGCCACTGAGCAAGATGGAGAGGGTTGGCTCCATGCTCCTAGAAGATGCAGTGCCTCGGCAGAAGGAGTGGGGCCAAGGCAGTGAGCATGCCATACCAGATCCCCAGAACCGTGCAGCGCTCTGGTGGCAATTTAAAGGGTCCAGGGCTCTCTGTTCCACCACTACCACAGTACTGGCAGAGGTGGCTGGGAGCCCAAGGCGCTTTTGAATTGCTGGGCCCCAGGACACCTGCCCCTTCCTCCCCCAGCCCCCATCAGAGGGCTAGGACCCATCATTGTCCTTAGAGGAAGGCAAGGCCCTTCCTGTCTCCCATTCCTTCAGCTGTGTCTTCTGTTATGGTGATGGTCTGGCTCCTCGCTTAGAAAGCATATTACTTTTTAAACCAATCTGAGATGCCTGTTCTGTTTTTGTTGACACGTGGAAGGAATATTTTTCAATTAAAAACACTCATCCATTGCTTATATTTAGACTTTGCAGAAATCATTTTTTTATCATTTTGGGCAGATAATGTTGATGAATATTTTAAACTATTTTTAGCTGTTTAAATGTTCATGATTGCGGGAAATTCATGGAGGGGATAAGTCAAGTGACATTCAATGTTGATATTCAAATATGTAAGCTTTATAACAGTTAAAACAAAAGATATCAACATCACATGTGAAAATATATGAAGTAGATATCCTTAAGTCAAACTCTACTAGATTGTCAAACATCATTTTTCTTGCTTTGTATATCTGTACATTTTGATTATTATCTATTGAAATATTTTTTGGGTTGTAGGTGCACCATGAAATAGATGTTTATCAACATTTACTGATTTAATAATGTAATCCTTCTAGCCTAATAATATTATATATTGGTTTTATTGCAAGGTTAAGCATTTATTGGAACTGGGCTCAGAAAATGAAATAAATAAACAGTGAAAACACATCGTAAATATAATACTGAAAACAAATTTACTCTTAAATGGTGGATTCATCTGAATGCACTTCTCTTCTATAACCAAATGTATACTTACCAACTATTTGTTTGAACTCTTCAAGATACTAGCTTTGATGTTTAGTGAGGATAATTAGTGGTATCAGTCCTTATAATTTTTGGGGAGGTGTCCAACCAGAGAGGACATCAGTTTGAAGACAAAGACGAAATCTTGTTTGGATTCACTGTGTTTCTTTGGTTGTATCTATTTTTAAAAGCTTCCTTAAAACAATATTGCACCCATTTGGATCAGTATAACTTTTATTTCTTATGTACTAACTGTCAAATGTATTAAAATTCAAAGACTCTGATAGAAAACCAAAGTTTATTGAAGAATGACATTCCTAGAGAGAAGAGTTTTCTAGAAAAGCAGTATTATCTACTTGTAGGGAAACTTGTAGTCAGTCTATTCAGAATTCCATTTACAATGATAGCACTGACTGAGTGTTTGACCTAGGTTAAGTCACTTAAAATTTCACTCTATTTTTTTCTATCTGTGTTCTGTGAATACTTAACTATCCGGCAAGGGTTTGTGAGGCTTCATCAATTAATGTTAGTAAAAAGGCTTTTAATCTTTGGAGGTGTTTAATAGTGTAGGGGCCCTTTTCTATACCATAGAAGTCAATACAAGGTCTGTCATTCATTTCAGTGATGAGATTGGATAAATGGACTGTAAGATGGATTGGGGCAAAAGAAATCTGATGAGGTTCAACAAGGGCAAGTGCAGAGTCCTGCACTTGGGACGCAAGAATCCCAAGTATTGTTACAGACTGGGGACTGACTGGCTAACTAGCAATTCGGCAGAAAAGGACCTGTGGATTATGGTGGATGAGAAGCTGTAAATGAGTCAACAGTGTGCCCTTGTAGCCAAGAAGGTGAATGGAATATTAGGTTGCATTAGGAGGAACATTGCCAGCAGAACTAGTGAAGTGATTATTCCCCTTTATTCGGCACTGGTGTGGCCACATCTGGAGTACTGCATCCAGTTCTGCGCCCCTCACTGCAGAAAGGATGTGGATGCATTGGAGAGGGTTCAATGGAGGGCAACCAAAATGATTAGGGGAGTGGAGCACTTGACCTACGAGGAGAGGCTGAGAGATTTGGTCTTATTTAATCTGCAGAAGAGAAGAGTGAAGAGGGATTTGATAGCAGCCGTCAACTTCCTGAAGGGACGTTCCAAAGAGGATGGAGAGAGGCTGTTTTTAGTAGTGACTCCAGAACAAGGAGCAATGGTCTCAATTTACAGTGGGGGAGGTATAGATTGGATATTAGGAAAAACTGTTTCACTAGGAGGGTGGTTGTCAGCCGATGGTCAGGGCAATGTGTGTGTGTGTGTGTGTGTGTGTGTGTGTGTGTGTCACACCCAAGTCTTTCACTGCTGAGACACAAGGTCCCGTCGCAGCGGACAGCCTAGGAGGCTGAAGAGTGCCGCAAAAAGTTTCATGTCTGTGACTTTACTGCTAGGACCGGGGTCCCGTCGTGGAGGGCAGCCAACAGGCTGACAGACGCCCCAGAGTTTATAGGAAGAGCTTATTACATCTCAGATTTCATCTGCTAGGATACAGGATCCCTTCGCAGTGGGCAGTCTAGTGAAGACTGAGAGATGCCCCAATGGATCTGTCACCTGGGAGTGACATAATCCAAAACACCCAAGCTCTCCCGATACCTGTCCCTTATGACCAGCTGAAGTTCTTTTAAATTGTGCTTGGTTCTGTTACAGCAACTGAAGGAGTCGGGTTAAAGCTTAACCAGTTACAGGTTTATTAAAAGGCTTATAAAGCATGTGGTTACAATGGCTATTGCTCTACTTCTTAACTGCTAGCAAATATAGATCTTAAAATGGTTACAAAGAAAAAGGAGGATAGAAAATAATGGTACCAAGTGACAGCTTAATCTTTAAAGAGCTCTAACACTATGTTTTACACATATAAGTAAAATTTTTACCCCCTTCTGTGCCTCTCGACTCCAGTGGATCAGGCCAGGGTTGGTCCCTCAATTCCTCGGAAAGACGAATATGAGGTGGGCGTCCCCATGGAACCTCGGGAGGTCAAACACCAAACCCGACCAGCAGATAGATGGTAGACTGACGCTCAGAGTAAGCGTACTGCTGGACCCATCTTTATACCCCAAGGGGCCCGTATCCTCTTTCTTATCTAAGATGCCAAATTGTACTGGTCCATTTGTGGCGCCAGTTCTTACAAGGGAACTTCAAATAATTTACACTTGTAAGAGAGAGAAATAGCTAAATTAGGAGTACCGGACATTCTTTGCTGGGCGGGAGATTATTCCCCCCCCCCCCCCCCCCGGACGAGTGTGTGATCATATCAATATGGGTTTCAGTCAAGGGCACTCCTCGGCAGCCTCTTGGTCAGCGATTAGTTTGACCACCCCCTTATCTCTGCCTACAGTTGTCCAGGGTCATGGGTGAGCCCAGCATATCTGAGCTTCCTGCTCCAAGGCTTTCAAAGACCATGCTGTTTTCTTGCTCTGTGTGCCCTGCATGCTTTCAAGCAAGCAAAGATGGATGTCACAGTGGGGGGGGGGGGGGGGTTCATATCTGGATACAGTGGTGAAGTACTAGAATGGGTTACCTAGGGAGGTGGTGGAATCTCTATCCCTAGGAGGTTTTTAAGTCTTGACTTGACAAAGCCCTGGCTGGGATGATTTATTTGGGATTGGTCCTGCTTTGGGCAGGGGGCTGGACTCGATGACCTCCAGAAGTCTCTTCCAGCTCTGGGATTCTATGATTCTATGTCAAATCCTTAACTTATGACAATAACTATGACACAGTATAAAGTCCAGTGAAAGTGAAATTGGTTTCCATCCCACTACCTGAATGCTGGCTTAGTACTTATGAGGTGTATGCTATAATTTTAACGTCTAACAGTTGATTAAAATTATTTTGAGTGCAAGGTCTGTATTGAACCAAGATGGAAACTAGTGATACTGGTATCATATGTCAGTATTATTATCTGGTGGGCACTGGATTGGAGCTCCAAAAACCTGACAGTAATGTAACATATCATTTTTTAGAACATTTTAGATTTCCTGAATGGTGACAAAGGTTTATCAGCATGTGAGCTTTCCTAGCATGGTACTGTACGGGGTACAACTATTGTCCAGTTTCAAAGGGTACATAGCTTTAGTGAATTTGTATGTAATTACTTTCTCCTTTTCAGACAATGAAGGAAAGAAAATTAGCTTCAAATAGCACTTCCAAAGAAGCTTAGTGGAAGAAAGATAATAAGCAGTTTTGCCACATTTCATTTACCGGTGGTAGATTTGTAACGGAAAAGTAACAAGCAGCTAGTGGACAGCAGGGTATTAATTTCCTTTTATAGGTATGGTTTGACAGTCCTAGATCACAAACATTCACAGATTGTCATTCATACAATTATTAGTGTTAACTAGATGCCTCTTAAGAAATCAAACATTGTTGACTTGATCTGTCAGTAATGAGAGAGTGGACCAATAATTGCCTAGTTGACCTTTAAAAGCCCAAATTTTACTCTTGGTACATATATGTTTTTGTGTGGTGTCCATTACTACAGGGATTGTGTTGTGCAGAGATCTTTATATCAGAATATTTTCCTAATGCAATTTAGTATCATCATTGATAGTGAGTAGCTATCCTGTTTGAATATTCTTTAATCGAGTACATTTTGGTCTCCAGACATAGCAACCTTCTAGTTGGCCATCACATAAATAGAATTTGTGATTGCATATGCAGATGGGCAGGAAAGGGTTAATAAATGGACCAAACACCCCTCCAGAGGGCCTTACTAGTGGCAGCTGGCATAAAAGGTTGTAGTTGAGTTAGAGGGCTGTAGTTGAGATAGAGGGCTTTCTACAAATGATGCTGAGTGTGGGCTTAAGGAAATGCCTGTGTAGCCAGCTAGGAAAATCTTCATGGGGAGAGGGAATTTGAGGAGAGAATGGTTCTGAGTCCCCCTTTCCCTTCTCCATACCATACAGGGGGCAGAAAAGCTTGACAGGCCTCTGTTATTTGTCTTGTCAAATCTTTAGACCAGACTAGGGATGTAAGTGACTAGTTGTCTATCTAATAAACAGAAGCTTATCGGATAGTTGACTAATCCCTTGACTAGTTGCTTCCTACCCTTGCTGCCGCCATCAGCAGCTGCCTCTTTTTACAAGCCAGTTCACCCCAGCACTATCTCGCATAATTATGCCTGATTTTTTTTTCTGGAGCACTTTGTGTTGGAACTGAACATTTGTGTGGGGGACAGGAGAGGCAGAGGAATAGTGGGACCAGGTGCAAGCTGGGAATCAGCTACAAGCCTGTCAGCTCTTAATACATTTAAAAGGCTGTTGCACGAGGGTGGGGGGGGGGGGTAGAGACCTGGCACAAGCTGACAGTCAGCTCTCCCAGCTCGCGTTGGGTTCCCCGTGCTGCACCTCTTCTTTTTAAATGTATTAGGAGCCAGCAGACTCTTACTGCATTTAAAAGGCTGGTGCACAGTGAGGGAGAATTGGTCATAAGTCTGGAATCAGCTGATTCCCAGCTCCCGCCCTGTTCTCCTCCACTGTGCACCAGCCTTTAAAACATATTAAGAGCCTGCTGGCTCATAATACATGTAAAAGGCAGAACTGCAGCTGGGTTATCTCCCACAGCCAAGAGCTAACCCCACTGTGGCTCCCCCACTTATCGACTAGTTGATGGAAATCCCATTGACTAGTTGATTGGATGATTAAACTAAATTTAACATTCCTACTCAAAGTCCGATTACTGGGTCATCCACTCCTGTCAGACTGTACTCATCTTGAGCTGCCTCCTCCCTGCATCAGGCGAGTACAGCTCTCAGGCCCACCTCTACAGGTGAGAACCTTCCAACATGGGTCTGGGTGGATCCTTAGAGGAGTTTCCAGTGCCCCTGCTGAAGAGCATATTCTTTAACTATGACAGAACTGCCAAGCCCAGTTGTGCAGTATTGCTGGATGTGTGCTTCCAAAATCTCTTCCCTGACGAACGTTTCAGGAAAACATAACTCCTTCCTGTAGGTATTTCTGTAGGTATTCCTGTAGGATTGATCCTGTAGGTGTGATCGATCTCAAAGTGTCAAAGGCAGGATTACAATTCCAGTGTAAAATGTAGATGAAGCCCAGCTATGGGAACAGGAGAGTGCAATAAACTATTGTTTAAACACAAATGTCTGGAACAACTGCAAAAAATTGGCAAACATGTCAAGGAAAATGCATTTCGTACAAGTCCCCCCATCTCTGATCTGATTTTAATTTTTCTTTTTCACTTTCTCTTCCCCACTCAACATTAAGTTTATTTAATTTTAACTTTGATTTAATTTCTCAATGCACTGCAGAGATCATTGCAAAATACAATTGGCCGTATAGAGAAACTTCATATAGTACATTAAATCCTTTAAAGAAGCAAACCCCCTGCTGTTTACAACACTGAATGATGTGCAGAACTTACTGGCAGGGAGCCTTGGAGAAATCAGATAGCAGCACAGTGGCGTGCCTTTTCTCTTGACAGAATTAGCACTCTGTTAGATAGTTTGATGCAATGCATGTAGGTTTTCTTCATTGGCTTGGGAGAAAAAAGAAGCGGGGCATAAACTCTGTGTTTTAAAGCAATGTTTTCACAGCAATAACTAGGAAATCAGTTTGTGACATCTACAGGTGTAAGTATGTACAGAACTTAATTGCCACTCTTTGAAAATTGTACTTTTTTCAATAAACATTTTCATGGATGGGAGGTAATGTACGCAAGGGAAGGCATTGCCTTCCCAAATCTGCCTGCGCTCTCCTTCCGCCTGGGAGAGCTGGGGCCATGGTGCAGCAGCCCAACTCTAAGGCCGTACAGGAGGGCTGGGGCTGCGCAGTGCTCTGGCTACCTGGGAAAAGTGGGGCCATGCCACCTTCTGGGATGAAGGGCTGGGAGCAATAACCTGGAGTTTGGGCCAGACTTGGCTCCATTGGGGGTGGGGGGTGGAGGTTGTGGAAGGAACAGGGCCTAGAGTGGGAGAGGTGCAGCTGGCGCTTGGCTTCCCCACCTGGACCTTCCCCCACCACCCATAAACATTTTTGTATCTTTGTGTACAGGGCTCACGTTATAGTATAAAAGGTTCCATGCCTGCTGCTGTATTGTGTTTTATTGTGAAGAAACAAATATCACCTTAACCTCCTTGCAAAATGAAATATTTTATGTCATAGGTAAACTTTATATATATTTTATAATGTTTCACGTTTTAATATGCATATATTTAAAGTTTACCTATGACAGAGCTCCTTCTTACAAAAGAAGTATTTCAGAGATAACATTTGTTTCTTTATAGTAATGGGAAATAAATTTGTATATAATATGATGCCAGATGTTCAGTTCCAACACAAAGTGCTCCAGAAAAAAAAATCAGGCATAATTATGCGAGGAAATAATGAAGCTAGAAGTTTGTGGGAGTAATTTGTCAGGTAAATGAATCTCAGCGTGAACTGTGTGAGTGTGGAGTGACACTGTATCTGTCAGAGAAACTTGTTACCTAGTGGGAAGGACAGCTCTTCCTTGCTTTCTTTTATTATCTTTCATATTCTCGTGCACCCATCTCTAAATATATTGTAATACTGTTAATCCATAGTGGCACATGGGTGAAAAGGGAATAGTACTTTTCTGGAGTTCAGTGGAGCAAGTGTTGAAATAAACTCAAACTGGCATGGCATTATAAGGATCTTTTTGTAACCATTACCTAGAAGGAGATTTTCCAAGTGTAGTAGGTTTTCTTTTTAATTATGAAGCATTATTCATTGTTGGAAGTTTAAAACCCTAAATTCTTAAATTAATTTCTTTTGTATATGCTTTTTATTTTTAAGTTTTCTTATGACTAGTGCTGAAATGCTAAAAAATGCAAAATTTGTATTACATGAGAAATATATCATTGTAATGTTAGATTTTATAATAATGCCAAAGAGGACAAAGGAGGCACAGTCAAACTTCAGTTTTTCCTGATGTCAAAATATTTAAGACCCTCACTCTGCTAACGTTTACATTCATTCCTGTGTAAAAGTTTGTCAAATCAGGACCTTAAAACACCCGGAACATGTTGAATCTTACACTTGCTTAAAAGGAACATTAGGTGAATGTGAACATACTGTGAAGTGCGGGACTGAGTCCTTCATTTGTAACCTTAATGTAACAGAAACATGTACTTTAAAACTTGTATTTTCTTATTGAAGCATGGGAATAAATAAATCCAGACGTATCAGGCTAGAGGAGCTTAATGGGTTTCCTACTTCTGGATAGTTTTTAAGTCCATCAGGTCAAGGGAAATTCATAAACTATTCCTCTGGGCCAGGTGGGTTTGTCCACAATGTAGAAATTCTCTAAGGGCAAATCTACACAGCAGCATTATTTCAAAATAACAAAGTGAGCATCTACACAGCAAGTCGGTTATTTCAAAATTATTTTGAAATAAGGGGCTTCTTATTCCGCATTCTATTACCCTCATTTTATGAAGGATAATGCCTATTTTGAAATAGATATTCATAAGTGTGTGAGTATGTTTACACTAGCTCCCTACTTCAAACTAGGGAGGCTAATGAGGGTGACCGAAATTGCAAATAAATTGCGGGATTTAAATATCCCGCGCTTCATTATCATGTTCCCGGGCAGTTGCCATTTTGGAAATTGACTAGCCCCGAAGAACTGCCCACGTCTACACACGGCAGTGAAACGGGAGTTCAAAGTAAAGCCCTTTATTCAAATTAGCTGTTGTGGCATCTGCTGCTCACATACTCCTCCCCCAACACCCTCCCTCTCTCTCCTCCAGAGGGTAGGGGTACAAGTCTTCTCCCAGTGGGACACCGGCACTGCCGGACCCAGTGGCTGTGTCTACATTGGCATCCCTTTCCGGAAAAGTAGGAATAAGAGATCCTCCGGAAAAGGGCTTATTTTCTGGAGAATCATGTCTAGACTGGTGCTTTTCTCCGGCTTATCCCCAAGCCGGAAAAAAGCGGCAGCCATGTTAATGCAAATACCGCAGGGAATATTTAAATCCCCCGCGGATTTTGCTATTCCAAAGTGTCTAATCTGCATCCCTTTTCCGGAAAAGGGGTGCAGTGTAGACACAGCCAGTGTGTGTATGGAATGGAGAGAAGCTGTATCAACAGGGAAAGGGAAGTAGGGGGAGAAGGAGGGCAGGGAAAGGAAGGGGTGTGGGTGGAAAGGCACAAAGGGGCAATGCACAGGCCTCTTGTGTGGAGGCCCTGGGGAATGTGTCACTGGGGTCCTTGTGTGAAACTCTCCCCTCAGGGCCTCTCAGATGTGCACAGCTCCCAATGGGGCTGTTCAAAGACCCTTGCCAACTGCTCGGCCTCTGACCCCCACCCTGGTAGGAACATCTACTCCTTATATTCACATATATTGTTCAGGATAGATCTGGCCGCCACCACCTGGGGGATGTTCCTCTTGTCAATGTCCAGGAGGGTGAGGAGGCAGCAGAGCATCCCTTTCAAATGGCCAAAGGCACCCTCCACAGCAATGTGGGCCCTGTTGAGCCTGCCATTGAAACATTCCTTGCTTTGGTCCAGGTGTCCCGGGTAGGCCTTCATCAGCCAGGGGAGCAAAGGGTAGGCAATATCCCCCACGATGCATATGGGTATGTCCACTTCCCCAACCCTGATGGTGTAGTCAGGGAAAAAAGTGTCAGTGTGCAGCTTCTAGAAGAATCTGGAGTTCCATAAGACGCAGGCATCATGTGCTTTCACTGACTTCCTGACGTTAATCATGGCGAACTGGCCTCCATAGTCCATGAGGGCCTGCAGGACCATAGAAAAGAACCCCTTCTGGTTAATATATTTGGCTGCCCGGTGGTTGGAGGCCCAGATGGGGATAAGAACGGCTGTACCGGGTCAGACCAAAGGTCCATCTAGTCCAGTAGCCTGTCTGCCAACAGTGGCCAGCACCAGGTGCCCCAGAGAGGGTGGACCGAAGACAATGATCAAGCGATTTGTTTCCTGCCATCCTTGTCCAGCTTCTGACAAAGGGAGGCCAGGGACATTATTTCTGTCCCCTGGCTAATAGCCTTTTATGGACCTAACCTCCAGGAAATTATCTAGCTTCTCATTAAACTCGGTTATAGTCCTAGCCTTCACAGCCTCCTCTGGCAAGGAGTTCCACAGGTTGATTACAAGCTGTGTGAAGAAGAACTTTCTTTTATTAGTTTTAAACCTGCTACCCATTAATTTCATTTGGTGTCCCCTAGTTCTTCCATTATGGGAATTAATAAATAACTTTTCTTTATCTGCCCTCTCCACACCACTCATAATTTTATATACCTCTATCATATCCCCTCTCAGTCTCCTCTTTTCTAAACTGAAAAGTCCCAGTCGCTTTAACCTCTCTTCATATGGGACCCATTACAAACCCCTAATCATTTTAGTTGCCCTTTTCTGAACCCTTTCCAAGGCCAAAATATCTTTTTTGAGGTCAGGAGACCACATCTGTACACAGTATTCAAGATGTGGGCGTACCATAGTTTTATACAGGGGCAGTAAGATATTTTGGGTCTTATTTTCTATCCCTTTCTTAATAATTCCTCGCATCCTATTTGCCTTTTTGACCGCCGCTGCACACTGTGTGGAAGTTTTCAGAGAACTATCCACAATACCTCCAAGATCTCTTTCCTCATTTGTCATAGCCAAATTAGCCCCCATCATACTGTACGTATAGTTGGGATTATTTTTCCCAACGTGTATTACTTTACACTTATCCACATTAAATTTCATTTGCCATTTTGTTGCCCAATCACTCAGTTTGGTGAGATCTTTTTAGAGTCCCTCACAGTCTGCTTCTGTCTTGACTATCCTAAACAGTTTAGTGTCTTCCGCAAACTTACTTTACCACCTCACTGCTTACCCCTTTCTCTGGATCATTTATGAATAAGTTGAAAAGGATTGGTCCCAGGACTGACCCTTGGGGGACACCACTAGTTACCCTTCTCCATTCTGAAAATTTACCGTTTATTCTTACCCTTTGTTTCCTGTCTTTTAACCAGTTCTCAGTCCAAGAAAGGTCTTCCCTCTTATCCCATGGCAATGTAATTTACACAAGAGCTTTTGACGAGGGACCTTGTCAAAGGCTTTCTGAAAATCTAAGTATACTATATCTACTGGATCCCCCTTCTCTGCATGTTTGTTAACCCCCTCAAAGAACTCTAATAGATTAGTAAGACAGGATTTCCCTTTACAGAAACCATGCTGACTTTTGTCCAACAAATTATGTTCTTCTACTTGCCTCACAATTTTATTCTTTACAATTGTTTTGACTAATTTGCCCAGTACTGAAGTTAGACTTACCGGTCTGCAATTGCCAGGATCGTCTCTAGAGCTCTTTTTAAATATTGGTGTCACGTTGGCTACCTTCCAGTCATTAGGTACAGAAGCCAATTTAAAGGATAGGTTACAAACCACAGATAATATAGTTCAGCAATTTCCCATTTGAGTTCTTTTAGAACCCTTGGATGAATGCCATCCGGTCCCGGAGATTTGTTAACGTTAAGTTTTTCTATTTGTTCCAAAACCTCCTCTAATGACACTTCAATCCGGGACAGTTCGTCAGATTCATCACCCACAAAGGACAGTGCAGATTTAGGAATCTCCTTAATGTCCTCAGTCGTGAAGACTGAAGTAATGAAATAATTTAGTTTATCTGCAATGGCTTTATCGTCCTTGATTGCTCCTTTTATATCTCGATCGTCTAGGGGACCCACAGGTTTTTTAGCAGGATTCCTGCTTCTAATGTACTTTAAAAATATTTTGTTATTTCTTTTTGAGTTTTTGGCTAGCTGTTCCTCAAAATCTTTTTTTGCTTTTATTACTACATTTTTGCACTTGATTTGACAGTGTTTATGTTTCTTTCTATTTATCTCACTAGGATTAGACTTCCACTTCTGAAAAGATGCCTTTTTGTCCCTCACTGCTTCTTTTACATGGTGGTTAAGCCATGGTGACTCTTTTTTAGGTCTCTTGCTATGTTTTTTAATTTGGGGTATACATTTAAGTTGGGCCTCTGTTATGGTGTCTTTAAAAAGTTTCCATGCAGCTTGCAGGGATATGGCTCTAGTCATTGTGCCTTTTAATTTCTGTTTAACTAACCTCCTTATTTTTGTGTAATTCCCCTTTTTTAAATTAAATGCCAGAGTGCTGGACTGCTGAGGTGTTCTTCCCACCACAGGAATGTTAAATGTTATTATATTATGGTCACTATTCCCAAGTGGTCCTGTAACGGTTATCTTCTGGACCTGATCCTGCGCTCCACTCAGGACTAAATCAAGAATTGCCTCTCCCCTTCTGGGTCTCTGTACCAGCTGCTCCAAGAAGCAGTCATTTAAGCCATTGAGAAATTTTATCTCTGCTTCTCTTCCTGAGGTGACATGTATCCAGTCAATATGGGGATAATTAAAATCCCCCATTATTATACAGTTCTTTATTTTGGTAGCCTCTCTAATCTTCCTCAGCATTTCAATGTCAGTATCGCTGTCCTGGTCAGGTGGTCGGTAATATATCCTTACTGCTAATTTCTTATTATTGGAGCATGGAATTACTATCCATGGTGATTCTATGGAACATGTTGATTTATTTAATATTTTTATTTCATTTGATTCTACATTATCTTTCACATACAGTGCCACTCCGCCACCCACCCGGCCTGCTCTATCCTTTCTATATATTTTATATCCCAGTATGATTGGGTCCCACAGATTTTCCTCATTCCACCAGGTTTCAGTGATGCCTATTATGTCAATCTCCTATTATGTCAATTTTTGCCTATTATGTCAATTTAATACAAAGTACTCTAGTTCACCCATCTTATTAGTCAGACTCCTAGCATTTCTGTAGAAGCACTTTAAAAAATTGCCACTGCTTATTTGTCTGCCCTTCCCTGATGCATTGGATTCCTTTGTATGCGGTTGTTTGTCTGCTCTGGCCCACGGTTTGTCCTCTCCCCTCCTCTCTTTCTGACTACAGCTTAGAGAATCTCTGTCAATGGATTCTCCTCTAAGAGAAGTCTCCCTCCGATTTACATGCATCTCCGCACCAATCGACTTTCCCCCATCTCTTAGTTTAAAAACTGCTCTACGGCCTTTTTAATGTTTAGTGCCAGCTCTGAGTACCTTCATTGTCACCAGCCCTGGCCACACACCCACTCTCTTCTAGCCCCAGCCATACTCCATGGCCCCTGCTGGTCTCTAGGACAGCCCCTGTTCCCAGTTGCTGGGACTCTCTGGTCTGGCAACATCTGTGGTCCTACAGAACCGTGGATATTGCTGGACCAGAGAGGTCATATCACACATATCTGTAACTCTAGCCACGTTGTTTCTAGGATATTAGAGAGATGGGGGGATGAGGTAATATATTTTATTGGACCAACTTCTATTGGTGAGACACAAGGTTTTTGGAGCTCTGTGTCACTCAGAAGCTTGTGACTCTCATCAATAGCAAGGTTTCCCATTTGCTGGTGTCATGACTTCTTCTTAAAAATGGGAAATTGTCCCATATTTCTAACTCTCCCCACACCCCATCAGTACTGGAAGGCCCTGTTGCTGGCCAGATTTCTAGTCCCCAGCTGCCCACCCATCAGCAATGAATTGCAGTAGGGGGTCCAATAGCCAATGATGGGGATGGATAAGCAAAAATGCAGCACATCCCATTTCCAGCCAGTACGGCTTCCCACTGAAAATGTGGGAGCTGTGAGTGCAAGCAGACACCAGGCAGTAGCCAGTGAAATGTTACCTTTGGTGCCCACACAGTAGCCCTTTACGTGCTCCCCCTCTCACTGTCCTTTTCCTGCTTTAGCCCTTCACCCCTCCCCAAATCTGCTGCTGCTCCATATCCCCACCAAAGTGACTCTTCCTGCTCTCAGCCCTGTGCAGAGAATGAAAGATATGGGGCAGGTCATCCATTCTCCTCCTCCTCCTCCACTGATCTTGGGAGCAGCACCCATCCCTTTCCTCCTTGCAGTGCCAAAGGCTGCTGCTGGCTCTGTGTGGTCTGTACCCTGGCAGAAATCTGAAGGGAAAGCGACCCTGTCTGCCCACACATGTGTTGCCTCAGGAAATGTGGCACCAGGTACCAGGAGAAGTGGGTCCATCCCAGGGACCCAGGCAGGGAGGTTCAGGATGGTTGGTCAGTCACCCCCCCCCCCAAGTGACAGACATGTATGGGAGTGTATGTGTCAACCTTCCTGGTGTGAACCCTGAAGTCTTAAAGTTAAAAAGGTAAATCAGAATCCAACGCTGCAGTATTTCTTTTTAGCAGGGGCTGACTCAACTTGATGGTAATTTAAACTTTTGTACCACGTAGTTCTGATTGGATTGCCATTGAACTTACCTGAACATGAGTACCTTTAGCAGGTGTCCCATATTCAGCATAGAATCATAGAATACTAGGGCTGGAAGTGACCTTGAGAGGTCATCGAGTCCAGTCCCCTTCCCTCATAGGAAAAGAGGGTCACCCAACCTAACAGTATTTGGTCCAATAAAATATATTGCCTCACCTACCTTGACTCTCCAGCCCCAAAAGTGACATATAGGAAATTTCCAAGCAACTGTAAGAAAGGGATTGTAGTAAGAATTAAGATGTAACAAAGTATAGAGAGGAAACATAGTCCAGGGGTCAAGGCATTAGTCAGGGACTCAATTTCCTGCTCTGCCATAGACTTATGCTTTGTCTTTAGACAAGTTACTTAGCCTCCTTGTGACTCGGTTCCTGATCTGCAAAAGGGGAAAGGTGCTACTTCCCTACCTCACAAGCTGTGCTGTCTTAGAAACATGAACATATGAAATGGTTGGGGTCTACCTAAAGTACTTATATGAGCCTCATTCAGGCCCACTGATGGGCGGGGGCAACTGCTTTGGGACCTGGTGTTTCAAAGAGGGCATGGGCTCTTGGCCCCCATCGTGACTGCTGGACTCTGCATGTTGCCTGAGAGCAGGAGCCACACAGTGGCATATTCTGGGCAGTGCTGAGGGCTGGCTGCCCCCCAGGCCTGCTCCTTCCATCTGAGGCCCTATCCCTTCTGGGAGCGAAAAGCCTGTTGGCTCCCATGGAGTCGGATAAGTGCCTTAGACAGATTGACTTATAACAGGTTTAAATATAAGGGGGCAGGGACTGTCATTTAATATATGGTTGTACAGCACATAGCACATCAAGGCCTTGACCTTGTGTTAAAAGTGTGTAATAATAGTAAAGTGCCCATAATTACATCTGCTTTCCAAACCATTACTACCCTTCGTGCCATAATTTTACAAATGACTGACAATTAGAGCTGCCTGTGTTCCAAGAAAGGAGTTATTATTTAATGTATACCTACATCAAGGTTGAAACAGACAAAGTTGACTTAAAAAGAGAAAATTTCAACTCTGCCAACCATTCTTTCCGGAAGTCAGAATCTAGGTGTAACGTCAATATGCTAATTAAGCTGCTCAAGTATGGATTTCATTAGGTTTAATTAAAAGTTATTTCCTGTCAGGAATTGGCAGTGCTATATTCTTATGTAATAGCAGACCACATCTTGGCTGGCCCTAAGGCTGAGTAAGACACACAGAACAACTGCTCTATACAATCTACCCTGAACCTTGGATCTGGGTGTGCTAATAGGGATAGAGCAGGCTACTGCTATTTGAAAGCTGGTGTTCAACAGCAACCCTTCTCTAGCTTTGAGCCCTTGTCTTACTTTACACACATAGAAAGCAAGCACATCCACGTTTATGGTCACATGTGTCAGGGTAAGGGCATTTTCTGTGGTGGTTGCACAGTATATAACTTCATATGGCCATACCTCAAATCAAAATCAATCCCTTTCAAACAAAACAACGCTTACCCATGTCATGTTTCAAACCTCAGCTGTTGTTGCAGCAGCCTCTTTAAAATCAAGTGGTGAGTATGAGAAATGTATGCAGGATTTTTGTTGTTGCTTTTTCCATTCTCCCCAAACTCTGAAAAATCAGCATGAGAACCAGAAGAGAAAAAAATATTTTCTTTTAGCATATTTCAGCCAAGAAAGCCTATGTTTCAAAAAGGTATGATGATGTAAAATGAGGTTATAATGGAAACTTTATTCAACGCTTTAACTAAAACAGTCTTTGCTAGAAACAGCTATAATATATTTAAATGCTTTTTAATCTTAGTACATGTATTATATGGTGTTAGACGGTATCATTAAGACACAAAAGCAGCATTATGCATCCTGATAAGTTGTAAGTTAAATAGCTTAGTATCCATTTCATTAAAAAAACATGATTGTTGGGATATGTAAAAATTAATAGGAGTCCGGGAAGGCAATACAATAGTGGTAGGAGTCTGGCCAGAGCAGGCATTGTCCTTTGAACATATTTTCCCCTTCATCCTTGCAGCCTGGAAAGATACATAAAGGGTCTGGCGACGGTGGGTATTGTCCTTTCTGATGTATAAACATGCTTTTGCCCTTTGTTCTTGTAGCCTAGAAAGATAGAATAGTATACAGTTACACTGCACAGTGTCTTCTTTGTTTTGTCTCTTGCTCATTCTCACTTGCTCTGTAAAAATATTTCAGGATCCGATCCTTTGTCATCTCTGTAACCTGCTGAATTGGAAAGTATATAATGTGCAAAAGTGCTGATCTAACTGAAAACCCCATAAACAGGGGCGGGTATAATAATATTTAACACTCACCTATTAATATTCATTGTATAGGAGTTAACATTACTAAATGAGGATTATGGGGAAGTAGTGATAGACGTGTGAAGTAACATACTAAAATGGATAAAGGAGTGTAACTGGTGCCAAATCATCGCTCACTTGGAATGTTGTGTTGTGAGTCTGAGGAGAATGAGTATCTACAATAAAGAGGTCCGTTTACTCCGTGCACTCCCGACTCTCCTGTTTATTGATGGACAGCTATCAAATCCCTGCTCGCTTATCTGTAGATTGAATAAGCCCAAATCCATGAACCTCTCCTCATAAGTCATGTGCTCCAGACTCCTAATCATTTTCGTTGCCCTCTGCTGGACTTCCTCCAATGCATCCACATCCTTTCTATAATGAGGGAGGCACCAGAATCAGATGCAGTACTCCACATATGGCTTCACCAGTGCTGAATAAGGGGACTAATCACTTCCCTAGCTGTGCTGACAATGCTCTTCCTAATGCACCCTAATATGCCATTAGCTTTCTTGGCTACAAGGGAACACTGTTGACTCATATACAGCTTCTCATTCACTGTAATCCCCAGGTCTTCTTCTGCCAAACTCCTGCCCAGCTAGTCAGTCCCCAGTCTGTAACGGTGTTTGGGATTCTTCTATCCCAAGCGCAGGACTCTGCACTTCTCCTTGTTGAACCTCATCAGATTTCTTTTGGCTAATCCTCCAATTTCTTTAGGTCACTCTGGACTCTATCCCTACCCTGCAATGTATCTACCTCTCCCCTTAGCTTAGCGTCATCTGCAAACTTTCCAAGGGTGCAATCCATCCCCTCATCCAGGTCATTAATAAAGATGCCAGATAAAACCAGCCCCAGAACTGATCCCTGGGGTACTCCGCTTGATACTGACAGCCAACCAGACATTGAGCCATTTATCATTACCCATTGGGCCAGCTTTCTATCCACCTTACAGTCCATTTATCCAACCCATACTTCCTTAACTTTCTGGCAAAAATACTGTGGGAGACCTTATCAAAAGCCTCACTAAAGTCAAAATAAATCATGTCCACCACCTTCCCAATAGCCACAGATCCAGTTACTCTGTCACAGAAGGCAATCTGGTTGGTCAGGCATGACTGGCCCTTGGTGAATCCATGTTAATTATTCCTTATCACTTTCTTCTCTTCCAAGTGCTTCAAAATGGGTTCCTTGACGATCCCCTCCATGATTTTTCCAGGGACTGAGGTGAGGCTGACCAGTGTGTAGTTCCCTAGATTCTCCTTCTTCCCTTTTTAAAGAAGGGCACTACATTTGCCTTTTTTCCAGTCATCTGAGACCTCCCCCAATCACCACAAGTTTTCAAAGAGAATGGCCAATGGCTCTGAAATCACATCAGCCAACTTCCTCAGCACACTTGGATGTATTAGATCCAGCCCCATGGATTTGTGTATGTCTAGCTTTTCTATATTATTTTTACCTATTTTTTCTCCTCCGATGGCTGCCCATCTCCTTCCTATACTGTGTTGCCTAGTTCAGTAGTCTGGGAGCTAACCTTGTCTATGAGTACTTCAGCTTTTCCCTCATCTGTCACTAGGTTACCTCCCTCATCCAGTAAGGGTCTCACACCTTCCCTGACCATTCTCTTATTGCTAATATGCCTGTAAAAACTGTTCTTGTTACCCTTCCCAACCCTTCCTAGCTGCAATTCCAATTGTGCTTTGGTCTTCTTGATTACAGGCTACAGTTGGGGAGGTCTAGGTTGGATATTAGGAAAAATTATTTCACCAGGAGGGTGGTGAAGCACTGGAATGGTTTTACCTAGGGTGGGGGTGGAATCTCCATCCCTGGAGGTTTTTAAATCCTGGCTGGGATGATTTAATTCGGATTGGTGCTGCTATGGGCAGGGGACTGGACTTGATGACCTCCTGAGGTCTCTTCTAATCCTAGGATTCTATGATTCTATGATTACACCCCTGCATTCTTGGGCAATATATTTATACTCCTCCCTAGTCATCTGTCCCAGTTTCCACTTCTTGTAAGCTTCCTTTTTGTGTTTAAGCTCACCAAGGATTTCCCCGGTAAGCCAATCTGGTCACCTACCATATTTGCTTTTCTTACTGTGCATTGGGATGGATTGTTCCTGTGCCTTCAATAAGGCTTCTTTAAAGGTGTGGGAAGCCACAGCTCTACTGGGTTCCTTTCCCGTTTATGTTAGCCCCGCCAGGGGACCCGGCCCATCAGTTCTCTTAGTGAGTCAAAGTCTGTTTTCTGAAGTCCAAGGTGTGTATTTTGCTGCTCTTCTTTCTTCCTTTGGGCAGGATCCTGAACTTGACCATCTCACAGTCACTGATTCCCAGGTTTCCACCCACATCGACTGCCCCTACTAGTTCCTCCCTGTTTGGGAGCAGCAGGTCAAGCTGCACATGGCCCCTGGTTGCTTCTTTCATGTCCTCAACTTTCTCCAAAGACTTCCTGGAATGTGTCACAATCTGCTTTGGATTTAACCATTTTGAATAATTCTGTATCATTTGTGTCATTCTGGATCATTTACAAATTTTGCCTCTTCACTCTTTATCCCTTTTTCCTGGATATATTGAACCATGCTAGTCCCAGTAGAGATTCTTGGAAGACATTGCTTTTTACCTCTGTCCATTCTGAAACCTGACCATTTATTCCTGGCTTTTGTCTCCTGTTTTCTGACCACTTACTGTTCCAGGAGAGGAACTTGCCCTTATCCCGTGGCTGCTTACTGTTGCTTCAGAGGGTTTGGTGAGGGACCTTCTCAAAGGCTTTTTGAATATCTAAGTACACTATATCCACTTAATTGCCCTTGTTCACGTGTTTGTTTAACCCTCAAAAAATCCTGTTACATTAGTATGTATGATATTCCTTTAGAAAAGCCATGTTGGCACTTCCACAATGAACTGTGTCTGATAATTTTGTTCTTTACTACAGTTTCAATTCATTTGCCTAGCACTACAGTTAGATTTATCAGGCTGTAATGTCTTCTGGTCCTACTTGCTGCAGGCATCACAGTGAGCTTCTGAGAAAGCGCAATGAACCAGTTGGCCAGAGGATTTGGAACACAAGGCATTAACAGGAATCAGAGATTAAATATTTAGGCAGCAAGTTCTTCTTTAAAGATGGGAGATTGGGGGAGGATCAAGGAATTGGATAGAACAGTTTCCAGGGTGCAGTTATCTAATGAAGATAGGATGGGTTTGGGCAAGTGTGTGTGTTTATGGAAAAAGGAGCAGTTTTTCACAAGAAAAGCTATTTTAAAAAGGCTGTTTGAAAAGAGAAAGAGCTCAAATGTTAGATGAATTCAGATAAAAATCCAAATATTTTGAAACTTTCAGAGATTCCTATATCTTGAGGTTCATTCCATGCTGATATGTGTTGCTGCACAAAACTCTGCTGCTTATTGTTTCTCCCACAATATGTGACAATCAAGGAAAGTTTTAAATACTCTTGCCAATTACACTAATACTTCTTCTAGTAACACTCGAATGAACCAATTATTACTTCACAGTTAGCTCCTGTTAGTGAAAACTGTCTACTGCATTTTCCACTTTACATTGGGACTAACTGACTCACTTATCTTGTGCAGTCACTCACATTCCACAATATCAAGCTCTCTTAATCAGCTGAGGGTATGTCCCCTTGTGTTAAGAAAAGACCTCAAATTTGGATTCTTTCTCCTATGTAGACTGTGGACACAGCTATAAATCCAGTGTATGCAGCTGCTCAATGATTCCTCCATATGAAAATTCACCTGCCCATTTCTCTGTGTCCTTTTGGCCAGAGGTTGCTAGCTCAAGTCTCCCAGGGTATGTCTACACTAGCCCCTTAGTGCGAACTAGGGAGGCTAATGTAGGCATTCGAACTTGCAAATGAAGCCCGGGATTTAAATATCCCGTCCAGTCGCCACCTCATTCCAAGAGGAGTAACAGGTAATTCGAGCTCAGGAATTAGTTCGAATTACCGTTTAACTGCCACGTGTAGCCACGGGCAGTTAGTCCAGACTAGTGGCATTTAAAAATGGCGACTGGACGGGAACATGCAAATAAAGCCCGAGATATTTAAATTCTGGGCTTCATTTGCAAGTTTGAATGCCTACATTAGCCTCCCTAATTCGAACTAGGGAGCTAGTGTAGACATACCCCCATAGACTTTGTTGCGTAGTCTGATTTCTGTAATATAAACAACACTCACAGTAAAGCATGAAAGCTTTTTGTAAGGCAAAAATGTGATTATACTTTTACTATGAATGTGCTGATTCTGGCAGTGCCTATGGTCTAAAAAGTGCTGTAAAAGTGGATCTCTGGCATAGGTGTATTCAGTGTTAGTTTTTCTTAGGAATCCACCATGCATGTGAAAATAGCATGAATGCTGAGAATGAGAATCAAATCTCCAATGTGAATGTGATAATGAGTGTTAAGAATGAACATAAGAATGCTAGGTCAGAGCAAAGGCCCATTTGGCCCCAGTAGCCTGTCTAATGACAGTGGCCAATAGCAGTGCCCCAGGAGGTATGACCACAATAGACAATCATCAAGTGACTCATCGGCTGTCACCCATTCCCAGCCCTGACAACACAAGCCAGGGAAACCATTCCTGTTCATACTGGCTTACGGCCGCTGATGAACCAATTACCTGTGAATTTATTTAGTTCTTTTTGAACCCTGTTAAAATCTTGGCCTTCACAACGTGGTGCCCCACACAATGGCACTCCAATCTTAGTAGCCAGTGAGTGCTACTGTAACATAAATCTCAATCACAATGGGGCAGAAAAAAGTGTGAGATGCTTCTCTCATGAATACCACGAATAGCAAAAAGGCAGGAGTAAGTTGAGCTAGGATGTACAACGGTCACTCAAAAGTGAGTGCTCCTTTTGTGATCCATGACTATTGTTTGCCTGTTGTACAAAAACCTCATGCTGTGCGCTGTGGCATACTATAGACAGGAAGCACTTAACAGAACATTGAATGTTTCATCAGTGCCTTTTGCATGCAGTTCTTGCTGGAGTGTCACTTTGATATGATTCTTTTTTTGTCTCCCCAAATTCCAGCTATGCTTCAGCTGGTTGTGTGCACACTTCACTTATATACCTGTCTGTCCTTCATTGCATGTTGGGTCTCCCCAAATCTCAGAGCATAGGCAATGCTGTATTTATTGCAAAAAGAGCCAAAATGTTCACAGAGGTGATAAACAGAATGAGGAACAATAGTCTTGAGTTGTTGTAAGGGAGGTCCAGGTTGGATATTAGGAAAAACTATTTCCGTAGAAGGGTGGTGAAGCACTGGAAGAGTTACGTAGGGAGGTGATAGAATCTCCATCCCTGGAGATTTTTAAAGTCCCAGCTTGACAAAGCCCTGGCTGGGATGATTTAGCTGGGATTGGTCCTGCTTTGGGCAGGGGGCTGGACTCAATGACCTCCTGAGATCTCTTCCAGCCCTAGGATTCTATGAAGTGTTAATGAACAAATGACTCATTAGAATTCACAAGAGAGAATCAGCAAAACAAGATCTGAGGGTGGCCAATTATTAACAGCTCCTTTCCCTAATCAGACAGCAGTGACTCAGGGTTTTACCTATCACCCCCATTCCATCAGAACTTCACCTGGCTGTGTTGTCCTTGGGGTGCGGGAGAAGTAGCCCCTAGAGACTTGGTAGTCCTCCCACCCTGCTGCACCCTGAGAGGCTGAGCTGCAGTATGCATCACTGCTAAGTCAGGAGTGACTTTGGCAGACTCTGGAGTTCAGTGAGAAAAGTTCCTGCACCTGCCTGCTTCCTTCCCCTTAGCTCTGCAAATCACTGTATTCCTTCCCACAGTGAAATGACCACGGCAGCTGCAGTCCTAGCACAGACTGCTCTGGAGCCAACATGAGCCTTCTGCTGTCTACCCTGGAACCAGTATAAAGGTTTTTGTGGAGGGGGGGGGGGCCTCTGCCCATTTTCTAATATCAAATTATCTTCCTGATGCAGGCTTTGCTGCATCCCAAGTGCCACAGACTATCCTGTCCCAAATTAAGGAGTTTGCCAAGTTTTCAAAATTGTACCTTGCAGTTAGTGTACCTAAAACAACAACAACAACACCACCACACATCTATCTCTTCCCCTTCAAACTGGTCTCCACTGAAAACACTGTGTCACTCTACAGTTTCTTTCAGTTTGGGGATGCAATGATCCGCAGGGCTCCGAAGAACCACTGTGCGACTTAAGGCAGTGAGGCCTTTTTCACCAACCAGGCAAAGTAACAGTTTTTTTCTTGCCATTGTCATCTTCTCACATGGCCAGGCATCTATCCAGCTCAGACTCTGCCCTCGAGAAGGTCCATTGCAAAATCCAGGGCTTCAGATTGAATTTGTGGCTCATGCTTTAGCTGCTGTAGTTTTGAGGATTCATGGCTCAGATGTTGCTGCTATAAGCATGTCTACATTGCAAGTGAAAGCCTGCAGCTGATAGTGCCAGCTGTGGCTCAGGCAAAGGGGCTATTGTAGGACTTGGGCTGCAGCCTGAGTTCTGTGACTCTCCCACCGTGTATGGTCCTAGAGCCTGGACTCCAGCTTGAGCCCCCACATCTACACCACAATTCAACAGTTCTTTAGCCCAAGCCCAGCAAGCCTGAGTCACAGGCCAGTCATGGGTTTAATAGTAAGATAGACATACCCTTTGTATCATTTCCAAAGTGTGAAGCTGAATACAGGTTAATGTGGATAAATGAAACTTTATTATACCCCATGCAGCTGTGTTGCTTCCAAGTCCCTTCTTTTCTTGGTTCCCCATGTATAATAATGTCTTTCTGTCTCCAGTTCCAAGAAATCTGATCATGATACATACTTTCAGCCCTAGGACAGAAGCACTTTGGGCTATGGCCAGGAGAGGAAGGATGGATCAGTAGTTGGAGGCATTACCTGTTTTAAAGGGCCAGACACCCTCCTTTTCACTCTCTTCAAGATACTGCACTGTACACAGCATGACTAGACCAAGGCTTAGCTGACTTTTTCCACCGTGTGAGAAAGTACTTCAGAATAGAAATGAAAAACAAGTTTTGTGAAAGCTTTCAGAGCTATTCTGCTTTTAAAGAGCTGAATTAGAATCATTTTTCAATATTCGATTTCAAGATTTTTACAATGTAAAGGAAAAAAATATGATTTTATTCAAATAAATCTCAAAAAATTATTGGAATGGTTGTTGACTTTTCTGTTTTTCTGATAATTCTTTTTAACTATTTTGACCTTTTCAAGAATGGAAGTCATGAAAATTTTCACAAAAGGCAAAGAGTAAATATTCAAATCCTAACAATTTTCACATGCAATACATATTTTCGATAACTTTAAAAAAGTTTCCACTATTTCAGCCATCTTTTTCTCAGCTCAGTTTCATATTGGGGCAGTAGGTTTCTGGAGTCCATGCTGCATTAATTTAATTCAACACTATTAAAACCTTAGTTCTAACATAAAGTAAATGTTGGAGAGCAAGGTAATTCAGAATGCAGATGGCTTTTAAGCAGCGTGTTTCCTTCAGAACTCACGACACCAGAGATCTATGGACTGTATAATGTGTCATATCATGGTGGGGCTTGTCAGCCATAACTAGGGGGCAGTCTGGCTGAGAAACTCTCACTGGTTTTGGTCCAGGTTACCACAGCTGTGATCTGTGGAGATGCTTGACCTGGAGCTTTCTCATTATAAAAAGGGACTCCTGGCAAGGCATTCTTTGTTGGGTCCTCTTCATTATTACTGTGTGTGGTATTGTGACGGCGCGTTGGGGGTTCCCCGTCTCCTGCACCCCGAAATGGCACAAACAGACTCCACCAGCCAGTGGAATTGAGGGTGGTTTATTGCTCCTCCAGCACAGCGCAGCACAGATGTAATCTGGTTACAGGAACTGGGGCTAAGAGGCCTCAGTGCCCCCCCTTGAGATAGGGGAGTCCCAGTATGATAAAAGATGATGTTTGTGATAAAGGAAGGTATTGATGGGGTTTTGATATTTTTGATTTAGCCTGTGATTCATTATTTTCTTGGGTGGAAGAAGAATAGCAGCTGGTTCAGTCTTTCTTTGAAATTCCATTTTTAGATTTTGGCAATGTTACAGAGAGCCTAGCAATAAGCAGACTTTTATAATGCATTTGAAACAAAAAATATAAATGAATATGCGATATTAATATGGGAAAGATCTTTCTGTTCTCAAGGGTTGTACTGTACTTCCAGAATTGTCCTAATCAAAAGTCTCTTATTAATGTAGGAGGGAGATGAAGGCTGATCATTCCTGTGTTATGAATACCCATCTTGTATTGGGCCCATAAATCATATCCAATATATTACTGAAAAACCTACAGAAAATTAGGTTTTCAAGGATATAGGGGACAATTTTGAACTGCTAATAGTTTAAAAGATGTCCAAAGCAGACTCTTCATACATACCAAATCCCTAGGTTCTATTATAAAACACCACTTTTACCTGACACAAACATAAACTCATTTAATAATGGGTAAGAGGCATACATAAGGAGCATCTGGTGTTGTCTATCACATCATGATATTAAACAGCTATTAATCCCACATGGAAACAGTCTTTATAGAAACTTTGTTTCTGCTTGCAGAATGTATTCTGTTTCTTTTTCCAGATTATTTATTTCTACGGATTCTTCATTGGTAAAGGAGAACTTTGTTTCTCAAGGGTTTCTCTGCTACTTTGTATATCCTTTTTCTATTTGTGAAATAAAGAAGTTCTTAGTGATACCTTACAGAATGATAAGTAAAAGTAGATGAATATTTAAATCAATCAATCCATAAGAAATAAGATCTTTCCTGGGAGTGAAAGGAAGCTGATAAATGCAAATACAGTAGAATCTCAAAGTTATGAATATTTCAGGCATACAGGTTGTTCGTAATTCTGAAATCTTTACAATTCTGAGCAAAATATACAACTGAACATTGACTTATACAGCTTTGAAACTTTACTCAGAAGGAAATGTTGCTTCCCCTTTATTTTTAGTAGTTTACTTTGAACACAGCACTGTACCAGCGTTTTGTTCTTTTGTTTCATTTTTTGTCTCTGTTGCTGCCTGATTGAGTACTTCTGATTCTCAATGAGGAGTGTGGCTGACTGGTCAGTTCATAACTCTGGTGTTCAGAACTCTGAGGTTCTCTTGCAATGCAATAAATGTCAAAGGGAATAGAAGTCTGTCTGTTCTGTATTATCTACCTTGTCACTATGCTGGTACCTTTCCATGGTGATAAGTGTGGCATACAGTCTTCACCAAAAAGTAGAGGATGATTTTAATTCTCATACTTCACAAAATCTTGATTTGGAAGCAGGCAAAGTACAGATGGGAGAGGATGGTAGGGATGTTGCTAGGGGCCTGACCATCTGTTGTGCAATCATTTAATTTTATTTTATTAAACAACTACCACAGAGGTCAAGAGGATTTAATTTTTCTAAATCTGATACACTCCCCCTACACACACTCCATCCAGCTGAACTCTGCTGCATAGTGCACTGTGTGATTAATACACATAATCTCACTCCATTCATAGTTCCTTCAACTACTTCCTAAAACAGATATAGGCAAACAGAATAGAGTAGCATTTGGGTAGAATCAGCTAATTTGAATGGCAAGTTCTCCAGAAAATGTTCAGTAAATTACAGAAAGATTTCCTGCATATTACAACCCAGACTATGTAGGTTAGCTTCCCCTACAGACCTTATACACCCCTCACAGGGGTCACATGAATGCAACTCCTGGCAGAAAAGTCATTACAATGCAATGAAAGATCTGGCAGGTTCCTTCAGTAGGTGAAGATAGGGCATGTGGAACAAGCTTGAAGAGGTAGCAATCTGTGTGCACATAGTCAGAGGTTTTACTGAATATCTGTAGTTTGTTTTGAAAGATCCTCATCTGACACATTGCTTAACCTATGCCCACTGCCCCTTCTGCCATATTGAGCTGGGTATATAACTGGGTGATGCTGGGTATCTACTTGCCCTGTGCATGTGAGTTTTTCTTCTGTATAATTTTGTTCTAAATGGAAGTGAATTGATATTTGCAAAATGTAGGGGAGACCCTCCTATATGTTTCTGATAATTGCTATAACCTGTGTATATAAGCTAATGCTGGCTTAAATGATGGTCACTGAATTTACAGATGCACAACTGTTGCCTTAATAGAATATTTTCAAGGATGTGCATGATAGGGCGTTTTCTTTTAAAATAACCTAGTAAAAATGAACCCACAGTTGTTCTTTCAGATCTGTTCAACAAATGAATAATTTACATCCTATGTCTGGAATAAAATGTGCTAGAAATCTCATGTGGAAGTTATTTATTTTGTTATAAATTACAAATTGTACTTTTTCTATTTTATTTTGTTGTCTGTATGTTAATTTAGTGATTCTTTGCTAAAATATTCATTCAGTGAGAATTATCAAATATGTAAACTATCCTGTCTCAAGCTTTTGGCTGAGTAATTATGTACATTTAAAATTTAGCTCTGGGACAATGTTAAGATTGCATTAACCCCAAATCAGAACAAATGAACAAATAGAAACATGCATTCAGCAGAGCTCCTTGTGAGAATAACTTGCATTTCTGTGCTGTAGCGGTGACATATATGACATAGCTGGGGAGGGTACCAGAAAGATGGAAGTAACATGAGTGACTGAGGGAGATCCTATCTGTCTTGTTTCCTCAGATCTGTACCTCAGTGTCAGTAGTTTTGTGCAACCTGAGAAGTGCAAAGAACCAGAGTTCATTTGGCGATGATGGGGAACTGTAAAGCATAGTATAACAGTGTCAGGCAGAGGTAAATGCCAGGGAGCACCACTACTTGGCATCACTCACCTTAATATTTAGACACTTGCCAAGAGGAGACTCCAAGATTTTCTTCAGTCCCTAGACAAAAGTGGAAAAGCTGGGCTACCTCTTCCTGCTGTGGATTGTGCTGTCCTCCATACATTACATAGCTGAGATTTAAATAGAATTTGTCAAATGTTCATTGATTTATTCAGGTGTTGATCCCAAAGCTGCTGAAGGCACTAGGAATCTTTATGTTGATTTCAGTAGAATTTGGATCAGGTCCTCAGCATATTAATGGATTATTCTCAAGTTTGCTTTTCATTTTTTGGCCAGTTCTTCTGTTAAGGCTTGGCATTAATCAGATCATTTTTACATGGACTGTAATTCCCTGAGGGGTCATTTAGGAAAGCAACTAAGTTTTATCTCCCCCTTTACCTGCACTTCTCTTTTTTCTTCCTTTTCTCACATTACTTCACCCTTCTCATGTATCTCTTGCACATCTTTTTTTGTGCCTGTTTCTTTTCTTTAGTTCCTGCTGTCTCACTGTTGTGTCACTCCATTTCACTCTCCATATCTTCCTGCATCTATTCTGTCCCATGAGTTTCCTCCTTTGCCTTGAGCTAGTGGTGGGTTGCTGACCTCTGCTGTCTCTAGAGGAAACCTTACTCTTGTATCTCTGTAAATCCTGCATTCCTGTCACAGACTAGCACCGCAGAACCTATTCTGCAAGCTGGACACTAAACATTCACACTGATAAAATGAGATGAGGTGAGGAAACTGGGTTTTTCCCTTTTAGCTGGGTCACTTGGTATCTAATTACTAAGCACTCTGTATGTGAACCATATGAATCGCCAGTGCAGAATCCTGCAGCTCAGCCACTGGATCATACTGAAGCTCTTTTCTTTTTATCTTCTGCATTTATAAAACAAATACTGGATATCAGAAATGCTGAGTTATAGCCCAATTTTGAAAGATCCAAAGTAAAGCTGTTACTGGGGCTTCTGTGCTCAGCACTTCTGAAAAACAGGGTGTTAATTAATAAAGTCCTCCTTGATTTCTATCACATAATGGTAGCATTGAATGTAAATAGAAGTGCAAAGAATAAGTCTTTTGAATTGGCTCCTGATTTCATATGGATTTGAATCCTGAAAGGTGCTGGGTACCTGAGACTTTAAGGGGAATGAATCATAGGTGCAGGACAGAAGCTCGGGGCCTCTGCAGATTTACTTCATGGGGAGTATCTGAATTCTTTCAGTGCTAAGAGTATCTGCAGTATAATATCCATCAGCTAGACAGAAAAGAGGCATGGCAGTTTATGTGAAGTGCAGATAAAATATCTGGTATCACTGCTGTACTATTTTTAGTCAGGTTATCAGCTTATTATGGGTAATTTGTTCACTGCAGAGTCTGTTTCATTTTGTACATCTTTTCCTCTTTGGTCCATAGAATTGTTGACTACTAATTGATTTTCCCCGATCTCAGTGCCTGTCTCTGATGAATTTTGTAGGCATTTCAAAAGATGTGTCCATTTGCCATGGAGTTTTTAAAATTCTAGAGATAAATAATATGGCATTTAAAAATTTGTCCGTTTTTTTCAACTCAGCCAAAATGTAAGAACTTCCTCCCATTCAGGATGAAATTTTGTTGAGTACTTGGAAATGCACTCAACTCCTTTAAGCCCTCTACTTGTTGCTGTTGTCATCTTTCAAAGGAAACAGTCTGTTTTGTGGCACTGGCAGTTTCTTTCGCACAGTGTCACTTCCTTGAATGACCCTTATGAAATTTTGAGAAAGTATTTGGAGTTTAAAATTTATTGTTGGTTTGACCAGTTTTAAATTACATAACACGTTTGATAGACAAACTTGCACTAATTATAACAGCTATTTACACGTACAGCACAGACCTTTAGCTAATCAAACAAAAGTGGGTGTGCCCTGTTGGCACCACTCATCTGCCTCTTGTAAGATTTTCAATTTCTCATAGAACATGTGCCCCACTGGGCACTGTGAAGTGCACAGACTTGAAGGAGGGTCTCCTCTTGAGGAGTCAAAGAGAGGCCTTACTTGTTCTTGCGGTGAACTGTGGGGCATAAGATCTAGGGATTGCTCAGGACCATGTTGGGAGTTCAGTTGGTGGGTTCTCAATGAGGTGGCAAAATTGGGTGTGTCTCATTCAGAGGAGGGCACCCCTTAACTATGGGAGCATGTGCCCTTGGATGTCCCTGAAGATCAGCTTGACCACTTACTAAAAATTAGTTGCATGTGAGTGCAGTTCTCTATCTGACTTTCTTTTCTGTGAGAATCAGTCTGGCCTGCCTTTAAAGCCCAAACTTTCATAGACTTCACTGTGATCAAGATCAGGCCTAATGCTGCTTATTTGCTCTTGTGATCTTCAGACATGAAAGAGGGCCTATGATGCTACTCCCTTGATGTCAGCTCTAAGGTAACAGGAGCAGAGAGTGCTGCAGACTCCATTTGATTTGCATGCCACATTGCTTATGTGCACAGACTACAGCTTCAAGTATCAAACATCCACAATAATCCTTGAGGTGAAAGTTTATGTACAGATAATATAACTGAAAATCCCTGATCTTGTGTATCCAGATCTATGAAAATGGAACCATTTCTTTTCTCTCTCATCATATTTTGCTGAGTTACCTTTCTCCCTGAGCATAAATGTAAACTGGGGAATGGTCCCGCTATTGTGGGGAACTTTCCCGGCTTCTGTACCACCCTGGTGAAATGGTCCAGTGAAAGGATCTGCATCCCTTCTCCCACTTCTTTTACCCAAAGGCCTCCCTGATCCTGAGGGCTCCCCTTCCACTCTCCTGAGTAGCAGAGTCCTTGAAATCCCAGCAAGGCTGGGCCCAGGTTTCCTGGGGCTTAATCCCTGACCTTGTAGTCACTTAGGGCAGGGGCTAGGGTGTTCCTACCCCAGGGTGCTCTCTGCACACTGGATGCTTTCTTGACCCACTGATCATTACATAGAGTTCAAAGTGAATACAATTTATTAAACAGCAACTGATTAAAAAGAAAAGAATAAGTCAAAAATGATGAAGGTTAAAAGAGAACACATAATCCCACTCTGTAGCACGGGGTCATTACAAACAGCAGTTTGCAGAGTGTAAGGACAGTTCACAGTCTGTTCCTTACAGGCAGGGTTGCCAGATGGTTTCAACAAAAATACTGGACACACTTGACATTACATCACAATCTACATTACATCTTATTTAGAAAATACCAGCTATTTCTATTTTCTCAATTTGTTTCCCAAACAGAAAGCTCAAATACTGGACTGTCCAGTTCAAAACTGTACACCTGGCAACCCTACTTATAGGTCCCAGGGCTCTTTCCCAGATCCTGGCTGTGCTGCAGGTGGGCTGCAGGTTGGACACACTTGCTCTGGCAGTGACCACATGACTTCAGGCTCTAGGTGGCAGGACCTCTCTCCCAGTTGGAGTTACAATCCCTCTCCAAGTCTGGCCTGCAGGGACCTTTGGCTAGTAGCGTCTCCCTGCCCAGAGCCTCTTTTGCCCACTTTGCTGATCCCAGCTGCTCACCACACCCAGCTCCAGAATATGCTGCTTTGCCAGCCTCCAGATCCTTGCATTGCTCCTCTGACCCCTTTGGATTTGGTCACTGCATGTCTTCTTCTCACCACAGGGTCTGCGCTCTGAGCTGTGTGGGCCTCTGGCTCTGTCACTGCAGGTCTGTTCCTCAGCACAGCTTGCTTTCCTTGCTGCTCTTCTTAGCTCTCTCCCCCTTTGACTCAGAGACCCAGAAAATCCCAGCTCACATGGAAGATGGGACCTGGCCTCCTAATTCCCTCATTGGCCTGTCCAACCTGTCAGCCAGGCTGACCGGGAGTGTTGGCCTCTTTCCATTGTCTCTGGGAACTGTCATTCTCAGGGCCCTGATTTCTCATGGACCCTTCTCCTTTTGATACTGGGAGCTGGCCACCAAAAACTCCCACTGAGTTTTAGTAAGGGGCTAACAGTCCCCTTACATAAAATTTGAAAAAATAAGGCCCCTAAGCCCTATACATAGCCATGCCACTACTTTAAAAAATATTCCTTTTCACACAATGCATGATTGAATTGTGGAATGTTTCGCCATGGGATGTTACTGAGGCCAAAAACTTTCCAATGTTTAAAGCTGATTGCATAGTTCTATAGATAGCAAGACTATCCTGGCTTGTAATAGTTAATATTAACCTAAATATGGGAAGGGACATTAAACCTCTGACTTAGGCCTGGTCTACCCCTAAACATTAGATTAGTGATACTCGGACCTCAATGGCTCAGGAGCCAAATTAGTGATTAACATATGGACATCAGGTGAAAGCTCAGTGGGGGAAGGCAAGACCCAGCCCTGCCTCTTCTGCCGTAGACCTCTCCCACCCCCAGGCCAATCCTGCCTGGTCACGTGGCGAGCCAGGGCTCTGTAATGCAGCCCTGACCCAGCACTCCCTGGTGGCCAGGGAAAGCCAGAGTGCTTCACTGTGGCCCAATCAACCCCGGTGGCTGGGCTGCTGAGCTGGGCTGCATTCCCTGCCAGCAGGGGGAACCAGGCTACCATGCCGCAGTTCCAGCCTTCCCCGGGACTGGGCAGAGCAGGGCTGTGCCACGGTTCCAGCCTTCCCAGCGGCGGTCCCAGCCTTAGGCGATTGGGCTTGGAGGCAGTTTTGGGAAGGCTCTGCCTTCCCTTGTCTACATTACTGACTGCCCATGGATTACCTAAAAGAGCCACAGGAATGTGATTTAATTGTTTCATTCACTAGAATACTGTATATTCATATTTAAACCATAACACAAGGGAAGCATTTAGTGTGTGTGTGTGTGTGTGTGTGTGTGTGTGTGTGTGTGTGTGTAAGTGGATAATGCTCATAGAAAAATGACTAGCCACATATTATGCTTTCATCAAAAATGATTGGTTAATAACTCTGTGTGGTTGATAATTACATCAGACTGTTTTAATATCATGTGTTGCAAAGAGCCACAGGAGAGACACTGAAGAATCACTTGCGAGCTTAAGTCTGAGCGTCACTGAATTGGATGAACCTAGTTGCATTGCTCAAAGCTGTGAACAGTGTGTCTCACTGGGCAGTGCAGTGAGGTGACTATTACTCCTCCCATGGATGCAGCTAGGTTCAATAGGTTTTTCTATTGACCTTGCCATGGGTGCTGGCTCCATGGGTGCTCCGGAGCAGGAATGCCCCTGGAGAAAAATTAGCAGGTGCTCAGTACTCACTGGCAGTCAAGCTTACCCCAATCCTGCTTATCAGCTCCTCCCCCTCTCTGCCAGCCCTCCTACTGGCTGTGATCAGCTGTTTTGCAGCATTGAGGAGGCTCTAGGATAGAGGGCCAGGAAGGGGTGGAGCTGGGATAGGAAAGAAAGTATTAATATAAGATCCCCTTAGTTAGTATGACACACACTCAGGCTGTTGAGAACTGCAATGGCACCTCTAGGACTTAAAAGCACTACTGAGATTAAGGATAAGTGAACAGGTTCAGATAAAATAAGAACAATACTTCTACCTCAAGTTCAACTAGTGAAAGGAAGGGAATGGTGTGCTGAGTTTGTATAACATTGCAGTGCAGATTGGCACAGAAATCGTAGGGGAGCATCTATGAAACAAAAGTCTGACCAGAGGTCTCAACAGGGAGGTCACTGGATTCTGATTGGATGGGACAGCATGCCAGTTCATGAACTTCATGAACCCAGTAGGGAGCAGTTCTACAAAGTCAACTTGTGGTTAGGGTGGAGATAGGTTACTTGTTGGCACTGGGCAACAGATGGCATAAGATTTGATAGTGGTACAGGTTGAAACGCTCTTAACCGGGATTCTCTGGTCCAGCAACATCTGTGGTCTGGCACAGATGTTGCACGACAAGATAATCCCGGTGGAGGTCCAGTGGCAAATATCCCTGCGGGACCAGCAAGGCACTGGGCTGCTCGCGGTGAGCTGATGGTGGGGCCACCCAGTGCGTGGCAGTGGGGCTGCCCAGTGGGGTTGGGATACCCGGTGCGTGGTTGCCTAGCGGGCCTCGGAGTTACAGTAGCTCAGTGGGGCAGGGAGCTGTGGCTGCCCAGCGGATCAGAACCCCAGTGTGGTGCACGTGGCTGCCAGACAAGTTCTGGAGCTCCATTGCAGCATGCCTGGCTGCCTGGCAGGTCCTGGAACCATGGCAGTGATGGCTGCCCAGTGGGGTTGGTAGAGCAGTGGGGCCAGCAGGGAGGCCAGCTGTCAGGCCATGGGCCAGTGGCAGGGGTACAAAAATGACCTCCCCTGCTCTGGCAGAATCCCTCATCTGAGACTGGTCAGGGAAGTCCAACCCGTACATTGGAGGTTAAGAGTGTTATGAGAAGGTGGGACTGTGGCAAGAAGGATCTCACCCACGAGTGTGGCGATTTATGAATAACTTCCATGCTTATTCAAACAAAACTCCTGAACTCGTTGAGGTTTGCCAAACAACAACTGAGATGGTAATGCACACTTTCCATAAGTTGTAATGGTTCCACCATAGGTACATTAATCAACTGATCATTTGTTAATCTAAAAGTACATTGTGCGCTTGTGAATATTTAGAAAATTCTGAAAACCATTCAAACTTGTGTGTAATACTCCTGATTATAAATTGACCAGCAGTGTTGATTCCACTGGACATTATGGAGATGTGCAGCACTAATCTGCTGTATGCGCACCTCTTCAAAGCATCACACTATTGACCTTATATTACATGTTCTTTTACTATCTTGCGTCTTCCTGAGCAAACACAGCTCATTAGAGAAAACTGTTCACAAACAAGAATTAGAATGAGATTTTCATCTGAGATGAATTTGGAATTTAAGTTTGCAGTGTGTAAAACTGAGCAAATAAAATAACCTGCTCAAACCACAGTATAAATGATTTCCCAGTGTACAGGACTGCATAATTGACTATGAAGACCTTATTGGACTAGATGGACGAGTAGTCTGATTGTTGTGGCAATTTCAGTATGTATTCAAAAATCACAAGCTGAATCACACCAATGTCTTTATAGTCCAAAGTGCATTTTTCTGATTTCATAGCTCAGACAAGTTGTTTGATGATCCCAGTTGCTGTGCACCCTTTGAACAAGAACAGAATATTCTCAGAGACCAAGCATTCCCTTTTTTCCTCTCTCAATTCCCAAAACTGGTCAGCTAGACCTTCTCTAGTGTGTTCCAAAGAAGATCTTTGAAAATCCACTTGTATGTAGCTTACCCATGGCAAGGCACATCTTCCTAGACTATGACTATGTCTGCACTGCAGAGCTTTTCTGGGATACCTCTGCCACGTCCAAGAAACATGTCCACTTTTTCAGAACAGTTTCCAAAAAAGTGGGTGCGTTCTTTTGGCATTCCTGCATTCCTCATTCCTCCTCTTCTGTCTTCTGGAGTGCTGGAGAGGGGAGGGGAGTGGAGGGGGCGGGGAAGGGGGGGGGGGGGTTCCTCAAAGCAGCGAGCCTTGCAGTTAAAATCCCATGGAGATGGACTGGGATGTTCATCTCTTTCAGAGCCTTATTTAACAACAGGGTGCAGTGATTTAAAAATCATTATTTACATCAAGTTTCCCGCTGATACTTCTTCACATATCTCTTCAAACAATGGTGAAAATCTGATAATTAAAACATGCTAATTTACAGCTCAGTACAGGCTTTTACAATATCTAGGAGGGTGTACTTTGTGTATTTTTTGAGATAACTTGATTTTTATTAATTTAGGAAATAATACATAATACTCATTACCTGTGTCAAGCTGCAGATGCAGCAGCAGTACATTAGGAATTTTAAGAACTAAATCACACCCACAAACACAGTAGCGCTTATACTTTATTAAACTAAATCCTAAATGTTACATAAATGTTTCAGATTTGCAATTGCAGCAGTCTCCTGAGTTGCTGGCTGATGGCTGTCCTTAATTTTTTTTTCAAATTTTATTAACTGTAACAGACAAGTCCTCAGAACACTAAACGTACAGTGTCCTTAAAACTTTGACAGCTAGCTCTCCTCTTCCCCAGTCCCACTGTCATTTTGATGCAGATCTAATTCTCAGTTAGCAAAAAGCTAATAGCGGCTTTCCTTAGAGTGCACATTATCTTGGAATAAACCCCACTGAAAACAAATATAGGATAGAGTTCCTTTGGGAAAGCTGAGTTCTGCTGAAGTAAAATTTATTTGCCTAGGAGGATGGTGAAGCACTGGAATGGGTTCCCTAGGGAAGTGGTGGAATCTCCAATCCTAGAGGTTTTTAAGTCTCGGCTTGACAAAGCCCTGCTGGGATGATTTAGTTGGGATTGGTCCTGCCTTGGGCAGGGGGCTGGACTTGATGTCTCTTCCAGCCCTAGGATTCTATCATTCTATGAAAATAGAGAATAGACTTGTGGCATCAACATTATGGTCTGTGACCATGATGTTCCAAAATAAGAGGTATGTATTATGTAATATAAAATAAAAAATGGTGCTCAGTGGCAACTGGCAGCTCTAGATTTTTCTTACTGTAGCTTTGTGTACTGTTCTCAAGTGTTATAGATTCTAAACCTAGTTAACTATTTAAAGAAACCATAAGATTAGCTAAGCTAACCTTTTTTTCTCCCCCAATATACAGAATAGCAAACATCTTGGGAATTTACTTATTAAATCACACATATCAAAAGGCATAGAGACAGTATTGAACAATGATGCATTGAAAAGTTGGTTTATATTGTTCTTCAGACACACTCACCTCTTTGTCTACATCATTTCCTGCCTACTTTAAGCAGTTTTCCTTATGATATTTAATTTTTGCAGTTAGGTTCTGCATCGTCTTCCCGCACTGCTTACACCTGACACATTTTCCTTTTTCACGCAGGAAACAAATTTCTTCAAAATATTCCCAGCCATGACAGGTTTTCTGGGGCAAAAGCATAGGGTCATAAAGAAAGCTCTGTGTGTGTGTGTGTGTGTGTGTGTGTGTGTGCAAGTGCGTGCTTGCCCCCTGAACAGTGTTCCCTCTAAACTGCACAGCAGTTAATCACAGGTGATTAATCAACCCCACCCAGTCAGAGGTTCAGGGCTCCCTGCATGGAGCCAACTCAATAGGCGGGGCTGATTAATCACCTCCGAAACTGTGCTGCTGGGCAGCTTAGAGGGCACATGGGTGCGGAATAATATCTTCTCTTTTTCTTTCCAGTCCACCCCACTGTTCCTATCTGTGCTGCACCCATTGCTTTCCTATACATTGTCTCTCAGTCTTTAGCCAATGTCTTAAAGCTAATTCTGCCATGCTTGGACCAAGTCCACCACCACATACGCACAGTCCATTCTCCCCTGTCACTCCTGAGATAGTGAAGTGACCATTTACACCTAGATCTGGTCCTGGTTGTTACCTTTGAAAAGCACAAAACCCCAAGGCTGCATCTAGACTGGCATGATTTTGCGCAAATACTTTTAACGGAATAAAAGAGGGCTTATCCCTGAGCGGGAGTGTCAGAGTATTTGCGCAAGAACCATTGATTTTGTACATTACAAAGTCAGTATTCTTGCGCAAATACTCACAGCCAGTGTAGACAGACAGCAAGATTTTGCGCAAAAGCGGCCACTTTTGCACAAAATCATGCCAGTCTAGACACAGCCCATGTGTATTTGCCCTTGGGCAAAGTAACAGAACATTAAAGCTACCTTTTTCTGTTTTTTTTTTTTACAACAAATTTGGGGTGAAATATGTGGTGATCAAATGGCACTGGATGGATTTTTAATAGAATGACAATATGCTTTCCTCTTGTAACTCAACTCCTTTTCCATCAGTATGAGCCTTTTGCCTCCTGGTTACCAATCTGTTGCCAGCGTACATCTTTAGTGACTTCAAAGTCCCTAGCATTTGACAGTTGCCAGATGGCTGGTTCTTGGTGGACAACCTTTCCTATCACCACATGGGATGAAGGCATGTCTGATGTCACCTTCAGCTGAGAGTCCAATATGAATGGCAAATGAGACACAAGTATTTTCTCATTCCTGGAAATCATTTTACTTTGTCATTGATGAGGAACATTGATGGAAAAGCATAGGGGGATTTAGCACAACCATCACCCTTATTGTAGCTGTGCAAAAAATGAACTGTGGTTTCTAAGGTTGTTAAAATAACCAAAATCTTTTTTTTAATGTTGTGTGTTCCTGAACAGGTCCTTTTTTGTTAACTATCTGCTAAGCCCACAGTCCTATTATTATTTAATAAGCCTTTAATAAAAAAAGAGGTTTCCCCCATTACAGAAAGGACGTGGACGCATTGGAGAGAGTCCAGCAGAGGGCAACAAAAGTGATTAGAGCGCTGGAGCACATGACATAAAAGGAGAGGCCGAGGGATTTCATAGAAGCCTTAAACTTCCTGAAGGGGGGTTCCAAAGAAGATGGAGAAAGGCTGTTCTCAGCGGTGACAGATGGCAGAACAAGGAACAATGGTCTCAAGTTACAGCGGGGGGAGGTCTAGGTTGGATATTAGGAAAAACTATTTCACTAGGAGGGTGGAGAAGTACTGGAATGAGTTACCTAGGGAGGTGATGGAATCTCCATCCCAAGAGGTTTTAAAGTCCCAGCTTGACTTTAAAGCACTAGCTAGACTGATTTAGTTGGAGTTGATCCTGCTTTGGGCAGGGGGTTGGACTTGATCCAACCCTAGGATTCTGTGATTCTATAAAAATATTGTCAAAGCCTTAACAATGGCATTATGAGCAAAGTTACAGTGAGGAAGGCGTGGTTAGTAAAAAAGTCAATGCCATTGATGGTCTGTGTAGTAATTCCCTTAGGGTATGTCTACACTACAGTGCTATTTTGAATTAACTTAATTCAAAATAGTTAATTCGAATTAAGCTAAATCGAAATAACACATCTATACACAAAAACTATTTCGAAATAGCGCGTCCACACTGAGTCGACCCTGAACCGAAGTTAAGGCTGGGCATCAGGTTAGGACTTAGTGTGTGGGGCTGCTGCCTGAGGCTAACTGAGCTCCGTGCTTAAAGAGATCCTACCCCCACCCTGGACAGACAATTCTCAGGGTTCCCCACTTGCTTGTCTACCTCAATGAGGAACAGCAAAACAGTCCTGTCTTGGAGTACCCTGAGTGCCCGAACTCGGGACACCACAGCACTCGGCCACATGAAGCCAGAGTTGCCCCTGGGCATACTGGCGTGTCTTGTGGGGTTGTTGCCATCAGCCCAGCTGCACTTGCTGCAGGCAGCCATCCGGGGGGTCCATTGGGAGGCTGTCAGGATCCAAGAGGCCCTGAGGGAGAGTGTCCACCCCGAGGAGCCCTGAGAGCCTCCCCAGTCCTCCTCACTGGGGGCTCATGCCCCATTCCTCCCCCATGTCCTTCCACTTACCTCTCCCTACCCCTCCTTCCTGATGTCAAATAAAAGATACTTATGTTCAAAAATAGAAACTGGGTTTATTGAACAAAACTGCGGGGGGGGGGGGGTGTAACCTCTGGGGAGACTGGGAAAAGGAGGTGGGAGAGGGGAAGAGAGAGGGTGGGAGAGGGGAGGGGAAAACCTGGGAGGAGGGAGCTGGAAGGGGGAAGCAAGGAGAAGAAAGGGGAGGGGAAGTTCAGGGCTCAGGGTTGGGGGTCTTGCCGGACCAACTTGACTTTCACGCAAACCTGCTGCTGGGTTCGCATGTGGCCTTTGATGGCCAGGCTGGCAGCTATCCTGCCATAAACAGTCATGTTCCTCCATCTAGTGCAGAGATCATGGACATTGGGGGCATCCCCTCCAAACCTGAATAAGGTCCATGATCTCCACCCTGGACAAGGAAGGCACCCGCCTTCTCCAGCCCCTGTCAGGCTCCTGGGAGCTGGCAGACTGCTCCTGGGGAGTGGTGGAGGGCTGGCTGCCACTGGCTTGCTGGCTCATATTTTGGGGCCATTGGGTCAGTGACTCCAGTGGCCACTGCTGGCTCTGGGTTGGCAGGCTTGGAGCTGGCATAGCCACTGTGGCCAGGGTGTACACCTTTAAAGTTTCTGGGGCTGAGGAAGAGGAGAGTAAGTTTTCCTGGTAGTGCCCAAAGTGGCCACCAGGGCTCCCTGGGAAGAGCTGGAGGCCTCCTAATTTCGAATGAAGTATCTACACAGCACTTAATTCGAAATAGCTATTTCAAATTTGGTGTTATTCATAGAATGAGGTTTACTTAATTCGAAATAAGGGCTCCACTATTTCGAATTTATTTCAAAATAGTCGTTTGCCTGTATAGATGCTATTAAAGTTAATTCAGAATAACTGCTGTTATTTCGAATTAACTTTGTAGTGTAGATTTACCCTTAGTATTCCTACAATACTAAAGAAAAGACCTATGAGCTATTGGTCATCTGGAAGATTGTGGTGTGATGGTTCTAATTCAGTTGCCTACAGCCTTCTTAATCCACGTTATATAGTTATTTAGAAATAAATAATTAGGGTGACAAGATGTCCTGTTTTTAAAGGGACAGTCCTATATTTAAGCCCTTCTGCAAATGTCCAGATTTTCTTAAAAACAGGCACATTTTCTCATATTTTCTGTTTCTTGGACAGCCTCTCCTCTAAGGTCTGGAATGGTGGGGAAAGATGGGGGGGAATGATTTCCATCCTGTTCACACCCCAAACCTTCAGGATCCACAGCAGCCCCCAGGAGCATGTGCGCAACCCCTGGGTCCTGCCCCCCGGAGCACGGGACTGCTCTGCCCCTGGGCTCCCTTGCCTGTTGAGCCACCTCTCTGGATTCCCTGGGCCTGATGCACCGCCCAGCCTTAGGGCTTAACTCCTTCCTGCCTGTGCTGTAACTGGGGGCGGGGATCAGAGGTGGCTGGGTTATGTTGGTGACCAGCAGCCCAGAAGTGTTAGCTGCTTTCCAACAGACAGAGCGAAGAGATGAGGTCATCAAAGACATGGGCCTTCCTCTCCCTGTGGGTGGAAACAGCTCCCATTCCTTCCCTCCCACACAGTGCCAAAAGTCTACTGCTGGCCACATTCTGGTGTGAACCCCAGCAGCAGTCTGGAGAGAGGGATGCACTTGACCCTGTGTGGCACCCTCCCTCTGAAGGCATGGTAGAAGGTACCAGGAGAGGCAGGCCTGCCCCAGGGGTCCAACTAGGTATGGAGGGCAGAGACTAGGGTTGCCAGGTGTCTGGTTTTGAACTGGACAATCCGGTATTTGAGCTTTCTGTCTGGAAAACAAATTGAGAAAACACCAGACGTATTAATGACCAGTATTTTCTAATTAAGTTTTTATTATTATCAGGAGTATCAGTACGTAGTTGTGTACTGCCTGGCTGGTAGACACGCTCATGCTGTGTGAGTGTGTCTACAGCCAGGCAGTACGCAACTACGCAGTAGAGAGAAGGGAGGTGGGGGCGGGGCCTCAGCTCCTACCCCCCCGGCCAGCCCTGCTCCTCCCAACCCCCTCCCGGCCAGCCTCACTCCCCCTAGACCCCTCCCAGCCAGCTCTGCTTCCCACCGGCCAGTCCCCCCTCCCTGATCTGAGATCAAGTGTGTCCGATATTTTTTTAAACCATCTAGTAACCCTAGAAGAGACAGCTGGGCATGGTGAGGAGGGTCAGTCAGCCCTGCCTCCTCCCATGTGAGAGAGGTGTAGGAGAGTATGTGAGAGAGAGACCTCTCAATATGATTTATTTGAACATGACAGGAGAGGGATCACGTGAGGATTACCTGTTCTGTTCCCTCCCTCTTGGGCATTTGGCATTGGCTGCTGTTGGCAGACAGGATACTGGGCTAGAGGGACCACTGGTCTGATCCAATCTGACTGTTCTTATGTTCTATTTGCACTTTATAGTTCTGATTAATTGCTATTGAACTCGCTTGAATACGAGTAATTTTATCCAGTGTTCTGTATTCAAGAAAGGGAAATATGGTCACTCTACAGACAGTGCCTACTTAGAATTCTGCTCACATTTCTCTGCCACATTTTGCAGCCATCACATTATCTGCAGAATCAGACAGAGCTACAAATAATATCAGAATGGAGCAGACCAACTACTGACCTAGGAGACTTGCACTGTCTGCTGAACTGATTAAAAAACAAGTAAACGCACAAGCAGAACACCTCCCAACAAGTATATACACTTGGCAGGTTTACATCCCCTTCTGCTGGGAATTGTCAGCACAAATCAAGCAGGGAACAGAGGAGTATGAGGGAGGGGGAAGAATAGAGTGTGGCAACATTCACTTTTCTTGCATTCCTTGGAAACCACATATGAGCCAATGTTTTGCTATGTTCCAAAAGTGTAAGTAGGAATGGATTTTGCTATATGGTGCTGGCATAGAAAGAGGCTTTACCCAGATTAATTCACATAAAAGCAGTTGCTACTGCTTTTGTGATTAAGATTGGCTCTGTAGTTATTAATGCTGTCTGATTTGCTGAGTTTCATTTTATTGATTTTACTTTGATTGGGGTGACTCTGATTGTAGCCTTGGAAAACAAAGTTGTCCTTGAATAACACTGTTTAAGTATTACATCCCCCTGAACATTCATTAAGCCACACTTTTTATTTAAACCTAAGTGTATGGATAAGTTTCAGAGGTACTGCAACAGAACAACAACAAAAATGCATGGACCTGACAAACCCGATATTCTTTTCCACTTAAAAATGGATAATTCATTAGGGAAGGAGCGCACACTCTCTCTCTCACTCACCCACCCACCCACCTTTAATTGGATATTGCTGGGTGGAGTGCCTAGTTTACCAGGTCCGTGGACTAAGACACAGGAGATCTGTTTCCTATTAGAATCATAAAATCATAGGGTTTGAAGAGACTTTAGGAGATCGAGTCCCACTCCTGCAGGACTGCTCCTAACTAGATCATTCCAGCTGGGACTTAACTTCTAGATATAGAGATTCCAGCACTTCCCTAGGTAACCCATTCTGGTGCTTTACCACCCTCCTAGTAAAATATTTTTTCCTAATATCCAACCTAGACCTCCCCCACTGCAACTTGAGTCCACTGCTCCTTGTTCTGTCATCTGCCACCACTGACAACATCCTCCCTCACTCTTCTCCTCTGCAAATTAAATAGCCCAGATCTCTCAGCCTCTCCTCAAAGGTCGTGTGCTCCAGGCCCCTAATCATTTTTGTTGACATCCACTGGACTTTCTCCAACATGTCCACATCTTTCTGTAATGGGGGGCTTCAGAACTGGACACAGTAATCCAGATGTGGCCTCACCAGTGCCTAATAAAGGGGAGTAATCAATTCCATAGATCGTCTCATAAAGTTCCTCCTAATGCACCCCAATTAGCCATTAGACTTTTTGGCACAAGGGCACACTATTAACTCATATCCACCTTCTCATCCATTATAATCCCCAGATTCTTTTCTGCCGAACTGCTGCTTAGCCAGTCAGTCCCCAGTCTGTAACAATGCTTGGGATTCTTCTATTCCAAATGCAGGACTCTGCACTTGTCCTTGTTGATTCTCATCAGATTTCTTTTGGCCCAATCTTCCAGTGTGTCTAGGTCACTCTGGAACCCTATCCCTACCCTCCAACGTATCTACCTCTCCCCCGTTTTAGTGTCATCTATGAACTTGCTGAGGATGTAATCCATCCCCTCATCCAGGTCATTAATAAAGATGTTGAATAAAACCCTTAGGGAACTCCGCTTGATACCAACCTCCAACCAGACATCGAGCCATTGATCACTACCCGTTGTGATTAAGATTGGATCTGTGGTTACCTGCCGATCTAGCCATCTTCCTTATCTACCTTACAGTCCATTTATCAAATCCATACTTTTTAAACTTGCTTACAAGTGTCCTGTAGGATACAGTATCAAAAGCTTTCTAAAGTCAAGAAATATGTCCACTGCCTTCCCCATGTCCACAGAGCCAGTTACCTCATCATAGAAGGCAAACAGGTTGGTCAGGCATGACTTGCCCTTGGTGAATCCCAAGTGGACTATTCCTGATCACTTTCCTCTCTTCCAAGTGCTTCAAAATGGATTCCTCGAAGATCCCCACTATGATTTTTCTGCAGACTGAATTGAGGCTGATGGGTCTGTAGTTCCCTGGATTGTCCTTCTTCCCTTTTTTAAAGATAGGCCATACATTTGCCTTTTTCCAATTATCTGGAATCTCCCCCACTTGCCACAAGTCTTCAGATATAATGGTCAATAGCTCTACAATCACATCAGCCAAGTGCCTCAGCACCCTCAGATGCATTAGATCGGGCCAAATGGTTTTGTGTATGTTCAGCTTTTTTAAATAGCTCTTAACCTGTTCTTTCTCCACTGACGGCTGCCCACTTTCTCAGTGCAGTCTTGTCTCTGTTATTTATCTGCTGTGTGACCTTGGACAAGTTGGTCCATTTCTTTGTCTATGTTTCTCCTCTTATCCAGTGTCTGTCTTTTTCTGTTTCCATAGTGCCTCTCTCAAAATGTTTTCCATGTGTGTGCACAACGCCTAGCGCAATGCAACCCTGATCTCAATCGGGGCCCTGGAGCTACTTAGAACAAATGTTTTCCTGTCTCCTATAAACCTTTTTCTCTAAGAACTTTTCCCGGTCGCTACTACTACAAACACATAGACATGGCATATGGAGGGGCAGAGGTATGCTGAAGCATTCGCAGCAAAAGGGGGGAAATGCTGGCCCAAATGAAGTCCATGGCAAAACTTGTACCAGGATCCTGAGGTCAGGATTTTCATCCAAGGAACCATAGTCTCTAGCTATAGTCACACATATTGCAAGTCCTGTGTCATTTCAATAGGAAGTAGTGTACTGACCTCCACAAAGGGCCAGATTTCCAATTAGGCAAAGTAGAACGGTATCCAGGAGCACTGACATTTTGGGGTACCTTACCTCTGTAAAACTGCATGTCCCATGAAAGCCAGCTATAGGCAGGGAGTGCTGAAGATGCTGTGCCTAAGGGCATGTTTGGTATATATGGGTATGTCTACACTACCACCCTAGTTCGAACTAGGGTGGTAATGTAGGCAACTGGAGTTGCAAATGAAGCCCGGGATTTGAATTTCCCAGGCTTCATTTGCATAAAGCCGGGCACCGCCATTTTTAAATGTCTGCTAGTGCGGACTCCGTGCCGCGCGGCTACACGCGGCACGGACTAGGTAGTAACGAGGAGTAACGGTAGTTTGGACTAGGAAGGCTAGTCCGAACTACCTAGTCCGTGCCGCGTGTAGCCGCACGGCACGGAGTCCACACTAGCGGACATTTAAAAATGGCGGCGCCTGGCTTTATGCAAATGAAGCCGGGGAAATTCAAATCCCAGGCTTCATTTGCAACTCCGGTTGCCTACATTACCACCCTAGTTCGAACTAGGGTGGTAGTGAAGACATACCCTATCTGAATCCAGGTTTTATCCAAATCTCGTTTGTCCAGAATAAGCCCTGTGTCATCAGGCCCACTGACGGGGGCAAAAGGGAGAATTGCCCCAGGGCTCGAATCTTAGGGTTGCCAGATTGTTTCAACAAAAATACCAGACACACCTGACATTACATCACAATCTACATCATATCTTATTTAGAAAATACCAGACATTTATATTTTCTCAATTTGTGTCCTGAACAGAAAGCTCAAGTACTGGCCTGTCTGGTTCAAAACCGAACACCTGACAATCCTAGGCCCATGATTCAAAAGGGCCTGGGGTGCTGGCTGCAGCTACTGCAACAACAGCCAGAGCCCTGGGCCCTTTAAATTGCCGACAGAGCACCATGGCTATTTGCTATTGTCCAAGAGGGTGCAGTGTGGCATGCTCTGGCTGACACAAAGGGCTGGCTGCTCCCAACTCCACCCCTTCCACCCAAAGCCCCTCCCCTTCCAGGAGTGCAGAGCTGCCCCCCCCCCCCCCCCTTTCCAGGAGCCTGGCGAGTCTGTTGGCTCCTGTTTGTGTGAACTGTTGGGAATAATTCTGGACACAGTGGGTGCAGATGAAAACAAGCAGAGGATTTATTGGTTCACACAGCTGGTGGAGTACCCATCAGGAGTTAACCTGCTGAGCACTAACTTAACCAAAACATACATTAGATTATATAGGTAGCAGATGGACGGAGGAGAAGTGATTTGATAGGTCTAGCAGCGGAAGTGAAATATGCACATAAGCCAATGGTCTACGACAGTTACACAGTATCTCTGCCCATTGCCAATTAAACATGTTATCACTAAAAAGAGGCAGCCATGTTTATGCTAATGAGGTAGCTAAATAAGCCAACATAAACAAAAGCATGTTGATGGTCATTTTGTCGACCAGAAATATAATGCGTCTCTTGTGAGGGTGGTATTGCCTTGGCACGATCTTTTGGATCCAAGCTTATTTTTCTAGGAACAAAGCAGACAATGAAAAACAATCCCGCGTGGTTGTTTGGTACCGGCCTTATCAAAGTGAGGCCCTTTTGGAATGTGGTTGCCAGGGGAACCAGGGTCACAGTAACTGCTGTACTATATGCTTCCCAGGGCTGGCCTAATGATTTGAGATTTGAGTTTGTCAGTTCTCAGCAGGATACTATGGGCTGCCTCAATTTACCCTACAGAATACTCCACATGGGAATAAAGAAAGAGGAAGAGAAATAGCTGGGCTTTTTGGGAGTGTATCTAGACTACACCTCTCTGTCGACAGAGATGTAGATTAGGCACATCAAAATTGCTAATGAAGCAGGGATTTAAATATCCCATGTCCCATTAGCATAAACATGGCTACCACTCTTTTTAAAATGGAGTTTTTTCGAAGAAAAAACCCCAGCAGTCTAGACGCAGATCTTTCGAAAATAAAGCCGTTTTCGACAGATCCTGTAAACCTCATTTATTGAGGAATACAGGATCTGTCGAAAAAGGCTTTATTTTCAACAAACCCGTGTCTAGACTGCCGTTTTTTTCAAAAAAAACCTGAGTTTCGAAAAAAGCGGCCGCCATGTTTATGTTAATGAGGCACGGGATATTTAAATTCCTGCTTCATTAGCAATTTTGATGTGCTTGATTTGCATCCCTCTATTGACAGAGCGATGCAGTCTAGACATAGCCTGAGAGAGTAGACAAGGGGAGAGAGATGAAATAGTTTAACTGTATCTTGTGAATGCTAAAATAATACATGAAAATTAACCCACAGACAGTTGCTAGAGTGTTCTCCTGGTGTTTGCTTTCCCACCATGTCTCTTATTTTTTCATCTCTCTTGTCCCAGCACTTGCTCTGTGAGCTCTACAAATTTTTTTTAGCTTCTCTCTTTTTTAACATATCATGTTCTACACTACTCCATTACTCACCTCCTTGCTACTTCTCCTACTCTATTCTCATCTATGGGGTTTCTTTTCACTACCTTTGCTCATGGTTCTGCTGTGTTATTCCCATCTGAAGTCAAGCAGACAAAGAAAGGTAATAATAATAATGGCACGAAGGGTACGTCTACACTTGCACCGTAGTTCGAACAAGGGATGCAAATGCAGGAATTCGAAACAGTCAATGAAGTGGGGATTTAAATATCCCGTGCTTCATTAGCGTGATCTCTCCAGCGCGTTACTCCGAATGCCAGCTAATTTGAACCAGGAAGTGTGCTCCAGGATGCATTAGTTTGAACCAAATCCCTTGGTTCGAACTAACGTTACTCCTAATTTTTTGAGGAGTAATGTTAGTTTGAACCAAGGAGTTTGGTTCGAACTAACACATCCTGGCGCACTCTTACCGGTTCGAATCAGCTGGCATTCAGAGTAACACGCTGGCGAGATCATGCTAATGAAGCACGGGATATTTAAATTGCCATTTCATTCGCTGTTTTGAATGCCTGCATTTGCATCCCTAATTCGAACTAGGGTGCAAGTGTAGACATATCCTTACAGAACTTACTTCCATCTATTCAGGAATTTATTACCTGGTGGAAAAGTATATTTTTAATATGTTTGCTTGACATATGTTTGTATTTAGGAATAATATTATTGACATAGCAAAACAGCTCTAGTGTCATCAGTTTTCTAATAAATTGCAGTAATTCTTAAGAATGTGAAATATTTTGTTAAAATACTTTGCCATTGCTTAGTTTATTATTTTATGATCCTGTAGGCCACCTGTGCTTTTGTCAGTAAAACCCATTGCATGGTAAAATATTGTGTTCTGAGGCATTTGGACTCCTAAAATAGGTCATGTAGATTAGAAATACAACAGTCATGATAAAAAATTATCTCCCCCCTGCCCAAATCTGCACAAAAAACTCCAGAAATAATCAGGATATTTGTGTTTTGCTCTTTGTTACTTATTACTGCTCATTCAGGTGATCAAATTCAAATTTAGCACTTCTGGTGCTTTAATTTACCAACACTGCTATTAGTGAAGAATGCAATATAAGTAATGAGACAGCCCTAATCAGAACTTGCTGAGGTTTATTAACGCCTTATCAGAGCTTTGTAAGGCTCAGCTCTTACCCACTCTTCATTTGCATTACCTCACTTCATGAAAATTGAAAACAGTCTTAGCTGAGGCGTACACCATGGTTCATTAGTTTTTCAGAGTTTCGGCCGTTAGAGGGACGTCAGTGGGATAAATCAGTACATGCAATATTTAAAAAGTGTGATTGATATATTTATATTTGAGATTCAGAAGTTAATTATCCAGCCACCCTCAGGTTTAGTTTGAGCACAGTATAATGGCTGTTGGGCAGTGGTGGACAACTTGCAGTCCACTTGAGCTCCACCTTCGGCCCATGGACCCCCCCATCTGCCCATCTTCCCCATGCCTCTCATGCACTAGGGCACGGGAGCCCCATACTGTCTATGCCTCCCCTTCCCTCCAGCATTTTTGGAGTGCCACAAATCTGCTGTTTCCTGCTCTGGCCCTGCTCCTCCCCTTCCCTCCCAGAGCTGGAATGCCACAACTCAGCTGTTCATGACTGCTCAGGCTTTGGAAAGAAGGGGCAGAGCAGGGATTGGGCACAAATTGGTTTTCCAAAAGTGCTAACATAAGAACATTCTGGGAGGGAGAGGAAGGAGTAGGAAGTGTGGGGTGCAGGTGCCTCAGTGTGTGAGAGACACATGGGGGAGGAGGCCAGACGGGGTCAGTCCACAGGGCTGCTGTGGCCCACTGAGATGAAGGTGGGCCACGCATGCGGCCACTCACTGATCTTGGCTGCCCATTGCTGCTGTAGAGGCAATATGGATTTAGAGAGCTCTCCCGTGGCAATGGTAATTGCCTCATGAACACTGCAAAGGGGAGGTATACTTGCAGCATGTAGCAGCACACCTGAGAGAGCTTTGAACTAGCTTGATTTAAAAAAACCAAACTGAACAAGTGCAGCTGTGGCAACATGGTCACTGGCACAGGCTCAAGTCCAAGCTCACCTGGATTTGGGGCATGGATTTTGGAAGCTAGCCTATGTCCCTGCTTGTACTGCAGTGGTTTCATGGCTGTCATAGCAACTCAATCACAGTTTGCTCAGGTTCACCTGCAGATGCTTCCGTGTCACATCCTGAGTGGTAGGGCTTTCAAACTTTGGCTTGCAGCTTGTCAGGGTAAGCTGCTGGCCAGCTTGGCTGCTCACAATGCTCATGGTTTGCTGTTTCTGTCCAAGTCTGATCTCCTGTGTGCTGTCTGGATGAGAAGTTACTGACCATCCCCATGAATTTGGCCACTTCCTTATTCACATACCTCTCAGGTTTGTTGACTTGAGGGGACTTTGCAGCTCCCTGCCGTGTCCTGCTATGTCTGATCAAATAATCTTTACTCCAAGAAAAAGCAACAGGCTCTACCTAAAGTCTCTCTTAGAGATAATCATTAGGTCCACCCTTTTACACATTCCCAAATCATTTTCCCTTACATCAGGGCTGCGTCTAGACTGGCATGATTTTGCGGAAATACTTTTAATGGAAAAGTTTTTCCATTAAAAGTATTTTCGCAAAAGTGCATCTAGATTGGCATGGATGCTTTTGCGCAAAAAATGCTTTTGCACAAAAGCATCCGTGGCCAGTCTAGACGCGATATTGTGGAAGAAAGCCCCGATCGCCATTTTAGCCATCAGGGCTTTTTAGCGCAAAACAGTTCTTCCCTGTCTACACTGGCCCTCTTGTGCAAGTATTCTTGTGCAAGAGGGCTTTTTCCCGAGCGGGAGCATGAAAGTATTTGCGCAAGAAGCACTGATTTTGTACATTACAAAGTCAGTGCTCTTGCGCAAATTCAAGCGGCCAGTCTAGACGCACCCCAGTAGTTCTGAAACTGTGGTCCACAGATCCCTAGAGATCCGCGACTGTCTTGCAGGTGGGCTATGGGCTTGGGGTTAAGCCCTTGCTGGTGCTCCAGCCCCCAACCCTGCGAGTTTGGATCCTACTGTGGTGGGGAGAGGGGAGATCTAGCTTGTGGGAGGAGGAAATTCCTCTTTGCGCTGACACTTCCCTTCCCCTCTGGCTGGTGAAATGGCGGTGCAGGAAACCTCTCACCCGGAGGCTTTCCCCACTGCTCCCATTGACCAGAATCCCAGCCAGGTCCCCACCCGCATCCCACTCCTGCACATTTTGTCATTGCGGGTAGTTGGCTGGTGGCCGACAGAAAAGTTTGCATTGAGCAGGGTGGGCTGTGGGCCAAAAAGTTTGAGAACCACTGCCTTAGGTGAACCTCACAGATTTATTGGATGCTTACTTGCCTGGCCACCATTGTGTACAGAAAAGGCAGCCATTGGTCCCATATCATGCCCCTCTGCCCATGCCAGTCCAGGAGAGCTTCAATACTGAGACCCACCTGCAAACCATCCAACAGTCGAGAAACTTGCTTATGTACTCAGTAAAGCAATATAGTGCCCACAAATCCACATTGCCGTCTGCCTAACCCATCTATCAGCATGTGTTAGCAGTGATGTGATGATGAGGGCAATAGGCAAGTGGAGTGGCTGACAGCAGCAGGTTTTGGGTTGCTTAATGGCACCGTATTTTAGAGCATCCACTCCTCTGCAATGGCCCATATCGGTGACAGGGCCCTTCTGCTCCTGAAATTGCACAAAATCATCAAAACTTCTCTCATATCTCCGCAGTGTTCTCAGAGCTGCTGATCTCTGCACTGCCATAGCAACCATCATACACCGAGGTTCCATGTGACAATGCATCTGCTATTCCATTATCATCCCTGAGCATGTTTTAGGAAGAGAGACATGCACTGTAGTACAAATGCTTTCACCAATCTCGTAATTCTGTGTGATCCAAATGACTGGAGATTGATAACGTGCACCAGTGCCAGGTAGCCACACCAGAAATGCATACTTTTATTAGCACATACTTTTCTTTAAGTGACCGCTGCAACCAAAATGGGGAAACAAAGAGGAGTCCTTTGGCATCTTCAATACTGACAGATTGATTTGGCATAAGCTTTTGTGGGCAAAGACCTGATTTGTCATATGCATCAGACAGGAAATTACACAGCTCATTTTTTCATGTCATTGATGAAGTTCCACTTCCTAAAAATGGGGGAAATAAAAAATGGTGTCACTTGTACTATCCCTGTTTTGTAAGCAGGAAGAGGGTCATTTTGGTGCACCACATGCCTCTGTAAAATACCACCAAAACTTGTACCTCCTGAAGCATCTGAGTGGATCTTTAAAACAGCCTCTAGTTCCTTCCTGCACAATGGCACTCATTAAAATGGCTCAGAAATTGTTCCCATACCCACAAATCCTCCTTCAACTAACAAGTAGCTCATAAAAAACTGTAAAGTCTGGCTAATGGCTCTGGTGGCCACTACAGGCTGGGTACAGGATGCCCCTCTCTAGGCAAACCTGACAAACAACATTAAGATGTCCAATGCAAGTATAATGGAGTATAATTTTCTTGGCTTCTCTATCTCTCCTAATCAAGCTCAGTAGCTCCTGAAGCTGATCCTGAGTTACCAGTGTGACTGTCTCAATCCTCAGGCCAGTGTGCAGGAAAGCTGCGCTAGTTTTTCCTTTAGAGGGGGTAGCCCCAATTTTTTAGTCAGGGTCTGAAAAATGCTCATCAGTCTAACATGCTCATCAGAATTCATCCTATCTGCAAATGAAAAGTCATGTAAGTAATGCACTGCTTCCCATAAAACAGCTTCCCCCATAACTGCTCAGTGTAGCATAGTATTTACCAAAATAACATTATTTCAAAAAGAAAACCCAACAATTAAAGTCAGAAAATAAATTGGCTGTGATCTAACATCAGCCTTGACAGCGTAGATGGGCATCAGCAGCTGTGGCCCACTAGTCTTACCCACGTGCACAGAACAGAAGACTTAGTCTAGTCTATCATTTGCTGTCAACTGCCATGGGTACGACTGGTGGGAAATTAAGCCATATCACTCAGAACTTCATTAGGGATCAAGAGCTGCACAATGACTGAATGCCCTGCTACTCTATTATTTTATTCTTGCATATCCTTTTCTTTTCAATATGACCTATTTTTGGACATGACTTCTTTCCTCCCCAAAGGGGATCCAAAACCCCATCGTAACCCCATCCCACAAATACCTTGTTAAGGTAATCCAAAGAAGCACCCTGACACCCCCCAGTTACGTGGAGATGATGCTCTCGTGAAGCCCAACTTTCTCTTTCTCTTCCCTGTGTCTTGGTCTCCATGCTCTCCTCTTGTTCATGTGGGTCTGCAGGTAGCTCCTGATTTACAACCTTCATTCTGTTTCCCTACTTCAGCCTTCCCCAGTTGCTGGGGTGATTGTTCCAAAGCACAGTTTGTAAGGGTGCCCACATTTTGCAGATGCTACAAAAACAAATGCTTTCATTAGATACCCATAGAAATGTAGCCGTGTTAGTCTGGGGTAGTTGAAGCAAAATGCAGGACAATGTAGCACTTTAAAGACTAACAAGATGGTCTAACAACCATATATACCAAAGGATACAATTAAAAAAAATGAACAAATATGAAAAGGACACTCTCTAAATGACTTAGCCACCTGCATTCTGCTACAAAGACCTTTTACATCTGCACTTGAAAGGGAATCCTCTGAACTGTCATTCATGTTAAAATTCGACACTTATCACCAAGGACTTAACAAGACTTTGAACTTTCTCACCCATTACCAAGACAGTTTCCCCAATTATCACCTGTAATACCATTAACTCACAAACATCCCACTCTCCCTACCTTTAATATCAGCAATTCACAGACACTTACCTTCCTTCCTCCCCCTTCCCACCCCCCCGCATCCCCCTTCTGTTCTGCAATGTGATTTGTCCTTTTCATATTTGTTCATTTTTTTTAATTGTATCCTTTGGTATATATGGTTGTGACTACTTTCTTCCACTATTTGATCTGAGGAAGTGGGTCTGGCCCACGAAAGCTCATCATCTAATAAACCATCTTGTTAGTCTTTAAAGTGCTACATTGTCCTGCATTTTATTAGATACCCAGACATGTCATTTCTAGCAGGCTTGCTGCAAAATGGCTAGGCCACTGCCAGTGCAGAAAACAGGCTCGGTGGAGTCATCTATTCTAACCACAGTATACGACGCAGCAGCTTCACCGGATCCTGGTTTTTGTTACCACCCTCAATCAAAACTGTCGTAGCTAAACCAAGCCATGCCCACCCAAATGTGTTACATGCCAGCCGGATTACATCCATGTGGTTGAACGATACCTGGCTTTTGCAGTAAGTCCTGCATAGATTAGGAAGACAGCTTTCAATTTTCTCTTGGTCTGGCAAGTGTTGGCCACTTGGCCATCTCATTGCCCTGTTTGATCTGCCTCAGCTTACTCTTTGTCAGCACCTTCCTGTGCACTGCGACAATAGATCTACATATTCACCTTTCCACATCTACTCTTTAACAGTACTGGGAAGATGAACTCACAGTACCGGGCGAGCAATCGGACATAAACATTCTTGTGACTGTTCATTGGCTTACACTTTGTACCCCGTTACTCCTCAGCTGGCCCAGAGCAGCAATTCTATCCTGCCAATTCATATTCATCATCAGTGGGTGAGCTCATAAATCACTCCCATTAAAGGTTCCTTCCCCCGGAGAACAGTTGGACAGGCCTGACTGTCTCCCTAATTGTTAGTTTCTGTAGAATATCTCTTTAAAGGCATTGCAGAATTGGATGGAAGGGACTTACTCTCACACTCTGCTCTTCAACCACAACATAGTCCATCAAAAATGCATGTTGGGAGCCCTGTGACCATGTAGGCCTTGACTCTTTTGGTAGTGATATGGCGCTGCTCTACCCCAGGACCAATACCCGTTAATTGGGTCTCAGAAGGGCACAGCCTTTTCAAGTCTACTCCTTGAGCATGGCTGGTAATCCTTCCGAGCCATTAGGTAGGAACAGAGCCCCTAAGTCAATTGTCTCCAACCTTTTTAAGCACAAGATCACTTTTAGAGTTTAAGCGAAATCCAGAATCAACCTCAAACCCCAATACACTTGCCCCCTTTCTCTGAGGCCCCCACCCTATCAGTCCATCCCCTTTGACACCCATATCCTCCAGCTGGGGCAGTAGGTTTGGGTGCAGGGGGTAGAGATCTGGTCTTGAAATGAGAGATTTGGAGTGTGATCAGGGCTCCAGGCTGAGCCTGGAGCAGAGAGTTGGGGTGCAGGAAGGGATCCAGGGCAGGGGTTCAGGAGTGAACTGGACACCACTTACCTCAGGCAGCTCCTGGGCAGTGGTGCAGTCACCCCCACCCTGGCCTAGTGCCAGTCCTGAAACTGGCCAGCATGTCCAACGGTGGTTGTGGGGGCAGACACAAGGCCTCATCATCCCTGTCATCAGTGCCCCCTGTACCACCTCCTCCACTCACCCACACAGGAGGCTCCAGGGGGCAGCTCCAAGGCAGAGGGCAGGAGCAACACAGGGGCAGCTGCTGTGCTGACACTTTATAGCCTCCCAGTCAAACTAGTCAAGATCAGCTATCAAAGGCTCCAGGTTCTACCAGGAGATCCCAGACGAGCCAATCTTCCACCATCCCCCTTTTTACAGCCCAGCCTATTTTCCTGCTCTCAATTCCTCTCCATGCAGTGTCCTGTGCTAAACCAGATCTGTGCTCTCCTTTTCTTTTCCCAAACTGTCCTGTTTCCTCCCTGCATAGAAGAATTTCCAGTTCCCCTGCAGAAAGCCAAGTGCATGTGCAAGAGGAGGTAGTAGTTTTCCCCAAATGCAAATAGTGACTTCACAGTGAAGGAAACATTTATCACCCTTTCCCCAAAAACTGTCATTCTTTAAATGGATGGTGTTTTGGCATTTGAGCACATCCTTCTTTTCACTACTTCCCGATTTCTTTCTCATCTTGATCTTTTTTATATATATGTAGAAGAGCTAAACACTGCCTGAAATACTTTTTAGAAAGTGAGTTTGGACTTTCATAATCTTCTTGGATTTAAGTTATGAAATAACACTAAAAAAAGCCAGAATATTTTTCTCTTTTTTTAAGGAGTGTGGCAGGTGGTTTTTCGTGGATTTCTTGAAACTTTCCAAATTTTTTACCAGTGAGCACCTGAGATCAAGCAAGATGGAACGAAATCCAATGCTTATGTTTAGAAAAGTTGTGAGGTTCCCTATATAGATGTTTCTGATGCAAATTACTTTTTCAACCATTTCTCTAAAATTGCTACCCTGATATTGCAATTTTTCTGTTCCAAGGCAAGTAAAAAAATAAAAATTTATCTCAGAGAGGAAGCTGTGTTAGTTTGTAATTTTAAAAAACAACAAGCAGTCCTGTGACACTTTAGAGACTAAGAAATATATCATGAGCTTTCTTGGGTAAAGTCCAACTCATCTGTTGAAGTGGAGCTTACCCGTGAAAGCTAATGATCCAGTATATTTATTAGTCTCTGAGGTGACACAGCATTACTCGTTATTTGTATCTGTTTTGCTAAAATAAGATTTTGCTTCTTAACTGATTTTCTTTTTGGTGAGCCTGGCTCCTGTAGTTTGTTAAGAAAGTGAACCTGGAATCTGTTTAATACAAACTAAAGCATGGACAAGATGGTATTTTGACCAGGATGATCTGATCTAGCCCTTAAAGCATTACTCAGGGGTGCAAAGAAGCGGGAAACTAGCAGCAGATAGCCAGGAAAGAATTCCCTTGAGAGAGGGGGATTATTTGATAGTGCCAGCTCTCGGTCTATTTTTCTGCTTCCTCATTTTGGTGAAAGGGCATGCCGGAGAGAGATGGTGATATACCTATTAAATATAGACTATTAAGGACCCTACGCCAGTGACAGAATATAGAGCTGCTTTTCAGACATAACATTCTCACCTATCTGCCAGAATCTCTAAGTGGCATTAGGGTCCAGACTGTGTCCAAGTACCAGGGAGCTAGAATTGATCCCCCAAGTTCTTAATAATGCAGAGGAGAATATGACTTGGTTAGTTAATGATGGTCAGCATTCCATTGCCTACATACACTTCCCGCTATTGTTTTTTTAAAAAATCAAATACTTTGTATTTTGTGCAATAGTTAGCCACAAATTTATGCACGAAATGTTCCTTTCTCTAGCTTTATTAAAAACGTGTTAAAAGACGTATCCTCATTTGTTTTATTTCAAATATAGTTAAAACTTTTCACCCTAAGGCTTTAAATAAAATTGTTGGCTGGCAAACAGAAGAATATGAATTGATAATGGAGGAAAACTTACCTAATGGTGAGATTTATTAGACTGTAAAATAAATAGTGAGGCCCATTAGACTAAAACAAAATGGAAATCCCATCATTTGGGACATTTGAAACTAGACTGGACAAGCTGCTAAAAGAGTAGGAAAATTGTCTGGATCTAGCTGAGGGTTGAACTAAAATGACATCATAGATCTTTTGCATCTCTACCACTTAGCAATTAGTGTCCATGTCTGGATGTGAGGAGGTTAAGAGATTGATTTAAGGTGGCAACAAGTAATTTTGAAGTAATAATTATATTTTTTAATTATGTCAGGATAGTCAATTTTTTCATTAGTTGTCATGTATTTCATAACAATGAAAGTGTTGAAATGTGATTTGATTAGGATGTTTAATGGTGCTGTCTTTTGGTAAAAGGCTTTTCAACTTTTCTGTTAAAAAAGGAGCAATTGCACTGCACCATTTCTCAAGGGCGCTGCAATGTCTCAGCAAGGGTCCCACACCATTAATCATACTAATGCAGAATAAGCAATTTTAACTTGTTTTAATCATATTTGCTTAGCTTATTATATATGCAGCCTGCACTTTGTTTACTTCAATGTATATGGACATTCCTATATAGTGTATTAGATATGGTAATACAGTAGTCTCTTTCATAATACTCTGCTTATTTAAATCCATTTATTGGCATGTGGTAAGACCTTTTGTTCCCCTTTAAGCATATAAAATTCTACTTTATAAACACCAAGGGGAGATGCTATTGTGCGTTTAACAAAGATCAATTGGTGACAGTCATTAACAGCTAATTAAGCTAAAAGTCAATCATTTGTTTTAATTTCCAAAGATTTCCAAAAGAAATGAAAGATCTTTAATTACCTGCATTAATCCAACTGTGGGAATTTTTTTAAGAACAAAAAGTCAAAACCGAGTGGATTTTAATGGGAAGATTTACACTCCTAGCGCCTAGTGTTTAATACACATTTAAAATTCTGTTTACTTGTTTAAAGCAATGTTATTTTGAAGCCATACTGGCCTTTGGCTGAACACCCTTCAGAAAAAGACAATGTGCTAAAAAATAATTTTCAAGTAGCATACTTTTGGTGAAGGCACAATTTGATATCTATGAATTTCTGGCTCTTTTGCTGGAGTTTTTTCTTGAAATTTAGTTGAACAAAAGAAGAAGACTGTAGGATTATCCATGAAGAGTTGCAATTGTGTAGTACATGGTAACACCCTAAAATGTCAATAGCAAAGGCTGATGGGTCTGAAATGAAGTTGAAATGTGTTTCTATTATTTGCCCTTTCCCATTGTTGTTCTCCTTTCTTCCCTCTCATTCAGTATTTGTCATTCACTATTAATTAAATGGCAAATTCTGTTGCCTGTGATCAAGTTCTTGAAGTAGTCCTACCAAAAGGGAAAAAATTGCTAATACTAAGTTGTTTGCAATGTAAATACTATGGTATCTGACACTTCCGAGGTAATGAAATACAACTGTGCATTCAATAGACCATGAATTAAGCAGAAGGCACCAAGCTGAGAAATTATATTCCTATATTTTTAAAAGTTTGAACAAGAAGCGATTCTGTACAATCTGCCAAAAGAAAGACAAAGCTATAATGTATCTAGGTACACTAATTACCGTAGTATCTAAACTCCTTTTGGGCACTAATTATAATGAATTTATCCTGAAAATAATCTGGTGAGTAAACAAAGTGCTGTTTTCTTCCCTTTACTCATGGTGAGTTGAGACAAATGGCAGTATAGCAATGTTTGTTAAGGGCGTATTTTTTTTCTTTTAAACAACCTCTTTTTATAACAGCACAATGCATTATAGACACAGTAACACAGGCAAAAGTACTTTTTTGCCTGTAAAGATTATTCTATTTGGGGACCTGGTATAAACTAAATGCACAAAATGATATATGCTATATCTACATTAGGAAGGTTTGCTACCATAATAGCTATACTTGAGTATTTATAACTACATACTTTTCTTAGTGTACATTAGGCCATTCAAAAATTATTTATGTAAGGTCACACTAGAATTTTGTGGTACTGCTGGAATTAAACTCATATCTTCGGAATGCCATCAGGAGTCCTGAATTCTGTTTCTGTCTCTGCCATTGACTTGCTCTATGATACTCAGCAAATCACGTCACTTCTCTGATTCCTTCTCCACTGTTTTTGCCTTGTCTTTTCAGGGCATGGTTGCCTCTTATGTCCCTGGAAGAAGAAGACACTATTCTCTAGGTGCTATTGTAATACAGAAAATAAAGGGCATTATTGTGACAGCTTATTGTTTTATTTCATCAGTATGATTTAGATCAGGAGAAAATATTTGAATGTTAGATAGGGTATATTACAAAAACTGAGACCATTCCTGAGATATATCAACTAAGAAGAAGTTTACCAGAATCAAAAACACCTGTACTATTTACATTGAAATACAGCAGCCATATTTTATTTATTATAATAAAAGTACCCATAACATGTATAAGCAAACAACTACCCTTATTTTTTCCTCATAATTACTGTAAAGTGTTTTACTTTCTTTTGATAATTAGTCTCTGGACATCCACTAGAGATTTGTTAAAATCTGGTAGACTCTTTCAGTTTTTAGTGATGTTCCTGTACTTAAATTGATGTAAGGTTATAAATAAAAGTAAGAAATGAGCAAGTTTTCACACCGAGACAACATATTTATCTCCCTAGCAATATTGCTTAGTGTCAGATAAGCTTTTTCTTTTTAGAGGGAAAATAACCTACATTGTGGAAGACAATATATAATCTTCCACAGCACTTAAGCTCTTTGTTAAGGCTGCAGAGCATCCATGGTGACAGCAGTCATGAAGAGGTAACTGCCCTCACAACATGAAAAAACATAAGGCTGAGATGCAGGGGTGCTGACACTGGTCCCTGGACGAGCCTTGGGATGCATGATTATGAGGCTAGAGTAATCATAACACTCCGGGTAATTAGTATAGTGGGATCTGTAGCTGTGACTCTACTCTGTATGCTGCAATGAAGGTATTGTTTCACCTCACCAACTCTTACACTTCTCCCTCTCAGTCTTTATGTGTAAGAAGCAGATTTCATTCTTCAAAGTTAGCTGCAAAGATTGTATTTCTTTATGTAGCATCTGCATGGTGTCTGTGTTAATGAATTGACTTCAAACACTGCAACCACACTGTTAAAAAACATGAAGGTCTGTTTCCTAAGCGTGTTTTGTTGAATATTTAAAAGTCCTTAGGTTCTGATCTAGCACTACACTTAAGTCTGTGCTTTAGTTTAAACTCATGAACAATCCTGATGAAATTGGTAGAACAGCTCACATATGATGAATTAAGAAAGGGTAGAAAATTAAAAATTAAAAAAAAATGTGGTTCAAAAAACTTTGACAGAGACGTACTAGATGTGAATTACGTATATGGAGAAGTTGTGGAAAGCCACTCACTTGAGACTAGGATTAACAAAAACTAGTCAATGTACTGTAGAGGAACAGCTATGCAGGAGCATCAGAGGGATAGAATAAGATAACAGAACATTTCTGTTTCCAACTACTGGGATTCTAAGAAAGACAAGCCAAATATAAAGCATTTATAAAGCATTTTCTAGATTTCTTTAAAATAATGTTGTTCACACAGTGAATTCTTAAATTGGGTTTCTTTTTTATTTCCTTGTTCAGATGCATGTAATCAAACATTATTGAATTCTGCTGCTAAATAGACTTGCAAAACCTTGTGACCACTTTGCTTTGGCTTTGTTTCTGTCAGACTGTGTTAAAGGAATATTTGCAGAAATTATCTCTCTTAAAACAGTTTCAGTATTGGCCTGTGGTGGGGTTTTTGTTTTGTTTTGGGTTTTTTGTTTTTGGGGTCTTTTTTGGTTTTTAGTTAATGTTTTGCTGGACTACCTATTACTGTTTCTATACTGGAATCCAGTTGCATTCTTGAATTGCTAACAGGAATTCAGTACCTGATCTACATGGCAATAAGGTACAGCAATTCTTCTGCATACTTCTTTGCCCCCCCAAAAAGCTTGCCTGCTGCCATATAGCATTTATAGGATAAAAAAAATTGTTCCAAAATGAAAACCTGTTTATTTCTGATAGTTAGGCTGCTCTAGCCTTTTGTGAAGTACAGAAGAATTACTGTATTTTTTCTTGACTACAATCTTATTGATAAATCAAATGGTACTGTGAACGGCCACTATAATATTTGGAAAACAGCATGATGTTTTTGCATTTTCTAGCAAAACACACATAACTAGCCTGGAAACAAAGTAAGTCATTTCTTATCGCACAAAAGCAACGCCTTTTCTGATATTTTTTAATTGCCAAAGTTATTTCTATCACAGTATACCAGGGAATTGGGATTGCTCAGCAGTAGGTATTGTGATAAGTGTTAGAAAAGAACAGGCTCTCTGAGGCATATGGGATAACAGGGCAACTTTACTGCTGATACTCATTCTCTCTTGGCTCCTACCTACCTGGGATGCGAGTGAGTAACAAATTAACCCAAGTGCACCTTTTTATCTTAGTTCTTATGTAAATACACTTATCAATTACATCACTTGTTAGGCCCTAATTTAGTAATGTGAACACCCATATCATGCATAATCACAACCATGTGGTAAATAGAATTATACCCATCCCTGTTTACTGTTTACAGTTTTTTAGCTGATGTCAGCAGGTTTCACATCACAAAACTCCTGGCATCAACAACTTACAAGGGGTACAGGAGATGTGACCCTGGATGTATATTGCAGAGTGGAGAAAGGAGTAAGAAAGTTATCATTGCTAGCACATAGACCATTCATTAAAAAGGCCATTCATCTATCCTGAGCAAGCAAGGACGGAGAAATCAAAACAAGCCTGTAAATCAATAGAATCGGGGTCTGCCAGGGCTGTGCCCCATTACCATGATTGCAACTACCAAGACCTCTTATTGAACCCTTATACAGCCCAACAATAAGGTGTAATGGTACTCGAGGAAACCGCTGTGACTCTTGTCTACATTAACAATGATAAGAAGTTGTCATCTACATGTATTTTGATGGTTAGTGTGAAATGCAATAGAAATCTCAATTCACTTTTTAATGGATCAGTACCCACATCATAAAAATCTTATAGCAATCTTGAAGAACTCTGTAGGGATGTCACGGACTGGCTAAAGTAGGAAAACTGGTTTACTTGCTTATCTTCAGAAGGTGGCCCCTCTAGGTCAGAGCTGAGATACGTTGGCATTTGGGGAAGCTTTCATTGCCAATGCCCATCTCTTGTGGGACGTCTTGCTCACCCTCCAGTGGGAAGGGCAGTGGGCCTCAGTAAGCCCTCACATAGCATCCAGTCCACATATGTCTGTGCCGCTTGTGGTCTTCGCCAACTATCCGGGTTGTACGGCAAGCCTCTAATGCAGCCTCTCTCATATCAAGGCTTATGCCCTTCTCTACCAGGGCAGCGTGGCTTAGCAACTAGAGTCTGCATCAACACCTCACTCTCTCAGGTCAGTGCAGCCTAGAAGCCAGAATCAATGACAACAGAAGGCGGGGTAGGGGGACCGGGGCCCTCCCTTCTCACCATGGCTTGCTCTAGTGGCAGTTCCTCTTCAGGAGCTTCAGAACACCTCCTTTCCCAGCGGCAGTCAGCCCAGATGGAGCAGCTCCACAGGCCTTTGTAGCTGGCTTCCAGCTGGAGCATACAGGGCTGTGGGGTCAGGCCTCCTCAGCCAAGTGAGCAAGTTTAACCCTGTCATCCCCAGGGCAAGGTTGATGCACCCCATCACATTATCCTGCACTGCAGTTAATTGGAGGCTTTTCATCTCTTAGGGCTGTCAGTCAAACTGAAATCACTTGAAATTGTTAGGAAACAATTTTAACAGACAGGGAAGTACCTTAGCTTTTCCCTAAGCTATAAATATGATTAAGGCACTTACTGCAAACTTGACATGCCATATAAATAGAACTTGTCTTTAAAAGTGTTTCAAAGCAAAAGTTCTGAAAGTAGCTGCATTTAGTTGTGTTTTAATTTACAAGGACACATTCATGAAATCTGATTTGGGGCATTTATGTGCTAAGCTATCCTTTCACAAAGGCTATGAAATATTGCCTTGATTAGAAACCACACTGATTACAGGATTACGGGAGGAGGGAAGGGAGAAGGCCCTAGACAAGGTCGGGGGTGGGTGGCTGTGTGTTCCCAGAAGGGCCATGGCTTCAGGCAAAAGGGGCAGGGCAGGAGGATAGCCCCCCCCCCCCCCTTCCAGTCTTTCATCGCCACCCAGAGTGCACCACTTTGGGCTCTGGCAGCGATTTAAAGGGCTGGGGCTCAGGTCACTGCTACAGCAACAGTAGCAGTGGCCAGGAAACCTGGACCCTTTTGAATCACTGAGCTTTGAGGCAGTTGCTCCCTCTCCCCCTCTCACCTAAGTATATTAGGTCACCCAACTCCCACCAACTGAAAGTCCACATCACAGTCCTCACAGCACCAAGATGAATTTGCTTTCCCTGTGCTGTGTGATATGACATGGCCCATCTCCACAGAGTGCCTGTTCAATCTCATGTTCAGTAGCACCTGGGACACTCTGAAGCCAAGTCTTCTGTGAAATCTGGATTTTGTGTATCCCAAATTCTGCTGAGCATCACAGTACATGACTAGTAAGTGTACCTCAAGTGCATGCCTAAGGACAAGGAAAAACTTTAAAAACAACAAGTAGTTCTGTGGCACCTTAGGGTATGTCTACACTACATGGCTTCATCGATGGAGCCATGTAGATTAGGTTTCTAGACATAGGGAAATGAAATGGTGATTTAAATAATTGCCACTTCATTTACATCAAAATGGCTGCCACGCTGTGCGGATCAGCTGTTTGGCACAGTAGTCTGGACGCTCCGTGGTCGACAAGGGAAGGCCTTGTCAACCGCCCCATTATGCCTTGTGGAATGAGGTTTACTAGGACGGTCGACAAGGGCTTCCCTTTTCAACCGCGGAACATCCAGACTACTGTGCTGTGCCACCAAACAGCTGATCGGCACAGCGCGGCAGCCATTTTGATGTAAATGAAGTGGCGATTATTTAGATCGCTGCTTCATTTTCCTTTTTCGAGTACACTAATCTACATGGCTCCGTCGACAGAGCCATATAGTTTAGACATACCCATAGAGTCTAACAAAGCATGTAGCTGGTACCACTGGGTTGTGCCCATGAAAGCTAATGGTACCATCTACATGTTTGGTTAGTCTCTAAGGTGCTGCAGGACTATTTGTTGTTTTTTACATTTTTTTCAGTTACAGACTAACACAGCTCCCTCTCTCAGACTTTTACAGGTAAGGAGCAAGCTGTGGGTACAGAAGGATACCTGGGGTCTGACTGGGTGAAAGGTGCCTGAATGGCTAGTGGATTAAAGAAGAAGGGGAGGTTAATGAGTAAGCATCACCACTGACCAGGGTCCACAACCCAAACCCTCCTCCCAGATGCCAAAGCCCTCCTGAAACCGCGCTCTTCAAGCCCCAGCAAATTATTGAGGAAGCTGTTTTTATGTTTTTAAATTCTGGTCACCATGCACCTTGCATGCTTAAAAAAGGAGAACAAACTGCCTATCATTGCAGCTGGGCAGGAAGGGTGTGGCTGTGCAAGCAAAGTCCAAAAAGCTCAGAAAAGGATCCATATGTTTACAGTAGGTACACAACAAAAGCAAAACATCAGTGAGACAGAGAATTCGAACATATTGTAGTGAACGGCTGCAGAGGGGGTTATAGCAAATGGTGACATAAGTGAAGGAGGAGACCAGGCCCCATTGAGCTAGATACTGTAAGACACAGAAGAAAAAGGCTGTCCCTGTTCCTAAGCACTTGTAGCCTATGTGACAAGAGAAAGCAGATGGATATGGACAAATGGGGAAATTCAACAAAACAATAAGATAATATTGGTCAGCATGATAGATGATGGACTCAGTACACCAGCTGCTTAGAAATGATAAATGGCAATCCAGTGGGAGACATAGGGGTCAGTGTTAGGTCTAGTTTTATTTATTATCTTCATTATTCATTTTGAAGAAGGGATAAACAGCATATTAATGAAATCTGCAGTTCTTACTAAGTTGGGAGGTATTGCAGACATCACTCATAAGTCTACCTGGCAAGTGTTTACAGTCTCATAAATTTACCCCTTACACTATATGTATATTCTGAGTATATGTACAACCTGTCTCAAGGATCTAATTAGGATATTTTGCATCAGTTTGCACTCACTTAACCTCAGGAGACCTTCAGTCCAACCCTTTGCCCGAAGTAGGATCAATCCCAAGGGATGGAGATTCCACCACCTCCCTAGGTTACCACTCCCAGTGCTTCACCACCCTCCTAGGGAAAGTTTTTCCTAATATCCAACTAAGACCTCCCCCACTGTATCTTGAGATCATTACTCCTTGTTCTGCCATCCATCACTATTGAGAACACCTTGCTCCAGCCTCCTTGGAACCACCCTGCAGGAAGTTGGAGGCTGCTATCAAATCCACTCTTTAGAGTGGCCTCACTCTTCTCTTCTATAGACTAAATAAACCCAAATCCCTCAGCCTCTCCTCAGAAATCATTTGATCCAGCCCCCTAATCATTTAAGTTGCCCTCTGCTGGACCCTCTCCAATGTGTCCACATCCTTTCTGTAATTGGGAGTTCATATTTGGGTACAATACACCAGATGTGGATGCACCAGTGCCAAATAAAAGGGAATAATTACTTCCCTAGAGCCGCTCCTACTAATATCCCATTAGCCTTCTGGGCTACTGGGGCACACTGTTGACTCATATCCAACTTCTCATCCACTATAATCTCCAATAAACTGAGCACAGGATTTCAACATTTCTACTCCTTATTATATTTGTGGAAAAGCAGATAGCTTCTACCATGAAGTTTGGTGGGAGATACTTGAACTGTACACACGGAAATTATGGGACTGATTTTCAAACATATGAGTCATATGGGAGTTAGATGCCTAGGGACCTTAGAAGATCTCTCTAGGGATCATCTGTATGATTAGGTTCCAGATTTCCTTTGAAAATTTGGCCTTGGTTTCATTTCTTATTGACTTTCAATAGGAATTAGATATCTAACTCATCACTTGTGCTTTGAAAATCAACCCCTAGGTGATCTGCTGCACACCAACAAAACTTTGTTGTTACAGCTGCAAATATTTTGTTTCACGGTGTAATAACTGTGGTCTAAGTATTTTATTTGTACAAGATAAACATATGTAAAAAATTCACTAATATTCTGCTGGGGTAGCTTTCTCTAATGTAGCACTTTAATAGCCAGCATTTTAACAAAAAGATATTCTGTGATGGAGATTTTAAAAATGAACAGATTCCTAAATGACTGGTGCAGTTCCAGCTACAGTGGAAGATTATCATTTTGGGTTTAAAAAAGCAATGCACATATATTTTATATGTTGCCATGAAATATAAGAACACATTCCAAATATTTAATTCATATGAAAATATTTTGAAATTTGATGTGTATATGGCTTTTCTGTGGAAAAATATATGTAGCCAATATGTATCTTTTGCATATATTTAAGATAATTGCCACATGAATTCATGATTGGGCTTGGTGCAGCTTGTAGTTTTAGATGCAAAACCGAGTGTGACAAGCAGTGTCAGAACAGAATTATTTATTAGAAAAGTTCTCATGGAAATCACAATGTACACATGATGATGTTGTAAATCATCATCATCATCGTCATAATCATCATCATCATCATCATCATCACATAAGGAACATCACCAAGCCAATTAAAATAATTGGAGCAAACAAAATCTGGAGAGAACAGGAATAAAAGAACCCCAACAAATCAAATTTAAAATGTTTAGTTTTATTGGAGGTTAATTACATGCTGTTTTTCCAGAAAACCGAATAGTTGTCAGTTAGGGTGTGTAACATGTACATGGAAACTCATCAGTCCAACACCCAAATGTTTGAATGGAAATGTACAAGTAGTGAGGTGCTCAGTATGAACTGGCTCTATATGCATGCATATACTTGGTTTTATATATGAGAGCATGTATAAAATCAAGTTTAAATATGTGTCATCAGCCTCCAGTAGAACCAAGGAATTATTAGGAAAGGGATAGAAAATAAGACCCAGAATATCTTACTGCCCCTGTATAAAACTATGGTACACCCTCATCTTGAATACTGTGTACAGATGTGGTTTCCTCACCTCAAAAAAGATATTTTGGCTTTGGAAAGGGTTCAGAAAAGGGCAACTAAAATGATTAGGGGTTTGGAACGGGTCCCATATGAGGAGAGGTTAAAGCGACTGGGACTTTTCAGTTTAGAAAAGAGGAGACTGAGGGCGGATATGATAGAGGTCTATAAAATCATGAGTGGTGTGGAGAGGGCCGATAAAGAAAAGTTATTTATTAGTTCCCTAAATAGAAGAACTAGAGGACACCAAATGAAATTAATGGGTAGCAGGTTTAAAACTAATAAGCGAAAGTTCTTCTTCACACAGCGTATAGTCAACCTGTGGAACTCCTTGCCAGAGGAGGCTGTGAAGGCTAGGACTGTAACAGAGTTTAAAGAGACGCTAGATAATTTCATGGAGCTTAGGTCCATAAAAGGCTATTAGCCAGGGGATAAAATGGTGTCCTTGGCCTCTGTTTGTCAGAGGCTGGAGAGAGATGGCAGGAGACAAATTGCTTGATCATTGTCTTCGGTCCACCCTCTCTGGGGCACCTGGTGCTGGCCACTGTCGGCAGACAGGATAGGGCTAGAAGGACCTTTGGTCTGACCCAGTACGGCCGTTCTTATGTTCTTATGTTCAAGCTTTTAAATTTGATTTAGTGTATTTTATTTCTGTTCCTTCTTCATTTTGTTTTCTCTATAGGAAATATTCCTGTGGGAAGATGATTTAACCAGATTTATAAGCATATACAGGGCCAGAATGTGCTGCTTTTTTCACACTGAGTCCTAAGTGCCTGCTATTAGTACAGTTCCATTAAAATGTTATGGTATTTGACTGATGATTTACTATGCAATGTGATTTACTATGGATGGCAGCATCTGGCCCTTATTTTTCATTTGGATTTGTGCAAATGCATGTAAAGGTCACTTATCCACACATTCTAGCCACCCTTGCTGTAACTTTAAAATGTATCAAAATAATTTTCTATGTACAGCAGTAATTAGGGATATTTCTCTGTATGTGTGTGTGTATAACCAGGTCACTCAAAGAGTTAAGAAAAGGCATAAAGAAAAAAAAAGAAAAACTTGAAAGAAACGTCAGCATACTGGTAAGGTCCTTTTTGACTGAATCAAAGAATCATTGTAAAGCAATGTCAAGAGCAAAAGACAAGCAACTTAATTGCCTGTGGTAGTAGTAGCAAATAATTGCCTGGAGTTTATCTTTTAAGCTATGTCTACACTACAGGACTTTATTGAAAAAAGGTACACAAATTGCGCTCCACATTTGTGTCCCTTTTTCCAATATTTTTTTTGGAAGAAGCTTTTCTAAAATTTGGCCCATCTACACTGGGCCAAATTTCAGAAAAAAAAACCCTCTTTCGGAAGAACCTTTCTTCCTCGTGGGAGCAGGTAGATAGGGTTTCTGAAAGAGCACTCCTGCTCTTCTGAAAAAAAAGAAGAAAAAAAGTCGGAAGAACAGACGGGTATCCTGGAAAACACCCATTGTCTAGACATAGCCTCAGAATCTAAACTTCAGGATCCTATGATGAGAATAGCCATAAAGATGTCATGGTGAACACAGTGTTCTATTTCCATCACCTTACAAATACAATTATCTTTCTTCATTTTTCTAGTTTTGTAAAATTTAAGTTACAGAAAAGTAATGGGGAAGATGATGTTTTAAATATCTTTTCATAGTTGTTGTTCTGATGTATGTTCCCCCAGCAGCTACATCAGAAAGCATTTAACTTTTTTTTTAAAAAATACATGCCTGACCCCTCTACTCTTAGAATACTAAAGAAAATGTAATGTAATACTCATATCCACTTACACGTTCCATTCAGAATATTAGTTGCCAAATAACACTTTTGTCAAACAACATATATCCTCTTAAGATGTTCATGAATATGTAAAATTGATCTAAAAATGGAATACATGACTCAATTGTCTCCTAATAGGTTGGCAGCTTTTTACCTCTGTTACATATTTGAATCTGATCCCCTATCTACAATGACTGAACACTTTTGCCCTTTGATAGTTTTTCAGTATGTGACTGAGTTTATCTTGGGCCATTTCAAGTGGACAAACATAACAATCTATAAAATCAACATTCGGATTCTTTTTGGTGATCTCATTAGGAAGAATGAATTCTACTGTTCTTGACTAGCTGAAGGCACTAGTCTCCAACTCTTTCAAGCAATTGCTTCAGAAAGGTTTCTGGCACGTCATTAAGGCAATGTGAGACAAGCGTCCACTGTTGCTAGCTGTAAGTATTCTGCAGCTGTATAAAGAGATCCAGAACTATTTATCCACCACCTCTGTACTCAATCAGTTTTCTATATCTCTTAAAAAAGGAGATTGGAGGGAGGGAAATGGAAATGAAGGCATATGTGCTATTGGATGACCGACTATTTAAAAATGTATATTTAATCATTTCATTCTTTTCTGGAGTGAGAACACTAATAACTATACCTTCTAAATTAGAATAAGCTGTATCTAATGGTTAAATGTTTTAGGCAAAAGGGGAGCAAGTTTTTTCTTTCAATGGTTTTCCATAACATATTTACAGAACTGAAGTAAAGAAATGCCACCCCCCCAAAAAAAAAACACAACAAAAAAACAACCATAACAAAAAGAAAAGATCCTTGTTCATTGCTTAACTAGAACATGGAAATGGACTGAAGTTGCAAGAACCATTGTTGTGTTCAAATATCAAAGGGTATGTCTACACTGCAAAGTTAATTTGGAATAACAGCCGTTATTCCGAATTTACTTCCATAGCATCTACACAAGCAAACCACAATTTCAAATTAAATTTGAAATAGCGGGGCGCTTAATTCGAGTTTGGTAAACCTCATTCTACGAGGAGTAATGCAAACTCGAATGAGCTAATTCGGAATAAGCGCTGTGTAGACGCTTAGTCCAAATTAGCTGGCCTCCAGCCTTTTCAGTTTCCCCTGTTGGCCACTCTGGGCCAAACTAGGAAAACTCTTCTCCCTCTCCCCAGTCCTAGAGCCCTTAAAGGGGTTGACTCTGGCCACAGTGCCTGTTCCAGCTCCAAACCTGCCGGCCCAGAGCCAGCAGTCACTGCCCCAACCCAAAACATAAGCCAGCAAGCCACTGGCAGCCAACCCTCCACTGCACCCCAGGAGCAGTCTGCCAGCTCCCAGGAGCCTTCTAGGGCCCGGAGAAAGTGGGCGCCTTCCTGGTCCAGGGCAGAGATCAGGGTGGACCATACTCAGGTTTCGGGGGATGTCCCCAATGTCCATGATCTCCGTACTAGACAGAGGAATGCAGCCATCTATGGAAGGATAGCTGCCAGCCTGGCCACCAAAGGCCACATGCGAACCCAGGAGCAGGTTTGCATGAAAATCAAGTTGATCTGGCAAGACCCTGAGCCCTGAGCTTCTCCTCCTCCTTTCTCCCCTTGCCTCCCCCTTCCAGCTCCCTCCTCCCAGATTTCCCCCTCCCCTCTCCCACCCTCATTCCCACCCCAGTTTTGGTCAATAAAGAGAGTTTGTTTTTGGCAAGAAATGTGTTTTTATATAACATCACGAAGGGGTTTAGGGAGGGGTAAGTGGAAGGAGGGAGGAATGAGGCACAAGCCCCTAGCGGGGCATACCAGGGAGGCTCTTAGTACTCCTCAGGGTGAAAGCTCTCCTGTAGGGTCTCCTGGATACTGACAACCCCCTGATGGACCTCCGGGATGGCAGCCTGCAGAAAGTGCAGCCAGGCTCGCAGCAACACGTCCACAAGAAGCACCAGAGTGCCCAGGGGCAGCTCCAGCTCCGTGTTGCAGAGTGCTGTGGTGTCCTGAGTGAGGGTAACCAAAGCACTCCGAGACACAAATGCTTTGCTGTCTCTCATCGAGGCAGGCAAGCAAGCAGCGACACCTGAGAACCAGCTGCCTGGGGGGTGGGGAAGTGTCCCTTTAAGCACAGGTATCAGATAGCCTCAGGCAGTAGCCACACACACACAGACACTCCTGACCTGATGCCCTGCTTGACCTGGTTCTGGCTGGTCTTAAATCCAATTCTGTGTCCAGTCAGTGTGGATGCAGTATTTTGAATTAGCAAAATGCTAATTCGAGCTGCATTTTATGTGTAGACACATTAATTCAAATTAGCTTAATTCGAATTAACTATTTCAAATTAAGATAACTCAAATTAATGCTGTAGTTTTGACATACCCAAAGATATCATAATATTTGTTTTACTGTATCCCCTGGTCTACAGTAGGGAATAAGTTCAAATTAAGATACAAAACTTCAGCTACATTAATTGCATAACTTAAGTCAAAGTAACTTAACTTGACTTTTTTCGCTGTCCACACTGCAGGAAGTCAAAGGGATCACACTCTCCCTTCGACTTTCCTTACTCCTTGTAGAAGGACTACCTGCATTGATGTGTGCACCCTCTTAATTCTTCATTGGACCCACTAATTTGAACCTCAGAAGATCAACCGTGCCTGTTTCAATCTTATCTGTAGTGTAGACATGGCCTGTGTGTGTTGCTGCTGAAGTGAGGGTCTGACTGTCAAAGACACTGTCATACCCTCTGCTTTCCTCCCAAGACAGGAAAGAATTTGTGTGGAACTTTTGTGTCACCCAGGCTGTCTAAACTGTATCCCTCTGCCGACAGAGGGATACAAGTCAAGCACTTCAGAAGTGCAAATGAGCCCAGAATTTAAATATCCCAGGCTTCATTTGCATACTCACGCTTGGGCAGTGTGCCGATCACGCGCCTTTTCAAAAGTGAAAGTAAAGTGTAGCCACTGTTCTGCCGACAGCGGGGAACTTTTTTGGCGGATCCTGTACTCTTCAGTTTTTTAGGAGTACAGGATCTGCCGAAAAAGCTCCCCGCTGTTGGCAGAGCTGTGGCTACACTTTACTTTCACTTTCAAAAGGGTGCATGATTGGCACAGTGCCTGAGCGTGAGTATGCAAATGAAGCCTGGGATAGTTAAATCCTGGGCTCATTTGCACTTCTGAAGTGCTTGAATTGTATCCCTCTGTCGGCAGATGGATGCAGTCTAGATGTAGCCCCAAACCTGTTCCCTTTTCTCCTATAAGAAGAAGAGGCTTAGTCATCCCATTGCAAAAATGCAGCAATCTTCAAATGGTGTGAATAGCCCTTGGGGGCCATGAACATTTGGTATAGATTAGAGCAGCTCTGAGAATGAATATTATCAATTAGAAATAATATTTAAATTAATTAAAAAGACAAGAATAAAAATGATGTTATCTACATGGCTTCATTTGTCCTCCATTATATTTCTTCATTTACTGATTATTAGGGAAGCAGTGTGGAGAAAAGGAACTTGGCTTTCAGAAATTGCATTTGTGTAGTAACACTTAACTACTTAGTACTAGCAAAGTACATCTTGATTAAGAAGAATTTATGGGGATACTGTGCTGAATTAATAACCAAGCATAATCATTTATTAGAGAAGGCAAATTCCTAGGATAATGAGCTGTCTAGGCAAAGCCACCACCATTAAAAGACTTTTTAATTAAGCAGAATATAAGGTAATATCAGTTATACAATCTTCTCATGTATGCAAGTGATCCCTTAAAATGTTATTCTTAGGGTGGGAGATTCTAGCATCAAATAAATATTTTATAATGAATTTAATTTAATATATTCATTTTGCTTGTAGTTCATTTTTGGACAGTCACTGTAATCAAGTCCTTATTAATACAATTTCCATCAGGGTATGTCTACACTACCACCGTAGTTCGAACTAGGGTGGTAATGTAGGCAACCGGAGTTGCAAATGAAGCGAGGAGTAACGGTAGTTCGGACTAGGAAGCCTAGTCCGTGCCACGTGTAGCCGTGCGGCACGGAGTCCGCACTAGCGGACATTTAAAAATGGCGGCGCCCGGCTTTATGCAAATGAAGCCCGGGAAATTCAAATCCCAGGCTTCATTTGCAACTCCGGTTGCCTACATTACCACCCTAGTTCGAACTAGGGTGGTAGTATAGACATACCCTCAGCAAGTTCAAAACTACTCTCATAAGTCTAAAAGACACTGACAGAAACCGATGTTTTGTTCTGGAAATAATATATGTGGTGTGAGTGTGATGTGAATTACAAGAAATTATGCAATTTTATTTCCTTTTAATTTCAAATCAATTAGAAAATCAGGTTTTGAAGTAATTGAGATTACAGTAATCTTCTATTTTAGTAAACAAAGGCAAATTTAAGTGAAATTATTGTTTTGGCATTCAGATTAATCAGACAACAAATACAAACATCCAAGTGAGAGATGGCATGCAGTAATTCAAAGAAAAAGGTGATATGGATTTTAATGGAAAATACAAACATTTGAAAAAGGTGCATTCACAGGTCGTTAACCTGCAAATGGACAAAAGTATGGGAGGCAGAAGCCCCAGGTAGTGCTCCCTCCATTCACTCCTAGCCAGAAATAGTTGCAGTATTCAATGAGTTGGTGTGGGTAACCATGAGTTAGGGGCGTGGCTTTATTCCTTTCCATGATTGCTTTAAGACCACAGTGATTGTGGTGGACAGAGCACATGCTGTACTCCCAGGCTGAACTTTAGGAGCTACCCAGAGGTAAAAATTACACAGGTGCGCCCTGGTGCACAGCTCCAGCAAGAGCTGGCTGAGCTGCGGCAAAGCCAACAGGGAGCTATTTACAGAGCTGTGAAGGAGCTGGGTTGCAATAGGATAGTACCTGGAATAAATTTAAGTTACTTTCATTGCTGGAGTAACTTGCATTCGCTCCTATCTGCCTACCCATGTTGTCAGTGACAATCTGTCTGTTCATATACTGTATTTAATATTGAAAGCTTCTTTCTTCCTTCAGCAGAAGCTGATCCAATAAAAACTATTATATTACTCACCTTCTCTGTATATTCCACACAGACCAGCATGGCTGTGACAACTGAGAATTCCACAGGCAGAATGTCTCTGGGGCATGATGCTTCTTCTTGGTCATTTGTGGATTTCCTTATCTAGACACAATAGAGACAAAGGCTCAGATTGTCTAAACCAGGACATCCACTTCATTTAAATGAGAATGAACGTACCTTTAAATGGGAGGATGGGGGAGTGAGTCAGCTTGATAATGCTGCTTTCCTGTGACTGAAAGTGCTGAGGTGTTGAAAACAGCAAGCCGGGGTGGAAGAAGCCCCTTTTCTCTAGAGCAGGCAAAGTACCTCTCTCCTCTTGAGGTGGCCAAATATTACGTTTGGTGAGGATCTGCTGTAGGCATTGCACTAACCACTCCTTTTCAGGGCAGCTGGGAAGGAATTTTTCATTCACCATTAGAATAGTTTAGATGGTGTGTGTGTGTGTCTAGTGGTGGGAGGTTTCTCCCTCCTCACATGAGTTCAGGGAAGGTTTTGTTATAGTGAAAAAGGAAGTGGATTAGGCTAAATGGTGCAACTCATTATATAAGTATGGGATGGATATCTCGGGGAGTCACTGCGTACGTATAGTGACTGGATGAATGGCCTGACAAAGGGCTTAAAAATACGTATTGGACAAAGTGGTGGAAGAGGCAGGTTTCAAGCTCCAGTGTACCACTATGAAATACACTTGATGGAGGTCTCAGGTTAGTAGTTTGGAGGCTCATATGGAATGTTTGGCTCATGAGCTGAGCTGAGTTTTGAAGGGTCAGAGGCACAAAAAAAGGATATTTTATTTGTTCACCTTTATCAGCAAATATTAAAGATAATTAGAAAATTGAGTGGCTAGCCAAACTGTGTATCCACACAGTCCCACAGCAGTCTGAAAAGGGAGCATCTATTTTTTATTTTTGAATATGATGCCAAATATGCTTACAGTAGGTATCAGAGAAGATCCTGAGCACTGTGGACTGAATGAGATTGAATGCAGTCCATGGAAAAATCATGGGGAGGAGAGGGGGAGAGGGAGAATCCTCAAGGAATCCATTTTTAAGCACTTAGAAGAGGGGAATGTGATCAGGAATAGTCAACATGGATTCACGAAGGGCAAATCATGCCTGACCAATCTGATTAGCTTCTTTGATGAGGTAACTGGTTCTGTCGACATGGGGAACTCAGTAAATGTGATATACCTTGACTTTAGCAAAGCCTTTGGTACAGTCTCCCACAATATTCTTGCCAGCAAGTTAAGGAAGTATGGATTAGATAAATGGACTGTAAGGTGGACAGAAAGCTGGCTAGATTGTTGGGCTCAACAGGTTGTGATCAATGGCTCGATGTCTGGTTGACTGTCAGTTTCAAGTGGAGTGCTCCAAGGATAGATTCTAGGGCCAGTTTTATTCAACATCTTCATTAATGACTTGGATAAGTGGATGGATTGCACCCTTTGCAGATGACACTAAACTAGGGGGAGAGGTAGATACGTTGGCGGGCAGGGAGAGGGTCCAGAGTGATCTGGACAGATAAGAGGATTGGGCCAAAAGAAATCTGATGAGGTTCAAGAAGGACAAGTACAGATTCCTGCACTTGGGATTGAAGAATCCCAAACATTGTGACAGGATGGGGACCGACTGGCTAGGCAGGAGTTCAGTAGAAAAGAACCTGGGGATTACAGTGGATGAGAAGCTGGATATGAGTCAACTGTGTGCCCCTGTAGCCAAGAAGGCGAAAGGCATATTATGTTGCATTGCCAGCAGATCTAGAGAAGTGATTATTCTGCTTTATTCAGCACTGGTGAGGCCACATCTGGAATATTGCATCCAACTCTGGGCCCCCCACTGCAGAAATGATGTGAATGCATGGAGAGGGTCCAGTGGAGGGCAACCAAAATCATGAGGGGGCTGAAGCACTTGACCTACAAGGATAGGCCAAGGAATTTGGGCTAATTTAGTCTTCAGAAGAGAAGAGTGAGGGGGGATTTGATAGCAGCCTTCAACTTCCTGAAGGGAGGTTCCAGAGAGGATGGAGAGAGGCTGTTCTCAGTAGTGACTCTGCAACAAGGAGCAATGGTCTCAATTAATGGTGCAGGGAGATCTCAGTTGGATATTAGGAAAAACTATTTCCCTAGGAGGATGGTGAAGCACTGGAATGGGTTACCTAGGGAGGTGGTAGAATCTCCATCCATAGAGGTTTTTAAGTCCCGGCTTGACAAAGCCTTGGTTGGGATGATTTAGTTGGGGTTGGTCCTGCTTTGGGCTGCAGGCTGGGCTGGATAACCTCCTGAGGTCTTTTTCAGCCTTATGATTCTATGATTTTATGCTTATAGTCTTCACTAATGGATTTCTTTAATGGCATAAGGCCTATGGAAATTTAAATGAGACAAAGTGCTGCAGTAATCTGTAAATTGTTAGGGTGATGACTTCTCAAGAACAAACATTTTGTAAAGAATATTTACTTTTTGTTAAAGGGGCTATTAGTTTGTTCACATTGAAGCACATAAACTACAACATTCGCAAGTTGTATATCTTCCTATTAGCTAGAGCTGGATGGGGAAAAAAAAGTGAATGTTTTTCCATCAGATAATGGAAAACAGGAACTTTCCAAAAGTGTTTCAATGTCTAAATATTCTACCTGGAAATTTTCATAGTGAGGATTCTGATTTTTTTTATATTTCTACAATAATTTTTGTAATGGTAAATTTAAACTTATGTAGTTGAAGTCAAATTGAAATATCTCAATATTTATTAAAATTGAATGTTTTGATTGAGAACGTGTTTTTGAAGATTTGGATTTTGCAGGAGATTTCAAAATTTGTTTCATTCCAATTCAGAATGAACATAAATTTTGAAATTATTGGAATTTCCCATGATCTAGCAACTCTGGTTTCTGTACTGCTCAGCTGTCTGCCTTTTATAGTGGTAGTATGGCAGGAGTAAAGAAGAATGCAGTAACATTACTTCTGTGGGAATAAGATGGGTTTAGGGCATTTTTGTTTGGAAAGATGAGGGACTACATAAATGTAGCTCATGGAGAGCAGCTGGTTTTTGAGAAGAGCTTTCAGGAGACCAAAGTGATCCATTAAGTTCAGAAAAGCCATTGCAGATGGTGAGACCTGCATGAATGAATTCTCTACCATCAGAGGAAGGATTGGAAATAGAATGAGGATTTAACACTTGAGGAACAAAGTTAACAGTCTGAAAAAACAGGTGTGAGGGGGATATTTATATAACCTTGGCTTCACATCTGAGTAAAAGTAAGATGACTTTCGCCTTTACACTTTTTTTTTCTACATATTTCTTTTCAGGTGACACCATTTTTTCAGTGCACAGTTTTGTTTGATAAAAGCTTATTATGTAGTAGCTCTGTGCAAGGTTCATTTCATTACAGATGATCAGGTGAGACTTAACTTTTGAGAGAGAGACTGATTAGATACTATTCCTTTGAGAACACCTATGGCCTGATGTTGCTCTAAACTTTTATTGTGCATGTTGTTTTCTGGTACATCTTTATTCCTAACTATGGGAGAATGAATGCATAAATAAAAATCTCCTGAGCCTCGGCTGCTCTCTGCCATTTAAATCCCCATTTATCTCACTCTAGGATGCCAAAGAGGAAACTTAATGCTCAGCATTGGTTCAATAAATGTCAGGAAGAGCGAGCAGTTTGTATCTTCTTTTGCTATAAACATTTAGTCCTCCTGACAAGGATGAGATCAGAATATTGGGAAGGGGGAGAAGCTAGATTAGCAGCCATCACCCCTTTTGGATTCTAAAAATGGGGATTGTGCTTGGTAATAGAGGTCATGTAACACTAGCTGGAATTTCCATAAGTAGTTAACATGTCCGTGTGTTTTGTGCTAAACAGAATATTTTCTTGTTGCCTGGACCAGTCTTGAACTTACATAATGTTTTCTCCCTATCTGTAACTATTATATAGATTTCATGTGGGTAGCCGTTTTACATTTATGCTGCCTTGTTCGCATTACAATGAAAGGCAATTACGTTTCAGGCTAATGAGCATTAGGAAACTTGCTGAGCTGAAGTCCCTGGTGATGATGGAGTATTATTAATGGCAGAAGTATTTAAGTGGAGCCAATACAGGATCCAATGATTGTACGAACTGTCTAGAGCTTGAAAAGAGTATGTGTGATCAATCAAAAAACCCTTAATGCAGGGGTTGGTTTGTTACGGATCTGTTATATTGCAGTGGAGCCTAGAGACTCCAGCTGAGCCTGGGACCCCACTGTGTTAGGGTCGAGACGTAAGAGTACTACTAAATAGACAAGATGGGATGTGTGTTAAAGGAATTACAGCTTCATCTACATGTTTTGTTACTCTATAAAGTGCTACCAGACCATTTGTTGTTTTTTTTCTGTAACAGACTAACTCAGCTACCCCCTGAAGCTTCAACTTCAATAGTCTGGACTTCCATAGTCCAGCAACATCTGTGATCTGGCATCCCTATGGGCACTCACGGGGAAAAGCCCGGCACCGCACTCAGCAACTCCTTCCCCTTGCTCCCAGGGCTTCTGGAGTGCTGCAAATTGTTCATTTGCAGTGCTCAAGCTCAGGGAAGATGGGGAAGGGACTGGGCAGGAGGGCATGCGGGGAGTAGGCAGGGTGGATGTGGAGCCTTGTGACTGGGAGCCAGGAGCGTAGCTCTGCAGCATTGACCAAGCTATGTTCCTGGCTCCTGGCTGCAGGGCTCTGCAGCCACCCTTCCTCTTCCCCAAACCACCCCCACCCCTAAGTGCCTGTTCAGTCAGTGTTCACACTTCTGCTGCTACCAGAGTGGAGCCTCATACCTGCAGCAGCCGAAGGACCAGGGTTGACCTCCCCATGTCCAGCATATTCCCTGGTTTGAGACCGGGCAGATCCCCAGGGTGCCGGAGCAGGAGGATCCAAACTATAATGGCATTCCCATTTTACATTGGGAAAATGAAGTAAAAGAGATTGAAGTGACTTGCCCAAGGTCACAGGAGAATTCTGTATCAGTCACAGCAGAGATACCTCCTCAGTCTGAGTTTGTTGATTTCATTTTAAGCCTATAACAGATGATGATAATAGACCCGTGATGTACAACACACTAGAGGCTGTTTGGCAGTTTGAATGTGACTATTTCACTTGAACAATGTGGCCAGTTGAGTGTGGCTAGTTCAGTATAGCCAGAGCCACTATAGTGACTACTGCTTCAGAACTGGTCAGACACCAGGATAATAGACTAGATGTTCACAATTGTCCCTTCTGGCCTTGGAATCTGTGAATCAGTGCAGGCTGTAGGCAGAATATAACACCCAAATGTAACTGTAAAGAAACTGGCTTATGGATGAGCAGGAGTACATCTTCTCCAGCTATTGATGTTTTGCCAAGTTTAGTGGTAAGATTCTCTTTTTTAACACTGGACACTCGATAGTTTGGACAACCTGCTGCTACGGAGGGATAAGTATTTGCTGATTTCTCAAGAAAATGTTAGCTGTGTATAATTTAAAGTCCAAGGGAATTATTTTGTGATTCAAATACTTAGATTTCCATGTTCAATTCTTAGACTCCAAAGATATATAAGTTCAAATTCTGAGACATGCAAACATCTTAGGTAGGTGGGTGCCGTGGAATTTGCTACATAAAAATGTTTTCAGTCAAATGTTACAGAAGTAGGGCAAATCATGTCTGACCAATATGATTAGCTTCTGTGATGAGGCTCTGTGATGAGGCTCTGTTGACATGGGGAAGTCAGTGGATGTGATATATCTTTACTTTAGCAAAGCTTTTGATACAGTCTCACACAATATTCTTGCCAGCAAGATAAGGAAGTATGGATTAGATAAATGGACTGTAAGGTGGATAGAAGCTGGCTAGATTGTTGGGCCCAATCTATGATCAATGTTTCAATGTCTGGTTGATGGTCAGTTTCAAGTGCTCCAAGGCTCTGTTCTAGGGCCAGTTTTGTTCAACATCTTTATTAATGACCTGGATGAGGGGATGGATTGCACCCTCAGCAAGTTTGCGATTGACACTAAGCTAGGGGGAGAGGTATATGCATTGGAGGGCAGGGATAGGGTGCAGAGTGACCTAGACAGATTAAAGGATTGGGCCAAAAGAAATCTGATGATGTTCAACAAGGACAAGTGCAGATTCCTGCTCTTGGGATAGAAGAATCCCAAACATTCTTACAGGCTAGGGACCGAATGGCTAAGCAGCAGTTCTGAAGAAAGAGACCTGGGGAGTACAGTGGATGAGAAGCTGGATATGAGTCAACAGTGTGCCCTTGTAGCCAAGAAGGCTGATGATATTATTGGGGTGCATTAGTAATAGCCCTGCCAGCAGATCCAGGGAAGTGATTATTCCCCTTTATTTGGCACTGGTGATGACAAATCTGGAGTATTGCATCCAGTTCTAGGCCCCCTGTTATAGAAAGGATGTGGACTCATTGGAGAGAGCCCAGTGGATGGTAACAAAAATGATTAGGGGGCTGGAGCACTTGACCTACGAGGAGAGGCTGAGGGATTTGGGCTTATTTACTCCACAGAAGAGAAGAGTGAGGGGAGATTTAATAGCAGTCTTCAACTTCCTGAAGGGAGGTTTCAAAGAGGATGGAGAGAGGCTGTTCACAGTAGTGACAGATGACAGAACAAGGAGCAATGATCTCAAGTTACAGTGGGGGAGGTCTAGGTTGGATATTAGGAAAACGTATTTCACAAGGAGGGTGAAGCACTGGAATGGGTTACCTAGGGAGGGGTTGGTATCTTCATCACTAGAAAGTTAAAGTCCCAGCTTGACAAGGCCCTGCCTGGGATGATTTAATTGGGACTGGTCCTGCTTTTGGCAGGGGTGTTGGACTTGATGACCTCCTGAGGTCCATTCCAGCCGTAGGATTATCTGATTTTATGATTCTAGTTCTGTCCAGTCTACACTGAAATGTGTCATTGCACTTTTCAGCACCAGCAGCCTTTTCTTTCTCATTGTACTATGTACTAGCTTTAGCGAGTTCTTCTCTTCTGAAAAGAACTTCCCCTTCCTTCCTAAATAGCACTTACCCAGACATTCACACTCCTCTTAGTCTGCCTCTCATGTTTCAAACTAAACATAAACACTGCCTGGCTGTCTGCCAGTACCTCCTGTGAGTAGGCATATGTCATTGGTGGATAGGAAAGGAAACACAGGTCCAACCTCTATTGTCTGGACTTTTGTATATAGGGTTTTTATTTTAGCATTTAGCTGCCTTTGAGTTAGAAAGCTTGGTCCAATTGTGTTTATTTTGTAATGCTCTTCATTTCATTTGTACCTCCTTTCCCTTGTGCATGCATGAGGGTGGTCAGGCAAGTGGTCAGATGGTTCCTTGATAGGACAAATAACTGTGACAAAGAAATGTCGTGTGTTAAGTAGGATTTGCCAGGTTTAGAGCCTAGAGTTTTTGCAGTGTTGATCCTGGAGATAAGGTCTTTGGACTCTCATTGAATACAATAGGCACAGCATTCAAAGTGCAGGGACTGTGATGATGAAATGGAGAGGGCTTGCTTCTTTGCTATCAGTTCCCATTTTTTAAAAAATGGGGTTTTACTATCATATAATATATGACCAGCTGTAATGTAAGTTAGATTGTCCTCTGGAAAAAAACGCTAAAGTGGACATGGTTTGTGGTGAATAATTTTTATGATCTAGTTTCACGAAGCTGCTAAGTAGCTTGTAGAATTGTCTTTCTGTGCAGGACGGCTGTGGCTTATGTTCCTTCGGAAGTTCAGAGTCCACTGATGCACATGGTTAATAATAGCTTATAAAGATGTCAAGACTGGGGTAAAAAAAGGACCCAGCTGTATTTGACAGACTTATTCTAAGTGACACTTTTGGGCTTATATAACCCCCTTAGATATTTTCTTCTATTTCAATAACCTGGATTTGCTGACTAGACGCTGATGTCAAAACATTAGAGAAGGAAAACTGATTAAATTGGAGAAGTTAAGGCCAAATTGAAACGGTTCTTTCTGGAAGGCTTTAAGATGTATTGATGGGACTGGAATTTTTCTTTACGGTAGAATGAACATGTGGTGACAAGGCTTCAGAGATATCATATAATATTATTGTACATTTTTCTGGAAAATAAATCTTTGTAAAACTTGCAAAGAAAAACATGCCTGTGTATTATACCTGAAAAGCAAAAAGGTGGAGGTCTAGCTTCACTGATAACCAGATTTTTGTATTTATTCTCCTAGCAGAACAAGGGCCTGGTAGCATATTAAAAATGCAGAAGATTCTTCTCCTGCAGACAAATAAAGCTAGCCGTGAGGAAACTCTGGATGGTAACCTCTCTGAGAGGTTATACATCTAAATGGAAAAACAAAATGCCTAGCAAATCCAAATACTTGGCCTGAAATGGGTCTACAGAGGGCTTGAAAAAGGAATGAGTCAGTGACCAGGGAGATTGTGAACAGGTGATTGAAATCAGGGAGTTTAGAGAGGGAGTTCTCCAGGTAAAGGAGAAGTGACTACCGGACTCTTGAGGGAGGTGGCTGTCTGTAGTGTGTGTTATGTTTTGGACTTTCTCGCTGTGTGCTGAGTTTGTGTTTGTGAGTGTGGTGGGGTTTTTTTCCCCTCTCTATTCCCCCCCTCCTCCGACAGAGTGTGTGCTGTGACTGGCAGCTGGAAACTGTTGGCTTCTAATTAAAGTTTGAAATCTAGAAGCCTCTCCTGATTGGCTGAGCCTTGGTAGGAGGAGGGACTATCAGGCAGTCCAGGGCTTTATAAAGGAGTGAGTCAGCGACCAGGGAGCTTGCAAAAAGGGAATTTAGAGAGGGAGTTGGGAAGGGGGCGAGGTAATCTTGCCTTTCCTTTAAACCCTTTTTTAGGACAGCAGGTATAGATAGTGATAGGTCTTCTGTTGTTACCTGCACAGCATGTGCCATGTTTGTCTTCCTCCTGGAAGAAAGAAGGGATTTCATGTGCACTAAGTGCAAACTGGTCGCCATTATGGAGGAAAAAATGAGAACTGGAGGCCCAAGTGTTGACCCTACGCTCGATCAGAGAGGATGAAGACTTCCTCAATACAAGGCAGCATTTAATCCTGCAAGCAAGGTGGCAGAAGAGCCAGAGAAGGCAGTACAGGATGAGGAAGATAACTGGCACCATGTAACTTCTAGAAGGAAAAAAAGGCCAGCACAGGAATCCCCCATTCCTACAGAGGTAAGTAATCACTTTCAGGCTCTCTTCACAGGCTCTGTGATGGTGAATGCTTTGGAAGGGAACTCACAAGGAAGAAATCGGAAGGGACCCACTTCTACTGGAAGGCATGGGATGCATAGTCCTAGTGATGGGGGTTCCATGACCACCACCCCCAAAAGAAGAAGGTGGGTGCTGGTAGTTTGTGACTCTCTCCTAAGAGGGACTGAGCCATCCATCTGCTGTCTGGACCTGGAATCTCAAGAGGTGTGCTATTTACTGGGAGCTCAAATTCAAGATGTGACTGAGAGTCTTACAAAACTGATCAAACCTTCAGATCACTACCTGCTTCTCCTTGTGGGAACTAATGACACGGCCAAGAATGACCTTGAGCGGGTTACTGCAGGTTATGTACAGTTGGGAAGAAGGATCAAAGAATTAAGAGCACAAGTGGTGTTCTTGTCCATCTTCCCTGTTGAAGGAAAAGGATGGGATAGGGATCATCGAATTGCAGAAGTAAATGCGTGGTTGTGCAGGTGGTCGCAGAGACAGCTTTGGTTTCTTCAACCATGGGATTTTGTTCTGGGCACAAAGATTGTTAGTAAGAGATGGGATCCACCTAACAAAAAGAGAAAGGAGCATCTTCGTGGGCAGGCTTGCAAACCTAGTGAGGAAGGCTTTAAACTAGGTTCATTGGGGGATGGTGACCAAAACCCTGAGGGGAGTGGGGAAGTCAGATACCGGGAAGAAATGCAAAGAGGAATGAGCAACAAAGGAGGACCCCTGATTCAAATGGAGAGGGTAGGACGATCAACTGGTTATTTAAGGTGTTTGTACACCAATGCGAGAGACTTGGTGGGATGACTCCCATGACTGGAGTGCTGCCATGGAAGGATATAATCTGTTCAGGAAGAACAGGCAGGGGAGAAAAGGAGGAGGAGTTGCATTGTGTGTAAGAGAACACTATGATTGCTCAGAACTCCACTATATAGAGGAAGAAAAGCCTGTTGAGAGTCTATGGGTCAAGTTTAGATGTGTAAGAAACATTTGTGATGTTGTGGTTGGTGTCTGATACAGGTTGCCGAATCAGGTAGATTAGGTAGATGAGGCTTTCTTCAGACAACTGAGAGAAGTTTCCAGATCACAGGCCCTGGTTCTCATGGGGGGACTTTAATCACTCTCACATCTGTTGGGAGACCCAGGAGAGCTGGCAGTAATTTAAAGAAGCAGTACACAGAAGGCCCAGGAAGTTTCTGGAGAATGTTGGGGATAATTTCTTGGTATAATCCTGCAGGAACTGACTGGGACCGTGCACAGCTTGACCTGCTGCTCACAAACAGGGAAGAACTAATATGGGAAGTAGAGATGAATGACAACCTGGGAAGCAGTGATCACGAGATGGTAGATTTCAGGATCCTGACCAAAAGAAGAAAAGAGTAAAATACACCCCTTGGTCTTCAGAAAAGGACTCCCTCAGAGACCTGATGGGCAGAATTCCCTGGAATTCTAACATGAAGGGGAAAGGAGCCCAGGAGAGCTGGCAGTAATTTAAAGAAGCCTTATTGAAGGCACAGAAAGAAACTATTCCAATGCATAGCAAGAGAAGCAAATATGATAGGAGACCGGATTAGCTTACCGGGGAAAATCCTCGGTGAACTTAAACACAAAAAGGGAGCTTAAAAAAAGTGGAAACTTGGACAGATGACTAGGGAGGGGTATAAATGTATAGCTCGAGAATGCAAGGGAATTATCAGGAAGTCTAAAGCGCAATTGGTATTGCGACTCGCAAGCGATGTGAAGGATAAGACGAAAGGTTTCTATAGGCATTTTAGCAAAAAGAAGGTGATCAGAGAGGGCGTGGGGCCCCTACTGGATGAGGGCGGTAACCTAGTGACAGATGAGTGGGGAAAGCTGAAATACTTAATGCTTTCTTTGCTTCTGTCTTCATGGAAAAGGTCAGCTCCCAGACTAATGTGCTAAGTGACGCAATATGGGATGAAGGTGGACAGCCCTTCGTGGGGAAAAAACAGGTTAGGAACTATTTTAAAAGCTAAATGTACATAAATCCATGGGTCCAGACTTAATACAGTAAACTTCCAATAATCTGGCACCTTTAGGACCCAGGGGGTGCCGGATTATCAGATATGCCGGACTATCAGAAGGGGGGGCTATGAGGGGTCTGAGGTAGGGTGGGGGGATGCTACCCCAGACCCCCTCATAGCCCTCCCTTCTGATAGTCTGGCTCTGCCCCAGGAGTCCCCGATTCAACCGCTGCTGGTCAGTTTCAGCAGCGGCTGAATCGGGGACGCCTGCAGCAGAGCAGCTGGAGTGCTGCCAGGTTGGTCCGTTAGCGCCGACCCTTGGCGCCGCGAGACCAACCCGTCAGCACCCCAGCTGCTCTTGGGGATGCCTGGGGCAGAGCAGCTGGGGTACTGACGGGTTGTTCCCACAGCGCCGCTCCTCGGCGCTACTGGACCAACCCAGCAGCACCCCAGCTGCTCTGCCCCAGGTGTCCCCAAGTCAGCCGCTGCAGAAACTGATCAGCGGCTGACTCCAGAAAGCCAGAAGCAGAGCTGCTCTGCCCTGGCTTCCTGGAGTCAGCCCTGGTCAGTTTCAGCAGCGGCTGAATCGGGACGCCTGGGACAGAGCAGCTGGGGCACTGCTGGGTTGGTCTGGTAGCGCCATACCTCGGCGCTGCAGGGACCAACCCAGCAGCACCCCAGCTGCTCTGTCCCAGGTGTACCCAAGTCAGCTGCTGCTGAAACTGACCAGCGGCTGATTCCAGGAAGCTGGGGCAGAGCAGCTCTGTCTCGGGCTTCCTGGAGTCAGCCGCTGGTCAATTTCAGCAGCGGCTGAATCCGGGACAGCTGGGGTGCTTCTGGGTTGGTCCTGCAGCTCCGAGGGGCAGCGCTACTGGACCTACCTGGCAGCACTCCTGCTGTTCTGCCCCCTGCTTCTCGGATTCAGCACTGGTCAGTTTTAGCAGCGGCTGAATCGGGGAAGCTGGGGGGGCAGAGCAGCTCCAATGGTCCGACTGCCCGGAGCACTTCCGGGTTCCTGATGGTGCCGGACCATCAGGAGTGCTGGACCGTCAGATGCCGGACCGTCGGAGTTTTACTGTACATCCAAGGGTACTGAGGGAGTTCGCAAAATGTCATTGAGGAGCCTTTGGCCATTCTCTTTGAAAAGTCATGGAGATCAGGAGAGATCCCGGATGATTGGAAAAAGGCAAATGTAGTGCCCATCTTTAAGAAAGGGAAGAAGGACGATCCAGGGAACTATAGGCCGGTCAGTCTTACCTCAGTCCCTGGAAAAATCATGGAGGAGATCCTCAAGGAATCCATTTTGAAGCACTTGGAAGAGGGGAAGGTGATCAGGAATAGTCAGCATGGATTCATCAACTGCAAGTCGTGCCTGACCAATCTGATTAGCTTCTATGATGAGGTAACTGGCTCTGTGGACATGGGAAAGTCAGTGGATGTTTTATACCTTGACTTTTGATACGGTCTCCTGCAATATTCTTTCCAGCAAGTTAAGGGAATGTGGATTGGATAAATGGATGGTAAGATGGATAAAAACCTGGCTGGAAGGTTGGGCCCAGTGGGTAGTGATCAATGGCTCGATGTCAGGATGGTGGTTGGTTTCTAGTGGAGTGCCCCAAGGTTCAGTTCTGGGACCAGTTTTTTCAACATCTTTATTAATGACCTGGATGAGGGGATGGATTGCACCCTCAGCAAGTTTGCGGATGACACTAAGCTAACGGGAGAGGTAGATACGCGGGAGTGACTTAAACAAATTGGAGAATTAGGCCACAAGAAATCTGATGAGGTTCAACAAGGACAAGTTGTCCTGCACTTGGGACTAGAATCCTGCACTTGGGACAGAAGAATCCCAAGCATTGTTACAGACTGGGGACCAACTAGCTAAGTATCAATTCTGCAGAAAAGGACCTTGGGATTACAGTGGATGAGAAGCTGGATATGAGTCAACAGTGTGTCCTTGTAGCCAAGAAGGCTAATGGTGTATTAGGGTGCATTAAGAAGAGCATTGCCATTGCCAGTAGATCCAGAGGTATGATTATTCCTCTTTATTCCGCTCTGGTGAGGCCACATCTGGAGTATTGTGTCCAGTTCTGGGCTCCAATTACAGGAAGGATGTGGATGCATTGAAGAGGGTCCAGTGGAGGGTGACCAAAATGATTAGGGGGCTGGAGCATATGACATACGAGGAGAGGCTGAGAGAGTTGGGTCTATTTAATCTGCAGAAGAGAAGAGTTAGGGGGGATTTGATAGCAGCCTTCAACTTCTGTAGAGGCTGGAGAAAGGCTGTTCATGGTAGTGATGGATGGCAGAACAAGGAACAGTGGTCTCATGTTGCGGTGGGAGAGGTCCAGGTTGGATATTAGGAAAAACTATTTCACTAGGAGAGTGGTGAAGCACTGGAATGGATTACCTAGGGAAGTAGTGGAGTCTTGACAAAGCCCTGTTGGCTTTAATTGGGATTGGTCCTTCCTTTGGCAGGGAGCTGGACTTGATGGCCTTCTGAGGTCTCTTCCAGCTCTATGGTTCTATGATTCTATGATTCCAAGTGGTTCTTGCCTTAGGCTGTGTCTACACTACCAGGTTATTTCAAAATAATAACTTCTGAAATAACTATTTTGAAATAAGCTTATTCCTATTCACAAGCAGGAGTTATTATTTGAAATAACAAGCTCATTATTTCAAAATAACAGGCTTGTTAGTGTTATTTTGAAATAAGGGGAGTTATATCAAAATAACTCCCCAGTGTAGACATGCCCTTTGAATCATTGGGTTTTAAACAGTCAGTCTTGATTTGGGTTTTTTTTCAGGTTTTTTTTAAACCTGCCTCTTTTGTTTTGATTCTTGAGTAGCTCCAAAAACGTGAAGTGATACATTTTCTACTTTTATTTCTGAGATGGCAAAAATCTCTCCGTTAGCCTTTCACAAGATTTATACCCAAGATAATGAGAGTTGAATTTAGAACTGAAATTTTAGCATTGTCAAATCCAAACCTTAGCTACAGCACTGACCTGATCTTAAATCAAAAGGTATGTGTAAATATGGATCCTGATTGCTCCCTATCCAACCAACAGTTCCTTGGCTTAACTCTTCTTTAAGATATCTCTAAGGCTGTGGTGGGCAATAAGTGGCCCAGGGGCCAGACATGATTTGCCAGGGTTAGCCCAGGTGGGCCACCAGTGCTTTATTTACCTGTGCATCCACAGGTATGGCCACTCGCAGCTCTCATTGGCTGTAGATTTATATGCAAGATGATCAGATATAATTCATTTTACTCATACTTAATGCTTTACTGTACTCTGATAAGGTAAGGTATGGCTCTAGAAACTTGTGCCCTGATAATTGTGCTACTTCATGCAATGGCTGATTTTCTTGAATTTCATTAAAATGCAATAGGAGAGAACACTTTCTGCATAGAGACAATCAGCTTAATATACAAAATAATTTCTCTTATGCCCTGCTTTGGTCATAAGAATGGCCATACAGGATCAGACCAAGTTCCATCTAGCCCAGTATTCCATCTTCTGACAGTGGCCAATGCAGGTGCTTCAGGGGGAATGAACAGAACAGGTAATCACCAAGTGATCCATATTGTGTTGCCCATTCACAGCTTCAGGAAAACAGAGGGCCACAATCCCCACTTATCATAATAATAGCCTTTTATGGGACCTATCTAACTCTTTTTTGAATCATGTTATTATCTTGGCCTTTACAACATTTTCCGGCAAAGAATTCCACAGGTTGTTTGTGCACAGAAATATTTTATTTTGTTTCTTTTTTAAACCTGCAGCCTATTAATTTCATTTGGTGGCCCCTAGTTCTTATGTTATGGGGTATAAACATTTTATTTACCTTCTCCATACCAATCATGATTGTCTAGACCTCTATCATATCCCCTTCGGTCATCTGTTTTCCAAGCTGAAAACTCCCAATCTCAATATTTCCTCATATGGAAGCTATTCTATACCCCTAATCATTTTGTTACCCTTCTCCGAACCTTTTCTGAACTTCCACCAAGATAATTTCCAGGAAATAGCATTTTATTCTTAAAAGCTCCCATACTTGTGCTTCTCAGTTCCCTTTATTATGAGATCACAAACAGAGCTTTGTCCTGGGCATAAACAGCAGGAACAAATAAAATCTTATGAATAAAAAATCTCATTTTAATGCAAATTGTATTAATAGTATGGAACTAATGCAGAAAAAGGTCAAAAATATAGAATAAGCTGAACTGTAATTTTTCTGCATATGAGAGAGAGACTCTCATTCATGGGAGAATTATACCTCTTCTTATTCTAGTTAATGTGCATTTTGGTTTTTTTTCCACTTTGTTTAGCTAATATACTGATCCACAAGATACCTTCTGGCATCATGTATTGGGATAGTATCACAAGAAAGCATTAAGTCTTGTCAGCAATCTTTGTACAATCAATGTCACTTTTATGCAAAATTCATAATTTTGTAATCAGTACTTAAGTTATACAGATGACATTAAGCTACCTTAAAGGCCTGCACAGTCACATATCATTCACTCATCTTGTTTCTTTTTAGACATATCTATGCTACAAAGCAGGGGAATGATTCCCGGCTTGTGTGTGCACACTCATTCTAGCCTTCAGCTGAGTTGTGTTCTAAAAGTAGTAGTGTAGACATGATAGTATGGATGATGGCATGGGATTGCTGTGCCAAACACAAGTGTATGTACTCAGGTTGGTTAGCCCATGTTGATGCTGCCCATGCAACCTGGCTATGTCCAGACTGCAAAGAAAAGCCGGAAAAAGATAAGCAAGTTGCAAATCGCAATTTGCGTATCCTTTTTCCAGTTTTCTTTCTGTGGAGGCTTTTCTGAAATGTGGTATGTCTACATGAGGCCAAATTTCAGAAAAACCTCCTCTTTTGACACATCCCTGAGGATTACAGGGATGGTGAAAGAATGTGCTTGCTTTTTTGGAAATTTTTCTGAAAAAGCGGACGCATTCCTTGGATGCAGCATAGCTTTTCTAGGATACCTCCGGTGTCCCAGAAAAGCTCTGCAGTCTAGACATAGCCCATGGCTATAGTATTATTTTTAGATAACAGCCTGTTTGAGTATGTAAGTGTGAACTGGGAATCCCACTGCAAGCTCATATTGTAGATGTAACCTAATAAGACTTTAAACCTGCCAATTGTCAAGTTATTCCGAAGGAGAATAGCAACAGAAATGAGAGAATATGCTGAGTAATTCTTTGGAAATCTCAGGTCCCTGATACAGGGTTTGGAGACATAGGCTCAGTGTTCAACTTGTCTAACTATGATTCATGTGATAATTGTGATATGAATCATATAGAATCAGATTTTGTCTTGTGATTCTGAACAGATAGGCTGTGTCTACATTGGCATCCCTTTCCGGAAAAGGGATGCTAATGAGACACTTCGAAATTGCAAATCCGCGGGGAATTTAAATATCCTCGTGGCATTTGCATTTACATGGCTGCCGCTTTTCTCCGGCTCGGGGTTTTTGCCAGAGAAAAGCGCCAGTGTAGACGCGATTCTCCGGAAAATAAGCCCTTTTCCGGAAGATCCCTTATTCCTGTAGGGATCTTCCGGAAAAGGGCTTATTTTCCGGAGAATTGCGTCTACACTGGCGCTTTTCTCCGGCAAAAACCCCGAGCCGGATAAAAGCGGCAGCCATGTAAATGCAAATGCTGCGGGGGATATTTAAATCCCCCGCGGATTTGCAATTTCGAAGTGTCTCATTAGCATCCCTTTTCTGGAAAGGGATGCCAATGTAGACACAGCCAGAGAATCAAATTTTGTCGAACATCCTTTCTTCTTCACTATTAGCTACCACTTTGAGGATGCACTGATTTCTTTGTAGCAAAAGCTATATCAGTGCTAAGAATCATACTACACATGACATACTTTTGTTTCCACCTGACCACCGTAAAGGCTGTGTACTGTGGATCTTTCAGTGGAGAAGGGGAGATTAGGAATGACATGGCATGTTATGTTAATAGGTGATCCAACACTGGAATGTGGGGAAAGATTTCAATATTCCAGTACAGGAGTGGTGCAGCTGTGGAACAAGAGAACTGGTAGTATGTAAGCTCGATGTGCCATCAGTTGACTCCAGAAGAGTGTTTTAAGAAGATGGTATGTGAACCCACAGAGTCTGGGCATTGATACTCTAGTGGTACTGGCAGCTCATCAGTTATTGACATACTCTCAAGACTTTTTGGCTAGTGAAATAGTGATGAAAGAGACATAATGGCCTTGACTACTGAGATGAATGCTTCCAGCTTCCCATGTCAATAAGCAAGACTGCCAGAAGATAAATAATGATGACAATAAACTAGAGCGAATGTCATCCTGCACCTGTGCACTTTTGTCAGAAATGTTTCAATTTATGAAAGACAATATCACATTCCCTTTCCATAGCTTCCCTTCTGTAAACTCTCAGGGTATGTCTACACTACCCTCCTAGTTCGAACTAGGAGGGTAATATAGGCATACCGCACTTGCAAATGAAGCCCGGGATTTGAATTTCCCAGGCTTCATTTGCATAAGCGGGGAGCCGCCATTTTTAAATCCCCGCTGGTTCGAACCCCGTGCAGCGCGGTTACACGGGGCTCGAACTAGGTAGTTCGGACTAGGTTCCTATTTCGAACTACCATTACTCCTCGTGAAACGAGGTGTACCGGTAGTTCGGAATAGGCACCCTATTTATTAAGCAGTCATGGTAATTTAACAGGTCTAAACATAATCTGAGTTTAGAGACATTTTTGGCTTTCGTGAATTGGCTATTGTTGCAGTCTTAGTAACACTGAGCTGTAGTTTTAAACTAGACTCTGTATCTCCCAGACACTGAACACTTGCTTGTAAAAACTTCAGGTTGCCTTGCCGAATACTGACTCTATACTGCTCTGAGGAATACTGACTCTATACTGCTCTGAGGCTAGACTGCACTCCAAAATTTAAAAAATGATACGCAATTTGTGTAGTGAAAATTATGTAACTTTTTTTTATTTAATTTCAAAAGAGGCTAATTTAAAATTTGGCACATCTACACGGCACCAAATTGTGAAAAATAGTGCTCTTTCGAGACATTCCTGATACTTCATAGAATGAGGCTTACAGGGATGGCAAAAAAGCACGTCCATTATTTTGAACAAAATTTCAAAATGGTGGACGCATTCCTTGGATGTGGCATTGCTATTTCGGGATATTTCTGGTATCCCGAAATAGCAATGCAATCTAGATACACCTTCAGGGCATGTCTAAACTACATCCCTCTTTTGAAAGAGGGATGTAAATTAGACAGATCAAAATTGCAAACGAAGCCAGGATTTGAATTTCCCATGCTTCATTTGCATAATGGCAGCTGCGCATTCTTTCGAAAACAGTATTGCAAAAGTGAAACCGCTGTCTAGACACGGTTCTTTTGAAAAAAAAAACCCCTTTTTTGAAAGATCCTGTACTCCTTAGGATGTACACCTCAGCGGTACAGGATCTTTCAAAAAAGGGTTTTTTTGGGGTAAGGAATAAAGGCACACAGAAAACCCAGATTTTACAAGCTGTTCCAGTATTACTGCACTTAGTGTCACAATGCCTAATGACTTAAGAGCTAAAACCTAATTGTCTGCACTTCCCTGAAGAAGTGGGTTTTGCCCATGAAGCTTATGCAACTATATATATTTGTTAGTCTCTAAGGTGCCACAGGGCTACTCATTGTTTTTAAAGTTACAGACTAACATGACTACTCCTCTGAGTAGATTTAGTCACATAATGCTTATGTCCCTTCTGAAAATATGATGCTCCTAAGTCAGTTCGGAGTTGTGACAGTGAATGCAGCAATAGCTTTAAAAATCTGGGGGCCTAGGTGACTTGCAAAAGTTATCGGAAATAGAGCAAGGTATCCCAGGCTACCACCGCTACTTCCAGACCATCTTCCCATTCCAGGGCAATGAGACTTGAGGTCACCAAAGGCACAACTTCCACAGGAGTTGGCCCTAGACCAGGAGTGGCCGAATACTGGTCCACAGGCTGGATCTGGTTCAGCCCCTGGGTTGGATACTATATTTACCTATGCCTCTGCAGGTCTGGGTGACTGCAACTCTCATTGGGAAACTGTTACCTTGTTGGGATCCAAATATGAGACATTTTACAAACATATAGTAAATGACAGCCCCATTTAATTTTAAGGACCTCACGGATCAACTTGAAGTTAGCCGTAGCTCTGCACAATATAGACACTTTTCTTATATTTAACAGGGATTTGCTCTAGGACAGGGATTTTTCTCTCCAGAATGCATCTCTAACTGCATTGTGTCATGTTTATAGTGGTAAGTGAGACAAACTACATATGCATCCCAATGTGTTTGCCCTGTTTTAAATTGTATGTTCACAGGTGCATCAATCAGCAAGTCAGATTTTTAATAGGTACTCTTTCTTCCCCTCACTCGTTGTAATGCAAATAGACCTGAAGAATTATTCTCATTCTAGCTGAAAGCCAGTTTTCTTTTCAATATTTTGAGCAAGAACTGTTTCTTATCTTTCACAGCTCCAAGCGTCATATGTCAGATCTTTTTAAAAAAATCTATATACCTGTTAGGCATGTGCTCGTTCCTCACATTCATAATGTTTTTGTGCATGGTCTAAACATGCATCACAGTCCCTTAGAATGGAAGAATATTATATTATTGTGGAGGTTGATAGCAGAAGCACTTGGTTTTTATTTTAATGTATCAAGCACTTTACTCACACCAATTTGTATGATGTTTTTTGCCCTGCCAGTACCAAAGGAGCATTCTTGATCATCTCCATTGCTAATGTTATTCCATGAGGGAAACTGGAAAAGTAACATCTTTCTTAGGCATCACTTTTTTCTGGACTTATTGTCTTCACAACGTGCAAAGGCATGTGTCCCAGGGTGCCTCATTTAGGAATATTCCAAATATCATGCCATCTGTAGATAGTAGCTTTAGAGACAAAATTATGTACTGTCAGAAAGCCTTTCTTTCTTTCTTTCTTTCTTTCTTTCTTTCTTTCTTTCTTTCTTTCTTTCTTTCTTTCTTTCTTTCTTTCTTTCTTTCTTTCTTTCTTTCTTTCTTTCTTTCTTTCTTTCTTTCTTTCTTTCTTTCTTTCTTTCTTTCTTTCTTTCTTTCTTAACACTGGTTTGGGTTTATTGATATTTGGGTAGGTTAATTATATTGCTTATCTTCTTATTTACCACACTATGATCTGGGGAATTGGGAATAGAAGTGATTGTTTATCAACAGTTATAACATTAGTTGATAGTCTGGTATTGTTGTCTTTCCTGATAGGTAAACAAAATCATGTTCATTTTCCTCAACCCCTTTATCTCTATAGTGCTGATGTATGATGGTGAGGGTTGCCTTTGTCTATGTCTTTGTTGCAGCATTAATCCGAGTTATCTACACTCCTCCTGAGTTATGCTATCCCTAATCCTCCTTACAATCTAGCTGACTCAAGTTGAAAGCACCATCAAACTTGACTTATGAGCTTTTATGGATGGAAATCTGATTAGGCGCAATGCTCACATTAGAGCTCAAATTAACTCTTCGTAAGCCCTTAGAAATAGCAGGAGAGAAACAGCAGAATATTTTGCTTGTTTTATTGCACTTCCCACACACTAACTTTCATTATCTCATCACCAGATAATATGGAGTATTCATAAGGAAACTTCTTCTTTGAGAACTTGCATGTCAGTTCCACATTAGGTGTGTGCATGTCTTGTGTACAGTCACCTCCATCTCTTATCTGGGAACATGCACTCTGTGTGCACATAGTACTCTGCCCCAGTGACAGCACCAGAGGGCATGAGAATTGACTCCACATGTACAACGGAGGAAAAAATTTTCTGGTGATGGCGCAGGGCATGCACCACACTTAACATGGAATAGACATCTGAAACACACCTTGTGGAATAATTACAGAAAGGAGGAACAATTTTTATTGAGATCTTCTGGTAACAGTTTAGTTTTTTTCAGACACATATTTCCCCCATCACATATAAACATGGACACATTGATTTTTGTTACCAATGACCACTAATTTGGGGTACCCCCATGAATGGCTTTCAATCTCAACATTCCAGCTGATGTCAGAGAGAGTTCCGTGTACAGATAGTTCTACTTCTGGTGATGTATTTGATTTCACTAGAAGAGAAAATGCAGATATTTAAATGAGTGAATAGAAATTAAACGGAAGGGACAAAAGTTAGCTGACTTATTTGTTAGAACTTCAAAGATTTGTGGAGCTTCTTCACATATTTATCTATTGCCTAGCCCTTACGTGGAAGAGTATCAATTTTACTTTCACGACTACTCTTACTGATTTCTTCCTTTCAAAAATAATTTTAGTTGTTTGTCACTCTAGATTGACTATTATTGCCTTCCCCATTTATGAAGCTAAATTAAATGTTGAGATTACTTGTAAGTGCAGAGTCAACTTAGACTTATTTGGGTGTTACCTTCTCCTTCCCACACAAAGAACCCTCTCATTAAAGTTTAGTGGTGTTTCTCCTTTACCTAGCTAGCACATCTCGGAATGTAGGTTGAAACATAGGGGTTACTTTTTCTTGGGCTGCTGCTGATCTGCCTGCTTTATACCAATCCAGTGCTCATAGGCTCTGGAAAGGTGGTGGACATGATGTGCCTTGACTTTAGAAAAACGATATACCCTCCCTCAGCAATCCTGCCATCAAGTTAAGGAAGTATGGATTGGATAAATGGGTGGTAAATTGGACAGAAAACTGGGTGGTGATCAATGGTTCAATGTCTGTCTGATGGTAGGAATCAAGCAAAGTGCCCAAGGATCGGTTCTGGGGCTGATTTTGTTCACTATCTTTACTAATGACTTTTATGAGGGGATGGATTACACCCTCAGCAAGTTTGCAGATGACATTAAGCTAAGGGGAGACATAGATACATTGGAGGGCAAAATCTGATGAGGCTCAATAAGGACAAATGCAGAGTCCTGCTCTTGGGTCAGAAGAATCCCAAGCATTGTTACAGGCTGGGGACTGACTGGCTAAGCAGCAGTTCTGGAGAAAAGGACCTGGGGATTGCAGTGGATGAGAACCTGGATACGAGTCAACAGTGTGCCCTTGTAGCCAAGAAGGTTAATGACATATTGGGGTTGCATTAGGAGGAGCATTGCCAGCAGATCCAGAGAAGTGATCATTCCCCTTTATTTGGCACTGGTGAGGACAAATCTGGAGTTCTCGGCCCCCTGTTATAGAAAGTATGTGGACACATTGGAGAGAACCCAGTGGATGGTAACAAAAATGATTAGGGGGCTGGAACACATGACTTAGGGACAGAGGCTGAGGGATTTGCGCTTATTTAGTCTGCAGAAGCGAAGAGTGAGGGGGGATTTGATAGCAGCCTTCAACTTCCTGAAGGGAAGTTCCAAAGAGGATGGAGAGAGGCTGTTCTCAGTAGTGACAGATGGCAGAACAAGAAGCAATGGTTTCAAGTTACAGTGGGGGAGGTCTAGGTTGGATATTAGGAAAATCTATTTCACTAGGGGTGTGTCTAGACTAAATGGCCGCCGCACTGTGCCAATCAGGTGATTGTCGGCACAGCATGGTAGTCTCACGAGGCACAAAGGATCTGACGACAAAGAGTTCTGGAGTCAGCAAATCTCCATCTAGACTACCGTGCTGTGCTGACAATCAGTTGATCAGCACAGCACGGCGGCCATTTTGATGTAAATGAAGTGGCAATTATTTAAATTGCCGCTTCATTTCCCTTTGTCGAGTAAACTCATCTACATGGCTCCGTCGACAGAGCCATGTAGTCTAGACACACCCTAGGAGGGTGGTAAAGCACTGTAATGGGTTACCTAGGTGGTGGAATCTCCATCCCTACAGGTTTTTAAGTGTCGGCTTGACAAAGCCCTGGCTGCGATGATTTAGTAGGGATTGGTCGTGCTTTGGGCAGGGGGCTGGACTCGATGACCTCCTGAGGTCTCTTCCAACCCTGTGTTTCTATAATTCTATGCCAAGCCCCTTGGGCTGGCAGTTCATGGCAAGGGGTATCCAGGCCCCTAGCTGGCCAGTCTGCACAACTTACCCCTGGCAGCTCTTGGAGGGTGGGCAGGTTGCCTGGCCCCCCCAGTGGCTTCTTGTAAGAGAGGGAGGTGGGGTTAGGCTGTTTGTTCTCTTGGGGATGGGAGCTGATGGCTATTTCCATTGAGTGGTGGCTATGCTGCCTAGGCCCCCAACTGGTGGCAGGGGGAGAGAGTTGTGCAGCTCCTCCAGGCAGCCAGTGTTAACTAATTCGAATTAAGTTAGTTCGAATTAGTGCTGTAGTGTAGACATACCCCTACTATGTCATACCTCGGTTTTCTGTACCTCGGTACCTTCGGTGGTCTGAACTGTCAGTGTCAGCGTTGTCTGGTCAGGGTCGTCCTGGCGCGCTCCTGACAGGACCTCTACACTGTCGGTGATGATAAACTTTCAGCTGCGTGTGTAACAATTGGTACTCCCTTTATCTAGAGTGTTAGACCCTGTGCACTTGGGTCAACACAGGAGATCTCTGAGACACCCCAGAAACGACAGGTGCAGGCAAGGTGTGAAATCAATCGAACAGGTTTACTGTCAAATGTGAAGCTCTAACAGTTGGTAACAGAGATCAGTACAATGTTACACCACTGGGCATTATGGCCCATGTTGAACAAGGTACCAACACCGGGCAGGCCTATTGCCATATATCAGATATTAACAGCAATTAGTCAAAGTTAAGCTACCATGCATTCTGCAAGTTTAGGCAATGATACCTGCCATTCAGGTGCCTAATAAACCTTCCCCCCCCCCCAGGTTGGCCAAAGAGCACCCTTTGCAGTGTCCTTTTATAGACAGGTACAAACAATTTACATCATTTCTTTATGTACCAGGTTACCACCCTCTGTTGCCTAGTTACCACTTCTCACCTTACAGAAGGGGGGCTTACTTACTATCCTTCATGCTGTCAATCTCGACCTGGTCCTGAACCTAGGTCAGTATGTATATTAGTTTTTGGGGAGTCTTTGTACCAAGACATTTCTTATAAAGATGTTCCGCTACTCCCCTTTGGCTTACAGTCTGTACCCAGTGCCTCCCTGTGTCCTTCCATGCTCTACCTAACTTACACAATCACACAATTATCAGTAGGGCTTCTTTCTTGGCTCCTGTGTTACTGAACCAGTCTTGCTCACTAAATTCCAGGCCTATTGCTGTTTTTCTATTACAGGCCTCTATTCAGGCCTGCTGACTCCATGTTACCGACCCTCAACTTACTACATTCTATAGGAGGTCAGACTAGATAATTACACTAGTCCCTTTGGGTATGTCTACACAGCAAAGTTATTTTGAAATAACTTTACCAGAGGCTACACAGCAAAACCGCTATTTCAAAATTAAATCAAAATAGCATCGAGCTTATTTAGAAATTGGTAAATTTCATTCCACGAGGAATAGCGCAAATTTTGAAATTGCTATTTCAAAATAAGCGCTGTGTAGACGCTTATTTTGAAATAGGGGGCCTCCTGCCCTTTCTAAGGTGCCTTGGTGGCCACTTAAGCCTCAACCAAGAACACCTCCCTCCCCCCCTTCCTGGAGCTCTAAAAGGGGTAAACTCTGGCCACAGTGCTTGTGCGAGCTCCAAGCCTGCCAGCCCAGAGTCAGCAGTCACTGAACCTGACCCAGTGGCCCCAACATGAGCCAGGCAGCCAGTGCCAACCAGCCCTCCACCGCTCCCCAGGAGCAGTCTGCCAGCTCCCAGGAGCCTGCCAGGGGCCGGAAAAGGTGAGCGTCTGCCTGGTCCAGTGCAGAGATCAGGGACCTAATTCAGGTTTGGGGGGATGCCTCCAATGTCCATGATTTCCGCACTAAATGGAGGAATGCAACTGTCTACAGGTGGATGGCTGCAGGTCTGGCCACCAAAGGCCACATGCAAACCCAGGAGCAGGTTCACTAGAAAATAAAGGAGCTGTGTAGGCGTATGCCAATGCCACAGGGGGCAGCTCCCAACCAGGGATAGACCCAGACCCCTGCCCCTATTTTGATGCCATGGGGGGCAGGATGGTCATCAACCCTGGGGCAGAGCTTGCTGCCTCCTGCTGCTCCAGCTCCTGCTGCCTCCCCAGCTACCACTCCTCCTCCCACTCCTTCTCCTCCTCCCGCTTCTTCCTCCCCAGCCTCCCCACACCTCTAGGGATGCTGAGGCCCCCTCACCCGTGGTGCTGGGAGACAGTTGGGCCAGAGAGATCCCCAACCCTGAGCCCTGAACATCTCTTTCCCCCTTCCTCCCCTTGCCTCCCCCTGCCAGCTGCCTCCTCCCAGGTTTCCCCCACCCCTCTCCCACCTTCTGAAGAATGCTGTCATTTATGGAAGGGGAGTCACAGGTTCTTTAAGATTCAGTGGGTTCTGATGGCCTCTCATTCTGCATTAGTATGTTGTATGAGAAGCATCTGAGTTATGAGAACACTGGAATTTTTAGATGCTCATTTGAACTGAGCTTAGCCATTGAAACTTTACAGATTTACCTTCTATTAAAAGAAGCCCTGTTCCTTCTCATTCCATCTCACCTCCCACATGACTAGCATGCAAGGATAGATGGATGGATTGATACTTCTTAGTAAAGATTTGTGCATGGGAATATGTTTTTGTTTTCTCATGTCCATGGATGTGTCAGTCTGAACAGAGATGTGTGACCTAAATATATGTGTTTTAGCCTCAAAAGCTTAGAGCCTCAGTATCTCCTCCCATAGTGACTTTCAATAAAGCATCTCAAAACACTTTTCAGACATGAAATAAGTCCCCAAGCAGAAGGGACTTAGACCTAATGTGTGGGTTTACAAACTAGGTCTATATCTAGACTGCAGGCTTCTTTCGGAAGAAACTTTTCCTGAAGAGATCTTCCAAGAAAACTTCTTCCGGAAGAAAGCATCCACACTGCCAAAGCGCATCAAAAAGCTATCTGCTTTTTTGAAAGTTAGCGTCCACACTGAATGGACACTATCTCGCATTTAAGCTGTGATTACTATGAATGGAGTAGCCACTAGGTCACCTATGCTTTTTCCTCTTTCCTCTTCTTTCAAAAGAACTCCCTCTTCCCCATCCACACATGCCTTTTTCTGAAAGAGCTCTTTCAGAAATAGGCTTCTTCCTTGTAGAAAGAGGTTTACCAATGTCAGAAAAACCCCTCTGTTCTTTTGATTTTTTTTGAAAGAACACGATTGCAGTGTGGATGTAAGTGAAGTTTTTCAGAAAAATAGTAGTTTTCCCAAAAAAACTCTAATGTAGACATAGCCTTGAACTAGTTAGAAAATTTCCACAGAAATATATTGACAAATGTTGATTTCTGAAAAGTAAAGCTGCATATGAGAAAGTTCATTTTTTATGAATTTCCCAAAATAAAAATACTGTTAAATTGGAACATTTAGGTGCTTTTGAAATGAAAATTTTTTATTTTTCAATTTGAAAAAAAAATTAGTTAGAATATACAAAAAAATTACATGTGAAAGGTCAGAATGCTCAAAATTACAAAATATTGTTGTTGTTATTTATTACTCATGACATTTTGAGATTTTAACTTTTTGCCCTTGCCTTTTTACCCCAGTGTGCCTCAGTGCCCCCTGACTGTCTTCATATAGCCCATCTCAGGGCAGAATACAGTTTGTATGGGTTGCTCATCATAGGCATTTGGGCTTATCTCCGTGGCCCCGCTTACCTAAGCCAGCAGGCTGTAACCTGTCTCCACGCCCGGGCCTTTCCTCCGGCCCCTCATCAGGGTAGCCTTAGCTGGCCCTCTCCCAGCTCTAGCTGGCTAGCCCCATCAGGTCTCCCTCCTGGGAGCTCCTGCTTCCTCCACAGCCAGCCCCTCACTGGCCTCTCTCCTCTCCTTGAGCAACCTGGGCTTCTCTATATATATGAGCCAGCTGTGCTCCTACTCGCCCTAATGGGTTCAGCTGGCTTCTACCAGCCATTCGTGCAGTCCTGGGTCTTTGCCAGCTGGGCCCTCTCTAGCCCTAACTAGCTCCCGCTGGCCTCCTCTCTGCTAGCCCCGGCTCCGGGCCGGAGTCCGGGTATTAAAGGGCCAGTGCAGGGCAGGCGCCCTGTCACAGCCCTATTTTGAGGTGTCTTGTTTTGAAATCTCGAACTCTTTCAGGACAGGAAAACCATTCCTACTCAGCTTTGGAACAATAACCATGTCAAGTTGTTGGTTAAGGGGAACCAGGGAGTGCTGGAACCCTGCCAAAGTACCAAACAAGGCTTCACCTCCAATGATCAGCATATCATTCCTTTTCACTGGCATTGTACCTCCAAAAAAAAGAGTTACCGCCAAAAGAAGTAACATATTACAGTAGTCACTTCCCAGTAGTATTTACTTGGGAATTAGCTATTTCTCTAATGTTTACAAGAACTGCTTAAATATTAATTATGTAATGCTTAAGCATGCATTATTTTAAGGTCAAAATAAATTTATTTTGCCATTTCACAGTCTGGTGGTCTTATGACTAACACAGAGCTAATGAGGAACAGAAAATAGAGTTTCCATTCTGAATGCATGAGGCATAGACGGAAGGCCCTTGGAATACACTTTCTTAAAAACTTACTAAATGAATAATGTTAACACACTCATTAATTTTACATTTTCTTCAGTGAAGTAATAAAGCATTAGGACATACCATTCACCCTGAGGAAGAATAATTTTAGTTGTATGACTTTTTAAACTTTTTGTGAAAATTTGGGTAATCTGACATGAAACCTACACTAGAGATCTGAACTACTAATAAAACTCCACGCCAAGTAACTAATAGTTATCTTAAAGTTTCCAGCACACTATTAAAAACAATGAGTAGTCCTGTGGCACCTTAGGGCATGTCTACGCTGGGGAGTTATTTCAAAATAACTCCCCTTATTTTGAAATAACAAGGTGAATGTCCACACTTCCAAGTCTGTTATTTCAAAATAAGGGGCTGGCTATTTCAAAATAATAACTTCCTGCTTTCCATGGGGAATAAGCTTATTTTGAAATAGTTATTTGGGGAGTTATTATTTTCAAAATATGTTCTTTCAAAATAACTCCTTAGTGTAGCTATAGCCTGATTAGAGATTAACAAAAATATATAGAAGGATAAGCTTTCCTGACTGAAACATATATCATCTTATGAATGGGAGTGGAAGTAACAGAAACCAAGATATATATTGATAGAGACAGCGATAAAGACATATATAGAGATAGAAGAAGTACCAATCCATTGTAGAACCTGTGTTAATGAGGCTAAATTAAGTGGTCTGGATATGTCCCATTCATGGTGTTTGATGTGGAAATGCAGATGTTAAAGTCAAGGAGAAATTCGCATTGTAATGTACCAATCAAATAATGTCTTTATTCAAGCCCAGGGTGTCAAATCTGTAGATGAATATTGTGACATATGCCAACATTTGTATGGCTGACCTCAAATAACATTTCTTTAGCTCTGGTCCCCTAGTATTCTTCCTTTTCTTATGCTACATTGAATTCTTCTGCTACATATGGACCCACAGGAAGGAGACCCTTGAAGAATTCCACAGGAGTTTCAATAGTTTCCATCCCACTATCAACCTCAGCTTGGACCAGTTCTCACACACAAGAGATCCACTTTCTTGACACAACAGTACAACTAAATGATGGTCAAATAAATGCCACTCTATACCAGAAACCTACTGACCACTATTCATACCTACATGCCTCTAGCTTCCATTCAGAACATACCACACAATCCATTGTCTCCAAGCTCCAAGGCTACGTCTACACCGTAGCCTTTTGTCAGCAGATACAATGCAAATGAAGTGCTCATTAGCATTTGTCATGCTGTCATTTTCATATTCTCTGCTCATGCTTTTTGCAAAAGAGGTTTTTGCGTAAAAACAAGCTGTATAGACGAGGCTGTTTTACACAAAAAAAACCTTTTGCGCAAGATCTTGTATACCTCCTTTTTTGAGGCATAAGGAATCTTGTGCAAAAGGTTTTTTTTTGCAAAAAACGGCCCTATCTACACTGCTTGTTTTTGTGCAAAAACCTCTTCCACAAAAAGCATGGGCAGAGAATATGCAAATGTCAGCACGACAAATGCTAATGAGCGCTTCATTTGCATTGTCTCTGCCGACAAAAGACTGTAGTGTAGAGGTAGCCTAAGATGTAACTGGATTTGCTCCAATCCCACAGAAAGAGACAAACACCTACAAGATCTTTATCAAGCATTCTTAAAACTTTAAATACCCACCTGGGGAACTGATTGACAGAGCCAAACAAGTACCCAGGAATCTGCTTCTTCAAGACAGGCCCAACAAGGAAAATAACAGAACACCACTAATCATCACCTACAGCCTTGAGCTTAAACCCCTCCAGTGCATCACTGACAATGTATCCTGGAAAATGATCCCTCACTCTCACAAGTTTTGGGAGACAGGCCAGTGCTCGCCTACAAACAACCCTCTAACCTGAAGCAAATTCTTTCCAGCAGTCATACATCAAACCCCAGATACACTCACCCAGGAACCTACCCCTGCAACAAACCCTGTTGCCTACTCTAGCCACATATCCAGGGTTCGACAAATACACTTATCTACTCACCCGTGGCGAGTAGATTTCAGCCATTCACTCCGTTCACCAGCGGTCCGCGTATGTGCAGTGCGGGAATCACGCATGCATGGTGAGGGGCTGATGAGTGGTTTTTGCCGCAATCGTCGAACCCTGCACATATCTATACAAATGACACCATCACAGAACCTAACCACATAAGCTGCAACATCAGGAGCTCATATAACTGCACATCCGCCAATGTGATCTATGCCATTAAGTGCTATCAATGCTTCTCTGCCGTGTATATTGGTCAAACTGGACAGTATCCATAACAAAGGATAAATAGACACAAATTGGACATCAGAAATGGTAACATATACAAACCTGTAGGGGGAATATTTTAACCTTCATGGTCACCGAATCATGGATTTAAAAGTAGCCATTCTTCTACAAAGGAATTTCACTGACCAATTAGAGAGTCTGCAGAACTGAATTCATCCACAGATTTGACACAATTATCCTGGGCTTGAACAAAGACATTAACTGGTTGGCACATTATCTAGCTAATTTCTCCTACCTTTAATACCTGCATTTCCACATCAAAAGCTATGTATGGGACACATCCAGCCTACTTAATTAGCTTCATTAGCATGGGTCCTACAATCCACAGGTACTTCTTCTCATTCATATATATATATATGTCTGTCTGTCTGTCTTTTTTTATTATTATTTCCACCCCAGTTCAGCTGATAAAGTGAGTTTTAACCATGAAAGCTCATGATTGTATATTTGTACTAGGCTCGGTAGGTACTTCTACACTGCACAGCTATTTCAGGATACCAGAGGTATCCCGAAATAGCTACCCCACGTCTACACAAGCCACCCATTATTTTGAAATATTTCAGTATCTGGGGAACCCTCGTTCCATGAGGGTTAAGGGATATCTTGAAATAGCACATTCTTTTGCAATTTGGTGCTGTGTAGACATGCCAAATTTCAAAATAAGCTATTTCAAAATAGATTCGAAATAAGATATGCAATTTGCAAATAGTGTTTTATTTTGAGTTTAGAGTGCTGTGCAGACACACTCTAAGGTGGCTCAGGACTACTTGTTTTTAAAGTTACAGACTAACATAGTTACGCCTCTGAGATTTTTCAGCACAATATTATTTAACTTAAAGTTATAGACCATCTCTAGTAGGCAGCTGACATTTGCTGGTAACTTTTGTGGCCAAGACCATCAGGTGCCGGACCATCAGGAGTCCCAGAGGAGTTTTACTGTGTGTGTATGTGTGTGTGTATATATATATATATATATATATATATATATATATATAATGCCTTTAATTATATTTTTTATATTACATGACCAGTGTTCCCTCTAAGATTTTGCATCCATTGGCAACGTGAGTTTTGTCTTGTGCACCAACATTGAGGTCATGTGCGCTTGTTCATATATGTGCCACTGTGGCACCCAAGTTATTAACAAATTTCTTATATGTGGAAAGTCAGGGGCCTCATCCAGAATCAAATCGTGGACACTAGAATGGGTGAGGAGTTTTGTGATGAAATGTTGTTCATTGTTTACAGGAAAGGGTCAGTTTCAAGTAATTTTTCAACTTGTAACTATTATGAAAAAATTGTAAATTATCAAAATGTTGTTTTGATATTTTCTAAATACAAACCTTGAATCTTCTGGTACAGAACAACTTTTCATTTCAATATTTATGGGTTTGTCTACACTTGTACCCTAGTTCAAACTAGGGATGCAAATGCAGGCATTCGAAATAGTCAATGAAGTGGGGATTTAAATATCCCACGCTTCATAAGCATGATGTTGCTGGCGCGTTACTCTGAACGCCAGCTGTTTCGAACCAGGAAGTGCACGCCGGGTTGCTTTAGTTTGAGCCAAACCCTTTGGTTTGAACTACTGTTACTCCTCAAAAAATGAGGAGTTACTTTTCTGAGGAGTAATGTTAGTTCGAACCAAGGGGTTTGGTTCAAACTAACGCGTCCCAGCATGCACTTCCTGGTTCAAAACAGCTGGCATTCAGCGTAATGGGCTGGTGAGATCATGCTAAGGAAGCGCGGGATATTTAAATCCCTGCTTCATTGACTATTTTGAATGCCTGCATTTGCATCTCTAGTTCAAACTAGGGTGCAAGTGTAGACATACCCTATGTAAAATTTAGTAAAACAGTTTAAAATAAAAAAAGGATCAAAACAAAACATTTGGAAATCAGGAAAACAAAAGTTTCAATTGACTTAGCCTGGGGTGTTTTTTTTCTCCAGAATTTTGGCTTGAGAAATTTGAAATTTCTGTTTTCATCCTGATTTGGAAAAGAAACATTTTCAGATACTTCAGATTTTCATGGGGCACAAAACCTATTTCCTGCCCAACTCCAGTGGAATTCTAACAGTTTCATTATCCACCTTGCATTATACATGATAAATCTAAAAGCACGACCTCTTAAAAAGACACCATTCCAAACCCTTCTAAACCTTCTATTTATAGCCTTTGAGAGAGAAATTAAATGTAAATGTGTCTCACATTTTCACCTTTGTCTTTATGTGTCTAGTCTCTCCCTGCTCATCATAAAAGGGACCTAAGGATTCAATGCTCCAGGAGTATTCCCTTTCTCTCATTCAGTTGCCCTAATAGCCATGTAAGCAAATTAAAGACTGGTAAGGTAAAATCTGTAATACAGACTCATAAATTGCAGATTATCTCTTTATTGGCTTTCACTGCTTTTAAACTGGAGATATAAATGCAAATTCATCCCAGGTGTAATATGACTGATACAGTATCTGTGAAGTTATGACCAGTGTTGAATTTGGCCTATAATATTCCCTTCTGCATACTGAACATTTTAGAGGTAGAGATATTGATTTTTAAAATGGGTGAAAGCTGCAAAAGATGTGCAGAATATTTATTTTGTTTGCATTAGAATTAACTAGCTTCACTATTAAAAAAAGAAGCCAAAAATTGAATGTAAACTATCCAGATGTCAAAAGTCATGCTGGAAGATGAAAACTTTTCGGGAAGATTTCAACCTATAGCAAAGTAGATCTAATCAGCATACCAAACTGCATGCATCCCTTCTTCCCCAGGGCCACTTTGAAGAGCTTAATTACATTTAGCTCTGGGGCTGCCCCCCAAGGAGGCCTTGGGCCTGGAGGCAGTGACCTGCCCTCCCCCTAATGTGACCATGGCCTTGGCACTGGCAGCAGCTGCCTGTCCCTCCCTCCCTCCTCCTCCCCCCCCACCACCCCCCACCCGCAACGTAGCTGGAGTCTTGGTCCCAGCGGCAAATGTCTGGAGCAGGCATTCTGGAACTCATTGAGGTCTGGGTTAAGGAGACCAACCTCCAGGATCTTCACACCAGAAGGTACAATGTCTATGTCTATGGCTGGATGGCGGCCAGCCTGACAAAGAAGTGACACACGTGGACCCTCAACCAGGTCCAGATGAAAATTAAGGAGCTCAGGCAGGCCTACAATAAGACAAGAGAGCAGAGCAAATGCTCTGGGGTGGCCTCACGCATGTTCTACTACTACAAACAGCTCTTAGACATCCTGGAAGGGGGACCAGTCACCTCCTTTCTCCCCCATCATCATCTAATCTAGCCAGGACATTCTCAGCATCAGCCTCCACAAGGGCAGGATTTTGGAGGAAGAGAGGAGGGGACCAGCCAGGCAAACATGCTGCAAGCCAGGAGCCAGTCCCCACTCTCAGGATGTCACCCAGGCATTGGACAAACCCAGGGAAGGCTCTTCAGGTGAGTGCTATAACTTTTCCTATACACACGCTGATGGAGGGGGTAGGCATTGAGGGGCTGCACACTCCTCTCTTGGCCTACTCAGCGTGGGTGTCATACAACAGCCTGTGGATGTGGGTCCACCTGGAGTGCCAGTCCAGAGCACTCAGCCCCATGATACTCTCACACAGGAACCCCCTCGCTCATTCTCACAAGGTTCCTGCATATGCCTATCTTACTCTGGACTCAGTGGTGGGACACCTTCCCACGACAAGCCACCACTAAGAAGGCTCAGGTCATGGAAACACACTGCAGTGCTGCATATGGCACAGGCTTATGCCTGCACTCCGCTCCTGGTCAAGTGCAGTGAGGTTGGGGGCACCGATGTCTTGCATGGGAACCTGCCGGGGGGAGGAAGAGGAGGAGACCCCAGTATTACTCTCTCTGGCAAATGGCCTCTGCCATTCACACACACCTCTCCCAAATCCTCCACCCTTCCCCTCTCTGCAGGACATGGCCAGCGTGTGTAGGACACGGAAGAAATCAGAGTGACCCTGTCCCCCAGCCTGACCTGCTGGCTCTTGGCCTGAATGGCACCTTTCCATGCTTGCTTGTCTCCAGGACATGAGAGAAGTGATGCTCCCCTGCCACATCCATACCCCTGCAGGAAAGTGCCTGCTGTTTAGGCAACATATGGCCTTGCTTGAAGCGCATCACCATTGTCTGAACTGAGACCTTTGGTTTTAGTGCAGAGATCAGGGCTTGGCTTCATACACAATGTCTCTGGGGATGACTGCCTTGTAACTTTTCTTCACAGCTGGGCCAGCTGCAAGTGTGGCATATCTCAGACCTCCCACACCATCCTCCCAACTCTGCAGGATCTGTTGGCGAGAGAGATCTGCTGGGTGAGGAGACTCCTGAACCTCCCCTTCAAGTCGCTGAATGCACACTCCTGCTGAGCCTGGCATTGAAGTGCTCCTTCGTGGGGTCCAGGATGCCCATGTAGAGCTTTATCAGCCATGGGAGCAAGGGGTAGGCTGTGTCCCCCAGGATGCACCTGGGCATGTCCACCTCCCCAGCTCTGAGGAAAAAAGTGCTAACATGCATCCTCTGGAACAGTCAGAAGATCCAGAATAAGCATGTGCCTTCTCCAACCATCTGACATTGATGTCTATGAACCGGTCCTTGTGGTCTACCAAGGCCTGCAGCACTATTGAAAAGTACCCCTTCCTGTTTATATAGTTTGAAGCACAGTGGTTGTGGGCCAAGATGGGTAGATGAGTGCCGTCTATAATCTCCCTGCAGTTGAAGAAGGCCAATGTAGCAAAGCAAACAACGGCAACACCAAGCCCTCTGCAACACTATGTTGTTGATGGCCATGGCTACCTGCAGGAGCACAGCCCTGAACATGGATTTTCCCTCTCTGAAGTGGTTCCCAATGGAGTGGTAGCTGTCCAGCATAATGAGCTTCCACAGGGTGATGGCAACATACTTTTACAGGAGGGTGGTGGGTTGCAGTCGGGTGTCCTGTCACCTGAGGGCAGGGGCAAGCTATTTGAAGAGCTCGAAGAAGGTGGCCTTCTGCAAATTCTGGAGTCACTGCTGGTCTCCAATTACTGCAGGACGATACAGTCCTACCAGTCAGAACTGGTCTCCCTCCACCAGCAGTGGCATTCAATAATGTCCAGGGGGGTTAGGAACATTTGCAGCAGCAGGAGCACTAGAGCCTGGGTAAAAGAGTCCTATGGTTGGGGCTGGTCATCATCCTGCTGGAGCAGCACGTGGGCAGTGTGGATGAACTGTGCCATGCAGCACGAGGCCTGTGAGCCTGCCACTCATTTCAGCAGCTCTGGCTCCATGTAATGAGTGCTATGGCATCCACACGGGCAACCATAGCACATGGTGTGGGTGTGTTGTCCCATGAGGGGGGAGGCAGTGGAAGAGTGGGGTGTGAGACATGATTGTAGTGAGGAGCCTCTGAAAGCAGGTGTCTCAACTTGCCTGGCCAAGCATCCATAGGCAGTGTCTGTCCTCTTACTGTCCTCCCCAGAATGCTTCTGTGGACTCTAAATCTGAGGCAGGTTTCAATCACTCTGGATGTGCTACTTTGGAATAATTCTGAGCTATTTCAATGCTCCCCCATAGTGTAGTCAACATGGATTCACAAAGGGAAAGTAATGTCTGACCAATCTGATCAGCTTCTATGATGAGGTAACTGGCTCGGTGGACATGGGGAAGTCAGTGAATGTGATATATCTTGACTTTAGCAAGACTTTTTATACAGTCTCCCACAATATTTTTGCCAGCAAGTTAAGGAAATATGGATTGGATTGAATCATAGAATCATAGGGCTGGAAGAGACCTCAGAAGGTCATCAAGTCAAGCCCACTGCCCAAAGCAGGAAAAATCCCAAATAAATCATCTCAGCCAGGGCTTTGTCAAGCCAGGACTTAAAAACCTCTATGGATGGAGTTTCCACCACCTCCCTAAATAGCCCATTCCAGTACTTCACCTCCCTCCTAGTGAAATAGTGATAGAAATGTAGCCGTGTTAGTCTGGGGTAGTTGAAGCAAAATGCAGGACAATGTAGCACTTTAAAGACTAACAAGATGGTTTATTAGATGATGAGCTTTCGTGGGCCAGACCCACTTCCTCAGATCAAATAGTGGAAGAAAGTAGTCACAACCATATATACCAAAGGATACAATTAAAAAAAAAAAGAACAAATATGAAAAGGACAAATCACATTGCAGAACAGAAGGGGGATGCGGGGGGGGGGGGGGGGGGAAGGGGGAGGAAGGAAGGTAAGTGTCTGTGAATTGCTGATATTAAAGGTAGGGAGAGTGGGATGTTTGTGAGTTAATGGTATTACAGGTGATAATTGGGGAAACTGTCTTGGTAATGGGTGAGAAAGTTCAAAGACGAGTCAAGACACAACTATGGCTCGGTCTGGCACTGGGTTCTGCACTTCTAGGAGGTTATTGTTTGCGTCAGAGGCTCACTGTTGGCCCTCCACACTGCCTCTTATCTTTTCTAGAGTCCACGGCTTACTGAGCTATCCTCATCACTGGCAAAGTCAAAAGGTTGGGATAAAACCCCTCCATAATCCTTCCTTTCCAGGAGCAGAATTTTTAGTTGTGTATGGAGAGTTGTGGGGAACCTGGGCGCGCCCACTACTCCAGGTTCTGGCCCAGGGACTCTAGGTAGTGGCAAATGAAGGGGATTTTTCTCTAGCCCCAATTCAGCAATCTTTTCCCTGGGCCATTTCCCCAAAGGCTCCTAGCACCTTCTGCCTGGTACCTGAGCAAATCTTTCCCGCTTCAGCACAAACACGCTTTCTTTTTTCATCCTCCATTTTTTTAGCGGTGCATTCCCTCGTTTCAGTCCTTCGGCCTTCTCCTTCCCCTCCATTACCTGAGGGGAAACCTTTTAAAGTAACCTAACAGGCCTTACTTGGCTGCATGTGCTTAATTAGCCTTGATTACGTGGCAGCAATTTCTGGCAGTTTATTCAGGAAACAGAAAAGCATTCACTCAGCTCTCAGTATGTCTGCCCCCCATCAAAGTATTGTAGCCAGCTGCCCTGGGTCTGTCACAGTATGTTAAATCTGCTTCTCTCCTAATGTGTATCCATCCTGTCAGTTTATATTGTAAACTCTTGTCTGTGTCTGCAAAGATATTTTGTGACTATCACTTAATATGGGTCTGTACACGACTTTGCAGCTATCTTGGTTGTAGCCATTAGGTTCTACTATATTACAAACAATACATAATAAGCACCTAGAAAGTGAGGATGTGCATAAATAAGACATTATATACATATTACAAAGAATACAGAGTAAGGACTGAGACGGTGAGGATGTGCATAAAGAGGAAATTCTTTGGGAGTTTGCTTTTGACAGACAGGACTTACACTGTCAGAGGAAAAATATCTTTTAAAAGTAAACTTCTTCTGCTTTTGCCATTTTTGTAAATGTTGTTATCTAACAGAACTGTAATGAGGAAAAAAAATCAGATTTGCAGCCACTATCTATAGCAGAATGTGGCAGAGATCTTGGTGAGGAAGTCTGAAATAGTTGTGGTAAGAGACATAAATATTCAGGGTGGCAGTCACACTTATTTCACAAAAACACTTTATAAGAAGCAGAGAAAAGTACTTGAATCAAAATATTAGGAGAAATTAAATAGAACTGTATAGAAGACTTCAAACTCCTAATAGTGCTTATAAAAATACCCTTGCTGCTCTTTTAGAAAAGATTTAATATTATGAATCATTAATAATATTTCTTGACTAGTCTTTAGAAAAGTGCCCTTTTCTGTTTAAATGAAAGGATACTGTTAATTTTTTATGTTGGATTGCAATAGCACCTTAAAAATAACACAGTAGCATTTCAGGGCAGCAACTAGAAACATCAGCTAGCTGCATTGCATAGGAATTTAACTTTATCTTCAACTCCAAGAACACTGATCAAGTGACTTCCCATTATAAAGAGGTAGCTCCACCTCTTAGAGTGGTACCCATACAAGTCAGTATTTTAACCTCCTACTCTCTTTCAATCAGATTTTTGTTTTTCCTTTTGTAAGTGCGCTATTAAGCAGTTGAAGACACTTGCAGTTGAATAACAGTAGGAATGGAGAAATAATTGTGGAACTAGAATAGCACACTTCAAAATGGTGGCTTTGGATTTGCAGAGTACTCTTTTTAAGTAACCTGGATAGAGCAGGACAAATACAAATGGCAAATTCCAAGGTTCAGTTAAATGGACACAAATTCTGATAAAGCAATGAGATCTGTCCGGATATATATGGGCTGAAATTAGCCCACAGTGGTTACATACGCACCAAACATGGGAATGTAATGCTTGTGGAGGATACCACACTGAGGGCAGTAGAGACTGATGGCTTCTTTGTCCATAACACAGGTAGAACAGAGCACCTCATTGTTGTGCCTATCATAGGTGGTTTGGACTTTTCTTCTGACACAGCTTATAAAGGTGATGACTCTGATCAGAAGACTCCCATGTGGTGCCCTGACAGATACTACTCTGCCCAATTGTGATAACTGTTCAGCTGCGTGCATGTGCTTGCCCTGTGTGCTGCCCCAACTCTGCTCAGGTAGCCAGCACAGCAGACTCAGATCACAAAATTAGATAAACTGCGACACCAGGTCAGGTTTATTGGAAATGAAGCATTGTAATAGCTCCTGCTAGACTCTGCAAGGATGCTAAGAATGGCTGCCCCTGATAATGGACACAGCTCAGTCAGTGTCGGGACTTTCCACTGCTCCCTATACTGGACAAGGACACCCCCTTAAAATACAGTTTTATGCACAAATACAAACAAATTATACATCACTCCTGACATATCAGAATGCCACTCTCTGATGTAACTAGCTACCACCCATTACCTTGTACAATCAAAACATTGGTAGCCATCATGCTGTCATGCTTGATCCTATTTGGAACTTGGGTCAGTATTTGTTTTCCCAATTTGTAGTCACCAGGTAACTTAATTTCTCTACTGATTTGTTCTTCTTTTTGTCTTGCCTCCATCTTGCTTGTTGCCATTTCTTTGTTAATTTTTACCTATATTGGTTAAATAGTTTAGTTGTGTTATGTACACTGTAAGTGGTGCGCAGCAATAACATGTTGTTGGAGGGTTTTTTGTAGCTAATTTTAAGTTAATTGACAGTGATTTCTAGATGATTGCCAACTTAATTGTCCATATATGGTATATTGAGTCATATTTGACATGTGTCTTTTTTTATACAGCACTTTGCTTTGGTTTTCTTAAGGCTTGAAAATTCTTTCACTGTATAATGTTATCTTCTGGTGAGTTTGTGGTGTGACCTTCTGATGTGTCTGGTCTGTGGGAATCAACTTTAAAAAATTTAAATTAATTAAAATAATAAAGTTTTTGATTGTGGTTTTACATTTCTCTTGTTTTTGGTAAACCAGATTTAATAGATTAACTTGTTATGTTTACAATGTATTAAGCACCAAGTGTTTTATAATGCAGGCTATATGTTTGCATTGTTGTGCTAATAATTAATTTTCACTTGAATCACATTATTAATTTTTTATTTGTATTATTAATTATTTTTATTTTATAATACTTTTGTCAATAATTATTAATTATTAATATTTTAAGCTGCTAAAATAGATGCTCACTATTTTCCATTAGATGGTGTATTGCTTTTCCTTGCTGAACACAGTAATATATTTTTACTAAACTTTCTAGAGATAATTTGTTTGTGATCACAATTTCACTTTTGTTAATTGTTTAGAAGCAGAAACATTAGCAACTAATTCTTCCCTAACACAACATAACAAAGTGTATAAAATTAAACCAACTTTGCAATTAAGCTACAAATACATTTTAAATATAGGTCTGCTATGCAAATCCTTTGAGGGTATTAAACTTTTATGATGCTTTTGCTGTTCCTTGAAATCCAAAGTAGAAATCGGTTGAAATTGTTTGCTTACCTTTATTCCTAAATTGTTATTTTTAATCATTCTTGCTTTTTCATTCTTAGACTATATTTTACTTTTATTTTACTTTTACCTTAATGCTGAGATTTCCACTTACATTTTTATTTAAATTAAAAAAGAAAAAATTGTGATAGATAATTATTTTTGTTTGAAATTGCATTATTTGCACATTATAGGTACATATATTTATAACTGAGACCTTTTAGAACTTTTCAAAAATATATTAATATTACGATTCAACCACATCCATGATATTAAAATAGTGTGGAATCTCATTTTTTTTAAAAAGGGTATATAATTGACATTTGTTGCAACAAAATAATAACAGTGATATTACATACTCAATGTACAACACAGGATAAACTCATAATATACAGGGCAAATTTAGAATTACAAACAAATGGCGCCAGGATTCTAATTATAACCATACAAAATAAGGAAAATAAAAATAAAAAATAGAAAAAATAAAAAGGGTTAAACATTTTAAAAAGTAAGCTATTACCTGTTTATTTAAAACTTTTAATAAAAATTGATAAAATGTACATTGATATTTGGCTAATTGATTGTATTAATTGAGTTATTAAGGCATTTTCCATTATTTTATATTCAATTTTATTTTAAAACTCATATTGAAATTAGAAAAGCCCATGTTTCAAATATTAGCCAGTAGTTAGGATTAGAAGCAGAGTCTGCGTTTCTGTTGCTTAGCAACAATATCTTCAAGAAAGCTGGGAGTAATTCCAGCTGTTGCTTTCCTGAACGGTTAAAATAATTAATCTACTGGATTTTATCTACGTGGGGGTGGGGAACCTTTTTGGGTCACAGAAAAAATCTGTCGGGCTTTTCACATTCCCCTTGCAAACCAGAGCCTTGGAGACTGGATAGTGGGTTTTGTGGGATCCCGCAGGCTCTCGGGTGGGGCCAGAAATGAGGGGTTCAGAGTGTGGGAGAAAGCTGCCAGGAAGCAGACTTGCAGTGTGGTTTCTGGCTGGTAGGTGGGTGCAGGAGTGGGTTGGGAGATCTGGCAGGATGCAGGTGGGAGCTAGGGGTGGAGGGATGGGCTGGAGGGGAGGAGGTGTGCAGGAGAGGACTGGGAGTACAGAGTCTGGAGGGGAGAGGGTGTTCAGAAGCAGGCTGGAGATTGGGGGTGGCCCAGGGTTGTACCTCTCTAGAAAGGGGAGAACTAGCCACAGAGAGGTGCAATGCCTGGCCAGACAGCAGAGGAAAGTCATGAGAAGACTGAAGTGCTCCCTCAGATGGGGAGGAGCACCAGCAAGAGTCGATAGCACACTCATGAGGCGGGGAAGGGCTGACAAGCAGTCTATAGCATAGTCCCTTAGGTGGGAAGTGCCAGCAAGCAGTGGCCTTGCAACCTAATGGGAGTGGCTGGCAGGGATAGGAGAACGCAGAACCATCCAACCTCACTGCATGCCAGCCCAGGTGCTTAACAGTGGCAGGGTGTCCTGCCACCAGGTCAGTGAGTAATCCTCCCGTTACACAGTGACTGTCTCTCAAGCCACCAAGCCATCAATCTAAAACCACTGAGCTACTTCCTACCCATTCTCTAGGCCAGGCTCTGAAGGGCTGTCTAGGTACTCAGCCACGGGTAATCCCACCAGATCTTGCTTGTTGGGTAGGGTTACCAGATAGTTGAAACAAAAATACCGAATACTCTCCCCCCTGCCAAAAAAAAACAGAGAAAAAATTCTGTTGAAGGAAAAAAAAAAGGGGGAGGGAGAGACCAAAGTTGTTGAGCCAAAAAAAAAAAAAGACTCCAAAACCGACTATTTCGTACTGGCAGCCAAGCATGGGATCGGAGGGCTGGGGGTGTTGGGAGCCAGAGGGGGGCTCAAGGGTGGGGGGAGGCAAGTTGCTTCTCAGTTTAAATGTCTGTGGTAACCACAGGGATAGGATCACTACTAGGGTTAATAGGTAGTCATTAAAAAAATAAATATCAGACACGCTTCATGGGGGGAGAAGCGGAAGGACCGGCCGGGAGGGGAAGGGTGCTGGCTGGGAAGAGCAGGGGGGGGCGTGGAAAAGAGCTAACGGGGGGGGGGGGGCAACGGGGCTGGCCGGGGAAAATGTGGGGGCTGATGGGAAGCAGGGCTGGTTGGTGGTGGGAGGTCAGGAGGAATGGGGCTGGCTGCAGGATATCGGGGGGGAGGGGTGTCCAGCGGGGGTGGAGCTGGCCGGGGGCACTCAAGAGGAGGGGAGAACTGGCCGCCGGAAGTAGGGCTGGCGGGGGGGGGCAGTGGGGCTGGCCAGGGAAGATCCGGAGCTGGAACTGGCCAGCGGGACGCAGAGCTGTTGGGGCGGGGAGGGAGGGAGAGGGACTGGCTGGGGAAGATCCGGAGAAGGAACTGGCCAGCAGGACGCAGAGCTAGCGGAGGGGGCAGGGAAGCAAATCAGTTGGTGGGGAGTGGGACTGACCCAGGCTGTGCAGATCTCAGGGTGCTCCCGTCCCACGCCAGTCAGCCCAGCTGCGACTCCACCACATGCTTGACCAACGTGCAGGAGCATGGACCGGGCTGCCCCTCCTCCTCCTCACATGCAGTCAGGGCTCCAAGAGCCGATCGCGCCCCCGCCTCCCAGTCACTCCCCCTGCTCCCGCCAGGCTTCCATCTGGAGCCCAGCCGGAAAACCAGGAAACATTTTCTGGATTTTATCGGACAGAGGGCCCAAAAAACGGACTGTCTGGTAGAAAACCAGACACCTGGCAACCCTATGGGTATTCATACACATCTGGCTCTGCCTCAGACTTGGGCCTCTCCAGGTCCAGGGCAGCACCGGCACGCAGTAGAGTTGTCAGGCAGCAGAGAACAGGTAACAACTGCCATTTTCCATGGTGCTGCCCTGACTTTTCTATTTTCTTGGCTAAGCACAGAGTGTGGTTCCATGGGTCAAAGCAGTGGGGAAGTCACTCCCCGGGTTTGTAGTCTGGCTCTGAGATGAGAGTGGGATTAATTACCGGCTCTTGTAGAGCCTGAATTTGTTCCTACAATTTCTGTTGCTTTCGTGTGCTTGCCAAATGGTTTGCAGGAGTGTACTTCTATGGAGCAGTTAACTCTTTTTTTCTTATTGTAAGAAGGTGTCATTTCTAGTGTGGCATTCAATATCAGTGCCTTTGTAAGGCGTCTATTTAAATATAATGTTCAAGCGATACTCAATCAAAGACCAACAGTTTCCTGTGTAAATTCTTATTCTTGTAATTTCATGTCTTCTGAAATTATACTCGTGTGTGAGAGAGAGAGAGAGAGAGAGGGATGAAAAAGAAAAGTCTTAATTTTCTTAATTAAGTATCTAAATACTTATTTATAACTTAACAGGAAGGAACTGGAATGTCTTGTGTTTTAAAAAAATGCAAAGTGGGTAGTTTACAAGTATTTTGAGAAATTAGGATTCAAATATTTTAAGTGCAGTTTACCATTTAATATTTTAATAGAACTCCTCTGCATAGCTCCTCCCATTCCTCCTATTCTTTAGATACCAACCACAAGTTTCACATACATGCTCAAATATGTAATATTCTTTTATCTTGAAGTATCTGATTCCTTGGCAAGTTACAGAAAGAGCCTTCTGATCAACTTTTAAGATTGTCCATGCAAGGATTCGCAATGAACATCTGCTGCCAGATTTATAAAACTGCCTTATGGCATTTTCTGCAATGGGCATGTTTTCAAAAACAGTTGTTCATTGCCACTGGTAGAAAGCTGTCTGTCCAGGTACTTTGCAATGTATCATTTTTTTCCCCACGAAGGTATCTCAAGTTTTCTTTTTTTCTCTGTGGCTTGGCTACTACTTTGAGGGAGAGCCGTTGTCTGAATAGAGGTTCCTTTAGTAATCTGAATGCTGAACAGCCCTTCATAATGTGCATTTCTCTCAGTGCTCTTTTGATTTGGAATAACACTGCTCTACAGCCAAAATGCTTCTGAAATAACTGTAGTCGAACTTTACTAATTCTGGGTCACTGAGAACAAAAATGATGCTTAAAATTGTTGATTGGCTCTAGTTTTCAAGATATGCTATTGGGTCAGTATACATGACCCTCAACTTGCGAATGGCGGAGGATAAGTGAGTTATAAAGGAAAGGGATATATGCTGCAACACTTGTGCAACAAATCTTTGCCAGTGATTGAACAGGAAAAGAAAATCTATGCCTTTTGCAGTGCCAATGATTTGGAGAGAGCCAACAGATCGTACCAGCAATTGTTACTTCTGCATGGTGCCTCCAGTTGGGAAAGGTGTGCCAAAGAAGAAAAAGTGGACTGTGCATTATCCAAACATTCCATCAGATATATGCCCATCAGATATTGTCTCAACGACTTGATTACCTGCATCCTGCTTCAAAGGCCTTTTAAGACTACGCTTGAAAGAGAATCCTTTGAACTGTCATTCATGCTTAAATTTGACACTTTACACTTAAGTTTGAATAAAGACTCTAACTGTCTTCCCCATTACAAAGATAGCTTCCCCAATTATCTCCTCTAATATCATTAGCTCACAGACATTTACCTCCCCCCCCCATTCCCCTTCTGTTCTGAAATTTGATTTGTCCTTTTCATATGTGTTCATTTTTTTAATTGTATCCTTTGGTATATATGGTTGTGACAATTTTCTTCCACTATTTGATCTGAGGAAGTGAGTCTGGCCCACGAAAGCTCATCATCTAATAAACCATCTTGTTAGTCTTTTAAGTGCTACATAGTCCTGTTATTAATTCCTTAGTATCTGTTCAGCACTGCTTTTCTCATACTTCCTTGTCAATTGAAGTTGAGACATAAAGTGGATGAAATGCACTTTGTGAAAATGTTTCACCACCATTTTCTACCATACAATTTTGTGAAGTCTTCCACTGAATCTTCCAGGTCAGCCTTCAATTCTTTCATTACTGGGCTAAAATCCTACCAAAATACCAAGAACAACAAAGGCCCCCAAATCAAAATCCTATGCCCAAAAGGACATTTTAATGAAAAGTTGTGAAATTTGAGGTCCAGACTTCACAGTCTGGGTCAATGTGTCAACATGACTCTGTGCTATAAGGCTCTTTCATCCCAGTGTATCTACCTTTCAAAATTAATTGTACCCATCAAGAATTACATGCACAATATGGTGGCTGTGTAAAAACTATGGAGATTTTCTAGAACCTGGGCCCTCACCGGAGTACACAAACTAACTGGATATTAATCTCTCCTAGAGTATCAAATGAAGAGACTCACAAGTTCACAGCAGGTATCTGGATATGAGTGCCTGCATGAGGTCTGTTGGCATACAGACTAATGAAATTCTAAGAATACAGGTTTTCACACCATTCCATATCTTTGGTCTCCTGTTTCTCGCTGTTATTTTTCAAGGCACAATCTGGACTGGTGAAGAGTTGTGCACATCTTACCTGGTAACCCCAAATGCCTTACAATGTTTTGCTGATGTAGCTCTCTGCCTGGGATGCCTCATTCACCTAGAAGCATGCACGTCTAAACTGCAAGCATCTTGCGGAAGAGCATTTTTTTGAGGAAGAATGGTTTTTGCTCAAAAGGGGGTTTTGTGCAAAAAAGCACCATCCACACAGCGCTTTTTTGTGCCAAAACCTCTAGAGGAAATCCAAATGAGAGCACTGCATATGCAAATGAGTGCTCCATTTGCATTTGCTCTTCTGCGAAAGGCTTGCTGTATAGACGTAGACTGTGTGTAGGTATTGGGCAGGATTGGTGCAATGCTTTTGATCCAGGGGCCTACCTGCAATACCATAGACTCCTACCAGCCTCAGTTAACAACAGATAAGGTGACTCCCTACTCTTCCTAGCCTCATTTTTTTTCCAAACGTATCTGTTCTGAAATGTCCAGCTTTTTTCCAGAACAATCAGAGGAAAATTAAGATCTATTGCTCGTTTAAAAACTGAGTATTCAGCTGTTTAATTTAACGGCTTACCAAATAGTTCATTTTAAACACAATACTAGATTGATTTAAATTAAAAATAAAATTAGTGTATTTAATTACAAAAAGAGATTTTAAGTGAGTACAAATAAAAGATTAAAGTGAAATGGTTACAAGAGAAATAAAAATAAAACAATTTTTCTAGTAACTAAAATTCAGCAACCTAGACTGCATTAAAGAAAAAAATTCTCATCAACTTTCAATTTCCATTAAAATTGCTGATGGGACTCGTGGGTCAGGATTTAGCCTTCAAAATCAAAGTGCTGGTACTTTGGTAGTCTTAAGTGAAAAAAACAGATAATTTGGAGTTTATATGCCCCTCTCTTTTACAATCCAGTGCATCATTGACATGGATTCTTCTGAAGGATATCTCTAGATAAAAGTCTAATTCTGGCTGTCTCAAAGGAAGTTTCCTGCAGTTCCTTTTGCTGCTGTAGTTGTCTGCTAAAATATAAACTTTTCATTTCCTGCCCTCTCCGGTGCAACTGAATGAGCATTAGACATATGATTGTCAAGCTGTCCCTTGGTGTGATGGTAAAAGGCTTGACACTAGGTGGAGAAGCAACTGAAGTGCCAGCACTTGATAGCTTCCTGGCCAAACCAGTCAGAATCACCTGTCAGAGGCTCCAAGAGCCACTGGTAGATTCCAATCTACTGGTTGGTGACCACTGCATCAAGCTAACAAAAGATTCAGGCAAGCCTTTCACCATCACACCAGGGGAGAGATTGACAATCATTTGTCTGCTCCCAGGGCGGGGTGGGCTCAAGCCCCCGACCCTGTGCTCCCCCTGCAGCTGTATCCCCTATTCGACTCAAGAGCCCACACTACCTCCCTACCTTCAGAGGGTCCTTTATCGGCTGTTTGGTGGCTCTCAGGCTACGTCTACACTGTAGCATTTTATCAGCAGAGGGAATGCAAATGAAGCGTTAATTAGCATTTCTTGCACACTCATTTGCATAGTCTCTTCCGATCTGTTTTGCAGGAGAGGTTTTTGCAAAAAAAAAAAAAAAAAAGCGGTGTTGTTCAAAAAAACCCTTTTGTGCAAGAACCTGTAGACCTCCTTTTTTGAGGGATAAGGGATCTTGCGCAAAAGGGTTTTTTTTTTTGTGCAAAATGGCCCTGTGTACAAAATGGATTGGAAGAGACTATGCAAATGAGAGAATGAGAAATGCTAATAAGCGCGTCATTTGCCTTTCCTCTGACAGCAAAATAATACTATGTACACATAGGGTGTGCTTGGCTTGAACCCCAGAACCTATGTTCTCTAGGCAAATGTCGTATCCCCTAAGCCACTCCAGAGGCCAACCTACTACATGTACAGCTGTTATCTTACTTTTCTAATACAGGAACCAGCGCCACATCTGTGTTGGTTATCCAGCCACTCCAACCGTGGGCAGAGAACATGAACCTACCACCGTGTGCTTTGCTAGTAAATGCTCTAGTCCCTAAGGGTATGTCTACATTACCACCCTAGTTCGAACTAGGGTGGTTAATGTAGTCAACCGGGAAGCAGGATAATGTATCAATTAGGGAAGCAGGATAAGGGATGCCCTGAAGCTAGGGAGGTGGAGTTCTGGAGTAGCTTAGGGTATGTCTACACTACCACCCTAGTTTGAACTAGGGTGGTTAATGTAGTCAACCGGAGTTGCAAATGAAGCCTGGGATTTGAATTTCCCAGGCTTCATTTGCATATTGCCAGGTGCCGCCATTTTTAAATGTCCGCTAGTTTGGACTCCGTGCCTGCGGCTACACGCGGCACTAACTAGATAGTTCGGATTAGGCTTCCTATTCCGAACTACCATTACTCCTCATGGAACGAGGGGGGTAGAGGAGCTGCTCCAGGCTGGCAGGGCCTGTTGTGGGCAAGGGGCTCGCCAGCCCCGTCAAAGCAGCCCTCATCTGCAACAGGCCCAGCCTGGCAGACCCAGTCCAACACACCATGGGCAGGGGATGCTCCAGCCCCAGTTAATAACCCACACACCCCTGTTTTCCTGGTTAACCTGCCCACCCCCAGTTATGCAGTTAACTGTTAAATATAATGGTTAGTAATGACAACTAGGCATTAGTTACAACAACTTAGAACCAGGCTTTCCCATGTGTCATTATTAGTTACTGTTATAACCCTGCTTGACCCTCACCAGGCTGCTGTACCAGGCTCAAACTGTGAGTGCCAAGTAGGCTCCCAACTTCTAGGCCAACACTCCACGTGCTGACCATATGTCTGCATCCCTCTCAGCAGAGGAGACCCTGTGGTGCAATTGCCTAGGCCCTGAAAATAGGAACCTATCTCTCCCAAGTCTCCTCAACAGTTGATGCATGCTCTGAGTAACACCCAAATTGTGGCAAACTTGGTGATACAATTTTCCTTTTTGGTGACTGTCTGCCTGTGTAAGCTGGTAACATTCAGATACAGCAAGGGGATTTCTAAAATATATTCCCTTTCCTGATAGAGAAAACATAACAGATTTGCAGATCCAGGCAATAATTAAATACCAGCCTCCACAAACCTTTCCTCCAATATCCTTACCACTTTCTTCCTTTCCTCCTGCCTAGTCTTATTTCGTTTTGCTTAGTGAGAGAAGTGCTCAGAGAAAACATTGTCCTTTTATAATTTTCCAGTACTTTCTGTCATTTGACTGTCCGGGTCAGCCTCAAAGCCCTCAGCCTGCTCCTTGTTTACCATCCACTCGATGTCCAAACTTGGTGTGGGGAAAATAGTTTCTTGCAACTCAACCTCCCCAGTACCCAATTCTTTATATGGCCAAGGAAGATCTATAACCTCTTGTCTACACTAGGAGATAAGTTCGAATGAAGATATGCAACTTCAGCTACGTTAATGGTGTAGCTTAAGTTGAAGTATCTTAACTCGAATTTTGGTGCTGTCCATGCTGTGAGAAGTCAAAGGGAGCACACTCTCCCTTCAACCTCCCTTACTCCTCGTGGAAGCAGGTCTACCGCCATCGACAGGAGCACCCTCTCAGTTCCAATTAGCTTGTCTTCCCTAGACCTGCCAATTCGAAACCCAGAAGAGTGACTGTGGCAGCTTAGATGTTATCTGTAGTGTAGACATGGCCTAAAATATTAATATGTCTTGAAGTTCCTATAACAACTTTTTAGATATCATCAGTTGAGTACCTGACAGTCACTGTTAACAAATGGCGGATTCAATATACAATGAGGCATAGTGATACAGAGAGCATATAATTTGAACATGTACGTTTTACTTCTGTTCTTTTTTGACCTTAAGAAGAGCTCTGTGGAGCTTGAAGATGTGGCTCTTTCACCAACAGAATTAGATGCAATGAAAGAAATTGCCTCACCTGCTTTTTCTTTCTAGGTTTCACACAGGTAGATTTCTCAGACAGTCACAGTTACCAGTACCACGCAGTCTACAAATAACCATTTGGCGGTATGAATGATATTAGAGTTAAGTTTCCAGATTTAAGTTAAAAATGAAATAAATATTTCTGTTTGAGAGAATTATCTGCTGTCCAGAGGCTTTTCTGGACTTCCAAGCTACTGTCTGAGTCTCACAAACATTCATGAATTTATCATCACAAAATCTCAGTGACCTAGAAATGGGTTACATCTATTCTGTTTTGGGCAATTGATGCACTCGGCGATTGATCATTTTGATAAAAGTTACATGTGAAATCTGGGGCATAGCCACGAGTTCAACTCAGAATTTATGAGTCACGGGCCTTTGCCTAAATCACATGATCTTTCTTTTTACGTGGGTAGTTTTGATTTTGGTTTTTAATAAAAGGAATATTAAAAATATTGTAAACTTATTAGTTACTAAAAATTATTTGTGGAAGGAGTTGAACTCTGATCATCTCACCTGCAAAGATACCTTGTATGCATTCTGAAATAAAAAACAAGTTAAATTTGGTCTTATGGTAGCTGTTGTAGATATGCCAGTCAGCACACCATTTTGTGGCTGGAAGTGATATTGCAACCACTTTGCCTCAGTTTCTCCAGTGTCTTCTTTGGCTCACTCTGTACCTCCAACCAACCCACAGAAAAGTCCAACCCATTTTAGAGAATCAGAGTCATTCACTTAAAGTCCCATGGAAAGTAGCAAAACAACCAACTTTCCAACCTATCTGGGCTCAGCCATTAGCCTACTTTGCAGAAATTAACTGTTCCAACACTATCCCCAGTTCCTGAGTTTCAGCCTCACCATCCAGGGGCCGGCATTCTCTGTCTCTGTGTAGGCAGGCCTCAGTACGTGATCAAGACATGTTTGATCATCACAGATATTACACAAATCTTAACAAAAAAAGATAAAAATCAACCTCCTAAAAGGGAAACACTTCCTCAGTCCATGAGGGGTCTCCTGTCATTACTCACTTATCCCCCACAAGGAAAATCTGGGAGAGCAGCAGAAGTTTCCTGAAAGCAAATAAATATAAGCTCCAGTAGTTCAGAATCTTATTCTAGAATCAGTGATCAATGATCTAGTTAACTCATACTCCATTTCATGTCCTTGTCTATAGTTGGTGAAGTTGCATGCTAGATCATCACAAATGAGAGTAACTATACCATACTACACACTTAGGCTGTGTCTAGACTGGCAAGTTTTTCCACAAAAGCAGCTGCTTTTGCGGAAAAATTTGCCAGCTATCTACACTGGCCACTTGAATTTCCGCAAGAACACTAACGATCTCATGTAAGAAATCAGTGCTTCTTGCGGAAATACTATGCTGTTCCCGTTCTGGCAAAAGTCCTTTTGCACAAAAGCTTTTGCGCAAAAGGGCCAGTGTAGACAGCTCAGATTTGTTTTGCGCAAAAAAGCCCCGATCGCGAAAATGGCGATCGGGGCTTTTTTGCGCAAAACAAATCTGAGCTGTCTACACTGGCCCTTTTGCGCAAAAGCGCGTCTAGATTGGCACGGACGCTTTTCTGCAAAAAGTGCTTTTGTGAAAAAGCGTCCGTGCCAAACTAGATGCTCTTTTCTGCAAATGCTTTTAACGGAAAACTTTTCCGTTAAAAGCATTTGAGGAAAATCATGCCAGTCTAGACGTAGCCATAGGGTATATCTATACTAGTCCCTAGTTCGAACTAGGGAGGCTAATGTAGGCATTTGAAGTTGCAAATAAAGCCCGAGATTTAAATATCCTGGGCTTCATTTGCATGTTCCCATCCGGTCGCCATTTTTAAATTCCACTAGTCTGAAGTAACTGCCATGAGGAGTAACAGTTAATTCAAACTAAGGACTTAGTTCGAATTACCGTTTCATTGCCGCGTGTAGCCACGAGCAGTTACTTCGGACTAGTGGAATTTAAAAATGGCGACCAGACGGGAACATGCAAATGAAGCCCAGGATATTTAAATCCCGGGCTTTATTTGCAACTTCGAATGCCTATATTAGCCTCCCTAGGTCCAACTAGGGGCTAGTGTAGACATACCCATATTCTCTATGTGCTGTGATTCTAACAGAAATATTGTTTTAGAGAAGTTCACAACTGTAAAAAAGTGTGATGGGACTATTTTTGGTATCCCTTAGCCTCTAACATCAGGCGCCTTTTGTACTGTGAGACCACACTCACAGGACACACAGGGAGAGGAAATTATACCCAGTACAAATCTAAAAACATGCAAAATTGGCCAAAAGTAGCTTTTCTGTACTTACAAATTCTTTTAAGTCCAATAAAAGGAAATAACCAGGGCTCGACAAAGAATGCAATCTACTCGCCCATGGCAAGTAGATTACAACCAAAAAGAGCCGGGTTTGGGCGATCTGTGCATGTGCAGATCGCTGGACAGTCCGGCTGGCGAGCGGGGCTCGCCGCAGTTTGGCGAGCCCTGGAAATAACCATTCTACAAGGCTACGTCTACACTGTCGGCAGTGCCTATGCAAATGAAGCACAGATTAGCATTTTGCTGCACTTCATTTGCATAATTTATTCACGCTGTTTTTATGCAAAAACTAGTAATGTGGATGGATTTTTTTTCCAACAAAAACCCTGTTTTGTGCAAGATCCTTATGCCTCTCCTGCCACTTCCCCAGCTGCCACCACCAGCTTTCAGGGGTGCTGGCTCCATCCCTTGAGATGAGGTTGGGGGTGGTTGGCCCCCCGGGCAGGCGGGGCTTGAGCCCTCAACCTCTAGCTCTGGAGGCACATACCTTACCCACTGAGGCATAAGGATCTTGTGTAAAGCCTATGACTCTTGTAAGGATCAAGTCTAATATTTTGCAAACTCCCAGGGCTAGAAGAAACTGCTGGTCTATTTGAGAGTGAAGAAGAAGGGAAAAAAGAAGGAAAAATTTCTTGTCGCACAGATATTTTCTTTAAAGTAGCTTTTTGGAGATGCTTACAAGTTTAAAGTATTAGAAACCATCCAAGCAGAGGGCGGATTAGTGGATATAAATAGAGTTGGATTAAGGCAAATGTGCTATAGGCCCATGCTTAGAGTCCCTGCTCTTGCAGCCTTATGATTGTTAGAAGCTCAGCTTTGTGAACCTTTTTAAAAAAGCATTACTGATGTCTGCATGAGGCTGCAGAAAGCCTGAAAATCTGAATAGTTTTGAGGGGGGTCTTCCTACCTTTACTCCTATTTCTATGTGAAGCCTCTCTGGGAGAAGAAGGAACCCCCTTCCAATGGCATTCTATGGAACCAGGGGAGTAGGCAGGGACCAAATGAATAGAGCAATAGCATCAAAGAGTCATGATAAATTCAGCTAATCACCTATGTAGGTGTGTGAGCACTGAAAGTCAGGAGACCTAGGTTCTATTCCCATTTCCACCACCAGGTTACTGTGGGAAACTCAAGATTCTGTGCTTCAATTTTCTCATCTACAAAATGACATTCACCTGCCTATCAAATTTCTTTAACTAGGAGTGACAAATGTTCTATAAGAACTAGATGTTGTTATTCTATGTATATGCATAGAGCAGCATGTGTATGTGTATATACATACTGCTGTCAACATTGATTTTATTTTCAAAACTGGAACCTCATTGTGCTAAGTGTTGTAGAAGGAAAGAGAAAAAGATAGGCCCTGCCCCTAAAGCTTGCAATCTAATTAAAGGAAGATTTTACAAGAATGTGGGTCAGACTATCAGATGGGAGAAAGGAGGCTGAGAGAAATAGCAGAACTGGTCAAAAAAGGAAATAGCTCTAATATATTTTTTTTTATTTTCATTTTGTTCAGTCAAAAATACTCACTTTTTGTGTATTGAGAAAAGAATTTCTTTTTTTTATTTGCACCCATTTTCCCCCTAGTGGATGGAAGGAATAAAAAGGTGGAAAAGTGGGATATTTTCCCCATCAAAAATGAAATACAACAGTATGAATACATTTGGAAAGACGGTTAATTTTCAATTTTTGTCAAAACCAGGAAACTGAAGCCATCAAAAGTCTTTAATGAAACAGTTTCAATTTTGGAAGTGGGGGCAAATTGCAATATTACATTTAATTAACCGTTAATATTAAAATATTAATAAGAACTTATGCTTACAAAGACCTGTAAAATAAGTACCAGAAATCTCTACTATCTCTTTTACCGGTTTTCAGGTGACAGTTTCCTGCAGATATCTTAATTACTAGTGTGTTGTTAGAGAGGATGCGATCACTGTGTGTATTTAATATGGGTATAATATTTCAATATGAGAAAGATGTGAACTTCTGCAACATATTAAATGGAAAAATTGCATTTAGAAAATCAATATAAATTTGCATAATTGGTTCCTGTCCCAGAGAGATATTTGGTGATCTATCATATTTATGGCAATGTAGTACCTAAACTAATACTTTTCTACTTAAAGGACTTTCAGATTTGTTTGAAGTACATGCGGTCACTTTTGCATGTTCTTCTTATGTTAGTGTTCGGGCTTTCATGCAGGCTATAATTCAGAGAATTAATTTAGGGAATTTCCATGCATTTCATTGAATAGATGATTCATAGGCAAAGAAATAATAGCATTGGAGGCAATGACTATTACCAGTTTGAATGGTGGGGAACTGGCACCTAGCAGTTTGCTCTCTGATACTGAGAAGAAGCTGCTCACTGTTAAAGCTATTTCATTAATCAAAAATCCCACTTATGTGAACTTTTACATTAGACAAGATAAAATTATTATCAACATTAATAACACTTTCACAGTGGGATCGTACATCCCGATCTCCTAGGGAGTCATTAGTACAGTTGTAAAGATTCAGTTTTCCGTTTTATATCCTTGTTAATTTCAGGTCAGTTTCATTTATTCAATGTCATTTGTTCAGCAATCACACATTATTTGTGCCTGGCACAATTGTGAAGAATTGAATTCAGAGTACAAAGTGGTTTATTATTTAGATATTAATTTGCCTTCATGTAAATTATTACTTCCTCTGACAAGATATGAATTAAAACTATTGTAATGGTCCTCCCAAAGAAAAAAAGATAAAATGAAAAGAAAATATTTTAATGTAAAATGCATCATAATGGTTGATTTCGTATTCTCTTATCTAGGGCCTGATCTAAACCCCATTGAAGTCAATGGAAAGAGGAGCATTGTCTTCACTGGACTTTGGATCAATCTTCTAATTTGCAAAGAGACTTCAGAGATACTCACTCCTATGGCAGGTCCTTTATGGCACATTTGAAAAAGTACCATAATACAACAATGAGAACAATGTAAATGAGCCTAACTTCTATGGTTTAGCAAGGAAGGAGTCTCAGGTAAAGGCACGGCAGAAAACAGTGGTGGTAAAGATACTTCTGAAGAACCCCTCCTAAGTCCCAGTAGAGGGGCCGTGGCCGCAGCACACAGCACTGCAGCTCAGGGAGGATGTTAGACAACCACGTAGGGCATTCTGACTTACACCAGCTCGCAGAATTTTACCAGAAAGTCTTGGGCCACCATGTTCCAGCTGTGAATTCTCACTTCCTTTATTCAATTCAATGAGCAAGTCTCCCTGCCCTGTTCTGCTTCAGTTGTGATTCTCAAAGGAGGCTGTGACTGGCTGCTGTGCCCCGGCTGGAGAGCCCTGTGGTGTGAGGAAGTTCTGCGCAAGTACTGAGTGGGCATAGGCAGTTCCTATGCATCTCCCTCTCTCATAGCCACTACACAGGATGTATCGACCCCAATGAATAGACCACTGCACTGTTCTAAACCTGTGGTGTCCAACCAGTTCTGAAGCAGTAGCCAGAACTAGTCACACTCAAATAGCCACATGTGGCTAGTGACTAGTGTGTTGGACACCACGGCTCTAACCTCTGCCATCTATAGTGCACTTTTTGCCACTTAATTGGGACCCTTAACCTGATGGATTGCATAGAGCTGGATTGTTCTTTTAACCACAGTCCAATGCTGAAAGCAGTGTGGAAACCATTGCACCACTGGGATTAATCTGGCTCTAGGAAAGGAGAATACATTGTGTAATGCAAAATTTCAACATCATCTCCCTTTTTACCATCACAGCCCTGATAAATGTGGCCTATGTGGTATAAATCATAGCACAATTGCTTAGGATCTAAGCGCAAGCACATTCCATTGAGAATCCAGTGGGACAAACACCATGATTCACATTACCTACATATGCATCATCATAGAATATTTAAAGATCTGTGTTGAAGAGCCAGTTTCTTTGTTAGCAGCTAATTTTAAGTTAATTCAATTTTCACTAGACTGCTGATATTCCCAATAATTTTTCTGTTTCAGAGAGCCTGATGCTTCTTGATAATACTTCTCAGGGTACGTCTAGACTATATGCTTCTTTCAAAAGAGATCATCTAGAAAAAGTGATCCACTTTTTTGAAAGAGAGCACCCAGGCAATCTAGATGATCTCTATTAATAAAGCCCTGTTTGCGGTCAAGAACACCTTTTTTTTTTTTTTAAGAGCTCTTTTGAAAACAGATGTTTTTCCTCGTAAAATTAGGTTTACTACTGTCAAAAAAAACGCCTCATTCTTTCGATTTAATTTTGAAAGAATGCAGCGGCAGCCTAGACGCAGGTGAAGTTTTTTTAAAAAGGCCACTCTTTTTGAAAAAACCCTGTAGTCTAGACGTAGCCTAAGTGCTTAAACCCAAGACCTCTCTGTTTATTCCTGTTAGTAAATTTATTGGGAAGAAACAGGTGGAGAGCCCTACATCACTGTAGTCAAACTCCAGTTTTGGTATGGAAACGATCCCCCTTCAGTGAATCTGAGGGGTCACAAGCCACACAAGACATGTTGCTTAAGAACAGAATTTGAGAACTGGTCTGTTTAGCAGTTAATCAAGTTGTGTGAGTTAATTGAGCTTGTAGATACAGAGCTGGGTTCAGGACCCCATGAAGCCTGACAAAGCTGTGTGACATTTCAAATGGTTTTTAAATTATATGAAGAGTATTTAAAGTCCATCCTGGGGATTCTATTCTTCAGGCTGCGTCAGAGCTTCAGAGTCCTGAAGTAGCTGAACTTCAAATTGGGAACATTAAGACAAGCAGTTAAGCACAGCAAGGAAGACTTTTTTAAGGAGTTCCTGGCAAAGGGCTTGATGGCAGCTCCAATCTGTGATCATTCTCAGCCCTTCCATGCTACTGACCCCTTTCAGAAATCTGATTTGTCTTGCAACTTCCAAGTTTCACCTCACTTAAAAACTCAGGCTTTGGCTTCAGAATGGCGCAGTGGGACTCGGGCTTCAGCTTTCTCCCCTGGGTCCCAATGAGTCTAAGGGTATGTCGACATTACAGCATTATTTTGAAATATCTTATTTCAAAATAGTTAATTTGAAATAAGCTATTTCAAAATAACACGTCTACACACACAATTCATTTTGAAATAGCTTTTTGCTATTTCGAAATAGCGCATCCACACTGAGTGGACGCTGAATCGCATTTAAGGCCGGCTGGAACCAGGTCTGGCAGGGCATCAGGTCAGAAGTTACTTTATGTGGCTGCTGCCTGAGGCTATCTGAGGCCTGTGCTTAAAGGGACCCCCCCCCCCCCGACAGCCGGTTCTCAGATTTCTCTGCTTGCTTGCTGTGACGGCGCGTTGGGGGTCCCCCATCTCCTGCACCCCGAAATGGCACAAACAGACTGCACCAGCCGGTGGAATAGAGGAAGTTTATTGCCTCTCCAGGATACAGCACAGATGTAATCTGGTCACAGAGCTGGGCTAGGATGCCTCAGGCCCCCTTGAGATGGGGGAGACTGGGCCCCTAAACTCCAGCCCCTTTCCCTAGGCTGTCTCCTCCATGCTCTCAGACAGCACTAACTAACTCTCTTCTAGCCCTGCCCCCCAGCCAGGGCAGCATTCCACCTTCCTTTGTTCCTCTCCATGGGGGGTGTCTGGTTCAACAAGTTTGGCATTACCTTTGCATAGTGAGGTTTTCCCTGCTGGGTCTTGCTCCAGACAGCAGGGGTCACCACAGCCCAGCAAGTACCCCCACTACATCACACTTGCCTAGCTCAATGAGGGACAGCAAAGCATTTTGTCTCTGCGTGTTCTGTTTGCCCTCACTCGGGACACCATGGCACTCTGCAACATGGAGCCAGAGCTGCCCCTGGGCACTCTGGTGTTTCTCATGGATGTGTTGCTGGGAGTCTGGCTGCACTTTCTGCAGGCTGCCATCCGGAAGATCCATCGGGGGGCTGTCAGTATCCTGGAGGCCCTGCGGTAGAGTTTCCACCCTTAGGAGCACTAAGAGCCTCCCTGGTCTGCCCCACTGTGGGCTTGTGCCTCATTCCTCCCTCATGTCCTCCCACATACCCCTCCTTAGCCCCCCTCCTGATGTCAAATAAAATACATGTATTTTCATGAACACAAACTCTCTTTAACAAAACTGGGTGGGAGGAATGAAACTCTGGTGAGACTGGGGAAAGGAGGTGAGATAGGGGAAGAGAGAGGGTGGGAGAGGGGGAAACCTGGGAGGAGGGACCTGGAAGTGGGGAAGAAGGGGGAGGAGAAGCTCAGGGCTCAGGGTTGGGGGTCTCGCCGGACCACCTTGATTTTCATGCAAACCCACTCCTGGGTTCACATGCGGCCTTTTGTGGCCAGGCTGGCAGCTATCCTGCCATAGATGGCCGTATTATTCCATCTAGTGTGGAGATCAGGGACATTGGGGGCATCTACCCCAAACCTGAATAAGGTCCATGATCTCCACCCTGGACCAGGAAGGTGCCCGCCTTCTCCAGCCCCTGCCAGGCTCCTGGGGAGCGGTGGAGGGCTGGCTGCCAGTGGTTTGCTGGCTCATGTTTTGGGGCCACTGGGTCAGGGGCAATGACTGCTGGCTCTGGGCTGGCAGGCTTGGAGCAGGCACAGGCACTGTGGCCAGAGTCAACCCCTTTAGGGGCTCTGGGGAAGGGGGAGGGAGAAAAGTGTTCTTAGTTGAGGCCATAGAAGTGTTCTTGGTTGAGCCTGGGAAGGCTGGAGGCCCCCTATTTTGAAATAAGTATCTACACAGCACTTATTTCAAAATAGTTATTTCTAATTTGGCGTTATTGCACGTGGAATGAGGTTTACCAAATTCAAAATAAGTGCTCTGCTGTTTTGAATTAACTTCGAAATAGCGGTTTGGCTGTGTAGATGCTAGTAAAGTTATTTTGAAATAACTTTGCTGTGTAGACATACCCTAACAGTGGCCCTGGCCACTCAATTAAAATGAACTTACAGTTTCTGAGATCCACAGATGTAATGTATTGAACAGTATAAACAAATAATTTTTTGTATGACATTTTAGGTTATACTGATTTTGATGGTGTTTTTTTATTTAGCCTGTTTTAAAAGTAGGCAAACTACTAGAGGAGCTGATGTACCCTCTGGAAGATGTCTGCATTCCCTGAGAACAACTGCTATTGAGTATGTGCACAGCTTTTATTAAAAGATTATGTGTGAGAGACATGGCATCTGCATTTATACTAATTAGGATCAAGAGTTACAAGGGCTGTACATTTTGATAAACTGCTGGAAAGAGAACCTAACTTCACCATTTGTATGACTATCTAGGTGTGTAATTATGGGGATGGGAGGGACGTGAGGAGAGATGGCAAATTGTCCTGTAGGTCAACCACAAATAGGAGGCTTGAGCCTGCTTGAAAGATGCAATCTGAGTCCTGCTTGGAACTCTGCCCTGGATATAAAGGGGGAGGGAAACAGGGCTGGTTAGAAAACAAAGAACTCTGTTTTTTTTTTAAAATGAGATTTTGAAAATAGTTTTCATTCTGCATCAGAAGGAAAAATGAGAGAGAACCCAGATGAGTCAATAGCCTGGTAGCTTGGGCATTTACTTGGGACACGGGAGACTTGAAAAATCTTTCCTCCTGGACCTGAAAAATCTTCTTGATGAACATTTCCATGAAAAGTTGTGCTAAAGTGTCATGTTGTGATGACAAAACATTTTACTGAAAAATTCCTTATCAGCTGTAGAGGAGGGTAGTTTTTTAGAGAGGATTCCAGAGTATGACATGGAACAATTTGAAGAGAGGCTTCGTAGGAGGAACTAAATCTGAGGAGATTGCTAAGGCTAGAATGTAGGTAGTTTCTCTTGTATTAACTTGTCATTTAAGCCAACCAACTGATGTAGGGAAGGGATGAGGTTTGGCTCTATGAATATTGTGTTGTCTCTGTGTTATAAAAGGCTGAGAAAAATCACATCCTCGGGATTAATAAATCATGTGAAGTTTCTGATTACAGCTGTGGTGATGTAGATGCACCCTGGGTGTTTTGGGGGGGAAAAAGAGATAAATGTTCCTGAATGGCACACGGCGAGCTATGGAAGGCTTGTCTGAGCTCCTAGTGCAGAATGTGGGTGTAGGTTGGGGGAGGATGGCTAAGCAGTGGCAGGAATAATGGGAAGCAGCTGGTATGGATTATAAAGAAAAAGCAACAGACTTCTATAGTTAATTTTGAGTCCATGTTCCTCTGCCATGATTACTTCAATTAACCAGGGAGAAACAAAGTAATATTACAGGCAGTCCCCGGGTTACGTGGATCCGACTTATGTCGGATCCGTACTTATGAATGGGGCTTTTCTCGCCCCGGAGGACACGGGCGGCGGGGCCGCCCAGACGCGCCGCGGTCCCGCCGCCCGCGTCCTCTGGGGCGAGAAAAGCGTCTCCCTGGTCTGCTGTTGTGTCTTTGCCCCCCCTCCAGCAGACCAAGGAGACGTGGAGCAAAGCCGCGGAGGAACCGCGGCACGTCTGAGCAGTCCCGCCACCCGGGTCCTCCGCGGCTTTGCTCCGCGTTTCCCTGGTCTGCTGGGGTGGTGGAGAGAAGCTGCGGAAGACCCGGGCAGCAGGACCGCCCAGACGTGCCGCGGTCCCGCGCCCGGGTCCTCAGCGGCTTTACTCCGCGTCTCCCTGGTCTGCTGGGGCGGGCCCTCAGCAGACCAGGGAGAGACAGAGGACCCGGGCGGCGGGACCACGGCGCGTCTCGGTCCCGCCGCCCGCGTCACCCTAGTCTGCTGCGGGGGGAGGGGTGCAGCTAGTGCGCCCCCCCCCCAGCAGACGAGGCTTTTCTCGGGACACTCGTGGTAGAGCAGCTGGGGCGCTGCCGGTTGGTCCCACAGCGCTGCTTTCGGCGCTACTGGACCAACCCGGCAGCACCCCAGCTGCTCTGCCCCAGGCGTCCTGAGTCAGCTGCTGCTGGTCAGTTTCAGCAGCGGCTGAATCAGGAGCGGTGCTACTGGAGCAACCCAGCAGCACCCCAGCTGCTCTGCCCCAGGTGTCCCCAAGTCAGCCGCTGCTCAAACTGACCAGTGGCTGACTACAGTAAGCCTTAGGCAGAGTTGCTCTGCCCCGGGCTTCTTGCAATCAGCCGCTGATCCATTTCAGCAGCAGCTGACTTGGGGACGCCTGGGTTTCTTAAATTGAATCTGTATGTAAGTCGGAACTGGCATCCAGATTCAGCCGCTGTTGAAACTGATCAGCAGCTGATTCCAGGAAGCCCAGGGCAGAGCAACTCTGCCTCGGGCTTCCTGTAGTCAGCCGCTGGTCAGTTTCAGCAGCGGCTGAATCTGGACACCAGTTCTGACTTACATACAGATTCAACTTAAGAACAAACCTACAGTTCCTATATTGTACGTAACCCAGGGACTGCCTGTATAGAATAATGTGCTGTTTCCTTCTATAAAGGTTTCTTTCATTTTTTCAGTACAGTCAGGTAAGCAGGCTATGAGTGTTCTATTTGTTGAATGAGGCAGGAAGAAGTCAGATAACAGACTACCAGGACATGAATTTGTAGAGATAGGTGCTGAATGCAACTACTGGAAAGAAGCAGAGAACAATTTGGGGTTGGGCAGGTGATGTTTGAGCACAGTATGTAGAGGCCATTGGCAGAGAATTTAGTCAGCTGCTGTCTCAGTTGACACAATTAACTGAGGTGATGAAATGGGTTTTCAAAGGCAATTAACAAGAGTTAAGACAACTTTTCATGGCTTACAGTGGCCATGAGTTCCTACCACTCTCTTTCAGAAAGAGGACTGCCCTGGGTGCAGACATATAGAAAAGGCACCTCTGTTTTAGGAATAGAAAAAAAAGTGGTTCTGAAAAATTAGTAGATCTGAATCATTGCACAAAACCATTTTATGACCAAAAAACTTAGCCAAACTAAAAAAAAACCTCTTTCTTCAAGTGGAAAAAGTTAACAATGGGCCTGGATTGTCTCTGCTTGGTACCTTATCTAGTCTTTTATAAGAGTGTGCCTAAAATGCTACTACTCTGATCTCGTGCTTTGCATTCACTTTCCACTGAAGTTACTGATTACAGGACAAACTAGGCAGTGGAAAAATCAGGCTCTATGCATGCAATCTAGTGATTGATTTAAAAATAAGTATCTAACTAGTCAGCACTTGCTCTCGACGTCTGTGTCTACATTGGCACCTCTTTCCGGAAAAGGGATGCTAATGAGACACTTTAGAATTGCATTTGCATGAACATGGCTGCCGCTTTTTTCCAGCTCGGGGTTTTGCCGGAGAAAAGCGCCAGTCTAGATGGGATCTTGCGGAAAATAAGCCCTTTTGAAAGTAGGAATAAGGGATCTTCCGGAAAAGGGCTTATTTTCCTCAAGATCCCATCTAGACTGGTGCTTTTCTCCGGCAAAACCCCGAGCTGAAATAAAGTGGCAGCCATGTTCATGCAAATGCCGCGGGGGATATTTAAATCCCCCATGGAATTTGCAATTCCAAGTGTCTCATTAGCATCCCTTTTCCGGAAAGGGGTGCCAATGTAGACACAGCCTAAATGTGTGTAAACCAAAATTTAAATCAGTTGACTTATGTATAAACAGATATTTCAATTTGCTAGTGTAGCATTTCATACAGGTCTGTTATTAACTTTACATTACATTGTTCACTAAGAAGTCAAAGCAGTGGATTGCATCACTGCGTCAATCATATATATGGCCTTGGGCAATATTTCCTTTCAAATCCACCCATTGGGTTGCTATTTTGCTATTCTGCGCTCTTTACATTTCTCCTTCCAAGATATGGCACGGAAATTGGAGAATTCCTTCACGCTACCCCTTGTATACAAGTATAGCAAATACAATTTGTCATGTAACTGTAGCATATCTGACTTTTGGTGTGATGGGGAAGCCCTGGAATTCTGAAACAAAGTCATGGAAAGTCAGAATCCCTGGAAATCTTCCAGACTGATTTCCAGATACAGAATTCAGGAAACCTGAACAAAACCTTTAAGCCATCTGAGCTGAACCTTCTTGCCAGTAGGAGCAGTTCCCCACTGCAATGTAAGGTGATTCTTTGGATGGAAAAAAATCTGGTGCCTCAGGAGTTAGGCTGCTACTGAATCTTATTCAGCCTTCCTTTTACTTGATCTAATCTAGCGCTGAAATACAAGGTGGTCACTCAGGGCTGATCTTGAGTGACAGTATTTCTCTGCTGAGACGTATTCGTGTCACCATTTGGTTGAGGGGTGACAGGGGAAGAACTCTGCTTGATAACGGGTCCAGACAGAAGGCAGTTTCTCTACTAGCTTGTCTTCCCATCTGACCAGGCAACTTGTGACCCACCTTCCCTGAGAGTGTGATGATGGTAAATGTATCCTTGCCCTCTTCCCAGTTCCTTAAGGGAAGGCCCCATCTGAAACAGTACTATTGCAGCAAAGCACAATTACACAGAGGCACATTTACTTCTTGCTACTGCTTTTGCAGTTTCACTTTCATTCACATTGCTTGGAAGGTGTTTGTCTTGCGGTTGCTTTTGAAAAATTCCTCTTTTGGCAATCGACCCAGGATGGTCTAGAGGCCATTGTTTAAACTGGGGGATTCTAGCTCTGTGCATTCTTGGGAAACCAAAAACATTTCAAAACTCAGTCAGTACAGTTGCTGAAACACAAAGCAACTGGATGTTCCCTTGTGACTACCTGTTTTTATTTACTGATTACTGTAGTGAATGGACACATTAAACAACTAAATTATAGCTCATGGATTTAGACAAGGAAGAAGAAAAAAGCATCGTCACCAAGCAGTGTTAAGCTGCTGTACTTACGCACCTGCCATTATTTTGTTTGTATTCTGAGAGGTGCAGCTGAGCTTTGTGCTGCAGCATCCTGCATTTGAGGTTCATTATGGGCTAGAGCCCTCTGTCAGATTGTCTGGCACAGCAAGTGATCAGAGAGATTGGCTGCGTTTTGTATTGCCGCAGTTTTCAGGCAAGCTGTCAGTATCAACAATGCAGACTTCAGCAAGGATAGCCAGCACTGAAATCCCTAATCACAACAGATCTTCCTCCCCCTCCTTTCAGATGTACTCTGTGTTGGTGGCTGTATGCCAATGTCTGTGACAATAAATGTTGTGTTTAGAGAGATGAGAAGTGAATAATGATAACTATGCGCTGATGTATCTGAGAAGGAGTCTTGTAAGTCCTTGGTGATATGGAATTTTGTCCTGTTTTTTCTTTTTCTTTTTAAAATTCTTTTAAATCCTTGCTTGGGTTTGGGAAGAGACGCATGTAGTAGAATGATCACGCCACAGAGTTAGTAAGATGGAGCATCACTTGTTGGGAAAAGACATTAGAGTAAATTAGTTCTCCAGCTGCATGAAACAGGTACTTTATTCTAGAGTATTGTTATATCGAGGGGATTTTGGTTTTCAGTCAGAGAGAGTTGATTTTTGTGGCTTAGCTGCAAATACATGTGTGTACCCTGTATGCATGAGGTACAACAATGAGCAGCTTCCTTCATTTTCAGAAGTCAATTTATACGTGCAAAGAATTCCCCTCCCTCCTACTGTCATACTTTGCAGATAGTTTGTGGCTATTGTAATTCGTGATTTGGCCTATTGACTTACTCTACAAGGCTACGTCTACACTGGCCCCTTCTTCGGAATAGCCATGCTAATTTAGAACTTTGGAATAGGGAAATGCGCGGGGGATTTAAATATCCCCCGCGGGATTTAAATAAACATGGCCGTCGCTTTTTTTTCCGGCTTGGGGAAAAGCCGGAAAAGAGCGTCCAGACTGGCGCGATCCTCCGGAATAAAGCCCTATCCCAGAGGATCTCTTATTCCTACTTTGAATGTGTTTATGGTTGCTTTACATGATAATATTTCACCTGTCCTATTTATGTAAAATCAGCAAAAGTAGGAATAAGAGATCCTCCGGGATAGGGCTTTATTCCGGAGGATCGCGCCAGTCTGGACGCTCTTTTCCGGCTTTTCCCCAAGCCGGGAAAAAAGCGGCAGCCATGTTTATTTAAATCCCGCGGGGGATATTTAAATCCCCCGCGCATTTCCCTATTCCAAAGTTCTAAATTAGCATGGCTATTCCGAAGAAGGGGCCAGTGTAGACACAGCCCAACTGTTTGATTTTACAGGAGTAGCATATACACCAATCAGGGAAGGGAGAATAATGGGCATATTTGGCTTTGGTGTCATTGAAATGGGCTTGATTACCAAGCACTGTCTTCTGAGTATTCTGGTTACAAGGGTATCATATTTTATCCTAGACACACCTGAAGTATGGCCTTAATGCTGGCTGTGTCCTACGCAACCATAAAATACAGCCCTCAGATAAATAAATACCAGGCCCAGGGGTTCATGGCAAATTGGCTGGAGTGCTTGGGGTGTTGCAGAGACTGGGCACTGCACGAATCCGGCCTGGAACAATATAGTTGCCATATGTGTCAGGATATTTTGTTACACTTTGTCACAGTTAACAGGAGCTTCATTGTTGCTAGTTGTATTAAAGAAATTATTTAAGGCTACAACCAAGATCAGAGCTCCATTGAGCCAGCCACTAGTACAAATATGCAGTAATAATACAAATAACACTGGTCTACAATTTTTTAGAAGTCATCTGCTTCAGAGATAAAATGTGCTATTTATTATGTATTTTGATGTGCCGAATTCAAATATGACAATTAAAACAACTGATTGGCTGCTGTTTCCAAGATATTTAAGTTTTTACATTTTACGTCTATGTATATTGTGAAGATAGTAGAGTTTTAATCATAAATTGTAAACCTAGGTCTTTTCATGTGTTTATGGTTGCTTTACATGATAATATTTCACCTGTCCTATTTATGTAACACTTTAAAAATCAGCAAAAGGGTTATATAAATAAAATTTATTCTGAAACAAAAGGCAAAAAACTATTACGTACATAGTTTAATCCTATTCAGAGACTACTCGGTGCTTCTTGGTTTGTCTCTTGTATTCATTAAATGGAGCATCTCTTGTCACTGTCCAGCAATAGTCTGCAAGCATTGATGGGCTCCATTTGCCCTGATAGCGTTTCTCCATTGTTGCAATGTCCTGGTGAAATCACTCGCCGTGCTCGTCGCTGACCGCTCCGCAGTTCGGTGGAAAGAAATCTAGATGAGAGTGCAAAATATGTATCTTTAGTGACATGTTGCAACCAAGGCTTTTGTATGCCTTGAGGAGGTTTTCCACCAACAACCTGTAGTTGTCTGCCTTGTTGTTTCCGAGAAAATGTATTGCCACTAACTGGAAGGCTTTTCATGCTGTCTTTTCCTTGCCACACAGTGCATGGTCAAATGCATCATCTCGAAGAAGTTCATGAATCTGAGGACCAACAAAGACACCTTCCTTTATCTTAGCTTCACTTAACCTTGGAAATTTTCCAGTTCTCTTCCTGGTCCCATACTGCCTTCTCTGGCTCTTCCGCCTGCCGTGCTTGAAGGATTAAACGCTGCCTTCTATCGAGGAAGTCTTCATCCTCTCTGATTGAGCATAGGGTTGACACTTGGGCCTCCAGTCCTCTAATTTTTTCTTCCAAAATGGCGACCAGCTTGCACTTAGTGCAGATTAAATCCGTTCTTTCTTCCGGGAGGAAAACAAACATGGCACACTCCGTGCAGGTAACAACAGCAGACCTATCACCATCCATCGCTGTTGTCCTGGAGAAGGGATTTAAAAAGAAAGAAAGGCAAGAGAACCTCACACCCTTCCCAACTCCCTCTCTAAACTCTGTGTTAGCACTCACCTGTTCGCAAGCTCCTTGGTCGCTTGCCCACTGCCGTATAAAGACCTGGAGTGCCTGAAAGCCCCTCCACGTACCAAAGCTCAGCCAATCAGCAGAGGTTCTAGAATTCAAACTTTAATTAGAAGCCAACAGTTTCCACCTACCAATCACAGCACACACTCCATGAAGGGGCGGGGGAGGGCAAAGGGGAAGTGGGAAAAAAAGCCTCACTCACAGACATGGGAAAAAACAAACAAAAACAAAAAAAACCATGCACCAACCCTCACTCACACACACAAGCTCAGCACAAAGCAAGAAAGCCACAAACACAACACACACTTCCCTCAAGAGTCCTGTATCTGCTTCTCCTTTACCTGGAGAACTCTCTCTCTAAACTCCCTGTTAGCACTCACCTGTTCGCAGAATAAATTTTATGTGCAATAAGGCATGTGTGAATGTGCATAACCAGTAGAAACAAAACAAAAGAAAAATCTATCTGTGGGTGAAGTGGCATTTGAATCTCTTTTGAATGGTAATGCAAGCAGGCAGCTTACAGGAAACACTGATCACTGTGATTTTGGGGCAAATTTGAACCCGTTTCTGAGAGATGAAAGACTTCAAGGATGAAATTCTGGTCCCATTAAAGTCAGTGGGAGCTTGGCCATTAACTTCAGTGGAGCTAGGAGTTCACCTCAGACCATGCTACTAAGGGTATGTCTACACTACAAAGTTAATTCGAACTAACAGCCGTTAGTTCGAATTAACTTTCATAGGCGCTACACAGGCAAACCGCAACTTAATTCTAATTAGCGGAGAGCTTAATTCGAACTAGGTAAACCTCATTGTACGAGGACTAACGCCTAGTTCGAATTAAGTAGTTCGAATTAAGGGCTGTGTAGCCACTAAATTCTAACTAGTGGGAGACTAGCCCTCCCCAGCTTTCCCTGGTGGCCACTCTGGGCACAACCAGGGAAATTCTTCTGCCCCCCTCCCAGCCCCAGAGCCTTAAAGGGGCACGGTCTGGCTACGGCCCGTGCCAGGTGCAAGCCTGCCAGCACCCAGCCAGCAGAGCCTGCACCAGGCACGGCATGAGCCAGCCACCTGCTGCCACCCAGCCCTCTGCCTCTTCCCGGGACCAGGCTGGCAGCTCCCAGGAGCCTGCCCAGGGCCGCAAGAGGCGGAGGCCCGCCTGGTCTAGTGCGGAGATCGTGGACCTCATCCAGGTTTGGGGAGAGGCCTCCAATGTCCACAACCTCCGCACTAGGCACAGGAAAGTGCCCGTCTAGGGCAGGATAGCTGCCAGCCTGGCCACAAAAGGCCACATGCGAACCCAGGAGAAGGTTTGCGTGAAAATCAAGGTGGTCCAGTGAGAGCCCCGACCCTGAGCCCTGAGCTTAGAACATAAGAACATAAGAACGGCCGTACTGGGTCAGACCAAAGGTCCATCTAGCCCAGTAGCCTGTCTGTCGACAGTGGCCAACACCAGCTATCCCGGAGGGGATGGACCGAAGACAATGACCAAGCAATTTGTCTCGTGCCATCCATCTCCAGCCTTCCACAAACAGAGGCCAGGGACACCATTCCTACCCCCTGGCTAATAGCACTCCATGGACTCAACCTCCATGACTTTATCTCACTTCTCTTTAAACTCTGTTATAGTTCTAGCCTTCACAGCCTCCTGTGGCAAGGAGTTCCACAGGTTGACTATTTGCTTTGTGAAGAACTTTCTGTTATTAGTTTGAAGCCTGCTACCCATTCATTTCATTTGGTGTCCTCTAGTCCTTCTATTATGGGAACTAATGAAGAACTTTTCTTTATGCACCCTCTCCACACCACTCATGATTTTATAGACCTCTGTTATATCCCTCTCAGTCTCCTCTTTTCCAAACTGAAAAGTCCCAGTCACTTTAGCCTCTCCTCATATGGGACCTGTTCCAAACCCCTGATCATTTTAGTTGCCCTTTTCGGTACCCTTTCCAAGGCCAAAATATCTTTTCTGGGATGAGGAGATCACATCTGTACATAGTACTGAAGATGTGGGCGTACCATAGTTTTATACTTCCCCTCCTCCTCCTTCCCTTGGCTTCCCCCTTCCAGCTCCCTCCTCCCAGGTTCCCCCCTCCCCTTTCCCACCCTCTCTCTTCCCCTCTCCCACCTCCTTTTCCCAGTCTCCCCAGAGGTTAATCCCTCCCCCCCATCCCGAGTTTTGTTAAATAAAGAGAGTTTCTATTTTTGAACACACGTGTCCTTTATTTTTTACATCAGGAAGGGGGGCTAGGGAGGGGTAAGTGAAAGGAGGTGAGGGAGGAATGGGGTACGAGCCCCCGATGGGGAGGAATGGGGTGGCTCTGCAGGCTCCTCGGGGTGGAAGCTCTCCTGCAGGGTCTCTTGGATCCTGACAGCCCCCCGATTGACCCCCCGGATGGCAGCCTGCGGCAAGTGCAGCCGGGCTGATGGCCGAATGCTGTGATGTGCCGAGTGTGGGCACTCAGGGCACTCCAAGACAGGACTGCTTTGCTGTCCCTCATCGAGGTAGACAAGCAAGCGGGGAACCCTGAGAACTGTCTGTCCGGGGTGGGGTTTGGGTCCCTTTAAGCGCAGCCCTCGGCTAGCCTGAGGCAGCAGGTCCACATTCTAAGTCGTAACCTGATGCCCTGCTGGCACTACTTCCGGCCAGTCTTAACTTCGGTTCAGGGTCCACTCAATGTGGACATGCTACTTTGAATTAGCAAAACACTAATTCGAACTAGTTTATAAGTCTAGATGCACTAATTCGAATTAGCTTAGTTCGAATTAACTAATTCGAACTAAGTTAGTTCGAATTAGTACTGTAGTGTAGACATACCCTAACTTCTCAAATTACACAATCTGCCCTGACTGTAACCAATTTTTGCCATGTGGCTGAGCCCTGCAATTACTCTTTTCCCTCTTTTTCCTAGTCCCAAATTCAGGAAATAGCAACACCTAAAGTTAAGGCTTTCTTTACTCTGAACAAAAACACATTTTAATGAACAATAAAGATTATGTTAGGTAATCCTTAGCAGAATGGTAAGAGATTGCTATTCTGGCTCTTTTTGCTTTAAAAATACCTCTCTTTAATCTTTTAAAAAGAATTTGGGTTTGGAAAAAGAAATTGCATTGAAGTTGACAAGTTGCCTGCCAAGTTTCAGGATGATGCAATTTGGAATGGCTGAGGTATTAAACCCTGAATGTCTGAATTTCTAATGGAAATGTCAACTCAATATTAACTCTAGCAGCCCTGCTGCAGTCTGGAATAGTTAAAAGTACATTTTGCCTTTATTGTTAAACCCTGATTGTGCCTCCAGGGTGCTGCTGCTGCTGCTGTTAGATTTCTGCACTATGAATCCTTGTGTTATTGTGCAATGACATCCCTGTTCTGTTTCTTTAGCATTTACTTTCTACTCCATAGGTTAACAATTTACAAGAAATATTTACCTAGCTGTATTTTAACCTTTTCTGAAACATACTTTTTGTGATTTTTTTAAAAATTGAGTTTCAAAAAACATACCATTGAAAAGTACAAAAAGGTAAATTACTTACAGCTTGTTTACATTTCCAGATGCCACCTGCTTCACAGGCTAGTCAATAGAAATATGAAATTATTCAATTTTACAAGCTGCAAGACCAGACAATAGACATCCAGTCAATACTACATACACATAACAATTTAGGATGGAGCAGGAGAAAAAAAGCAATAAAAGAGGTGAAGAGTTAGGGAGACAAGAAAAGGAGGGAATGGAGTGCAAGGAGGGAGGGGGGAAAAGGAGATGAGTTAAGTGAAATGGAGATTTTCCATCCCAACATTTTTGTTCAAATGTATCTAGAAATCAGGTCCACATTTCTCCCAAATAATAGAATTGCTTTCTACAGTGTTAAGGCTTTATTTTGGCTTCTAACTCAGATGGTCAAAGAGCCACTGTCTATTCTGGGCATAAGCATAGTCTTCCATTTTTGTACAATCATGCTTTTGGTGATCAGTGCAGCTTTCAAGAATCAGAGTTTTTTGGGTAGAGCTAAACCAAGCTTATTGGATAAGCGTCCAACAACATAACTTTCAGCAGAGGTGTGACTGTTGAAGCTGAGCACTGTTGTAACTCTTGGGCACCTCTTTGCCCAGCTGACTGAAAGCTGGATAATCACATGGCATATACACTAGGGCTGCTTTTTGTGTGTGACTTCACTGACAAGCACCAGAGGATATGATCTTTAGCTTGTGCGATTTCTGTGGCCTCCAATACATTTTGAATATAATCTTTCATTGTGTCAAGCATAGCCTGAGATCTTTCAGACTGGCAGTACTTTCAGCTAAGGCACACTATCACGTCAGTTTGGTCCAAATAACCTAGGACTGTCAGAGGTCTGAGAATTACAGGGAACCTTAGGCTACATCTAGATTGCAGCACTTTTCTGGGATACCAGAGGTATCCAAGGAACGCGTCTGCTTTTCTGAATTTTTTTTTGAAAATGTTTTGCCATTCATGTAAACCTCATTCTATGAGGAAGAAGGGATATGTCAAAAGAGCGGGTTTTTCCAAAATTTGGCTCTGTGTAGATGCGCCAAATGTCGGAAACGCCTCTTTTGACAGAAAAGCAGAAAAAGATATGCAAATTGTGCTTTGCAATTTGCATATCTTTTTCCAACTTTGTAGTCTAGCTATAGTCTTAGAGATGCCTCATGAACTCCCAGGCCAATGTCTACTATGTAAACAAAGACAAACTCTATCTGCAATTTTTTTGTGGAAGTCTTGGCAGGGGATTTCTTGTAGCCATGGAAAGAATCTCACTGGCAGAACCTGTTACATAATGTTAAACATGCGTTTGTGTTCTCAGGCCATGCTTAAAAGCAATTGAGTTAAAATCTCTGACTGTAGTTTTAACTTCAGAAGGGTAGCCGAGTTAGGCATTTCATATGTATTTTTGTGTGCATTTAGATTTTGTCTAGCATAGAGGTTCTCAAACTTCACTGAACCATGACCCTCCTTCTGACAACAATGACTACACAACCCCAGGATGGAAAGAGGGTCCAAAGCTTGAGTTTACCTGAGCCCCACTGACCTGGCTAAAAGGGTCAAAACTTGCACCCCATCACCCTGGGCAAGGAAGGAGTCCAAGTCCAAGACCAAGTGCTTCAGTCCCAGGCAGTGGACCTGTTACCTGAGTCTTGCTGCCTTGGGCTATGGAGTGTCAAGTACCAGCAAGTCTAAGCCAGCCCTGACAACCCCATTAAAATGGCGTCATGACCCACTTTGGAGTCCTGACCCACAGTTTGAGAACTGCTGACCTATCAGTTACACTTGCATAAGTCTGCATCAGAGAATATATGCAAAGTTATGGATTGTTCATTTTAAAAGCTGCTCAGAAATGGACAAAGTGGCAATCATGTATAATAGCAAAATGTAGCATTTTTATTATAAGGAAAATATAATCTGAATCTAACTCGTAATTTTTACTTTAGTTTTTATGGAAATCATTCCACGCTTCACCTGTGTGCCAGGATGTAAAATATGAACTTAGTTAGGCTAAGTTCATCAGTGAAGTGGCTGAATATTTCTCTAGGCTTACAGTTGGTCCTTAAAAACCAAAACCAAAAATAAGTAAAAGGTGCTTTCCTAATATGGAGCAAAAGTTGGACTGCATTTTACTGGCCCATCTGTGTATACAGTTAAACAAATCTCTTTTTCTTAGGATATTTTGATATGAACTCATATTTTAAGACAAATACCCATAGATGCAGATTTTTCCCCCTCAGTGGGAGATTAGTGGGTTCAAACTAAGACATGTGTTCTCCTAAAGTCATTCTGCAGAAATGACACAATGTATAAATGCTGATTTGCCATTGAGGCGTGGGTAAATTTCATTAGCAATAATGAGAGTTTCTCTTGTAGATCACTCCCTAAATTGATAGGATGATAGAAATCAGATGAGACATCATAAGTCAAATGCACTCAGAAAATATTACAATTAAAAGCCTATTACATTCATATTTTTGTTGGTCTCAACTTATCTGAAAACTCAGAAACGTGGATATTTAAATCTTAATCTGTATCTTGTTTAGATTCTGTTGCAAAACCAACAAAAGTAGAATGCTTACCAATGCTAATAATGTTTGTTTCATGAAAAGAAAAACAATTTGCAGTGAATGTAGGTGTCCCTGGGGTTGGTTGGGAGAGAAGCTGTTCCTTCAGACAGTGGAGGAAATGTCCTTTCAAGAAGCCCATTTGTCCTTAACTTTGTAAACATTAGAGGAGACCACGTCAATGGGATGGTCTGGAATTGCTTAGATGTATTGAATTTTTTAAATGAAATCTCAATATATGTTTCCAGCATGGAAAGTATTTGGAGAGGGAAAACCTGTTAGCAATCTGTTAGCAATCGAATATTATTCTAACCTGTTGCTGTAATACTTTTAAAAATACCATTCTTATTGACAAGTTTCTATCACATGGGGTGTGTCTAGACTACAGGGCTTTGTCGACAAAAGTGGACTTTTGTCGACAAAACTATACCTGCGTCCACACTGCCTTTGAGTTATGTCGACATAATGTCAACAAAACTCAGCAGTTTTGTCGACGTATGTAAACCTCATTCTACGAGGAATAATGCCTTTTGTCAACAGAGTTCTGTCTCCAGAAGGCATTATTGCATCTACACTGTCCTTTGCATCCACACTGTTATGTCAACAAAGCGGCTTGCTTTGTCGACAGAACTGGATGTAGTCTAGACGCTCTTTGTTGACAGAAGCCTAGACATACCCATGGTAAAGGATGAAAGTGATATTATTGTAACTAAAGACTTGTCTGAGTCACAGGACAAGAGCTGAAGCCTATTCCTACAAGCTTTGCAGAAATATGGATCCAGATCCGAACTTTGTGACTCACTGAAGCTCATTATTTACTGAAGTCAGAGGGAAAATCAGACAGTCAATGGTTAAATCAGAGAGGACAAAAATAAAAGACTGAAAGAAAAGCGTGTGTGTGAGAGAGAGAGAGAGAGAGAGAGAGAGAGAGAGAGAGAGTGAGTCTATGGCTGAGCCTGTGAGATGTATAGGATGTTGGCTGACCTCTAGCCTCACTTGGTTCTTTACAAGTCTATGCATAAAAATGGTGGGATTGCATGGATGTAACTGAGGGCAGAATTTGGCATGTGTGTCCAGGAGAAGGGCTAGATATATGCACAATGGTTGTTGGAAACAGGCTTTAAAGCAAACAGATTGAGTGCACTAAATCCAGTTCAGCTGAGCTCACTGTTGTCAGAAGGAGCTGGGTTCACATTCCCTAGGGTAGAATTTGGCTTCAATTATCTATAGGGTATTTCTCAATGCCTTGTTTTGTTTCAAAGGTGTTTGATGGAATTATCATTTATCCACACTGAGGAGATGTAGGTGCCATGTGCATGTGGTGAAATAGAAGGAAAATACTGGTTCCTTCATGCATCCATGAGCAAGAAGGGTCTTCGAATTCCAGAATAAGTGAAAAAAAGTTTTGTGTTCTCTGCTGTCTGACTGGGGCTATGTCTACAGAATGACATTTTTGCGGAAGAGGAAATGCAAATGAAGTGCTCATTTGCAAATCTTGTGCGCTCATTTGCCCTTTTGTGCAAGTTCACTTATTCCTCACAAAATGAGGTTTACAGGATCTTGCACAAAAGTGTTTTTTTCCAAAAAATGGCCCAGTGTATACTGGGTTTTTTTCCGCAAAAACCTCTTCCGCAAAAAGGATTGGAGAGAATATGCAAATGAGAGCACACGATTTGCAAATGAGCACTTCAATTGCATTTCCTCTTCCATAAAAATGACATAGTGTAGATGTAACCTGAGGCAGCCTTCCCTTGGAAACACATTACACTTTGGTTCTGATGAAGAGGTCCTCAGGTCTGCTTAAAATTTTTGTACACATGTATTTATTTGGGGCATGGAGATCTATTTTTAGTAGAAACAGATCAGAAAGTGAACCTCTGTGAGGCCTGGAGTAAATTTAGTGTCCTTGGCTTTCATTTAAATCAGATAGCAGTTTGAAAGGGGTTAAGGGATAGAATAGATCAGAACAGATGAAAAGCTGTGTAATGGGTTATGTAACATCACATAGATCAGGGTTTTATAGCCAGATTAAAAGGCTGTTATAAAGAAGATGTTCAACTGCTCTCCATGTCAACAGGGCATAGGGCAAGAAGTAATGGGTTTAATCTGCAGCATGCTAGGTACTGGTTAGATAATAGGGAAAACCTAACTATAAGGATCGTTAAGCTTTGGAATAGGCTTCCAAAGGACATTGCAAAATCCCCAGAACTGAAGGTGTGTAAGAAATAGGATAAACTTAAAAAACAACAAATAGTCTGGAGGTACTTCATGATACCATCTACAAGTTTTGTTGGTCTATAAAGTGCTATCAGACCATTTGTTGATTTTTAAGTTTATCCTGTACAGACTAACTCGGCTACCCCCTGCAGCTTCTATAAGAAATAGGTTAGACAAATACTTGTAAGGGATGGTCTAGGTTTACCTGTTCCTGCCTGACTATAAGAGGCTGAACTAGACCTCTTGAGACAAAAGACAGAACGATGTAGCACTTTAAAGACTAACAAGATGGTTTATTAGGTGATGAGCTTTCGTGGGCCAGACCCACTTCCTCAGATCAATTTGTGGAAGAAAATTGGCACAACCATATATACCAAAGTGATACCTTGAGGTCCTTCTGAGCTCTACATTTCTAAGGTTCTGTGGTTCTTGGGATTTCTCCAGACTGAAATGAGGTTTGTTTACAATGGACTTATGCCTGGAACATTCTCCATAACACTTCTCATCCATATCCAGTTTTAAAATGTCTATTCCAACCCCATGCAGATATTAAAAGACTTTTTTTAAGAACACGAGAAAGACCATACTGAATCATGCCAAAGGTCCATCTAGCGCAGTATCCTGTCTTCTGACAATGGCCAATGTCAGGTGCCTCAGAAGGAATGAATAGAACAGGTTATCATCTAGTGAACCATCCCCTGTTGCTCATTCCCAGCTTCTGGTAAACAGAGGCAAAAATAGCCTGGATGTGTAAGTGTAAAGTTATTGACAGTACCTCCATGGGAGCCAACATTGCCTACTGGCTAGGACATTGTAATTGGACATATGTAAAATGTGGAACGCTAGAGCAATATAAGTGCTAGGTGGTATTGTTGTTGTTGTTATTATTCCTGGCGAAAATCAAGTTGAGATCTGTATCTAGTGAATCTTGATATTGCATAGCAAAACTTGTTAAAAGCAATAGAAAAACATAAGAAGAATCCTCTTTAAACAGAGATGGATAGTACTTCTCTCAATTAAACACATACAATCCCATTTGTTTCAATAGAATTGCACTACTTGGTCATACTCTTCAGAGACATTGATATGTCTTCAATGACAACCTGACATGTGTCTTTGGTAAAATTCCAAGTGCAAGACTCCCGAGAGATCACGTTGTTCAGTTAATGTTAGAAGTGGGCCGTTAAGGAAGTTACCTCTGGATAGCTATGTGATTATCATGTGGTCAGTGCTGTATCATCCAGCTGAATGATCACCATTATGCAATAATATATAGATAATATGTGGCATTCTAGTGCAGCAGGAAAGTGATGACCAGCAGGCCTGGTGGGCTAGTCAACTAATGGACTTTCAGATTTGTTAGTCCAGCCATCCCAGAGGGAGCCCTGTCTGCAGCCTCAATCATCTCTATTTTCCTCCCTCTCACCTATCCCTCCCCCTACTCAGATGGCTCTCCTGAGAGCTTCTCACTATAAAGGAGCTGGAGTGAGGGCAGGAGAGGGAGGTCCTGGGCCTACCTAGGTGTCTCTCAGAGTGTCTCGCCCAGTTGCTTTGCTACCCCAAATAATGTAACCTCCTGCATACTTCCAAACAGAGCAGACCTTCTCAGTTTGGGGCATGACCACAGGCTTAGCAAACTCTCCTCAGTCTCTCAGGGTATGTCTACACTACCCCGCTAGTTCGAACTAGCGGGGGTAATGTAGTCATCCGCACTTGCAAATGAAGCCCGGGATTTGAATTTCCCGGGCTTCATTTGCATGAAGCCGGCTGGCGCCATTTTTAAATGCCGGCTAGTTCGGACTCCGTGCCGCGCGGCTACACGTGGCACGGACTAGCTAGTTCGGATTAGGCTTCTAATCCAAACTAGCTGTACGCCTTGTGGAACACCCTCCGGGTGTGTCTAGACTACAGGGTTTTGTTGACAAAAGTGGACTTTTGTCAACAAAACTATAGCTGCATCTACACTGCCTCTGAGTTCTGTCAACATAACATCGACAGAACTCGGCAGTTTTGTCGACAGCTGTAAACCTCATTCTACGAGGAATAACGCCTTTTGTCGACAGAGTTCTGTCTCCAGAAGGCGTTATTGCATCTACACTGTCCTTTGCGTCTACACTGTCATGTCGACAAAGCAGCTTGCTTTGTCAGCAGAACTGGATGTAGTCTAGACACTCTTTGTTGACTGAAGCTTTGTCTACAGTATCTGTTGACAAAACTTCTGTCGACAAAAGCCTGTAGTCTAGACGTACCCTCATTGTTCAATCCCAAGGCTTTCAGCTCCCAAAGAGGAGGGGAAACCCAAGTCCCCAGAGTTAGCGCAGCCTTCACAAAGCACTCCCTGCACAGCTTTTAGCATCACCTTTGCTTCCTGGTGCCATGTGCAGCTCATTGTCCCCTTCCTGAGTTACTAGTGTGATTTTAACCAGTTCTACCACTGCAAATATGCCTTGTACCTGTTGAGTGGGTGGGATCTCCCTGGCCCAGTACTGTTCTACTCCTCACCTTAGTTCAGTATGGGGCCTGCAGAGCCCATCTCACTGAGGTTTGTAAAATATGTTCGTAACAATGCTTCTGGAACAATGCTCTCATATCCAGGAGTTTATATTTTTGTTTATTACTAAATAAGCCTGAGATGAAATGGAATAAGTGCGTGCCTGTAAAATGCAAAGAGTGTTAAATGCAGGAGTCATAATATAGTACATTAAATGTAAAATGATAAAAAGTAGCATAATTACTGGTGCTTCTCCCGTCATGGTAGTTATTGAAGATCATTGTGGCTTTCATATGGTAAGTCATCAGGCCAAAAAATATTCTACTTTGCCTATGTTAGCTTTACAAATATGCTTTTATATGAAACCCATTCTCATAGTAAGATTATTTATTTATATCAGGACAAACACTCTCCAGTGACCATCTAATTTTGCTCAGAGCTAACTTCTTTTATTATGGTTACGTCTACACTACAAGGTTTTTGTGTAAAAACCTGCGGAGCATCCACACCTCAAATGAGCTCTTGCGCAATTAAATGGGCAGTTAAACGGCAGAAGAGAGGGCTTTTTCCACCGTAGGTAAACCTCCTTTTCTGAGGCATAACTCCCTTTTGCGCTACAGGTATTGCGCAAGAAGGCAAATGTGGACGCTCCAGAGGGGTTTCTTGTGCAAGAAACCCCTATGGGAAAAAGCACAGGTGCTCTGATGGCCATTCTGTGAATGAAAACATACGGAAAGGGAAAGCATGGTACAGGGTATCACCATATAATGCTTTGGAGGTGAAATCGATAGGGGCGATTTATCACTAGATTAGAACCATTCGAAGGAAGGCCAATTCCCTTTAATTCTTAGAAACATTTTCTTCATTGAAATGAAGAAAGCTCCTTTTTCTCTTCCTTTATACTATTAATCACCATAGGCAGCATGCCCTAGAGGGGATACTAAACTAAGAGCTTTTTATTTAAATGCAAAAGAAAAAAAGATTCAATGAAGTAAAATAATTACAGGTTGAATCTCTGAAATCCAGGACTGTCTGCTCTGGCAACATCTGGGGTCCTGCAGGATCAGAGATCCTTGGCAATCAGGATCGGAGCCAGCCAAGATCAGTAGTGCAGCTGCCCTGGTGGCAGGAGGCCGGCGGCCAGGACCCCAGCCGGGCTGGGAGTTCAGTCATGCTGGTAGTGATAGGGCCCAGGCTGGAAGCAGGGAGCCCAGTGACAGGGAGCACCAGCTGGGCCAGGAGTAGGGCTGATGGTGGGGTGAGAGGAGGCCAGCTGCCAGCATTGACCTTCCCTCGTCCAGCAAACTCCCTAGGTCAGACCACTCAGGTCCTGAGGTGCTAGACCAGAGAGATCCAGCCTGTACAACCTGTACAATTGTGTCGGACTGAGGGGGGAGACTTTTAAATACACAAGCCATTCTTCACCGTGAGCTGCATATTTTTTAGTTGAGGGAGTTTTAGTTGAGGGAGTGAGTTCCAAAACGATCTGTCCTACCAAAGCTCACTTCCTCATATCTGCTATCTCTGCTCATTTGTATCTTAAGACCTATACAAGCTTATCAGATACACATATGCAATTTGATACCATCCCATTAATTGCTGTCACATACTCCAAACATGGCCTATATCGCTCTTTGAAAGTTGGGCTCCTGCTACAAGTCCTATTATTTTTCCTGTCCATGTAGATCCAGAACAAAGCTGTTGATCTTGTTAACTATAAAAATCTCCTACTAATAAGCTGACACAGTTTAAGCGAGGTCTGGCTGAGGTTTGTTAGATCTGCTCAGTGGCAAGAGTGATGCCAATTGTTGGCAAAAGTCTAAGGAACTTCATCTAGGATTGAGACTTCCACACAGATTTACAGAAAGATACGCGGAAAGGAGGCAGGGAGGGAGGGAAGAAGGGAGAAGGTCCTGGAAAAACTTCCCTTTCCAGTCATTTTTACCCTCTTGTTAAATAAGTAGGTACCGTAAGTAAATAATAAAATAAAATTTTGTCCCTCGTGGTAAAAGAGCTAATTCTGAAAACGTGAACTGAGCATAAATCAATGCAGTGCTGACTACCTGAATTTCCAGACAGCCTAAACCATCAGTCTAAAAGTTGATGATCAAGATTTGTACGGTACTCACAAAGAAATGTCATGGATTTTGTGCCCTTCGGATATTGCTAAATGGAAGTAGAATGGGGAGAGGACATGGGAGCTGTCTTGGCATGGGAATTAGGGTCTCAGTATAGAAAAGTTTGAGAATTCCTGGTTTATGGGGAGATTCATTGGTTATGCCAGTCTAGCTGACAGGTGTCCACATCTCCAGCAGGCACCATATGGGATTGTCCTAGGAGAAAAACAAATGCTATGCAATGAAATCCAGTCTGTACAGGAGTGTTCTTTAGATCAGCAGGTGCTCGGGCAATGCCATATAAGGAAGCTTATAGATTTGCAGAAGTATCTGCTCTGCTGACACCAACTGTCCTGGTTCAGGGGTGTGCTTTCTCCCCTAACACATGCCCTCCAATTGACAGACCTACCTGCCCTTCTCTCAAATGGAAGTCCACAGTTCACCCTCTCAGCCTGGATCACCAATCTACAACATCCTGCGTTCCCACCATTTGGTCACAGGGCAAGCAGTACTTTCTACTCCCCTGCAGTCCCTTAGCAGTGCACCTCTTAGGTGATAGATTTTTCTTCTTTCATCTCACAATGGTTCTATTACTCTTAGACTGGATCCTGCAGCAGCCTCCTTGTTTCTAACTATCTTGGCACCTGCAACACACTTCTCCCTAGGAGACTGACCAGCAGCTGATTAAAGGGTGGCCTTACCACTCCTTCCCCACAGGTAAACAACAAACAGATAAAAGGGTTATAAGCACAAAAGGCCTGGATGTTTGGGTCCTGCCTAAATTTTCTCACTTCTCTCACAGTTTAAGGAAGCCTAGCTGCCTCCGATGCATCCTTCCATTGCTCTGTCTCAGACTGACTACTCCTGCAGGATTCTCAGTGTGCGTCTGTCCCTCTCCCCGGAGCAGCTGCTGACCACTCATTCCCTTAGCACCTTTCATGATCAGGTTCTTTTTAACTCTTCAGAGTCCTTTTGATCTCTAAGCTTTGGCCTTAGCAAGACAGCTAGGTAATGTTCATCTGGCACCTTGGAAAAGTATTTCCATGTTTAATGGTCCAGCTGTTGTCCCACTTCAACTCCATGTAGGCAAACAGGATAATAACAAGCAGGCAAGCTGAAAAACCTATAATATATGTAAAAGTAAGGCAGATACTTCCCTTCTTCCACAAGATTCCAGTGCAGTAATTATGGTGCAACATATTGACATTAAATTTCTTCTAAGATATAGTCTTAAAAAATTAAAAGCTTTGTTTTGGGGAAAACAGTTTCAAAAGCTAATATTAGTTTTAGCTTTTGTTTCAGAAGTTCCCCTTGACTGTCTTCTGTCAAGCATCTAGGGTTGCCAGATGGTTGAAACAAAAATACCCCCCCCCACCCACCCATGGGGAGGCAGTGCTTTCCCCTTGGTTTTTTTACCGGCAGCCATTTTGTGCTCGCAGCCTTGTGGAACCAGGTAAGCATGGAAGAGAAAATACTGAACTGTCCGGGTGAATTCCGGACACCTGGCAACTCTACAGCATCGTATTTTCCTTTCTTTGTTATCACTACTACTGTTGCTCAGAACTGAATGCTCAACTTTTATTTTTAATACATTCATCATCTCTTCTTTCATTTCTTCTGCCAAAGCAGCGTCATATTTCTAGGCTGTGTCTAGACTACACAGTTCTTCCGTAAAAAGCTACACAAATTGTGAACTGCAATTTGTGTAGTTTTTTCCACTTCTTTTTTTGGAAGAGGCTTTTCCAACATTTGGCCCATCTACACTGGGCCAAATGTCGGAGAAAAGAAAAACCTTTTTCGGAACATCCCTTCTTCCTCATAAAGCAAGGTTTACAGCAAAGCCGAAGAAAACGTGTCTGCCCTTCCGAAATTTTTTTTGGAAGGGCAGACGTGTTCCGTGGACGTGGCAGAGTTTTTTGGAATACTTCCAGTATCCTGGAAAAACTCTGCAATCTAGACGTACCCTTACTGAATAATTATAGGGGATTTAGTTCATACACATTACCTATATAGGAGCCCTGCCTCCAAAATGATGATTTTAAAATCTAATTATCTAAAATTAGGCTTCTACACTCATATTTACTTACTTAAAATGTGGAGCATCCAGCAGCTTGCATTTACTTCAGCAGGTTAGGACATAGGAGTCAGGTTTAAAAATCTTGGCCTAAATGCTGATGCCCTTCACAGGCGGGTAAGGCAATTATCTTTACATTTCCTGTCTCTTGCTGTTTTAAGTCCTAGCCTTTATGTTTACTGATGCAAATTGTTCATTGTGGCTTACTCACAAAAAGGGTCCAGTGGAATAATTCTGCGTCAGAGCATTCCTTAGTTCTGCTTTGCTTAATTTTGCCATTTTATGGCTCTTTCTCTACTAAATGATACAGCTCCATGGTCTTCGTTGCCCAGCAAATGGCTTTCTCTATGCAGCACTCAGGGAACTGAAGGGGTCACTTCAGGTTTTTACTTTTTTTTTATTAAAGGCTGATAGCTTCCTTAAAATGTGTATTCTCCCAATTAAGTGGCCTCCATTTCTCTCTACTTTCCTAACATCTAAACATATGCACAATACAATACTATCAGAAGCAACATAGAACTTGTATTATAGAGAGGGTTGTCTATAAGGATTGAACCTTCTCATCTACTTTGAGACCTGTCTTGGTTAAAACAGCCACAATATTATTTTACTGATGGTGATAAATAATTTGTCCTTTCTTCATGCTGTTTTCATTCTGTGGCTCTCAAAAGATTTACAAAGGTGGGTAGGAACTGTCCCTGTTGTACAAATGAGACCAAAAAGGCACAGAGAGAGGAAATGATTTCCCAAGAGCTACACACCAGACTTGTGTAGTTTGGGAAGATGAGTGGTCACTTAAAACAGATCAGCTACTTAATACTTACCATATTTTTAAAAGCAAAGAGGAGTCCTGTTTCACCTTAAAGACAAACAAATGTGTTTGGTCATAAGCTTTCCTGGGTTTTGGCATTTCATGGGTTACAGCTCACTTGGTCAGATGCAGTAAGTGGAAGCTTCAGTTGGCAGGGTATAGGTACATACAGAGATGGGAGTGTTACTGCAGTGTTAATGAGGCTACTTCAGTCAGAATGGGTGGGGCCCCAACAGCGATAAGGTGAGAATATCTACAGAGAAAATTACTGCTGGTAATAAATTAGACATTTCCCGTCACTATTCAGGCCTATTCTGATAGTCTTAAGTTTGCATTATGAATTCCAGCTCTCCAGCTCCAGGTTCACACTGCAGTCTGTTTTTGAAGTTTTGTTTTTTGCGGGTTTTTTTGCTCAAGTATACCAACTTAATATTAGCTCCTAAATAGCTAGATAGCTTACAAATGGCATTAGCAACTTCACTTGATTTGACCCCAGTCTGGGAGTACATTTATAAACATTGATGTCTCTGACTACACTCTAGGCTGCGTCTAGACTGGACAGTTTTTCCGCAAAAGCAAATGCTTTTGCGGAAAAACTTGCCAGCTGTCTACACTGGCCACTTGAATTTGTGCAAGAACACTGATGATCTAATGTATGATCGTCAGTGTTCTTGCGCAAATACAATGACTCTCCCGTTTGGGAAAAAGCCCTCTTGTGCAAATGCTTTTGCGCAAGATGGCCAGTGTAGATAACTGAGAACTGTTTTGCGCAAAAAAGCCCCAATGGCGAAAATGGCAATCGGGGCTTTCTTGCGCAAAACTGCGTCTAGATTGGCACAGATGCTTTTCTGCAAAAAGTGCTTTTGCACAAAAGTGTCTGTGCCAATCTAGACGCTCTTTTCCACAAATACTTTTAATGGAAAAACTTTTCTGTTAAAAGCATTTGTGGAAAATCATGCCAGTCTAGACGTAGCCTCTGTGTTTATAAATGTGTTAAGTAGCATGTGTTAACTAACATGTTTTAAAACATGATTAAGTTTCCCAGACCATACAAATCCCACATCTGTGACACTGGGTAGTGGATCTTCTGACACTTGTTTGAGGGTACTAACAACTGCAGCTGTAAAGAACTCCATCACCTCTGGAATGCGATCAACTGCCTACCAAAAGAGTGAAGCAGGGAATAGTTAGAAAATTAATTGTGTGGAAACATTGGTCAAGCCCTTTCCATTCAGTTTCCTATCACATTTAGCCACTACCTGCTATTGTGTTATCCTCTGACCTCAACCGTCTGTTTATATTTACTGACCCTTATGCATAATATAAAAATGTAAGGAGGAAAAATTTAAAAAATGTAAGGAGAAACTTCCATGCATATAACTTGTGCTGGATTTCTGCATAGCTATTAATTTTACCAATATGTTACTAACCCAGGGGTTGCAGCTGGACAGTGAACCTTCTGTGTGTGTTAATGAGAGACCTATGAAATACTGAAAACATCCTACCAGCAACCTTAAGAAATATCCCAGGACATTTAACCATTGACCAAAAACCACTTAACTGCTTCTGAGCTTTGTTTTCTGTATGGTGATGTGCTTCTCTGCTTCAACTCTGTGCAAGTATAGTTTGTATACAGCAAATATTCAAATCAGAAAAGATTAGATGACTTTCAGTAAAGTAGCAGCAGTATGAATGCAGACAACTTGGTACAGAGAAAATAGGCATCACAGTGTCTTTTTATGAAGAAGTATAATCTAACTTGGAATATCTTCAATTTGATTTATTTATGTATGTATTTATTTTTCTCCATAGGCTGTGGAAACCAACCTTGCTTCAAAGGATAGTCACTGGGTCTATGTAAATGAGGTAAGAGATCCAAGAGAGGATCTAGTTTTGTCCTAGAGTTAACTCTTTCATCTAGTTTTGTTCCTCTTATTTCATACATGCACTTTCCATTTTGCTTTTGGATGATACAAGAATTCAATCTGTGTGGTTTCATTGTGAGTCTCTCCTTTGGTTTGGCACAGGCTGAATAGTGAAATAAAAGTCCCCAGTGCATATAATGGCACCTATTCAGTTTTTTCAGATCATGGTGATCTGTTCCATTAGCTTGTTAACGCAAGACACCTCATCTTACCTTAAAGTCAGAAAACACTGACAACAATAAAGAACAGGGAGGCTGGATTTAATACGTGTTAATTGTTAGCCCATAACAACATAAACTTACCTGATATGTGTTATATCTCTACTATAGAATTATGTTAATCTTTTGGCCTTAATAGTATTATTTGACCATGAGATTTTGCCTATATGCCTTTTGTGAAGGGGACCTATCTTGTCTTGTAATGACTAATATTTATTTTGTGTTACTCCAAGTGGTCCCAATCTGCATCTATACAGACACGTTATATTACAGTCCAGCCATGAAAATCTTTATTCACTAGAATCACAGATATGCCAATATAATCATTATACATCTTTAATTGCTTAAGAGAAATCATACAAGATTAAACATTTGTGTTTTTAATAATGATTTTGCAAAAGGTAATTGTTACACTTTGGTTCTGTGATGTGATGGGAGCCTCAAGGGTTAAAGCCGACTACCCAGTGAAAACTACTGGATGATGGTGAAACAAATTATTTTTATTAAGTGGAATGATTTTTTTAATCAAAACTAAAAATTAGCAAATGGTTTTTTAAACTATCAATTGCCCAATGCTTTTACAGGGTAGAAAACCCTAAACTTAGCTGTACTTAACTAATTACAAACTTCTTTTATTACAATTCAACTATACCAAATCACTGTCTCTAATTTGCTTAAGGCAGCGCAGCTTGCAAACAAAAGATACAAAAACAAAGCCAATATAATGATAATAAAAACTCCGTCCAAAGCCAGCCCCTCTATGGTTATTTTAGGGCAGCTGGTGGAGTTAGTCATAAATCTACTTTTACAACTTAACAACTCCTGGGCTTCTATTTCTAACACTTATACTTAGCCTAAATACAACACTACTACACAACACAAGATTATACAATTTACACAGTGTGGTTAACAGAACTTAGATACACTTTACAGAATTACACAGTGAAATTAACACAAATTTAACTATTAATTAAACCAATAACCAATACATTTAAGCAATACTTACAAATCCAGCAACGATAACAACACAAAGACACACTAGAACTCGGAGCATGCTCAGGATTCGTGCACCCCTATATTTGACTCGAACGGTGGGGAGGCAGCCTCAGGGTGATCAGTCCTTTAGCCGGGCAAAAAAAAGACATGTGCCCTCAATACACAGAACCTCCGTCGAACAAAGGGGTTGAGGGTCTTTTATACAAAAATTCGATGTCTAATGCCATGCTAGGGTCTGCATTTGGCAGGGCCTGATAGGCTAGTGATGAGGTAGTATGACAATACTGCCCTATAGGAATTTTCGTGATGTATGCGTGATCCCCTCGTGGACAGGACTAGATGGGGCATGGTTAGTGTGAGACAGTTGTGTTTTATTACCCTATGTTTTCTTTTTCTCTTGCCTCTAAGACCGGTCAAGTTATGGTCAAACGAGGCTTATCTGTAACTATCTAGTCATGCCCACCTCCCTGTTTTCTGGTGCCTGAGAGTCTCAGGATGCCTGTAAGATCAAATTCCATTCACAAAAAACTGCATTGTGCGCTTACAAGTTATGCTTTCTTAAAAAGTGTGTCAGAGGCCTACATTTTCTGTGAGCTGCTTTGTGTGGCTGGATGGGCTATACGCAAAGGCCATCGACAGAAAAAGCCTGCTTTGCAACAGTAATGACATATTTAAAAGAAAAAATTACTAAATGCTTTATATTTTTATTTTATACATATATCAGCAAATTTAACTGCGGATTCCTCTGTTCACTTTCATTCTTTTCTTTTCATGCAACTAATATATTTTTGTTAAAGTAGCCACATCTATTAACAGTAACTATAAATTGCATGTTGTCACTTTAAGTAAATAGAGTCACTATAAGTAAATATAAAATAAAATCTCTGGATACGAAGGTTCATGAATTTCTTCTCTATCCTTATTACATTTCTATATTTCCTACTTTGTCATCTATGGTAATAGCCCAGTAAAATATATCAGTAAAGCACACAGTATGTCAGTATTTGTAGGTACATAAAGATAACACACAGAATGTTTCCCACAGTATTTATTATGGATTTTTGTTTGGGATATTTCTTGTTGTTAAAATTCACTTCATAAAACTGAAGTCTACATACTCTTAAAGAAATAAATAAAAGAATCACCACCACCTCCACAAAAATCCAGCAGAAGTTTGAGAGCACAAAATATGCCTCTCTTTTGCTGCTAGAGGGTGGATGGGAAGCCATGCTGGAAAAATGCAAATCTTATGTATCTATCAGCGGTTTCCGAGACAAGAACAAGTTAGAATTCTTATATAATATAATAAAATCTGGAAGACTTATTATTGCAGGTAGAAATAACAACATAAATATTATGCTGTGATAAATATCTGTTCAAGAACTCATAGACTCTATTAAATCCAATTAAGTTAAAAAGGAAAACTATAAAATATCTCAAATGCATGAAACTCTGGAGCCAGAATATGCAAGCTGAGTGTTCAAGAAATGTCATAATTCTTCCATTTAATGGGAATGGGTAGATGTTTATTTACTCAGGGGTATTGTGAATTGGTTATCATTTTGAACTCTCATATGGTTTAGCAGGTGTTTTAATGTATTCTTCTGTCCTACATCTACAGTCTCCTCAGAGCCTGTTTCTAATTTGAGTTACACAGGCATGCACTTGTGCATATTTTACTTAGTGCTTGTACCTGTATGAAGAGTAAGAGAGCATCCTGCCTTCAATCTGCATAAGTGGGAATGTCGTGGCAATACCATTCCCTGGACACATACACTGACGCATGCCCCTGACACTCAGATTGGAATCCAGCATTTAATCCGTCTCTGGCAACCAGTTTTTTAGAAGCAATTGGAGCTCTTGTTGTTTTCACTGTTTTCTTCCGTGAGTAATATGCTACATTGGGCCTATATCATAAAAGACGCATATTGGGGCCAGTGCAGAGCCACTTTCTCCATGAGAGAGATCCAGGGAAACTCAGCCTGCAGAAGTAAGTGTAATATTGATTGCTGGAACTGACCTGGGACTTCTGGGGCTCAGTGCATGAACCTCTGGTGCATGAGCTAAAATCCAGCTGGCTCAGCTGATGCTGTAAAACACACTTATTATTCTCTCTGTAAGTGGTCTAAGTGCCACTCCATGGGACAGTGAACCACACCCCACAGGTGAATGGATTACATAAACATACCATGCTACCCTGTGCAGAGGTTCAGTATCCTTTCCTGCTCGTGGCCAGCTGGCTCCACAGCCTGGAAGAATGGGGCAGTTCCATGGGCAAGAAGCAGCCGCTAAACTCAGGAGAGCAGAAAGCCTAGACTGCCTTGGCCCTTGCACAGGAAATGCAAAATGTGGGGTGCAGTGCCTCTGCTCTTCTCTCCTTTGCTCATCCGCCTGACTGGGCACAGACCAGCCAAAGTCTAGACGTAGTTTTGCAAAGTGCTGAATACTCTGGTTCTGATTAAACTGACCACAGAAGCAAGTGCACCATTGGGGCTGGGCCCTGGTGGAAAGTTAATCATGTGTTTGAATGCTTTGGAAGATGGGTCAGAGTCCTCAGCATCTTTCTGAGCCAAATCTTACATAAGAACATAAGAACGGTCAAACCAAAGCTCCATCCAGCCCAGTACTCTGTCTGCCAACAGTGGCCAATGCCAGGTGCCCCAGAGGGAGTGAATCGAACAGGTAATGATCAAGAGACATCTCTCCTGCCATCCATCTCCCCCCTCTGACAAACAGAGGCTGGGGACACCATTCCTTACCCATACTGGCTAATAGCCATTTATGGACTTGACCTCCATTAATTTATCTAGTTCTCTTTTAAACCCTGTTACAGTCCTAGCCTTCACAACCTCCTCAGGCAAGGAGTTCCACAGATTGACTGTGCGCTGTGTGAAGAAGAACTTCCTTTTATTTGTTTTAAACCTGCTGCCCATTAATTTCATCTGGTGGCCCCTAGTTCTTATATTATGGGAACAAGTAAATAACTTTTCCTTATTCACTTTCTCCACACCACTCATGATTTTATAGACCTCTATCATATCCCCCCTGAGTCTCCTCTTTTCCAAGCTGAAAAGTCCCAGTCTCTTTAACCTCTCCTCATATGGGACCCACTCCAAACCCCTAATCATTTTAGTTGCCCTTCTCTGAACCTTTTCTAATGCCAGGATATCTTTTCTGAGATGAGGAGACCACATCTGTACACAGTATTCCAGATGTGGGCATACCATGAATTTATTTTCTATCCCTTTTTTAATGATTCCTAACATCCTGTTTTCTTTTTAACTGCTGCTGCACACTGCATGGACGTCTTCAGAGAACTACCCATGATGACTCCAAGATCTCTTTCCTGATTAGTTGTAGCTAAATTAGCCCCCATCATATCATATGTATAGTTGGGGTTATTTTTCCCAATGTGCATTACTTTACATTTATCCACATTAAATTTCATTTGCCATTTTGTTGCCCAGTCACTTAGTTTGGTGAGATCTTTTTGAAGTTCTTCGCAGTCTGCTTTGGTCTTCACTACCTTTAACAGTTTAGTATCGTCTGCAAACTTTGCCACCTCACTGTTTACCCCTTTTTCCAGATCATTTATGAATATGTTGAATAGGATTGGTCCCAGGACTGACCCTTGGGGAACACCACTAGTTACCCCTCTCCATTCTGAAAATTTACCATTTATTCCTACCCTTTGTTTCCTGTCTTTTAACCAGTTCTCACTCCATGAAAGGATCTTCCCTCTTATCCCATGACAACTTAATTTATATAAGAGCCTTTGGTGCGGGACCTTGTCAAAGGCTTTCTGGAAATCTAAGTGCACTATATCTACTGGATCCCCCTTGTCCACATGTTTGTTGACCCATTCAAAGAACTCTAATAGATTAGTGATAGAAATGTAGCCGTGTTAGTCTGGGGTAGTTGAAGCAAAATGCAGGACAATGTAGCACTTTAAAGACTAACAAGATGGTTTATTAGATGATGAGCTTTCATGGGCCAGACCCACTTCCTCAGATCAAATAGTGGAAGAAAGTAGTCACAACCATATATACCAAAGGATACAATTAAAAAAATGAACAAATATGAAAAGGACAAATCACATTGCAGAACAGAAGGGGGATGGGGGGGGGGAGGGGGAGGAAGGAAGGTAAGTGTCTGTGAATTGCTGATATTAAAGGTAGGGAGAGTGGGATGTTTGTGAGTTAATGGTATTACAGGTGATAATTGGGGAAACTGTCTTGGTAATGGGTGAGATAGTTCAAATTCTTGTTAAGTCCTTGTTGGCAAGTGTCGAATTTTAACATGAATGACAGTTCAGAGGATTCCCTTTCAAGTGCAGATGTAAAAGGTCTTTGTAGCAGAATGCAGGTGGCTAAGTCATTGAGAGAGTGTCCTTTCTGGTTAAAGTGGCAAGAAACTGTTATCTCTTTGTGATCTTGTCTGATATCTGTTTTGTGGGCATTAATCCTTTGGCGAAGTGTCTGAGATGTTTGTCCAATGTACATAGCAGACGGACACTTTCGGCACATGATAGCATAGATTATATTTCTGGATGTGCAGGAATATGTGTTCTTGATCTTATAACTCACTTGGTTAGGTCCAATAATGGTATCAGCAGAATGAATATGTAGACAAAGCTGGCAACGGGGTTTGTTGCAAGGGAAGGTACCAGGGTTGGTATTAGTGTGGTATGTCCTGTGGTGGTTGGTAAGAATCATCTTGAGGTTAGGTGGTTGTCTATAGGAGACTATGGGTCTGTCTCCCAGAGCCTCTTTGAGTATGGTATCCTGTTCCAATATAGGCTGTAGTTTATTGATAATGTGTTGGACAGGTTTAAGTTGGGGGTTGTAGGTGATGACAAGTGGTGTTCTATTGTTGGTTTTCTTGGGTCTGTCTTGAAGTAGATGGTTTCTAGGTATTCGTCTGGCTCTTTCAATTTGCTTTTTTATTTCTCTGGGTGGGTAGTTGAGATTTATAAATGCTTGGTAGAGATCCTGAAGCTTCTGGTCTCTGTCAGTGGGATTAGAGCAGATGCGGTTGTATCGAAGGGCTTGGCTATAGACGATGGATCGTGTGGTGTGTTCTGGATGGGAGCTGGATGCATGTAGGTAACTGTATGAGTCGGTGGGTTTTCTGTAGAGAGTGGTGTCTAATTTTCCATTGTTGATTTGTACGGTGGTGTCCAGGAAGTGGATCTCTCGTGTAAAATGGTCCAGGCTGAGGTTGATGGTGGGGTGTAGGTTGTTGAAATCTCTGTGGAATATCTCCAGTGTTTCTTGGCCATGTGTCCAGATCATAAAGATGTCATCGATGTACCATAGGTAGAGGAGGGGTGAAAGGGGACGGGAGTTGAGGAAACGTTGTTCTAGGTCAGCCATAAAGATGTTAGCATACTGTGGGGCCATGCGTGTACCCATGGCTGTGCCGCTGATCTGGAGGTATAAGTTGTTCTCAAACTGGAAATAATTGTGGTTGAGAACAAAGTTACATAGGTCTGCTATCAGGTTGGCAGTAGTGTCCTCTGGGATAGTGTTTCTAATTGCTTGTAATCCGTCTTCATGTGGGATGTTGGTATATAGAGCTTCTACATCCATGGTGGCAAGGATGGTATTATTGGGGAAGTTATCGATGTTTTGTAGTTTCCTTAGGAAGTCAGTAGTGTCTCGGAGATAGCTGGGGGTATTGGTTACGAAGGGTTTGAGAAGAATGTCTACATAGCTGGATAGACCAGTAGTGAGCGTGCCAATACCAGAGATGATGGGACGTCCGGGGTGCCCAGGTTTATGGATCTTGGGAAGTAGATAGAACAATCCTGGTCGGGGGTCAGAAGGTGATTCTGTGAGGATTTGTTCCCGAGTAGCTGTGGGGAGGCTTTTAAGGAGACAGTGTAGTTTCTTTTGGTAGTCCAAGGTGGGATCAGAGGGGAGAGGTTTGTAAAATGTGGTGTTCGAGAGTTGTCTGGTTGCCTCCTGGTTATAGTCGGTTATAGTCGGCCTTATTCATAATGACCACAGCACCCCCTTTGTCAGCTGGTTTGATTACAATGTCCAGGTTGTTTTTGAGACCGCCTCCGTCTCCGAGAATATTTCCAAACCACCACTGAACATCAATCTGACCTACCAGATCCCCCCTACCAACACCAAAGGAAAAATAATTCTATATGGACTCCCCCTGACGGTCGGAATTACAATCTGGATTTCTATATACACAGCTTCCGCAACAACGCACAGACTGACATTATTCGCAAACGACAACAAGCGACACACAATCTTAGCCGCGCTGAACACCATGCCATCCAGAGTCTCAAAAACAACCTGGACATTGTAATCAAACCAGCTGACAAAGGGGGTGCTGTGGTCATTATGAATAAGGCCGACTATAACCAGGAGGCAACCAGACAACTCTCGAACACCACATTTTACAAACCTCTCCCCTCTGATCCCACCTTGGACTACCAAAAGAAACTACACTGTCTCCTTAAAAGCCTCCCCACAGCTACTCGGGAACAAATCCTCACAGAATCACCTTCTGACCCCCGGCCAGGATTGTTCTATCTACTTCCCAAGATCCATAAACCTGGGCACCCCGGACGTCCCATCATCTCTGGTATTGGCACGCTCACTACTGGTCTATCCAGCTATGTAGACATTCTTCTCAAACCCTTCGTAACCAATACCCCCAGCTATCTCCGAGACACTACTGACTTCCTAAGGAAACTACAAAACATCGATAACCTCCCCAATAATACCATCCTTGCCACCATGGATGTAGAAGCTCTATATACCAACATCCCGCAATGACTTTATCATCTATAAGTGCTCCTTATGTTCATATTATAATCATGTGGCAGCTGTACTGCACGCTGGTATGGGGCACATTGTAAAAGTTTTCCTCACACCTTATTTTGACATGGAAGACCTGAACAATTATCTAAGGGTATGTCTACACTAGCCAACCTAGTTCGAACTTGGGTGGCTAATGTAGGCATTCGAACTTGCAAATGAAGCCCAGGATTTAAATATCCTGGGCTTCATTTGCATGTTCCCAGGCACCGCCATTTTTAAATGCCCGGTAGTTTGAACCCCCTGCAATGAGGAGTAACGGTAGTTCAAATTAGGAGCTTTAATTCGAACTACCTAGCCCGTGCCATGTGTAGCTGCGGGCAGGGGGGATTGAACTACCGGGCATTTAAAAATGGCGGCGCCTGGGAACATGCAAATAAAGCCCAAGATATTTTAATCCCGGGCTTCATTTGCAAGTGTTCAAACTAGGGTGGCTAGTGTAGACATGCCCTAAGATAACTGTGTTGCATGATAGGGATTCATTAGACTTCAAAGAAAAGAACTACCTCAAGTTCATCTTTTATGTTCTTGGGCCTGACTCTAAACCCTCAACTTGCAACAATGAACAGCTAGTGACCTGATTATTCCCACTGTCAGTGATGGGTGACTTGTCAGAGTACCTGGTCGTCAATGAGTGGCATAAGTTTTTACAATTTGGCCCTTAATGCTTTGTTTACATTATAAACAATGGAGTTCTGGATCCCTGGAACCAATCTTCATGACTCAGGCCTATATCTGTACTCTGCTGTAGTCTGAATGAGTTCACAATATTTATATGAAGTGTCTGGTGCTATTTTTTATAATTGGACCTGTTAAGTTATCATTTTTTGATTATTGAATGGAGGATTGGTCTACACAGCAGGCAGTTATTTTGAAATAACGTTGAAATACTCTCAAGCTGGAGGACTTCTTACTCTGACTCATGTAACCCTCATTGTATGAGGAGTAAGGGAAGTCAGAGGAAGAGTGCTCTGTTTTGAAAGAAGTCCTGTGTAGACGCTCCCGATTTCAAAATAAGCTATTTTGAAATAAGCTATGCAATTGACACCGCTCAATTTGTGTACTTTATTTTGAGTTAAGCCCTGCTGTGTAGATGTACCATAAATGTCTATTTTCCCACTTATTTTAATCTTTTAAAATAAATAAATAGCAAGTCTGAGAGCAGCAGAGACCTGGCCTTGAATTACATTGTTCCAGTACAGATTAGTGTCCTGCATGTGGTGCTCTGTGACGACCTGTGTCTTTTTCTAGCCATCCCACAGAATTTAGGAGTGGCATTGGTGGGTTCATAAAGATTCCAGCAAGTTTTAAAGGAGAGCTCAATCCAATTCCCACTGAAATCAAGAGGAATATTTGAATTGGTTTCAATAGGACTTGAGCATGTCAGTGGAAGAAGGAGAGCTATAGTGCAAAGCCTTTTAGGATGGGTAAGAAATATTGGGTACACGGGGAAAAAGGAATAATGACTTTTAATGTCCGGAATAACTTGCAAGCTGTCTACACTGGCCGCTTGCTTTTCCGGAAAAGCACTGACGATCTACTGTACGAAATCAGCCGCTTTTCCGGAAAAGCTTTGCCGCTCCTGTTCAGGCAAAAGTCCTTTTTCCGGAAAAACTCTTCCAGAAAAGGGCCAGTGTAGACAGCTTTTCCGAAAAAGCAGAAGAAATGGAAAAAAACGCTTTGGACGCCTGGAGACCCCGTAGGAGCCCTGGACTTCCTGGTAACCCGAGCACTAAAAGAGCATGCTGGCTGCTGGGCGCATGTGGCAGGAGCGTGCCTCAGACCCTGCAGCCTGAGCTCTGCCACGGTGCCCCTGTGCTGCCCAGCCACATCTCTGAGCAGCAATGGCAGCTCCAGCTGGTGAGCCCCCTGCACCCCCAGCGGAGGAGGCCCCCAGGGGCCGCAAAAGGCGTGCTCCATCCTGGACCCCCAGGGAGCTGGAGACCCTCCTGGACCTCTGACAGGAGGAGGAGGGTCTCCATGACATCAGGTCCTGGCGCTGCAATGTGGAAATTTTTACCCGGCTGGCCGAGGCTCTGGCCCAACAAGGTCACCCCGCCCGGAACTGTGAACAAGTCCAGGGGAAGGTAAAGGAGCTCCGGCTGGGGTACGTCTGGGCCAGCGAGGGCAGGGGGGCAGGACCAGACGCCTGCCCCCACTACGACCATCTCCGTGCCATACTCAGGCAGCCAGCCCCGCAACCCCCGGAGGTGCCTGTGGACAGCTGCCTCTGGCCCCCCATCATCCGACCCAGCGAGGCGGAGGAGGGAGAGGACAGGGGCGGCGCATCAGGAGAGGAGGCCAGCGTTGCCACCCAGCAGGCCCCCTCCAGCAGCTCCTCTGAGGCCGGGGAAGAATCCACTGGTGAGTCTTTGCAGTTTGCACTACAAGGGCGGGGGGGGGGGGGGGAGCCAGGTGCCCGGAGGGGGGAGGGGGAGAGCATGTCACTCAGGCCTCGTGAGCTGCACGCTGCGTAGCATTAGGCAGCAAGCAGCATGTGCAACCACGTGCAGCCTGGTGACCGAGCAGCACGTGGCCATGGCAGGCAGCTGCAGGGCACGCCTGGGACCGTGCTGCTCACACACATGCGGCGGGACCAGGGGGAAGGGTGGATGCCGGCTGGAACCGGCCAGGGTCCCAGGGACTCAGCCCAGAGCCCGCAGCTCCGCCAAGGGTGCAGCACGGAGAACGGCACACTGTCCCATGCCTGGCTGTGAGGCACAGCCAGCTGCTCTTGGGTACACCACAGCATCACAGCCCTGTGACCGTGGCCCCCACCGAGCCCCTTGCCTGCTCTTGGTGCCTTGTCTGGCTCCCCGAGGGGAGTCCCCATTGTGGCCATACATGTCCCTGGGCTACCAGGCTTGTGGGAGGGAGAAGGGCCCCTGAGTTTTGCTGCAAGGATGAGACCCCCCCCCCCCAGTCACTCTTCTGGTTCCGTCCAGGAGATATCCCACACGATGGGATCTGAGAGCCCAGACCACCTCTGCCAGATGTGCTCCCAGGCACTGTGTGGGGATGCATCTCGCTCCCTGTCAAACACCAGTGATTAGCCCAAAGCTTTTCACAGTCTCCACCAGCAGGGAGTTCCACAGGTGAACGCAACACAAGCACCCTCCCGCCTTCCACGGGGCCAGGACACAGACTGGTGCTTACAATACTGGAGGGAGGACCCTACTCCAGGTGTGGTCCTCCTTGCAAACATACAACACGGGGAGCGGGGGGAACCGAGTGGGCCCAAGCCACACAACTGTGGGGTCACATGGGCTCAGGGGTGGTGGTCATGGAGGTGTGGGGACAGTGGCCGGCCTGCCTGACTGACCCATCCTTTCTTCTCTTCCCTGCAGTGGGACCAAGCACAAGACCCCCCAGTCCGGCAGCAGCGGCACCCCCAGCTGGCCAACCCTGGAGGCACAGGCTCCGACAGCGGGACCAGCTGCTTCGCCGCCACGTCATCGCTGTGGAGGCAATCCAGGCCTCCATTCAGGAGCGCGTGCAGGGGGACCTTCCGTGGCGGCAGGAGGGCTGGGGTGCCTTCCTGGCAGAGTGCCCAAGGATGGGTAACTCCATGGCCATCTTCACGGCACACTTTGTTCACGCCGTGCACTATGGCATGGCCGTACCCCATGCCCCCGCCATCCCTCCCGTAGCACTGCCCATGCCCCCTCCTGCCCCTGCATTGGCCCCTGCTCCTATCCCAGCTCCTGCCCCCATAATGGCCCCTGCTCCTATGCCCCCAGCTCCTGCCCCTGCTCCTGCTGCCCCTGCTCCTGCCACCCCTGCTCGTATGACCCCAGCTCCTGCCGCCCCTGCTCATATGTCCTCAGCTCCTGCCCACCTCCCCGTGCAGCCTGCCCCGATGCGGCCTGCCCCGCATGTGCAGGTCCACCCACGAAGGAGCGCTCGCAGGGGCCACCCGTCCCAGTAGCTCCCCCCCTCCCCGTCCCAGTTGAAGGTCTCCCCCCCTCCCCGTCCCAGTTGAAGGTCTCTCCCCCTCCCCCTTGTAAATAAAAAGTTCTATGTTTCAGTTGATTCTGGTGTTGGTTATTGTGTTACTCTAGTAACTGTAAGAAATGATTTGAGATGCCAATTAGCCACCTAAATTTAAAAGGGTTACAAACTGTGGACACCAAATTCTTTAGTCTATCACCGTGGGGGTCCCTTTTTAAGTGGTCATTGGTTTGTGGCGCATAAATAAATACTGAGACTTTTCAGTAAAATTTAAACCACAAACTATATTAACATAGCTAACAAACAAGCAAGAACGGTTAAAAGACGCACAGTAAAGATTATTAAACATAGTCTAGGCACAGGGAGAACGATTGGGTAGTGTTGCTGGCAACCTCAATCCTTTGGTCCTTCCGGGCCTCGGGAGAGGAACAGCCAGGAGATCCCTCGAAGACAACTGGAATCAGGTACGCTTACTTGAGCCTTCCGCACGAACCCCGAATCCTCTTCCCTGTTCTTTGGGACAGGCGATGGTGTCCTAAACCCTAGCCTAAACTAAAAAGAAAAACCCTAACTACGCCCGACATACCCGACGAACAGTCATGATGATGGCCGATGTGCTTTGAACCGACGCTTTACAATTGGGGAGAGGTAAGGGGAGCGGGTGGGGAAGGGGTGGGATGGGAGGGAGTAGTCTGGGGAGACCCAGGCGACCCTACTATGGGGCTTGGGCAAACATGTCCACCAGGGCCTCTCTGATGCGCACCGCATCGTGGCGCGCCTGGCGGACGGCAGCTGTGTGGGGCTGGTCGAATATCTGTGCCTCGGATGCCATCAATGCAGGGAGGAAGGCCTCCTCACTGCGCTCCACAATGTTGTGGAGCACGCAGCACACGGCCAGTACCTCCGTTGCATTCTGCTCACCCTCTCGAGATGGGTGAGCAAACAATGGAAGCGGGCTTTCAAACGTCCGAAGACAAGCTCCACTGGATTTCAGGCCCGGTTGAGGCGGTCTTTGAACCGGGCCCGGTTCTGGTCCGGCTGCCCTGTGTAGGGCTGCATTAGCCAGGGCAGCAGGGGGTAGGCTGCGTCCCCGACGATGCAGATGGGCATAGGCACATCCCCAACAGTCAAGTCCCGCCAGGGGAAGTAGGTGCCCGCCTCCAACCTTCGAAAGAGTCCGGAGTTGCGGAGGATGCGGGTGTTGTGTGCCCAGCCAAACCAGCCCCCGTAGATATCCAGGAAGAGGCCCTGGTGGTCCACGAGGGCCTGCAGAACAATGGAGCAGTACCCCTTCCGGTTCATGAAATGGGCTGCTCGATGCTCCGGGGCCTGAATGGGGATGTGGGTTGCGTCCAGGGCTCCCCCGCAGTTGGGGAACCCGAGGGCAGCGAAGCCGGCCATGGTAGCATCCATGTCGCGCAGGCGGATGATTCTTGGGAGCAGGACATCGTTGATGGCATGGACGACCTGCAGAAGGGTGCAGAGAAACACAAAGGAACACATCACATACGGCAGGGGTGAGTGTGCGCTCCCTTGGCCCGCCCCCTTGATTCCCTCTGTCCTCATGCACACACACACACACACACACACACACACACACACACACACCAGGGCCCCCTCGTGACCCCCCTCCCCACGAGCGGGCCTGTGCAAGGGAGGGACAGCCCAAACCCCTGGGTGACCCAGTCTGGAATCTTGGCTGTCCCTGGGCATGGAGTGCAGCACCCTCCTGCCACCCCACTCCCCCTGGGACTTACCTCCATGACGATCACTCCAACGGTTGATCTTCCCACCCCGAACTGCTGTGCCACCGAGCGGTAGCTGTCCAGTGTGGCCAGCTTCCACAGCGCGATGGTGACCCTCTTGTTCACGGGGATGGGTGCCCGCAGCTGGGTGGTGGCTCTCTGCAGCGCGGGGGTGAGCCAGGTGCACAGCTCCAGGAATGTCTGCTTTCTCATGCGGAAATTCCGGAGCCACTGCTGGTCGTCCCATAGTCTGAGGACCACCCGGTCCCACCAGTCGGTACTGATGTCCAAACTCCAGACTGGCCTCTCCACGGTGGGGTGCTGATGCCACACGGCCACCATGGCCTCCCTGGTGAGGGAGTCCAAGGCAATCACTGCCTCCTGGTCCTGGAACACCAGGGCACCAGCTTCCAGCACGAGCTGCACGCACTTGCACAGCTCCAACAGGGGCCCGAGCAGGCACATGGCCACCCGTGGCTCCATAGCAGACAGGGCAGGGCAGGGCAGGGCAGAAGAAACAAAACGCAGGAAAAGCAGTTGGGGGCCAAATGGTGGTGTCCCCAAAACTCAGAGGGTAACCACCAAACCTGCTAAGGGTGTCAGTCCCTGGCAGAGGTCCCAAGGCACGGGAGCAGGAGACGAACGGCTGTCCGGCGAGACCCCTTTAAGCACGTGTCTGAATGGAGCTCCGGCCCCATCCCCAGAAAGGTCTGGTGGCCTTTGCCCTCTTCAAAATTGTTCCAGGCTTCTGCTTTTCCCTCTTCAAAATTGTTCCAGGCTTCTGCTTTTCCGCAAAAGCGCATAGTTATAACGATAACTCCAGGACCAATGTAGACGCGCTTTTTCCGGAAATACTTATAGCGGAAAACTGTTTCATTTTAAGCATTTCTGGAAAAGGGTGCCAGTGTAGACATATGCAAATGAAGCCCAGGAAATTCAAATCCCGGGCTTCATTTGCAACTCCGGTTGCCTACATTATCACCCTAGATCGAACTAAGGTGGTAGTGTAGACATACCCTACACTAGGCTTTTCTTTCGATGGCGGTAAACCTCATTTCACGAGGAAGAACGCCTTCTTTCGAAAGTTCCTCTTTCGAAAGAAGGCGTTCTTCAATGTAAATAGGGCTTCTTCGAAAGAGAGCATCCAGTCTCACTGGATGCTTTCTTTCGAAAAAGCAAGTCGCTTTTTCGAAAGTTCAACGTGCAGTCTAGATGCTCTCTTTCGAAAGAGGCTTGCAGTCTAGACATAGCCCTAGTAAAAAGTTTTTCCTAATATCCAACCTAGACCTCCCCCACTGTAACTTGAGACCATTGCTTCTTGTTCTGCCATCTGTCACTACTGAGAACAGCCTCTTTCCATCCTCATTGGAACCTCCCTTCAGGAAGTTGAAGGCTGCTACCAAATCCCCCCTCACTCTTCGCTTCTGTAGACTAAACAAGCCCAAATACCTCAGCCTCTCCTTTTAAGTCAAGTGCTCCATACTCCTAATCATTTTTGTTGCCCTCTGCTGGACTTTCTCTAATGTGTCCACATATTTTCTCTAATGGGGGACCCTGAATTGGATGCAGTATTCCAGATGTGGCCTTACTAGTGCTGAATAAAGGGGAATAATCACTTCTCTAGATCTGCTGGCAATGCCCCTACTAATCCACCCTAATATGCCATTAGCCTTCTTGGCTACAAGGGCACACTGTTGACTCATATCCAGCTTCTCATCCACTGTAATCCCCAGGTCCTGGGGCTCTTTCACGGAGCTGTTTCTGCCAGCCCGTAACAGTGCTTGGAGTTCTTCCATCCAAGTGCAAGACTCTTCATTTCTTCTTGTTGAACCTCATCAGATTTATTTTGGCCCAATCCTGCAATTTGTTTATATCACTCTGGACCCTATCCCTGCCTTCCAGTGTATCCACCTCTCACTCTAGTTTTGTGTCATCCACAAACTTGCTGAGGATGCAATCCATCCCCTCCTCCTAGTCATTAATAAAGATGCTAAACAAAACCACCCCAAAACTGACCTTTGGGGCACTTGACTTGATACCAACCACCAACCAGACATCGAGCCATTGATCACTACCTGTTGAGCTTGACTATCTAGCTATCTTCTATCCACCTTAAAGTCCATTTATCTGATCCTTACTTTCTTAACTTGCTGGTAACAACACTGAGGGAGACTATATCAAAAGCTTTGCTAAAAACCCAAGTATATCAAGTCCACCACCTTCCTAATACCCACTGAGCCTCCTCTGCCACTCGCTGGAATTGGTCTGGGATTATGAATACATCATGGTGGGAACTGGATTTTCCATTTCCTAGGAAATTCCTTAATTTTGATTGTTTTGTATTCTGAAAAGTCATGAAAACAAATAAGTATGAAATTTCCTGAAAAATAAAATTCAGGGGAAAAAAATATTTTTGTCAATAGATGCATTTTGTTTTGCTTCACATTTCATTCCAGCTTTGACTTTTTAACACTTTTTTATTTTTATATGTAAAAACAATAGTGTTTGTTAAAAAAATCATTTGAAAACAAAATACTGAAACATTTCACTATGCAAATTTTGAAATGGGACATGTTAACATTATCAAAATATCTTCATTTTCAAACTAAATATTGTTGAAATCAACATGTGTTCAAAATGGTTCTGTTTCAATAAAATTATCATTTGTCATTGAAAAACTGTTTTAATGAATAATTTTAACAAGTTTTAGTTCATTTTTCTTACCTCCTATAGCTCTAGCTGCATGCTATATCCCTTTTGTCAGTGAAAGTTTAAACAAGAAATCACTGCCCATACTTCATATCTAATCATTTATTTAATACCTTTGCTGACAAACTTGAAGTTCCTGGGAACTGTGTGTCTCATATTTCAGTTCAAATCAACTTCCCTCTATCTCTACAATTTAACTATTGTATCTGAAGCATGTTTATCCTTGATGTGACTGCAGTGACTTCAGTTACAGTAGGGATGAATTCACCTCCATGTTTCTAGACATCAGTCATTTGGAAGGGGAAAAGTATATTGTCATTTTACATAGTTTTGATAGAAAGATGCACAGCAAGTGAATTGCTGACTTTTTAAGTACTTTAAAATTAGATTTAATTATAAGGTATGAAAAATAAGTCTGAAAACTAAAGGTTAGAGATTCTGCTTGACTGCAGTTTTCATTCATTGCCCTTCTACTAAACTGATTGTGGTTGATTCAAATTAACTAGCATCCATTCACATACAAAAAGGTCCTTATTATTAATTTACAGTAACGTATTATTACTCCTCTTTTGCAATCTTATAATTATCACATATCGTTCCGGAAGGAATACCAAGCACTACAAGTCAGTCTACATTCGTTTGTAAATTCTGAAGGTGTGAATGTTTGGGTTGAGGTGGAGGGAGGATGAAGATTCAAGTTATTGGATCTTTACTATATAAATTATTTAAAGGAGTACTGCAGGAAAATAATGAGTTATGGCAGGAATTTTCTTCTATCTTAGACCTAATAATTAGTCAAGTAGCTTTTCAACTAGTGTATTTTAGGGAGCAGATATATATTTTTCTCTTCTGTCAAGATTTTGTTAAGTCATTTGTGCAGAGATCCATTGTGGTTTTCACTCATGCACTTTAAACATGGGAAATGTGCTAATGTGAAAAATGAAGCTGTCTAACGAAGGGGAAAACTTAGATCTTGCCAAAATGATTCATCAGCACAGCTCCTACCATGGGTCATGTAGACCCTTACTAGCGCATTTATATGCAGTAAGGGAAACTTGGATTTTTTTCTTTTATTCCCTAGTGCAAATCATTTGAGCTTGTGCCTATATAATATATCAGAAAAGCACTAACAAGTCTGAAAAAACAATGCTCGCGTCCAACTTGCAATTGCATTATTTTGACAAAAAGTCAAAATAACAGAGGGCTTTTTCCAACAGCAGTAAACCTCATTGTCTGAGGAATAATGCCTTTTCCGAAAAAGCCTACATTCGAACTAGGGTGGTAGTGTAGATATGTGTGGATGTTGAAGAGGGAGTTCTGTCAAAAAAAGAGGCCTCCAGGAAATAACAAAGGTTCCCTGCTGGCCACTCCTTCCAAACTAATCAGGATTCTATAGTGCCTGTCTCCTGGCAGCTCTTAAAGCTGCAGGCAGCTGGGACAAGGCTTGTGGCAGAAAGCCAGCCCTGGGAGCTTCCAGACACCGTGTGGCTGCCACTGCCACACAGCTGGACATTATGTCCCAGCCTCAAGCCCCCCAAGAGCCCATTGGCCATCCCAGGGAGCATGCCCTGGGTTCCCAGGAGCCTACTAGGGGCAGGAAAAGATGTGCGCTATCCTGGTCTCGAGCGGAGATCCTGGCCCTCCTCGAGGTGTGGGGCAAGGAGGAGATCCTCCAGGATCTCCGCTCCAGATGGCACAAGGCAGACATATATGGTTGGATGGCTGAGACCCTGGCCACGAGGGGCTACCAGTGCAGTCTGGAGCAAGTGAGGAGCAAGAACAAAGACCTCCAGTAGGACTATACCAGGGCAAGGGAGCACAGCTCTCACTTCAGGGCAGGTCCCCACTCCTGCCCCTATTGTAATAAAGTGTATGTCTACACTATCACCTTAGTTCGAACTAGCGGGGTAATGTAGGCAACCGGAGTTGCAAATGAAACCCGGGATTTGAATTTCCCGGGCTTCATTTGCATCTCGCTGGGCGCCGCCATTTTTAAATGTCCGCTAGTGTGGACTCTGCCACGCGGCTACACACGGCACGGACTAGGTAGTTCAGACTAGGCTTCCTATTCCAAACTACTTTTACTCCTTGTGAAACGAGGAGTAACGGTAGTTCGGAATAGGAAGCCTAATCCGAACTACCTAGTCTGTAGCCGCGAGGCATGGAGTCCACACTAGCGGACATTTAAAAATGGCGGCGCCCGGCTTTATGCAAATGAAGCCTGGGAAATTCAAATCCCGGGCTTCATTTGCAACTCCGGTTGCCTACATTACCACCCTAGATCGAACTAAGGTGGTAGTGTAGACATACCCTCAGAGAGGTAGGCAAGCACGCAGCAGAAGCAGAGAAACAGCTGTCCTGGGGTGTCCCTTTAAGCATGCATCTCAGCTAGCCTTAGGCAGCAGCGCCTGGAAGCAACTGCTGACCTAATGCCCTGCCTGAACTAGTTCTGGGTGGCCTTAAATGCAAGATATTGTCCAATCAGCATGGATGCTATCTTTCCAAATAGCACATCGCTATTTCGTTGCACTTTTTGCATGTGGACGCTCTCTTTTGAAATAAGCTTTTCTGGAAGATCTCTTCCAGAAAACCGTATTTCAAAAGTAGCTTGCAGTCTTGACATAACCTGAGATACAAATAAGAAGCTAGGAAATGGTGGAAACTGGAGAATAACAATAGTTCTGTTCCATTGGTTTGTTGTCTCCTTCCTCTGTTTCCAAAGTACCCTTTAATCTGATTTTTTTTATAGACACAGAGAGTAAGCATCACAAGAAAAATTAATTGGAGCAGGGTCTTATGTTTTGGCACAAAATTGGTTCTCTGCTAACTTATGAAAATGGCAGGTGACAGAGAAAACACTTAATATTGTGCCTCTGCTCCTCCCTTCTGCTGACTCAGGAGCAATATTCTGGGAGCAGATAGTGGAGACATCCCAGAATCATGGTTGCTTTTTTCACAAGTGTCACACTCTTGACTCATATTTAGCTTGTGGTCCACTATGACCCCTAGATCCCTTTCTGCCGTACTCCTTCCTAGACAGTCGCTTCCCATTCTGTATGTGTGAAACTGATTGTGCCTCCTCAAGTGGAGTACTTTGCATTTGTCCTTATTAAACTCCATCCTATTCACCTCAGATATTTGAATGGTCTCTAGTTTCCTGGGTTGTTCCTATTTCTCTTTTTATAGATTTCAGTCTTCTGGAATATCTTCTGTCTTCCATGACTTTTCAAAGATGATAGCTAATGATTCAAACACTTCCTTAGTCAACTCCTTGAGTATTCTAGGATGCTTTTCATCAGGCCCTGCTGAATTGAAGGCAACTAACTTTTCTAAGTAATGTTTTAAATTATTTTTTTCCTATTTTAACGTCTGAACCTAACCAGTTTTCACTAGCATTCTTTATGTTAGGCTTCCAATTACCACCAATCTTCTTGGTGAAAACTGACACAAAGACATTACTAAGCACATCTTCCATTTTCATATTTTCTGTTATTGTTTTTCGCTCTTCGTTGAGCAATGGGCCTACCTTTGTCTTTGGTCTTCCTCTTGTTTCTAATTTACTTGTAGAATGTTTTCTTGTTACCCTTTATGTTGCTAGCCAGACTGAGTTTCTTTTGTGCCTTCATCTTTCTAATTTTGCCCCTATATACTTGCGTTATTTGATTATATTCATCCTTTGACCTACTTTCCACTTTTTATAGAACTCCTTTTTTACTTTTAAATCATTTAAGTTACTTTAGTCCAGTGCTGAATATGGCAACAAGATGTGTAAACTATATGTGGGGAAAATATCTCTGTATGATTTACGTAGATGTTTCTTGTCATTAGAAATAATTTAGTATATATTTTTTAGTATTAAAAAGAAAGAAATCCCGAAAGAGTGATAAAATTGGTAACATTCAGAGATGCTCTGGCCAAATAAGACTGATTGTTGCTGTTATTATTTCCTAAGGGCCTTCTCCCCCATCTGGTTGTGCTAACTTGAAATTATGAAATGAAATGTTTTATATGAATACTTTATTCTGTTTCTTAATATGCGCAATGGTACATATAAATTCAGGCATTTAAATACTTTAGGAACCAATTTATCATTGATGAAAATCCATGTTTGCAGTAATAAAATCTGAAATGTATGTCTTTAAGCTAATGGCTACAGGAGTAAGCCACTATACAGGTTATAAAATGCATTGGAAAGCAAGACACTGAATACAGACCTAGTTAAGAAATGAAAATAGCAGTTTCATAAAATTCAGTGGCTAACTAGAAGGGAATCATACATGACATTCAATGAAGGCTGTGGACAGGCATGTGCGTTCTTTAACCCACAGAAAATATCTTGGCAGAAAGAGCTAGTCTACACTAAGTCCAGGTCTACACAAGACCTGGAAAGTCAGCTTAAGTTACACAACTTCTATACTAGACCCACTAAATCAAACACCGGAAGATCGACCTCTGGAGCAGCGACACTTCGGTAAGTATAGACAAGGCTAAAGGTACTGTTGACAACGTTGTTTGAAGGTAGTGCCAAAGAGCACTGAAATTCCTTCACATCTGAATAACTTCTTCAAAATTAGGCTACTGTTTGACAAGGGGAATATATACTGGGCCTGGGCAAGAGGTGGCCTGGAGGCCAGAGCCGGCCCACCTAGCACTTTGATCTGGCCCACAGACTAGATCTGCCTGATTCTATTTATATGTTGCTGCCCATGCCACCAATTTTCCAGGCAGTGGCTCAGATAGCATCCTATTTAAATGGCTCCTGGTCATGGCACTATCCTGGCAGGGGCCGGAGCTGCGAGCCCTTTGCTGTGTTTTTAATTCAAAGCGTCTGACTTACACAACTCTGGGGGGAGGTTAGTCTCTAGCCCAACCCCTTCCTGCCAAACACCTACTCTTCCAGGAATAGAGCTGGCCTGTAACTATGTACCAAAATTCATTAACTGCCCCCCCCGAAAAATTATTGCCCACCCCTGTTGTATTGTTTTAGTTGTGTTTGTCCCAGAATATAAGGGTATGTCTACACTACAAAGTTAATTCGAAATAACAGCCGTTATTTTGAATTAACTTTAATAGTGTCTACACATACAAACTGCTATTTCAAAATAAATTCGCGATAGTGGAGCCCTCATAGGTAAACCTCATTCTACGAGGAATAACACCAAATTCGAAATAGCTAATTTGAAATAAGTGCTGTGTAGCCACTTATTTCGAATTAGGGGGCCTCCAGCCCTTCCCAGTTTCCCCTGGTGGCCACTCTGGGCACAACCAGGAAAACTTGTCTGCTCCCCCCCCCTCCAGCCCCGGAGCCCTTAAAGGGGCACACTCTGGTCACTGGGCACATGCAAGAGCCAGGTTTGCCAGCAGCTGCAGACCCTCAGCCAGTGGCCACACAATGGCAGCCAGTGGCAGTCAGCTGTCCCCCGCCCAGTCCCCCAGTACCCAGGGGCCAGCCAGGGGCTGTAAACAGCGTGCGCCCTCATGGACTAGTGCAGAGATCATAGACCTCATTGAGGTTTGGGGGGAGGCCCCCAACGTCCATTATTGCTGCACTAGGCAGAGGAATGTGGCCATCTATGCCCACGTAGTGGCCACCATGGCCAGGAAAGGCCATAGGCGCACCCAAGAGCAGGTGCACCTGAAAGTGAAGGAGCTGCGGCAGGCGTACTCCAGGGCCACCAGGAGATGCGCCGCAGCAGAGGCTGACACCTGCCCCTACTTCCCCGCCCTTGACCAACTCCTGGGGGGCGAGGCAGTCTGCGCCAGCCTGGGAGGTAGCGAGCCGGGACCAGAGTGCCCTAACCCGGGTGCACCAGCGGGACCACCACCAGCTGTCCTGGCACCGGAGTCGGCAGGGTCGTCCTGGGAGGCCATACCAGGTAAGTGCCAGCACTGTCTCCTACCTGGGGGGGGAGGCGGAGAGGGAGACCAGGGATCATGCATGTGGGCCGTGCCTTCCACGGATCACGTAGCCACCTGTGCACGTGCGAGCACGTGCCATGCCACCCTTGGGCAGGTGGCTCCAGCTGCGTGACACCCAGGGGCCATGGCCCAATAGGCACACGCGTGTGTTAAGAGACCTGACACACTCCTGACCCTGGAGCGAGACCCAGCAGGATGCTCTCCCTTCACACGCCCCCTCTACGCAGAGGCATGGAACATCTCCCCCCACTCCATGGCCTCACTATACACGGCACAGGGACATGGGTGTGGTCTTGGGGCAGCTCCCAGTCCCGGGGAGAACCAGACATCCTGACCATGGCCTCTGTGCAAGCACAGCGACTCTGATGGTGCAGGGCACAGTCGCCCTCACGTTGCAGGGGAGGGGTGGCTGGGCATCATCCAATGTGTCCCCTGGGAGAACTGACCACTTCTCTTCTTTCTCTACAGCTGCACCAGCTGCTCATGCAGGGCGCACCACCCCACCTGGAACATGCTCCTGCACCCGCGGCCTCAGCAGGACCACCACCACGCGGCAGGGGTGCTGGGACCAGCACCTAGGGGCCCTGCGAGCCCTGCACTGCACCATCCAGGCCTGGATGCAGGAGTACTGCAGCTCCGCCGGGAGCAGCTTGCTCAGGACCGAGCCATGAACTCAAACCTGCAGGCCCTGCTGCAGAGCATGCTGCCCCATGCCAGTAATGTGCCTGCTGCCCCCCCAACCACTGTTCCCCCTCCCACTCCTGCCCCCTCCCACCTCTTCCTCCTCAACTTCCACACCCCCAACCTCAACCTCTGCACCCTCCTCCCCATCACCCTGGGAACGCCGAGGCCCCCGAACCCGCCGTGCTGGGAGGCGGTTGGCCCAGCGAGACTCCCAGACCTGAGTGCTGAGCTTCTCTTCCCCCTTCTTCCTCTTGCTTCCCCCTTTCAGCTCCCTCCTCCCAGTTTTCCTCTTCCCCACTCCCACCCTTTCTCCTCCCATCTCCTGCCTCCTTTCCCCAGAGTTTCGTTCTCCCTCCCCAGTTGTCTTAAATAAAGACAGTTTATATTTTTGAAAATACGTGTCTTTTATTTGCACCAGGAAAGGGGGGGGCTAGGGAAGGGTAAGTGGAAGGACAAGAGGGAGGAATGGGGCACAAGTCCCCAGTGGGGCAGATCGGGGAGACTGTTAGCGCTCCTCAGGGTGGAAGCTCTCCCGCAGGGCCCCCTGGATCCTGACATCCCCTCGATGGTGCCTCCAGATGGCAGCCTGCAGACAGTGCAGCCCTGCTGCTGGCAACGTGTCCATGAGACGCAGCAGAGTCCCCAGGGGCAGGTCTGGTTCCATGTTGCAGAGTGTCGTGGTGTCCCAAGTGAGGGCAAGCAGAGCACTCCAAGACACAAATGCTTTGCTGTCCCTCAGCAAGGTAGACCAGCAAGCAGAGAAACCTGAGAACTGTCTGTCCAGGATAGGGGGTCGGGTCACTTTAAGCACAGACCTCGGACAGCCTGAGGCAGCAGCCCCACACACTAAGTCCAATCCTGATGCCCTTTGGCACTGGTTCCGGCCAGCCTACCTTCGATTCAGGGTCCACTCAATGTCGACACGCTATTTCGAATTAGAAAAACGCTATTTCGAATTAGAAAAACGCTATTTCGAATTAGGTTTTGTGTCTAGATGCGTTATTTCGATTTAGCTTATTTCGAATGAACTAATTCGAATTAATTAATTTGAAATAAGTTAATTCGAAATAGCGCTGTAGTGTAGGCATACCCTTAGAGAGACAAGGTAGATATTTTATTGGATCAACTTCTGTTGGTGAGAGACAAGCTTTCAAGCTTACACAGAGAAATGCTGAGAATTCTGGGGGGAAAGTGCCATCTATCACTTGCAAGAATAAGAAGAAAAGTAAATTGAAAGGGAGAAAAAGAATGGAATTCAATTGGAGCAAGCAGAGCCAGGCAGAGACTTTGAGAACAAATGGCAAAATTCATCTCTCTCTCAAAAAAGAAATGCCAAGAGAGTGTGAAGAATCATGTATAAATAAATTAGACTATTTGGATAACCACATCACTGGAAAGTGAATTAAAAGAATCAATCTGCAGTAGACCTTATTCTTCACTATTCTGTCTTCCTAGTTGGGTTGATGGTGAGTACTGCATCTACAGTAGTATTTTTACTATCATCTAAATCTCCAGAGATCTGGCTGATTGATTTGGTTGGAATAAACATCTGAAAACTATAAGTTTACTCATTGTGTAACTGAACATGATTTTGCTTATGAAGTATCTGTGCTTATGACCCTGTTCCCCTCTCATCTCACCAAGCTCATTAATCCTGTCCTACCTCAAATTTCTGTTGGACTCAATCTAACACTTGTCTTTGCCATTCTCTGCTCCATTCTATAGGCTCCTCTTGTCTTTGCTCCTGTATTTCCAAATGTAGGAGGGCATTTATTATTTGATGGGCAAGACAGCTTTTTGAAATGTCTGCTCTAGTCTAGATTTCTTTACTTTCCATTTTCAGCCTGTAGTTCCTTCATTTGTGCCATTTGGTATTTTCTCTTCCTTTTATGTCAGACATGCCCTGTAAACTCGTTGTTCTTTGTCCCCTTTCTTTGAGGCTCAAGTGTTTTTGTTTATTCACTTATTAAGCTACTTTTTCCTGAAGTCTACATCACCATTTTCCTTTATGAAATATTTTCAGAGGGTTGACAAAATAGGTGAATAAGAGGAAGGGAAGAGATAGAAATCACCAAATGAAATGAATCTTGAGCATTTCATAGGGTTTTTGTCTTCTCTTCCTGTAAGAGAGTATTGTATTTAAAGAATAATAGGCAGCTGTGTTTTACTTGGTACAGTACTTGTAGGAAAATCTTGGGAACATCTGACTCAGAAAGATGATCCTGAAGTGATTATTGTTCATTTTCCCCCTGTCACTGTAAAGCAAATAGATCAGAAGATTTGGATATACCCTATTTTTTCTATTGTACTTACATTGTATGGAGAAGGAGCTAGATCCTCAGCTTCTAAAAATCAATATAGCTTTGTTGACTTCCGTGGAGTTAAAGCTGATTTATGTCTGGAATTTTAGCTGTGTGCATTCAATGCAGAACAGCAAAGTTTTAAAGAGAATTTAAGTTTAAAAGAAAGCTCTCACATTTCTGCTAATATCAAGAAAAAATAAATATTTAACAATTGTCCGGGGCTTTTGTACTTTCTTTTTTTTAAAAGAAAACAGGTATTTTTTTCAAAAATAAAGTGAAATAAATATCTTAATGATATTTTTGAATTAAAATCTCCAAATTCAAGTGAAAGATGGGGACTTTTCTTCAAAAATAACAAAGAATTGCACAAAGCGTGTTGAAAATCAAAACAAAATTCTGTTCAGTCTACGAATTTGGGTTTTTTTAATTATTTCAAGTTCAGGAAAGAATATTTTCCCAAGCAAAATTGAATAATTTAGAATATTTCCAATATTACCCCACTCTAGAAATCTTCCTTAAATTCATTTTCTTAAATAACTAATGAATATCGCCTTACTGAGCTTTTTATTTATTTTTTCTCTTTGTATGTAAGACATGAAAGACACACTTTGAAGCTTGGCAGTACATGCACCTACAAAGCATATGTATTGAATAGGATTGATTTTTCAAAAGGGCTGAATACAGGCAGTCCCCAAGTTACGCGGATCCGACTTATGTCGGATCCGCAGTTACGAACGGGGCCCTTCCTCTCCCTGGTCTCCAGCAGACCAGGGAGAGGAAGCAAAGCGGCGGAACACGCGGGCAGTGGACAGGGCTGTCCGCTGACCGTGCGCTCTGCGGCTTGGCTCTGCTTTGCCTCCCCCCCCCCCCCGTCCCCCTGGTCTGCAGACCAGGGGCACGGGGGGGGGGGGGCAAAGCAGAGCCAAGCCGCGGAGCACGCGGGCAGAGGACAGCCCAGAAGCATCTGGGCTGTCCGCTGCCCGCATGTTCCGCAGCTTTGCTCCCCGTCCCCCTGGTCTACAGACCAGGGGGACGGGGAGCAAAGCAGAGCAAAGCCACGGAGCCCGAGGGCAGCAGGACAGCCACGGCGCATCGGGGCTGTCCCGCTGCCCCCGTGCACCGCGGCTTTGCTCCGGACACCTGTGGTACAGCAGCTAGGGCGCTGCCAGTTGGTCCCGTAGCGCCGCTCTGGGCGCTACTAGACCAACCGGGCAGCACCCCAGCTGCTCTGCCCCAGGCGTCCTGATTCAGCCACTGCTGGTCAGTTTCAGCAGCGGCTGACTCAGGACGCCTGGGGCAGAGCAGCTTGGGTGCTGCTGGGTTGGTCCAGTAGCGCCAAGGAGCGGCGGCGCTACTGGACCAACCCAGCAGCACCCCAGCTGCTCTCCCCCAGGCGTCCCCAAGTCAGCTGCTGCTGAAACTGACCAGTGGCTGACTATAGGAAGCCCCTGCCCCGGGCTTCCTGGAATCAGCCGCTGATCAGTTTCAGCAGCAGCTGACTTGGGGATGCCTGGGGTTCTTAAGTTGAATCTGTATGTAAGTCAGAACTGGCATCCAGATTCAGCCGCTGTTGAAACTGATCAGTTTCAGCAGCGGCTGAATCTGGACACCAGTTCCGACTTACATACAGATTCAACTTAAGAACAAACCTACAGTCCCTATCTTGTACGTAACCCGGGGACTGCCTGTATTGGCCTAACTATGCTAGCTACTCATTCAAGTAAATGGAAAAATATTCAATGAGTTCAGTAGAAGGCGGGTTTGGCCAACACTAACTGATTTTATAAAGATCACCTTATTGGGAAAGTCCTAGTCCCATTTAAGCAACAGCAAAGTTCCCCTTGTGTTCTGAGTAGATAATTTGAGCATCCACATTCATGTAGCTGTTGAAGCTCAATTTTCAGGTTTCTTTGAAAAAATTGTTTCTTAGTTTAAAGGAATTTCCCTTATGTCTGGGGATTTGAAGCCAGGTCTACACCAGACCCAGAAGTTGGGCTTAAAGAACGCAACCAGAGCTATGTGGAATACATAAAATATGTAGTTGGAGTCAGTGTAAGATGAGCTTGGCAGCGTTCCACAGTGGGAGGCCAATGGGAGCAAACTCTTACATAAGCTTCCCTTATGCCTCTCAAAAAGTTAAGACTCACTAAATCAAACTCCAGAAGATCGATCATGGCATCGGTGATCTTCTGTTTAGTGTAGACCTGGCCTTTAGCTGTAAACAAGCAGTAATGCTAGTTCAAAGCAGAGTACTCCTTCTTCCCAGCTGCTAAAATTAATTAAATGAAACCAGAAAAGTATGCTTTTCCATGTATGTAGCTGCTGTAAAGAGAAATTGGAGGGTGAATTAGTCAAAGGGAAGACAGGTAGTCCACAAGAAATATCTGTATTAAAATGTGGTCTTAAGCTGTGGTTTATTCTATGAAAAACATTAAAGGTCTATCCTTAAATAATAATCCATTTATGATGAATACCTGTCACGCAGGCCACATAAAGGCATCATAATGTGAAGATTGATTTAGTTAATCTATTAGGGTAGCTGCTACGACTTTTTTAAAGCCAGCAGAGAAGATATACTGTAGATTTCCATCAGGCCACACACATGCTCCTATATAGATATACATAGTATTTTAATAACCAATCCAAAGGCATAGATCCTAATATAAAAATCCTGCATCTATCTACAGCATGAGTTCATGAACCCCGTGGTCCTTGTTGCTAATCTTCTAATTTTCTCAGGGACCTAATTTCTGGAATCTGTTTTGGTTCTTTAAATTATTAATTTAATTAAAAGTTATAATTTTCTGTCATGACCTCTAGGAAAATAGAAATTATGTGAAACATAATTGTCTCATTTTTCAATTTGTGTTATGATAGCTGAACACAGCTAAAGTAGATTTAAATATCTCCCTGAGCAAATAGTGGTGAGCTATTTCAAACTACAGGCAGTCCCCGGGTTACGTACAAGATAGGGACTGTAGGTTTGTACTTAAGTTGAATTTGTACTTAAGTCAGAACTTGCGTCCAGATTCAGCCGCTGCTGAAACTGACCAGCGGCTGACTACAGGAAGCCCGAGGCAGAGTTTCTCTGCCCCGGGCTTCCTGGAATCAGCCGCTGATCAGTTTCAACAGCAGCTGAATCTGGACGCCTGGGACAGAGCAGCTGGGGCGCTGCCGGGTAGGTCCCCGCGGTGCCGCACCTCGGCGCTGCAGGGACCAACCCGGCAGCACCCCAACTGCTCTACCCCAAGTGTCCCCAAGTCAACTCTGCCCCGGACTTCCTGGAATCAGCCACTGATCAGTTTCAGCAGCTGCTAACTTAGGGATGCCTGGGGCAGAGCAGCTGGGGTGCTGCCGGGTTGGTCCAGTAGCGCCGAGGAGTGGCGCTGTGGGACCAACCGGCAGCGCCCCAGCTGCTCTACCACAGGCGTCCGCGAGAAAAGCCTAGTCTTGGAAATGCGGGCGGCGGGACTGAGACGTGCTGCGGTGCCACCGCCCGGGTCCTCCGCGTCTCCCTGGTCTGCTGGGGGGGGGCCCAGCAGACCAGGGAGACGCAGAGCAAAGCCGCGGAGGACCCGGGCGGGACCACGGCGCGTCTGCCTCCCCCCCAGCAGACCAGGGAGACGCGGAGCAGCTTTTCTCACCCCAGAGTACGTGGGCGGCGGGACCGCAGCAGGTCTGGGAGGTCCCGCCGTCTGCGTCCTCCGGGGCGAGAAAAGCCCCGTTCGTAAGTACGTAAGTACGGATCCATGTAACTCGGGGACTGCATATAACTAGATAAATGGATATCATGATTGACTTTTCAATGCAAGCTTGTATGTATAATAGTCTATGTGACCAGAAAAGGCAGACATTTTGGCTGTGTCTAGACTGGCAAGTTTTTCTGCAAAAGCAGGCGCTTTTGCGGAAAAACTTGCCAGCTCTCTACACTGGCCGCTTCAATTTCCGCAAGAACACTGACGATCTCATGTAAGAAATCAGTGCTTCTTGCAGAAATACTATGCTGCTCCCGTTCGGCGCAAAAGCTTTTGCGCAAAAGGGCCAGTGTAGGCAGCTCAGATTTGTTTTGCGCAAAAGCGCATCTAGATTGGCATGGACGCTTTTCCGTAATAAGTGCTTTTGCGGAAAAGCGTCCGTGCGAATCTAGATGCTCTTTTCCGCAAATGCTTTTAACGGAAAACTTTTCCATTAAAAGCATTTGCGGAAAATCATGCCAGTCTAGACGTAGCCTTTATATTTGAATCTGGGCTGTGTATTTTACCTAGCAATCTTGTTTCCTCAAAGATTATTCATATACAACTGCCTGAATAAAAAAGAATTGTTCACATCATGCATTTGCATAACTTTACATAATTTATTTAATAATAACACATTATTAAAGTGTTTGGCACTGATATGGTATCTCCCAGATCCACTTCCTTGGTGTGCGTAAAGTCCTAATGGTAGGGGAATAAGTGCCAGCTCTTCCCCTTCTGTAGTCAAGGCAGGAACTGCTCTTGGAGCGAGAAAGTTAAGAATAAATTACCAAGATTGGAAAATAAAGACGAGCCTGAGCTGGAGCCTCCAACACCATTGTCGTCCGGCAGATTGTATATGTTTTCCATTAAAACATCTTAGACATGATGATGTTTTCTGTCACTCCATCTGGCCTCCCTCACTGAAGTGTCTGTGTACTAGTATGTAATTTTGCTGTAGTGTAACCTCCACTGGACCTCTGGAACTTAGTGTAGGAGCCTGTACTGCTTGAGCTAAAAGCCAGCTGGCACACAGCTTAGGCTGTAGAGGTCTCACATCTGTTGCTGTGGTCCAAGTGCCACTACATGGGACAGTGAATCACACTAGGTATGTGGGTTACAGCAGCTCGTGTGTCACATAAGAGTAGACTGAATATATTGTTCATCTACTTAAGCTCTGGAACCAGCCTCATATGTGGGCTACTTGAATGTTTTTCCTAATTTCATTTAAAAATGAGGTACCTTAAAGGATTACTATATTTTTTTGGTGGAGGGAGGGGGAGGATGAAGGGACATAAATATTCCTGGGCTGGAGCCCACTTTTTCAGAAACATGAAGTGGAAACTTCAGTTTGGCAGAGGTAGAGTCAGGATTGGAAGAGACCTCAAGAGGTCATCAAATCCAACACCCTGCCCAAAGCAGGACCAACCCCAATGAAATCATCTCAGCCAGAGCTTTGTCAAGCTGGGACTTTAAAACCTGTAGGGATGGAGATTCCACCCCCTCCCAATGTGACCCATTCCAGTACTTCAGCACCCTCCTAGTGAAATAGTTTTTCCTACTATGCAACCTAGACCTCTCCCACTGCAACCTGAGACCTTTGTTCCTCGTTCTGCCATCTGTCACTACTGAGAACAGTCTCTCTCCATCCTCTTTGGAACCTCCCTCAGAAAGTTAAAGGCTGCTATCAAATCCCCCTCACTCTTCTCTTCTGAAGCCCAAATGCCTCAGCCTCTCCTCGTAGGTCATGTGCTTGAGCCCCTAATCATTTTTGTTGCCTTCTGCTGGACTTTCTCCAATGCATCCACACCCTTTCTCTAATGGGGGAGGGCCCAGAATTGGACACAGTACTCCAGATGTGGCCTCAACAGTCCTGGATAAAAGGGAATAACCACTTATCTAAGGGTATGTCTACACTAGCCCCCTAGTTCGAACTAGGGAGGCTAATGTAGGCATTTGAAGTTACATGTCAAGCCCGGGATATAAATATCCCATGCTTGGTTTGCATCTTCCTGGCTGGTCACCATTTTTTAAGTTTACAAGTCCTCCTGCAAGGAGGTTTAACAGGTAGTTGCATTTAGGGTCTTTATTTAGAAATACTGGGTCCCTTCTGTGTGTAGACTCGGGCAGTTAGTTCGGACTTGTAAATTTAAAAAATGGTGACCGGCCGGGAAGATGCAAATCAAGCGTGGGATATTTATATCCTGGGCTTGATTTGCACCTTCGAATGCCTACATTAGCCTCCCTAGTTCGAACTAGGGGGCTAGTGTAGACATACCCTAAATCTTCTAGAAATGCTCCTCCTAATGCACCTTTATCTGCCATTAGCCTTCTTGTGTTGGCTCATATCCAGGGGTATGTCTACACTACAGCACTAATTCGAACTAACTTAATTCAAATTAGTTAATTCGAACTAAGCTAATTCAAACTAGTGCATCTAGACCTAAAAACTAATTTGAATTAGCGTTTTGCTAATTCGAAATAGCATGTCCACATTGAGTGGACCCTGAACCGAAGTTAAGGCTGGCTGGAAGCAGTGCTGGCAGGGCATCAGATTAGGACTTAGAGCGTGGAGCTGCTGCCTCAGGCTAGCCGAGGGCTGTGCTTAAAGCCCCAACCCGGACAGATAGTTCTCAGGGTTTCCCTCTTGCTTGTCTACCTCGATGAGGGACAGCAAAGCAGTCCTGGCTTGGAGTGCCCTGAATGCCCACACTCAGCACATCACAGCACTCGGCCATCAGCCCAGCTGCACTTGCTGCAGGCTGCCATCCGGGGGAGTTATTCGGGGGGCTGTCAGAATCCAGGAGGTCCTGCAGGAGAGCTTCCACCCCAAGGAGCCCACAGAGACACCCCAGTCCTCCCCATCGGGGGCTCATGCCCCATTCCTCCCTCACCTCCTTCCACTTACCGCTCCCTACCCCCCTTCCTGATATAAAAAATAAAGGACACGTGTGTTCCAAAAAATAAACTCTCTTTATTTAACAAAACTGGGGGAGGGGAATGGTAGACTGGGAAAAGGAGGTGGGAGAGGGGAAGAGAGAGGGTGGAAGAGCGGAGGGGGAAACCTGGGAGGAGGGAGCTGGAAGGGGGAAGCCAGGGGAAGAAGGAGGAGAGGAAGTATCAAACTATGGAACGCCATATCTTCAGGACTGTGTACAGATGTGGTCTCCTCACCTCAAAAAAGATATTTTGGCCTTGGAAAGGGTTCAGAAAAGGGCAACTACAATGATAGGGGTTTGGAACAGGTTCCATATGAAGAGAGGCTAAAGAGACTGGGACTTTTAAGCTTAGAAAAGAGGAGACTGAGGATATGATAGAGGTCTATAAAATCATGAGTGGTGTGGAGAGGGTGAATAAAGAAAAGTTCATCATTAGTTCCCATAATATAAGGACTAGAGGACACCAAATGAAATGAATGGCCAGCAGGTTTAAAACTAAAAAGCGAAAGTTCTTCTTCACACAGGCACATAGTCAACCTGTGGAACTCCTTGCCACAGGAGGCTATGAAGGCTAGAACTATAACAGAGTTTAAAGAGAAGTTAGATAAATTCATGGAGGTTGTGTCCATGGAGTGCTATTAGCCAGGGGGTAGGAATGGTGTCCCTGCCCTCTGTTTGTGGAAGGCTGGAGATGGATGGCACGAGACAAATGGCTTGGTCACTGTCTTCGGTCCATTTCCTCTGGGGTAGCTGGTGTTGGCCACTGTCGGCAGACAGGCTACTGGACTAGATGGACCTTTGGTCTGACCCAGTACGGCCATTCTTATGTTCTTATGTTCTTATGTTCTAAGCTCAGGGCTAAGGGTCGGGGATCTCACTGGACCAACTTGATTTTCATGCAAGCCTGCTCCTGGGTTCTCATGTGGCCTTTGATGGCCAGGCTGGCAGCTATCCTGCCCTAGACTACCTCATTCCTATGCCTAGTGCGGAGGTCATGAACGCTGGAGGCCTCCCCCCAAACCTCGATGAGGTCCACCATCTCCTCACTAGACCAGGCGGGCGCCCGCCTCTTGTGGCCCCGGGCAGGCTCCTGTGAGCTGCCAGCCTGGTCCTGGGAAGAGGCGGAGGGATGGCTGTCAGCGGGTGGTTGGCTCATGCCGTGCTAGGTGCAGGGTCTGCTGGTTGGGTGCTGGGAGGCTTGCAACTGGCATGGGCACTGTAGCCAGACCGTGCCCCTTTAAGGGCTCCGGGGCCGGGAGGGGGGCAGAAGAGTTTCCCTGGTTTGGCCCAGAGTGGCCATCAGGGCAACCTGGGAAGGACTAGCCTCCCACTAGTTCGAATTAAGTGGCTACACAGCCCTTAATTCGAACGACTTAATTCGAACTAGGCATTAGTCCTCGTACAATGAGGTTTACCTAGTTCGAATTAAGCGCATCGCTAGTTTGAATTAAGTTCGAACTAGCAGTTTGCATGTATAGACACTAGGGGCTCGTCTACACTGGCCCCTTTTCCGGAAGGGGCATGTAAATTTCACCAGTTAAATTCGAACTAGCGGAATGCTTAGTTCGAATTTGGTAATCCTCATTCCATGAGGATTAAGCCTAGTTCGAATTTACTAGTTCGAATTAAGGGCTGTGTAGCCCCTTAATTTGAACTAGTGGGAGGCTAGCCCTTCCCAGCTTGCCCTGGTGGCCACTCTGGCCAACACCAGGCAAACTCTACTGCCCCCCTCCTGGCCCCGGAGCCCTTAAAGGGCCACGGGCTGGCTACACAGTTTGTGCCAGTTGCAAGGCTGCCAGCACCTGTGCCAGCACACCCAGCAGCTGACACCCATGAGCCAGCCATCCGATGCCACCCAGTCCTCCCCCTCTTCCCGGGACCAGCCTGGCGGCTCCCAGGACCCTGCCCGGGGCCGCAAGAGGCGGGCGCCAGCGTGGTCAAGTGCGGAGATCGTGGACCTCATCGAGGTTTGGGGGGAAGCCTCCAATGTCCACGATCTCCGCACTAGCCACAGGAACGCGGCAGTCTACAGCCGCATGGCTGCCAGCCTGGCCACCAGGGGCCACCAGCGCAGCCGGGAGCAGGTGCGCTGCAAAATAAAGGACCTGCGGCAGTCCTACTCCCGGGCCTGCCTGCCAGGGGCCGACCCGGAGGCGTGCCCCCACTTCCAGGCTCTGGACCGCCTCCTGGGGGCTCAGGCCGTCCCTGCCCCCCGGGACGTGATAGACCCCAGGGCAGAGGGACCGCTCCTGGAGACGGAGGAGGCGGAGGAGGGCTCCGAGAGCCAGGAGCCTGCCGGCAGCCTGCCCAGGACCCGGGACCCCCGAGGCACCCCACAGAGCCGCTCTTCTGTGTCGTCCGAGGCCAGGGAGGCGTCCACCTGCGAGTACCATCATACTCCCCTTATGTGTAGGGGGGCTGGGGCGAGAGGGAGCCCCAGGACCGTGCGCCTGGGCCTTGCCCACCACGGAGCAGCAGCTGGGGATCCTGCAGGGGCCCTGGCCTTGCAGAGGGGAGCTGGGTTTCACACACCTGGGCCCCTGGGGTAATTGACCGCTGTTCTTGTTTCACCACAGCCGCAGCACCTGGGACTGCAGGGCGCCCCACCCCGCCTGCAGCAGCCACCCACACCCGGGCAAGCAGGAGAGCCAGGAACCAGGAGGAGTACCAGAGGTGGCACCTCCGGTTCCTGGAGCAACACCTCCGTCTCCAGGAGCACTGGGTCCAGGAGGACCTGAAGCTGTGCCGGAGGAGCGGGGCGCTTTCGCCTCCTTTCTCCCCCCCCTTTGTCCCTGGGGCGGCCCATCCCCTCCTTGCAGCCGCCCCCCCAGGCTCGGTGGCCGACGAGCGCCGTACCTGCATGAGCACCGCTCCGACAGTGGATCTCCCCACGCCAAACTGGTTCCCAATGGATCGGTAGCTGTCCGACGTGGAGAGCTTCCAGAGGGCGATGGCCACCCGCTTCTGGAGGGGGATGGCGGGCCTCCTGTGAGTGTCCCTTCTGCACGGGGCAGGGGCGAGCCACTCGCAGAGCTCCAGGAAGGTGTCCCTCCTCATCCTGAAGTTCTGGGTCCACTGTCGGTCGTCCCAGCGCTCCAGGACGATGCGGTCCCACCAGTCGCTGCTGGTGTCCAGACGCCAGATGCGGCGGGGCACGCCGGTGCCGGGGCGCCACCACGGCTCCTCCACAGCCCCCAGGGCGGCCAGGCGGAGAGGCAGGGGGCTGACGTTCCCCAGGTGGTGCCAGGCAGCCTCGAGCCATTGCTGGCAGGCTTGCAGCAGCAAGTCCAGAAAGTGCACCAGAAGGTGCAGGGCGAGCTCTGGCTCCATATTGCCACCTGTGGCGGCGTCCCCGAAGGGAAGCACCGACACACACGGGCACAGAGACCAATGCTTTGCTGTCCCTCGGCGAGGTTGACAAGCAAGCAGGAAAAGCTGAGAACCGGCTGTCCGGGGGGCGTCCCTTTAAGACGAGCCTCAGATAGCCTCAGACAGCAGCCACACAAAGCAACTACTGACCTGATGCCCTGCCAGAACTGGTTTCAGCCGCCCTTAAATGCCCCCCTGCGTCCAGTCAGTGGGGACGCTCTAGTTCTAATTAGCAAAACGCTAATTTGAACTAGTTTTTAGTTCTAGACGCATTAGTTCGAATTAGCTTAGTTCGAATTAACTAATTCGAACTAGGTTAGTTCGAATTAGCGCTGTAGTGTAGACGTACCCTCCCATATTAACACATACAAAAATGAGAGTGTTCCATTAATATGTGGAGGATCCGCGCTGACAAGACCAGTACAATCAGCATCGATATGGCCCACGCTCAATAGCTGATGAGAAGGTGAGAATACCAAAAAAGGAGAGAATTGCTTAGGGTTAGTTAGCTAGTCACTCCCAGTCTCTATTCAGAGCCATTCTGACAGTGTCAAGTTTACATATGAACTCCACCGCTGCAGTTTCACACTTCAGTCTGGTTTTGAAGGTTTTTTTTTAAAGTATGACAATTTTCAAATTAGTTTCTGAGTGGCCAGAGAGGTTGAAGTACTCTCCTACTGGTATTTGAATGTTACCATTCTTGATGTCTGATTTGTGTCCATTTATTCTTTTGCAAAGAGACTGTTTTCTGTTTGTCGAATGTACATGGCAGAGGGGCATTTCTGTCACGTGATGGCATATTTCACATCAGGGGCAGCAGGTTTGTATAGTTTTTGGTGGTGACCAGGATGGGTCTAGTCCTCCCCACCAACCCTTCCCCGCCTGCCTGCCCACCCACCCTGTAAGCCAATATATATTTTATTAAATAATATAAAAGTGGAAAGTCAGAAGCAGCACTCGCCCACTTCAATATATTATATTTAATATATTGAATATTCAGTATATATTGAAATATATATATTTCACCCTTTTTTATATTTGCACCTTTTTTACTGGGTTATCCACACAAACACCATAGTAGCATAAGCATGGAATGAACCCATTGTGGATTCCATTGTGTATCAAATATATTATATTATATTTTGTTGTACCTGTTGTGACTAAGTAGGAATGTTCTTCATGGTTTCTCTGATAGACACATGACCAGAAGTAAAGTCCCCTTTCTAAGGATTTTTCCCACCATCCTCCTACCAATAGAGATTAGTTTGGCCCGCACCAACCCCCCCCCCCCCCATGGACCTATCCTGCAATTGCATTAACCCACTGTGTGTGACATTAACTCGGGGGTGGAGAGGCTGGGGGAAGTGTTCCCTCTAAGAGTTTCCTCCCATGAGCAGAATGAATTTTGTGTTGTGCACCAGTACTGAGTTCATGTGGCTTGTTCGGATGTGCCAATGTGGCACCCACGTTATTAATAAATATCTTATAAACCTCTGCCTTTTCCCTCTGCTGCCATGTCTCCTCCCCTTGCTCCATCAGCTCCCCTGGTGCCTGCTGCCCCCCAACCCCTCACCCTCCTCTGTTGTCCTGACTCGGACTCCTGTCCTTCTCACTGCCCTCAGTCCTCCTGAGACCTGTCCCCCTCCACCAGCCTTTCTCTCCCCCCTGTGCCCACTCCTCCAGTAGCCCCACTCTGATCATGTGAGTCACTCCTCTTCATCCCCTCTCCTAAAACCTTCATCTACACACCTGCCCTGCGCCTCTCCTCTGGTGCTGGTCCCTCCCCTGCAGGTGTCTGCCCTTCTGCTTCACCCCCAGAATCCCCTGGCACCTGCACCTTCCCTTAGCCCTGCACCCTCCTGGTGCTCCCCCTTCCCTCATTGCCCCTGCCCCCTTTGCCTTCTTTTTCCCTGATTCCCACCCCCTCACCACCCTCTGCCCCCTGTTTCCCTCATGCTCCTGTGCCCTCACACATGACTTGCTCCATCCTCGCCTTCCTCATGCCCATCCCTTCTTTCAAGCCTTCTCCCAGCACCTCCTCCCTCTAGTCCCCAATGTGCTTACCCTCTCCTCTCCCAGCATCACCCTGTCCCCCCTCCCACTGACACCTCCCTTCCTGACCTTTTCCTCAGTCTCCACTTGGCCGCCTAACTAGGGTTCCCAGATGGTTGAAATAAAAATACCGACACCCCCACCCCCCCCCCAAAAAAAACACTGGGAAAAAATTCTGTTGAAGGGAAAAAAAAGTGTGTGTGGGGGGGGGGGGGGGGGGGGGGAGACCAAAGTTGTTGAGCAAAAAAAATAAAAAATAAAATAAAACAGCATTAAAATAGCATGTCCCCTTTAAGAGTGAGTGCAGGGATAGGAGCAGTGGAGTGGTTGAGCACTAAGATCCAGAGGAAGCATTGCTTCCCCTAGGTCTTTTGGCCAGCAGCCATTTTGTGCCGGCAGCCTTGGGGAACCAGGTAAGCATGGGGGCTGGGTATGTTGGGAGCCGGGGGGGCTCGAGGGAGGAGGCCGGGTGCTGAGTGTTTGTAGGGTTGCCAGGTGCCTGGCATTTTCACCTCCTGGCCAGGGAAAAAATCAGAAGATACCGGACATCTCAGGTGTCCAGTATGGACAGGAAGCGAAAATACCAGACTGTCCGGATGAATACCGGACACCTGGCAACCCTATTCCTGGCATTTGTCTCTCCTCCACCCTGTCCCTTGGTACCTTTCCCTTTTGTCTCCTGACCAGCCCCCTGCCCCTCAGCACAAGCCCCTTCCTCTCCCACCCCTTCCCCCTATTTTCCCCCAACCCTACCTTCTTCCTTCCAGTTTGCAGTGCTGGAGTCCATTCTCAGATAGGCAAGACTTGTGGTGTTCTTCCTTCTTCCCCTATTCCTTTTCCCTCCCTTCTTTCAAGTGTTTCTGGTACAACAAAAATGCTACAGCATTTATTATTACTTTGCTAATTAGTTGATAAACTAAAGCCAAGCATATACCTAGCAATTAAAAATAACAAATATACTAAGCAATCAAATGCCTTTGGCTCACACAGTCCTCACCAAATGGAATTGCTATTACAAGGAATATCATTGTACAGCTGTAGTCTTGCGGCCAGCTGTAGTTTTGCAGCTAGCTATAAGTGCCTATCAGGCTATGTCTAGACTATGGGGCTGAGTCTAGACTGGCAAGTTTTTCCGCAAAATCATCTGCTTTTCCGGAAAAACTTGGCAGCTGTCTTTCCGGAAAAGCTCTGACGATCTCATGTAAAATCATCAGTGCTTTTCCGGAAAAACTATGCTTCTCCTGTTTGGGCAAAAGTCTTTTTCTGAAAGACTTTTGCGCAAAAGGGCCAGTGTAGATAGCATAGTACAGTTTTCCGCAAAAAAGCCCCGATCATGAAAAAGGCGATTGGGGCTTTTTTGCAGAAAACCGCGTCTACATTGGCCAAGATGCGGAAAAGCATCTTGCCAATCTAGATGCGCTTTTCCAAAAATGCTTTTAACGGAAAACTTTTCCGTTAAAAGCATTTTCGGAAATTCATGCCAGCATAGACGTAGCCTGGGAGTTTTTTGAATATTGGAGGTATCCCGGAAAAACTCTGCTGCATCCAGGGAATACGTCTGCTCTTCTGACATTTTTTGCAGAAGAGCAAACATGCTCTTTCGGAAGTCCTGTATTCCTCATGCCATGAGGAAGAAGGGGGTCTTCTGAAAGAGGAGGTTTTTCTGAAATTTGGCCCAGAGTAGATGGGTCAAAGTACGGAAAAAGCTCTTCCGACAAATTGCGGAGATAAAAAGTGGCAATGTAGACATAGCCTCGGTATGTTAATAAAAGGACTGATGAATCAGAAAAAAAAAACTCAGTTCACTAACAAAAACCTATTGCCTCTGGAATCTTGTGTGAATCGTGACATGTGTCACTCACCTTACATCCTTGAAACTACAGTCTCTTTTTGTTCATCTCTAGTGATGGTTGAGGTGGAAAAGACTTTGGATTTTATTCGGAACATGGTCAATTTCTTTCCTCTTTTCCTTCATCTTCATTTTCTCTGTCTTCTTCTTATACATATTTTTTTCTTTGCTTTGTCATGATCTTCAAATGTTTTCATCATCATCATCTGAGACAATTTTCTTTAATGAAAAAGTAAAAAATGCTCATGCCAACATTTTCAAAATTGGGTGCCTAAATCAATATCCAGATTCTTTGATAAGTAGCTTGACTTTCAAAAGGGCTGGATACCCAGCAGCTCGCTTTCACTTACATACAGCATCTAAAAAAGAACAAAATTTACTTTTTGACTAGCTGTTGGGGGGCTTGCATTCTTGAAAATCTGATCATTTAATTGCTAAAATATGGCCTTAAAACTCCAATTTTAGGCACACATTTTTTAACATCTTGGTTGAAATCTTATGGTATGTCTACACTACAGCTCTATTTCGAATTAACTTATTTCAAATTAGTTAATTTGAATTAAGCTAATTCGAAATAGCGCATCTAGACACAAAAACTAAATTGAAATAGCGTTTTTCTAATTCGAAATAGCGCATCCACATGGAGTGGACCCTGAATCGAAGGTAAAGCTGGCTGGAACCAGTGCCGGCAGGGCATCAGCGTCGGACTTAAAAGGACCTGACCCCCCCCCCCCCATCCCAGACAGACAGTTCTCAGGTTTCTCCGCTTGCTGGTCTACCTCGCTGAGGAACAGCAAAGCATTTGTGTCTCGGAGTGCTCTGCTTGCCCTCACTTGGGACACCACGGCACTCTGCAACATAGAACCAGATCTGTCCCTGGGCATGCCGGAGTGTCTCATGGGGTCATTGCCATCAGCCCACTGCACTTGCTGCAGGCTGCCATCCGGGAGGTCCATCGGGGGGCTGTCAGGCCCTGCGGGAGAGTGTCCACCCCGAGGAGCTCTCAGAGCCACCCTGGTCCTCCCCACCAGGGGCTCGTGCCCCATTCTTCCTTCGCATCCTTTCACTTACCCCTCCCTAGCCCCCTTCCTGATGTCAAATAAAAGACTTGTTTTTTCATAAACATCAACTGTCTTTATTTAACAAAACTGGGGGGGGGGGAATGAAACTCTGGAGAGACTGGGGAAAGGAGGCAGAAGAGGGCAGGAGAGAGGATGGGAGAGGGGAGGGGGAAACCTGGGAGGAGGGAACTGGAAGGGGGAAGCAAGGGGAAGAAGGGGGAGGGGAAGGTTAGCGCTAGGGGTGGGGGTCTCCTCGGGCCACATGTCTCCCAGCACGGTGGGTGTGGGGGCCTCAGCGTCCCCGGGGGGATGGGGAGGAGAGTGTGGAGGTTGAGGTGGGGTATGTGGAGATTGAGAAGGAGGGTGAGAAGGTTGAGGAGGAAGAGGTGGGAGGGGGGCCAGGAGTGGGGAGAGGAACAGTAGCTGGGGGGGCAGCAAGCGCTGGGGTGTCACGGGGCAGCACGCTCTGCAGCAGGGCCTGCAGCTGTGAGCACATGGCATGGTCCTGGGCAAGCTGCTCCCGGCGGAGATGCAGGTTCTCCTGCACCCAGGCCTGGATGGTGCGGTGCAGGGCTCGCAGGGCCCCCAGGTGCTGGTCCCGGTAGCCCTGCCGCATGCTCGTGGTCTGGAGGAGCCCTCGGGTGTGGAGGCATGTCCCAGGCGGGGTGGTGCGCCCTGCACGAGCAGCTGGTGCAGCTGTGGAGAAAGAAGGGGAGTGGTCATTTCTCTCTGGGGATGCAGTGTCCCCTGCGAGGTGCGGATGACCGTGCCCTGAACCATCAGGGCTCACATGCTTGCACAGAGGCCATGGTCAGGATGTCTGGCTCTTCCCCAGGACTGGAAGCTGCTCCAAGACTGCACTCATGCCCCTGTGCCGTGTATAGTGCAGCCGAGGCGGGGGGGAGATGTCCCCTGCCTCTGTGTAGAGGGGGATTGTGAAGGGAGGGCGTCCTGCTGTGTTTCGCCCCCGGGGTCAGGAGTGTGTCAGGTCTCTTCACATACACGTGTGTCTATTGGGCCATGGCCCCTGGGTGTCATGCCGCTGGAGCCACCTGTGCAAGGGGGGCATGACACATGCTCGCAAATGCACAGGTGTCTGTGTGATCCGTGGGAGGCATGGCCCATACACACGGTCTCTGGTCTCCCTCCCTGCCTCCCCCCCTGGGTAGAGGACAGTGCTGGCACTTACCTGGTATGGCCTCCCCAGATGACCCTGCCGACTCCGGTGCTGCAGCTCCTTCACTTGGGCACGTGCAAGAGCCAGGCCTGCGAGCAGCCACAGACCCTCAGCCAGTGGCTGCACAATGGCAGCCAATGGCATCCAGCGGTCCCCCGCCCAGTCTCCCAGCACCCAGAGCCAGCCAGGGGACGTAGAGGGCGTGCGCCCTCATGGACTAGTGTGGAGATTATGGACCCCAAACCTCAATGAGGTCCATAATCTCCACACTAGTCCATGAGGGCGCACGCGGTGGACCGCTGGCTGCCATTGGCTGCCATTGTGCAGCCACTGACTGAGGCTCTGTGGCTGCTCGCAGGCCTGGCTCTCGCACGTGCCCAGTGGCCAGACTCTACTCCTTTAAGGTCCCCAGGGCTGGGGGAGAGGAGAAGAGTTTTCCTGGTTGTGCCCAGAGTGGTCACCAGTGGAAACTGGGAAGGGCTGGAGGCCCCGCAATTCGAAATAAGTGTCTACTCAGCACTTATTTTGAATTAGCTATTTCGAATTTGGTGTTATTCCTCGTAGAATGAGGTTTACCAAATTTGAAATAAGTGCCCTACTATTTCGAATTTATTTCGAAATAGTGGTTTGGCTGTGTGGACACTACTAAAGTTAATTCGAAATAACTGTTGTTATTTCAAATTAACTTTGTAGTGTAGACATACCCTAAGAGAAGATGCTTACCATTCTGATCACTTCAAATAAAAATCCATTCTAATATTCAATGCTCTGTGAGAGAAGTCGCTAGTTCTCTGCATTCCCAAATATTTTCACACAATCAGTGTTATTTATAAGAAAATACAGGACTATGTAGCACTTTAAAGACTAACAAGATGGTTTATTAGATGATGAGCTTTCGTGGGCCAGACCTGAGGAAGTGGGTCTGGCCCAAGAAAGCTCATCATCTAATAAACCATCTTGTTAGTCTTTAAAGTGCTACATAGTCCTGTATTTTGTTTCAGCTACACCAGACTAACACGGCTACATTTCTATCACTGTTATTTATAAGGGAACCCCAAAAATTTGATTCAGAAAAATGTTGAAGATTAGGAAAAGAGATCAAGGCAAACATTTTTTCCATGCCAAAATCACAGGTTAATATCTTTTAGTGGTAATCTGAGGCTAATCTCAACCATTTTAATTAAAATGAAAGTTGTTAACCTTAATCTATGATAGGGAGAATGTCATGGCGGTCATTGCAGAAAAACTAAATTAATTCTTCACTTCAGTCTTCATGACTGAGGATGTTGGGTAGATTCCCAGACCTGAGCCATTCTTTTTAGGTAACAAATCTGAGGAATTGTCCCAGATTGAGGTGTCATTAGAGGAGGTTTTGGAACAAATTGACAAACTGAACAGTAAGAAGTCACTGGGACCAGATGACATTCACCCAAGAATTCTGAAAGAACTCAAAATGTGGAATTGCGGAACTATTAACTGTGGTTGGTAACCTCTCCTATAAATCAGCTTTTGTACCTAATGACTGGAAGATAGCTAATGTGACACCAATATTTAAAAAAGGCTCTAGAGGTGATCTTGGAAATTACAGACTGGTGAGTCTAATGTCAGTATCAGGTAAATTAGTTGAAACTATAGTAAAGAATAACATCGTCAGACACATAGATGAACATAATTTGTTGGGGAAAAGTCAACTTGGTTTCTGTAAAGGGAAATCATACCTTACTAATCTATTAGAGTTCTTTAAGGGGGTCAACAAACATGTGGACATGCGGGATCCAGTGGATACTGTATACTTAGATTTCCAGAAAGCCTTTGATAGGTCCCTCACCAAAGGCTCTTAAGTAAAGTAAGTTGTCATGGGATAAGAGGGAAGGTCCTTTCATGGATTGATAACTGGTTAAAAGACAGGAAACAAAAGATAGGAATAAACGGTAATTTTTCAGAGTGGAAAAAGGTAACTAGCAGTGTCCCCCAAGAGTTCGTACTGGGACCAATCCTATTCAGCCTATGTAGAAATAATCTGGAGAAAGGGGTAAACAGCGAGGTGGCAAAATTTGCAAATGATACTGAACTGCTCAAGATAGTTAAGACCAAAGCAAACTTTGAAGAGCTTCACAAAGATTTCACAAAACTAAGTAATTGGGCAACAAAATGGCAAATGAAATTTAATGCTGATAAATGTAAAGCAATGCACACTGGAAAAAATAATCCAACTATACATACAATATGATGGAGACTGATTTAGCTATAACTACTCAATAGAGAGATTGTTTGGGAATAGTTCTATGAAAACATCAACTCAGTGTGCAGCTGTAGTCAAAAAAGAAAACAGAATGTCAGAAATCATTAAAAAGGGGATAGAGAGTAAGAAGGAGAACATTTTATTGCATCTATATAAAACCATGATACGCCCACATCTTGAATACTGCATACAGATGTGGTCGCCTCATGTCAAAAAATATACATTGGCATTGGAAATGGTTCAGAAAAGGGCAACAAAAATGATTAAGGGTTTGGAACAGGTCCCATATGAAAAGGAAATTAAGACTAGGACTTTTCAGTTTAGAAAAGAGGAGACTAAGGCCGTGTCCAGACTCAGGGGTTTTTTCAGGAAAAGTAGCCTTTTCCCGAAAAAACTTCCCCTGCGTCCAGACTCAAGCCGCGTTCTTTTGAAATTATTTCAAAAGAATGCGGCTTTTCTTTCGATGGCGGTAAACCTCATTTCACGAGGAAGAACGCCTTCTTTCGAAAGCTCCTCTTTCGAAAGAAGGCGTTCTTCAATGTAAAGAGGCCGTCTTCGAAAGAGAGCATCCAGACTCGCTGGGTGCTCTCTTTCGAAAAAGCGGATTTCTCTTTCGAAAGATCCACCTGCAGTCTAGACGCGATCTTTCGAAAGAGGCTCTTTCGAAAGATGCTTTCGAAAGAGCCTCTTTCGAAAGAAGCCTGCAGTCTAGACATAGCCTAAGGGTACGTCTACACTGCAAGCTTCTTTTGAAATAAGCTTTTCTGGAAGATATCTTCTGGAATAGCTTATTTCGAAATAGAGTGTCCACATTATAGGGAAGCCTCAAAATTCGTACAAGGCAGGCTCCCCTAATGTTGCCCACTATCCCAATTTAGAGCCCAAGGAGGCACTGGGGAGGAATAACTTTAGAATGGCCATGGTGAGGAGCTATTTTGACATAGCAGCAGTCGAGCTTCCACACATACCCTCTTCCGAAAGAGCTTTTTCAGGAGAAGCCTTATTCCTCATGGAATGAGGTTTACCAACATCAGAAAAAGTCCTCCATTATTTCTTTCAAAATAACACAATTGCAGTGTGGACACTACTATTGTTTTTCCGGAATAATGGCCATTATTCCCGAATAGTGGTGCAGTGTAGACACACCCTAAGCAAGGGATATGATACAGGTCTGTAAAATCATGACTTGTGTGGATAAAGTGAATAAGGAAAAGTTATTTACTTTGTTCCCATAACATAAGAACTAGGGGTCACCAAGTGGAATGAATAGTTAGCAGGTTTAAAACAAAGAAAGGAAAGTTTTTCTTCATGCAGCACACAATCAACCTATGGAACTCCTTGCCAGAAGAGGTTGTGAAGACCAGGACTTTAACAGAGTTCAAAAAATAACTAGATAAATTAATGGAGGTTGGTCCATCAATGGCTATTAGCTAGGATGCATAGGAATGATGTCCTTAACCTCTGTCAGAGGCTGGAAATGGGTGATGGGAGAGGGGTTGCTTGATGATTCTTTGTGCTCTTCACTCCCTCTGGGGCATCTGGCCTTGGCCCCTGTTGGCAGACAGGATACTGGGCTAGATGGACCTTTGGTCAGAGCCAGTATGGCTGTTCTTATGTTCTTAACTTCATTTGCTGATGTGATTGAACCCTCAAAAGATTCCTGATACTTATAGCTACTCTCCAAACCTTTTAGTCTGTAGAACTGGGAATCAGCCTTGCAAAATGTAGCATTTTCTCATGAGATTTTGGTTGGGCCAAGATTACAGTAAGAACAGCCTTTCGTGGGCTGCTCTGCTGCTTATGCTTTTGATCCTAAGTAGAATCCGCATGTGACAAAGCACAGAATGACATGCTCTTAAATAAAAAGATATAAAATATTAACCAACTTTCTTTCTGCCCGAATGTGGTTTAAATTTTGGATGAAAGAACTTGCTGATTCTTATTTAATCAAGATATTTAATCATCTCATTATTTTGCTATGATAAGTTCAGAAGTTAATGTATTAGAAGAGCCAAGATAGCTTGGGCATAAAAGTTGAGTTCTAGGGTTTACATGATACATATAAAACAGTCCTATTAACATGCACAACATAGGATTATTTATCATGGACTGAATCTATTAAAATAATCCATGGTCATGAACTGTTTAGAAAATTTGATCCAGTAATAGCAGGAATACAATGAAACATTTTTTTAATTGTTTAAAGGACTGTGTTTCTCTTCACAGGAAATCAGTGATAATGAAATATTAGAACTGGTCCACAGTGCTCTTGGAAGGATGACAGTTATCCGGCAAATCTTCCCGCTGTCAAGAGACAACACTCAGAGATGCATGAGGAATAATCATCGGATATCTTCACTGCTGTGTGACCCACAAGAAGGCTATTTGCAGATGCTGCAGGTCAGTAATGTGTTGCTCCCTGGGAGGGATTACTGTACACTTTTCCTTTAGGAACATGGCATGAGCTAGTTGTGTGTGATTTTGACGTTTCACAGGCCTCAAAGGAAAGATGCTAAATTTGAAAGACATAGTTCCTAACCTTAATTTTCTAAATTATTTTCTTTCCTGGGACTGAGTGATTTAGATCTGACATTGTCTGTGTAAACTATTAGCAGTTACATTGACACAGTTTTCTTGGGGCATTTCATCCCATCAAGGACTGACCCTTATTCCTATTAGCCATTTCATGTGAAAAGATTAATTTGGGAGGACTGCAGAGCTACGTTATGTGTTAGAATATAGAACCTTTCACTTACAAGTGGCTGGTTCTATCTGCTCCTTATCAGTAGTGATTGGAAGTCACTAAGGGTATGTCTACACTACCACCCTAGTTTGAACTAGGGTGGTTAATGTAGGCAACCGAAGTTGCAAATGAAGCCTGGAATTTAAATATCCCGGGCTTCATTTGCATCTTACCGGGCGCCGCCATTTTTAAAGCCCCAGTAGTTCGGACTCCGTGCCCGCGGCTACACGCGGCACGGAGTAGGTAGTTCGGATTAGGCTCTCTAATCCGAACTACCGGTACACCTCGTTCCACGAGGAGTACCAGTAGTTTGGATTAGAGAGCCTAATCCGAACTACCTACTCCGTGCCGCGTGTAGCCACGGGCACGGAGTCCGAACTACCGGGGCTTTAAAAATGGCGGCGCCCGGTAAGATGCAAATGAAGCCCGGGATATTTAAATCCCGGGCTTCATTTGCAACTTCGGTTGCCTACACTAACCACCCTAGTTCGAACTAGGGTGGTAGTGTAGACATACTCTAACATCTGATGGTTATTTGGCCTACAAGAAATGCTCTACTGCTATTAGTGCCATTTTGTAGCAGTCAAGGCTATTGAAATGAACATCCAAGCCTTGTTGAAAAATATCCCTTTTTGGAAACATATGTATGCCAGGTACCAAGATTCTTGAAAAAAAAAGGTATGACATTAAAGCAGCCTTTTGGTGAACTACATGAGATAAAAAGCGAATAGAGAATATCGCATGAACTATATGGTGAAGATCCAGGGGGACTTGTGGTCCTATGTCCCTGATGCTATTTTTAAAATTGCATCCACAGTACTGACGAAAGATGCTGGCTAGAACTAAAAACCTTTATTAACAAGATAGGCAACACAAAGTCAGTTGCAGAACAAAGTACTTTCTACACTACCCAGCCAATGTGCCATAACACTGAGTTGATTGAGTGGGAAAGAAAAATAGCAGTGTGATTGAAAGAGTAGTTTATATTCCATTCAGAACCTGACCCAGAGCATCGTGAAGTAAATGGGATTATCCCTGACCATGTTAATACTGTTCACCCAGTGAGGGTATCAGCTGTAACAAATATCACTGACAGCAGATACTGAGATACCAGCCCTGTGAGGATAATGTACTTTGTGCAATTCCCAGGCACTGTACATTTAAATATTCTGCATAATATGGATGCTGCTTAGACCTAAGTGTTAGGATACAGATATTCAGGCCAGCCTGCAAAGGCCTCGCCTTTGGGAATGTAGGTGTATTCTTACTTTTTTGCTAATGACAGAGAATCAAAATCACAGATGTGTATATGATTGCTTGAGGCCTCGTTCTTAAGCTAAGACTTTTGGCTAAGCAGAAGAAGCATCCATAAGCTGGAAACATACAGTCACGTCCTGACACATTCCACAGCAGTTGCGTTGAAATGAGGCAATTTGGGGCTTTTAGGAAGGAGACACAATCCATCTCCTCCTGATAAGGAGGAGCCTAGACGATTTAAAGAAAGCTGAGAGCTTGCTGTCTAGCAAGGACCCACTTAACAATAGCTGGGGGTGTGGAATCTTTATTGTTTTGTTGCTATGGTTCCCACCTCTCTATCCGTGTGGTCTCTGTCTGGTTCTTCTGGTTTCTGCCTACCGTATAGTTAATTTTGCTGCGTATAAACCAATTGAGCGAGTGGGATATATAATTTGTTAGATAATCATTTTAAAATATGTTAGGATTGGTTAATTAAATTTCAGTAAAATGATTGGTTTGATATATCTGAAAATATTACTATAAGTTGCCCTTCTATAAACTGAAACTCTCTGGTCTGGCAACATCCGAGATCAGAAAGTACCAATATGCTGTGGGGGAGAAGTGGTGAATGGGAGCCTGGCATGGTGCAGGGGGCACAATGCAAAACCCAGCTGGGCTAGTGAGGACTGAGAGCCAGGAAGCCCAGAGTGTGGCTCAGCTAGGCGGGGGCGGGGGGCGGGGGGCGAGGAGAGAGATAATGGGGAGAACGGGGGCGGGGGGGACCTGGTTCCCCCTGGAGCCCAACTGAGCTGTGCGCCGAATCCTGCCCCTCCTCCCGCCTAGCTGAACCATGGGCAGGGCAGAGGAGGGCAGATCGCAAGGTTACCAGATCATGGAGGTGCAACCAGTATATACATTGGGGGCAAATGGGAAGTAAGTTGAGGACAAGGGAGAAAAGGAAAGGAAACTGGATTCATGCTTGCTGGAAGGTAACCCCAGTAAGCAATGAATTATCTGCATCTCTGGACTTCAGGTACTGCTCTTCTTTGTTCATGTCAGAAGGACCAGGGAAGTGGGAGGGTAACAAGATAAACCCTCTAACAACAGAACTGCCTTATAGTAGTAGTTGGCAAGTGGATCCAGCCTGTATAATTTTATTGTAAAGATAGCATACTGCAGGAAATTGTTTGGAAGCCTTACAACTAGGCTTTCTATTCACTTTGAGGAGTAACATTAGTTTGAACCAAGGGGTTTGGTTCGAACTAATGCATCCCGGTTCGCACTTTCACTTTCGAAACAGCTATTGATCGGAGTAACACGCCAACGAGATCATGCTAATGAAGTGCGGGATATTTAAATCCCCACTTCATTGGCTATTTTGAATGCCTACATTTGCATCCCTAGTTGGAACTAGGGATGCAAATGTAGACATACCCCTTTACTGCATCAGTATTCCTTTCTGATTACAAGGGGAGTTTTTTAAATAATTTTCTCAAAGTCAATGTTTACTCATTTTAATCACCGGAAATTTTGTAATTTTTGCAAACTGTTTCTATCATGAAGGTACTCTGAGGGTATGTCTACACTACAAAGTTAATTCGAACTAACAGACGTTAGTTCGAATTAACTTTGATAGGCGCTACACAGGCAAATCGCTAGTTCGAACTTAATTCGAACTAGCGGAGTGCTTAATTCGAACTAGGTAAACCTCATTCTACGAGGACTAACGCCTAGTTCGAATTAAGTAGTTCGAATTAAGGGCTGTGTAGCCACTTAATTCGAACTAGTGGGAGGCTAGCCCTCCCCAGCTTGCCCTGGTGGCCACTCTGGGCACCACCAGTGAAACTCTTCTGCCCCCCTCCCAGCCCCGGAGCTCTTAAAGGGGCACGGTCTGGCTACAGTGCCCATGTCAGGTGCAAGCCTGCCAGAACCCAGCCAGCAGACCCTGCACCTGGCACGGCACGAACCAGCCACCCGCTGCCACCCAGCCCTCCGCCTCTTCCCGGGAGCCTGCCCAGGTCTGTAAGAGGTGGGTGCCCACCTGGTCTAGTGCGGAGATCGTAGACCTCATCCACGACCTCCGCACTAGGCACAGGAAAGTGGCCGTCTAGGGCAGGATAGCTGCCAGCCTGGCCGCCCAGAAGCAGATTTGCACGAAAATCAGGGTGGTCTAGTGAGACCCCCGACCCTGAGCCCTGAGCTTAGAATGGCTGAACCAAAGGTCCATCTAGCCCAGTAGCCTGTCTGCCGACAGCGGCCCACACTAGGTACCCTGGAGGGGATGGACCGAAGACAATGACCAAGCCATTTGTCTCGTGCCATCCATCTCCAGCCTTCCACAAACAGAGGCTAGGGACACCATTTCTACCCCCTGGTTAATAGCACTCCATGGACCCAACCTCCATGAATTTATCTAACTTCTCTTTAAACTCTGTTCTAGTTGTAGCCTTCACTGCCTCCTGAAGCAAGGAGTTCCACAGGTTGACTATTTGCTTTGTGAAGAAGAATTTTCTGATATTAGTTTGAAGCCTGCTACCCATTCATTTCATTTGGTGTCCTCTAGTCGTTCTGTTATGGGAACTAATGAAGAACTTTTCTTTATGCGCCCTCTCCACACCACTCATGCTTTTATAGACTTCTATCATATCCCCCCTCAGTCTCCTCTTTTCTAAGCTGAAAAGTCCCAGTCTCTTTAGCCTCTCTTCATATGGGACCTCTTCCAATCCCCTGATCATTTTAGTTGCCCTCCCCTCTCCCACCCTCTCTCTTCCGCTCTCCCAGCTCCTTTTCCCAGTCTCCCCGAGTTTTGTTCAATAAAGAGAGTTTCTATTTTTGAACACACGTGTCCTTTATTTTGTATATTAGGAAGAGGGGCTAGGGAGGGGTAAGTGGAAGGAGGTGAGGGAGGAATGGGGTACGCACCCCGATGGGGAGGACTGGGGTGGCTCTCGGGACTCCTCGTGGTGGAAGCTCTCCTTCAGCGCCCCGATTGACCCCCCCCCCCCTCCCCGTATGGCAGCCTGCGGCAAGTGCAGTCGGGCTGATGGCCGAGTGTTGTGATTTGCCGAGTGTGGGCACTCAGGGCACTCCCAAGCCAGGACTGCTTTGCAAGCAGGGAACCCTGAGAACTGTCTGTCTGGGGGGGGGGGTCGGGTCCCTTTAAGCACAGCCCTCGGCTAGCCTGAGGCAGCAGCTCCATGCTCTAAGTCCTAATCTGATGCCCTGCCGGCACTGCTTCCAGCCATCCTTAACCTTGGATCAGGGTCCACTCAATGTGGACCTGCTAGTTCGAATTAGCAAAATGCTAATTCAAACTAGTTTTTAGGTCTAGATGCACTAGTTCGAATTAGCTTAGTTCGAATTAGCTTAGTTCGAATTAACTAATTCGAATTAAGTTAGTTCGAATTAGTGCTGTAGTGTATATACCCTGATGGAGGGTCCACATTACCAAGCCCATTATTTCTAAATAACAAGCGGGTTATTTTGAAATAATAACTCCTTTCCACAAGGAATAACGCTTATTTTGAAATAGCAGTAGTATGGATGATCCACTACTGTTATTTTGAAATAACTACTCCCAGCGTCATACAAAGTAATTACTCCCCCCTGGGTCTCTAAGGGTGCGTCTACACTGCAATATTATTTTGGGATAACTAGCATTATTTAGAAATAACAATGTGAGCATCTATAAAACCATTCTGTTATTTCTAAATCATTTTGAAATAGCAAATGGCTTACAGGCAGTCCCCGAGTTACATGGATCCGACTTATGTCGGATCCGCACTTACGAACGGGGCTTTCTCGCCCCGGAGCTCGCAGGAAGCGGGACCGCCCAGAGTGCAGCGGTCCCGCCACCTCGACCTCCGGGGCGAGAAAAGCTGCTCCGGGTGCCCCTGGTCTGCTGGGGACCGTCTCCAGCAGACCAGGGACACCGGGAGCAAAGCCACAGCAGCGGCGGGGTCCCGCGCCTCTGAGGCTTTGCCAGAGCAAAGCCTCAGAGGCGCGGCACCCCGCCGCCGCCGCTGCTGCCGCTTTGCTTCCGGTGCCTCTGGTCTGCTGGGGACCAGCAGCGGCGGCAGCTTTGCTCCTTGTGTCTCTGGTCTGCTGGGGCGGGGGGCGCAGCTAGTGTGCCCCCCCCCCCCCAGCAGACCAGGCTTTTGTTGTGGACCCTGGGGTAGAGCAGCTGGGGTGCTGCCGGGTTGGTCCTGAAGGGACCTACCTGGCAGCCCAGCTGTTCTGTCCCAGGCTCGAGAATCAGCTGCTGTTGAAACTGATCAGTGGCTGATTCCAGGAAGCTGGGGGCAGAGCAATTCTGCCTCCAGCTTCCTGTAGTCAGCCCCTGGTCAGTTTCAGCAGCAGCGGCTGAATCTTGAGCCAGTTCCGACTTACATACAAATTCAACTTAAGAACAAACCTATAGTCCCTATCTTGTACGTAACCCGGGGACTGCCTGTATTCTGAAATCTGCAAACTTCATTCCACGAGGAATAACACCTATTCCAAAAGAGCTGTTTTGAAATAAGGCGTGTGTAGACGCTCCACTGCTGTTATTTCGAAATAGCCTCTTTCCAGGGCCATTCTAAGTTATTCCTCCCCAGTGCCTTCTGGGGCTTTAAATCGAGATAGCACGTCTACATTATGGAAGGCTGCCTGGGACTAATTTTGAGGCTTCCCTTCCGTGTAGATGTGTTATTTCGAAATAAGCTTTTTCAGAATAACTATTCTAGAATAGCTTATTTCAAAATAAGGGTGCAATGTTGGTGTACCCTAAGTTGAGGTAGCACATCCACATTAAGGGAGCCTGACTCAGACTAATTTTGAGGCTTTTCTGTAGTGTGGACAAGCTATTTTGAAATAAATATTTCAGGTGTTATTATTTAGAAATAAGTTATTTAAAAGTAATTTCCTACTGTAGTCATGCCCTGATTTCTTACTGAACAGCAGCTCTGAAGGGCTGGGGTGCCGTCAAGTTTATTGTTTTATAAGGAAAATGACTTAAAAAAAAAAAAGAATATAAAAAGGGAGCCCATAACCAATTAAATGGATTTTAAAAACAGATGGTGATAATGAATCTGTGAGATTTGGAGACATATTTGGAAAACATGAAAGTGTCCCTTTGAAATCAAATTAAAACTTTATCAAAGTTCAGTGCAGAGGTTTTGTGAAAGAGTTTGAGAGATACCTGTTCCCCAAACATTAACTACTTGCCCTGATTTCTTACTGAACAGCAGCTCTGAAGGGCTGAGGTGCTACTACTTATGTTGTCTTACTGGTCCAAGAAAATGTGTATAACTACCAAAGCATAAAATTAGAAGTTTTGTTCTGTGTTGGTAATCTCCAAGATTGAGTGAGATAAATACAGGCCACTTACTTCAGAGAATCTGAACATATTCTAGGTTATTGAGAAAATAATCAGCATTGCACCAGTAGATCACATTACTGGAAAATGATTTTACATCATGGCAGAATTTTGAATATTATTGCCCATCTGCTTGTGCACAAATCTATTTCAGAGACTAGTCTGAAGGACTCCTCTGACAGATTTCTTCTGATTTATTGTATCAATACAGTAATATATCTACTAATGTGCATTACCTAGCTCCATAATTCTAAACTGTATTGACATTAAAGCTACAGGTGTGTGCTAAACGGTCTCCTGACTCCTTGAAGAACTGATCTCTTGGGAGTGAAAACACTTACAGTACTAAGCATTTCTAGAGATGAGCAATCTGTGAATCCACAGGATGCCCAGAAATCCAGTTATAGATTTTAGACAGTAAATTAGCCCAATATGGTCTTGGATAACATACAAGATGTTTGCGATCTTATTTGCATGCAGACCAAGCTACTTTTGCATAAATCACCCAAATGTAATGAATCACATAAGAGATTCTTTGAGGAGGGAGAAAGCATGGCCACTAATTAGAGCAGGGCAAAAATTTCTTGTTAATAATTTATTCATTGAAAAATGCAGTTTTCATCAATCTGAAACGATCTGTGAATCTGACACCAATCGCTGAATAGTTTCAGCCAAAAATTCTTTTCAGAACTTATTTGACATTCATAAAATTGAGGTAATGGGGCTGCAGACAGTGAAGGAGGAGACAATGGTGGAACAAATTGAAACAGCTTCAATAGGGGAAATTGAGAGAGACCAACACCAGAATATCTCAGAGAGCGGTGATTAGCACCCGCTACTGAAGCACAGAAGATGGAATTTCAAATTCCTGCTTCGTGTCAAGTAATGGAGGAAGTTGAATCTGGATCTTCCACATCCACATTTGAGGGTATGTCTAGACTACATGGTTCTGTCGCCAGAGCCATTTAGATTAGTTTACTAGACATACCCAAATGAAGCGGCGATTTAAAGAAAAGCCGGAAAAGAGCGTCTAGACTGGCCCGATCCTCCGGAATAAAGCCCTAAGTAGGAATAAGAGATCCTCCGGAATAGGGCTTTATTCCGGCTTTTCTACAAGCCGGAAAAAAGCGGCGGACATCCTTATTTAAATCTTTATTTCCCTATTACGAAGTTTAAAATTAGCATGCCCCTTTCGGAAAAGGGGCCAGTGTAGACGTAGCCCTCCAGGTTTATTAAAAAGACTTATAAATCATATAGTTACAATGGCTATTGCTCTCTTTCTTAGCTGTTAGCAAATACAGATTTAAAAAAATGGTTACAAAGAAAATAAAGATAGAAAATAGAAATAATGGTACCAAGTGACAGCTTAAACTTTAAAGAGCTCTAACACTATGTATATATGTACTTAAGCAAAGGACCACATCCAGGTATAATTTTTACCCCTTTCTGTGCCTCTCGACTCCAGCGTGTCAGGCCAGGGCTGGCCTCTCAATTCCTAGGAAAGACGAATACGAGGTGGGCGTCCCCTCTGGAACCTCGGGAGATCCAACACCTACCCCGACCAGCAGATAGATGGTAGATTGACACTCAGAGAAAATGTGCTGCTGGACCCATCTATATACCCCTGGGGGCCCGTATCCTCTTTCTTATCTAAGAGGCCAAATTGTACTGGTCCGTTTTGTGATGCCAGTTCTTACAAGCAAGTTTCAAGTTAATTTATACTTGCAAGAGAGAGAATTGAATTGTGAGTACTAGACATTTTTTACTGGGTGAGAAATTCCTCCCCCCGCGGACGGCTGTGTGTTCGTATCAATATGCGTTAAGTCAAGAACACTCCTTGGTAGCCTCTTGGTCAGCAATTGGCATATCTCTGTTTACAGCCATTCACGGTCACAGCAGCCTGGGCCTTCTGCTCTGTGTGCCCTGTATGCTCCAGGCAAGCAAAAATGGATGTTACAAGGGGGGTTCCTGTCTGGCTACAATCCCTCATGATGCACAGTGGCATGTCCACATCCCTGACCCTGATGCTGCACTCAGGGAAGAAAATACCAGCCTCCGGCTTCTGGAAGAGGCTGGAGTTTCGGAACATGTGGGCATTGTGCACCTTCCCGACCAGCCGATGAAGTTGTCTGAAAATTGGTCAAGGTGGTTGATTGAGATGCTAGGTAGTCAGGGGCCCAGATGGGGATGTGAGTGCTGTCAACAGCTCTCCCACAGTTAGGGAAGCCCATGGCAGCAAAGCCAACAATGATGGGGTCCACATCACCGAGGTGGATGACCCTGCGAAGCACGGTGGTATTAATGGCCCTTGCCACCTGCAGAAGGAGACAAACAAACAAAACGGAGAATCAAAGGGGTGCAAGAGCCCATGAGAGGTCCCTGAGCCCACCCACTGGATGTAGCCCCCCGCCCTCCGGCATGGCTGTGTGAGGGCGGGACTGGAGAACTGCCTGGGGATGGGGACAGGGGCTTCCCCCCTACTTCCTCCTGCACCCCTACTCTCCTTTCCCTAGGTTCCCCTTTCCAGGTCTTCCCCCCATCCTGGGATTGCAGCTGGAGAATGCCATACCAGCATGATGAGGGCCCCGAGGGTCAACTTCCCCATGCCGAACTGGTTCCCAACAGTTCGGTAACTGTCGGGTGTGGCAAGCTTCCAGACTGCAATGGCAACCTGCTTCTCCGGGGGATGGCAGGTCTTATCTGTGGGTCCTGTTGTGTGAGGACGGGGTGAGCCAGGCACACAGCTCTAGAAATGTCTCCTTCCTCATATGGAAGTTCTGGAGCCACTTCTGGTCATCCCACCGCTCCATGATAAGCCGGCCCACTAGTAGGAACTGGTGTCCAGCCACCAGAAGCGGCGCTTCACAGTGGGGTGCATCTGAAAGAGCTGTGCTCACAAAGACATGCTGAGGGTCTTCTCAAGCAGTTTGGGGTCATGTTCCTGCAGGACCTGGAGGGCAGCCTGAAGAAACTGCTGCAGAAATTGCAGCACAACGATCAGGGCCATCACATGCCCAGAGGCAGCTCCCCATCCATAACTGTGGTGTCCAAACACAGGGCAACAAAAGCATGCAGTGGGAATGCTTTGCTCTACCTTATAGAGGCAGGCAAGCAGAAGAACCTGAGAAACGGCTGTACAGGGAGGTCCCTTTAAGCACACGTCTCACATAGCCTCCGGCAGCAGCTCCAAGAAGTCACTGCTGACCTAATGCCTGGCCTGAACTGGTTCTGAGTGGCCTTACATGTGAGATAGCATCCGATCAGTGTGAATGCTCTATTTTGAAATATCAAATCTCTATTTCAATGTGCTTTGTGTGTTTAGATATGTTATTTCGAGAAAAGATAAGTGTGCAGTGTAGACATATCCTTACACAGATTTTCATCATGAAATTTCTTACCCAGTTTTAGCTTATTGTATATCTCCAGTACTATCAGGTACTTTGAAGAAACACCTATCATAGCACACTTTGTGGAAACACATCTAGTAATAATTTCATAAATATAAGTCATACATTAACTATCTCATTTCAAGTTTTCTATCTTTTCAACTTTCCTTTTTTTGGCTGGAGGGGGGGTTATGAAATGGATTTAGTATTTTGTATTACACCAGAGCCACTTGAATCATTTCCTATTTGAACACATTCCCTGTCAAGATGTGTTACCAGCTGTGTGTGGTTCTTTATGTTCTTTAAATTACTTTGCAAGAGGAAGCTAATATCTGTGAGCTTCTAAATCTATTTGGGAGACTAAAACATTTAAAGCAACCTCATAAAGAAAAAATATTTGGGTAATTAATTATCAACCTTTTCCTGGCTAAATTAATGAAAATCCTTTTGGAGCAACTCAGTCCTCAGTATTTTTAGTACTGTCCCCAAGGCTATGTCTACACTACAAGGTTATTTCAAAATACCTCCCAAAATAACTATTTCAAAATAGCACATCCAGACAACAGAAAAGCCTTGAAATTAGTCCAAGGTAGGCTCCCTTAATGTGGGAACCCCAGGAAGCACTGGAGACTAATTACTGTGAATGACTCCAGGGAGTAGGTATTTCGAAATAACAGCATCTGAGGCTACGTCTAGACTACAAGCCTCTTTTGAAAGAAAGCATCTAGAGTATAAGCAGATTTTTCGAAAAAGCTCCCAAAAGAGTACTTTCGAAAAAAGGCGTTTTCTCATAAAATGAGGTTTACTGTGATCGAAAAAACTGCCATGTTCTTTTGATTTACTTTTGAAAGAACACATCTGCAGTTTAGACGCAGGTGAAGATTTTTTGAAAAAAGGCTACTTTAAAAAAAAAACCTGTAGTCTAGACACACCCTGGCTGTGTCTACACTGGCATGAATTTCCGGAAATGCTTAAAACAGAATAGTTTCCGTTATAAGTATTTCCGGAAAAAAGAGCGTCTACATTGGCAGGCTGCTTTTCCGGAAAAGCCCTTTTTCCAGAAAAGCATCTTTGGCCAATGTAGACGCGCTTTTCCGGAAAAGAGCCCCGATCGTCATTTTCGCGATCGGGGCTTTTTTCTGGAAAAGACTACTGGGCTGTCTACACTGGCTCTTTTCCAGAACAGTGTTCCGGAATAAGGACTAATGCCTGAGCAGGAGCACCGTAGCTTTTCCGGAATAGCGGCTGATTTTGTACAGTAGAGCGTCGTTGCTTTTCCGGAAATTCAAGGGCCAGTGTAGACAGCTCGCAGCTTATTCCGGAAAATATTGGGCCTTTGTGACAATTTTTTTATTTGTTTTTGTTTTACTGTGTTTTTGTTTAGTATTTCATTAAAAGATTGACAGCACTTGCAAGTAGCAAACATAGTGCAGACAGATGCCACCACACAAGCATTTCCTGTCAATACTACTCAGATCTACATTATAATTCATGCTTATGCACAATGCAATGAAAACACCAATGTCTCCCCCCCCCACACACACTCTGCTATTTCAGCATTATTTCTCCTCTTCTCTCCATTCATTAGCTCTACAATACACTTAATTTCTCATTTCCAAACACCCTCTGCTAGATGGAATCCTCCTCTGATCAGTGTGTGTTAGTCATGCCAAATTCGTGAAAAATTTAGTAATAGATGTGAAAGTCCATTAGGGTATGTCTACACTACAGCACTAATTCGAACTAACTTAATTCGAATTAGTTAATTCGAACTAAGCTAATTCGAACTAGTGCATCTAGACCTAAAAACTAGTTCGAATTAGCATTTTGCTAATTCGAACTAGCATGTCCACATTGAGTGGACCCTGAACTGAGGTTAAGGATGGCCGGAAGCAGTGCCGGCAGGGCATCAGATTAGGACTTAGAGCGTGGAGCTGCTGTCTAAGGCTAGCCGAGGGCTGTGCTTAAAGGGACCCGACCCCCACCCTAGACAGACAGTTCTCAGGGGTTCCCTGCTCGCTTGTCTAACTTGATGAGGGACAGCAAAGCAGTCTTGGAGTGCCCTGAATGCCCACACTCGGCACATCACAGCACTCGGCCATCAGCCCGACTGCACTTGCCGCAGGCTGCCATCCGGGGGGAGAGGGGGTCAATCGGGGGACTGCAGGAGAGCTTCCACCCCGAGAACCCGCAGAGCCACTCCAGTCCTCCCCATCGGGGGCTCGTACCCCATTCCTCCCTCACCCCCTTCCACTTACCCCTCCCTAGCCCCCCTTCCTGATGTACAAAATAAAGGACACGTGTGTTCAAAAATAGAAACTCTCTTTATTGAACAAAACTCGGGGAGACTGGTAAAAGGAGGTGGGAGAGGGGAAGAGAGAGGGTGGGAGAGGGGAAGGCAACTAAAATGATCAGGGGTTTGGAACAGGTCCCATATGAAGAGAGGCTAAAGAGACTGGGAGTTTTCAGCTTAGAAAAGAGGAGACTGAGGGGGGATATGATAGAGGTCTATAAAAGCATGAGTGGTGTGGAGAGGGTGCATAAAGAAAAGTTCTTCATTAGTTCCCATAATAGAAGGACTAGAGGACACCAAATGAAATGAATGGGTAGCAGGCTTCAAACTAATAACAGAAAGTTGTTCTTCACAAAGCAAATAGTCAACCTGTGGAACTCCTTGCTGCAGGAGGCTGTGAAGGCTAGAACTAGAACAGAGTTTAAAGAGAAGTGAGATAAATTCATGGAGGTTGGGTCCATGGAGTGGTATTAGCCAGGGGGTAGAAATGGTGTCCCTGGCCTCTGTTTGTGGAAGGCTAGAGTTGGATGGCACGAGACAAATTGCATGGTCATTGTCTTTGGTCCATCCCCTCCGGGGTAGCTGGTGTTGGCCACTGTCGGCAGACAGGCTACTGGGCTAGATGGACCTTTGGTCTGATCCAGTACGGCCATTCTTATGTTTTTATGTTCTAAGCTCAGGGCTCAGGGTCAGGGGTCTCTCTGGACCACCTTGATTTTCATGCAAACCTGCTCCTGGGTGGCCAGGCTGGCAGCTATCCTGCCCTAGATGGCCACTTTCCTGTGCCTAGTGCGGAGGTTGTGGATGAGGTCAACGATGTTTGCACTAGACCAGGCGGGCGCCCGCCTCTTGAGGCCCCAGGCAGGCTCCTTGGAGCCGCCAGCCTGGTCCCGGGAAGAGGCGGAGGGCTGGGTGGCAGCGGGTGGCTGGCTCAAGCCGTGCCAGGTGCAGGGTCTGCTGGCTGGGTGCTGGCAGGCTTGCACCTGGCACGGGCACCGTAGCCAGACCGTGCCCCTTTAAGGGCTCTGGGGCCGGGAGGGGGGCAGAAGAGTTTCCCTGGTGGTGCCCAGAGTGGCCACCAGGGCAAGCTGGGGAGGGCTAGCTTCCCACTAGTTCGAATTAAGTGGCTACACAGCCCTTAATTCGAACTACTTAATTCGAACTAGGCGTTAGTCCTCGTACAATGAGGTTTACCTAGTTCGAATTAAGCGCACCGCTAGTTCAAATTAAGTTCAAACCAGCGGTTTGCCTGTGTAGCGCCTATGAAAGTTAATTCGAACTAACGTCTGTTAGTTCGAATTAACTTTGTAGTGTAGACATACCCTGAGAGACTGAGATTTAGAATTTATCTTCAAGTATGTCCCTGTGACTACTGTTACAGTTACTGAAAAAGTTTTCTGTGCAAAACAAAATATCTATAAATGGTTGAAGTACAGTTCATATTAGAGTGATATAAGCCATAAGAAGGGAGACATTATTTTAGAGGGATAGCTTAGTGTAAAGTGAAGAAATGTATATAAAATCTGTATCAGTAAAAATGGCCTGACTATGAGATCTATTAAATTGTGGAATCATCTCCCAAGGGAACTGCTGGAAGCACCCATCATTTATGAAAAATTGAATGACAAAATATCTAGATAATAGTGTGTAAACAAATCGTACACTTTCAGGAGGTTGTCTAGTTACTCTAATAGGGATTTTTAATGGTTCTGGAATAATTTTATATATTCTCACAGTGAATGAATAATAAATAGCCATTTGAAACTGACATTTGAGTCTTTAATGAAAGTTTGTTTTCTTACACTGCAAGCAGCTCTTGTTTAGTTGTAGAGTTTCTCGTGAGTGTCAGGCTGCTGGCTGTGATTTTGTTCTCCAAGAGCAATGAAGCATTTATTTAAAACACATGCATGCACAGAAAAAGAAATAGGAAGGTCAAATTGTCAGCTTCCCAACCTTGACAGCGTCCCTCTAATCAAATTATTGTACCTTAAATAAACCATCAGTCATCACCTCTCCTTTTTTCTAAGAGCACAGGTAGATGCCACCTTGCTTTAGAGTCACGCACATGTAACATTACATTTGGCACAATAAGAGCTTTGGGGATAGAAACGCAACTTCAGAGCATATTGGTGTGCACAGAAACAACTGTATTACTCATTAGGCAGTGCATGTTGTTGTCATTGGCAGGGATCTCTGTGTTCCAATTTGCCCTCCATCTCTGTCTGCTCCATCTTTGGAGCTGACTGCTGGGCCTCTCCCAGGGTGAATTTGGCAGCTGTAGGACTCTGAAGCCCAGCTTGGGAATGAATTTTTGAGGCAGTGGTGTGTGGGTGTCAGCTTGTTTTCCAGATGGTCTCTTCATTGGCTTCTTGTCTGGCTGGAGCTTTGGCTTTCTTGGCAGCTCTGATGAACCTGACCATGCAACTAAAGCAGGGTCAATTTTCTGCTGTGCAACACTGTATTTCTGGAAGAAGGCAAGTCCCCTTTGATTAATGTTGGAAGGGAAGCAAAGGTTATCCCCCTATAGAAATTTAAAAATAAAGTCAGGTAGGAAATCTGGATGAATCTTAGGACTTGTCAGGGGTGTGAACCCCCCACCCCCTCCAATCACAGCAATTTACAGCACTGTATAGTGCCAGTGTGAACAGGCTACAGCGCTATTTGCTCTGTGTAGTCCACTTGAAGTTAAGCTGAAGCTTCTGTTCATAAGAAAGCTGTTTTAAAAGAGGCAAATCCCAAATGACGTACAGAATGCATATGTGTTGGTGGACTTACAAACATTTCAGGTGCAAAATGTACATTTAAAAATAGATACACTTCCATTCATCAATAAGGAGGTCCTTCTTTCAGAATGTCATGCTTTCCCGCTAACAGTTGATGGCATTATTGCTCTTAGATTCCACAGCTATGGGTCTGGCATAGATAATATAGATAGACTCCAAACATGCATTTCATTCCATCTTTTGGATTTTGTTAGGCATTTGTGGCATCCTCAGTTCTTGTAGCTCTCAGCAAGAAAATGAAAGAGGAACTAAAATTAGATTTTTTTTCCTCCCCGAGGTAAGAAAAATGAAACACTTTTTTTGTTTTCCTCAAGAAATTTTGATTATATGAAAGAGAGTTTCTGCAGGCAGAAAAATGTCCTCCCCTTACCTTCCAAATGCACTAAGATGAATAATTAGTGGTGTTGCAGAGATCAGAAAGCCCAAAGGAAACAAGTCTATCACCTTGTTTTCATTTCAGTGTTACTTTTCTTCCAATCCTGCATGCTACTCTAATACTAATTTCTTAATTTCCCATTTCCTCATGCCTGAGACTGCTGGAGTAGAGCCATGGGGTATTACTGATTGTTCAAGTAGTTTCTTGAATTGCTTCTGTGGTACATTTCTGTATCCGGTGGCTTTTGATACTTCACTGCAAATGGAAATTTGTGTGGACACTTAACAAGTGTAAACAAGCTTGGTCTGATGGCCAGTCTTCCTCTTCACAGCATCATCTTCCAGGAGTTTGCAGCAAACTTGTGATGTTGCAAATTCAATCTAACACATTTGATGGAGATGGTAAGAAATAATTTTGCTTCTACGATACAGGGGCCAAAGCTGCCATTGAAAGTGTTTAAATTGGCATTGTGAATGCCTTGCTTAGAAGCAGCAGCAAACGTTTGTGGGATTCTTACTGCATGAAAACAAATGTAAATTATTATACAAACATATACAGAGAGGGGAGTCCAGATCTGGAATGCTCTTTTAAGATCCCCTTTTACATTGTGAAGTACCTATTTAGATATGACTTTAAGTTGAAACGTTCATATGATTTGGAAAAGAGATATGAAGGTTCTTAGTCTTCTACATAAAAGAAGCATAAAAAACCAGAATAATAATGAAAAAGGGCTTGTGCCACTGTACTGTAATTGGTGACTGTTTTGTTTGTGTTGCTGCCCTGTCCTGACCCAGGGCGGGGCTGTGGACTCTTTGTATATCGCCCATTCCAAACCAGGACCTTGGCTTCTGACTATTTGCTGAACAGGGCTGATCAGTGACCTGAGGCCCAAAGCAAAAGAGGCTCTGTGGACATAGGCAGTGTGGCCGCCCACTGACACGGAAGGGGACAAGCCCCTCTGTGGGCCCCAACAGGCTACACGTGGTGGAGAACAGGGGCACTGCGAGGGCACGGGCCCTGAAGTAACGAGCTTCTGAAGTGTTTTTTGTTTTGCTTTGTTTTGGGAAAAAACCCAGACACTATAGATCTAGATAAGCATCAGCAGTTGGCAGAGAAACTAGCAGCCAACATCTTCATCAGCAACAATTCTTGCACCAGCTGTTGGCCCGTAACCAAGAGTTCCAGCGACGGTGTCTGCAGCAATTGATGGCCCAAAGGATTTGGCCCACTGGGCAGCTGCCTGGACCTCTCAGAGATTTTTTGGCTGCTGAGGACCTTGGAAGTCCATGCTCCCCGCCCACTGTTGAGATGGGTCAGCCCGTCACCAACCTTGAGATCATGACTGAAACCTGAATGGCTCTCAGACTGCCCTGCTACATGGAAACCAGAGGCAGGGAACTCCAGGAGCTCTCCATCCTGCCCCTGGGAAAAATCAGCAAACCTTCCACTATGCGGTCTAACACCGGCTACCTGCTCTGGGCTGAGGCCCTGTGGTGCCATATTGGACTGCTGAAGTAGGACTACTTGGAGGGGGATTGTAGGTATGGCTGGGTCTGCACTGCAGAAACCTGGGCCCGCAACTCAGTCCCACCAAAACTGATAATGCCAGTGAGGGTGGGTCCCCAACAAGTGACGGACCTCCCGGACTCGGGGTATGGACAATCCCTGGTGCGGAAGGAGGTTGTCCTCATCTCCATTGTGGCAGACAGGGAGTTACAACTGCAGTGTGTCCACAGGTATATGAAGGCGTATCCCCATGCTAAGGTCCCCCTAATCATAAGGGGCATGACTGAGGAGATAGTTGTCGGGGGTGGCTGATACTTTAGCCTATCCCATTATTCTAGGCTGGGACTGGCATGGATTTAATGAACTCCTTCCAGAGGCCAGCCTTGAAGTCCCACCAGCCCAGGTCATCTTAGAGGGAAACCCCATCGATGAAGGCTGAGATGAAACCCAGGAAGAGGAGCCATCAGATGAGAGAGAGGATGACTTCCTGGAAGGGGACGGGTATGAGACACCAAGCAAGTAAGTTTCTCCCCAAGGAGGGGAAGCAGGGAAAACAGGACTTTCTCCAGGACCAACAGGAAGATGGGACCCTGAGGGTAGCAGATGAACAGGTCACACACATCAATGGTACCACAATCAAGCCGCAGAAAATTGCCCAGTGGCCCCATTTTGAGCTGGTGGCAGATAGCCTGTACCGGATGGCCTAAGACCCACAGATGCAAGTGGTCTGGTCCCAGCTACTCATCCCACACCACTACCGAAAAGCTCTTTTAAGACAGGCCCACTATATTCTGGTCACTGGCCCCCTGCGGCAAGAAAAAAACTCTAGCACGAGTTTTATCCTGGGTTTTCTTTTTGGACTGGTGTATACCAGGAGGTGAAGGACTATTTCTGCTCATGTCCAGAGTGCCAGCTAGCCACAGATTTGTGCATTCCAAGAGCTCCGCTGGTTTCTTTACCCACTGTCTGCACCCCGTTTGAACGAATGGCCCTCGACCTGGTGGGACCACTCCCAAAGAGCAAGACGGCCTCTTTTTCAATAACTGAATATTTCTGATCCCAAGGAAAAAGCTTCTTGCTGATATAAAGAATGGGGTATTCTTCCCCATCTATCTCCTAGTGCGGGAGCCAGGTCTAACCCTGGGGCAGCCAGTATTGGCTCTCCAGCTGCTGCCTGAGTGGGCGGAGGAGGATGGGATTGAACCCACCATCCTATGTTCCCCAGGCAAATCCCCAGGTCCTGGGAGCCATGGGGATCCAGGCCAGTCCATGGCCTCTGTAGTTAATTGATCGCCTCAAGGGGTAGTAGCAGTGTTGACTGGAGAAGCTCTCCCATCAACATGGCGTTGTTTACACCAGGTTTTAGGTTGGTACTACATTGCTAAAGGGCAGTGGGGCCAATAGCCTTGCAGGGACCCTGGGCAAGGTGGAAGGAGGCCCGGCTCCATGCTCCTGGGTGGAAGAGGCAGAGCTGGGAGCAGCCAGCCCTCAGTGCTGCCCAGAGCACACCATGCTATGTCCCCTCCAGGCAGCCCTCACAGCCAAGTGGAGCACACTGCATCAGTGCTCCAGCAGCCATGTAAGGGCCTGGGACTCTGGCCACTGATGCTGCTGCAAATCACTGAGCCCTGGGGCAATTGCACCCTTTGCTTTCTCACAGGTGTAGATTTTTCACAATCCCAAGTGATGTTTTAACCCTGTGTAAGTCTGTAGTATAGACCTGGCCTGAAGAATAATTACTAACTTAAATGTAGCACTGTCAGGCTCCAAAGAGAGTTCTGGCTATAGAGATTGGGGTGTGCATGGGGCATGAGCGCTATTCAATTACATATTTATTATTGTTATTGTTTAATGTTTGTTTGAGGTCCTATTTTGCCAGCCACAGTATAAGTATATAACCAAGAGATGGTGCCAAAAGGTCTTACAATTCAAGTGCATGATGAAATACAATAGGGCGATGTGGGAGGGGTGCGGGTGGCAAATGGAACACAAGGTAAAGTAGGGAAGTAGGGAAGAGATCACGTGAAGACGATGCATGGTTGCCAAAATGAACATTTTGATTGAGAGGGCAGTAATTCAGAGTCTAATGCAGAGGAAGATGCATGTTTCTGTCAAGTGGAAGGTATCTAGTAGGAAGGATCTTCAAAACAAAAATTTTCTGACATATAAAGTACATTATATCTAAGTTTGAATACTTCCAAAATAGTACAATGCATAGAGAAGGAATGCAATGCACACAGTAGATCTATCTTTGAGCTCTTAACTAGAACTAGAAAAACAATTTTGGGAACGAGGCTGTGATTTTCCACAGCTGTAACAAAATGTGCAGGACTGTGAAAATACAATACATTTCCATGCTGTGGCTATTCCAAAGAGACTTTCAAATGACTTGTCAAGTGCAAAAAATGTAGGTGTAAAATGAACTTCAGTGGTGAACTGAGAGGATCTCTTGCACTTTGACACATTAGAAATTGCACTTTTCCTGATATGTGTGAAATCTATTTATAAATGAGCAGGACTTTTTTGGGGGGAAGGTAGGGGAGAACAGCTTAAAACAGACAAGAGTGATCACCCCATTGACTCACTTGGTTACTTTATTTGTAAACTGTTTAGAAAATATCCACAGTACAAGGAAAGTCACAGCTCAACAGAAGCAGCAGATAACTGAACCAAACTAGGAGCATAGTCACTCAGTCCATTCTCATTGGGTGCATCTATACTGCAGCATTTTTCTGGAAAAACAGTCTTTTTTTCTGGAAGAACATCACTGGCATGCACACTGTCATTGAGTTCTTTCAACAGAAAGTTGAAAGAACAGAGGGGGTTTTCCGACAGTGGTAAACATCATTCTACGAGGAAGAAGCCTTTTTCCAAAAAAGCTTTTTTGGAAAAAAGTGTGTGGACGCAGAAAAGGGAGGTTTTTTTTAAAGAAGAGGCCACCAGGAAATAACACAGGTGCCCTGGTGGCCACTCTGTCTAGATTAATCACAACTTAAATGTGAGATAGAGTTCAATCAATGTGGACCCTCTCTTTCGAAAAAGCAGATCACTTCTTCATTGCATTTTTGCTGTGTGGATGCTCTCTTTTGAAGTAGCAAAAGTGGGGAGGAGTCCCGTGGCTCCTTATAGACTAACCGTGCATCTGACTAAATGGATCTTTGCCCACAAAAGCTTATGCTCCAACACTTCGGTTAGTCTATAAGGGTATGTCTACACTACCCTCCTAATTCGAAATAGGAGGGTAATGTAGTCATACCGCAATTGCAAATGAAGCCCGGGATTTGAATTTCCCGGGCTTCATTTGCATAAAGCCGGCCGGCGCCATTTTTAAATGCCGGCAGTTCGAACCCCGTGCCGCGCGGCTACACGCGGCACGGAGTAGCTAGTTCGGATTAGGCTTCTAAATCCGAACTAGCTGTACTCCTCGTGGAATGAGGAATGAGCTGTACTCCTCGTCGAACTGCCGGCATTTAAAAATGGCGCCGGCCGGCTTTATGCAAATGAAGCCCGGGAAATTCAAATCCCGGGCTTCATTTGCAATTGCGGTATGACTACATTATCCTCCTATTTCAAATTAGGAGGGTAGTGTAGACATACCCTAAGGTGCCACAGGACTCCTCCCCGCTTTTGCAGATTCAGACAAACATGGCTACCCCTTTGATCTTTTGAAGTAAGTGACTATTTCTGTAAGCTATTTCAAAGAGAATGATAATTGGACAGAAATAGAAAAATATAATGATGATCATGAAGGATGTGTAGCAACTGCGGTAGGGAAAGAAAATTTTATTTATTGTGAGTGAAAAAGGAAGAGTTTTTTAACTACAAGAAGTATCTCTCACACTCTGTATGTTTTCAACATTAAAATCCTTTCCCATGATTAATCAGCCTTACTCTTCACTCTATAAATGGTCATCCCTCTTTTTAGTATTTTTTCTTTTTTTGTACATGCTCAATAGATGTCTTTTTTAAAATGTATGGTTATGGCCTTTTTGCTGGTGTTCAGCTGTTTGCCTGTTTAATTCACATATGATTTAGTCCTGGATTTCGTATAAATATTAATTAATTAAGAAAATGCCATGTTATCTGCATTGATATAAGTGAATTAACTATATGGCTCATTAAGATTAACATTTCTATAAAAATATGTAGTTCATGAGAATTAGAGAAGGCAATAACATCCATTGACATATTAGAAGCATATCCACTTTTTAAAGATTGTCTGCTTATATTTTAAAATGTTATTTTAAATTATTTTGTTTGCTGTTATTCTGTCTGTGTGAAAATTGGTCTATCAAATAGGAAGGTTTTGTAGCTTTTTTCAAGCTAATCTGATTCTGAATTTAATTATCTCCTCTGGGACCTCCTATATTTGGTAATTTAATACATTGATTATTTTGAAGATCATAAACATGTAGGACTGGAAGGGACCTTGTGGGGACTTTTATTTCAGAGCCCTGTACTCGCAGCAGGACTAAGTATTATCTAAACCACCCCAACAGTTTAAGCCCTGATGCTGGCCTCAGAAGTTGACTGGGAGCCAGTGGGACTAGACCATAGGCTTTGGGTATGTCTACACTAGCCCCCTAGTTGGAACTAGAGAGGCTAATGTAGGCATTCGAAGTTGCAAATCAAACCCAGGATTTAAATATCCCGCACTTGATTTGCATCTTCCCAGACCGTCGCCATTTTTGAAATTTACAAGTCCGGACTAACTGTCTGCATCTACACGCGACAGGGACCCGGTATTTCGAATTAAAGCCCCTAAATCGAACTACCTGTTAAACCTCCTTGCAGGAGGAATAACAGGTAGTTTGATTTAGGGGCTTTAATTCCAAATACCGGGTCCCTGCCGCGTGTAGACGCGGACAGTTAGTCCGGACTTGTAAATTTCAAAAATGGCGACGGTCTGGGAAGATGCAAATCAAGTGCGGGATATTTAAATCCTGGGTTTGATTTGCAACTTCGAATGCCTACATTAGCCTCTCTAGTTCCAACTAGGGGGCTAGTGTAGACATACCCAAAGCCTATGGTCTAGTCCCACTGGCTCCCAGTCAACTTCTGAGGCCAGCATCAGGGCTTAAACTGTCGGGGTGGTTTAGATAATACTTAGTCCTGCTGCGAGTACAGGGCTCTGAAATAAAAGTCCCCACAAGGTCCCTTCCAGTCTTACATGTCTATGATCTTCAAAATAATCAATGTACAGGCAGTCCCCGGGTTACGTACAAGATAGGGACTGTAGGTTTGTTCTTAAGTTGAATTTGTATGTAAGTCGGAACTGTTACATATTGTACCCCAGGTGTCCCCGATTCAGCTGCTGCTGAAACTGACCAGCGGCTGACTACAGGAAGCCCAAGGCAGAGCTGCTTTGCCCCAGGCTTCCTGGAATCAGCCGCTGATAAGTTTCAGCAGCAGCTGACTTGGGGACACTTGGGGTAGAGCAGCTGGGATGCTGCCGGGTTGGTCCCCGCAGCGCCGAGGTGCGGCGCTGCGCTGCGGGGACCAACCTGGCAGTGCCCCAGCTGCTCTGTCCCAGGCATCCAGATTCAGCCGCTGTTGAAACTGACCAGCAGCGGCTGAATCGGACACGCCTGGGGCAGAGCAGCTGGAGTGCTGCTGGGTTGGTCTGGTAGCGCTGACCCTTGGCGTGGCGGGACCAACCCGGCAGCACCCCAGCTGCTCTTGGGGACGCCTGGGGCAGAGCAGCTGGGGTGCTGCTGGGTTGGTCCCGCAGCGCCGCTCCTCAGCGCTACTGGACCAACCCGGCAGCACCCCAGCTGCTCTGCCCCAGGTGTTCCCAAGTCAGCTGCTGCTGAAACTGACCAGCAGCTGACTACAGGAAGCCCGAGGCAGAGCTGCTCTGCCCCGGGCTTCCTGGAATCAGCCGCTGATCAGTTTCAACAGCGGCTGAATCTGGACGCCTGGGACAGAGCAGCTGGGGCGCTGCCGTGTAGGTCCCCACAGCGCCGCACCTCGCCACTGTGGGACAAACCCGGCAGCCCCCCAGCTGCTCTACCTCAGGCATCCTGATTCAGCCGCTGCTGAAACTGACCAGCGGCGAGACAAGCCTGGTCTGCTGGGGGGGGGGGGGGTGCACTAGCTGCGCCCCCCCCGCCCCCAGCAGACCAGGCTTTTCTTGCCACAGAGGACGGGGGTGGCGGGACCGCCGCGGCACGTCTCGGTGGTCTGCTGGGGTGGGGGCGCAGCTAGTTCGGGGTTCCCTCACCACGTTCTTAAGTAGGGATCTGACGTAAGTCGGATCCACGTAACCCAGGGACTGCCTGTATTAAATTGAATCCAAGGCTTGATTTGCAACTTCGAATGCCTACATTAGCCTACCTAGTTCGAACTAGGGAGCTAGTGTAGACATACCCTTTGGCTGTGTCTACATTGGCACCCTTTTCCGGAAAAGGGATGCTAATGAGACACTTCGGAATTGCAAATGCCACGGGGGATTTAAATATCCCCCGTGGCATTTGCATGAACATGGCTGCCGCTTTTTTCCGGCTCGGGGTTTTGCCGGAGAAAAGCGCCAGTCTAGACGGGATCTTGCGGAAAATAAGTCCTTTTTCCTCAAGATCCCTTATTCCTACTTTCAAGGAATTCCTTTTCAAGTAGGAATAAAGGATCTTCCGGAAAAGGGCTTATTTTCCACAAGATCCCGTCTAGACTGGCGCTTTTCTCTGGCAAAACCCTGAGCCGGAAAAAAGCAGCAGCCATGTTCATGCAAATGCCATGGGGGATATTTAAATCCCCCACGGCATTTGCAATTCCAACTGGTCTCATTAGCATCCCTTTTCCGGAAAGGGGGGCCAATGTAGACACAGTCTTTGTGTGCTCATTGTTACATGCACTTTGGAGGAAGTGGTAGCTACCTGGCATGCATTTCTCTGGTTCCATATTCACCTTCAGATACCATGAATTACAGAAATGAAATCAGAAGATCTTGTGGCTGAGGCTTTTTCCAGCAGAAACAGGTTTCATTTCTTAGGGAGCTGCAGGGAAAAGACACTTTATCACTGATGTTTCCTAGTTATCCCAGCTCAGTGAAGAATCAAACAGAATACCCAAGGGTTTGCACGATTTTGACAAATGGCAGGTGTATACTTGCAGTGGAAGAGATGGTGCAATGTATATTTATTTTTTCAACCTATATTACATCAGTCTTGCCTGGGTTGAGTTTGAGCCAGCTGCTGTACATCAAGAAGGCAAATGCTGCATGGCTTTTTGTCAGTTTGACATCTTACTTGTGGTAGTGGTTGTATTGGTAGAGAATGATGCACTCCATTGGTAATGGAACCTCTCTATCTTACTGTCTCTTGAAATATTCTCATATAAAAAGAAGGGATATTAAGGACTCTGTGAGGTTCCTTTTCAGGAAAGAGGCAGAGGAAGAGTTACCCATCACCACTCTCAGGGTTATGTGAGGGAGAAATGATTGGAGTCATAGTAATGCTGCTTTAGCTACTCCATTTGTGCCTGGCATGCTGTTTAGCAGTACCTTGTGCTCTCCTGTGTAAGCATAGAGTTTGGAAGGGTAATTCCATTCACTCCTTGGTCTCTCTGCTAAGATGACTGGTGAGGTACCAGTGAGTGCCCTCTTCTATTTATAAAACTATAAAGACTGCTAGCTTTGTGTATTTAAGCTGGTGAACTTTAAGCAAAATTTTCCATGTTCAGCTTTACTAGTCCACCTTTGTTTTTATTTGTTAAATTTCCTTTTTAGGCGATCTTCAAGAGTACAAACAGTTTTACTCTTTTCATTGTTTGCAGGTTTCTAACCTCTATCTATATGACAGTGTGCTCATGTTGGCCAATGCCTTCCATAGAAAGCTGGAGGACAGGAAATGGCACAGCATGGCAAGCTTGAATTGCATGAGGAAATCCACCAAACCTTGGAATGGAGGTCGATCCATGTTGGAGACTATTAAGAAGGTAAGAAAGTGAAGATTGTAAGTTCAGTGTGCAATAAAACCCTTAAAAGAACCAACATGCTGCAATTGATCTTTCAGGTGAACTTCTTAAAAATGACTTAACCTTGATTTTAAGTTATTATGAATGAAACGGCATGGTCATGAAGGTGTATTTCCTTCAATTGGTGATGTCATGGCAGTGTTTTGTGTAAGTCACATGGTGATGAATAGTCATGTAGCTTTATGCATTTTACCAAATAGATGAAACCTGAAGTAGTTGTCAGACTAGACCATAAATAATGTTTATATTCCTTAGTAAACATGCTCACATGGTTGTCTTTGAGGAAACAAGAGGAAAAAATGCTGCAAAGTATATATAATCTCCAATTTTGATTGATTTACATTACTGTAAATCTGAAGTACTGCCGAGTATAGTTCATATGCCCACTCTGTCACTGTTCCCTGGATACATACACTTTTCTAGAAAAATGTTCATTGAAACCAAAGTTTCAACGAAACAGTATATGTTTGACATTTTATTTTGGTGAAAATGTTCTAACCAACTCTAATGACAACACTGCTTCATTAACCGTTTAAAATAAGGTTAAATAATTTTTTAGTTATGCCACTGTGAAGCTGGTGTGAGCTTTGTTCACATGGGTTTTAATAACACTAAAATACATTATAGTCAGACTGACTCAGTAGCACATGACTTGCTACTATTTTTTTCTGGACCAGAAAATGGTGGCTTCATGTTTCTCACCAGAATTGAGGTAAATTGAATCATATTAACTGTGTTATCATTTCAGATTCAGGTAAGGTTCTGTCTGCTTTTTGCTAGTGGCTTTCTTTATACAAGTTCCCAAGGCATTTTTCAAAATAAGCAATAGACATGTGTTGGCTCACATTCTCTTTTGCAGTAAGGTATTTTCTTTTGTCTAAAGCTATGTGTGAGCTATTGCAGAGCATATCAGGGCTGCCACATTAATTTAATTGCAAGCATTTGCAAGTCATGTTAGGATACCTGGAGTGTGAAAGGTGCTTTATAAAAATTGTATTTTAATATATTTAACATTGTTTCCTTAGGGCCATATAACTGGACTCACTGGTGTTATGGAATTTAGAGAAGACGGCTCCAACCCCTATGTCCAATTTGAAATACTGGGCACCAGCTACAGTGAAACATTTGGCAAAGATGTGAGAAGGGTAAAGTTTCTTTTTTTTTTCCCCTGAAAAAGAGAGAGATCCTGCTTATCTGGGGAAAAGTGCTATGATTTAAAAAGAATGGAAGAAGTGCTTTTGCTCACAGTACAAAAGTCACTTAATACAGAAATAATGTTTTCTAATTTCTCATATACTTAAACCTTGAAAGATAACACTTTTATACCATCAGAAGGGAGGACTGCAAATTTCTCTCATATGTGCAGTATATCTTTATATACTCCATAAAGCTAGCATAATAGTGAAGACTTTCAGGTGAATTATAATATAATTGGCATAACTGAGACTTGTCCTAATCAGGAAACTAAATTAAATATTAAATTACCAGATCATATAAAGCCTTTTGACAGTCCTGTCTCTGTAAGAAGCTGGAAAACTGGAGTAGGCATAGTAATGTGAGAGGCTGAGGATATTATATTTGAAGACAGGGATGACATATCAAAACTGGCTAGTGGAGCAGACAGTTTGGAATGAGATGGAAGATAGGACTGGTAAAAATGATCATTAATATATGCTGTCATGAGATGAGAAATCTTAGTAGGAAATGTTCATGCAGATGGAGGACTGTAAATTAAGGTTAAAATATGAATAGGAACAGTTGATTTTCTTTGGTTTTGATTGGAATGGAAGCTGAGAATGGTGTATATAGTGGCTGCCATTAAAGTATTACTTTTAAATAATTCACATTATTCTTATACTATGCAGAGCAGATCTGGCCAATTATTTTTTTCAGTTTTGACATCAAACCAAACATCAGAAAAAATACTTGGTTCAGTTCCCAAAATAGTGCTTGGAATTTGTCAGCAAATAGGAAAAGCGTGTTGGATGTGAGTATGCCTCCTTTACAACCTTGTGGCAAAACACATGCTTGATCTGTGGAAGTGCAGGTCTGAATCTCCACTCTGCAGGAGGAATCTGAACTCAGATCTCCCCTCTTCCTGATAAGCAACTTAATCGCCATGCTATGGGTTACTTTGGGTGGCCATCTCTCAATGTCTACTGATGGAGTTCTTCCACATTTTCTACATATTTAAATATTCAATAGGCCAAAGAGATGATGATATTATAGATGATTCTTATAACCAGATGATATTAAGATACTTGCCTGGGAGGTAGGAGATGCGGATGCAAATTCCTCTTCTAAATCAAGCACATAGAACATCACAAAGTGATAAAGGGTTTGCTGGCCTGGGAAAAGCTTTTCCCATCAGAATCAAGCAGGTCAAATTTGGAAATAGTTTCATTCCACCTGAATCTGCACTGTTTGGTGAATAACCAATTTTGTCTGAAAAAGCAGAGATGATAGTTGCTCAACGTTTGCAAAATGTTGCAGTTTTTCATGTGTCTGTTTGTTTTTACTAATAAAAATTAATCTTCCTGAATTTCTCTACTGGACAAAGGAGTAAAGATATACATCTACAGTCAGATTTTGAAAAAAAGTTGATAATTCCTTGAAATAGAAAGGATAAGGGGTTGACTGAAGTCTGTCTGGCTCAGCAATAACATTTGTGTTTATCCATCCAGATTTTCAGACACTGCTCTCTAATTTTCACAGACCTGTTTTTGAGATACTGTACCTTAAAAGAGTCTGATTTTCAGAAAGTCTGAGGGATTTGTACAAGGAGCCAATGTCCTGAAATGGTCATTTAAACAATAACAGGTGCATTCACATGTATAAGGATCCAGGGTTAGATGACAAAGCTTGTGTCATCCCTGCTTTGCCAAGCGGTATCTCTGAATGAGTATGAAGCCTGTCTTTTTTCAAGAGCGCAGAAAACAGTTACTTTTCAGACCACCTTACTGCATGTTCCACAATGCATATCTTACTGGAAATCCATAGGACAGAGGTGGGTAACAATTTTTGCAGGGGAGCCACTTAAAAAATACTGGTGTGTGGTCGCAGGCCAGCTATGAAAGGGTGGGGCTTTGGGCAGGAGGGGTGGGTCGGGGGCTATAGAGAGAGAGAAAGAGAGAACATGTGTGTGTGTGTGTGAAAGAGAAACACTTTGTGTGTGTGAGACAAATTTTGTGACACAGTTTGAATGTGTGTGTCACAGAGACAAGAGAGCATCGGAGGGGTAGCCGAGTTAGTCTGAATCTGCAAAAGCGACGAGGAGTCCTGTAGCACATTATAGACTAACAATTTATAGGAGCATAATCTTTTGTGGGCAAGATCTACTTGCATCTGACGAAGTGGGTCTTTGCCCGTGAAAGATTATGCTTCTATAAATCTGTTAGTCTATAAGGTGCCACAGAACTCCTCGTCACTTTTGCAGAGACAAGAGAGTTTGTGTGGCAGTGTGCATGTGACAGTGATTGTGTGCAGCACAGAGGCAGTGTGCCATAGACTGGGTGTATGTGACAGTGACACAGCGAGTGTGTGTGCTGGCTGCTGCTGGGTTAGTTTCTAATGAAGCCATGCACTGTCTCTTCAAGGGAAATCTGTCCTGTTCTGTTGTGATTTCCTACCCTGCTCTGCACTCCTCTGAGTCACATGCTTCAGACTACAGCAGCTCTGCTGACTGTATGTCTCCCTCCCGAGAGGTACAGGGGCAGGAGGACACCCTGACTTCAGCACTCCCCTCTCTCTTCCACCCCCCACTCTGCACAGCTAGCTTGGCTGCAGGTCAGAGCAAGGGGAGAGGAGAGGCAGCTGAACATATTTTTGAATAGGTTGTGTTTAACACAGAACTGCACTATATTTGCTTTTGTTTGTCTATTTTTGTTCTGCTGCTGCCTGATTGTGTACTTCTGGTCCCAAATAAGGTTTATGATTGGTTGGTGGTTCATAACTTTGTTGCCCAGTGTCTATTCCCCTGGATATTTTTGTGGTGTTGCAGATACAAGCCTGTGTGACATAGTTTTCATATCTCCATTTACCTCTAGATTTGCAAGACTAAAGGGACAGGAAATGTTCTGTTTCTTTTTGCCAAAAGAATAACTAAAAACTCCACAGCTTAAAAATCTTCCAAGGAAGTGCATTTCCTGCAAGCCCGGTGTATAAAGGCACTAATAACTTAGCCTTAGTACCATACTCAGTACAGGTTCTCCTGCCTTAGGAAAGTCCGGATTGATTACCAGCTATTTCCTCTATATCCTAAAGGAGGACTGAGCAGTGGGATATATTTCACTGGAAAAGAAGAGGCTGTGATGACCCTATGAATGCATTTTAAAATGTAAGGTTGAGATTTAAGGCTTCCGGCTCCTAATGGATTTCAATGGAATTTAAGTGCCTAATTCCTTTATGCTCGTTTGAAAACCCCAGCCTATAAGTGTTACCGGAAAGTAGGCTTTATATGAGTTCAGAGGGGAAAGCAAATGCAATTTTAGGTTCAAGGATCATCATTATTTAAAAGTAAGAAATGGCAAAATAAATCAATCAAAAAGGCAGTATTATAGCCACTGAAGCAAGATGCATTCATGAATCTCTGCTGGTGACTTTTTAAAGCTAGGGAATTTCAAGAGGGAGAGAAATGTGGAGGCAGAGAAATGGTGAAATGAGAGAAATTGGCTTGCAGAATTCAGGTAGCCTTTTTTCTTTAAAGTGCTTCACGTGTTTTGATGTTTTCATTATATCTGGCAACTGTACTTGTAGGAAAAATGTTTTCTCTACCCTCCTACCTCCATTTTTTAAAGGTACCTTTAAGGATGTCTGGTTTAAACTTAACACCAAGGATAGCTGCTATTACACACTGTTACTTGAACCTCATCTACTTCTTTCTTATCCTGAGCTAAGAGACCTCATTTGCAAGACTATTTTTCTGTTCAAAAATAGATTTTCTTCTGTTTTTGCTTATTCAGCAGCAATATTTTTATTTGTAATGCTTCACCATTAAAACCACTATTCCTGTCGGTGATCCATTTGTGTCTAATGGATACAACACTGCCCTAAGACATGGGGGCAGGTCTACACCTAAATGGTGCATGGCACCAGTGTGGCTGCAACACTGCTGCTTTAGTGAAGATGCTACTTTGAGCTTCTCCCTTCATTGTAAGCGCTGTCTGCACAAGGGGTTATGTCAGTGTGACTACATCACTTAGTTGTGTGGATCTGTCACATCCATGAGCCCTGGACTGCCACCTAGGTAGGTTTATAGGGTAGATCTGGCCCTGCCACTGCTGTGTGACTCCTGGGCAGGCCCATCATCTCTTTGTGACTGATTTCTCCAAGCTGTAACAGGTTTCATGATACTGCCCTGCTTTGTACAGTGCTTTGAGATCTCCTGATGAAGGAGCTAAGTGGTGTTATTGATCACTTTGGGTATGTCTAGATTACATGCCTCTACCAACAGAGGCATGTAAAATAGGCTACCCGACATAGTCAATGAAGCCGGGATTTAAATATCCCCGGCTTCATTAAAATAAAAATGGCCACCACGGTGTGCCAGCTCAGCTGATCATCGGCACAGCGTGCGAGTCAAGACACGGATCGGTCGACAAGGGAAGCCTTTGTCGACCGCTCCCTTATGCCTTGTGAAACAAGGTTTACAGGAGTGGTCGACAAAGGCTTCCCCCGGGACCAAGCACAAGCCGGGGATCCTCCAGTCCAGCAGCAGCGGCACCCCCAGCTGCCCAACCACGCAGGCACAGGCTCCGCCACTGGGACCAGCTCCTTCGCCGGCACGTGCAGGCCGTCGAGCGCATCAAGGCATCGATTCGCCAGCGCATCGAGGGGGACCTGCAGTGGCGCCAGGAGACCTGAGCCGCCTTCCAGGCCCAGTGCACGAGGATGGCTGACTCCATCGCCACCCTCACTGCCCACATAGCCCATGCCATTCACTATAGCATGGCCTTATCCTATGCCCCCGCCATCCCTCCCCTAGCACTGCCCATGCCCCCTTCTGCCCCTGCAATGCCCCCTCCTCCAATGCCCCCTCCTGCCCCTGCAATGGCTCTTCCTGCCACCCCTGCAATAGCCCCTCCTGCCAACCTCCCCATGCAGCCTTCCCTGATGCGGCCTGCCCAGCATGTCCAGGTCTGCCCCCGCAGGAGCGCTCGCAGGGGCCACCCCTCCCAGGAGTAGCTCCTCCCCCTCCCAATTGAAGGTCTCCTTCCCCTCCCCCTTGTAAATAAAAACATACAAGTTTTTCAGTTGAAAACAAAACTGGGTTGGTTATTGTGTTACTCGAGGTAACTGTAATAAATGATTTGAGATGCCAATTAGCCAACTAAATTTAAGAGGATTACAAAATGCGGACACCAAATTCTGTATCTATCACCGGTCGTTCCTTTAAGTGGTCATTGGTTTGTGGCGCATAAATAAATACTGACCCTTTTAAGTAAAATTTAAACCACAAACTATATTAACATAGATAACAAACAAGCAAGAAAGGTTAAAAGACACACACAAAAGAATATGTACATAGTCTGGACGCAGGGACGATTGTAGTGTTGCTGGCAACCTCAATCTTTTGGTCCTTCCGGGCCTTGGGAGAGGAACAGCCAGGAGATCCCTCGATGGAAGACGACGGCGAAGCTGGCAACCTCAATCCTTTGGTCCTTCCAGGCCTCAGGAGAGAAACAACCAGGAGATCCCTTGAAGACGACTGGAATCAGGTACACTGATTCAAGCCTTCCGCACGAACCATGAACCCTCTTCCTGTTCTTCGGGACAGCTCGGACAGGCGATGGTGGCCTAAACCCTAGCATAAACTAAAAGAAAAACCCTATCTACGTCCGACGCACCCAACAAACATTCACAATGACAGCCGATGTGCTTGGAACCTTCGCTTTACAATTGGGGGGAGGTAAGAGGAGGGGAAGGGGAAGGGTAGGGGATGGCAGGGAGTCATATGGGGAGACCGAGGGGAACCTACTATGGGGCTTGTGCGAACATGCCCGTCAGGGCCTCTCGGACGCACACCCCATTCTGGTGTGCCTGGCGGATGGCAGCTGTGTGGGGCTGTTCAAACGTCTGTGCCTCAGCTGCCATCCATGCAAGGAGGAAGGCCTCCCCGCTCCGCTCCACAATGTTGTGGAGCACGCAGCACATGGCCAGTACCTCCGTTGCATTCCACTCACCCATCTCGAGACGGGTGAGCAAACAACGGAAGCGGGCTTTTAAGCAGCCAAAGGCGAGCTCCACCTGATTTTGGGCCCAGTTGAGGCGGTCATTGAACCGTGCCCGGTTCTGGTCTGGCCGCCCCGTGTAGGGCCGCATTAGCCAGGCCAGCAGGGGGTAGGCTGCAGATGGGCATAGGCACATCCCCGACAGTCAACTCCCGCCGGGGGAAGTAGGTGCCTGCGTCCAGCCTCGTTTCACGAGGAGTAACGGTAGTTCGGAATAGGACCCTAGTCCGAACTACCTAGTTCGAGCCCCGTGTAGCCGCGCTACACGGGGTTCGAAGCAGCGGGGATTTAAAAATGGCGGCTCCCCGCTTATGCTAATGAAGCCCGGGAAATTCAAATCCCGGGCTTCATTAGCAAGTGCGGTATGCATACATTACCCCGCTAGTTCGAACTAGCGGGGTAGTGTAGACATACCCTCTGGGACTTACCTCCATGCCGATCACACCGATAGTGGATCTTCAAATCCCGAATTGCTGTGACACCAATCGGTAGCTGTCTGGGGTGGCCAAAAAGGATGTAGTGGGTATGTGCCTTCTCATGCTCTGTTTGCCCACAGTTTCCACTACCCTGCCACCATGTAGACAGAGCTGGTACAAGGCTCATGGCTCTTGTTCTGCACCTCATGTTGCTTCTCCAGGAACAGGAACAGGACGAGGAGGGCAAGGAGCATGAACTCCAGCATGGCTTGCAGGCCTTGCTCAGACAAGTCCTGATGCTTCTGCTGTTGCACATGCCCCTCATTCCCCTGGACACAGTGGAACATCGCTTCAGGTAGAGAGAGACAAGCTCAGACTGTGGGACCACATCGTCATGCAGGGATGGGATGACCAGCAGTGGCTGCAGAACTTCCACATGCTCAAGGTTACCTTCTTCAAACTCTGAGAGTGGCTCACCCCTGCCTTCAGCCGACGGGGCACATGACGGCAACCCGCCATCCCCTTGCAGAAGCGTGTGGCCACTGCCTTCTGGAAGCTTGCCACACAAGACAGCTACTGCTCCGTTGCGAAGCAGTTTGGGGTGGGGAATCCACAGTCGGGAGTGTACTCATGCAAGTAGCCAAAGCCAAAAATCACATCCTGCTATGATGGGTTATCATTCTGGGCAACGTGGACAGCATTGTCAACAGCTTTGCCAACATGGGCTTCCCCAACTGTGGAAGGATGGGGGTAGGCCATAGACAGCACACACATCCCCATCCTAGCCCCTGAACTACTGGGCCTTGGAGTTCATCAACCACAAAGGGTATTTCTCCATGCAGCTGCAGGCACTTGTGGTTCACATGGGATGCTTCACCAACATCAAATGCATGATGCCTGCATCTTTTGGAACCCCTGCCTCTTCTGAAAGATGGACGCCGACAATTGTTTCCCCAGTCTGCACAGTCAGAGTCTCGTGGACGTGCCCATTGTAATCCTGGGTGATGCAGCCTACCTCTTGCTCCCCTCGCTCATGAAGCCCTACACTGGCAGCTTGGACCCCAGGAAGGAGCAGTTCAATCCCAGGCGGGCAGGAGCAGAATGGTCTTGGAATGTGCATTTGGGCATTTAAAGGGGTGGTTCGGGATTCTCCTCACTCATCTGGACATCAGCAAGCACAACATTCCCTTCAAGATGCTGGCCTGTTGTGTGCTCCACAACTTGTGTGAAAACAAGGGGAAGACTTTTCTGCCAGGGTGGGGGGCTGAGGCAGAGCACCTGGCCAGGGAGTTCGAGCAAATGGACACCAGCACCATGAGAGCACAGGAAGGGTCAGTGCTCATCAGGTACCTTGAAGGACAGTTTTATGCAAAGCCAGTTCTGAGACTCTCCCCTGTAGCTCTCCAAAAGGGCCCCCTGTGTTCCCTGTGTGTGCCTTTGATCCCCCAGCCCTCCCTTCCCCCAGCCTCCCTTCAGAGCAAACAAGAAAGTGATTGTTCTTGAACAAACAGGACTCTTGATTTGGGAGACATACAACAGGGGATGGAATGGGAAAAGAACCTGGAATGGGAGAGTGGGGGCTCAGGGATGGAGCTTGGAGCAGCACCTGCCTCCGGGTTGCCTGGAGGCTCTGGCTGCCTTAGATGACTCTTTCCACGTGTTGTGTCCCCTGGGGACCCTTGCAGGGGAAGCCATCAGGCAGCCGGGGAGGTGGCTGGTAGCCCGCTCCATGCATGCCACCACGCAGTCCATCGCTGAAGTGAGGGTGGAGAATATGTCCTCATGCTGGTGCTCCAACTCTTCCCAGTCAGCCTTTCTTTCCTCCCAGTCAGCCTGCTATTCTTCCTTGTTATCCCGCCACTTCTCTCACTTGGCAACCTCCTCCTGCCACTCTGCCTCAAATGCCAGTGCAAGGGACTACAAGCAAACCATCTGCATCCCTCCCCTCCCCTACCACAGCAGGCTTCAAGCTCTTGCCCCCTGCCAGTCCCCTTTTGTCACAGTTATGCTAGGCCCAGTCGGGGACAGGACAGTTCTTTTCAGCCTGACAATCTTACTCAAGCTGGTAGATGCTGTGGGAGCTGGGGGATGCTCCAAACTCTCAGCTGCCCCAGCTGTGAAGAAAAGTTAGAAGTGCAGTCATCACAGGAGACACTGTGTATGAAGCCTAGCCATGGGCGTCCAGTGGCTTAGGCAGGGGAAGGCTTTACCTATAGGCAATCTGGAGGTGGAGTGTTGCTTCCCCCAGTGCTTGCCTTCCCCCATGCTCCTGGCCTTGGATGCTGGAATCATGCAACCACCTCTCCTCCCCCGGTGCTCCGTGGGCTGTGCTGCATGCATGCACCCCTCACCTTTCTTCCCCTCCCCAGTGCTCTGGGGAAGTTGGGGAGCACTCAGCATGCTGCCCACTTCTCTGGCCCTCCCCAGTGCTCTAGGGAGGCTGGGACTTGCTTGGTGTCCTGCCCTGTCAGTGCACTGCCCCACCTCATCCCCTCCCCATGGGGGCCAGGGCCTCAGCAAAGGGGGCTGGGCTTTAGGTGGGGCTGGGGGCCTGCCCCCCGCCCCTCAGTCTCAGCTGCACCAAACATCCATGAGCCTGGCTCTGACCTCTGAGCCAACACCGAGGGTCTCAGTTCAGACAATAGCCATATGTTTTGAGCAAGGCCATATGTTGCCTAGAAAGTAGGCACTTTCCCAAGTGGGCAGATGCACAGACATCCCAAAGGACCATCACAGCACAAACATCCTGGAGACAAGCAGGCGTGGGAAGATGCTGGCCACTCCAAGAGCCTGTAGGTAGGGAGTGGTGAAATGGACCAGCTTGGCTTCCTACTGTGTCCCACACATGCCAGGTCTGGCACTGGATGCATCCCTCAGAGAGAGAACTTCTGTCCCTGCCTGCTGGAGGAGGGGAGGAGGTGTGTGTGAGTGGCAGACACAGCTTGCCAGAGAGAGTGCTAATGGGTTCTCCTCTACTTCCTCCTCCCAGCACATTCCCATGCACGATATCATAGAATCATACAGCTGGAAAAGACCTCAGGAGGTCATCAAGTCCAGCCCCCATATCATCTTCTCCACATCACTACACTTGATCAGGAGCGAATGCTGACTGAGTGTGAGTATGACCCTGTGCCATGCCATGCTATGTGGTTCCATGACCTCATGATGGTGGCTTGGTGTGGGAAGATGTCTGCCATAGAGGCCAGAATAAGGCAGGCCTCTCCAGGACCCTTGTGAGAGAGATTGAGGAGTTCCTGAGCGAGAGCACCATGGAGCTGAGTGCTCCAGACTGGCACTCCATGTGCACACACAAGTAGGCCGAGAGACCATGCAGCCCCTGGCAGCCCATGGCCTGACCCTGTTTGTAGGTAGCGAAAGTTAGAGAACTCACATGGGACAGGCCCATCTCCTTTTCCCAGGACTTTTAGAGCTCTACAGGTGGAGCAGAAGCCATGGAGATGCCAGGTGTGGTTGGAGAGGTCAAGAGCTGACAGCTACAGAAGGCCTCCGGAGGCCAATTAGTTTGAATTAGTGGCACTGAAGCATCCACATTAATGTTATTTCAGATTTAAAAGTTTGGAGTTAGCATTATTCCTAATGAAAAGCAGGAATAATGAGTTCAAATTCCACATCCTATTATTCCAAAATAACAGACTTGGTAGTGTGGATGCAACATTTACAAATTTAAACTTGGAGGCAGGAGAGTATTTTGAACTAAGGTCCTAGTGTAGACCAGGCCTCTTTGATTTAGAAAACAAGAAATGGGAATTTCATAAAGTGCCTTATTTATGTCCTCAAATTTAGGAAAAGGTAAATGTTATTTTTTTAAATAAAAAACACTAATTACACTACGGAATAAACTTCATAACAGTTGACTTGCATGATTATCTGGATGCAAAGCAGGGAACTATGTTTGATTTTTGCAACTGATTTTTAAGTCAATATTTCCTTGTAACGTTCCAAAAGGTTTGGTAGGGGAAAGAAAGAGTTTGAAACATGGGCCTGGTGCCTGAACCAAAGCCAGAGTTATGCTGTGAGTAACAGTCAGGCCATGTCAAAAGCAAATGTTTGCCTGCAAGTCAGTGTCTCTCAGCACTAGAACTGCTAGCACTGCTAAAAGCACATGAAGTGTGTAAATACATTCCACCAGGACAGTACAAGGTCCCCCATCTCAGTACATAATAAAATAGTTTAAAATAAGAGTGAAAGCGCAACAACGGGTAATGAATGGAGGAAAGTACAAGGGGAGGTGCCTAACATGTCATTAATGTGTAAGATAATAAGTAAGGTGTAATTCATAGATTATTTATCTCAGTCTATAAATGTTGGGGTACCTCAGCTTAATTCCTTGCCTGGCCTAGAGGGCAATAGTGAATCCATACTATTGACTGCACTGAGTGCATTGTCATGAATACAAACATATAGGGTCTTGGAGGCCATCTGGTTACCAATGACTATTAATGTACTTCATTCGACAATAAACCTGACTTGAATGCCTTTGTAGCTTATCTAAGTCTGTTGTCTTTGGGGGCTCTCATAAAGTCTATTATGCTAGACTTTAATATATTGAGGAAGCATACAAAAATGCACACAGCCAAACATTTATCATCATTGATGGAGCAGAAGACCTGTCAAGACACCACACCAATGAATCCTGAATTTACTGTATTGCTGTCCTGACCTACTACAAGTTTCTACAGCAAATTTTTATCATTCTAAAATAAGATTGTATCACAAGGCATAGATAAAAGTGTCATCATTTGTTGAGATGGGTTGTGTCCAAACATAACGGCAGTTATATTTTTATTAGAAATTCTCTATTTCTTTATATATACTGAAACAAATTGTGTCAGGGTCCATATTAATTTATACACACATTTCTGCATAAGCTATGGTTTATACATGAGGGCTGTGTCTACACTGGCAAGGTTTTTCCGGAAAATCATCTTGCCAGCTCTCTACACTGGCCGCTTGAATTTCCAGAAAAGCACTGACGATCTAATGTAAAATCATCAGTGCTTTTCCGGAAAAACTATGCTGCTCCCATTTGGGCAAAAGTCTTTTTCCGAAAGACTTTTGCCAGAAGGCCAGTGTAGACAGCATGGTAGTGTTTTCTGCAAAAAAGCCCCGATCGCGAAAATGGCGATCGGGGCTTTTTTGCGGAAAACTGCATCTAGATTGGCCATGGACGCTTTTCCGCAAAAAGTGCTTCTGCGGAAAAGCATCCTGCCAATCTAGACGTGCTTTTCCGAAAATGCTTGTGACGAAAAACTTTTCCGTTAAAAGCATTTTCAGAAATTCATGCCAGTGTAGACGTAGCCCTAATGTACATGCAGGCCTTAGTCTGTGCTGGTGGACCCCTTTGCAGGATCTGTTTCTATGCCATTGTAAGTATGAACAGTTACATGCCATGTTTTCAAATCACACTCCTCTTAGTGAGTCCAAAATGGATCAACATATTTTCAATAATTTCCTGAGGTTTCTTTACTCCTGCATGTATGCAGCAACAACACTCTTTTGATGTGCAGTAAATCCATTGATCTCGCAAGCAGAATATCATTGCATACATGGTAGATTGTAAATTCTGCAAGAGTCCTATGTTCAGCTTTTTCTCTTTGGCACAAATGCAGAATTTTAGGATGTTAAAAGAGATGGTTATGATCCACGTTGTAACATCAAGTGTCTCACAACCTCAACTGTGCAGCTTGTGCTAGAAAGCACCATAATTTATTGAAGACCCTAAAGAATGAGGGTGGTGTGTGGGTGGGGAATTAATTCCAGTAGCTCACCACTCATAAAGAACTCTGCAATAATAAACTGATGTGTGCCCACCACGAAGGAAAAATGATTTCTGTGGGGAAACAGATTTCAGTTGCAAGATTCTATGATCTTATTATAATGAGGGGGAACTAGTGAAAACACCCTGACAGGTTCCTTTTACCTCTTTGGAAATGTCAGGACAAAGATTATTTGCTGTTCCCTATTACACAGCATCTGTCAGAGACTGAGGCAGTAAATTCTCCATTTCAGAATAAAATATGACAGCTTTTCTTCCTCTCTAACATTTCCTATCACGATGAATCTTCTTGACTCATGATTGTTATTTAAAGTATCACCAAAGGCTTAAGAATTATCTCTGTGCTGCCAGGCTTGTCTGATTAGCACAATGTGCTTGCAAGTTATTAATGACTATGCCATAAAAGGTAAACCAAATTATTTTAATGAACAAATAAAATAATAGATGTCATATTGCTTGTAATAAATGCACAAACTAAACAGATTGCATCATCTATTCACTTTTACTGAAAATCATTTATTCAGTGTCAAGGATAAGGAGGTGTTAGTGCCATTATACAAGGCATTGGTAAGACCTCATTTGGAATACTGTGTACAGTTCTGGTCTCCTTTGTTTAAGAAGGATGAATTCAAACTGGAACAGGTACAAAGAAGGGCCCCTAGGATGATCCGAGGAATGGAAAACCTGTCTTATGAAAGGAGACTCAAGGAGCTTGGCTTGTTTATCTTAACCAAAAGAAGGCTGACGAGGGACATGATTGCACTCTTTAAATATATTAGGGTATGTCCACACTATAAAGTTAGTTCGAACTAATGGACATTAGTTCGAACTAACTTTCATAGGCGCTACACTAGCGCTCCGTTAGTTCGAATTTAATTCAAACTAACGGAGCGCTTAGTTCGAACTAGGTAATCCTCATTCCACGAGGATTAAGCCTAGTTCGAATTTACTAGTTCGAATTAAGGGCTGTGTAGACCCTTAATTCGAACTAGTGGGAAGCTAGCCCTCCCCAGGTTTCCCTGGTGGCCACTCTAGCCAACACCAGGGAAACTCTATGCCCCCCTCCCGGCCCCGGACCCCTTAAAGGGGCACGGGCTGGCTACGGTGCCCGTGCCAGGTGCAAGCCTGCCAGCACCCAGCCAGCAGACCCTGCACGGATCAAGCCACCCACCCGATGCCCTCCAGCCCTCCCCCTCTTCCCGGGACCAGGCTGGCAGCTCCCGGGAGCTTGCCCGGGGACCGCAAGAGGGGGGCACCCGCCTGGTCTAGTGCAGACATCGTGGACCTCGTCCATAATCTCCGCACTAGGCACAGGAAAGTGGCCGGCTAGGGCAGGAGAGCTGCCATCCTGGCCACCCAGGAGCAGGTGTGCAAGAGATTCAAGGGGGTCTACTGAGACCCCCGACCCTGAGCTTACAATGGCCGTCCTGGGTCAGACCAAAGGTCCATCTAGCCCAGTAGCCTGTCTGCCGACAGCGGCCAACCCTAGGGACCCTGGAGGGGATGGACCGAAGACAGTGACCAAGCCATTTGTCTAATGCCATCCCTCTCCAGCCTTCCACAAACCTTGGGCAGAGACACCACTCCTACCCCCTGGCTAATACCACTCCATGGACCCAGCCTCCATGACTTGATCTCACTTCCCTTTAAACTCTGTTCTAGTTCTAGCCTTCACAGCCTCCTGCAGCAAGGAGTTCCACAGGTTGACTCTTTGCTTTGTGAAGAACAACTTTCTGTTACTAGTTTGAAGCCTGCTGCCCATTCCTTTCCTGTGGTGTCCTCTAGTCCTTCTTTATGGGAACTAATGAAGAACTTTTCTGTAAGCACCCTCTCCACCCAACTCCTGCTTTTAGAGACCTCTATCCTGTCCCCCCTCCGTTTCCTCTTTTCTAAGCTGAGAAGTCCCAGTTTCTTTAGCCTCTCTTCATATGGGACCTGTTCCCAACCCCTGATCATTTTAGTTGCCCTCCCCTCTCCCAGCCTCTCTCTTCCCCTCTCCCACCTCCTTTTCCCAGTCTCCCCCAGTTTTGTTCAATAAAGACAGATTCCATTTTTGAACACAATTGTCCTTTATTTTGTACATAAAGAAAAGGGGCTAGGGAAGAGTAAGTGGAAGGAGGTGAGGGAGGAATGGGGTACGAGTCCCCGATGGGGAGGACTGGGCTGGCTCTGCGGGCTTCTGAGGGTGGAAGCTCTCCTGCAGCCCCCCAATTGGCCCCTCTCCCCAGATGGCAGCCTGCGGCAAGTGCAGCCGGGCTGATGGCCGAGTGCTGTGATGTGCCCAGTGTGGGTAGTCCGGGCAATCCAAGCCAGGACTGCTTTGCAAGCGGGGCACCCCTGAGAACTGTCTGTCCGGGGTGGGGGTCGGGACCCTTTAAGCGCAGCCCTCGGCTAGCCTGAGACAGCATCTCCACGCTCTAAGTCCTCCTCTGATGCCCTGACGGCACTGCTTCCGGCCATCCTTAAGCCCAGTTCAGGGTCCACTTAATGTGGACATGCTAGTTCAAATTAGCAAAATGCTAATTCAAACTAGTTTTTTAGTCTAGATCCATTAGTTCGAATTAGCTTAGTTCGAATTAACTAATTAACTAAGTTAGTTCGAATTAGCGCTGTAGTGTAGACATACCCTTAGAGGGATAAATATCAGGGAGGGAGAGGAATTATTTAAGCTTAATACCAATGTGGACACAAAAACAAATGGATATAAGCTGGCTAGTAGGAAGTTTAGACTTGATATTAGACGAAGGTTTCTAACCATTAGAGGAGTGAGGTTCTGGAACGGCTTTCCAAGGGAAGTAGTGGGGGCAAAAGATTTATCTGGCTTCAAGATTAAACTAGATGGGTTTATGAAGGGGATGGTTTGATGAGATAACATGATCTTGGTAACTAATTGACCATTCATTATCAGTGGGAGATAGGTCAATGGAGGGATGATAGGAGTTACTATAGAGAACTTTCTGGGTGTCTGGCTGGTGAGTCTTGCCCACATGCTCAGGGTTTAGCTGATCGCCATATTTGGAGTCGGGAAGGAATTTTCCTCCAGGGTAGATTGGCAGAGGCCCTGGAGGTTTTTCGCCTTCCTCTGTAGCATGGGGCACAGATCACAGCTGGAGGATTCTCTGCATCTTGGGGTCTTCAAAGTATTTGAAGGCTTCAATATCTGAGATATAGGTGAGAGGATTATCCTACGAGGCGTGGGTGAGATTCTGTGGCCTGCACTGTGCAGGGGGTCAAACTAGATGATCATAATGGTCCCTTCTGACCTTAAAGTCTATGAGTCTAAGGACAGTTGAAAGGTCTGTATGCCAACAAGCAGACCCTGCACACACACGTTCCCTTCTATGGAGTTATGTGAAGCATATTCAGTTCTTCAGTATCATAGCCATTTAATACCACTTGATTGGAAGCACAACTGCATATAGTCATAAGCACAAAACATACACTAGGAACAGGGTTGTAATCTCAGTTATGTTCAGTTCCATAACATTCCATTGTGTTCCATTCTGGATTTACACTGCGGTAACTGAAACAAGGTTGACATTTACAGGCATGTAATTAAGGCTGGTTGTTTCTCAGGGCAAACATGGGAAAGACTGTGCCTTTCTTACAGAAGATGCCTAAAGTTGCAGGCTGATTTTGTATTATTATTAATTTCAAGTAAATGGCCAGAAACAAAAGATGAAAATTGTTATTGAAATATCCCTATATGTAATTATGCTTTAATTTCTGCAGATTATTCAACATTTAAATTGGTGGGCACTTATATGAGTAATCAGCTTTACCTTAAGTAGAAGGATGATCCAGTGCTTCAGGCGCCGAGGGTATGTCTACACAGCAGCATTATTCTGGAATAACTGATGTTATTCCGAAATAACATAGTGTGCATCTACACTGCCAGCCTTTATTTCAAAATAATGTTGAACTGGGGGACTTCTTAGTCTGAGTCCTGTAACCCTCATTTCATGAGGAGTAAGGGAAGTTGGAGGAAGAGTGTTCTCCCATTTACTTCCTGCTTCATAGACAGCGCCAAAAGCCGAAATAAGTTATTTCTACTTCAGCCACGCAGTTGACATAGCTCAAGTTGCATAGCTTAATTTGACGTTAGCTCTGTTGTGTAGATGAGAGACCTGGGCTCAACTCCTATATGGCATTTTCTAGTATAACAGAAGTATGTAAGCACCGTACATTAATAATTACTAAAGTCAAACAGATATAAAAAGTCAGCTTTCCATATGGCCACCCCCGGATTGAAATAATCATTAACTAAGACACCACATTATTATACTGTTAAAAATTAGAATGCACAACAACAACAACAAAAGCAGGAGGAGATCTGAAGCTTGTCAAGCTGAGGCTTTGGTGGAAAACTACAGAGATAGGAGCCTTGTACTGAACTTTATTAACAGGAGGAAACAAATTTCCTGCCATTGACAGTCATGTACATTAGAATGCCGATTCAAGAAATAATTGGGCAGCCTGCTGCAGCATTCTGCACCTCTGTGATCTCCATTCTCCTCCTTTCACTGACTACTATCAATGGTTGTATTTGAGTTGTATGTTTTAGGAACGATCTCTTCTCTTCAACTGGTGTGACTGTATTGACTTCAGTGGCATTACTTATAATTTAAAGCAGCGTAAGCAAATTCCAAATCAGGCCTTTTTATATAACAAGAAAGGGTTTCTGAGGCACTTCATGTATTTAGTGGCATAGCCCTCTAAACTAGGCCCCATTACAGGATATATCACACTTTTTAAAATCCTAATATGCTTTCCTTCTCAGATCCCAGTGGTGTCTCCTTGTGTGTTGCTGTAAATTATTAGCATAAAAAAGATGGCCTTTACACCTGAAGTTATAGAAAACATCATGCACATAAAACAAATGAATCTTACATATTAATTCTGCCTTCTAATGTGCTCTGGAATGTACCTTGGAGATGGGTCTCTATTACATTGTTGGAAGAGATAGTTCTTGGCAAATTGAGAGCTCCAAGAACACAAATTAAGAACATGTAAACCTATCATAATATTCATAAATGCTTTGATAAATGATTAAGATTATCAACATGTGTTTTGAGAACACCAGATTGTTCAGCAGAAATAAAGAATTGCAAGAAAGGAATCCTGGGTAGTAAATCTTGGCAAGGCTGACATTTGAAAACAGTATACTATGTTGTTTATTTAGGTAGTGGAAGATTACTACAGTAATTCCTCATTTAGCATGGTAGATAGGTTTCAGAAAATGATTGTGCTAAGTGAAAACGTGTTATGCGGGGTCAATTTTCCCATTGAAAATAATGGAAAAGGTGGGGGTTGCGTTTCAAGCGCACGAGCACTCAGGGTATGTCTACACTACCTTGCTAGTTCGAACTAGCGGGGTAATGTAGGCATACCGCACTTGCAAATGAAGCCCGGGATTTGAATTTCCCAGGCTTCATTTGCATAAACTGGGCGCCGCCATTTTTAAATCCCTGCTCGTTCGAACCCCGTGCCACGCGACTACACGCGGCACGAACTAGGTAGTTCGGACTAGGCTTCCTAGTAACTACCGTTACTCCTCGTAGTAGTAGGAAGCCTAGTCCGAACTACCTAGTTCGTGCCGCGTGTAGTCGCGCGGCACGGGGTTCGAACGAGCAGGGATTTAAAAATGGCGGCGCCCAGTTTATGCAAATGAAGCCCGGGAAATTCAAATCCCGGGCTTCATTTGCAAGTGCGGTATGCCTACATTACCCCGCTAGTTCGAACTAGGAGGGTAGTGTAGACATACCCTCACAGCTCCAGCCTGCACTTGTTAGCAACTGGGACCGGGACATAAGGTTGGGGGAGAAAGGGGACTGGGTTATAGCAGGGAGGGGAGGTGTTTGGCTCCGGGAAAGGGCAGAAAAGGACAGGGGAGGGGGCTTGCAGCCGGCGGCTGGGTTTCCCCAGCTGGCCGGTCACTGGCAACTCCACGGGACTTCCCCTGCCTCCTTGCAAAGTGGTGGAATTTCGCCACACCGTTCCCTGGCAACCCCTCCTCAATTGATGCAAGGCATCCAGCCAGAGGGCGTCGCTGGGGAACTGTGCAGTGAGCAGCAAACCTCTGCCACTTTGCAGGGAGGCAGGGGAAGCCCCACGCAGCGGCTGGCGACCGGCCAGGTGGAGAAACCCAGCCTCCCGCTGCAAGCGGGGGGCGGAGGAGAGGGAGCGAGGCATCCAGCCAGAGGGGGTCGCTGGGGAATGGTGTGGTGAGTGGCAAACCTCTGCCACTTTGTAAGGAAGCAGGGGAAGCCCCGCGCAGCTGCCGGCGCAGGTCAGCCGGTAGGGGAAATTGCGTTATTGCGGGGACAGGTTGTGTTGTTTGAAAAATGTTCCCCCCAAAAAAATTGTGCTATCGTGAAAACGTGTTAAACGGGCACGTGTTAAGCAAGGAATTACTATACTGTCTTTCTAAACTGAGGCGTGCACACTAACATGGTCACAAGGAAAAAATTCCTTGCCAGCAGTTAATAAGGTCTGTACTCCAGACCTGTCTCCTACCCAAGCTAAAATTTCAGCTTTGTCTGACATCTGCTTGTGGATATCTAATCATCAGTTCAAGTTTAAGATGGCTAATAGAGAGTTCCTAATCTTTTTTTCGCCCTTTCTCCAAGCCTTTACAACTACTTTCTTAATCACTGTGGACAATACCATTTTTCTGCGTGTTGTTTAGTCCAATAACTGACACATCATCTTTAATTTGGACCTACCTCTTTATTCTCACATCCAGGCTATATCTAAATCTTGACCATTCTTTCTATATAGCATCGCTAAGATAGACTTCCTTTTCATCCATACAGCTAAATTTCATCCAAGTTCTCATAATCTCATGTCCTGATTACTTCTCGCTGACCTCGATAAATGCAATTTTGGCCCTTCTATAGCTACTCAGAGTTCTGCTGCAAAGATCATTTACCTAGCCCATCACATTCACCTTGTTTCCTCTTTCTTTGAATCCCTTCACTGGCTCCCCTTTGTCTCTTGCTTCAAACACAAGGGCTACATCTAGACTGGCATGATTTTCTGCAAATGCTTTTAACGGAAAAGTTTTTCCATTAAAAGCATTTGCAGAAAAGAGTGTCTAGATTGGCATGGACGCTTTTCCGCAAAAGCGCTTTTTGAGGAAAAGCATCTGTGTCAATCTAGATGCGGTTTTGCGCAAGAAAGCCCTGATCGCCATTTTTGCCACTGGGGCTTTTTTGTGCAAAACAGTTTTTAGCTGTCTACGCTGGCCCTCTTGCGCAAAAACATTTCCGGAAAAGGGCTTTTGCCCGAATGAGGACATCAAAGCATTTGCACAAGAAGCACTGATTTCGGACAGTAGAACGTCAGTGCTTTTGCGCAAAATCAAATGGCCAGTGTAGACAGCTGGCAAGTTTTTGTGCAAAAGCAGCTGCTTTTGCGGAAAAACTTGCCAGTCTAGACGCAGCCAACCTGTTTATATTCAAGGTCCTTCATAGTCAGTCCTCACCCTATCAGCTCTGATTCACTGATAAGTTGCCAATGCTTCTGTCTGACCAGCTAATTTTCAAACACCTTTGTGCACTCTCCTTTGTGCCCCCACAAACTTGAGAAGTGCTTCCTAAAAAAGCCAAAAAATTATATTATTCATCTTCCAGTCTCTCCTCAAAATTGTATGTTGTATACATAAAATTTAACAAATGGGTAGGCTACGTCTACAGTGCACAGCTATTTGGGGATACTGGAGTATCCCGAAATAGCTATCCCATGTCTTAAGAGCAAACCCATTGTTTTGGGCTCGATTTTCCAGCATCCCTGTAAACTTCATTCCACGAGGAGTAGGGGACATTTCGGAATAGCAGGTTATTTTGAGATGTAGCTGTGTAGACAGAGCCAAAGTATGAAATAAGCTATTTCGAAATAAGATTGAGATTATACGTGTAATTCGTGTAGCTCAAATTGTGTATCTTATTTCGAATGACAGTGCAGTGTAGAGATATCCCTGGTGTGCAGATATCTCCACTTTTCATGCTGACTAATATTGTTTACATGTAGCCCTTCATGTATCTGTATCCATCTGTTACCTCTTGTACTATAATTATATTGTAAGCCCTGGTATAATGCCTAGAGGGTGGGTTCCTGGTTTATAATGAGGGCTCTTAGGCATAATGTAAATACAAATAATAAAAACCTTGATTTCCCCTTATACTTAGAATAGTATAGTATCAGGCTAAATGTTAACTTTTTGATGGCCACTGATGTCCTTGTTCTGTATGTTAGTGGCTCTGTTGCTTGAAGATTAATGCAAGAATATCATTCTAGAACTTGGGAAAGTTTTGTTACAGAGGAAGTACATTTTTGATAATCTAGAGGAAATTTTTGGTACTGTTTAGAATTGGGTGGAAAACAAAACTAGAGCGATTGCAAAAAATGCTGAAATTCCATGTTTTCTAAGGAAACACCTTCCCCACACTTGGATAACAAAACATCAAATTTTTAGCCAATAGGAATGAGGTATGTTATTTCATTTCTGTGTTCAGCACCATCAGAGCAGAAATTAACCCAAGTGCAATAAAAATGAGCCCCCGAAAGTATTCAAGATGTTTAACAACAACAAAAGTGATGCCAATAGCTCTCCCAGTTGAGTCTCCCCAAATCCATCCACCTTGAGTTCTTAATTACTAGACACTTAAAATAATTGAATAATAGAACATTAGGATTGGAAAAGACCTCAAGAGGTCCCAGATCCTCTGTTCAAAGTGGGACCAACCCCAAGTAAATCATCCCAGCCAAGGCATTGTCAAGCCAAGCGCTAAAAACCTCTAGGTATAGAGATTCCACCACCTCCCTAGGTAACCCATTTCAGCGCTTCACCACCCTCCTAGTGAAATAGTTTTTCCTAGTATCCAACCTAGACCTCCCCCACTGTAACTTTAGACCATTGCTCCTTGTTCTGCCATCTGTCACTACTGAGAACAGCCTCTCCTCATCCTCTTTGGAACCCCCTTTCATGTAGTTGAAGGCTGCTACCAAATTTCGCCTCATTCTTGTCTTCTGCAGACTAAATAAGCTGAGTTCCCTGAGCTTCTCCTTGTAAGTCCTGCCTCAGCCCCTTAATCATTTCTGTTGTGCTTCCATTGGACACTTGGACCATTCTTGTCTGGCTTGTCACTTCTCAAGCCATGAAACTTGTCACCAGCTATCACTTTGGCACATGCACACCACACATTTTGAAAACCAGAATTAGGCTTGGAGTAAAAATAAACAAAAAGTTGATTTAACCGAAAAGCCACAGATTCAAGGATGAAATATAGTCATTCCTCATTTAACACATGCCCGCTTAACATGTTTTTGCGATAGCACAATTTTTTTTTAGGGAATGTTTTTTGAATTACACAACCGTCCCCGGAATAACACGATTTCCCCAGCCGGCCCATTGCCGGCGGCTGCACGGGGCTTCCCCCACCTCCCTGCAAAGCAGCGGAGGGTTCGCTGCTCGCCGCGCCATTCCCCGGCGACCCCCCCCTCGCCAGACGCAGTGCGGGTCCCGGCAGACCCGTCACAGGGGCATACACCCAAACCAATCCCCCTCCCCTCTCCTTTCCTCCCCTTCTCTTCCCCAGAGCCAAACACCTCCCCTCCCTGCTGTAACCCAGACCCCTTTCTCCTCCAACCTTATGACCGGGACCCAACAGACACCACCGCTTGAAACGCAACCCCCACCTTTTCCATTATTTTCAATGGGAAAATTGACCCCACATAACATGTTTTTACTTAACACGATAATTTTCTGAAACATATCTGTAGTGTTAAATGAGGAATTACTGTAATAAGGGGGAAACTATCACGTAGATGTTGCACAGTAAATAAGCATAAAGATGCAACCTCAGGCTTCACACTTCCATATTTTATCCATACTAGATAAAATCCCCTTTCAGATCCACACTTATGTATTGCCTTTGAAGCATTTTCTGGAGCTATATGAGAGTCAGCATTACCTTGCCATCCACTGTTAGCTTGTACCTTGGGTTTTTGATAAAGACCCCAGATGCAAGCTTCCTTTTTAAAAGGCTTTTCTCTCTCTTGCTCTTTTCTCCTGGCATGGTGACTCATCAATATGTAGATTGGGGGAAATTCCCTTCTAACTTGATAGCCTTGATGTCTCAGGGTCTTCCATTAACTATAATAGCCCATGGAGCTTGTTTTGCATAAACATCTGGCTTAACAGATGTCCCTGCCAGCTTGACTGCTTCACCACTCTGCTGTCAGGTATAGCTAAAGTTGCTCTGGAGCTTTTGAGAATAATTTTCTATATACACAAATTCATAAATATAGTCTATATACCTATCTTGTAATGACTATTAAATTTAGTGACTATTCAATTTAGTGCATCACAAACTTTAATAAAAGCATGTGATGTATTTTACAGTATGCTGTATAGAAACAGTTGAATCAACTGTTTATTTGGGGAGCATCAGCTCTTGGGGTTGTTTGGACATGACAGTCATAGAGATCTATTATCCTTCAAGCCATCCCAACATCCCTAAATGGCCCCTTCAAGGATTAAATTCACAACTCTGGGTTTAGCAGGCCAGTGCTCAAACCACTGAGCTATCCTTCCCTCCCCCCACCCTACAATGCAAAGAGATATCTAAACTGCAATACAAAGAGAGAAGCCCATGCCAAGGTGAGGGTAGAAGTCCAACGTAAAACCAGAGAACTCAAGAACAAATGGTGGCCTGAGAAAGCACAAGAATTCTAACAATTTGTGAACATCCATAATACAAATAGTTACTTTAGTACCATTAAGGCTGTTTATGGGTCAGCTTGTCATGGCATGAATCTCCTTTGCTCTAAAAGGAACCACACTTTTGAAGGACATAAAAAACCATTAATTTTCACTGGAAATAACATTTTGAAGATATTCTTCACCATAAGTCAATGGTTGCAGATGAAATCCTTGAGCAAACGACCTCCTAGGGATGAGCTTAGAGACCCTCCCAATCTGCCTGAGGTGTACAATGCCTTCAAGCAGATGAAGAACAACCAGACTGTAGGCAAAGGCACCATTTTGGACAGGTAAGGGGGGCAGTAGCTGGGCGCTCCAGGACACAGCTAGTTTTCATCCTGTTCCCTGGATGCTGAGGGAGTGAGGGGAAAGTGTTTGCATTCCGTGCATGCCTCTCATATGACCTTTATTGCTTGGCAGCTTCAATAAAAAGTGTTGGGAGCAAAACTGACCACTGAACATGGCTTTGAATTATCAACTGAAGCCATCGACTCCGTGAATCGCCATGCCCTTTGGGCTGTACTTTTAAAGATTGGATCTCCTGATAAACATATCAACGTCCTAAAGTTGCTTCATGACAACATGAAAGTGACTGTTCTGAGCAGCACTGGCTCCCAGGGTACGTCTACACTACAGCGCTAGTTCGAACTAACTTAGTTCGAATTAGTTAATTCGAACTAAGCTAGTTCGAACTAACGCATCTAGAACTAAAAACTAGTTCGAACTAGCGTTTTGCTAGTTCGAACTAGTAAGTCCACATTGAGTGGACTCTGAACAGGGCTTAATGATGGCCGGAAGCAGTGCCGGCAGGGCATAAAAGGAGGACTTAGAGCGTGGAGATACTGTCTCAGGCTAGCCGAGGGCTGCGCTTAAAGGGTCCCGACCCCCACCCCGGACACACAGTTCTAAGGGGTGCCCCGCTTGCAAAGAAGTTCTGGCTTGGAGTGCCCTGAGTGCCCACACTGGGCACATCACACCACTCGGCCATCAGCCCGGCTGCACTTGCCGCAGGCTGCCATCTGGGGAGAGGGAGTAATTGGGGGGCTGCAGGAGAGCTTCCACCCCCAGAAGCCCGCAGAGCCAGCCCAGTCCTCCCCATCGGGGGCTCGTGCCCCATTCCTCCCTCACCTTCTTCCACTTGCCCTTCCCTAGCCCCCCTTCTTATTGATGTACAAAATAAAGCTAATGTTTCTTCCAACATTGACTCTGTCTTTATTGAAAAAAACTGGGGGAGACTGGGAAAAGGAGGTGGGAGAGGGGAAGAGAAAGGCTGGGAGAGGGGAGGGCAACTAACATGATCAGGGGTTGGGAACAGGTCCCAGATGAAGAGAGGCTACAGAGACTGGGACTGTTCAGCTTAGAAAAGAGGAGACGGAGGGGGGACAGGATAGAGGTCTCTAAAAGCAGGGGTTGGGTGGAGAGGGTGCATTCAGAAAAGTTCTTCATGAGTTCCCATAAAGAAGGACTAGAGGACACCAAAGGAAAGGAATGGGTAGCAGGCTTGAAACTAGTAAGAGAAAGTTGTTCTTCTTGACAAAGCAAATAGTTAACCTGTGGAACTCCTTGCTGCAGGAGGCTGTGAAGGCTAGAACTAGAACAGAGTTTAAAGGGAAGTGAGATCAAGTGATGGAGGTTGGGTCCATGGAGTCCTATTAGCCAGAGGGTAGGAGTGGTGTCCCTGCCCAAAGTTTGTGGAAGGCTGGAGAGGGATGGCACGAGACAAATGGCTTGGTCATTGTCTTCGGTCCATCCCCTCCAGGGTCCCTAGGGTTGGCCGCTGTTGGCAGAGAGGCTACTGGGCTAGATGGACCTTTGGTCTGACCCAGGACGGCCATTGTAAGCTCAGGGCTCAGGGTCGGGGGTCTCAGTGGACCCCCTTGATTTTCATGCACACCTGCTCCTGGGTGGCCAGGCTGGCAGCTCTCCTGCCCTAGACGGCCACTTTCCTGTGCCTAGTGCGGAGATCGTGGACGAGGTCCACGATGTCCGCACTAGCCCAGGAAGGTGCCCGCCTCTTGCGGTCCAGGGCAAGCTCCCGGGAGCCGCCAGCCTGGTCCCGGCAAGAGGGGGTGGGCTGGGAGGCATCGGGTGGGTGGCTCTGTGCCGTGCCAGGTGCAGGGTCTGCTAGCTGGGTGCTGGCAGGCTTGCACCTGGCACGGGCACCGTAGCCAGCCCGTGCCCCTTTAAGGGGTCCGGGGCCGGGAGGGGGGCATAGAGTTTCCCTGGTGTTGGCCAGAGTGGCCACCAGGGAAACCTGGGGAGGGCTAGCCTCCCACTAGTTCGAACTAAAGGGCTACACAGCCCTTAGTTCGAACTAGCTAGTTCGAACTAGGCGTTAGTCCTCGTAAAATGAGGTTTTCCTAGTTCGAACTAAGCGCTCCGCTAGTTCGATTCAAATTCGAACTAGCGGAGCGCTAGTGTAGCGCATAGGAAAGTTAGTTCGAACTAACGTCCGTTAGTTCGAACTAACTTTCTAGTGTAGACATACCCCCAGAGTGAACCTTTCAAAGAACAAACAGGAGTCCAACTGGGCTGTATCATCGCCCCAACCGTATTTGAGGTCTTTATTGTTCTCATTTTTACCTAATTGCTGGGAAGCTCCCAGCTGGTGTTGAAATCATATATAGAATGGATGAAAGCTGTTTAGGTTTAGCAGGTTGAAAGCTAAGAGTAAGATTTCCACCACGTCTATTGTGGAACTTCAGCATGCTGATAACTATGCAGTTTTTGCCCATTCTAAGAAAGATCTTCAAACTATCTTGAATGTGTTTGCTAATGCTTACACATACCTTAGTCTCACCCTCGACATCCAGAAGACCAAAGTGCTTCATCAGCCCTCTCCAAATGAGGTATCATATGCCCCATCTATTAAAATCAATGGAGAGTGTTGGTCATTTTCTCTTCCTTGGAAGTTATCTTTCATCCATGGCAGATATTGATGTAACATTGTCTGAGCTATGCCAGTGTGGCCTTTGCTCATTTACAGCACAGGGTTTTTGAAATTCACAATATTCAAACAGACACCAAGCTTCTTGTCTATCAAGCCGTCATTCTCCTAACACTATTGTATGTGTCTAAAACCTGGACAACCTACAGACATCACTTGAAAGTCCTTGAGAGGCATCACCAATGCTGCATCAGCAAGATCTTAAAGATCAAACGGGAAGACAAACACACTAGCATTAGTATTCTGGAAGAGCCAAAGATCACCAGTATCAAGGCAATGATCATCTATCAGCAACTTCATTGGACTGGTCACGTTTGGATGCCAGACCATCGCCTCCCAAAGCAGGTCCTGTTTTCTCATCTGAAAGAAGGGTACCGTAACATGGGAGGACAACAGAAGCATTATAAGGACTTGCTGAAGGACAACTTAAAGAAGTGCAACATCGACATTGACATTTTGGAGATATTCACCAAGGATTGCTCAAAAACAGAGAGAAGTACACGCAAAGGCCCCTTGCATTTTGAATTGGCCACTGACAAGCTGAAGAAAAGAAGAGGAATAGGAGGAAGGGGAGACTGGCTTCTAATCATGGTCAGCAGCCTCTTGCTGTACCTGGAAACATCTGTGCTCATTGTAACAGAACTTGTGGTTCTAAGATTGGCCTTATCAGTCTCCTGAGAGTCCACAACTATCACAGAAGATGATCATACTCGGCAACGAGTACTTTCCCAGCATCATCATTGTTAAAATATCTGTTACATTTTCCCCCAAAGGTGGCTAAATTTCTGTGATGGTTGAAATGATACCTGGATACATGTGTAAAGCAATTTGGGATCCTGTAATACGAAAATCTCTCAGGGAATGTCTACACTACCCCGCTAGTTCGAACTAGCGGGGTAATGTATGCATACCGCACTTGCTAATGAAGCCCGGGATTTGAATTTCCCGGGCTTCATTAGCATAAGCGGGGAGCCGCCATTTTTAAATCCCCGCTGCTTCGAACCCCATGCAGCGTGGCTACACGGGGCTCGAACTAGGTAGTTCGGACTAGGGTGCCTATTCCGAACTACCGTTACTCCTCGTGAAACGAGGTGTACCGGTAGTTCGGAATAGGCACCCTAGTCCGAACTACCTAGTTCGAGCCCCGTGTAGCCGCGCTGCACGGGGTTCGAAGCAGCGGGGATTTAAAAATGGCGGCTCCCCGCTTATGCTAATGAAGCCCGGGAAATTCAAATCCCGGGCTTCATTAGCAAGTGCGGTATGCCTACATTACCCCGCTAGTTCGAACTAGCGGGGTAGTGTAGACATACCCTCATATACTTAGTTATATTTTATTATGATCTTTAATGATGTTCCAGTTTGCATATGAAAGAAAAGGCAAAAAAATTCAGAAACAATGTTGCAAATGTCATAAGTTTTTGCTTAGGAGCATATTCTTTTTCCAGTTATGATCCAGGGAATTTATTCTTGAATAGCAACACATTTTTCAGTGAATAGCACAGCAGACATTATATTTCAATTAATTGTTAAGCTTTTTGCCAATATGATAAAGAGTGACCCGATGTGTTTAAAAGAGATACTAACTTTTAGCTGAAACTAGAACAGTAACAGACGAGAAATATGTTCTTAGGATATACAATGAAAATTAGTAGGTTGCAGATGAAAAGTGTCTAAATAATGGCTATTCTTTCACCATGCAAGTGTAGCCATTCATGCTATTAGAAGCTACTTGGTTAAAATGAAAGGATATGTTCTCTAATCATTGTTCTCCCTTCACCCATTAGTTTAATAATGAAGAAGCATACCTTAGAGTCTGTTTTACAACTGATAAATGCACAGAATTTCTATTAATGTTAATAGCAGTTATAGTCATACTTATTGTACATTCCAGAGCATATTATGATCCATATGCCACATCAAAATATGGTCTGATAAGTGGAGTTGGTACTCATGTGACAGGTACTGAGGAAAACATTCAGATAATGATATTGCTAATACAGTGGTCTGAGTTAAAAGCCAAAGAAAGAATAGCTTATTGCCATAGAGTGCAATTATATGAATTTGAAGATTTTTGAACGCTTTCTCTCTCTCACTCACTGTACATAGATAAAAAAAATATTGTGATAGCTCAAAGAATGCCAGACGTTTATTCCATCTAAACCCACATCTTTTTTCTTTCTCCCTCCTGGTCTCATCCTCCCCTTCATTCCCTATCCATATGTCTTCTACTATTGTATCACTGTTACCTACACCCTAACATGCTATGTCTATGTAGTAGTGTTTTATTTTGAGCATGTGCCAATGGAATTCAGACAGAATTCCAATGAATCCCTGCGTATCCAGGCAAGTATCTAGTCAGTTCACCAGCCTAGTACCTTGCCTGTGCATCTGGTATGCTGCTGCATAGTCTGCATTTTAGTCTTTTGGCTACTTGCCAGCCTGGGTTCTCAGGAGTACAAGGGTCTCCAGCTCAGGGGACCTCAATGTTTCCAACATCTGTGGCTCCAGGGCAATACACCTGGCAGTCTGCCCTGCAACTGGAACTCCATTTCTTTCTGGGGAGAATTTAGAAATTATGGGGTTTTGTCCTGAATCAGAACAAACCAACTTTTGAAATATAGGAATCCTGCATGAATCAATCACTTTTCTCCACCTAGTCCTAATGGCTATTGTTCATTATCAGCATTGTGATTAAACAGCTCATTTGTTAAAAATAACCCAACCACTGGTGTAATTATTACTGCAATGTCTTTTTGACAGACAGGTCTAATATTAAAGTTTCTTTTTTCATTTGGGATGTAATAGGATGCTGGTGCTGTGTTTGTGATAAGAGATTAAGAGGCATTATTGACTGTCCATCCACAAGAAAACTGATAGGAGGAAATGCCCACAGGGGAAGCTAGACTCTTTTAAACTAAATGATTAACCTTGTCATATTTGTACTGGTATTGTGGATAACACTGTCAAATGCATTTGAAGCCTTTCTATATTAGCATGTTTTAATTAAGTGAGAAAGGGAGGGAGGAATAGGGGAAGGAAAGGAGGGTGAAGCAACAAACCTTTTTTTTTATTTGCCCATGAGCTTGCAGTACATTTTATGCAATTTACAGAGATGCAAACAGCCAATGAATAGTTCATATTGGACTATTTTAGTAAAATATCTCTTTTTACTTTGTGCATAAGCCTCTCTTTTATTCTTGATATTGTGTATTTCCATCTACCCTTGTGTGGCCCAATCACCCAGTTTTACAAGCTCTCTTTGTAACTTAACTATTTTGAGTAATTTTGTATCATTTGTAAATTTTGCTGCCTCACTGTTTATCCCTTTTTCAAAAAGTTTTATGATAAGTTTAACAGCAATGGTCAAAATGCAGATCTTTTTTTTCCCTATCTTTGAAATGGAGTATCCAGCAATGTTTTTCAGGATGCTCTAAGGATCCTTCCATAACTTGAATAACAAAGCCTTTTGTGGTCTTCATCACCCTGCCTCTCCCAAAGGCAAAGGTGGGAGCGGCACACACGCCGTTGCAATTAAGAACTGCTTCTGGAGCTAAGGCATGTACTTTAAGCAGACCTCAAATATGAAACCCAGTGGTTCAGATCTTATGAGGTGCTGCTGACCCCTCTAGTCTCCCATAAATGGTGCCCTTGGTTGATGCTCGCCATGATCCCAAAGGAATCCTGCAGAGCAAAGCTATTGAAACGTTTGGAGAGGTATTTGGAAATGTTCTGCCTCAGAGTCCATGGCAGTGCTGCTTTGTCCCCCTCCTGGAGACATGCCAGTACCATTCATCAGTCACTTGTGCAGGAACCAAAGCAGAGCATAGGTGGACTGGGTGAGGAGCAGAGCAAAAGCCACAAGCCTGAAGAAATTGTGCCCGATCACACACTGCCTCGGACTGCTTGCTACAGATAATGCAATGCCCTCTCAGGAAGAGTGAGGATTTGGTCTTGCGGTGCTCAATTAGTCATCGAGTGAGTGCGGCCATTGGGAGCAGTGCTTGGAAAGGAAACTCAGGGCCCACAGGGACAACCAGGCCTTTGCCAGGAGGCCACAGAATGCATGATCCAGGGCATGGAGGAACAGACTGAGATGCTAAAGTGCTTGGTAAAGCAGCGCAGTGAGCTAACGTGTTGCTCCGCCCCCCACCCGTGACAGATTCAAACTTCCGTGTGCAGCAACATCCCCCCCACCACATCCTCACATTCCTTATTCCTTCTCTTGGAGTCCACATTTTCCCATGCATTCCACCCCGGGCAACATCTCCCTTGCCATGCAGGTGAGGGAGGCTTCACTGTGTTTCAGTTCACTGCTTTTTAATGAATAAAGGAACTTTCAGAATGATTCAACATTTTTATTTACCATCTAACAATGGCACAGACCAATCACTCTGATCCCTGGTGTAGGTCTTAAAGATATGGTCCTGATTATATGTTGCATTGAAAAGGGGGGTGCACCTGGAAGCAGCTGTTACAAGAGATTTATTTCAGTGCCCCTCCTTTCCAAAGTGCACCCTCAAAGCTTCCCTGATGTTGACAGCTGCCCTTTGAGCTCTTCTGACAACTCTCGTGTCTGACTGCTCAAGCTTTGCAGCCAAGGGCTGTGCCTCAGTAGTTGACCTCTGAGCACACAATTCCCGCTTACTTTCACACAAATTATGCAAAGTACAGCAAGTCACGATAACCATGGGAATATCGTCCTCAGTGAGGTCTGGACTGACATAGTGTCACCTCCATCTCACCTCCCTCCCAAAGGTGCATTCAACCACCAATCAAGACTGTGGCATAGTCTTGGGATACTGCTGTCTGGCTGTGCGCACCAGTCTGTTCTTGCAGGGGTGTATCAGCAGCCCTCATTCCTGGCACCTGCCTGAGTAGCCAACATCAGCCCCAAAGTCTAGTCACTTGTCTCAGGACAAGCCACATTCTTTATAGGCTATGCTCCACAGAGGCTAGGTGCTATGCAAAGGGGAAGAAGGGGAACAAGGTTTGCCCACCACTCTGAGTGTTGACTCCAGGGACTTTCTGGCGGCAGCTGTTTCCTGTTCTCCTTCACTCCCCTTTACTGCTCATACTCCCTGGGCCATTTCCCCATGCCTCTTGCACTTTCTTAGCCCTTGTCTCAAGGTCACAGCCTGGCAGGTATCAGGCTAGAGCCTCTCCCCAGAATCTGTCTAATGAGAGCAGTGAGAGGCCATGCCTGGGACCAGTGCAGGGCCCAAAGACCAGAAAATGCTCCTACCCCCTCCTCCCACAGCCTCCTCCTGCCCCCCACTTTTCCTGGCCAGACACTCTGCCCCAACCTGCTCCTGCACCCTTCCTGCACCCCATCCCTATTTCACTCACTGGCAGTCCTACCCCACACACTGAACCCCTCATTTTGGCCCCACCCCAGAGCCTGCGGAAGGGCCACAAAATCCAGGTATTGGAACTCCAGAAGAGTTAACCTGGCCTGAGGCCTTGAACCTCCATCCTCTCTCTCCCCCCATGGGGCTGGAGCACCAGGAGAGTAAGGGGTTGGGGGCCATCAGTGAGAGTTTAGGGGTTTGGAGGGGCTATTTTTTCCTTTTCATTTGTGTGGTTCTAGCAGGGCGGAGAGGCCACTCACTGACTCGGAGGCAAAAGAGCCCCTCCGGGGGCCATTTTGGGCACAGCCTAATCCCTCGCAGTCACCTGACCAGAAGCTAAGAGCAGGGCTAGGATGGTAAAAGCCAGGCCTGAGTGCTCAGTCTGGGCCCAGCCTCCGAAGGACCCAGAAGCCTTCTCAGTGCTCCCTGCCTGGGAGGCTGAGACCTGGCCTGGCCCTCCAGTTATGCCTGGCCCAGGGGACTGGTCTGAACGCCTGCACCAGAGGACGAGCTAGGGTTGTCGGACCTGCAAGGTCCAGAGGACTGGCCTGGGGCCCTTGCTGCACCAAACCTGGAGGACCGACCAGACCCTCTACCCCAGCCTGCACCAAAGAGCCAGCTGGGACCCACGTACCTGCAAGCAGCCAAGGACTGGCCTGGACCACTCGGACCCCAGCTGGACCTAGCGACCCCGAGAAACCTGCCAGATGCCCGGTAGCACTGAGGGGGAGAAAGGAAGTGGCCCAGGGAACAGTGAGGACTGTTAGGGTGTGTCTAGACTACAGGTTTTTTTTTAAAAAAGTAGCCTTTTTTAGAAAAAACTTCCCCTGCATCTAGACTGCTGCCACGTTCTTTTGAAAGTAAATCAAAAGGAAGCAGCAGTTTTTTTGACTGTGGAAAACCTCATTTTACGAGGAATAATGTCTTTTTTCGAAAGTGCTCTTTCGAAAAAAGGCATTCTGTAATGCAAACTGCTTTTTCAGAAGTACTGGTTGTAGTCTAGACCAGTGGTCCCCAACCTTTCGAGGTTGTCGGGCGCCAGGGGGCGTGGCCGTTCGCCCGCCGGGCGCCAGGGGGCGGGGACACTTGCGCCCTGGGGGCGGGCCCCCCCATAGCCGCATGCCCGGGGGCGGCCCCCCCCCATAGCTGCATGCCCGGGGCCGGCGCTCCCCCCGCCAAGCGCCGCGCGCCCAGGGCCGGCGCTCCCCCCGCCATGCGCCGCGCGCCCGGGGCCAGCGCTCCCCCCGCCATGCGCCGCGCGCCCGGGGCCGGCGCTCCCCCCGCCATGCGCCACGCACCCGGAGCCGGCGCTCCCCCCGCCATGCGCCGCGCGCCCGGGGCCGGCGCTCCCCCAGCCATGCGCCGTGCGCCCGGGGCCGGCACTCCCCCCACCATGCGCCGCGCGCCCGGGGCTGGTGCTCCACCCGCCAGCGCCGCGCGCCCGGGGCCGGCGCTCCCCCCGCCATGCGCCGCGCGCCCGGGGCTGGCGCTCCACCCACCATGCGCCGCGCGCCCGGGGCTGGCGCTCCACCCGCCAGCGCCGCGCGCCCGGGGCCGGCGCTCCCCCCGCCATGCACCCGGTGCCAGGCCAGCCCCGAGCACCTGGCGGGCGCATGGAAATGCCCCCGCGGGCGCCATGGCGCCCGAGGGCACCGTGTTGGGGACCATGGGTCTAGACGCTCTTTTGAAAGAGGCTGGTAGACTAGACGTACCCTTAGGTGCCTCAGGTCAGCACATTTCGAGCTGAAGCCCCAGCTCACCTAGCAGCCGACCGTGCTACTACTATTAGGGCCGTGGACCAGGACGCAGTGGAGTGGGTGGGCCTGCATCCCCCCTGACACCCACCTGCAGGGTGGCAGTCTTCCCCTTTCCGCCACCACAGGTGAATTGCCTGCATCACTCCTGCAGAAGGAGACAAACTGTTGCTCCAGGTTACCTGGCTATCATTGCTAGAACTGTAATGTTTGTTTCCCCACCCTGGCCTAGGGCCAGGGCCTCCTGAACTTTATTGCTGCCCTGCCTGAAACAAGGCCTGGGCACTCTGCACTTCTAGAACTATGTTGTTGGTTGCCCTGCCCTAACCTAGGGCCAGGGCTGTGTCTGTGTATATTTGCTGCCTCGCCTGCACCAAGGCTTGGGCTACCGAACTCTTGAGTGGACTGTGTTTGCCTGCTGCCCCGTCTGAAACCAGACTTGGGCTACTGAACTTGCAAGCTGTCTGTGTTTGTTTCTTACCCTGCCCTGAACCAGGGCTCGGGCTTTTGGGCTCTGAACTGTTTACCTGTCACCTGCCCTGAAGCAAGTCTGGGCTTGGAACTGTTTGCCTCTCGCCCTACTCTGAACCCAGGCCAGGGTTATTGGACTATCGATTGGTCTCTTTTGTTGTTGTCACCTGAGACTTGGGCTTGGATTATTGACTTGGGGGGTCAGAGTGGCCACCCACTGACCTAGAGGTGGAGGAGCCCCTCTGGGAGGTTTAATTGGCTATAGTGGTACCAACTGATTTTTTTGTGGGTCAGTGGCCCCCGACCTAAAAAGGGTTCCCCACCCTTGCCATTAATAAAGACAAAGTTGAAACTTTTTTGTGTGGGACATATTTTACTTTATTTAAAATGAAGCCTGTCCAACAAGGTCCCAGTTGGGGCCCAGCTCCCATCTGGCCTCAGAGTCCTGTCCCTTGACCTTATCCTGCAGCAGGTCCCGTGATCCAGCCTCCATCTGGCCGCAGAAAAGTCTGGTGGTCCTCCTCTTACTGCGGCATCGGTAGAACGAGAGGCCACGATTCGGCTGCAGCAGACAGAGGGGGTTGGCGAATGTGTGAGAGCAGTGCATCCCCCTAGTAACTGGTATTATACTTATAAACAAAAAAAAAAGAAAGAAATGGTGGTGGTCTAATTAAAACTTCCTATGTCCTATTCAAGCACAATCCCTTGACCCATGGTGGGATTTTACTCGGTAAAGTGCATTAGGCTTCATTCTCAGCCAACCTCTGAACATGAAGAGTAGAGCCAATGGTCTTGAACTGGTATGAGAAGAAACCCATTGATTTTCTAATGTACTTTCTTGTGAAGGACTTAATATGTGCAGTATCCTGCAAATAATTAATATTCCAGCCCATGCTTAACTGAGAAGCTCTGGTGACTTTGTGTATCTGGGCTACTGAATTAAATGAGGGTTCAAGATGAGAGTCTGTCTAATGAATACCAATAGCACCACAGCTCTTTACAGAACATGAGATAGAAACAGATGAGTTCTCCAATTGCTGTCGAATCTGATGTGCAAGTGGCAGTCTTGCTCAGAGGTGGGGCGTACCCGCGATCTGCAATAATCTGCATCCAAGCAGCAGATTCTTTCCTCCTCTGGTATCAGTCATGACAAAACTTGATCCAATCCATCTGGCAATGCCTTACTCCATTTATGAGCTGACATCACCTACCAGAGCGGCATTCTACTCTCCTTTCAAGTCATCCTTACAAGCATCCCAAAATCTGTGCAGCTGTTTGTCTCTCATGCTAGATCCTTTGTGAGCTTCAGAGTATCCCACACTTTTCAGGATCCTGTAATGTGTCATTTTCTTGAAATGTCCAAGCCACCTGAGTCTTTATTTACTAATCAATGTTCCCATGAATGATGTACCAGGTTATTTAACACTTCCTCATGTGTCACCCTATCTTATTTGAATAATTTTACATAAGCATCTGATATGAAAGCTGTTTAGTCTTTTAGTCTGCTTGAAATTAGTCACCCATGTTTCTGCACAAATAGAAGAGTGGATAAACTATGTCTCATAAATATGGACTTACACTTTAGTTGACCATTTGTTACTGTTCTAGGCTCTGTTTTGTAAAAACTGAAGTTCCTGGCAGCTTTGCTGATTCTGTGGTTGAGCTCAGCATCAAGAACTGCTTTGTTGGTAACAGCAGAGCCCAGGTAGTAAAACTGGTCAACAAGACACAGACGAATACCATTTACAGTGATATCTGGAACTGGTTCTGAATAGTCTTGGGTGTGGGAATGAATATTAATTATTACTGGCATAGCAAAGCATCAACACCTGATAGAATGAATATCACAATGGTTATAAAGTCTATGTTGTTTATAAGAGATTTTTGGCCTCATTCTCTTCCGCCTTGCATTGCCTTGCTGTTTACACTTGATAAAAGTGAGTGCTGACCAGAAGCAAAGGCCAGAACGGAGAAGAGAATTTTGATTTGGTGTTAGCACTTTATGTCCATTATGCACAAGCATAAATGATTGCACAAGGGAGAAGGCCCTGGAGAACAAGAGCCACAGTATTTTTGCAAATAATTTTGTACTCTTAAAGAATAATCTGACTTCTGTCTGAAGGTTTTGATTCTTATTTATATTTTTCTGGTCATTGGTAGAATTATCCAGCAGGCTTTCCAAATGTATGTATTGTTTAATATTTAAGGGCAAAGAGCTTGGTGAAAATACAATCCAACTAAATTCAATGGCACTATTCACAAGTACTTTGCTGAGGCTGGGCCTAAATACTGCCTGTTGATATTCATGTGATCACTGTTGGATTTCTATAGTAGCCCCACATAAGCATCCAGGAGCCCAAAGTGGCACACAATGTTTAAATGCCATTTCAAAAGATCTTTGAGGAGGGTTTTGTGAAATTGTCCCTATATAATGCTGTAATTAACTGCCAAGCTTCCTTGATCACGTATTGGCACCTTTTGAAATGAAGAAATAATGCTATTTATGTATGAACAGGAGAGAATCACTTCATTTTTCTGCCAAAACGCTGATTAAATTAAAATGTCAGTGCTAATGTTATAGTTAATAAGCAGGTTATACATATTCAAAACTGTCTACATATTGCAAGTTCTAAGAAAGACAGGGAAAGATGTAAAATTAAGAGAATTAGCTTAAGCATAGCACATCTGCATCTCTTCTGCTTGTATATATGTGCAGTAATAATAAGCTCAGATTGCGTGTTATGAATCATAATCATGCCTGAAGTCATTAACGTGTGATATTTTATCATGAGATAAAAGCTTCAGTTGGTAAGGAGAAATTTTTGTGTTAAACATACAAACTAAGTTCTTACAAAACAATGCCAGATTAGTTACCTTATGTAAACTGGAAGATGAGAGGATCTTTGTTAGACAATTCACCAGATGTGTTGTCAGGGTTACTTTGCTTTGACATTTGGTGACAACTTTGAAAAGGTAAATAAATGTTCTTTTCTCCATATAATATTTTATTTTCTCAATAAACATCCCCAACAGCTGGTCAGTGTCAGAAACTGATGTTTCTGCTGGATGCAAGCAAGCCACGTTAGGATCTGCATGCCTCTTCCCACACCATGGTCTTCAGCCTTCTTGCATAGTTCATGCTCTCAGCCCACTCCCATGCCTTTTCTGCTGCTCATCAAAATCACCTCCTACTATAGCTAGTATTTGATGTATTAGTTACTTTGAAAAATATGACCAAGGCCTTAAACTGGCATCAGAAGTGAACTTGGGAATATGTCTACACTGTGTTTCAAAATGTGCAGCAGCAAGCCTCAGACTCTGTCTGGGTCTGCAGACTCAGACTTGTTCTAGAATGCTAAAAACAGGAGGATTAAGGTAGGAAATAGATTTCAGAGCCCAAGCTAGAGCCCAAGCACAAATGTCTACAAGTCTGTAGAATCAGGCTCTAAGACTCACGGCCGTGAGTTTCAAAATGCACCATAAACGTGTTCTGGAAGTCAGACGTGCTTATGGTGGCCTAAGCTATGGAGAAAGCAGGCAGCTAGCTGGAAGGTAACAAATGCATGGATAACTGTGGTCAGGTCTTAACTGGAATGAAGTTTCCTAGGAAGACAGGTGAAAGGACTTTTTGTATATATATGGACACTACCTGTTCATTCAGGCTTAATGAATGAAGATCCCAGTACCTAAACAACACTTTCCTGTCACACGGTCTTAACCTCCAGCATTATTCTTGCTTCCTCAGACAATTCCCTCCTCCTCTGGACCTGTCTCACTTACACGTGCTCTCTTAACCCTATCCCAGTTTCTTCATAATACTCCAGGGGTGGCTTTATCAGTGCTGACTAAAGGGGAATAATTACATCCCAAATCTGTTCCTGCTAATGCACCCCAATATGTGGTTAGCCTTCTTGGTTACACAGGCACACTGCTGACTGATATTGAATTTCTCATCCACTATAATCTCCAGATCTTTTTCTGCAGACCTGCTGCTTAACCAGTCGGTCCCTGGCCTGTAACAGTGCTTGGAATTCTTCCATCCCAAGTGCAGGATTCTGCACTTATCCTTGTTGAACCTCATCAGATTTTTTTGGGCCCAATCCTCCAATTTATCTAGGTTACTCTAGACCCTCTCCCTACCCTAAAATGTATCTATGTCTCCCCCTATCTTAGTGTCACCTGCAAACTTGCTGATGGTGCAATCCATCCCCACATCCAGGTCATTAATAAAGATAAAACAACAAATAACAACAAATGGTCTGGTAGTACTTTATTGACTAACAAAACATGTAGATGGTATCATGAGCTTATGTGGGCACAACCCACTTCTTCAGATGACCAGAGTTTTGAGTTTAGGATGTGCAGACCCATCCTAAACTCAAAACTCCGGTCATCTGAAGAAGTGGGCTGTGCCCACGAATGCTCATGATACCAGCTATATGTTTTGTTAGTCTATAAAGTGCTACCAGACCATTTGAGGTTTTATCCTGTACAGACTAACTTGGCTATCCCCTGAAAATTAATAAAGATGTTGAACAAAACTCTTGGGGCACTCCACTTGAAACCAACCACCAACCAGACATCGAGCTCTTGATCACTACCTGTTGAGCCTGACAATCTAGCCAGTTTTCTATCTACCTTACTGTCCATTTATCCAATTCATACTTCCTTAATTTGCTGGCAAAAATACTGTGGGAGACCATATGAAAAGCTTTGCTAAAGTCAATATATAACCTATCCACCACTTTCCCCATATCAACAGAGCTAGTTACCTTGTCATAGAAGGCAACCAGGTTGGTCAGGCATGACTTGGCCTTGGAATCCATGTTGACTATTCCTGATCACTTTCCTCTCTTCCAAGAGCTTGAAAATGGATTCCTTGAGGATCCTGTCCATTATTTTTCCAGACACTGAGTTGAGGCTGACTGGTCTATAGTTCCCTGGATTGTCCTTCTTCTCTTTTTTAAAGATGGGCACTACATTTGGCTTTTTTCCAATCATCCGGGACTCCCCTGATAACCATGAGTTTTCAAAGATAATAGCTAATTGGTCTGCAAACCCATCAGCCAACTCGGTCAGCATCTGCGGATGCGTTAGATCTGGCTCCATGGATTTGTGTATGTCAGTATATGCCAGCTTTTCTCAATATTTTTAACCTGTTCTTTCTTCACAGAGGGCTGCCCATCTCCTTTCTAGACTGTTGCTTTTTGCAGCAGTCTGGGAGCTGACCTTGTTTGTAAAGAGAGGGGCAAAATAAGCATAGAGTTCTTCAGCTTTTCCCACATCATCTGTCACTAGGTTACCTCCCTCATTCAGTAAGGGCCCCTCACCTTCCCTGACCACCCTCTTATTGCTACCATGCCTATAGAAACCTTTCTTGTTACCTTTCACGCCCCTTGCTAGCTGCAATTCCAATTGTGCTTTGTCCTTCCTGATTACACCCCTGCATGCTCAAGACAATATACTTCTACTCTTCCCTAGTCACCTGTCCAGGTTTCCATTTCTTGTCAGCTTCCTTTTTGTATTTAGATCACCAAAGATTTCATAGCTAAGCCAAGTTAGTCACCTATTATATTTGCTTTTCTTACTGTGCATTGGGACGGGTTGTTTGCTCACCTTCTATAAGACTTTTTCTTTTAATCCAGCCAGCTCTCCTGGATTCCTTTCCCCCTCATGTTAATGTGCCTAGGGATTCTGCCCACCAGTTCCTTGAGGGAGTCAAGGTATCAGCTGACGGTCAGGGCAGTGTGTGTGTGTGTGTGTTTCCGAGAAAAGGCTTAACGTCCGTGTCTTTACTGCTAGGACCGGGGTCCCGTCGCACAGGGTAGCCAGCAGGCCAACAGACGCCCCTTTATAGGAAGAGCTTATTACACCTCAGATTTTAGCTGCTAGAATGCAAGATTCCTTCGCAGCAGGCAGCCTTTGGGAAAGACTGAAAGGTGCCCCAACGGACTTGTCACCTGGGAGTGACACAAATCCAAATGCCCAAGCTCTTCCTATACCTGTCCTTTATGACCGGCTGAAGTTCTTTTAAATTGTGCTTGGTTCTGTTACAGCAACTGAAGGAGTCAGGTTAAAAACTTAGACAGTTACAGGTTTATTAAAAAGACTTATAAAAGCATATAGTTACAATGGCTATTGCTCTCTTTATTAACTGTTAGCAAATACAGATTTTTTTAAAAATGGTTACAAAGAAAATAAAGATAGAAAATAGAAATAATGGTAAGTGACAGCTTAATCTTTAAAGAGCTCTAAGTCTATGTGGACACTTAAGACAAAGGACCACATCCAGGTACAATTTTTACCCCTTCTCGACTCCAGCATGTCAGGCCAGGGCCGGTCTCTCAATTCCTAGGAAAGACGAATACGAGGTGGAACCTCGGGAGATCAAACACCTAACCCAACCAACAGATAGATGGTAGATTGACACTCAGAGTAAATGTGCTGCTGGACCCATCTTTATACCCCGGGGGGCCCATATCCTCTTTCTTATCTAAGAGGCCAAATTGTACTGGTCTGTTTTGTGGTGCCAGTTCTTACAAGCAAGTTTCAAATTCATTTACACTTGCAAGAGAGATAACTAAATTGTGAGTACTAGACATTTTTTTACTGGGTGAGAGATTCCTCCCCCCGTGGACGGCTGTGTGTTCGTATCAATATGGGTTAAGTCAAGGGCACTCCTCAGCAGCCTCTTGGTCAGCAATTGGCATATCTCTGTTTACAGCCATTCACAGTCACACAGCCTGGGCCTTCTGCTCTGTGTGCCCTGTATGCTCCAGGCAAGCAAAAATGGATGTTACAGGGGAGTTTCTGTCTGGCTACACAAGGTCTGCTTTTCTCAAGTCCAGGGTGCTGCTCTCCTATCTTCCTTTGGGCAGGATCCTGAACTTGACCATCTCATGATCACTGCTTCCCAGGTTGCCACCCACATCTACTTCCCCTATCTATTTACTCCCTGTTTGTGAGCAGCAGGATAAGCTAAACATGGCCCCTGGTTGGTGCCTTCAGCATTTGTACCAGGAAGTTATCCCCAACATTCTCCAAAAACTTCCTGTATGGTCTGTGCACTCATGCACTGGTCTTTCAACTGATGTCAGGGTGATTGAAGTCCCTTGTGAGAATCAGAGCCTGTCTTCTGGAAGCTTCTGTTAGTTGTCCAAAGAACACCTCCACCTCATCTCCACTTACAGTCCTAAATTATGGTGTGTGCATCTGCCTTCTAAACCTGTATTTCAGCAATGGAGGATACTATTCTTATATTCCATTTACATTTCCTTATATTTCCTTTATCTGCCTCAGTGTTGTCATGAAGTTTACTTTATTGGGAGCTCATATTGCAGAAAACAAGCCAAGGGGCTTCTATGAGTCACCAATACCACACTGGAATTTACTACAAAGTTGTCGTTTTCTGACCAGACCACATCACACCAGGTGGCACTGCAGCCTCCTTGCCTGTGTCCCGAGCACCTCCTGAGATCTGAATCTCACTTTTCTGCTGCCCCTATTTCTGTATCTATTTCTGTGTCAAGTTTATTTCTTCTACTTTCCTCTCTGTGTGTTTCCTTGTCTAATGGAGTCCAGATGAGCCAGCCAGGACCTTGTAGCACTTTGATGTAACCAGGCTGACATGCTATAATGAATTCCCAAACAGTCTGATCTCAAGTTTTGGTTTGGTTTGGTTTTTAAAGCTTTCTCTCCCACAGGCTGGCCAGAAGAAAATAAATATAACCTAGCCACGTTATCCAGAGCCAGTGGAGTCAAGCTGGAGTCCTGGAATGACCTGTGTGCTGTGTTTGTGATCTTCTAAGGGATGCATTGTGGAAAGATTAGAGATAGGAGTTGCACTTTCCTGTTTTTTTTCTTTGCTCCTTTGTGTAGTTTTGTTTTAGGAAGTCATATGGTTGGACTTTAAATGCAAACCATGAGTGATACCACCCAAAGGGAATTTCTTTTTCCCAGCGATGTTGGATGTCATTTAAGACACTTTCAAGCAAGGGCCTTTCCCTTTATAATGAACTCAGGAAAAAAGAAGAGAGTTAAAGTAGTCAGCTCTGAACATCAGTTTAAGAATCATAATATTTTAAAAATAAGTTTTTTTTTTTTATTTGCCTCCTGGTTTTGGAGTATTTAGGATTCATATGTTCAGCCTTTTTCTCTGTAAGCAGAAGAGCTACACTTAAAATACAAGCTCCCTGTACCTTGAGATTCTCCCATAATTGTTTGACTTCTGCACTGGAGCTTTAATAAAAACACCAAATGTGGGGGATTCAGGACAAAATTTGCAAGAGCTGGCAGCACTGCTATCCTCAGAATATGCTAGCTAGTAGTTAATTTTATGCAAGAAGCATAGGAATAGAACTGCCAGTACTTGGCTCCAGAATCAGATGTCTGTACAATTTTGCTACATTATTTTAGCCAGCAAAATAAACTGATGATGTTTGAATAAATTGATATTCCACCCAGCAGGTGACAATGGTGCAAATGCATATAAACTTTGTCAGTCTTTCACTATGGATATGTCTAGACTACATGGCTCCATCGACAGAGCCATGCAGATGAGTTTACTAGACATAGGAAAATGAAGCGGCAATTTAAATAATTGCTGCTTCATTTACATCAAAATGGCGGCCGCGCTGTGCCGATCAGCTGTTTGGCGGCACAGTGTGGTAGTCTGGATGCGCCACGGTTGACAAGGGAATGAAATGAGGTTTATTGGAGCGGTCAACAAAGGCTTCCCTTGTCAACTGTGGCGCATCTAGACTACAGTGTTGTGCCTCCAAACAGCTGATCAGCACAGCACGGTGGCCATTTTGATGTAAATGAAGTGGCGATTATTTAAATCACTGCTTCATCTTCCTATGTCTAGTAAACTCATCTACTTGGCTCCGTCGACAGAGCCATGTAGTCTAGACATACCCTATGTGTTCTAATGTGAGTTGCACCTCTAACATGTTAGATATTTAAATGGTGCTAATCCTCTTGGTAACTAAATATTACTTTGATGGCTACACTAGGAAATTATTTTGAAATAATAATAACCCCTGAAATAACTGTTTTGAAATACCAAGACCACACTTTAGGGAAGCCTCTAAATTAGTCCAAGTCAGGCTCTGTTAATGTGGACACGCTATCTTGACTTAGAGTCCCAGGAAGCACTGGGGAGTAATTACTTTGAATGACGCTTGGGAGGAAATAAGAGAACATTGACTAGAAAGTCACCTGTGGACTTGGTTCCTTAAATTACTTTGTCTCCCATAATGCATTTTTCTAGGTCATGCACTTTGTGAATTATATTAATTTAAGTGCATTATGGGAAGTGTAGTTTGGCCAATGAGCCTGACCCATAGGAGAAATGGGAACTGGAGCTATAACATCCCATTGGACAATAGAAAAGTGCATGTTAATGCTCAAATATTCAAAAGATCAAAACGGAACATTTCTGTGTTGGCACTATTCAAATATTTAGTTTTCGTTGAAGAAGTTTAATTAAAATGTGTTGACATTTGATAGCAGCCTTCAACTTTCTGAAGGGAGGTTCAAAAGAGGATGGAGAGAGACTTCTCAGTAGTGGCAGGTAGCAGAAGCAATGGTCTCAAGTTACAGTAGGGAAAATCTAGGTTGGATATCTTCGGGTATGTCTACACTACAGTGTTATTTCGAAATATCTTATTTTGAAATAGTTATTTTGAAATAGCTTATTTTGAAATAACGCATCTACAGACAAAATGCATTTCGAAATAGCATTTTGCTATTTCAAAATAGTGTGTCCACACTGAGCGGACTCTGAATCGCATTTAAGGCTGGCCGTAACCAGTTCCGGCAGGGCATCAGGTCAGGACTTACTGTGTGAGGCTGCTGTCCGAAGCTATCTGAGGTCTGTGCTTAAAGGGACTCTCCCCCATCCCGCCGGACAGCCAGTTCTCAGGTTTCTCTGCTTGCTTGTCTACCTTGATGAGGGACAGCAAAACATTTTGTCTCTGCATGCCCTGTTTGCCCTCACTTGGGACACCACTGCACTCTGCAACATGGAGCCAGAGCTGCCCCTGGGCACTCTGGTGCTTCTCTTGGACGCATTGCTGCGAGCCTGGCTGCACTTTCTGCAGGCTGACATCCGGGAGGTCCATCGGGGGGCTGTCAGTATCCAGGAGGCCCTGCAGGAGAGTTTCTACCCTGAGGAGCACTAAGAGCCTCCCTGGTCTGCCCACCTGGGGGCTTGAGTCTCATTCCTCCCTCACGTCCTTCCACTTACCGCTCCCTAACCCTCCTTCCTGATGTCAAATAAAATACACGTATTTTCATGAACACAAACTCTCTTTATTTAACATAGCTGGGGGGGGAGGGAATGAAACTCTGGTGAGACTGGGGAAAGGAGGCGGGAGAGAAGAGAAGAGAGGGTGTGAGAAGGGAGAGGGAAACCTGGGAGGAGGGAGCTGGAAGGGGGAAGCAAGGGGAAGAAGCGGGAGGGGAATCTCAGGGCTCAAGGTTGGGGGTCTCGCCGGACCAACTTGATTTTCATGCAAACCTTCTCCTGGGTTCACATGTGGCCTTTGGTGACCAGGCTGGCAGCTATCCTGCCATAGATGCCTGCGTTCCTCCTTCTAGTGTGAAGATCATGGACGTTGGGGGCATCCCCCCCCAACCTGAATAAGGTCCATGATCTCCACTCTGGACCAGGAAGGTGCCCGCCTTCTCCGGGCCCTGGCAGGCTCCTGGGAGCTGGCAGACTGGTCCTGAGGAGAGGTGGAGGGCTGGCTGCCAGTGGCTTGCTGGCTCATGTTTTGTGGCGACTTGGTCAGGGTCAACCCCTTTAAGGGCTCAGAGAGGGGGGAGGGAGAGGAGTGTTCTTGGTTGAGGCTGGAGTGGCCACCAAGGCACCCTGTGAAGGCTGGAGGCCCCTTACTTCAATATAAGTGTCTACACAGCACTTATTTCAAAATAGCTATTTCGAATTTGGCATTATTTCTTGTGGAATGAGATTTACCCAATTCAAAATAAGCGCTCCGCTATTTCAAATGTATTTTGAAATAGCGGTTTGGTTGTGTAGACACTAGGAAAGTAATTACTAAATAACGGCTGTTATTTCAAAATAACTTTGATGTGTAGACATACCCTTCTGGAGGAATCTCTATCCCTAGAGGTTTTTTTAAGTCCCAGCTTGACAAAGCCCTGGCTGGAATGATTTAATTGGTATTGGTCCTTTGCGCAGGGGGCTGGACTCAATGATCCCCTGAGGTCTCTTCCAGCCCTAGGATTCTATAATACAGGGAAAAACTACTTCATTAGGAGGGTGGGGGAGAACTGTGACGGGTTCTCTAGGGAGGTGGTGGAATCTCCATCTCTTGAGGTTTTTAAGTCTAGGCTTGACAAAGCCCTCCCTGGGATGATTTAGCTGGGAGTGATCCTGCTTTGCGCAGGGGGCTGGACCCGATGGCCTCCTGAGGTCTCTTCCAACCCTAGGATTCTGTGACAATGTTCACAGAATTTTTTTTTTTTTTGAATTTTCATTCTGCAGAAGAAGTTGATATTTCAACTCTTTGTCTCATTTCAGGACAAAAATAAATGTTGAAATTTCCCACAGGATGGTAGCTATGACTTTTCCTCCGCTCTAATCATCATACCTATTTTGCAGATGTGTGGGAGTTTAATATGTGATTTTAGGTGAAAGGATCTGTTGTCTTGCTCTCTGAAAGCTGACCTATTTAACAATTAAGGTAGATGTTTGAATAAAATAATTAGTTTTCTGTCTCACAGTATCGATAAAGATTTGAATGGGCATCAAAAATGGATGCTATTAAGAATTATTAACAAATTTCTGCTTTGGTTCAGGTGGCCCAATACAGCATAGGTAACTCATTACCCCAGGAGGATTCTAATTCAGAAGCATTTTACCCTTGAACTATTGTAACAAAGAAAAGCTATATTAAAGTGTGCATTAGGGATTTGGGTTATTATAAATTACATTCTTTGAAATCTCATTTAGAACCAGGAACTAAAATGATGTTGGAAGGCTCAGAGGATTAATTCTTCCTGAACAATAGACTGTCACTGATCACTCTGTAAAGTAATTATGCCAAATTTAATTATACTACAAGCACATTGTATGATAGTCATAGTGTGCCCAAAAGAGAGTTTGAAAAAGTGCCACATAAGTGTATGGACTAGCTTTGGGAGCACAGTGGCAAATTACACATGTAATTGAGTACAACTTAATATCAGGCTTTGTTAATTAAGGGTTTAGGGTTATATGGGAATGGGGCTGGTTGGCACAGTACATGCTTTTCAATGTCATCAATGTAATGAAACAAACCAACTCCCTTCCACTTCCCCAACCTTAAATGCTGATAAAATTTACTTTACTTTTCTATTTAAAATATACTGAGTCAGAATAGTTTGGTGCTAGCTAGCATCAGCAGTAGCCAAATTGTCATAAGGCCTACAAAACTATACTTGCTGCCTCAGTAGGGGACCATGCATTTGATATCCAATTTATTCCTGTTTTTGTGATGTCTCCCTGAATGTACCCCTAAAAATCATGCACCGTCATATCTGGTTCCTTCTCCAATTTTATGTGATTGCTCTGCATTCCTGTTGGATATTTGAAGCTGTGACTTTAATTGCAAAATTAGGCACCTATCCTGGAAGCTGTTTCACCTGATGCCAGCCTGGAGCCCCATTGAAGTCAATGAGCACAGAGTACTGCTTGCTTTGGACAGCTTTCAGTGCCACAGTGGATTAAAGTTCTTTAGTGGTATGTTTGCCAAAGCCAGTCAAACCTTGGATGAGAGCTAGGTGTGCAGCAAGACTGTGGTGGGAATAGTTATGTGAGATACAGATGGATAAAATTCATGAATTAAAGAAAAACGAACGAGGATTGGGAAAGGTACTTTATTGGAAAGACATATAACAGTGACAGCAATTTGAACTGCAAAAAGTGTTTGTGCCGGTGCTATAGGAGCACATAAAAGTAACGGTGAAACTAACAAAGAGAAAGAATGTGGCTTCCAGGAGGAACAAGTTCATTTGCAGTGAGAGCTGTGTTTTTCATCTAGTACTTAGAATATTTTCAAATAAAAATGGTAAGAGACAAATTTAGAGTTGCTGTAAATGGGTGCAGGAGTGAATTATATTCACTTACATCAGGTCTGACTGTGGTCTTACATAAAAAATTGAAAAGTTGAACAACAAAATTTGAGGCACATTAAAGCCTAATAGGCCTACATTACCATGTTTTATTTGTAATGATTTTACCTTATTTTTCTGTCTTTTCCTTCTCTAGAAATAAATCGAGGCATTTCCTGAACTCATTGATACTGTTTGATTTCTCTATTTTTTTATCCAAATCATGACATCACTACCATGACGGAGAAAAGATCTTCTCTATGGCACAATCGATTCTACTGCTGTAGAACGTGACGCTGGACCCCAGCTAACCAGCATCCAACTCCATGGAATCTGCATTCATTCTGTGTAAAGGGTTTGGGAACAGATGGGGATAAGCTTTGTCAAACTGTTGATATGTCTACACGGCAGCGTTATTGTGGAATAGCTGACATTATTTTGAAATAACAAAATGTGTGTCTACACAGCAAGCTGCTATTTCAAAATAATGTTGAGCTGGAGGACTTCTTATTTGGACTCCTGTAACCCTCATTTCACGAGGTGTAAGGGAAGTCAAAGGAGGAATGTTCTTCTTCTGACTTCCTGCTGTATAGACATCACAAAAAAACAAGTTAAGCTATTTCGACTTCAACTATGCAATTGACATAGCTGCAGATGTGTAGCTTAATTTGACTTTTGCCCTGCAGTATAGACGTGTCCTGGATGTGTTAACCACTCTTCCTGCAAAGAATGCAACAGTTTTTCAGGAGTTTGCTAAAGTCCTGAGCGATTGTAGCATCAACATAGCAGTTCTGAGACTGCTTTTAACTATTTAACCTATATCCCCAGTACTTAGTCTTGAACAGCTTAAAGCTAGAGCTGGCCAGGCCAAGAAAAAAGTGTTTTTTTAACTTATCAAAAAAACAAAGAGGCTACGTCTAGACTGGCCCCTTCTCTGGAAGAGGCATGCAAAGCAGGCAAGTCAGAATAGGGAAATCCACGGGGGATTTAAATATCCCCCGCGGGATTTAAATAAACATGGCCGCCGCTGTTTTTCCGGCTTGGGGAAAAGCCGGAAAAGAGCGTCTAGACTGGCGCGATCCTCCGGAATAAAGCCCTTTTCCGGAGGATCTCTTATTCCTACTTATTCAGCAGCGGCTGAATCAGGACGCCTGGGGCAGAGCAGCTGGGGTGCTGCCGAGTTGGTCCAGTAGTGCCCAGGGCGGCGCTGCAGGACCAACCGGCAGCACCGCAGCTGCTCTGCCCCAGGGTCCACAACAAAAGCCTGGTCTGCTGGGGGGGGCGCAGCTAGTGTGCCCCCCCCAGCAGACCAGGGACACGGGGAGCAAAGCCTCAACAGCAGCGGGGTGCCGCACCTCTGAGGCTTTGCCAGAGCAAAGCCTCAGAGGCGCGAGACCCCTCCGCCTCCCCGGCTTTGCTCCAGGTGTCCTTGGTCTGCTGGAGACAGTCCCCAGCAGACCAGGGGCACCCGGAGCAGCTTTTCTCGCCCCGGAGGTCGAGGTGGTGGGACCGCTGCGCTCTGGGCGGTCCCGCTGCCTGCGAGCTCCGGGGCGAGAAAGCCCCATTCGTAAGTGCGGATCCGACATAAGTCGGATCCGCGTAACTCGGGGACTGCCTGGATACTTTAAAAAGACTCCCTTTTTGAACTACAAACCTCTTTTCTGATATTTCTTCAGGTTCCTCTTCATTAAAAAGAGAATTCTAAAGATTTTAAATTTTACTCCATAATTAGTCTTTAGACTATTTCAGACAAACACAGTATAATATTTTTCAAAGATCATTCTACAATGCCTTACCTTAATTCCAGACTGTTTGTCTGTCATTTTGTTTGATACCATATTTGTGGATGGTTTTGTTTAGTGGCACTGTTGATCTGCTTTTCATGTTATAAAGTAAATATATTGTATACGTTTGTTAATGTTTTCATAAGGTATGAGTATCTAATCACATTGTATTCTTTTCTTATTGGGGTATGCTATGATCCTAATGTTGATAAAGCAGTTATAATGTATAACATACAGGACATTGGAAGATCAGAATTAAGTTTGTGGATTGTAGTGGTTTTGATTAATACACTCAGGCTAACAGTACTATAGAAGTGAAATTGAATGTGTTAGAGAAGATATTAGCCTCGGTATGCAGTGGAATGTTTTGATGTTAGTAGTCATCTGCTTGGACGTTAGTACTATGTTCTCTGTGATTGTCGCCTTAACTTCTGATTTCCTAACCTTTAAAATTTGTGAGGAAGTACACTTGAGAAATCTGAATGATACTAAACTGAAAGGAGCAAAGTATCTTTATGGAGAAAATGTCCACTCTCTCTCTCCAAAATAATTGTACACACGTGATTATCTGGCAGTTTCCATAACATTGACCGTGTAGTGCAGAAATCCAAGTTCACTAACCTCAATGTATATAAATCACATGGCAGCAAAATTATATATGCTAACAGCAAAATTATATATGCTATCCTGTTTCATGAAGCCCAAGCAATTTAGCACCAGTTTGGTCTTGACAAACTCCATCCTAAACAAACAAGCAGCAAAGAAAAACATGTTAAATAACCATGAAGACAAGCTCAGAAAGTATATCAAAGTCTGAAGGAGCAATTTCTTTTTCTCTGTCTGTGAGCTTGCTTTAAGACACAGAACTGTCTCCAGAGTAACTGTGGAGTTTAAAGCATGCAATTGAATTAAAAATTAACAATATCTTGCCAGTGCTAATGGCAAGTGATTCTTTATGTATATCACAAAAGCAGAAGGTTCCCTAGAGCAGAGATGAGCATATTCCATTTTATATGACAACCCTGGCTGAACATGAGAAGAAGTATTTTTTATCGGAAATCATGTTAACTCGTTTTGAGCTTAGATGCTGAATGTTATCACCCATCAGGGTGAACACAATATTTTTCTGCCAGAAGAGCTATATCTAATAAGGACAATTTATTCCACGAATAGTGTACAGATATGGGGTCACATGCACAGTCTGTATCATGCAGTATCTTTCAGACAGGGGAATTTACACCAGTTCCCCGTCTCCTTCTGATCCCCATGGGGTTCTGCACCATTGAATGTGTGTTAAATGAGGAACAGTGCCAGCCTTTCCTCTTCAAATATTTAAAAATCAATTCAGTCTCCGCCCTCCTTTGTATCCACATGCTGTGTCCAGCAAGGCAGACGTTCACTTCACTGTCCAGCATTCCTATGCTGGAGGGAACCACCTCTAGGCAATTTACCCAATGCCCATAAATGTCTTTATGCCCATTTGCTTTTTGGTCTATAATGATCATGGGAATATTAGTTTGCCACAGGTAGTGCTGCCTCCCAGATAGCAAGAGAGGATGCGATGATGTACACTTTGTTACTTGGAACCAGCAAATAGGTCTGACTGCTAAACATGAATTCCATTTAATGATGATTTTCAAGGTTGTGACATTTATTTGTGCCACATGTCAGAATGCAATCTGGATCTTTCAAATATTTTTGTAAAAAAGAGAGAGGCCTACTGCAGTGCTGCCATTAACATGGTGGCTTGGGCACTCCTGCAAGATGTGGGAGACCTAGTTTGAAATTTTCCCTCTGGCTGATTTTCCAACATCTCATGTCAGCATTCTAGCCACTGGGCTGCCGAGTCCATCTTTCTTTCACTCTCCCTGTCTCTCCTATTGATGCTGTACCAGTGTATCAATAAATATTCAAGGCACAGAGAGAGATTATGGCCTGATTGTTAGGGCACTCGGGTAGTGGGAGACACAGATTCAGATTCACCTCATTCAGAGCAGGGACTTAAACCTGGCCTGTCATGCAATTAACCAACAATTCAGTCACAGACCAAGGTAAATGGACAGTCAGCTGATGACAATGACTTTCAATCATTGGTGCTTGCACTATGCCTAACTCTAGCAAAATAAAGTGGGTTGGCTGGAGAGGAGATAAGCAACCTGCATGGAATAAGAATTGTGAGTTTCCTTTAATTCATTCCACTCATAAGCAATCTCAGAGGTCTGTAAGCCAATCCTGGGCTTTACACAATATCTAAAAAGCATACGAGGAAGACTTGTGTTCCTACACCATTCTGGCAGGAAACCTGCATAAGATGATGCTGAAAGGCAAAAAATGCTGCAAATTATTGCACATTTGATTTAGCTTTGACGAGAGACAATGTCATATATGAGAACCACAAGTAGTCCTGTGGCACTTTAGGGTACGTCTACACTAGCTCATCAGTTCGAGCTAGGTAGAGTAATGAGGGCAAGCGGAGTTGCAAATGAAGCCCGGGATTTAAATAGCCTGGGCTTTATTTGAATGTTCCCTGGCGCCGCCATTTTTAAATCCCCCTACTCCACGCGGCATGGAGTAGGTAGTTCGAATTAAAGATCCTAATTCGAACTACCGTTACTCCTCGTGGACTCTACACTTGTCCTTGTTGAACCTCATCAGATTTCTTGTGGCCCAATCCTCCAATTTGTCTAAGTCACTCTGGACTCTATCCCTGCCCTCCAATGTATCTACCTCTCCCCCTAGCTTAGTGTCATCTGCAAACTTGTTGAGGGTGCAATCCATTCCCTCATCCAGGTCATTAATAAAGATGTTGAAAAAAAGGTCCCAGAACTGAATCTTGGGGCACTCTGCTAGAAACCGACCGCCATCCTGACATCGAGCTGTTGATCACTACCCGCTGGCCCCGGCGTCTAGCCATCTTACCATCCAATCCACATTCCCTTAATTTGCTGGCAACAATATTGTGAGAGACCACATCAAAAGTCTTGCTAAAGTCAAGGTATATCACATCCACTACTTCCCCATAGCCACAGAGCCAATTACCTCATCATAGAAACTAATCAGATTGGTCAGGCACGACTTGCCCTTCGTGAATCCATGCTGACTATTCCTGGTCACTTCCCCCTCTTCCAAGTGCCTCAAAATGGATTCCTTAAGGATCCCTTCCATGATTTTTCCAGGGACTGAGGTAAGACTAACCTGCCTATAGTTCCCTGGATTATCCTTCTTCCCTTTCTTAAAGATGGGCACTACATTTGCCTTTTTCCAGTCATCCAGGATCTCTCCTAATCTCTACAACTTTTCAAAGATAATGGCCAAAGGCTCCTCAATGACATTTGCCAACTCCCTCAGTACCCTCAGATGCATTAAGTCCGGATCCATGAATTTATATATGTTTAGCTTTTCTAAATAGTTCCTAACCTGTTCTTTCCCCACCGAAACTGTCCAACTTCGTCCCATATTGCATCACTTAGCACTTTAGTCTGGAAGCTGACCTTATCTGTGAAGAAAGAGGCAAAGAAAGCATTAAGTACTTCAGCTTTCCTCACATCATCTGTCACTAGGTTACTGCCCTCATTCAGTAGGGGCCCAACACCCTCTCTAATCACCACCTTCTTGCTGACATGCCTGTAGAAACCTTTCTTGTTATCTTTCACAAGCCTTGTGAGTTGCAATTCCAATTGTGCTTTCGCCTTCCTGATAACTCCTCTGCATTCTCGAGCTATAGATTTATACCCCTCCCTAGTCATCTGTCCAAGTTTCCACTTTTTGTATGCTCCCTTTTTGTGTTTAAGTTCACTAAGGATTTCCCCGGTAAGCCATCTTTTCCTCTCCCCTTCCAAACTCCCTCTCTAAACTCCCTGTTTGCAATCACCTGTTCACAAGCTCCCTGGTCGCTGACTTACTTCTTTATAAAGCCCTGGATTGCCTGATAGTCCCTCCCCCTACCAAGGCTTAGCCAATCAGCAGAGGCTTCTAGATTTCAAACTTTAATTAGAAGCCAACAGTTTCCAGCTGCCAGTCACAGCACACACTCCATGCGGTGGGGTGGGGGCACAGAGAAAGGGGAGGAGAAAAAAAAAGTACCATACTCACAAACACAAACTCAGCACACAGCAAGAAAGCCCTAAACATAACACACTACAGACAGCCACTTCCCTCAAGAGTCCTGAAGTCACTTCTCCTTTACCTGGAGAACTCCCTCTCTAAACTCCTTGTTTGCAATCACCTGTTCGCAACCTCCCTGGTCACTGACTCACTCCGTTATAAAGCTCTGGGTATGCCTATACTGCAAGCTTTTTTAGGAATAAGCTTTTCTGAAAGATATCTTATGAAAAAGCTTATTTTGAAATAATGCGTCTACACATAAAAAGTGCAATGAAAAACCGATGTTCTATTTCGAAACATAGCATCCACACTGATTGGATGATATCTCACATTTAAGGCCACCTGGAACCAGTTCAGGCAGGGCATTAGGTCAGTAGTTGTTTCTGGGAGCTGCTTCCTAAGGCTAGCTGAGACGTGAGCTTAAAAGGACACCCTTGGACAGTCGTTTCTCAGGTTCTTCTGCTTGCTTGCCTACCTCTCCAAGTACCAAGCTTTTGCAGTGTGTGCTCTGGTTGCCAAGCTTTTGGACACCACAGAATACTCCTTACCATGGAGCCGGAGCTGCCTCTGAGCATGCGATGGCCCCAAACTACCATGCTGCAGTTTCTGAAGTAGTTTGTGCAGGCTGCCTTCATGGCCCTGCAGGAGCTGAGCTCACCTTTGAGAACCTCTGCCTGTGTGTTGGAGCAATGTCCTTGCAACTGCACCCCACGGTGGAGCGATGCTTCTGGAGGCTGGATGCCAATTTCAGCTGGTGGGACAGGCTGGTGATGGAGCGGTAGGACAACCAGAAGAGGCTCCAAAACTTCTGTGTGAGGAAGGAAACATTCTTGGAGCTGTGTGCTTGGCTTGCCCCTGCCCTCCAATGACGTGACACCCAGATGTGAACTGCTGTTCCCCTAGAGAAATGGGTCTGCATTGTCATCTGGACGCACTTCACGCCCGACAGTTACGTATCTGTGGGCAACCAGTTCGGCATAGGGAAGACAATTGTTGGGGCCCTCCTCATACAGGTATGCTGATCTTGGGCTACAGTCCCTGGAGGAGTGCTGGAAAGAGGGACTCTAGAGAAAGGGGGGATTGAGGGTGCAGTGAGTGGGGTTGGGGTTTTGGTGGGGAAGCCCCATCCCCAGGGGATTCTGCAGTCCTGCCCTCACATAGCCCTGTGGGGGATACAGGCTTCATAAGGAGGGGTGGATCCTGGAGTGTTTGTGTGGGACTTGGGGACCTCTTAAGGTCTCTGCCACACCCTTTGATTCTCTGCTTTGTTTAATTCTTTGTCTCCTCCTGTAGGTGGTGAGGGCCATTAACACAATCCTGCTGCACAGGATCTTCCGCCTGGGTGACCTGGAACCCATCAACCCCAGATTTATCATTCTGGGCTTCCCCAACTGTGGGTGGGAGAGAGGGAACTATTGATGGAACCCATATCCCCATCAAGACCCCCGACCACCATGCAGCACAGTACATAAAAAGAAAGGGGTACTTTTCTATGTTTCTGCAGACCCAGGCCCAAGTATTGTTTTGAAAAAAAAGGGGGGCTTATTTATTTGGGATGGAAATAATTGGGGAGGAGGGGGGCTGAGAACCTTGTATGGGGGAGGAGAGACTCAGATTCTTAGATTCATAGAACACTAGAACTGGAAGGGATCATGAGAGGTCATTGAGTCCAATCCTCTGCTCTCATGGCAGGACCCAGAGCTGGGGCTGAGAGTGGCGCGTGGCTTGGGTGCTTCTTTCCCCTCATGTGCAGGGACCTCAGAGGTATGGGGTTCTGGGAGGATAAGGGAATAGGCAGGAGGGGGGCCTGGATTGGGGTCAGGCATGGGAAGGGGAGCAGGGACTGGAGCAGGGACTGGGACTGTTGCTGGGTAGGTCAGGAGCTTCCGGACTGTCATACACATGTTGTGTCCCTGTTGCAGCAGCTCTGTCCACATCTGGGCCCACCACTATGCATCGTCCTGGACCTTCTGACGTGCTCCCTCATGAGGTCCTCCTGGACCCTCCGACACCTGCGGCTATCCTGGGGTCAGGCAGCGGGCTCGGGTGGTGTCGATCACCGCACAGTTACGGTTGGTCCAGCTGGGGAGAATAAAGAGACGTGGTCAGTCATCTCCAGAGACACTGTCCTGAGTCCTTCCCTTCATCAGTGAGCTGAAAGCAACAGTTCTTGAGTCAGAGGAAGGTGATGTCCCAGGATCAAATCCATGTGTGGCCTGGACAGTGGGTCCTGCTTTACAGGGGTGCAGAGGTCCCCAGGGGACCATGCTCCCTACCCCTCCCCCCATGTCCCATGGACAAGCAGGCAAGAGAAATGGTTGGCCACACGGGGATCCAATGGCTTGGAGAGGGGCCTCGAGGTGCCTGGGCTTCCATCAGGGCCTGGCAATGCTGTCCCCAGGAGCAGGTAGTGCCTCGAACATGCACACAGGCTCGTGTGCTGTGTGCGGCACTCCTCAGTCTGTGTTCATGCGTGTGTGTGCCCTTGTCCCCTGCCTCCTTCCAGCAGTGGCTCATGGTGGAAGGATGTTCACCCGCCCCCTACCCCACCGCCCTGGGAGGTCAGAAGTGTGGGCTGCCTCCCTTGAACCTGTGAGCAGGAGCCCAGGAGTGCTCCGGTGCTGCCCCTGGGGCTGCGTGGAGCAGACTGACACTGCAAGTGCACCCACATGTACAGACTGAGAAGGCTGAGTGACGATCGCACCACAGCCCCTCAGTACCCTCCACCCCTGCCCTGTGTGTGTGAGAAACTAAGAGCACTAACCTGATGATCCCTCTCCAGCCTTGGAGGATATCTGGGACACATCCAGGCTGTGGGGTACTGCTCCAGCATGATAGTGGTCACCCTGCTGACCACATCCTCCTCCTCCTCCTCCTCCTCTTGGGCTTGGACTCCTTGGCAGATGACAACTGGTATTTCCAGCCCCAAGTCCACCACCAAGGGTGGGGAAGGGGTTGCACCACCCCCCAGGATGTGGTGCAGGTCATCAAAATAGTGGCAGGAGTGGGGTCTTGCCCCAGAGCATGAGCTGCGCTCTCTCACCGTGGTGTAGGCCTTCCGGAGCTCCTTAACTTTACTCTGGACCTGCTCCAGAGTCTTGGTGTGGCCCTTTGTGGCCAGGCTCTCAGCCTTCCAGCCATATTTGTCTGCATTGCTGCATCTGGAGCAGAGATGCTAGACGTTCTCCTTGTCCCCCACACTTCGAGGAGGGCCACGATCTCTACCCCAGATCAGGATGGTGCATGCCTTTTGTGGCTTCTGGCAGACTCCTGGGAGCCCTATGCATGCTCCCTGCAATGGAGAGGAGACTTTTGGGGAGCTTGTGGCTGCAATATGGTGCCCAGATGTCAGGCACTGGCAGTTGTGCTGAGGCTGGAAGTTCTCAAGGCCTGCTTCCTGCCTCAAGTCCCATCCCCTGCTAAGAGCTGCTAGGGAACAGGAACCATAGAGTTGTGATGAGTGTACATGGAGTGGTCAGCAGGACACCGGGGGTATTTCCTGGAGGTCTCTTTTTTCGACAAAACTCCCTATTCCGCATCCACACAGCTTTTTCAGAAAAAGGCTTATTCCATGTGGAATGAGGTTTATTGCTGTCAGAAAAAGCCATCCGTTATTTTGACTTTCTGTCAAAATAACACAATTGCAGTGTGGATGCTAGTATTGTTTTTCCAGAATAACGACTGTAATCCCGGAAAAATGGAGCAGTGTAGACGCACCCTAACAAAAATATATATACTATCATGAGGTATCATGAGCAAAATCCACTTTGCCCAGGAAAGCTGATTAGATAGATAGATAGATAGATAGATTAGATCTCAAGTCTAGGTAAACTCTCCAAATAATATTAAGCATGTTTTCTTTATTTCTTCCAGTGAGTGCAATTTCTCCCTCCAAGCAGTGTTGGATAATTCTACATGTCATTCTGCATGTAGTAGACAAACAGTATTTTTCCACTTTCTTAATGCAAGCCTCTTATCAAAATGCATTTTGTTTCCATTTGAGAGTGGTGTTTTCCCTCTTTTTTCCTTGCTTAATGGTGTAGATTTTAATTCTGAACTGTGCCATTAAAAAGAACTAAGGGGCTGTGCCCCTGCTTGCTACACTCACCTGCCCCCCTATCTCTGGAAGTAGGCAGACTCAGTTCTCCCAAGGGCCATTGGGGAGAGAAGAGCCAGGGCCACACCAGCCCCAGCCTCTGGTCCCCCTCCTCCCGCCACAGCCAGCTCCGGCTTCTTAGTCCTTCCCCACCCAACTGCAGGCCTTTCACCCCATCCCCTGGCCACAACCAGTCTGGTCCTCCCATCAATCACAGATAGCCCCTCCCCTCAGCTGCAGCCAGCCCAGGCCTCTCAGCCCCCGATCCCTGCCTTGCCACAAGCTGTGGTCTCTCAGCCCCCTTCTGGCTGCTGGAGGAGGATCGGGGAGGCACAGGCTGCAGTCTCTCACATCCTCCCCTCCGGTTGCCAGAGGACAGCTGAGTCTGAGCTAGCTGCAGCAGCTAGGACTCTGCCCCAGCTGCTGGGAGGGAAGGGCAGGGACAGCCAGGCTGGGCTGCAGCGACCAGTCTGGGTGTGGATGGGGTTTGTTCCAGTGGACACAGTGACGTGACGACTAACCAGGCAAATACTATATTTTATCAAAGATGTCCCCTAAGACTGAATGGGGGACACTCTTAGGTTTACCTGAAAATGTCCCAACATGGAGCAATTGTCTGAAACATTGAAACCAACCAACCAACGAAGCAGCCTATGTTACTATATTCGCTAACAGGTCATCTCTGATGTTCTTGTATTGGGAAGTCTATTTCTCGTGAGAAGGAATATCTGAGTTTTCTTTAAACGTATAAACAGCTAGATAATTATCACCATAGCAACTGAAGGATGTCAGTGAGAGTTATTCAAAAAGGATTTAATGAATGTCTGATGTTTCTTTTCTCCTCAGATAATTTGCAATAAATCTGCACTGTATTGCTGTATCCATATCTGTCAAGTGCTCCCTTGTTGAAGCAGCATTACTCATTTTAGTCCCAATGTTCCAAACAGATTTAGTGCGTCCTGAGTTTTATTGCTGAAATTTGTTTACATCAGAAATGGAGAATCATAAAAATGCTTAGTTATTTACACTAAAAGAATGAATCCTTCATTTCCTGCTTATATTGATTGAATGATCGATTGATTGATTGTCCTTCATTTTGGGCCTTCGTCATATATTGTGTCCTGCAGTTGATCCTCAGCAGTTCAAAGAATACGACTGTTAGCTTAGCTCATTGGGAGGTCAAGGCATGAAGGCATGATATTGAAATCCATAAATGAGCTTTAGCAATCAGGTCTGCCTTTATGCAGATCGTGTCTGCCTTTAGTGATCATGTGGCTATTCACATAACACTTACTAACTCAGTGGTCCCCAACACGGTGCCCGTGGGCGCCATTGCGCCCGCCAGGGCATTTACGTACACCCTCCAAGTGCTTGGGGCTGGCCCCACCCCGGGTGCTTGGTGCGTATGCGGCGCCAGCCCCGGGTGCATGGGGAGCACCAGCCTCGCGCATGTGGCGAATGGGCTGCCACCCCCGGGCGTGCAGCGAATGGGCGGTCCTGCACCCGGATGCACAGCACACAGCTAATGTGCAGCCTCATGCCTGGACGCATTGCGCATGAGAGGCGCAGGCCCTGGGCACATGGCTATGGGGGGTGCTGGCCCCGGGCGCACGGTGAATTGGTGGCCCCGCCTCTGGACGTGTGGCACATGGGGTCGTTGCCCCCGGGCACGCGGCACGTGAGCAGCCCCGCACCCGGGCACCCGGCAGCTCCAAAAGGTTGGGGACCACTGTACTAACCTTTCCAAATCCTGTTCCCACATGATAAAATGCCATGGAGATCAGTGTTAATTCAAATTAAGTTAATCTAAACCTGAGACTGAACTTCGAAGCCATAGTTAGGATTCTGCAAAGGGTGTTGCCAAGAGACTACAAATAAATGTTAAGAATAACTGTTAACTAAGGATAGCCAGTTTTTAGACTTTTATCCGGGTGGTAAGAGCAGTTAGCTGGTTTGTAGAAGAACCGGGTTCAGTTTCCCTCACTGACGAAGGATTTGAAGAGAGCCCTCCCACCTCTCTGGAGAATTCTCTAACTCCTGAGTTGTGGGATGTGCGGATATGGTGACATTCCCTTGGTCTCCTGTGTTGGAGCTGTTTCACTGTACATAAACAATGAATTAGTGATTGGAGCAGAGTGATTGGCCCCAGTCTCCCATCTCTCAAGAGGGAGCCAGTGTTCCCTGTAATGCCTGGGAGACCACGCATTAGAGATTCAAATGCTGCCCTGCTGATTAGCAGCATATCCACAGTGACAGCAGCCGGCAGCATGTGTTCCTACTGGTAGTGCATGTCTGCACATGCCTCGTTGCACATACCAAAATGTATTCCCCTCATGGATGGCAAAAATTAGCAGAAGCCTTGGCAAGTACTTTAACTACTGGGCCACAGAGTCACTCTCACTCACATACTTGCTATCTCTCTGGCTTAGTGTCTGTTCAGTGCAAGAGTAAATGTTTAAACAGGAAAAATGAGGGATCCCTACACCAGACTATCCCATAACCCAGCAATTATTACATGCATTGCAGAGAGGGGAAAGCCTGTACAAATTAGGGACGTTAAGGACTACTCGACTAGTCAACTATCCGATAAGTAAATGCTTATCAAATAATTGACAGGTAGTCAACTAGTCGTCCCCCCTCCTCTGCCTCTATCAGATGGAGGCAGCAAGGTGGGGAGGAGCAGAGGGTATTTCCAAGCAGCAGCACTGCACAGCTGATCCCAGGCTCAGTGTGGCACTGCCCCATTGAAACACCATGGCAGCACCACCCTATCGACTAATCAAATAGTCGATGCAAAAATGCATTGACTATTCAATTAGTGAAATAATGATAATTAACATCCTTAGTTCAAATCCTTTCTCCCACTCTGGCAGGGAGAGGGGAATTGAACCTGACTCTCCCACATCTCAGGCAAGTGCTCTACATTTTGACAGGTGAGCAAGAGCAGCAGCTTTTCCTCCAAAAGCATTTTGATTGGAGCCTGATTCAGTCTAAGCACACCTGTTGGACTGGGTGCCTTGTGTGACTTAGGCGGTCTGAATGCCTATATTTCCTGCTGAGTGAAACACTCTGGGGTTAGGCAGGAGACAGGTGTCTGGGTGTCTCAAGGGAGGCAGCAGTGTACAGTAAACTTCCGATAATCCGGCACCTTTAGGACCCAGGGGGTGCCGGATTATCAGATATGCTGGAGTATCAGAAGGGGGGGCTATGAGGGGTCTGGAGTGGGGTGGGGGGATGCTACCCCAGACCCCCTCATAGCCCTCCCTTCTGATAGTCCGGCTCTGCCCCAGGAGTCCCTGATTCAGCCACTGCTGGTTAGTTTCAGCAGCGGCTGAATCGGGGACTCCTGCAGCAGAGCAGCTGGGGTGCTGCTGGGTTGGTCCGGTAGCGCCGACCCTTGGCGCCGCGAGACCAACCCATCAGCACCCCAGCTGCTCTTGGGGACGCCTGGGGCAGAGCAGCTGTGGTGCTGACGGGTTGGTCCCGCAGCGCTGCTCCTCGGCGCTACTGGACCAACCCAGCAGCACCCCAGCTGCTCTGCCCCAGGTGTCACCAAGTCAGCCACTGCTGATACTGATCAGCGGCTGACTCCAGAAAGCCAGAGGCAGAGCAGCTGGGGCGCTGCTGGGTTGGTCTGGTAGCGCCAAACCTCGGCGCCGCGGGGACCAACCCAGCAGCACCCCAGCTGCTCTGTCCCAGGTGTACCCAAGTCAGCTGCTGCTGAAACTGACCAGCAGCTGATTCCAAGAAGCTCTGTCTCCGGCTTCCTGGAGTCAGCCGCTGGTCAATTTCAGCAGCGGCTGAATCCGGGACAGCTGGGGTGCTGCTGGGTTGGTCCCGCAGCCTCGAGGGGCAGCGCTACTGGACCTACCAGGCAGCACTCCAGCTGTTCTGCCCCCTGCTTCCCGGATTCAGTGCTGGTCAGTTTTAGGAGTGGCTGAATCGGGAAAGCTGGGGGCAGAGCAGCTCCAATGGTCCGGCTGCCCGGAGCACTTCTGGGTTCCTGATGGTGCCGGACCATCAGGAGTGCCGGACCATCAGATGCCGGACCATCGGAGTTTTACTGTATTTGTCTTGAGACTGAAATGTAGGCATCTAAAGAACTTTTACTGTGAAAATTTGGGCATAAAGTGAGCTTTGGCACCTCCAGAGTTTTGTGGAAGTTTTGTGGATCATAGTGTAGCTAAAAATTGGACTTAAGTATCTAATAAGTGCCAAAGTCTGAGGTTTAGGTACCCAGTATCTTTGTCAATCTAGGCCATTGGGTCTCTGCTTTGTTATAATAGGGTTGTTCACAAGTTCAGAGCTGCTGGAATTTTTTAAAAGGTTAAATAAGGCATTAAAGATGCCTTGGGGAAGAAACATAGCAGAAGAAAGACAAAGACTTTGAAAATAAAAATAAGGAAAAAAAAAGGTATTAACATTGACATCATTCAAAGTTGCCAGCATGCCTTTAGGAAGAATAATAGAGTCAGCCAAAGTATGCTGTTATGGACTCTACAAATGCTTTAATAGTGCTGGAATCATGAAATTATAACACTAACTGTAGATATAGCAATTTTGTACATTTAGTGCTAATTAGTATTGCTGATGGCAATTGGCTTGCAAAACTCATCATATGTATACAACAAAACCAAAGGGAGAAAATATACTTTGAAACCTATTTTTAAATTGTTTCTTTGTAAATTAAAACCATTAAATGCATATCATTATTCAGATGAAGGTTCATATGTTTTTAATAATATTGTCTATGTTTAATATGTTTGTTGTGGAGCTAATTACCCATTTAAGAAAAATCCTGACTTCCCTTGTATTTTCCAGTTGGTAAAGAGCTCCAAAAACCTAAGTGTTCAGTACCATAGGCAGCAAGGTGTGAAAGGGAAGTGTCAAAAATTACTTACAGTTACAAATGCAGTCTTAATTGTTAACATAAGATTTCCAACTTCATGCAGATATGGTCTGTCTTCTACTGCTTGCAGCATTAGAGAAAGAGATTGAAGAGTTATTGGGTTTTTTTTTATTCCCATCAAGTACTTGTGTCTCATTAATTGGGAGTAAGGAGAGACTGAATCGGTAATGGATACATTTCAGAAGACTATAAGTTGGATGAAATCATGGTCCGTTTGAAATTAGTGGGAATTTTGCCATTGAGTTCTATGGCAATTTTGCCTCTTAAGCTTTCCTGAAGTTTATCTGTTATAAATATCTCAGACATTGCCATTGATAACCCACCAGCGTCCCATTTCTCTCTTTCTCAAGTTGCCCATACTTTGGCCCATATTGGTATTCTGCTATTGGAGACTTGGAAATGTAAATGTGCCACTATTCAAAATTATCCCACAACACAAGTCTTGGTCCACTAAACCACTTAACTTAAAAGTTCAGCTATGAATACAGAAAAAACCCTACCTTGCCATGTAGCAGGATGAGAACTCAAAACAGATACTCCTGGTATTTAAAAACAATGGCCACTGCAGATGTTTTGGCATAACCAGTTACAATTATTTGATTAATTGCACCAGTGTAGAATTTCTATGTGAAGCATTTAGAAGAGATACCAAATACTTAATATTTCATAGCTGCAGCTTCCTTCTCCCTTTACCTCTTCAGTATGGCTGTGTCCAGACTCAGGGGTTTTTTCGGAAAAAGTAGCCTTTTCCCGAAAAAACTTCCCCTGCGTCCAGACTCAAGCCGCGTTCTTTCGAAATAATTTCGAAAGAACGCGGCTTTTCTTTCGATGGTGGTAAACCTCGTTTCACGAGGAAGAACGCCTTCTTTCGAAAGTTCCTCTTTCAAAAGAAGGTGTTCTTGAATGTAAATAGGGCTTCCTCGAAAGAGAGCATCCAGACTCGCTGAGTGCTCTCTTTCAAAAAAGCGGATTGCTCTTTCGAAAGATCCGCCTGCAGTCTAGACGCGATCTTTCGAAAGAGCATCTTTCGAAAGAAGCCTGCAGTCTAGACATAGCCTATATGATTATAGTCTGTGACATCATGACTGAGAGATGCTCAGATGCTAGGGTCATGAGGGTGATATGAAAATCTATAGAGAACAGAACTTGTATGTTTTGGTTAGTTTCAACTCCTCCAAATGGATTTCCCCTTTTTCACAAAGTAGCCTCCCCAATTCATTTCTCCACAGATAAGAGTGGTTCTGCTGTCAGAAGCTACTTGCTTTCCTGCCCCCTCACTTTGGCAGCGATGTAAAAAATCTATGTGTGTGAAATGGGTTCTTTTCATTATAATCTATAATCCACTGATAATTAGCAGTGGCAGATGCATTAGATGTTATTTTGTCCACAAACATCTCTGGTGCACACCTGCGTTCAGGCTCCCAGTTTACCTGCATGCAGAATTTGCAGAATGCATCCTGGCTCTAACCACCTGCAGTATGTAGACTGGACAACAATTTGTTTGTTTTAAATTCCTATGTAATTGTGAAAGGAGATAGGAGAGTTACTTTGGTTTCCAAATAGTTAAAGTACTGAGGAAGTGGGTCTGGCACACGAAAGCTATTAAACCATCCTGTTAGACTTTAAAGTGCTACATAGTTTTTCCTTTTGTTTTAGCAAGATCAGACTAATACGGCTCCCTCTCTACTACTTTCAAGACGCAATCTCGCAATCTTGCATTGTTTCTCAGTCAGTCTCTTATATGTCCCCACTAATACATTTGCCATTTGGGTTGGTCCGATTTTTATGATTCTTCATTGTTTTTAAACTTATGCACAGTGGGTGGCCTGTCATTAATATAGGTAGTTGGTAATGCCATGGCAAGATCTGGGTTTGATTCCCAGTTCCTATGCACATGATCTGGCTGTCTCTTTCAGGTATTTGGAAGTGAGTTTGGAGGGCAGAATATACATTTGATTGTGCCACAGGCACCCTGTCATCTAATTAGGTAGCAGTGTTGTTCAGTTATTTGATGCCTATTACTAAGCAGATGAGATGGATGTAAGGTGTGGGGAGGACAAAAAGGGGTAGTCTTCTATTTTTACATTACAAAAACACTTAATTTATTTTGCATGTTGATTTCCAAACCTTTGATTTATTCTTTTAAAGAAATAGGGTACAAAACTGTTGTGACCATGCAATAGTTGCCAGCTCTATACACAAAAGGCACTAGGGCATAATGTTCTTTTTCATACTGGTTTCCTCACTGTTATGATTGCTTTATTAAATACTGTATCTTACTCAGTACTTATGTTGCCACGACAGCCAATGTCCCCCACTAATTTCCTCTCACTATCATTAGCATGATGCTGTCACTGTTCCTACAAAGAGTAGTATTAATTGAAGCTATTTATTCTATCACAGGTAGCGATGGCATATTTATACATTTATATCACTAAAATCAACAGTCTACATTCACCTTGTCACTTTTGCTTGGTTACTCTTTTCATTTAGTGTGTATTTACTATAACATTTTGCTCAAGCTTCGGTCAAAGCTTTGGGCATTATTATTCATTATTCAAATAGTCTTCATTATTCATTATTCTTCATTCTTCATTATTCAAAGCAGCTGCAGGATCATTAATAACTCCTGGTTTGAGGTTGCTTTTGTTTCTCTGTTGCAATATCCAATCATCCTGCTTCAGCTGTCTGGTCATGGTGACGTTTCATTTTGCTTGCCGTGTAGCACAACAATGAATCTGCCAGCCCTCTGGAAGCAAGAGAGCATACAATTAATAATCGACATGTAGATCCATGAATGTATAACATGTGGGATGACACATCCACAATACACAACTTGTGTCTGGACAGTGGCAATGAATAGATTACATTGTCCCTTGTGATACAGGGAATATATACAGTTACAGGATATATATACACAGGGGCTGTGTCTACACTGAGCCACTTATTCCGGAAAATCAGTCACTTTTCCAGAATAAGCTGCGATCTGTCTACACTGGCCCTTGAATTTCCGGAAAAGCAACGATGCTCTACTGTACAAAATCAGCCGCTATTCCGGAAAAATTGTTCTGCTCCCGCTCGGGCATAAGTCCTTATTCCGGAACACTGTTCCGGAAAAGGGCCAGTGTAGACAGCCCAGTAGTCTTTTCCGGAAAAAAGCCCCGATCGCAAAAATGGACATTGGCCACAGACGCTTTTCTGGAAAAAGGGCTTTCCTTTTCCAGAAAAACTGAAAACAGAATAGTATTCCGTTTTAAGCATTTCCAGAAACTCATGCCAGTGAAGACACAGCCAGGGATTCTAAAGAGACAATAGTTTATGTGTATTCTGTGTGTGTGATGTACCTATCACAAATATTGTAAACAGCCTCAGAGATGACTGTACAGGGCTATCACAGTTTCCTCTGATAAAAGTATACTATAGATTATATCACTCATTTTATAACCTAGAGTTCTTAGTACTATTCAGAACAATTGGCTTTCCAAGTCAGCAAAGCTTTTACTGTAACTTTTTAGTTTTGGTTAATTACTTCATATGACTACTTCTGCAGCTAAGTTTGTAACATTTTACTCCTCTATAATAATGCACCATAGGTATAGTGGGACTAGATTCTGTTTTGTGGCATACTAAAACTAATCTGGAATAACCGTTGATTTCAGTGACTTTATACCAGTATAAAGTAGAGTAGAATGTGGCCCAATGCATTTAAAGAAGCTTTTAGAGTTTAAATACCTGTTAGAACACCAGATCTTCCCCTGGACAATGGTGAGAATTGCACCTTAAAATACATTTTGTAATAAAATATATTATTGTTTTAAATACAATGGAAGCACTATTCCATACTGAGTATGATTTCACTGTCAGAGATCTTTCTAAAGCTAGTCCACAAATTGTCTTTACTTAATTTCACCCCTTTATACTAGATTTTAGCTGTTTGCACCACCTTGAAACATTTCTTTCCATCCTTGGTATTGACATTGTCCAAATATATTCCTTTGCACTATGATCCTTTCTGTTCCCACAATGAAACAGCACTGTGCTGGATCAATACTTGAATGAAAGATTTGCAAGGAATATTTATATGACAGTGATTACATGGGTGGTACTTTTCTCTTTGTGGCTATATTGAACCAAATCCCTGGCACAGTTTGGGGGCTTGATGTTCCTAGAAGTGCTGTCTCTTTAATGAGAGGTGGACTCTTAGGTCATGTCTTCACTAGGAAACAATTTTGAAATTACTAAACTCGACTTAAGAACTCCCCAATTTAACCAATTGAAACTAATGTGTCCTCACTACAGGGAAGCATCAAAATTAGTCCGTGGCAGGCTCCATTAATGTAGACACTCTACTTTCAACTTAAAGCCCCAGGAAGCACTCTGGGGCTGTGTCCAGACTCAGGGTTTTTTTCGGGAAAAGTAGCCTTTTTCCGAAAAAACTTCACCTGCATCTAGACTGCAGCCGCGTTCTTTCGAAATTAAATCGAAAGAATGCGGCTTTTCTTTCGACGGTGGTAAACCTCATTTCACGAGGAAGAACGCCTTCTTTCGAAAGTGCTCTTTCGAAAGAAGGCGTTCTTGAATGTAAATAGGGCTTCTTCGAAAGAGAGCATCCAGACTCACAGGGTGCTTTCTTTCGAAAAAGCGGCTTGCTTTTTCGAAAGTTCCGCATGCAGTCTAGACGCTCTCTTTCGAAAGAGGCTTGCAGTCTAGACATAGCCTGGGGGTATGTCTACACTACCACCCTAGTTCGAACGAGGGTGGTTAATGTAGTCATACGAACTTGCAAATGAAGCCCGGGATTTGAATTTCCCGGGCTTCATTTGCATGTTGCCGGGCGCCGCCATTTTTAAATGTCCGCTAGGGCGGACTCAGTGCCCACGGCTACACGTGGCATGATCTAGATAGTTCGGATTAGGCTTCCTATTCCGAACTATCTAGTTCATGCCGCGTGTAGCCGCGGGCACTGAGTCCGCCCTAGCGGACATTTAAAAATGGCGGCTCCCGGCAACATGCAAATGAAGCCCGGGAAATTCAAATCTCGGGCTTCATTTGCAAGTTCGTATGACTACATTAACCACCCTAGTTCGAACTAGGGTGGTAGTGTAGACATACTCTGGGGAACTCTGGGAGGCTAATAAGTTTGAATTAGCGGTACCAGAGCATTCACACTACCATTATTTCAAAATGACTATTTCCAAGTTAGTGTTACTGCTCATGAAAAGCAGAAATTCAGAGTTCAAATTCCGCAGTTCATTATTTCGAAATAACGAGCTGGATAGTGTGGACACACTGCTTATAAATTTGACTTTGGGGGGGTTATTATGAAATAAGGTCCTAATGTAAACCAGAACTAAATTCTAGCTCTTTTCTCTATTCTTTTCAAAAGAATAAGGATTTATATCTGTGTTTCCTCACCAAATTCTAACTTGAGTAATTACACTTTAACTATTTAAATCTCTTTTTGATTTCCTCTTGAACATGATGTCCTTCTTTCCTTCCTGTCTTATCTGGTAAACATTTATGCACATACTTTACCAGCTGAACAATTCCAGAGATTTCAATGGTACTAGTTAAGTGTGTATCTTAAATTAAGAACATACACAAATATTTAAAGGATTGAAGCCTTAAACTAGGGTTGCCAGGTATCTGGTATTCAACCGGATAGTTCAGTTTCTGGGCCCTCTGTCCGGTAAAAAAAAATCAGAAAATATCAGACATATGCAATGTCCGGTATTTTCTGGTTTTTCCGGCTGGGCGCCTGACAGAAGCCTGGCAGGAGTGGGGGGGAGTGGCTGGGAGGCGGAGTGCAATTGGCGCTTGTAGTCTCTAGTTGTGTCTGATGTAGGAGTGATGCCTTGGGGAGGAGGAGAAGCCCTGTCTATGCTCCTGAGCACTGTTCAAGCGGATTGTGGAGCCATAGCAGGACTCGCTTGTGCTTCACTGGGACTGTGCACAAGACGGGCAGCACCCTGGGATCTGCATATGCCCGGATCAGTCCCGCTCCCCACCGGCCGATTGTCTCCCCCCTGTCCCCCCCCCCCCCCGGGCCAGCCCTGCCTCCCCTGACACCCTCCCAGCAAGCCCTGCTTCCTGCCCACCGGTTCTCCTCCTCCCAATCTCCCCCAGCCAGCCCTACTCTCCCTGACCCCCCTCCCCAACCAGCCCTGCTTCCTGCAGGCTACCCTCCCGCACCAAGCTCCCTCTGGCCAGCCCCGCTGCCCCGGTCCCCCCTCCCCCCAACCAGCTCTGCTTCCCGCCGGCCGCCCCCCCAATCTCCCCTGGCCAGCCCCGCTCCCCTCCCGGCTGGTTCCTTCGGTATTTCTTCTGAAGCTACCTGGTAACCCTACCTTAAACTGTTGCTGTACATTGATATGTTTCACCCCCACAAAGTCTGCATATAAGAGCTGCTGAATTGTTCTGTCTTTTTCTTATCTCATACCCTGTAGTGATGCTTCATGAGCTTTTTTCTAGTTTTTGTTTTGTTTTGTTTTTTGAATTTCAAATGTTTTGGATCTTCACAAGAAAGACAAACTAGTAATAGTCATTATTATTTTATATTATGCGTACTGTGACAGATTCAGAATAGCTGTCTGCCACACACTAATAAAACAAAGACATGCTGGGGCTGGGGTGAACTGCTTTCTTTTCCCCCTCCCAAATCCTAACTGCATCATAATCAGGCACCCGGGGTCAGCTGGAACTTGCTAAAAGCCATAGGCTGATTAGACACCTACAGCCAATTAAGGCCTGTGGTGCTGCTTTAAAAGGGCTCCCCCAGGCAAGGAAGGGGAAAGAAAAGAGCGAAGGACAGGAAGGAGGAAGTGCTGTGTGCAGGAGCTGTGTGGGGGTGAGTGGAGGACTGACAAGCAGGTACCAAAGGAAAGGTGCTAGGAGGGATCGTTTGTGGAAGTGGCCCAGGGAAAAGCTCCCAGATTGGCAGTAGCCCTGCCTGTTGCTGCTGCCCCTGGGCCAGAACCTGGAGTAGCGGCCAGGCCCAGGTTCCCCCAACCTCCCCCCAACAGCTCAACCTCTACCGGGGGAGTTTACCCAAACTGATGAAGTGTCCTGTGATGAGTGTGTCACAGTAGGCTGTGGCTCCTGCCTCTAGCAAAGAGAAAGAGGCCATCTGGAGGCCACAGTGAGCCTCTGAGGCAACACTATCCTATGGTTGCCAGATGATTTCAACAAAAATACCGAACTCTCCCCCCCCACCAAAAAAAAAAAATACTGGGGAAAAAATTCTGTTGAGGAGGGAAAAAGGTGGGGGGGAGACCAAAGTTGTTGAGCAAAAAAGAAAAAGGACCCCAAGAGTTAAGCAAAAAATAAATAAATAAAATAAAACAGCATGGCACCTTTAATTGTGTGCAGTCAGCATAGGGATAGGAAGAGAAGAGGTTGAGAACTAAGACCCAGGGAAGGCCTTGCTTCCCCTTGCTCAGGTCTTTAGGTTTTATGCTGGTGGCCATCTTGTCTTCTTAGTCGAGCTAGAAGGGAGCTTCCCTGTGGAACTAGGTAAGCAGGGGGTCTGGAGGCAGTGACCCAGAGTGGGGGCCAGGGGCTGGGCCCAGTTGCTGAGTGTGTTGTAGGGTTGCCAGGTGTCCGGTATTTTTGCCTCCTGGCAGGGAAAAAAACCAGAAAATACTGGATATTTTAGGTGTCTGGTATTTTCTGAATTTTTTTACCAGACAGGAGGCAAAAATACCCAACTGTCTGGGTCAATACCGGACACCTGGCAACCCTACACTATCCGCCAGTAGTGTGAGATCCCTGCGGAATAGCTGGAGCTTTGCCACACTACATTTCTTATGTGTTTTAGGGTATGTCTGCACTGCAGCTAGAGATGTAATTTTTGCTAGGGTAGTTGTATGTACGTTAACTTTGATTGAACACACATGCTAAAAATAACTGTGTAGCCATGACAGTGCAGGCAGAATGATGGGTATAGCTAGGGTGTCAGATAAGCCCATGAAGATGTGACTACACTGCTATTCTGCTACTTTTAACATGCTAGTTCCATTATAGCTAGCACTTGTACATCTACCTGGGCTGGGAATTAAACCTCCAGCTCCAGTGCAGCTATATTCTTAGTTGTTCTTTACTTGCTGTACATGATTTGTTTCTTTCATCTTTTTGGATAAGTTTCTTCCATCAGCCTTCAAATATTTTTGTTGCTTCCTTTGAACTCTGTCCAATATTTCTTCCTCTCTCTGCTATTGATTTTCCCAGAACTAAACACAATATTATGAGCGTGGTCTCACCAGGGTTACCCATAGGGAGGGTCTGTCTCCTGGACAATTTACCATGTTCTGTCTTCATGTTATGCAGCCTAAAATCTTCCTGGCAATATTACAGCCATATCACATTGCAAACTCCTCACTCATTTGCTTTCCAGTTTCATGCCCATGCATCTCTCTGACATTTGTTGCCAGGTTTCTCCCTCCACTTGCATATACATCTCTCATTCTTTTCCCACCACAGATATTAGTTTGTTTGTATTTTTATAAGACAAATTATTTCATGCCAATATTTCTAACTATCCTCTTCTCTCTTCATATTATTTGTTCTATCCTCACTTGTGTTTGTACTACCTTCTAATATGGTGATACTGGCACATTTTAATAGTGTGCTTTTTATTCCCTGTGTCAAATAATTAATAATGTGGTTAAATAAGACTGAACCTGCATGGTGACCCCTAAAGCATCTACTAGACACCTTCTTTCAACATGATACATCACTTTTGATTTTTCCCCTTGATTGTGATTCATCAGGTAGTTTGTATGCCATGTGATATTGCCTTTTCCAAGGAAATGTATTCAGATTGTGTGAAATAGGATTTCATGAGACACTGACTGAAGTATACTACAGTACTTATATTCAGATACTGTAATAACCTGCAATCTTCTTTGCTGTTAGTTGCTAATTTTACAGTTCTGTCAAAAAAAGCAATCAAGTATGTCCAGAATGATTTGTTCATTGTAAATTTATGCTGCTGAATGCTCGAGCTTCAGTTATTCTCTAGAGATGTTTTAATATCATTTCTATAGACCAGTGGTTCTCAACTTTTGGCCCGTGGCCCACCATGGGCTCAATGCAAACCTTTCTTTGGACCACCAGTTGCTAATGGAAACTTGTGCTTAATTACATCAGAGCTATTTTGCTAGTGCTGCAGCTAGGGAGAACCGTTTAATTCCACCAGTAAGAAAGGAAATAGTAATTTAAATTACTAAGTGCTTTAACTTTCTCATGTTAGTTGATCAAACTTCATTTTAAATAAAGTAAATATTAATTTATGTCTAACACAAAAGATTCCCATGTTTTCTTTATTTATAGTAGGGGTAGGAAATCTTTTCTGGGCCAGGAGCCATTGCATCAGTTGGGAGCCACACAAGTGAGAAACAAAACAAAAACAAAAACCGCAAAACCAAAAACCAACCCACATTGATGTGGACCCTAACAAGACACTTCACTCCTCTGGCACTCTAGCCCCACTGAGGGAAAAGGAGAGTCAGGAAGGACTGAGGTTTAGGGCTTCATATAGTCCAGATTTACTCTTCTGGGGTTCCAGGATTAGTGGATTTTGTGGGCCCCCGATGAGGCTCTGGAGTTGGGACAAAACTGGGGGGTTCAGGGTGTGGGACCAGGCTGCCAGCGAAAGAAAAGAAGGCACAGGATCTGGGTGGGAGGTGGGGTGTAGGAGGGTGTGAGGCTGCAAGGTCTGGGTGGGAGGTGGGGTGTAGGAGGGTGTGAGGCTGCAAGGTCTGGGTGTGAGGTGGGATTCAGGTGCAGGCTGGGAATAGGGTGTGTAGCCAGGGGGAGGGGGCAAGAACAAGGAAAGATTCAGTGTGTGGCCAGGAGGAAGGGTGCATGAGAAAGAGTGGGTGCACGAGTGGGTTGGGAGTAGGTGTCTGGCCAGGGGGGAGGAGGAAGGAGCAGGCTGGGGATGTGAGGTCTCAGCAGGGGGAAAAGGGGTACGTGAGGGGCCTGGCAGTGCCCTGGGCATGAAGGGATGGGGGGCACTTACTTGCGTTACTCCCTGTCTAGCTGTTCCCCCAGCCAGAGACGGGGGGAGGGGAAGCACTTCTTCCCTGTGAGCTAGATTGAGCAGCAAGGCTCAGGGCTTTCTACTCCCTCTCCTCCCCCCACAGCAGGAAGCTGACCATGGGTGTTCCAACCTCATGGGGCGAGGGGAAGGGAGGACAAGGCTGGAGCGCCAGCACGGGCTCCCCATTGTGGGGGAAAAAGGGGAGTTGAGCTTAAGCCTTGGACCACTTGGAAGGCAGCCGAGGACCACTAGTCATCTGCGAACTGCAGTGTGAGAACTGCTGATATAGAACTATAAATATGCACAGTATTTTAAAACAGAATAAGCTACATTCTTTCCTCTGAAGAATTCTTACTCTAAGGGCCCATTTACACTGCAATAACAGTGCTAGTACACATCATTCTCTTGGACAGGAACATAGTGCTCTCTGTCAGATACCTTATAGAATTGTGGCAGGGAGCCAAGCATTCGCCTGGCAATTTCTATACAATATTCCCTTGCTTAATCCTCCATCTTTCCTTGCAGAAGTTGCTCTGCAAGAGCAAGTCACTGACTCTCAAAGGCCGTGGCAGAGAACTCATTTACGTGATATCTCTTCTTCGTTCTGAGGCTTTACTGAACAGCTGAGCAATTTTTTTGCAGGCCCCTTGCTGTACCATGTGGACAGTCTTGTGGATCAACCAGACTGCTACAAAGCTTTTCTCCGTGGGCTCCATCAGCCTCCATATCCCACATTCATTGCAACACGGACTGTAACCTGGCTTTTTTGGATGACCCACTGAGCTATACAGTACACTGGGATGACTTGCTCACCTGGAAGATGGGAGTTGAACTTTCTGGGTTCAATTTCCTGTTCCACATCAGGCAAAATGGGAATGTGAAGGTGGGATTGCTCACCTCTTACATGAGTGCTTAAGCCACTGGGCTTGATATCTTTTTGAAAGGAGGGGATGGATGATCTATCTCAGGTCCCTGACTCCAGAAGAGCATTTGAAGCTCAAGCTGAGGGAGATGCTTTCTGTTAGGTGACTGACTCTCTCTGCAGAGTGGGGCTTACGTCACACTCCTCTCTTTGGCATTGTGTATTGGCTAGGGAACCTGGGCACACAGGTGTAGGACTGTGAATTCCGTCAGGTGACAAGATGCTTAAACACTAGGTCTGCGTCTAGACTGACATGATTTTGTGGAAATACTTTTAACGGAAGAGTTTTTCCATTAAAAGTATTTACGCAAAAGAGCGTCTAGATTAGCACGGATGCTTTTGCGCAAAAAGTGCTTTTGCGCAAAAGCATCCGTGTCCAGTATAGATACACTTTTGAGCAAGAAAGCTCCAATGGCCATTTTAGCCATCAGGCTTTCTTGCACAAAAAATTAAGGTGCCTGTCTACACTGGCCCTCTTGCACAAGTATTCTTGCATGGGTGGGCTTATCTCTGAGCGGGAGCATCAAAGTATTTGTGCAAGAAGCACTGAATTCTTACATTAGAACGTCAGTGCTCTTGAGCAGATTCAAGTGGCCAGTATAGACAGCTGGCAAATTTTTGCACAAAAACGGCCGCTTTTGCGTAAAATCTTGCCAGTCTAGATGCACCCTGTGTCTACACTGGCAGCTTCTTGCCCAAGAACAACTGTTCTTACGCAAAAACTTGCCTGCTGTCTACATTGCATGCACGTTCTTGCACAAGTAAATTTACAGTTTAGCGTTGTAAAATGGCTTCTTCCGGAAGACTTACTCCTCTCCCCATGAGAAATAAGCCCTCTTGCGTAAGAGCTCTTCCACAAGAGGGCAGTGTAGACAGGCAACATGAATTTCTTGCTCAAGAAGCCCTTATAGTTAAAATGGCCATCAGAGCTTTCTAGCTCAATAGAGCGACCACACTGTCATGGATGCTCTTGCGCAAAAGCACATTTCTTGTGCAAAAGCACATGCCAGTGTAGACACACTTTTGTGGAAGACTTTTTGCTCAAGAACTCTTCCACAAAAGAGTTCTTGCTCAAGAAGCTGCCACTGTAGATGTAGCCTAGGAGTTGCAATGCTAAGTCTAATTCCCATTGATAGATCTAAGCCTGCATGCTTATTGTATCATTAGATGCTTGCATAAATATCTTTGAAAATCTGTCTCTTAGATTTTTGTAGTGTGAATCTCCACAATTTGAGCCTAAAGAACCAGACTCTATAGCTAGTATCTGTAACAGACTCATACCTTGGCGCAGAGAGGGGATGCATTGTATATATTGACCAGTGGGTTATATATCTGTTCCCTCCTATGTTTAATTCATATATTTCGCAGTGAGTGAAACTAATTTCACTATTGTCATGAAATCTCAGAGGGGTAGTCGTCTTAGTCTGCACCTTAAAGCCTAACAAAAATATATACCATCATGAGCTTTCTTGGGTAAAACCCACTTTATCAGATGAGCTGGAGTGGAACTAACAGAAGCCAAGATATACATAACAGCCAAAAAAGTACCTGTCAATTGTAGGACCGGTGCTAATGAGGCTAAGTGGGCTGGAAGTGTCCCATTCTTAACTTTTGATATTAAAATACAGTTGTTAAATGTTGGGGAGATTAGCTTTATAATGAGATATCCAGTTAAGCTCCGGGTAAGAGTGTCAAATATGTAAATTAATTCCAATTCCACACTCTCCTTGTAACTGGATGGTGTCTTTCTTTTGTAGAAGAACAATAATTTTAAATCTATTATTGAGTAACCAGGCAGGATAAAATGTTCCCCTACTGGTTTAAGAGTGTTACCATTTCTGATGTCTGATTTATGTCCATTAACTCTTTGTTGCAGACACTGTCCAGTTTGGCCAATATATATGGCAGAGGGGCATTGCAGGCACTTGATGGCATAGATCACATTAGAGGATGTGCAGTTGTATGAGCCTCTGATGTAGTGGCTTATGTGGTTAGGTTCTATGATGATGTCACTTGTATAGTAGTATGGATAGAGTAGGCAACAAGGTTTGTGGCAGGGGTAGGTTCTTGGTGAGTATATCTGAAGTGTGATGTGCGGCTGCAGGTAATTGCTTCAGGTTGGGGGGTTGTCTGTAGGCAAGAACTGGCCTGTTTCCCAAGTCTTGTGAGACCGAGGGATCATTTTCCATGATAGGTTGTAGGTTGCCAATGATGCACTGGAGGGGTTTTAGCTGGGGGATGTACGTGATGATCAGTGGTCTGTTTTCCTTGTTGGGCCTGGCTTGAAGTAGTTGATTATTGGATATTTCTCTGGCTCTGTCAATCTGTTTCCTCATTTCCCCAGGTGAGTATTTAAGTTTTAAGAATGCCTGATAAAGATCTTGTAAATGTTTGTCTCTGTCTGTGGGACTGGAGCAAATCTGGTTATATTTTAGGGCTTGGCTGTAGACAGTGGATCATGTGGTGTGTCCTGGGTGGAAGCTAGAGGCATATAGGTAAGAAGATTGGTCAGTAGGTTTCCAGTATAGGGTGGTGGTAATGTGACTATAATTTAATTGTACTGCAGTGTCAAGGAAGTGGATCTCTTGAGTGGATTGGTCCAGGCTGAGGTTGATGATGGGGTGGAAATTGATGAAATCCCAGTGGGGCCTCCTTCCTGAGGATCCATATGATGAAAATGTTATCAATGTAGCATAAGTAGAGAAAGAATGCTAGGGGACAAGTGCTGAAGAAATACTGTTCGAGGTCAACCATAGGAATGTTGATGTATTGTGCGGCTATGCAGGTGCCCATAGAAGTGTCACTGCTTTGAAGATATAAATAGTCCCCAAATTGGAACTAGTTAGGAGTGAGGACAGAGTCACATAGCTCAACCACCAAGTGTGTTGTGGCATCATCAGGGACAGTGTTCTGATAGCTTGTAGTCCATCTTCATGTGGAATGTTGGTGTAAAGAGCTTCTATATCCATGGAGGCCAGGATGGTGTTTTCAGGAAGATTACTGATGCTTTGTAGTTTCCTTAATAAATCAGTGGTGTCTCAAATTGCTAAGAGGGCTGGTATCATAGGGTCTGAGGAGAAAGTCAACTTATTATTGTCATATTCTTAAACAGTTCCTCTCTATTTGTATCATATCCCTTCTCTTGTTGGGTTTTCTGCTTTCTGGATCATCTTTACCGTCACATAGTCTGACAGGGGAAGGCAAATACTGGTCCATGGGCCAGATCTGGTCTGTCAGGGTTAGCCCCAGCCAGGCTCCTGACAATATATTTACCTGTGCCTCTTCCAGGATATGGGCAACTGCAACTTCCATTGGCCATAGATTGCTATTCCTGAACAATGGGAGCTGCTGGTATTGGTGTCCTGGTCTGCATCGCTTCCCAAAAGGAGCTGCAATCTCTGGTAGCTGGGAAGGTTCAGATAAATATAGCGGTGTCAGCCTGCCATGGGCTAATCCTGGTTAATTGCCACCATTTTATTGACCAACCCTGGTTTAAGAACCGCTTTAAAGTGTTTTCTTCTGTTTGCCTGGGAATTGAGTATCTCCTCTTCCCCATTAGTATAGTTTCTCACTGTTCAAATACTTCAGGCACTGATCCAGCTCTTGCTGTCTTCCAGTACTGTTAATAAGTGGCTGATGTGCTCTTTGTGTCTCCTTTACTTTGTTCCTGCTGGAATTCTTAACCAAATTATCCCACCACCAGATTTGTCATTATCAGATATTGTCTCACTGACAACATAAAAGCTTTTGGCCCAAATGCCTACCTTCTACCTCTATTTCTCTTGTTACTCTGATTCTATGCATCCATTGAATATTAACATTCCAATTTGTCGATGTACCACATGACAGGCTATGTCTTTAAAACAGAAACATTGTAAAATGAAATCCATATCTAATAATATTTAAAAGTAAATCTTTTGAAATCAGAATAGGTGGTGTTACACCATATCACTATATTGTATGAGCCCTCTTGTCAGGTCCTATCCACTATCCTGTCTGACAGTGACCAGATGCTTGAGAGGAAAACACAAGAAATCTCCCAAGTGGTCTGTTTAACTTGGCTGTACAATAAATGACTGTCAAGATTAATCAGAATGGTCCAACATGTAAATAAATTAATTTACAAGAAGCCTTTTCAAAAATACTGATACCTACTGCTGTGCCACAAGATACAAACATTTATGGTATTGGAATTGCAAGGGGCTACAGAGTCCATTTCAGTTAACTCTAATCAGATTGCCTTGCATTAGGATGGGCTAGTTTCTCTGTCTCCATACCTAGACTGAGCTTCCACATTTCAAATATACTTTGCACTGAAGTAGAGGCCACATCTCATGCTTTGAGAAATTACTGCCTGACACACATTCCTCCCTTTTGCTTTCCAAAAAGGTTTTTATTCCACAAAGAATTTCCCAAGCAAGGTTTCACAGCCTCTTGGAAGGATAAAAGATCTAGGTTTTTGGTTGATGCAGGCCTCTTCAAGCAATCAGTGTACTTCTGCTAAAAATGATAACTATTTATTTGCTAAAGGTCTACATTTTCTTTGAAAAGTAAACTTGTTTAGGTGATGTCATATCAAATAGAGTAAAATGATGGTGGCCCAAATTTATTTTGACAGCAACTACTGTATCTTAAACTTAAATAATATAGATGTGAACGATCTTAGTTACTGATGTGGTATAAATATTCACTCTTTATAATCTGGATCACCTGGATTGATTGAGTGTCAGCTATCGTTAAGCTTGCGCCGATCACAACACGTCCACCATTCTTCTCGTACTCTTGCCTTTCTTCTCCATGTTCATCCAAAGTATTTAACAATGTCATTTTCCCATCTTCTTGGAGGCCAACCGGGTGGTCTTTTCTGTTCTTGCGGGTTCCACTCAGCAATAATTGCGATCCACCTATTGTCCGTGAGCTGTGCTGTGTGGCCTGCCCATCGCATTTTGTTATGTCTGCTTTCCACGATAATGTTTTTCACACTGCTGCGTTCTTGGATCATTTCATTTGGAATACAATCCAGAAGGGAAATTCCCACCATAGCTCACTTCATTCCGCTTTCAGCTACCGATAGTTGCTGCTCTTCTCTCTTCGTCAGTGCCCACATTTAGCTGCCATACAACATGGCTGGCAGCACTGTTGAACTGAAGTTACTTGTACGTGTGGTCTTCTCAATTTTTCCTTTGAGGACATCCTTGATGGAATTGAATGCACACCATCCTGCCTAAATCCTTCGCAAGAGTTCTCCATTCAGGTCTTGGTGCATATTAACTTCTTGCCCCAAATATATGTACTGTTCCACTTCTTCGATTTCTTCTCTTGTTATCATTATTCGGGCTTTTCATAATATGTCTGATCACATGTATTTCATTTTGCAGCGATTCATTTTCAGACTGACCTGACTGCTTTTCTTGTCAAGTCTTCGTAGCATGCTCTGCAATTGGTTAGTGCTTTCAGCAATTAATACTATGTCGTCCGCGAATCTGAGATGAGATAATCGTTCTCTGTTTATGTTGACATCACTCCTCCAATTGGTCTTGTTCATAACCATTTTGAGGCATGCAGTGAATAGTTTTGGTGAAATCGTATCTCCTTGCTTCACGCCTTTCTCGACTAGGATACAAAGGGGAGTTTCACGAGAGTAATATTTGTTGTACGAGAGGAATATTTGCTTCCTTCAACAAATTGATGTATTGAGTGTTAATGCCCTGCTTTGCGAGAGCTTTTAATATTGCATTAAACTCAACGCTATACAATGCGTTTTCATAGTCGATAAAAGTAATGCACAGCAGAAGTTTGCATTCCCTCGCTCTTTCTAGGAGCTGGCTACAGGTAAATATATGGTTGATCGTGCTGAAATTTTCTTCAAAACCCTGCCTGTTCTCTCAGCTGTTGTTCATCCAAGCTCAGCGAAAGTCAGTTCATTACCACCTTTGTAAAGAGCTTGTAAATATGAGACAGTAGGCATATAGGGCGGTAATTCTTAAGATTTTCTTGATCGCCTTTCTTGTGCAGCAAGATGGTATTCTACTCCTTCCAGCTTGATGGTATTTTTCCTTCTTCAAGATATTGACTGAATCTTAAAGTGAGGGCCTTCCAAAGTTTTTTGCTCCTGACGAATCATTTCTGACGTTATTCCATTTTTGCCTGGAGTTTTTCCCTTCTTTATCTGGCATAGTGCACTTTGGATTTCGCTGACGATTATTGGGGGGACACGTTCTTCTGACTCCTGGAGAGTTGAGAGAGGGACATTGATTCTTGATTTGAATAGTTCTGTATAGAAGTCCTTACAGACCTCTTCCATCTCTGCTCTGTCGATTACTGTCTCTCTATCCTTGTTCTTCAGTGCTGTTACGCTCAGTCTATACTGCGTCAATTCCCGTTTGCATGTCCTGAAGCTTTTGCGTGATTTAGCTGTTTTGAGGAGTTTTTCTTTCCAGAAGTTCTTAAAGTCATCCTTCAGCTTTTGCCGTATAAGCTTGCATAGAATGGAGTACTCGATGTTGTTATCTGAGCTCCTTTTCATGTTCCTCCACTTCTCCAGCAGGCTTTTTGTTTCTCCAGCAGGCTTGGAGATTCTTCCCTTCACCATCTTCGACTTTTCAATTTCAGCTGCTTTTAAGCAACGTCTCAGCTTGTCAGCAAAAATACTGTAGTCCTCATCACGCTTTTCTGTCTGGCTCCAGTCAAACCCAAAAATCACTTTCTTCAGCTTTGCTTCATCGAATGTCTTCGGCTGCTGTTTCCTATTTGCCATCTGTAACGCTTTCTTTTCCACCACTTCATCAAAAATCAACTTCGCTCTAAGTAAGCGATGGTCACTGCCAATGTTGAAAGGCTGCACCACAGAGACATCTTGAATGATGCGCCTTTTATTGACTAAAATATAGTTTATTTCATGCTTGCTCTTCGTGTTTGGTGCGATCCACATCCACCTTTTTGGGATCTTCTTTTTATACCAGGCGTTTGCCATGTACAGTTCTTTCATTTCTGCCATCACTACTAACCTTTCTCCCCTTTCATTCCTTTCAGCACTGCCATATCTCCCTATGAACTTTTCGCCACCTTTCCCTCGTCCGACCTTGATGTTAAAGTCTCCCATTGTGACAGTGTAAGTGGACTTTTGCGCGAGGGCTCTTTCAAGCTCTTGGTAGAATTCTTTCACTTCTTTGTCCTCACTTGCACTTGTGGGGGCATAGGCCTGGATGACCTTGAGGGTAGCCTTTGACTCTATCTGAAAATGAAACACACCAATATGTGATATTAGCTGGCATGATACAACTTTCAAAGACCAGTCCTTACTGATGATAAATCCGACTTCCCCAATGTTTCTAGCACCATCTCCTTTTCAGAGCCTCACAGTGCTTCCATCCTTCCAGTTGACTTCCAACTCCTTCTTTCATCAAGTTTCACAGACACGAGGATGTCACATCTTATCCTTTTCTTTTCCTCCATCAGATGGTTTAACGTTTTCTCCCTCAAGAGCAACCTACAATTGTAGGTACACACAGCGAGGGTTATCCTTTTCTATTTTGGCCTACCACCTGACATTTTTGTCAGCCTCTCATCGCTCAATTTCCACTCTGCCACTGTAGAATGGTTTAATGACACTCAGGGGACTAAAACCCATTTACTCGTGTTGTTTTGGGCATTAACTTCAAGCCATCCCACTGGCTAAGAGGACAGGCGTGCGTACCTCCTCAAACTTAGCTAGCCTCCAACCTCTAAGGATAGGGAAAAACTGAGAGAGCAATCCCCTCTCTGGATTGGATAGTCTGACACCTTTGTAGCATGGTTAGACCTATCAGGGGATATGCACCACTACCATAGCTATCAGACGGCCAGGGTCACCGCTGAACCATGATGAGGCGTTGAGGTAGGATTTTGCAGTGGATTTACTCTGTCACTTTCAGTTTTTCATTTATATTTACTTGATAGGTGAAAGGAGTGATTTTTATCATCTTTTAGTGGAACAGATACAATAGGGCTTTTTTTACATAAATCTATTATAATTCAAATACTAGATACTTAATTTAACTATTATAGACATTTCTACACATTGATTATTTGAGATTTATTAAATATGTACTGTCTAATTGTATGTATGCCTTTTTTCACTGAAATGGCTGTGTATTTAATTATAAATGGTGATCTGAACATAGCTATGCAACTTATATAAAAAATATACGGCTCTTAAAGAAAGTTCATTTGCAATGGCATTTGATGCATACACAAATGGTGAGATATAAGCTTCTTGACAGTTATGGGTAATGTATGTCTTTGCTACTATATGCAGTCTATCACATAAGACATAAGGTACGTATATCCTATGTGCAAGCCATGCAATTTTTAATTATGTAGCTTAATATTATTGTTCTGAACAGTATCATTGGCTCAGAATCTCTTCTTATTCATCAGTTTTTACATTAATGTAACTTCATTGACTTCAGAGGAGTAACTATCTTCTGGTGGGAAAACATAAGACCTACTGACTTGAACGGGATTAATTACATGAGTAAAGCTTAGAGAGATCAAGAACTATTTTACCATAGGGCCCATCTTCTAGTGTGTGTTTTCCCATTGGCAGCTAGCAGTATCTGGTTCCTTATTTATGCATGGAAGCACATGGAGTCCAAGTACACAACTTAGTGCCTCCTGAGAGGTCCTGAGCAATTTGAACTGCCAGTCAGAAGTGGAAGGCACTCAGCATGTCTCAGGGTCTTTTGGCAGCTCATAGGATCAATGTTGCACTATTGTATATGCTGTATGTGCATAACCACATGATACATTTGTGTTATAAAATATAATTACACTTATTAATTTCTTTCCAAGATTTTCTCTGCTATTTTGCTCACAAGTACAACTGCTATCTGAAAAATATCAGCACCATGGTCTGCAAAGAAATGATAATTTCATCAGGATTTTGTAACTGTTTCTCCATTTTAGATTTCAGTGATGGTTGGCCTTCAGTGTTATGAAGAGAATGTAGGATTTGTCTGTAATATGATTATATACAATACAAGCCTTAATCAGAAAGAAAGTCTAGCTTGAACACTTTAAGCCAAAAATTTTATTAAAGATACATCCAGGAAGCCCAAACATTGCAATTCAATAACTTGAGAATCAAGAATACCCTGGATTGCTTCGGCAAATATATTTTTCAGAGACCATTGGTTTACAAAATTTATTCCATGAGTGGCTGATCCTACAAGCAGTTGTTTGTCATAATCAGATTTAGAACCTATACATCTGTCAATTGATGATTGTGCTGTAACTTCTGGCTTCAGATTTCTGGCTTCAGATTTCTGATAGAAGTACATTTCTACAAAGAATGAAACTGAAACTGTCTTATCAAATAGCACCAGCACTCATTTTGTTTAACAGTGCTGGAAATTAGTTTTTCGGGGACTGATCTTGACAGGTCAGCTGTCAAGAACTGGTGCATATAACTAAATTCACTGATCCTATAAACAAAATTCTGTCTTCAAGAGCAAGTAGAAGTCAAAATTAACACACTTACAAACAAATAAAATGATCTGAGGCTCAAGGATTCAGAGGAAGAAACCCTTTTGGTACAAGGTTTTCCTCATGTTCCATTTATCAACATTATCTATGCCATTTACTTTTTATAGACTCTGAAATATACCTCTACAGACAAAACAGTGTGCAGCTGAAGCTGAAATGAAATAGAGGGAAACTATAAAAGTATCTTATACATTTTCCCTTTCTCCCTGAACCTCATCCTAAGTTAATATATGAGAAGTCAATTTCTCTCCTTCTCCCTTTTAAACTAAAGCAAAAGAAATAAATCTCTATTTATGTTTCACATATTTCAATTTCTCTTTGCAAAGTCCCAGTCTTGGTGGGAAATGTGTTAATATGATATTCAAATAATCATATCTTAGACTTCTGGCAAAGGCTATTTTTAAAGATGGAAAAGAGAAAAGGGGTGGGGAAAAATTGTTTGCCAACACATTGAAAGAGAAGATGGTGAGTAATGCAGGGTTGTGTTTTGCTTCCTAGTTCTAAGTAAATATCCAGAGCCTTAACTGGTGCAAATTGGACTTTCTCTTTTTACGTATGTTGAGCTATGCTGAGTTATATTTGTTGAGGTTCTGGTCTGCTTTGTTAAATAACAATAAAAATAAACAAATAGGAGAAGTCTTTATTTACATTTATCTCAAGAGCAAATATGACATTAAATTTAAAATTAGATTTCCATTTTTAATTTAAAGGCATTTGATATCCTTTGGCAAAGTGTCTGAGACATTTGTCCAATGAACAAAGCAGACGGACACTTTCGGCACATGATAGCATAAATTATATGCTATCCTCTGCCATAAATTATATGCTATCGTCTCAACAAAGACGCTAACTATCTTACCCATTACAAAGATAGCTTCCCCAATTATCACCTCTAATACCATTAGCTCACAGACATTTACCCTCCCCCACCTCTAATACCATTCTTAGTTTGAACTGGCTTCCCCCCGCCCCTCCCCCCGCATCCCCCTTCTGTTCTGAAATGTGATTTGTCCTTTTCATATGTGTTCATTTTTTTAATTGTATCCTTTGGTATATATGGTTGTGACTATTTTCTTCCACTATTTGATCTGAGGAAGAGGGTCTGGACCACGAAAGCTCATCATCTAATAAACCATCTTGTTAGTCTTTAAAGTGCTACATAGTCCTGTATTTTGTTTCACTTTTTGTGGGTGTGGCCAAGTTTCCTGTGGCCCTATCAAACTTGTTTATAGCCAACAGTCCTGACTCTCAGTATTCTGTGCTGTTATTTAGCTCTAATTTACCACTAAATGTCTTCTAAGAACCTAGTAAGCAGTGGAAGTGTGGGTAATGGTGCTAGACAATATTGACTTCCTGTGGTCTGACAAATTCTCTGGTCTGGCTCTGGTCAGGTTCTGAGAGTGCTGGACCAGAGAGATTCACCTGTAGTAAATCATTCCAGTGTAATGACTACTGCACCCAAAGGGCAATATTTCCACAATGGTATAAGTGTAAGAGTATTTAAGTTGGGTCACTGTAGCTTTTGACATCACCTATACTTCCCACGTTGTAGCTGTGTAAAGATAAATGTAGCCTAATTCCTGACTTTCCCTACTGTACACAGTTTTCATAGGTACGTTACTCTTTTGATACCTACAATAACTCTAGGCCCATTTCATTAGTATGACCAATCATCAAGCAAAGATGGATTGGTGCAATTATTATTTTTATGTACCTACTGTACCCAAAGCCCTGACTGAGAATTTACCTGCTCCCCTATTATTTGTTGTGTGTTGGTCCAACTTCTGAGGGTGAATTATAAGACTAAAGGAACATAAATAAGTCTTGTAGACTATTTAATCAGAGGCAATATAGGCCAAATATACCAGGATTGGCAGCTACGAATAGTGAGAGGGTCGCATGAGTGGCCTCCCTCATCTCAGTGGGCTGCAGCAGCCTGCAATGCACTGGGGTTCCACGTGTGGCTCCACAGACCTCCTGGCTACCCTCCTCCCCCACATGCATCTTATACACTGGGGCACTGGAGCCCTGCCCTTCCTATTCTTCCCTATCCCTCCTAGCACTTTTGGAGTGCCGCGAGTCACTTGACTTGCACTACATCCCCACTAGTCCCCCTCCCTATCAGAACTTGAATAACGGCAAACGGCTGATTTGTGGCATTCCAGCTCTGGGAGGAAGAGGGAGGAGTAGGAAGCGAGAGGTGCCTGTGCCCCAGTTGTGAGAGGCACATGGGGGAGAGGGACAGATAGGGGTTCCGGTGAGTTGCATGTAGCCCACGAACCACAGGTAGCCTGCTCCTTTTTTATACTAAAGATAGCCATCTGGAAAAAGCCACATTTTAGAGTTCTATGACCTAAATGTAATGTCCAAGGGGTATTCCTACAGCTAGCAAAATAAATACCAGCATACATATCGCTAAGTGCAGGACTGATGACAAATACAAGAAATTTGACATCAGTATCACTCAGCTCCATCCAAGAACAAAACTATTTCATGGATTCCATTCTATGGTAAGAGAAGCATCCTGTTACTCACTCAGGAAGTATTCACTGTGAAAAATCCAATAGATCTTTTCAGGGTGACTACCACATTAGAATTCTTGTCAGAAAATGCATTATAATTTAGTTTGATGTGCTGTATCATATTTAATTGAAAACTAATGCATTTAGATATACTGACAAAAGTAGAATCAATAAATATTGCAGGGCTGGGGTTAAACAGGGTGCATACACCACATTTATAACTTATTTTAAAGCTTAGGACATGTATGATCTTCAGCAACCTTGGCATTTGAGAGAAATTGATGTGGTTGTTTTATTAGTGAGAGGGTGAGGAATTCTAGGTCAAGGAGAGGAAATAAGGCTTTGATATGATCTGAAGTCATTCTCATGGCGAGGGAAGGGGAGTCCGTTCCTTATGATGCCAACAATATTGAATATTTACTACTAATGGATGAGATACTGAGTTGTGCACCAGAGAAAGGAAACTGGTGTTTGGTGAGCTTGGTGGGGAATCAGTTAAAGAATAGGGAGAAAATGAGAACAGAATGAGAGGTGGTAAGATTTCGGAAAATCTTAATGATGAGGAGTCAATAGAAAATTCCTAAAAATGTCTCATAACAAGTACTGTTGATGATAAAGCAACTTTATTAAGAGACATATTGAAGAAAACGCATTCAGCCAAAGTACTTGGGCATTTTTATCCTCTTAAACTTCAACTCATTATATTCCAGACACTAATGGGAAGCAAAAATTATTCACAGATTCAAATTGCATTCATTCAAATTACTGTTAAAGGTAAATGTTAAACATGTATGTGTCTAATATTGCCTTCATATACACTTCATATTATTTCCATTTGTAGTTGGCAACATGGGATTCTGAAAAGGGACTGAATGGCAGCCTACAAGAGCGGCGTCTGGGCAGTGATTTACATGGACTGACGCTGAAAGTGGTGACTGTCCTGGTATGATCCTACTTGAGTTCAAGAGACAAAAGAAAACTAATGTTGTGATAAAATATTTGGGTGCTCCCCACCCATCATTTTTCATGATCTCTTTTAATCTTGTATCATCTTTTTGGTCTGACTAGCTGCATAAGCAAGAGACGAGAGATGGAGAACATGGTTATTTTGTGAGACTTTGTGGATTCTCCTTAAAATCAATGTTTTAGACAACTGCATACTGTGCTGGTCTCAAACAATTCACACAGGATGAAATTCACCTCTTTGCAGATGACCAATATAAAGCTGGTGCATTGCCCAATAGTGCACAGGACTTGTACTAATCCTCTGCACAGGGGTGAATTTCATGCACTGTGCTCCTTACCTTTAACATTTCCCGGTATTGATCCCAGAGATTAATAGATTAGAAGGCCACTCAGGAGCACTGTTATAATCTAATCTCCTGAATAATGCTGGCCATACAATTTCATCAAGTGATTCCTTCATTAAATCCATAACTGCTTGTTACGTGATGGCATAGGGCCACTTCCCTCTAGTAACTTAGGGTATGTCTACACTACCACCCTAGTTCAAACTAGGGTGGTTAATGTTGGCAATCTAAGTTGCAAATGAAGCCGAGGATTTAAATATCCCAGGCTTCATTTGCATCTTGCCAGGCGCCGCCATTTTTAAATCCCCATTAGTGCAGACTCCGTGCCTGCGGCTACACGCGGCATGGAGTAGGTAGTTCAAATTAGGCTTTCGAATTTGAACTACCTACTCCGTGCTGTGTGTAGCCGCGGGCATGGAGTCCGCACTAACGGGGATTTAAAAATGGCGGCGCCCGGCAAGATGCAAATGAAGCCTGGGATATTTAAATCCTCGGCTTCATTTGCAGCTTCGTTTGCCTACATTAACCACCTGAGTTCGAACTAGGGTGGTAGTGTGGACATACCCTTAGAAGGCACTAGAGCTCCAGTTAGCTAAAAGTTACATGGGGAATAAATTAGGATTTGAACTTGTTTTCAGTGATACAAGGTAGTTCATTAATTTTCTGTTTGGCTAAATCACTAAAATGTACTTTTTAAAGGAGCCTTATAATTACTTAAAATGCTGAACATGGTGAACTCATTGTGTTGCTTTTCTTCTGTACCAAAACTCTATGCCCACGCTAGTTCTTCATTATAGTAATGTCCTTCTCTGGTTGAAAGATATTATAGTTAGCAATGTAAATAACGGAAGCATCTTAACTTACTTGTTTTTCTATGTGTATTTTCTCTCTTTTCCTAGATCAAAGTTCATTAGTGAGATTTGGAGAACTGTATGAGATAATTAGGACAGTTTTCTTTCCATCTGTTTTTATCTTTCTTCCCTCTAGCTGGTAAAGGCTGTGATCATATCTCCCTTCTTTGTGGGAGGAGAGCAACTCCATCCAGAGAGGATGGCAGCACCAGTTTGCAGACATAGCCAACAGCAATGCCTATAAAATCAGTGGAACTGGCACATAGTCTGTGTCAGAGTGAAACACCATTGCCCTGAAGGATTCCCAATTGCAATTTCCAAAATACATTTTGTTAACTCTAATTTCACTTTGAATGCTAGCCCCTGCAAGAACTGTTCTTGGATTGGTCATAATGATAAACAATGGAAAAATTATCAAAGGGTTTTCTAGCCATTATTTCAGTGGGTGTCCTGTATAGAAGATCTGTTCATTACCTTATGGATAAACTATAAAACTACATTATTCTGGGCTTGACAACTTCAGTATTCCAACAACCAACAATCGCACTGAATGGATGAGAAGTAGATACATTTTTTTTTTAGTGTTTTTACTTTTGTAAATATTAGCTTAGATGTTGTTTTTCCCCTCAGGAAGAGCCTTTTGTGATGGTGGCAGAGAACATACTTGGTCAACCAAAGCGCTACAAAGGGTTTTCTATTGACGTCTTGGATGCACTTGCCAAGAATCTGGGCTTCAAGTATGAGATTTATCAAGCTCCTGATGGCAAGTATGGACACCAGCTCCATAACAGCTCCTGGAATGGCATGATTGGAGAACTTATTAACAAGGTACAGCGAGCAGAAGCAGAGATCTCTGAGCTGAGTACAGTTCACTTTTTAAAGGGGTACAGTGAAATTCTCCACAGTGGAATACAAAGGATAAGTCAGAATCAAACGCCAAATTCTAAACATTCCTCACTTTTTTGAGAAGTTTGAAACATGATCTAAACTATTGTGCTTTTGGCCCATTTCCACAAAAAAAAAAAAAAAAAGACTCTAAAATATATTATTTTATCAGTGATATCAAGTTACTCCCAATTTCAATGTAAGCTATGTTCATGTAACAATAGGCTATGTAAATTTATCAGATGAAAAATAAACACCAAAATATATATTCTACATCTGTTCTTATCAGAGGACTTTGTTATACCATTCCCAGGCTGGAACAATTGGTCAATCCAGCTAGGAGTCCCACCAGGGGGTTGGGACTATGCATTACCATGCCCCAAGTCTCACCCCTTCCCACCAATGGGCCCACTTGCACTCTCTGCAGTAGCAGAAGCCACAAGGAAGCCAGGCACACATTTGGAGAGTGCACTCACTTTGCTGCACTCTGTTTTCCTGTGGCTCCTGCCACTACAGGGAGTACAAGGAGCCCTGACCACTGCCTCCATGCTGCATCAGGCCCCCTGGTAATACCTGAAGCCGCATTCTCTGAGAACAAGTTACCATGGGGCAGAGGGTAAGGTGCTGGCAGGAAGGATTCCTGGGCTGGATTGCACAATTGCTCCAGCAGCAGATGGCTCACAGACCAGAAGTTTGAGATCCCTGTGTTACAACTTTGTCACTATTCCAAAGCTACTGCAACTTCATTTCTAACTCTGTTAAACTTCCTTTGGTTTATATAATTTTATAATGATCATTTGATTCCAAAGGATGTGTTTTAAAAAGCAATGGAAGACGGGTCTCAAGATGATCAAATGAGACAACAGTAAGGGATACATCTACACAGCAGCATTATTTCGGGATAACTGGTGTTATTTTGAAATAACAGCATGCATCTACATAGCAAGCTGTTTTTTTCAAAATAATGTCGAGATGAAGGACTTCTGGCCCTGACTCCTGTAACCCTCATTTCATGAGGAGTAAGAGAAATTGAAGGAAGAGAGTTCTTCCTTTGACTTCCTGCTCTGTAGAGGGTACGTCTACACTTGCTCCCTATCTCAAGATAGGGATGCAAATGTAGTGTACCAAAATTGCTAATGAAGCATGGGATTTAAACATCCCATGCTTAATTAGTATAATCACGACGGGGCACCATTTTGAAATCACTTTATTGCGAAATAAAACGCCCCGTGTAGCAGCATTATTTCGAGAAAAAACCCTTCTCATTGTATGAGGAGTAACAGTTATTTTAAGAGAAGGGCGGGATGTGGAGAATACAATAGGGTTTTTGTTTCTCTTTCAGTTAGAATAACTGTACAAGTTATTTGTAACAAAAATAGAGAAAATGTTCATGCAGAGTGTGATTTTTATGTTCATGTTGGCTCTTTTATTAATCTTCACAATGGCCCAGTTAGGCAGGAGCTAGGATTGGTAGCCTATATTCTGTAAATGAGGAAAGTGTGACAAAAAGGTTAAGTGAGTTCCCGCCCATGAGACAATTAGATACTCTTGGCTATACAATAGTAGTGGTTCTCTGTGTGGCCTATGAAGCATTTTGTTTCCCGCTACTCACATGTAGGCTTGCCATACTCCATTTTCTGTCTGCACATTTTTTTCTCTTGGTATTACTAAAGTGACACACATATAAAGCAAGGGCATGTGAAATGAAGTGGGTGATGAGAACACACAATATTGACTAAGAGTTGTGCATTCCCTCTGCATCCAATCAAAGTTGTGTTATGGTCCAGTTGATACACCCCACAAATTCTAGGTACACAAGTACAATTAGCAAAATTACCCTGTCCTAGGAGACCATCTTGGCTATGGCAATCTTGTGGCCCACTGAGATGGAGGACCACTCATATGGCCCACTCACTAGCCTAGATTGCCTATCATTGCTATAAAGTAATTCCACAGGCAAATTTAGGTACTCCTCTTTCAACCAGTACATATTTTTATTTTATTCATTTCTCCCAATAAATTGAAATGATTCTGCAGTTTTCTATGCATTGGACTACAATTTAAAATTAGATGCGAGAAACAAATCAATGAAATACATAAATTGTTGGCTGGTTTGGAATTTTTCCTTTTATTGTTCAAATCTCTGCAATCTAAGTAAAGTGATTGCTAGTGGCAGGAAGAAATATGACCTGTTGCATTTCTCTTGTAGAGAGCAGATTTGGCAATCTCAGCTATCACTATCACACCAGAACGAGAAAGTGTTGTGGACTTCAGCAAGCGATACATGGATTATTCTGTGGGGATTCTAATCAAGAAGCCTGAAGAGAAAATCAACATCTTCTCTCTCTTTGCTCCCTTTGATTTTGCGGTGTGGGCCTGCATTGCAGCTGCCATCCCTGTAGTTGGTGTCTTGATATTTGTATTAAACCGAATCCAGGCAGTAAGAGCACAGACTTCTTCACAAACCAATCCCTCTGCTTCCTCTACTCTTCACAGTGCCATTTGGATTGTGTATGGGGCCTTTGTTCAGCAAGGTACTGTCAGCATTTACTCACTTAGTCAGTTCTTTTCAATCTTATTATGAAAGAGTAGGTTATATATTAATGTATAATAATAATATATTATATACTACAGCACCTATATAAGGAAATACTACTTCACACAATGCACAGTCAACCTGTGGAACTCATTGCCAGTGGATGTTGTGGAACTGCAAAGTACAACTGGGTTCCAAAAATAATTAGATTCATGGAGAATGGATCTTTTGGTGGTTATTATGCAAGATGGCCATGTGTGCATCCCCATGCTAAGCATGTCCCTAAGCCTCTGACTGCTAGAAGCTGGGATTGGACTACAGGAGAAGGATTATTCAATAATTGCCTTTTTTCTTTGTTCCCTCTGAAGTATCAGGCACCAGTCATTGTTGAAAGTCAGGATATTGAGCTAGATGGACCATTGGTCTGACAGTGTGGCCATTTTTATGTTTCTTACCATAAGCAAAACATCAGTGGGACTAACAAAGTTCTGTTGTGCAATAGAGTTTTGTCTTTAACTAAAGGTCAGAGATAATTGTTCTGGAATCGTCTTACAAAAATGTACTGAAAATTGAAGAAGAATAAAAAACTTACATTGTAGCTGATGCCAAAATCTCTTATTATTTAATTCAATATAAGCCACAGAAGTTTAAACAATGTCCTTAATTTTAAAGTTACATTACCCCCTCACACACAGTATAGGTCTATTCTGATATGCTCTGGTGTAGATAGTGATATTATATCATAATTATTAATGTGTATGTATTTATGGAAGTAATTTTGCAGATTAGAGCCTGACAATTCTGGGTAAGGCCCTGAGTGGATTTTCTTTACAGCATTATTCTGTGATTATGCAAGGGGCAAATGGGGTGACAGATTTGATGTAGAAACTTTACAAGATTTAATTCAAGCCAGAGATTTTAGCACATGTCTGCGGGAGGGGGGCGGGGTTGTTTGTTTTATAGTTGCACACCAAATCTCACTAGTACAGCAGAATATTCCTGACCAGTTAGATATTATGTTTTCATATCAGACCTAGTAAAGATAGGTGTTTGAACATAATGACAAGGATGATCAGCTAATGCAAGTTGAACAACAAATAAAATTCATAGGAATTCATAGGAATAATTCTGTGTTTCACTTTAGACATGGACCATGTACTGTAGGTGATCTTAAATACAGCTTTCTATGAGACCTCAATTTCTCTGCTTATTTGTAGGTGGTGAATCTGCTATCAATTCTGTGGCTATGCGTATTGTAATGGGAAGTTGGTGGCTCTTTACCCTTATTGTGTGTTCATCCTACACAGCCAATTTAGCTGCATTTCTCACAGTGTCAAGGATGGATAATCCTATAAGGTAAGTACCTTTCTTTATGCAGAGCTGGAAACCTCAGTTTCCTAAATATGCATCATCAATTTGAATACTCATTCTTGGTAGAAGAATATTTTAGGGAATTTTCTCTGTATTTTTACCAACACAAATCTGTTTTCACATTTCTGTAGGGAAAGTAATGGCACTTAGACTTTAAGAGAAAACTTGCTGATTTTAAAGGAAAATATAAATTTCTCTGAACTCATTTTCTGATGCAGATTTTCTTCCTCACTATTTAAGTTACCTGTATTTGTCAATCTTAACATTTTTGGTTGTAAAGGACAAAATCTGAAAGAATAGTATTGAATTTATGTCTCCAAGGGTACATCTACACTGCACGCTTATTTCAAAATTAGCTATTCCAGAAGAAATACTCCAAAATAGTTTATTTCAAAATAGCACGTCTACGTTGCAGGGAAGCCTCAACTTTAGCTATCTCCAGTTAGAGCCCTGAGGCACTGAAGAATAATTACTTTGAATGGCCCTGGGGAGGAGCTATTTCGAAATAGCAGCAGTGGAGCGTCCACACTACTGCTATTTCAAAATAGCTATTTCGGAATAGGCATTATTCCTCGTGGAATGAGGTTTACAGATTTTACCCAAAAAATTCCCACTGGAGACCACCCAGAGTTACACTAGTATGGATTTATTGATTGAGGAATTAACACTCCACTATATGCACTATATGGTTAAACTAAAGAGGATAGAGCTTCCACTAAATGTTTAAACTAAAGAGGAACCAGCTATCTTTCTCTCACACACACACCCACACCCTTTCATTCATTTATTCATTCACACACACACATTATTTTGAAATAGTGTCAAAATACTGTCAAACTAGAGGACTTTTTTCTCCAGCTACATCTACACTGTGGGAGTCCATCTAGACTGACAAGATTTTGTGCAAAAGCACCTGCTTTTGCGCAAAATCTTGCCAGCTGTCTGGCCGCAAGAATTTGCGCAAGAACACTGACAATGTAATGTAAGATTGTCAGTGTTCTTGCTCAAGAACTCTGATGCTCCCGCTCGGGGAAAAAGCCCTCTTGCTCAAGTGTTCTTGTGCAACAGGGCCAGTGTAGACAGGGACTTGAATTTTTTGCTTAAGAAAGCCCCGATGGCAAAAATGGCTACCAGAGCTTTCTTGCACAAAACCATATCTATACTGGGCACAGATGCTTTTGTGCAAAAGCAAATCTTTTGCGCAAAGGCACTTGCCAATCTAGACACTCTTTTGCGGAAATACTTTTAACGGAAAAACTTTTCCATTAAAAGTATTTCCGCAAAATCATGCCAGTCTAGATGCAGCCCCGGGTGTTTTGCGGCAGAGGAAATGCAAATGGAGCACTCATGTGCATGTTTCATGCTCTCATTTGCATATCTTCTTCCAATCCTTCTTGTGGAAGAGTTGTTTGCAATAGAAAGACCTGTGCAGATGGGGCCATTTGTTGGGGAAAAAACCCCTTTTGTGCAAGATCCCTTATTCCTCAAAAAATGGGGTTTAGAGGCTCTTGCAAAAAGAGTTTTTTCCAACAAATGGCCCCGTCTACACAAAAAGGATATGCAATTGAGAGAGTGAAATATGCAAATGAACATTCCATTTGCATTTCCACTTCCCCAAAACACCTACAGTGTAGACGTAGCTTCCTACTCCTGTAACCCTCATTGTATGAGGAATAAGGGAAGTCAGAGGAAAAGTGCTCTATTTCAAAATGAGTGCTGTGTATAGGCTCCCTATTTCGAAATAAGCTATTTAGAAAAAAGATATGCAATTGACATAGCTCAATTTTCATAGCTTATTTCGAGTTAAGCCCTGCAGCATAGATGCACTCTTAGGGTATGTCTACACTACCACCCTAGTTCGAACTAGGGTGGTAATGTAGGCATACCGCATTTGCAAATGAAGCCCGGGATTTGAATTTCCCGGGCTTCATTTGCATAAGCCGGCCGGCGCCATTTTTAAATGCCGGCTCGTTCAAACCCCGTGCCGCGCGGCTACACGCGGCACGGGCTAGATAGTTCGAACTAGCAAGCCATTCCGCACTATCTAGCCCGTGCCGCGTGTAGCCGCGCGGCACGGGGTTCGAACGAGCCGGCATTTAAAAATGGCGCCGGCCGTCTTATGCAAATGAAGCCCGGGAAATTCAAATCCCGGGCTTCATTTGCAAGTGTGGTATGCCTACATTACCCCGCTAGTTCGAACTAGCGGGGTAGTGTAGACATACCCTTAGTTATGTTATAAAGTGCATTTCAAGCAATGGCTCATGAAATGTAATTATGGCTATCTGTCAACAAAATGGCAACTGCCACAGCCTAATAATAGATTCCTTATAGTCAATGATGATATACAAGACAGAAATCAACACAACTTCCTTTTAAGATCCCAGGTTGAACTTGCACTGCAAGCTTCTAGAAAAATCTTGTTTTGACTTTTTCAGTGAACATGTTTTAGACCTTAACTCCTTCATCTAACAAAGAATATCTCAAAATGGCCAGTTCCTTCCATCTGGCCTGAATAGTGAAGCAAAGATCAGGGAACAACACTAATTGGTTTCCCGCTTGCAATTCATCTCTAATAGAGCAGCTCACTCTCAGAACTCTGCACCATACCCTGATGCTGGAGAGAGTTATTAATGTTGGACCTTCAGCTTGCTTGTTTTGGGGAGCTTTTGTCCTTTCTGATTCTCTGTTGACTTATTTCATAGACATTGTCTGCCCTCCCGTTTTACTCCAAAACTGAATGAAGGATAACAGACGATAGAAGCTTTGATCTACTGTGGCATGGAATGATGTCTCACAATATCCTATTTAAAGATGGTTTAATAGGTGATGAGCTTTTGTGGGCCAGACCCACTTCCTCAGATCTGGAATAGAACTGGCATGACCATATATACCAAAGGATCAAGAAGACATATTCCTGTTCATCCAGAAATATAATTTATGCTATCATGTGCCAACAGTGTCCTTCTGATATGTATATTGGACAGACTTCTCAGACACTTCACCAAAGAATTAATGCCCACAAATCAGACATCAGAAATCTTCACAAGCAAAAACCAGTTGCTTTTCATTTCAACCTACATGGACATAGTCTTAACGACCTTACTACATGCATCTTACTTCAAAGAGACTTTAACATCAGATTACAGAGGGCAACTTCAGAACTTTCTTTCATGCTTAAATTTGACACTCTACGAACGGGCCTTCACAAAGATGCTAATTATCTTAACCATTACAAAGATAGCTTCCCCACTTATCACCCCTGATTAGCCATTCATTGACTCATAAATAGCTATTCCTTCCCTCTCTCTCCCTCACCCCGCCTTCTGTACTAAATCTGATTTGTCAGTTTAATAATGTGTTCACTTTTTTCATTGTATTCCTTTGGTATATATGGTCATGCCAGTTCTCTTCAGGTATGTCTACACTAGCCCCCTAGATAGATCTAGGGAGGCTAATGAGGGTGACTGGAATTGCAAATCAAGCCTGGGATTTAAATATCCCGCGCTTGATTTGCATGTTTCCGGCTGGTCGGCATTTTAGAAATTGACTAGCCGGAAGTAATTGCCTGTGTCTACACGCGGCAGTGAAACAGGCTTCCGATTTAAAGCCCTTAATTCGAATTAGGTGGTAAACCTCATTGCAAGAGAAATACCATCTAATTCGATTTAGGGCTTTAAATCAGAAGCCCATTTCACTGCCGCGTGTGGACGCGGGCAGTTACTTCGGCTTAGTCAATTTCTAAAATGGCGACCGGCTGGGAACATGCAAATCAAGCGTGGGATATTTAAATCCCAGGCTTGATTTGCAATTCCAGTCACCCTCATTAGCCTCCCTAGATCGATCTAGGGGGCTAGTGTAGACGTACCCTTCCAGAAAATGATCTGAGGAAGTGGGTCTGGCCCACAAAAGCTCATCACCTAATAAACCATCTTGTTAGTCTTTAAAGTGCTACATTTTGTTTTTGCAAGATCAGACTAACATGGCTACTTCACTATTAATATCCTTTTTAAAAAGTAAATAACTGCCCTCCTGATTTTAAGGGGTATAAGAGATCTTTCGGAAAAGGCTTTATTTTCTGAAAGATCCCCGTCTAGACTGGCACTTCTTTCCAGCAAAGCCCCGAGCTGGAAAAAAGCGGCAGCCATGTTTATACAAATGAAGCGGGGGATATTTAAATCCCCCGCTTCATTTGCAATTCCGACTGGTCTCATCTGCATCCCTTTTCCGGAAAAGAGGTGCAGTGTAGACACAGCCCAAGCCCTTAATTCATGCTTAGACAAGAAAAAAACTATTATCCAAATATTATGTTAAATTGAAAATGTAGTATTTGTGAGACTGAATAAATTTGTGAGACTGCCTTATCACATGTTCAGATCACATGTGAACTGCCTGGTCAGTTCAGATGGTTTTACAGTCACAAACACACATGCTGTTTATCTTTCACCAGGGTGTGTATTTATTCTCCTTTTATATAATAAGACTCTGCAACACAGACTTATAGCAAGGGTGAGCTTCCTCCTGAGCTGCCTCTTGACTCCTCTTCCTTCACTTACATTCACCCTCATTACCTTGTTGGTCCAGTGATTGTCACAAAGCTGCTCACAAGCCCCCAATAGAAAGTGTAAACCTCCCTCAGGTGTGCCTGCGGCTTGCCTTAGGCTGCAGCAATGACAGTGATCAGGGTGCTGCTAATTCTGCCTTATCACATGTCTGTAGCTGTTTGTCTCCACTTGGTGGTGGAGAGCTGGCAGATCCTGTCCTCTGAGTGTTCTGGTTCCACAAGGGAAAATTCCTAGATGGCGTAAAACCTTGTTTCACCCATCCAACCCCTTTGATTGAGGCTTTCCTCATGCTGAGAGGAAGATTGTGAGGCCAAGGTGTCACTACTCCTTGCCAGTTCCCAGTTAGAAGAGCACCTTATGACTATAAGAAGCCAAGTACAATTAGAGCAGCCTGAAGGCAGCTCCAATTTATACTAGGAACCAGACAGCTTAAACAGCAAGGAATGTAAAAAAGGTTGTTTTGGTCTTACCTGATTTGGCCCTCTGTTAAGAATTTAATCTTTTTCAAATTTGGGGTTTTTTTTAATTGAAAGATCCTAATATCACATTAATGCCACTTTCTATGAAAGCAATAATAAAACTACTCAAAAGACAGGCTGCCCTCCTCTATTTTCAGTATATTGGAGATGATTCCGTGGTCCAGGCACATAGGCACAGATTTCCTGTAAAAATGAATTCAGAGAGATTTCATTGTGGGCTAGTCTACTCTTACTGTGGGATTGATTTAGCGGGTCTTAAATTGACCGCTACTCACTCTCTCATCAACTCCAATAATACACTAGAATGGGAAGTATAAGGAAAGTCAACAGGAGAGTTTCTACCATCAACTCCCTACAGTGGAGACTGTACGGTAACTCAGCCTAAGGTACATTGACTCCATCTATGATATTCATATACCTGAAGTTGTGTAAATTAAGTCAGCTTTTCCGCGTAGGGTAAACCTGCCCTGAGGCTAAAACTTCATCCCTATCAAGTATTCTTTTTGCTGAACCAGATTCTAATCTACCAGTTCTCAGATATTATTACCACTTGGTTTTGACACAATAATGTCTAATATGAGTAACTTTTGTCTCCCTTCTAAACTAGCCATTGGATCTTCTTTCAGATAAGGCATTTTCTAGAAGAGAAATGTGCATTTAAATTTAACGTATGCCCTCCTGTAGTGAGATTTGTGGCACCATAAATAATAGTTGACAATTTTCCCACCAACTGAGAACTATCAAATCCTTTTGTATTTACTTTTCATTTTAGGAAACTGAACCCCCACACTCTCCAAAAATATAAGCTGTTTTCTCTCTCCCCAATACTGCCTTTTGATGTGCAGTATTGCCGCTGTTAAATTGCGCGTAGGAGAGAAACTAGTATTATAGTGCAGCAGTAGCTGCAACATAGTTAAGTTCATTACAAGCCTGATTTTGCTCCCAATCCCCCTCTAGAATACCAGGTTCAAATTTGGCCTGTGTAGCCTGTGAGTAGCAGAGAGCTGATGTATGGGGCGGGGAGGGGGGGGCGGAATAAACAGATGCTAATCATTCTACTAATACTCTGTTCTCCACACAATGGAAATGAAACAGCTTGTCATACAAATAACAAATGGTGTTAGAAAGATTTTGGTGAGACATTGTTCACTAGAGCAAAGCTGAACTCTTGGAAAGGAAATTCAGTAAAGTGTCAGATTAGAAACTGCAGTATGATAGAAGGCTATTAAAGATCTTGGCACGGATGAGCTTTACATGGCTTGCCAGGCCCTCAGTCTGAGCTCCAGTGCCCCTGTTAAAGTACACAGAAAAGGAAAATTAACCAGATTAGGAGCAACAGTGAAGCAGACAGAATGCAGTCTCCATGCACCTGACAGTGAAGAGTCCAGGAATCAACTATTCTGTAAGTGTCAGAAGAACAGGGGCTCTGTCCTAACCAAATCTGTGAATCCTCTAGGAGAAGCGTCTTTTCCAAAACACAACTCCCCATCTGTAGACTTCCTAAGGTTCTGAGGAGTCCCCACATATTGCAGGACTTTTCCAGGATTCTGGATGTTGGGGAGGGTCTTCAGACCATCCTACCTCCCCTACTTATGCTATGTTAATCTGGAACTTCCACAGTCTCTCCCTAATTCTGTATTGACTGCATCAGACAGGTGCAGCAAGGTCTGGATCTCCAGAAGTGCACTGACAATTCTGTACATTTTTAGGAGCTCAAGCAGAGTATAGGGAGCATGGGGAAGGTTTGGACCCCCCTTGTTCATCCTTCCCCATCCTCCAGTTCTTGGGGACCCTCACTTCATGATTCTAACTCCACTTTTTTAAGGCCTACTTGGCACATCCCCCTTTCCTGCCATGGCTTCATACCTTTCAAACTCCTCTTAATTTTGATACTGCTCTGTCCGTTTTCTTGGTCTGTTCCCAGATCTACAACATTGAGCAAATGGGGTGTCTTGAAGAGCAGTGATTGTGCACTCTTAAGATTTTAGTGTCCATGGGAATGTTGCAGAAAATAACAAGACAATGAGGATCTTGAGTCTGATTTTTGGGAAGGGCTGAGAACTAATATCTCCATTGAGTTAAGTGGCAGTAGTGAGTGCTCAGGGCCTATAAAAATAAGGCCTTCAAGGTTCAGAAATTACACAGTTGGATAGAGGAGAAGTTCAGTAGTGTTCCCAAGGGACCAGATTTTGACACTTGCTAAGAAGGTGCTGATGATGATAGACGACAATGATTCAAGTTCTCCCAGGATTGGGTAATTTTAAAACATTTTTGAAAATTGGGAGAAATTCTCAGACAATGTCTTGAGGACAGCTGAGAGGCCATCCCATTTGAGCAAAAATCTTACAGGAACCTTGCATTTAAAAGCAAATGATCAATAGTCAATCTCAGGTAAATTCCAAGTGTGTTTTTCTTGGTTGGCCTAAAGGATTCTATTTTGCTCTTCCCATTGACAGCTTTAAAACTCTGTGTAAAATATTGAGACTTCCAATGAAACAGTCTACCAAAAATAGTATTTTACATGATGGACTTCCTTTGATTTATTTGTTATGTTTTCTGGCAGCAATGGATTACCTAGGGAGGTAGTGGAATCTCCATCGCTAGAGGTTTTTAAGTCCCGGCTTAACAAAGCCTTGGCTGGGATGACTTAGTTAAGGCAGTCCTGCTTTGGCCAGGGGGTTAGACTCAATGATCAGCCCTAGGATTTTATGATTCTAAGATTCAATGGGATCTGCAGTTTGACTAAGCAATCCATATGTAATTATGAGCTTAATTAGCAATGAAGTAACCTCCATCTTTGTTCCTGATTAGCAAGAAAAATACATGCAGTTCAACAGCTACCTGTATATTCTGAAACTCAGGTTTAGGAGGGCCTTCATCATAGTAATTAAGTACCACATTGTAAAAAATCAGGGCATAAAGTAGATTGCCTACAAATTCAAAGGACTTTAAATTAGAGCTTTTCTCTTGCAGCAGATGTTATGAATATTTTAAGTGCATATGTACATATTCATTTGCTGATTGCACATGAAGCGTGTCTTATGTCTGATGCAATACTTGCTTTTGTGTCATTTCATAGAATCATAGAGTTGGAAGAGACCTCAGCAAGTCATTGAGTCAAACCTCCTCCCCAAAGCAGGACCAACCCCAACTAAAGCATTTTAGTTGCCCTCCGCTGGACCCTTGCCAATGTGTCCACATCTTTTCTGTAATGGGAGGCTCAGAATTGGACAAAATACTCCAGATTTGGTGTCAACAGTGCCAAATAAAGGGAAAAAATAACTTCACTGCTGACAGTGCTTCTCTTAATGTATCCTAATATGGATTTACCAAGGGTAAATCAAGCCTAACCCATCTGATTAGCTTCTATGAAGAGGTAACTGTCTCTGTGGACATGGAGAAGTCAGTGGGCGTGATATACCTTGACTTCAGGAAAGCTTTTGATACGTCTCCCACAATGTTCTTGCCAGCAAGGTAAGAAAGTATGTATTGGATAAACAGACTGTAAAGTTAATAGAAATCTAGATGGATTGTCGGGTAGTGATCAACAGCTCAATGTCTGGTTGGTTGTCAAATGGAGTGCCCCAAGGACTGGTTCTAGGGCTGGTTTTGTTCAATTTCTTTATTAATGATGGGGGATAGATTGCACCCTCAGAAAGTTTGCAGATGACACTAAGGTAGGGGGAGAGGTAGATATGTTGGAGGACATGGCTAGAGTCCAGAATGGCCTAGACAAATTGGAGGATTTGGCCAAAAGAAATCTGATAAGGTTCAACAAGGACAAGTGCAGAATCCAGCACTTGGAACAGAAGAATCTAAGCATTGTTACAGGCTACGAAGCAGTTCTACAGAAAAGGACCTGTGGATTACAGTGGATGAGAAGCTGGAGATGAGTCAACAGTGTGCCCTTGTAGCCAAGAAGGCTAATGGCATATTAGGGTGCATTAGGAGGAGCATTGACAGCAGATCTAGATAAGTTATTATTCCCCTTTATGCGGCACTGGTGAGGCCACATCTGGAGTATTGCATCTAATTCTGTGCTCCCCAGTACAGAAAGGATGTGGATGCATTGGAGAGGGTCCAGCAGAGGGCAACAAAAATGATTAGGGGGCTGGAGCATATGACTTATGAGGAGAGAATGAGGGACTTGGGCTTATTTAGTATGCAGAACAGAAGAGTCAGGGGGGATTTAATAGCAGCCTTCAACTTCCTGAAAGGGGGTTCCAAAGAGGATGGAGAGAGGCTGTTCTCAGTAGGACGGATAGCAGAACAAGAAGCAGTGGTCTCAAGTTACAGTGGGGGAGGTCTAGATTGTATTTTAAGTAAAACTATTTCACTAGGGGTGTGTCTAGACTACAGGGTTTTGTCGACTAAAGTGGACTTTTGTCAACAAAACTATACCTGCGTCCACACTACCGCTGAGTTCTGTCGACATAACGTCGACAGAACTCAGCAGTTTTGTCGACGCTGGTAAACCTCATTTTACAGAGTTTCTGTCGACAGAAGGTGTTATTGCATGTAAACTGTCCTTTGCGTCTACACTACCATGTCAACAAAGCAGCTTGCTTTGTCGACAGAACTCAATGTAGTCTAGACGCTCTTTGTCGACAGAAGTTTTGTCGACAGTATCTGTCGACAAAACTTCTGTCGACAGAAGCCTGTAGTCTAGACGTACCCTAGGAGGGTGGTGAAGTACTCTAATATGTTACTTTGGGAGGTAGTCGAATCTCTATCCCTAGAGGTCTTTAAGTTCCGGCATGACAAAGGCCTGCCTGGGATGATTTAGCAGGAGTTGGCCCTGCTTTGGGCAGGGGGCTGAACTCCATGACCTCCTGAGGTCTCTTCCAGCCTTAGGATTCTATAATTCTATGATTCTTTGCTCTTCTTGGATACCAGGCACATTGTTGACTAATATTCAGCTTCTCATCCAATGTAATTCAAGGGTGTGTGCTGTGCAACTGTTGCTTAGCCAGTCAGTACCCAGCCTGTAACAATGCTTAGGATTTTTCCGGCCCAAGTGCTGGATTATTCACTTGTCCTTGTTGAACCTTACCATATTTCTTTGAGCCCAATCCTCCAATTTGTCTAGGTCATTCTGGATCATTTCCCTACCCTAAAACATATCCACCTCTTCCCCTGTTTAGTGTAATCTGTGAACTTGCTGAGAGTGCAATCCATCCCCTCATCCAGGTCATTAATAAAGATGTGGAACAAAATCAGCCCCAGAATCAACCTGCTCGACACCGACCACCAACCAGACTTCAAGCCCCTTGATCACTACTATTTGAACCCAACAATCTATCCAGCTTTCTATACAGCTTACAGTCCTTTTATCCAATTCATACTTCCTTAACTTGCTGACAAGAATACTGGGGAGGCCATATAAAAAGCTTTGCTAATGTCAAGGTATATCACATCCACTGACTTCCCCATGTCCACAGAGTCAGTTACTTCATCGTAGATGGCAATCATGTTAGTCAGGCATGACTTGCCCTTGATGAATCCATGTTAACTATTCCTGATCACTTTCCTCTTCCGAGTGCTTCAGAATGGATTCCTTGAGGATCCCCTGTATGATTTTTCCGGGAACTGAGGTGAGGCTGACTGGTCTGTAGTTCTCTGGATCATTCTTCTTCCCTTTTTTAAAGATGGGCACTACATTTACCTTTTTCCACTCATCTGGGACCTCCTCCAATCATCATGAATTTTCAAAGATACTGGGCAAGGGCTCGAAATCACAACATTCCACTCTGTCAGCACCTTCGGATTACTTCCATCGCCATGGATTTTTGTATGCCCAACTTTTCTAAATAGTTCTTATCCTGTTCTTTTTCCATCGAGGGCTGACCACCTCTTTTCCATATGGTTTTGCCAATGCAGCAGTCTGGGAGCTGATCTTGTCTGTGAAGACAGAGGCAAAAAAAAGCATTGAGTAATTCAGTTTTTCCCACATCATCTGTTACTAGTTTACCTCCCTTATCCAGTAAGGGTCTCACACCTTCCCTGACTACCTTCTTTTTGCTAACATGCCTGTAGTAATCTTTCTTTCACACCCCTTGCTAGCTGCAATTCCAGTTGCACTTTGTCCTTCCTCATTACACCCCTTCATGCTTGAACAATATATTTATACTCCTCTCTAGTCATCTGTCAAGTTTCCATTTCTTGAATGCTTCCTTTTTGTGTTTAAGCTTGCCAAGGATTTCACTGTTAAATCTACCTGGTTGGCTACCATATTTGCTTTTCTTACTGCACATCTGGATGGTTTGTTCATTATGCTTCAAAAAGGCTTCTTTAAAAGACTCCAGCTCTTCTGAATTCCTTTCCCCTTCATGTTAGCATCCCAGGGGATCCTGCCCAGCAGTTCCATGAGGGAATAAAAGTATGCTTTTCTAAATTCCAGGGTGTGTATTTTGTGGTTCTCCTTTCTTCCTTTAGTGATGATCTTTAACACAACCATCTCTGCTTCCCAGGTTGCCACCCACATCTACTTTCCCTATTAATTCATCCCAGTTTGTGAGCAGCAGGTCAAGCTGTGCATGGCCCCTGGTTGGTTTATTCAGGGTTCGTTCATTCATCACTTGTACCAGGATGTTGTCCCCAACATTCTCCAAAAAATTCCTGGAGAATTTAAAGATGAAAAATGACATAGGCCTTGACATAGGCCTAGGCTGGTGTTTATGGGGTTCTCATCAGTGAAACAGGAGCAGGCTCTAAGTGGGTTTTAAACTAGCAGAGATCTTTGTCTTGTAAATAAGACTTAGCAATGAAATGTATTTATTCTTTTATATAGATCCTGAAGGTTGGTCTCCTCCCTCCAGGCCTTGGTGAGGTCCAGGATCTTTGCACCAGTAAAGGCTGGAGCCCTGGCCAGTGACAACTGAGGGAGCAGCAGGAGTGCTGGCTCCACTAGGAGGCCCTGAGAAAGTATTGGGGTCGCTCATGGCTCCCTCACTGGCTACTGTCTTGCATGGGGCTTCCAAAGCTCACTGTGTGTGACAAGCCCTACTCCTGCTGCTGGGAGTTTTAAGCTCCGCAGGAGAAGGGGAGCAGTGGAGATGCCAGGTGTAGCCAGAACTGCAGCTGTGAGAGGCATCCACACTAACACTATTTTGAAAGAACTATTTTGAATTAATATTATTCCTGAGGAAAGCAGGAGTACAGATTTCGAAATGACCGGTAGTCTGGATGCTCTGCCTATAAATTTGACATAAGAGGGGTTATTTTGAAATAACTCCCTAGTGTAGTCCATGGCTAACATGGCTACCCCTCTGAGACCATCAAAGGATGGTCTTCCAGAGCCTAAGTTTGATTAACTTCAGTAAAAAATGAGAATGCACAGTAGTATTATAATACTTTCCAGCTCATTTAAATATGGAGGAGTACTGTGCATATATCTGAAATTTCCGAGGAACATTTAGAATTCACTATAAAATATTATGTTAATATCAGTAGTGTCTGCTGTGATAAAAACACGACTTTTCTTTATTTTTCCCTTGGTCATAACAGCTCTGCTTAGTTGTTCTCATCACTATGAAAAGTGTCATATTTTTTGAAGTAACCATTGACTCTGTTATGAATAGTCTTAAAAATTTTGTTTAACTGAATGTATGGGTTAGATTTTGGAGAAATACTATTATTAGCCATGGCTTAATTTGTCTTAGTAACTGTGCAGTCACTTTACATGAAGACTTCTTAGGTGTATCTGCTGTCAAAACAGTATAGCCACACAACGAAATAAAAACATTTTATAGTGACCAAAATTAAAACTGGAACCACTTCACTTTGTATTTTTGTGCATTAAATCGGTTAAGAGTAAACAAACACTATGCTCAGAATTGTGGCTCTGCCCAACAAAGATGAAGTCATTGACAACCTAGAAAATGTTTTTACACAGTTATCCTTCCCAGCTGTATCTTCTGTAACACTGAAAACTCTTTTTCCTTTTTCAAGCTAACATTTCTATTGGTTTCCCTTGGGAACTTTTTCTTTTCTATCCCTGCTATATGATATAGCCTACTAGCACCTTCACGATCCTTACCAGGTTTCTCTCAGTATAAGAAAGACTGGGTACTTAGGAGATTTGGGATTGGAAACAGGATTTATCAACTGCTGTCTTCAATTGTTTTTTCCTCCATTTTCTACGAGAACCTTTCAGTGCTCTTTTTAAATTGTACCATGGATCTGGAATAACCTTTTACTCACTGATGCTTTAAAAAAAAAAAGTAGAGGTGGAATTATTTGTGTTACTCCTGATGGTATCAAGAATAAAACAGACTGTGTTTAATGGATTGAATACTAAAGGATTTTTGAGGAACAGCAATTGGTGTTCTTAATTGTATTGGTGTTCTTAATTGGTACTGAAGAAGTTAATCACATTATTTGGGGGAGGCATGGTGGATTTTTTTGTCTGCATCCTATCCTGCACTGGCATCTGTAATGAGTTATTACTGTCATATCACAAATTGTGTTCTAACAAGGAGGATGGTTTTCTTGGTAGGGACAATCTCTTAACAATGGGAAGCTGGCATATGTCGTCATTTCCTGCACTCATCTACTTTGCTGACTAAAACCTCTTTTTTTCTGTGTGTACACCTTTTTCAGCTGTTTGGTAGATGAGTGTTTCCAGTCTCATCTGTGTATAAGAGAAGAGCAGTATTTTCCTAGAGAAGCCATTTTGGTATCATTGCGAAACCTGTCTTAATATTCATATTCAGTTAAGGGATTTGTAGCTCTGCCCAAAATGTTGGAGTCAGTCTAGGAAAATAAATCACCAGCTTATTTTCATTGATTTATGTCATATCAGCTAATGAAAAATAGAAAACAGAAATTCAGATGACAAAAATATTGTTTCTTAGCAATGGAAGTGATGACATTTGCAAGCTAAGAAACGTGATTTGTCTGGCCTAATAAGAATGGTTATTATCAGCAACACATGGAGCAGCCTGTTGATTTTTCCTGCAAAGCTTTCAGTGATATCAACATCAGGCCCACAACCAAAGTAAGACTAGCGTTCAAACTGAGGGAAATGGAGACTCATGACAATGGCTCCTTGTACAGGAGATGCAACTCTTTGGGAGACACCAGGGCCAAAGTAAGCTTCAGAAGGGTCCCTCCCCAATCCTCTTTGGCCAAGAGATTAGAAGTATTGATGCAGAAAGCAAATCCTAAATGTACTGGATTCTGTAATGGTCAAAGTGCAGCCAGTTTTAGATTGTGTCATTTCAGTACAATCACACACCAAAAAGATGAGTTGGAACTACTCAGGGTATAATGTTATAATGGCAGTATATTATACCAGTGTTTCTCAACCTTTTTTTATAAAGTACCCCTTTTTCAAAAAAAAAAAAAAGAAAAAAAAGAAAAAGGACACCCAGTATCTACAGTTTTCAGACACACAATTTTTTTCTACCATTGCAACACATTTGTTTAAACAACTTAATCGGAGCCAGGCGAGAGATGAAAGTTTTGGGTGTAAAAAGTATAAAAATAATAAAGCACTGTAAAACTTAAAACAAAAAGTCATTTTTTTCCAGATTTCAGTTGTGTTGACATACCCCCCCCCCCCTACTTCTCTCAAGTACCCATAAGGGTACTCATACCACTGGTTGAGAAACACTGTACTATAATTTGCAGTATTAGCAGGAACATCACAATCTAGTAACAATACCAGGTGTACTCATTCTTGACACTATTTAAATGTTATTATTTACTATTATTGTTATCTATATTACCATTGCATCTAGGAAACCCAGTCATGGATCAGGACCCCACTATGCTAGGGGCTATACAGAGAACAAAAACAATCATCCCTTCCCTGAAGAGCGTACAATCTGAAAAAAGCTATTGTTTTTCATTATGAACATGCACTGCAGCAACTTCATAATGAAGTATCAGATGCTTATGATATCAGAAGAAAATAGTGAATGTGGTGTTTTCTGGATCTTAGTTATTAAACAGCATAAAGATTTTTGCTTTCAAAATGAGAGTAATCAAAGAAAGCAATATGGTGAACAGTTTAAAAACAATTTGCACTAGTAACAGAAGTAGTTTGCTGTTTTCATTATAAATGTGAAAGCATGTGTTACTTGCCAGATGTGTTTGAATCAGACAATATGATTTTCATGCCAACTTTATGATATGTTTGATTTAGGTTGTGACTGAAATCTGCTGCTGGGACTGAGTAGTAGTTAAACACCAGCTGCAGTTTTTCCTTTAATTAAGTTGAATACCTTCTTTCAATTTACACATTAACCTTTTGGGATACTCAAATGGAAGGCATGATGGCACAGTGCAGTAGTTTACAACCTGTGATCTATAGATCCCTCAGGATGCACAAACTCACTAAGGTTTCCCAAAGAGTATTTCACATGTATAGTAAATATCTGCATGCTTTTGAGTCTGGGTGTGAAAATGCACCATACATCTTCCATCTTGTTCACAAACAAAGAATGTAAACCACTCTTTCGGCAAAGGTATGCATGCTAAAAATCATTTAGTTCAGAGCTAGCCAAGAAAGAGAATTTCTGTTTGTTGCAAAACTTTGGGCTCTTGCAATTTTTCCATTCCAAATTATGATGAAAAACAACAACAAAAAAAACCTCTTCAAAGAACCAAAATTCCCTAGTGTTTTGTTTTAGAAATACTGCAGTGTTCTGGCGGTAGGAATGTTTTGGTGTTTCCAAAATGAAGTGCATTCTTTGGACTGCCAGGCTCCCCAGCTGAATGGCTGAGGAACCAGGTGACCCAGGAGTCTAGGGAACTGGCCAGCCCAGGATACCTGACTTCCTTGAAGTCCACCAGACAAAAAGACTGGTAGCTGGGGCTCAAGGGGTCCTAGTTCTCCTAAATCAGCATTTGCTGGTGAAATACTGTTATGTTCAGAAATCTTCAATCAGTTCTTCTTTTGTTGGGGGAATCACATTTCTAAAAGAGCATGTATTGGGATCTGTTTATCCAGTTGTGTTTGAAGAGATATTAAATTTCTTGTGCCATTTGGGTATCCATAGTGCAGAATCTACTGTCACAATGAGCCAAAACTACTTCAATGCAACTTTTGGACTTTTATCAAGGCTTCTGCCAGTTATTTGCACCAGCTGGTCTTACTGAGCTGCATACAATATTGGTAGCTCTAACCTAAAGGAAATTTTCCTGGATCAAGATTTCTCACACAACATTTGAACAAGCTGTGTTTCATCTTCCCCCCTTCCCTGCACATTTTTGGTATGTTATTTGTGCTTAGTCCATTGCTTTTTCTCTGTTTATTTATTGGCTCAGATCCTGCAAATACACATGTTCTTAACTTTATATTCAGGAGTAGTTCAGTGGGACTCAGTGGGACTGCTCACATGTGTTGAGCATGTGTGTAATTGATTTAAGGAGTAGAGGATTAGATTCTAAACTCTTTGGAGCAGGGAATATATTTTGCTCTTTGTAGTGCTTGATACAATGAGGCCCCAATCCTGATGGGAGCTTTTAGGTGCCATATAATGACAGTTATGACAAGTGGTGTTTTAGTGCTATAGCTTTCTGAGGTCTAATTTATATTTTAACCATAGGGAAAGCGGCTCCTTGCCATTGTGACAGGTTATATAAAAGAATAAATAAATTTCATTGCTAAGTCTTATTTACCAAGACAAAGATCTCTGCTAGTTTAAAACCCACTTAGAGCCTGCTCCTGTTTCACTGATGAGAACCCCATAAACACCAGTCAAGGCCTATGTCATTTTTAATCTTTAAATGCTCGCACACATTCAGACTTGGTGTCAATGACTGCATCCCCATTTACTTTAGTAGAGTATAATGTGCTTACACTACATCTCTGTTTGGCCAAGTGTAAATACCTGCATTGATACTATTTCCATCTCTAGGCCATGTATGAATTTCCTACCCACATATAGGTCTATTTCATAATAGCTTCCAAGCAAATGGCAAGGATGAGCAGCAAATCACTGCAGCAAGCAGAGGAGAAGCAATACCTCATGCAAAGCATGAGAACTCATTGGTCTGGTGGAAGCAACATTCCTAAGAACATGGGATCAAGGGCTAAGGGCAAAGGCAACATCATTTCCTCATCACATTCCTTCTCCTAACCAGACAATTCTGCCTCTTAATGTCAAAGAACTGTGGCATTAAAGTGGAGATTGGACTCAAAATGCATAAGAGGGACCTATCTATCAATGATGTAGCACTTAGATCCTGACAGATATGCTGCTGCTGTGGCTAAAGCTCATGTGCATTAGATTGAATTAATTAATAGTATGACATGGAAATTGATGAGGAATAGCCATGGAGAGTGTCAGTGAAGGTGTGGATAGTGAAGAGCAGCAGAGGCCAGGGACATATTACAAGCTGAAGACAAGGAGCTGCAAAATATTGTTGTTCAGAAGGAACAAGGTTGCTTGGTTCATAGAGCCAATGGGGATTATTCCTTGGACCAATGCAACTGCCAAATGGGGCAATTTAATAAGGGGGCCCATATTTCAGGTAACCTACTCAGTATTTGCCTTTAGTCAGCTGTCAGGGAATAGTGACTAGCCTGTTGCCTGCATTACTTCTCTGTCCACATTTCTTCATCCTCTGCTCTAAGGAGAGGTCCACAGAAAGTTGGGGAAGGAGTTTTAAAGAGGAGAGCAAATCTTAATGAGGAGGACAAGGAGAGAAGAGAGATAAGAGAAGATATTTCTTAGCATAGTAAGGGGATGGTTGTGGGGAGAGAGCTCGACCACTGGAATATCAACATTTCAATTGTTGAGGTTCTGATATCACTGAGGTCCCTTGGTTCAGAAAGAGGTGTCTTCCCTGTCCTCTGCTGTCCTGCATTAGCATCTCTGGTGCCATTGGTGGAGTGTCCATAGCTTTACGGAGATTTGGCTCCTCTTCCAGACTGTACCTCCGGATGGGAGAGAAGCGGAGAAGAATGTCTTGGGGCTTGGCACTTCCTTAGGGGCCAAATGAGAACCTCCTTAGGGGCCCCTGGCCTGGGCTGGAGGATTGGCTGCCTGAAAGGCTGAGGCCAGAGCTGACCAGGCAATACCCTTGGGAGGCAGAAACTGCCCAGTCCAGGATGCCAGGCAGCTTTGCTAGCCCTTGAGCAGTGTTGGGGCTGGGAGCCTGTGTGAAGGAGGAGCCTGTGGGACGCAGTGACGTGATGATGTTACTCTATCATTCCATAGTAAAAGATTTTTATGTAGCGATAGAACATAAATGAAAAATGTTCATGCTTTATTTAAATGATGGTATTTTTTGGAAAATGAAAGCTGGAGTGAGGGTTCAGGGTAAAGGGAAGAAGGCCTGGATGACTTAGGGCAGAGGGCTGGGATGTGTGTAGGGGACTTGAAGAAGGAGGTGGGAGGCTCAGGAGTAAGGATGTGGAGATGTAGAAGTCAAGGCAGGTGGGAGGTGCAGGACTTAGAACAGGGGGCTGAGGGCCAAGGGCTGGGAAAAGGGGCTTACTGTGGCCATGACAGCACTCCCTGGCCAGTGGTTCATAGAATCATAGGGCCGGAAGAGACCTCAGGAGGTCAAGTCCAACCCCCTTGCCCAAGGTAGGACCAATCCCAACTAAATCAACCCAGCCAGAGCTTTGTCAAGCAGGGGCTTAAACACCTCTAGGGATGGAGATTCCACCACCTCTCTAAGTAACCCATTCCAGTACTTTACCACCCTTCTAGTGAAATAGTTTTTCCTAATATCCAATTGAGACCTCTCCCACTGTAACTTGGGACCATTGCTCCTTGTTCTGCCATCTGTCACTACTGTGAACAGCTATCCATCATTACTATCCACATCCTTTCTATAGTGGGGGGCCCAGAACTGGACACAGTACTCCAGATGTGGCCTCACCAAAGCCGAATAAAGAGGACTAATCACTTCTCTGGATCTGCTGGCAATGCTCCTTCTAATGCACCTTAATATGCCATTAGCCCTTTTGGCTACAAGGACACACTGTTGACTCATATCCAGCTTCTCATCCACTGTAATCCCAAGATCCTTTTCTGCAGAACTGCTACTTAGCCATTCGGTCCCCATCCTGTAATAATCTTGTGATTCTTCTGTCTCAAGTGCAGTACTCTACACTTGTCCTTGTTGAACCTTATCAGATTTCTTTTGGCCTAATCCTCTAATCTGTCCAGGTCACTCTGGACCCTATCCCTGCCCTCCAGCGCATCTACCTCTCCCCCCTAGCTTAGTGTCATCTGCGAATTTGCTGAGGGTGCTATCCATCCTCTCATCCAGGCCATTAATAAAGATGTTGAACAAAACCAGTCCTAGAACAGATCCTTGGTTTCCACTAGAAACCAACTGCCAACCTCATCGTTGATCACTACCTGTTGGGCCCAACAGTCTAGCCAACTTTCTATCCATCTTACAGACCATGTATCCAATCCATATTCCCTTAACTTGCTGGCAAAAATATTGTGGGAGACCCTATCAAAAGCTTTGCTAAAGTCAAGGTATATCACATCCACTGACTTTCCCAGATCCACAGAGCCAGTTACCTCATCATAGTAGCTAATCAGATTGGTCAGGCATGACTTACCCTTTGTGAATCCATGTTGACTATTCCTGATCACTTTCCCCACTTCCAAGAGCTTCAAAATGGATTTCCTATGGCCATTATCAATATCTCATCCCTCCTCTCTGCCCCCTCCCCTTCCATGTTATAAAAAGCAGTCCTATTTCTGGCACTTTCCATTTTCAGGCACTACCAAACCCTGACCTTGGTTTATATTTTGGTAAGAGGAAGGTTCATGCCACATTTGTTGGTCCTAGCTCTTACAATATAGGAGGAGTTCTTGAACAAAAGGACTCAGACACACAGACAGACAGATACACTAATAAATATATAGAGAGAAATCAGGGTAGCTACTAGAGAAGGGTTTATTGCTGCCAGGTGAATGTTCACCGTGGTACTTTCAATAGGGCCATTTAAAGTCTTGAAGTTAAGTATATGCTTATACTTCTTGTTGAATCAGACCCCGCTGCTCAGCACTTTGGAAGATCAAGCCCTGAATGAGGAATAATTAAATGTGACTGTGAATTGCACTAAACAGAACAGTGCAGAACACTATAATGTCATTGCAGAGGGGCTGGCAATCTAGGGATGGAAGATTTAAGAGCTCATCTCACTAATCCTTAATCCCAAATAAAATTAGAGCTGGGTATAAACTACAGCTGTGGTTCTGAACCTCCAGAATTGGGAATGTTTGTATCTAAATGAGGATTATATCTTTCATTAAATATGTTCTCTATTAAAATGAGTGCCTGTTCAATCAATCTTCAGTTTTGGTATTATTGTTTAGAAGCAGACATTGAAAATTAATGTGCTTACAGATATTAGTAATACCCATACAGAATACATAGTGAATTTGTGGGCAATCTGATATGAAAACTTTTCTTCATTTGCAGTTAACTTTTAAAACATTTGGGTGGCAATGTGTCCAAATATTTCATTTTGCGTATGTATGTTTTCAATGCATCATATTTAATACTGGGTATAAAAGATTTAAAGGACTTCCTATTGTTATGCTTAAACAAAGCACACGAGATCTTTTATGGGGAAAAAGGCAGTACGCTGCATTTATTGAGAATACAACAGTTGCATATGCTTTTCAATCACACACACACTCACAAAACATCATGCATACATAATTCTGCCAGATGATATAGTTAACAGTCCAGAGTCTGTGTCAATCTAGTGGCCAGCTAGATTGAGCACGGGGGGAGCAGGGCCTTGTCGGTCAAGCGATCCGATACTCCTCTCAAGACAGTGTGGCAGATGAACCCAAGCTCCATAGCAAAGCACTCTGCTCTATATTCCGTTTCTCTTGTTGAAATCCATGGATTCCACTCTGTCAGCTTGTGACCGGAATGTTATCTTGTTGATATCAATCATTCCCAAAACATCTCTCGAAGGTTCATCCTGTAATCAATCATCCTTTTGGGGTGCTTGCTCCGCTTTAAGGTGGTCAATCTGCCAATTATCCAATCTTCTTGTGAGTAGGGGGTATATACCAATGGTTATAGATGGCTCCTCTGCAGCCAGGTTGTCTCGTGCTCTGGCCTTGCTCGCTCACCCCCCCTTCTTTGGCCATCTGGTTCTAAAGCCATATAACTTTGCATCTTATCTTGACACAGTCACACTTCCTTTCATACACAAAAACTTTCCAAAGGTACAGATCTGCACGGCAAAGCAAAAGCATTTTAAATTAAATAATTAAGGCTTGGCTTTCAACATTAGCAGAATTCCTCTAATTTTAACAACACAGCCACAATACCCAGAACTGTTTTTTCTACATTAGAACATTTACTAAACTTCAAAACAAAGAAAATAGACCTTCAACTGAAAGGACTTAATTTGTAAAATATTATATATATATATATATATATATATATATATATATATATATATATATATATATATATATGCCTTATATTGCCATATTCTTATACCTAAAATAAGAAATATAAAAAGAATAAAACTTTCAATCCTAACACTATTACCTAGTTTGTGTTGTTGACTTGAGTGCTCAGGGGACTACTGTGTAGAGTGTCAGAGTGTCATTTGGCTTCAGGTAAGAAATACAACTGAGCATATGCCTTATTTAAATAGGTACACAGTACAACACTGGCAATAGGGCCAGGCAGCGAGCTATTCTCTACCACACTTCACCAGCTGGTAAGAAGATGGTTTCAAGTCACAAGCTGTGGCCCAGAGCATATCAACGGTTCCCAAATGATTAACATTGGCTGGAACCCAGACAGAGAAGAGCCTGCTTTTGTCCTTTGAAGCGATCCTTCTGTCTCTGTGGAAACTGATAAGTCTGTTTTTTAATTTAGGGAGTGGAGGGATAGCTCCGTAGTTTTAGCATTGGCCTGCTAAACCCAGAGTTGTGAGTTCAATCCCTGAGGGGGCCATTTAGGGATCTGGGGCAAATCTGAGATGGTACTTGGTCCTGCTGTGAGGGCAGGGGACTGGACTCAATGATCTTTTAAGGTCCCTTCCAGTTCTATGAGATAGGTATATCTCCTATTTAACAGTCTGATCCATTTTGAAACATGAACACTCCTATATAGTTGAAGTTGGTTTTGGAATTCCCTTCTAACCCCCCTCTGCTTGCTGCTGATCATTTTCTCTATTTGTTTGGTTTTTTACTTGCAATTCCTGAATTGTCTTTTTTTTTCTGGTTCCCCCCCCCCCCCCCCCATGTATTCTGATCAAAAATTTAATTCTCACATTATTCAAAAACCTCAAATTTATCTAAAATCATAGGTTTCAGTGAACTCTAGCATTCAGACTGAGTTTGAAGAAAAGCTATTAAGAAGATTAAAAGTTATGAGTGTTTTAAATGGGAATTTGGAACATACTTATGAAATATTTTTTTTTGTTCTTTTTTGAGCCTCTGTTTCAGAAGAGTGTCTTAGAACATTGCACTTCATCTTTGTGGCACCCTTCAGCTGAAAGCTTAGCTGCACCATTGAACTAAAAGCTTAGGGTAGTGCCCTAAGCTAAAAGCTTCCCTTATTCAGTTCTTTGGGTAAAAGCATAGCTTAGCATAGCTTGCTCAAACTGTATAAGCAGTAAATGTATTTAACCAAACTAGAAAGTCTCAAGGTATGTAGATATTTTATGGTGTAAGTAAACAATATGTGTGAATTCCACTTAAGATATCTGGCAGACTGTGATATAAACAGACATCATATATTAAGGCACATTGATGAGGTGATAGAATTAAGGCTGAGTGGTGAATACATGTATTTTTAAATCACTAAATTTTAACTGCTTCAGGGGATAGCAAAGTTAGTACAGGATAAACTTAAAAGACAACAAATGGTCTGATAGCACTTTATAGACTAACAAAACATGCAGATGGTATCATGAGCTTTCCTGGGCACAGCTCACTTCTTCAGATGACCGGAGTTTTAGTTTAGGATGTGCAGACCCAAAATAAATAGGGGAGAAGAAAAAAAATGGAAGGAGCAGAGGGTATGAAAATATAAAAGGGAAAATCAAATAGAACTGGCAATCTATAAGCACCTAAAGATTGGATAGTTAAAAGAAGCAGATAATGATCATAAGATAGCAATTAGTGAGGAAGGGTACTAACTCAAGAATCTACACAGACAAAAGAGCTGTTGACACCTTCATTGAATATTAGGTTGATAATGTCCCAGCCATCCGTTATCTCGATTGAGGAGGCCATCAGTGTGAGAATTGAATTTGTGGATGAATTGTAATTCCAATGCCTCTCTGTGTATTTGGCTTGTAGAATTGGTTTGTGACAAGACAGCCACTTGAAGATCTTTTAAAGAGTGATTAGGTAGAATGAAGTGTCCCCCAACAGGTTTCTGTATGTTCCCTTTACATATATCTGATTTGTGTCCATTGATTCTTTCCTGTAGGGACTGTCCAGTTTGTCCAAATGTATATAACAGTGGTGCATCACTGGCTATGATGTAGTGGGGGGGCTGTCTGCTCTGTGACCCGGGGTCCCACTGCGCTGTGATGGGAGATTCTCACTGCCTCCCCCAAATGTGTATTAATCCAGACACCCAGGCTTAGCCTCCCAGGGAGGGAGACAAAGAAAGGAAGGAGGGCAGAGACCAGCACCTGGCTGGGGGGCAGGGCTGGAAGAAAGTTTTTTAGTTTCTGTCTGGTATCATGGAGGAAGCAGCCTAAGCAAAGGGGCTAGGATTTAAAGGCCCAGTCTCCCCCATCTCAAGGGGGGCTGAGGCATCCTAGGCCTGGCCCTATAACCGAATTACATCTATGCTGTGCTGTATCCTGGAAAAGCAATAAACTCCCTCTATTCTATAGGCAGGTGGAGTCTGTTCGTGCCATTATGGGGGTGCAGAAGTCGGGGGAACCCCAACGCATCATCACACTGGCATAGATCAAATTACTGGAAGTGAAGTTAAATGATCCTCTGATTTGGTAGCTTATGTTGTTGGCTCCAGTAATAAATTGGTTTGTATAGATATGTGGGCAGAGTTGTCACCACACCTGATTGCAGGGCTGGGTTCCTTTATGCTTATGATGTGCTTGTGTAGCATAGTTGCCAGAAAGAATTCATTTCAGGTTGGGGGGTTGGTAAGTGAGAATAGGCTTTTCCCCCAAGGCCTCTGAGAGAAAGGGGTTATTTTCCAAGACGGGTTGCAGATTGTGTGTAATGTGTTGGAGTGGTTTGAGTTGTGGACTATAGGAATTCTGTTGTTTTCTCTTTTGGGCCTGTCTTGAAGTAGTTCATATCTGAGTACTTTTTTGGCTCTGTCAATCTGTTTTTCACTTCTGCAGGAGGGTATTTCAGTTTTAGGAATGCTCAATATAGATCCTGTAGGTGTTTGTCTCTGTCTGTGGGATCCAAGAAAATCCAGTTGTATCTTAGGGCTTGGCTGTATACAATAGATTGAGAAATGTGTCTGGGATGGAAGCTGGAGGCATGAAGGTCAGTGGGTTTCCGGTATAGGGTGGTGGGAATTTGTCCATTATTTAATAGTACTGTAGTGTCCAGGAAGTGGATTTCTCATGTGGACCAGTCCAAGCTGAGGTTGATCATAGAATCATAGAACTGGAAGAGACCTCAGAAGGTCATCAAGTCCAGCCCCCCTGCTCTAGGCAGGACCAATTCCAACTAAATCAACCCGGACAGGGCTTTGTCAAGCTGAGACTTAAACACCTTTAGGGATGGAGACTCCACTACTTCCCTAGGTAACCCATTCCAGTGCTTCACCACCCTCCTAGGGAAAGAGTTTTTCCTAATATCCAACCTGGACCTCTCCCACCACAACTTGAGACCATTGCTCCTTGTTCTGCTATCTGTCACTACTGAGAACAGCCTCTCTCCATCCTCTTTGGAACCTCCCTTCAGGAAGTTGAAGGCTGCTATCAAATCCCCCCTCACTCTTCGCTTCTGCAGACTAAACAGACCCAAGTCCCTCAGCCTCTCCTCATAAGTCATATGCTCCAGCCCCCTAATCATTTTGGTTGCCCTCCGCTGGACCCTCTCCAATGCGTCCACATCCTTTTTGTAGTGGGGGGCCCAGAACTGGACACAATACTCCAGATGCGGCCTCACCAAAACCGAATAAAGGGGAATGATGACATCGCTGGATCTGTTGGCAATGCTCCTCTTAATGTAACCTAATATGCCATTAGCCTTCTTGGCTACAAGGGCACACTGTTGACTCATATCCAGCTTCTCATCCACTGTAACCCCAGGTCCTTATCTGCAGAACTACTACTTAACTGGTTGGTCCCCAGCTTGTAACTATGCTTGGGATTCTTCCGTCCCAAGTGCAGGACTCTACACTTGTCCTTGTTGAACCTCATCAGATTTCTTGTAGCCCAATCCTCCAATTTGTCTAAGTCATTCTGTACCCTATCTCTGCCCTTAAGCATATCTACCTCTCCCCCCAGCTTAGTGTCATCCGCAAACTTGCTGAGGGTGCAATCCATCCCCTCATCCAGATCATTAATAAAGATATGAACAAAACCGGTCCTAGAACCGAACCTTGGGTCACTCCGCTAGAAACCGACCGCCATCCTGACATCGAGCCATTGATCACTATCCGCTGGGCCCGGCCTTCTAGCCATCTTTCAATCCATCTTACCGTCCATTTATCCAATCCACAATCCCTTAACTTGCTGGCAAGAATATTGTGGGAGACCGTATCAAAAGCCTTCCTAAAGTCAAGGTATATAACATCCACTGACTTCCCCATGTCCACCGAGCCAGTTACCTCATCATAGAAGCTAATCAGATTGGTCAGGCATGACTTGCCGTTTGTGAATCCATGATGACTATTCCTAATCACTTTCCTCTCATCCAAGTGCCTCAATATGGATTCCTTAAGGATCCCTTCCATGATTTTTCCAGTAATCGAGGTAAGACTGACCAGCCTATAGTTCCCTGGATCATCCTTCTTCCCTTTTTTGAAGATGGGCACCACATTTGCCTTTTTCCATTTCTCCCGATCCCCATGACTTTTCAAAGATAATAGCCAAAGGCTCCACAATGACATTTGCCAACTCCCTCAGTACCCTCGGATGCACTAAGTCCGGACCCATGGATTTATGTACATTTAGCTTTTCTAAATAGTTCCTAACCTGTTCTTTACCCACCACGGGCTGTCCATCTTCATCCCATCTTGCGTCACTTGGCGCAGAAGTCCAGGAGCCGACCTTGTCCATGAATAGAGAGGCAAAGAAAGCATTGAGCTTTCCTCACATCATCTGTCACTAGGTTACCTCCTTCATCCATTAGGGGCCGCACACCCTCTCTGATCACCTTCTTCTTGTTAATATGCCTGTGGAAACCTCTCTCGTTATCCTTCACATCCTCAGCCAGTCGCAATTCCATTTGCGCTTTCGCCTTCCTGATAACCCCCCAGCATTCTCGAGCTATACCTTTAAACTCCTCCCTGGTCATTTGTCCAAGTTTCCACTCTTTGTAAGCTTCCTTTTTGTGCTTAAGTTCACCAAGGATTTCCCCTGTAAGCCAGTCCAGTCTCCTACCATGTTTGCCTCTCTTGCTACACGTCGGGATGGTTTCTTTCTGTGCCTTCAATAAGGCTTCTTTAAAATACTGCCAGCTGTCCTGGACTCCTTTCCCCTTCATGTTAACATCCCTGGGGATTCTGCCCATCAGATCTCGGAGGGAGTCAAAATCTGCTTTTTTGAAGTCCAAGGTGTGTATTTTACTACTCTCTTTTCTTCCTTTGGTCAGGATCCTGAAATCTACCATCTCATGATCACTGCTTCCCAGGTTGTCACCCACCTCCACTTCCCCTATTATTTCCTCCCTGTTCGTGAGCAGAAGGTCAAGCTGCGCACCGCCCCTGGTTGGATCCTTCAGCACCTGTGTCAAGAAGTTATCCCCAACATTCTCCAAAAACTTCCTGGATTGCCTGTGTACTGCCATATAGGTTTCCCAGCAGATGTCAGGGTGATTAAAGTCCCCCACGAGAGCCAGGGCCTGCGATCTGGAAGTTTCGCTCAGTTGTCCAAAGAAAGCCTCATCTACCTCATCCACCTGATTCGGTGACCTGTAGCAAACACCAACCACAACATCAATGCTGTTGTTTGCTCCTTTAAACTTAACCCATAGACTCTCAACAGGTTTTTCTCCCTCTTTATACTGGAGTTCAGAGCAATCATAGTGCTCTCTTACATATAGCGCAACTCCTCCTCCTTTTCTCCCCTGCCTGTTGTTCCTGAACAGTCTATACCCTTCCATGACAGCGCTCCAGTCATGCGAGTCATCCCACCAAGTCTCTGTTATCCCAATTAAATCATATTTCTTGGTCTGGGCCAGGGCCTCCAGTTCTTCCTGTTTGTTGCCCAGGCTTCTCGCATTAGTGTACAAACACTTCAGGTAACCAGTTGATTGTCCTATCTTCTCCATTCGAAACATGGGTCCTCCTTTCTTGCCCCTTCCTCTCTGCATTTCTTCCCGGTATCTGACTTCCCCACTCCCCTCTGGGTTTTGGTCACCGTCCCCCAATGAACCTAGTTTAAAGCCCTCCTCACTAGGTTTGCAAGCCTGCCCGTGAAGATGCTCCTTCCTCTCTTCGTTAGGTGGATCCCATCTCTTCCTAACAATCCTTGTGCCCGGAACAGAGTCCCATGGTCGAAGAAACCAAAGCCCTCTCTGCGACACCATCTGCGCAACTACGCATTTACGTCCTCAATTCGACGATCCATGCCCAGTCCTTTCCCTTCAACAGGGAGGATGGAGGAGAATACCACTTGCGCTCCAAATTATTGGATCCTTCTTCCTAGCGCTACATAATCCACAGTAACACGCTCAAGATCATTCTTGGCCGTATCATTAGTTCATACGTGGAGAAGCAGGAAGGGGTAGCTATCTGAAGGTTTGATCTGCTTGGTAAACCTCTCAGTGACCTCCTGAATGCGAGCTCCCGGTAAGCAGCACACCTCTCGAGATTCCAGGTCCGGACGGCAGAGGGATGGCTCAGTTCCTCTTAGGAGGGAGTCCCCGACCACCACCACCCGTCGTTTCCTTTTGGGGGTGGTGGCCGTGGAACCCCCATCTGTAGGACTACACATCCCATGCCTTCCAGTAGATGGTGTTCCCTTCTGGTTTCTTCCTTGTGAGGTCCCTTCCAGAGCTTTCAGCACTGCAGAGCCTGTAGAGAGAGCTTGAAAGCAATTGCTTACCTCTATAGCATCGGGGATTCCCGTGCTGGCCTTTTTCCCCTTCTAGAAGTTACATGCTGCCCTCTTCTTGGTCATGTACTGCCCTCTCTGGCTCTTCTGCCTGCCGTGCTTGAAGGATTAAATGCTGCCTTCTATCGAGGAAGTCTTCATCCTCTCTGATCAAGCATAGGGTCGACACTTGGGCCTCCAGTCCTCTAATTTTTTCTTCCAAAATGTCGACCAGCTTGCACTTGGTGCAGATGAAATCCGTTCTCTCTTCCGGGAGGAAGACTAACATGGCACATGCTGTGCAGGTAACAGCAGACCCATCACCAACCATCACTGCTGTCCTGGAAAAGGGAATTAAAAAGAAAGGCAAGAGAACCTCCCGCCCTTCCCTCTCCCCTTCCAAACTCCCTGTTAGCACTCACCTGTTCGCAAGCTCCTTGGTCGCTTGCCCACTGCCTTATAAAGCCCCTCCCCCTACCAAAGCTCAGCCAATCAGCAGAGGCTTCTAGAATTCAAACTTTAACTAGAAGCCAACAGTTTCCACCTGCCAATCACAGCACAAACTCCATCAAGGGGAGGGGGAGGGCAGAGGGGAGGTAGGGGGGAAAAAAAGCCTCACTCTCAAACACAGGGGAAAATAAATAAATAAACAAAAAAGAACACACACCAACCCTCACTCACAAACACGAGCTCAGCACACGGCAAGAAAGCCCCAAACACAACACCCACTTCCCTCAAGACTCCTGTATCTGCTTCTCCTCTACCTGGAGAATTCCCTCTCCAAACTCCCTGTTAGCACTCACCTGTTCGCGTGATGGTGGGGTGGAAGTTGTTGAAATCCTGGTGAAATTCTTCAAGAGTCTCTTTAACTGTTTTCTTAACTTTAACTTTTTAATTAATACTTTTTGGGGCATTGTCTTTGCTGATGAACATGCAGTAACTATAAATGTAAATATGTATTTCATCATTTCCAAACAATATTGTAAATTCAATAAGTGCTGTAGTTAGCTCTCCATAAAAGTACTGTAATGTAAAAATGCTCAATTCAGAGCATTTGTAGCAGTAAAAGCTAATAACAGTGCACTTCCAAATTAAGGTTCTGTCAGTGTTTCCATTATTGTTTTTGGTTATACCCTGAAGCTGCAGTCAAGATAAAATGCTATCTTGATTACTATGACATGATTTTCTATTACTTTTAATATGACATCATACTAATAGCTATATAACTTGTTTACAGTGATGGAGTTCACGCACTAGGATGCAGGTGTGCAACTTCCGCCAAGCCTTTTAATAAGTAAATGACAAATGGAAAAAAGCAAAGAAGAAATATTCTTAGCTTTTATACCAAGGAAAGTTAGCATAAAAGGCATCTTAATATTTGTTAAAGAAACAAATCAAAACCAAACAGGTTCTAATTTCTCTCTTTTTGAAAAACCTCACCAAGATCTTTGGAGGATCTACGTAACAGTGTTATGTGAAGTTGTAATTTGAGTTTTAGCTTTCCCGCACTGAAGCTGAGGCCCAGTCTATAGTTTCTGTTTGTCTTGTTGATCACCAATTAACTCTAGTTATCTAGGGCCAGGTCTATGTTAGATTTTCAGTAACTTCAACCACAAATGAGTGTTTTTGTAGTAAACTTACACTAATTCCCTAAGAGAAATAGGCTATATGGGCTAAACCATGTATTCACTTGTTTAATATAAGCTGAGTGAACACGACAAAGGCATGCCCATATAAAAATGTAATTAAAAAAAATCAAAATCCTAACTGCACTGCTATACTGGAAAAAAATTAGAGTAGATCTAGTATAACCAATTATAAATACTACTGTAGAATTTTTAGAAATGTTTATTTTGGGACACAGATGTTTGTTCCTGGTCATGATATGCTCCAGGATTCATTTTTTAAAATATATTAATTACTAACAAACTGTATCTTTCTGTTAACTTAATGACAAACAATTGCACCATTGTACATAACATCACAAAATTATATCCTAAGTATCTTGGGGTATGTCTACACTAAAGAACTAATTTGAACTAACTTAATTTGAATTAATTAATTCGAACTAAGCTAATTCGAACTAGTTCATCTAGACCTAAAAACTAATTTGAATTAGTGTTTTGCCAATTCGAAATAGCATGTCCAACTGAGTGGACCCTGAACCGAAGTTAGGGCTGGCCAGAAGCAGTGCTAGCAGGGCATCAGGTTAGGACTTAAAGTGTGGAGCTGCTGTCTCAGGCTAGCCGAGGGCTGTGCTTAAAGGAACCCGACTCCCACCCCGGCGCCACTAGGCACTCGCATTCCACGCCCGGCTAAGCAGTCCTGTCTTGGAGTGCCCTGGGTGCCCACACTCAGCCATCAGCCCGGCTGCACTTGCCGCAGGCTACCATCCGGGAGGAGTCAGTCGGGGGGCTGTCAGGATCCAGGAGACCCTGCAGGAGAACTTCCACCCCAAGGAGCCTGCAGAGCCACCCCAGTCCTCCCCATTGGGAGCTTGTGCCCCGTCCCTCCCTCACCTCCTTCCACTTACCCCTCCCTAGCCCCCCTTCCTGATGTAAAAAATAAAGGACACGTGTGTTCAAAAATAGAAACTCTCTTTATTTAACAAAACTGGGGGTGGTGGGGGGGATTAACCTCTGGGGAGACTGGGAATAGGAGGTGAGAGAGGGGAAGAGAGAGGGTGGGAGAGGGGAGGGGGAAACCTGGGAGGAGGGAGCTGGAAGGGGGAAGCCAGGGGAAGAAGGAGGAGGCGAAGTATAAAACTATAGTATACCCACATCTCCAGTACTGTGTACAGATGTGATCTCCTCACCCCAGAAAAGATATTTTGGCCTTGGAAAGGGTTCCAAAAAGGGCAACTAAGATGATCAGGGGGTTGGAACAGGTCCCATATGAGGAGAGGCTAAAGTGACTGGGACTTTTCAGTTTGGAAAAGAGGAGACTGAGGGGGGATATGATAGAGGTCTATAAAAGCATGAGTGGTATGGAGAGGGTGCATAAAGAAAAGTTCTTCATTAGTTCCCATAATAGAAGGACTAGAGGACACCAAATGAAATGAATAGGTAACAGGCTTCAAACTAATAAGCGAAAGTTCTTCTTCACAAAGCAAATAGTCAACCTGTGGAACTCCTTGCCACAGGAGGCTATGAAGAACTATAACAGAGTTTAAAGAGACGTTAGATAAAGTCATGAAGGTTGGATCCATGGAGTGGTATTAGCCAAGGGGTAGAAACAGTGTCCCTGGCCTCTGTTTGTGGAAGGCTGGAGAGGGATGGCACGAGACAAATGGCTTGGTCATTGTCTTCAGTCCATCCCCTCCGGGGTAGCTGATGTTGGCCACTGTCGGCAGACAGGCTACTGGGCTAGATGGACCTTTGGTCTGACCCAGTACGGCCGTTCTTATGTTCTAAGCTCAGGGCTCAGGGTCAGGGGGCTCACTGGACCACCTTGATTCTCATGCAATCCTGCTCCTGGGTTTGCATGTGGCCTTTGGTGGCCAGGCTGGCAGCTATCCTGCCCTAGACGGCCACTTTCCTGTGCCTAGTGCGGAGGCTGTGGACGTTGGAGGCCTTCCCCCAAACCTGGATGAGGTCCACGATCTCCGCACTAGACCAGGCGGGCGTCCACTTCTTGCAGCCCCGGGCTGGCTCCTGGGAGCCGCCAGCCTGGTCCTGGGAAGAGGCGGAGGGCTGGGTGGCAGCAGGTGGCTGGCTTGTGCCGTGCCAGGTGCAGGGTGTGCTGGCTGGGTGCTGGCAGGCTTTCACCTGGCATGGGCACCGTAGCCAGACCATGCCCCTTTAAGGGCTCCGGGGCCGGGAGGGGGGCAGAAGAGTTTCCCTGGTTGTGCCCAGAGTGGCCACCAGGGCAAGCTGGGAAGGGCTAGCCTCCCACTAGTTCGAATTAAGTGGCTACACAGCCCTTAATTCGAACTACTTAATTCGAACTAGGCATTAGTCCTCGTAGAATGAGGTTTCCCTAGTTCGAATTAAGTGCTTCACTAGTTCGAATTAAGTTCGAACTAGTGGTTTGCATGTGTAGCGCCTATGAAAGTTAATTCGAACTAACATCTGTTAGTTCGAACTAACTTTGTAGTGTAGACATACCCTTGTGTAGAAAGTAAAAGTAAATGTTAATTATGTTTTACCCGTATTGCAGTTCTAAAGAATAGTAGCTTGAAATGATTAAGACATATTTTTGTTTTTATCAACAAAATATACATCTGCTTATAATAATTGGTGAGAGCATTCTTGCCTAATATCTACATAAACAAATCCATTATCTACAAATTGAAACTTTTGCTTTATCATCTACTATAGAGTTGAGAGAGTTTGTCTGTGTGTCTTTCTGTTTGTATAAGAACTCCTGCTAGGAGCACCAAAATTGATATACAGCTTCTTATTGTAACTTAAAGCAAAGTAAGGGGCTACATCTAGACTGGCCCCTATTCCGAAATAGCCATGCTAATTTCCAACTTTGGAATAGGGAAATCCTGAAAGTAGGAATAAGAGATCCTCCGGAAAAGGGCTTTATTCTGGAGGATCGCGCCAGTCTAGACGCTTTTTTCCGGCTTTTCCCCAAGCCAGAAAAAAAGCGGCGGACATGTTTATTTAAATCCCGCGGGGGATATTTAAATCCCCCGCGGATTTCCCTATTCCAAAGTTGGAAATTAGCATGGCTATTTCAGAATAAGGGCCAGTCTAGACGTAGCCAGGGTGTGACTGTCCCAGAACATTTGGATGTGCCTGGAATGGGATTGCTTCTCATAAAATCCCACAGAAAAGAGACAGAATCACCAGGCAAGTGAAAGGGACTGGCTGGGGATACCTACTCCCCAATCCAGGACTACCCCAGCCATGAACCTCCCATCCCTCAGTCACTCTTTGGGCACCCTTTGTGGGGGTGGCTGAAGCTCTTCTTTGATTCGTATGGGAACATTGCTAACTGTTCCTCTTTGCCAGGGAAGATGGGGAAGTGCACAATTTGCTGCATTCTGCACTCTGCCTGGGGAGCTGAGAAGACAGACAAACCTGGCCCTGCTCCAGCCAGGGCACATGAACCCCTCCCTCAGCTGTGCCCGCTGGAGCTATAGTAACCATAAAAAACTGCTGCTCACTTGGCTCCAAGGTGCTGTGGTGAGAGAGGTTTAGGGTAGTTCATCCTCCTCAGGGCAGCCTGCATACTGAACTCCTCATCCCCAGCCCCACCCAGAGCAATGATTCAAAGGAAGCATGTACATTTTCATTTTATTTTTCAAAAAGCAAAACTTGAGTTAAGGACCCAACCAATGCTGGGTCCATCTTGTAATTGCAAATAAACTATATTGTATTTTGCTGCTTCACTGGCTTTAACTTTAATCACGCTTAGAGGCAGTCCCTTATTGGAATATGAGATCCAGTAACTTTAATGGAATAAAAGTTTGAAAGGGGTTGCTGTGTTAGTCTGTAACTGAAAAAATGTAAAAAGTAACTAATAGTCTTGCAGCATCGTAGAGATTAACAAAAAATGTAGATGGTATCATGAGCTTTCATGGGCACAACCCATCTACATTTTTTGTTAGTCTCTAAGGAGCTGCAAGGCTATTTGTTATTTTTCAAGTTTTTTCAGTTAAGGACTAAGGGTATGTCTACACTACCCCCTAGTTTGAGCTAGGGTGGCTAATGTAGGCATTCGAACTTGCAAATGAAGCCCATGATTTAAGTATCCCGGGCTTCATTTGCATGTTCTCGGGCGGGCACCATTTTTAAATCCCCTTAGTTCGAACTGACTGCCTGCGGCTACACATGTCAGTCAGAAGTTAATCCGAACTAAGTCCTTAGTTTGGATTAACTGTTACTCCTCCTGAAATGAGGTTTTTAAAAGTAAAAGGCTGTGAGAAAGTACTGGGAAAACTGCATTGTGCTACTATTAATTCATCATATGAAGCATAGGTGATGACAGCTTTCTTTTGCATCTTCTGAGTCTTAAAACCATCTGCAGTATCCTTTTTTTCTGCCACAAAGGGAATGTTTAGGCTGCAGGGTAGACATTTCATGCAAGGGAGTCTTTATTTTATGTAACAAACTTGGTCAATGCTCAGAGACTGGTAGAAATCCAGGATTCCAAATGCATTTTACTACATTGTAATGACACTATGGACTGGGGAGGATGATGTGATTTGTAAAAACTATTAATTCCATAAATAAAATGGTGAAAAGATTTTTTGCTTCCATTTGAATTGCATTGGGATCCCTAGTATGCTATCAATGTTTTGGTGCAAAGCTCCTTATGGCTACGTCTACACTGGCCCCTCTTCCGGAAGGGGCATGTAAATTTCACGAGTCGTCGTAGGGAAATCCACGGGGGATTTAAATATCCCCCGCGGCATTTAAATAAAAATGTCCGCCGCTTTTTTCCGGCTTTTAAAAAAGCCGGAAAAGAGCGTCTAGACTGGCCCCGATCCTCCGGAAAAAGTGCTTCGAAGTAGGGGCCAGTCTAGACGCTCTTTTCCGGCTTTTTTAAAAGCCGGAAAAAAGCGGCGGACATTTTTATTTAAATGCCGCGGGGGATATTTAAATCCCCCGCGGATTTCCCTACGACGACTCGTGAAATTTACATGCCCCTTCCGGAAGAAGGGCCAGTGTAGACGTAGCCTACCTGTTTTGCTTAGATCTGGATGAATACTGTGAGCTTACCATTGGCTTCAATGGGCTATAATTTAATCTTGCACATTTTGCACAATGAAGTGACAACAGAGATTGTTTGCTACTAGATGCTACTTCCTCACCCTTACTGTCATTTGCTGCAGTGCTAAATATGTGCCTCAAAAGCAAATCTTATAGTCCACAATTAATGTCTTGAGTTTAAAATTGCAATCCATTTCCTACTTATAAATAAAGCAGATGGTTTAATTATAATGATATTTAGAGAATATATGAAGAAAACACATGTGCATGTAGCACTAATAGGAAACACCAGGAAATGGTAGGTATATTCACATGATTTTGTTTGAGCTAAGACTTCTTTAGAAAACTTGTAGGAGAAAGGGAGGGAGGAAGGGAGAGGAATGTTTCCACGTACGTTTACCAGGGATTGAACTCAGGCTCAAGCCTAACTTCTCTTCCATTTACACACAAATCACACTAAACAAGGACTAAGTCCCAGGAGCCCATGAACTTGAAAGGGTCTGAGCCATAATCAAGTTGTGATCTGGCTTCAAGCTCTAATCACTTTTCAATATAGACACAACCCCACTAGAGTTCTGCTCTTGCAGTAAGCCAAAAGTACTCCACAGTATCACAGGCTGACTGTCTTTGTTTTTTGGCGAGTCAAGCTTGGTGGACAGTCAAGTGTTCTCAGACGTCATAATCAGTAAAGGACTAGACTAGCTGAATTTGGGGAGGGCCATAGAAAGCTAGGGATATGGGCAGTTGGACTTGAGCCCCCGTAACAAAATGTAGTTACTGGAGCCCCAGATAAGGAATCACAGTTCAGAGATTCCTAACTTGGAGTCATAAATGAGTATCAGTTCTCAAATCCTAGGTTAACAAACTTAGGATAAGATAACTCGAGTTAAAGTGCTAACCCTTTTTTTCACTCCCATGTAGACCTACCCTAAATCTGTCCTAATCTCTCCTATTTCTCACTTAATCAGCATACTCCAGAATCTACAACACCTTTTTCTCAGTGATATTAGATTCTCTTTCTGGAACATTGTTTTTCTATATTTTGACAGGTCAGTTCCTTCACAAATATTAGCCTGCCTGTATTTTGGATAGTTATTTCATTCATACCACCCAAAAAAAGATGATCTTATCCATAACATAAATCTCCACCACTAATGCCACATGCATCATGTATTCAGTTAAGCCACACTAATTCAGCAGAGCACTTAAACATAAAATTAGCTTTAAGCATGCATTAGTGTGTTGGTATGTTCAGAAAATTGAGGGCCAAATAATTTAAAAAATGTACCGTGCATATGCAAATGCTGATTTTCAGTGGATAATAGCTTTGCCAGATTTGGACAGATTTTCATGGAGAAAACAAAAGGCATTTCCTGAGTTTAAGAAGACAGAATACCAAATACCAAGATCCTTTTCCAAATAACAGAGGCATTGGCGCTATTAAATAATGGCCAGATAAATGTTGTAACATTGGTAAAACTATCAATTTTCATTAACCTTGTTCCTAGGTTGGCCTAACTCTTGTCTAATTAAAGAGTCAAACAATATTTTTTCCTGAGTAGTGGAAGTATGTTAAAGTTATAAACAACTGAAAGGAAGGATCAGTAATGGAAAATGTTAGACAAGTTTACTTAATATTGGCTAAGTTGCTCTGCCTACGATATAATATGTGTTTATGTTTACACACTCTAACATGTACAAGAGCATTTTTACACTAGGAAATTATTTTGAAATAATAACTCCCCAAATAACCATTTTGAAATACCATGTCCACACTACAGGGAAGCCTTGAAATTAGTCCAAGGCAGGCTCCCCTAATGTGGCCATGCTACCTTAACTTAGAGCCCCAGGAAGTATTAGGGAGTAATGACTTTGAATGACTCTGGAAAGTAGTTATTTTGGAATAGCAACAGTGGAGTATCCACACTACCACTATTTTGAAATAACTAATTTGAAATAAGCATTATTCCTCATGGAAAGCAGGAGTTGTTATTTAAAAATAACCAGCCCATTATTTCAAAATAATGGATTTGGTAGTGTGGTCGCATTTCTTGTTATTTTGAAATAAGGGGAGTGTGGAGCCAGTGAAGTGTAGTGTAGACCAAGGAAAAGAGACCAGCATTATTAGGCATCTCTTAGACACACACACACACAACCCCAGATGTATTGAGTACCCTTCTACTGTACATTTACTAGAAAGTTGCATATAAAATATATATAAATTTGTGTATGAATAGAATATATTCCTAAAATTCACTCTATAATGCAACCAAGTTCATATTGTGGAACTGATGAAAGTCATAACTAGGTCAGCAGTAATGTATAATAGTTCAGAATAGTATTTGAAGAATAACTTATCCAACTGAAATTACAGAAGCAATTTAGACAGGCCAGAATATATACTTAGAGATAATTATGCTCAAAGATTAAACTAATATGCTTATTATTATTTTGTGTACATTATTCTCTTTACTCACCCTTGTCTAAATACAGAACAACTGAAATAAGACCAAGTTTGGGGTTCTTGTGTAACTCCAAACTCACTCCAGGCTCACATGTGCTGTTCAGTAACTCATACTTAAAGCTGTTTAACAGCTTACATTGATACAAGGCCCTAAAGCAATTTGAAAGCAATCTTAAATCATTTAAAATGCTTGAAGGTGCTTAAGAGCTTGAAGACTTTATAGGAGTAAATGATGGATACCTTGTGGGGAGGGACCAGTTTGAAGGAAATTAGAATAAACTGGGGTTTGGGTACATGTGTGTCCGTGGTAGAACAGGGCTATCTGTAGAAACCAAATGTCAAGGAGAGGCAGTCACAAGTGTTTAAACACTGCTGTGATGAAGATAGAAGAATCCAGACGGAATTACTGGCTCATATAATATGCTGATGGAAACTGATATCACTAGTCATCTGTCGCAGAGAGTGAGGCTGCTAATACAATCATAGAACACAAGAACTGGAAGGGACCTTGAGCGGTCATTGAGTCCAGTCCTCTACCCTCACGACAGCACCAAGCACTGTCTAGATACAAAGGTGCTCATCATAAGAAAGAAATGCACATCTGAAATGAAGAATAGTGAATAATGTTTAAAAACAAACTGGTATTAAAATCATAGAATCATAGAGCTGGAAGAGACCTCAGAAGGACATCAAGTCAAACCCCCTGCTCTAGGCAGGACCAATCCCAACTAAATCAACCCGGCCAGGGCTTTGTCAAGCCAAGACTTAAACACCTCTATGGATGGACACTCCACTACTTCCCTAGGTAACCCAGGGTATGTCTACACTACAAAGTTAATTTGAACTAACAGACGTTAGTTCGAATTAACTTTGATAGGTGCTACACGAGCGCTCCGCTAGTTCAAACTTAATTCAAACTAGTGGAGCGCTTAGTTCGAACTAGGTAAACCTCATTCCATGAGGACTAAGCCTAGTTTGAACTTACTAGTTTGAATTAAGGGGTGTGTAGCCCCTTAATTCAAACTAGTGGGAGGCTAGCCCTCCCCAGCTTTCCCTGGTGGCCACTCTGGCCAACACCAGGGAAACTCTATTGCCCCCCTCCCGGCCCCGGACCTCTTAAAGGGGCACAGGCTGGCTACGGTGCCCGTGCCAGGTGCAAGCCTGCCAGCACAAAGCCAGCAGACCCTGCACTTGGTATGGCTCGAGCCAGCCACCCGATGCCCCCCAGCCCTCCCCCTCTTCCCGGGACCAGGCTGGCGGCTCCCGGGAGCTTGCCCAGGACCGCAAGAGGCAGGCACCCGCCTGGTCCAGTGCAGACATCGTGGACCTCGTCCACAACCTCCGCACTAGGCACAGGAAAGCAGCCGTCTAGGGCAGGAGAGCTGCCAGCCTGGCCACCCAGGAGCAGGTTTGCATGAAAATCAAGGTGGTCCACGGAGACACCCGACCCTGAGCCCTGAGCTTAGAATGGCCGTACTGGGTCAGACCAAAGGTCCATCTAGCCCAGTAGCCTGTCTGCCGACAGCGGCCAACCCTAGGGACCCTGGAGGGGATGAACCAAAGACAGTGACCAAGCCATTTGTCTCGTGCCATCCCTCTCCAGCCTTCCACAAACTTTGGGCAGGGACACCACTCCTACCCCCCGGCTAATACCACTCCATGGACCCAACCTCCATGTATTGATCTCACTTCTCTTTAAACTCTGTTCTAGTTCTAGCCTTCACAGCCTCCTGCAGCAAGGAGTTCCACAGGTCAACTGTGTGCTGTGTGAAGAAGAACTTTCTGTTATTTGTTTGAAGCCTGCTACCCATTCCTTTCCTTTGGTGTCCTCTAGTCCTTCTATTATGGGAACTAATGAAGAACTTTTCTTTATGCACCCTCTCCACCCCACTCGTGCTTTTATAGACCTCTATCATATCCCCCCTCCATCTCCTCTTTTCTAAGCTGAAAAGTCCCAGTCTCTTTAGCCTCTCTTCATATGGGACCTGTTTCAAACCCCTCATCATTGTAGTTGCCCTCTCCTCTCCCCCCCACTCTTCCCCTCTCCCACCTCCTTTTCCCAGTCTCCCCCAGTTTTGTTTAATAAAGAGAGATTCTATTTTTGAACACAATTGTCCTTTATTTTGTACATCAGGAAGGGGGGCTAGGGAGGGGTAAGTGGAAGGAGGTGAGGGAGGAATGGGGTACGAGCCCCCAATGGGGAGGACTGGGCTGGCTCTGCGGGCTTCTGGGGGTGGAACCTCTCCTGCAGCCCCCCAATTGCCCCCTCTCCCTAGATGGCAGCCTCCGGCAAGTGCAGCCGGTCTGATGGCCAAGTGCTGTGATGTACCCAGTGTGGTTACTCCAGGCAATCCAAGCCAGGACTGCTTTGCAAGCGGGGCACCCCTGAGAACTGTCTGTACGGGGTGAGGGTCGGGTCCCTTTAAGCACAGTTCTCGGCTAGCCTGAGACAGCAGCTCCATGCTCTAAGTCCTCATCTGATGCCCTGCCGGCACTGCTTCCGGCCATCCTTAACCCCGGTTCAGGGTCCACTCTGTGTGGACATGCTAGTTCGAATTAGCAAAACGCTAATTCAAACTAGTTTTTTAATTTGAATTAGCTTAGTTCGAATTAACTAATTCGAACTAAGTTAGTTCGAATTAGCGCTGTAGTGTAGACATACCCCCATTCCAGTACTTCACTACCCTCCTGAAATAGTTTTTCCTAATATCCAACCTGGACCTCTCCCACCACAACTTGAGACCATTGCTCCTTGTTCTGCCTTCTGTCACTTCTGAGAACAGCCTCTCCATCCTCTTTGGACCTCCCTTCAGGAAGTTGAAGGCTGCTATCAAATCCCCCCTCACTCTTCGCTTCTGCAGACCAAACAGACCCAATTCCCTCAGCCTCTCCTCATAAGTCATATGCTCCAGCCCTCTAATCATTTTGGTTGCCCTCCGCTGGACTCTCTCCAATGTGTCCACATCCTTTTCGTAGTGGAGGGCCCAGAACTGGACACAATACTCCAGATGTGGCCTCACCAGAGCCAAATAAAGGGGAATGATGACATCTCTGGATCTGCTGGCAATGCTCCTCTTAATGCAACCTAATATGCCATTAGCCTTCTTGGCTACAAGGGCACACTGTTGACTCATATCCAGCTTCTCATCCACTGTAACCCCCAGGTCCTTTTCTGCAGAACTATTACTTAACTGGTTGGTCCCCAGCATGTAACAATGCTTGGGATTCGTCTGTCCCAAGTGCAGGTCTCTGTCCTTGTTGAACCTCATCAGATTTCTTGTGGCCCAATCCCCTCAAGCGTATCTACCTCTCCCCCTAGCTTAGTGTCATCCACAAACTTGCTGAGGATGCAATCCATCCCCTCATCCAGGTCATTAATAAAGATATTGAACAAAACCGGTCCTAGAACCAAACCTTGGGGTACTCCGCTAGAAACCGACCGCCATCCTGACATCAGGCCGTTGATCACTACCCGCTGGGCCCGGCCTTCTAGCCATCTTTCTATCCATCTTACAATCCACATTCCCTTAACTTGCTGGCAAGAATATTGTGCGAGACCGTATCAAAAGCCTTGCTAAAGTCAAGGTATATCACATCCACTGACTTTCCCACATCCACAGAGCCAGTTACCTCATCATAGAAGCTAATCAGATTGGTCAGGCACAACTTGCCCTTTGTGAATCCATGATGACTATTCCTAATCACTTTCCTCTCGTCCAAGTGCCTCAAAATGGATTCCTTAAGGATCCCTTCCATGATTTTTCCAGGAACCGAGGTAAGACTGACCGGCCTATAGTTCCCTAGATCGTCCTTTTTCCCTTTTTTGTAGATGGGCACTACATTTGCCTTTTTCCAATCATCCGGGATTTCTCCCGATCTCCACGACTTTTCAAAGATAATAGCCAAAGGCTCCACAATGACATTTGCCAACTCCCTCAGTACCCTCGGATGCATTAAGTCCGGACCCGTGGATTTGTGTGCGTTTAGCTTTTCTAAATAGTTCCTAACCTGTTCTTTACCCACCACGGGTTGTCCATCTTCATCCCATCCTCTCACACCCTCTCTGATCACCTTCTTCTTGTTAACATGCCTGTGGAAACCTTTCTTGTTCCAAATAGTAGAACTACTCTTATGTCCTATGAAGACATTACCTCTGTGTCTGACCACTAGAAACACACTGAATAAATATTAATAAAGAAGAGGAAATTTACCATTTCAAATACTCTGGATGAAAGCAGTGGACTGGCACTCTGTGACAGTTATTTATTCAGTATGTAGTGGCTGGCACTGCAGTAATTTAGGGACTCAACTATGTAATTCATTCTGATGCTCCCCATTCATCACTGATTTATTTATTTTTACATTACAGTGTGAAAAATAAAAGATTAAACCCCCACTTTCATTAAAAGAAAATTATGACAGAATAACAACACTTAGGTCTCTTGAAGTAAAAGAACATCTTGCTGCAATTAGATATAATTAATTAACAATAAATTAGATCTCTTAACTGAATTTTTTATTGCATTGCTTAGCCTGCCTGTCTGGTTGTACAATGTAGCATTATGTATATATGAATTCATTATTGTCAGTACGGTATTTAAACTATATAGCATCCTAGGTATCAATAATGGATTCCCCTCAATATAACTGATGGGAAAGCAGCAATACAAAATTTCCTATCAGGGGCCTTCCACATTGGACCTGGCTTCAGCTGTTGATCTGCAATTGCATGGAATTGTTGATCTGTAAGCGTATGTCTACACTAGCCACTCTAGTTCAAACTAGGGTGGCTAATGTAGTCATTTGAACTTGCAAATGAAGCCCGGGATTAAAATATCCCGGGCTTTATTTGCATGTTCCTGGGCGCCACCATTTTTAAATGCCCGGTAGTTCAGACCACCTGCCCGCGGCTACACGCGGCACGGGCTAGGTAGTTCGAATTAAAGCTCCTAATTCGAATTACCATTACTCCTCATTGCAGATAAATTTTCCCTGCTTTGATTTGTCTGTACTCTCTTTATTTCCATTTATTTTACTTGGTATCACTAAGCCTAAATCCTGCTGTTAATATATTTGTTTTGTTTTAAATATAAACAAACTCAGTGCTGTGTTTGCAGAGAAGGTTGTACTTATCCCAATTAAGTTATGAATCTGTAATATGCTTTTGTCTCTTTCAAGGAGAAGTGAACCCTATTATTTCTCTGTCCAGGTGAGGCTGGACAATTTTGGGCACACGGTTTTAGGGAAGTTTAGGACTGGAAGTGTTTTGTAGTCACCTTGCTCGTTGTATCAATGCTGGTAGGAACCAGGCTAGGGCCGTGGAAGCTCTGCTAGAGTCAGAACTGTTGAATCCGTGCAGTCATTTTGGGTGAGACCTGTGTGCTTGTAGGCTGACTGTGACCTTCTCAGGCTGTGCACCAAAGCAGCAAAGGTTTTTAAGGCACCCAGGAGAAGTGATGACACAACATTTTTTACTGGTTTGGATTGCACTCACTAGCCTAATGAAACTGGCAGAATTGAAAAAAAATTACACATAGCTTGTTCATTTAACCAAGGTTTAGTTTAAGCATTGGTGAAATAGGTTTCAGTGATTTGCAATTAAAAGGGCACAGTCAAAGAAAGAGTCCTGTTTCATTGTTTTCTGTTTCTTTTGGAAATAGAAGAAAGGAAAGACGAGCAACAAGGCATAAGAGGCAGGAGGAGCAAAGGGGCAGGTCCTAAGCTCTTCTTCAAGAAGAAGTTAGAAAAGCTGGGTGCATAGTGAGGTTTGTCAGCAGCTAACCAGCAGCTAATCGGAAGAAATAGGAGCTAGGAGCCAAACCAGGGGGCAAGAACAGGGCTCCCCTTTCTCCCAGGGTATGTCTACACTGCACGCTTATTTTGGAATAAGCTATTTTGGAAGAAATACTCTGAAATATCTTATTTCGGAATAGCACATATACACAGCAAATGCCCATAGAAATAGCACTGAGCAATTTTGAAAGAGAGCATCCACACTGATTGGACACTGAATTACATTTAAGGCCACCTGGAAGCACTTCAGTCAGGGCATCAGGAGAGCACTCTATGCCTGGAGCTGCTTCCTGAAGCTATCTGAGGCTTGTGCTTAAAGGGATCCCCCTGCATAGCCATGTCTCAGGCTCTTCTCCTTTGCCTACCTCAATGAGACACAGTAAACCCATTCCTTTGCCTGCTGTGGTTGCCCTTGCAGACAGCTCAGCACTCTTTACATGGAGCCAGAGCTGCCTCTGAGCCCTCGACGGTTCTTATCTGTTGTGCTGCAGCTCCTGCAGCAGTTTCTGCAGGATTCCTTCCAAGCCCTGCAGAAACATAACCCCCAGCTCCTTGTGGAGAACCTCATCATCTCTCTGCAGGTGTAGCTCATGCAGCTGGAGCTCACCATTCTCCACTGCTTCTGGTGTCTAGACACCAGTTCAGACTGGTGGGACCAGCTTCTTATGGAGCAGTGGGATGACCAGCAGTAACTCCAGAATTTCCATATGTGGAAGGAGACCTTTATGGAGCTGTGTGAGTCGCTTGCCTCTGCCGTCAGCTGATGGAACACCCACATGCAACCCGTCATCTCCCTCTAGAAATGTGTCACCATCGTAATCTGGAAGCTTGCCACACTGGACAGTTACCGATCCATTGGGAAGCAGTTCAGCATGGGGAGATCAACCATCGGGGCTCTGGTCATGCAGGTATGGTGCTCTCGGCTATTGCCCCAAGAGGGTGGTGAAATGCTGGAAAGGGGTACCCTAAGGAAAAGGAGGGAGTGTTGTTTGTGGTGGTGGAAGCCAACTTCCTGGGAGGTTTTTCAGTCCCACCCTCACAAAGCCCTGTCGTGGGATGGGGTTAAGTAGGGCGTTGCTCCTGGTGTGTGGGGAAACGGGAGGGGAGGGCTTGGGGACCTCCCATGGGCACTGACAACCCTGTGATTCTCTGTTTGTTTGTCTCTTACAGGTGGTGAGGGCCATCAATACCATCCTGCTGCACAGGGTCATCAACCTGGGCGACATGGACCCTGTCATTGCTGGCTTTGCTAACATGGGCTTCCCCAACTGAAGAGAGGTTATTGATAGCACCTTTATCCCCATCTGGGCCCCTGATCACTGAGCAGCTATATACATCAACTGGAAGAGGTATTTTTCGATGGTCCTGCAGGCCATCACAGACCACCATGGTTGATTTATGTCAGGTGATCAGAGAAAACACACAACGCCCATATCTTCCACAACTCCAGCATCTTCCAGAAGTTATACACTGTCACTTTTCCCCCAACTGCACCATCAGGGTCAGGGATGTGGACATGCCAATGTGCATTCTAGAGGACATGGCCTACCCTCTCTAGCCCTGGCAATGAATCCCTACACCGGACACCATGACCACACCAAAAAACACTTATCAGGGCCTGCATGGTGGTGGAGGGCTCCTTCTGGAGGCTGAAGGTGTGGTTCCATTGCCTCCTTATCTGGCTGGATATCCAGGAGTGGAACATTTCCCAAGTGGTGGCCGCATGCTGTGTCCTTCACAATATATGTGAAAGGAAAGGGGAGACGTTCCTACCAGGGTAGGGTGCAGAGGCTGACTGGATCAGTAGGGCCTTTGAGCAGCTATGCATGGCTGCCATCCAACAGGCCTATTATGGGCTATGCGCATCTGAGAGGCCCTAAGGAAGAGTTTCACACAAGGACCCCAGTGACACTCTCCCTGGGTCTCCCCACTGCCTCTTTCTGCCTTTCCTCCCGTCTCCTTCTCCTCCCCCCACCCCTGAAGAGATAATAAATCACACTTTTTGGTTTGGAAAAAATAAACTCTTTGTTTTTTTAATTGGGGTAGAAGTAACTGGGGAGGGACTGGGGAAAGAACTTCGGAGAGGAGAGAAGAGAGGGAGGAGGGAGAGGAGAGTCTCAGGGCAGAGGCTGGGAGTGTCACCTGGCTTGGAAGGTCCCACCTATCAGAAGTGAGGATCTCAGTGGCCACAGGGAGGCAGGCTCAGGGAGAAGCGGGAGGTGCAGGGGCTGGAGCGGCAGCAGGAGCTGGGGTAGAAGTGGCAGCAGGAGCAGGAACAGGCACCATGCCAGCAATGAGTGCTTGTATTGCCGAGCAGATGGTGCAACCCTGCTCCAGCATCTCCTGCCAGGTCTCTCACAGCAGTTGGATGTCCTCCTCCAGTCTCTGGTCTAGGGTGTCCTGCAGGGATTGCAGTGCATAGATTTTCTCCTGTTGGAATTCCTCCTGCGTTCTCCTGCACCGGTGGGTCACTTGGGGTCGGGAGGCTGCCAAGGGCAATGTCTACTGCCCCTTCTCAGAGCTGGTCCAGGTTGGAGAACAGAATCAGTCATCCCTGGAGACACTGTGCCTGAAGCCTTAAAGGTCTCAGGTCAGATGACGTTGATATGCTTGAAGCAAGGCCATCTGTGGCCTAGGCAGTGGGCCCTTTCCTGCAGTGGCCCAGATGTCCAGGGGGAGTGTCCTGGGGACAAGCAGGCATGTCAAGGTGGCAGCCAGACCATGATCCTTCAAGTGGGAGGTGGGCCATGGGCTGGCTAGGCTTCCCTCCATGCTGCACACACACACACAGGTCCTATGGTGTAGCCTCTGGGGCTGTGTGTCCTGGATTGGCACTCCACATGCACAGGCCACTGTGCAATTCCCATGCCAAGAAGGCTGAGCAAGGAGCATGCCCCAGCCCCTGACTGCCCATCACCTTCACTCTGTGGGTGTAGGGAAAGTAATGGCACTCACCTGATGTGCCTTCCCTGACCTCGGACAATGCCTGGGAGACGTCAGGGCATGGGGTGTTGGCTCCAGAGTGAGCATGATGACAGTGTTGTTCTTGTCCAGATCCTCCTCCTCTGCATCTCTGTCCCCTGGGAGGGCAACGATGAGATTCTCCAGCCCTGAATCCACTCCCACAGCGGGGAAGGGACTGACCCACCCCCTAGGATGTGGTGCAGGTCTGTAGAGTGGGGCAGGTGTGGGGTTCAGCCCCGGAGAGGGAGCTGCACCTCCTGGCTTTGGGATAGGCCTGGCAGATCTCCTTGTTCTTCATCTGCACCTGCTTCTGGGTGTGGATGTGGCCTATGGTATCCAGACTCTCTGCCATCGGCTTTCCTGCATTTGGACAGAGATCCTGGAGGTTTGCCTCCTTGCCCCAGATCTCCACAGCAGACCAGGAAAGCATGCACCTCTTTCATACCCTGGCAGGGTCCTGGGAGCCTGCTGCCTGCTCGGCTGGACCCATGGAGGGCTTAGATGGAGCACAGGGGTGGCTCATGTCAGGAGTGACACCATGCAGGTTGTTGCAATGTGGCAGAGGAATAGCAGGGCCTGCTGTCTGGCACAAGCCCTTTCTTTTCTGCCTGAAATTTTAAGGGCTGCAGGGGAAGGGAAAATACAGATATTTGATTGGTGTGGACAGAGCAGCCAGCAGGGTACCTGTGGGAAGGGCTAGAGACCAATTATTTTGAACTAACTCCAGCTGCCCAGTCTACACATGCACTGTTCCAAATAGCTATTTTGGAAGAGGTTTTATTCTTCATAGAATGAGATTTACAGAATCTAACATAAGCTGCCCATTATTTCAAAATAACTGGCTTGCTGTGTAGATGCCCACAATGTTATTTTCAAATAACATCCGTTATTCTGAAATAACGCTGCTGGGCAGATGTACACCTACAGAGCATGCAGGAGACCAGACAGATGGTTCTCCAGATGATCCAGAAGCAGCAGCAGCAGCAGCAATGGCCTCAAGAGCTACAGTGGAAAAGGCTGCAACTGAAGGAGAGATGGCCAGGTGTTAGCCACACAGCTGAAGCAGTGGAAACAAGACCCAAGAGAAACACAAGCAGCTCAAACAGAAGAGGAGGGAAAAGTTACAACCATGGGACCCAGAAGAACGGACATAAGAGTTTGCCTAATCAAGGACTGGCAGAACCAAATATGGGTATGATGGGATAGCCCTGAGGTGCTATGGACTAATTTATGGACTTGTACCTTTATTCCATGATCCTGACAGAAAGAAAGTTAGTCAAGGCTGGGAAGAAGGTGGATCAATGAAAGAAACTATCTTGAACAAATCTTGTACCTTGCTAGATTAATATTCAGACTTTTAAAAAAGTATTTTCACTTTTATTTGCTTGTAACCATCTCTGCTTCTGTTTGTTTTACTTGGCATCACTAAGCCTGTGTCCTATTGTTAAGAAATGTATTTTATTTGTACTCTAAGCCAATGCATAGCTGAAATTAAGGACAAGAGTGTATTTATCTCAGTTAAATGATTATGCTGTGATGTGCTTTTTGTCTCTTAAAGAGGAAAAAAACAAACATTATTTTTCTAGATTATCCAGGAGGGGACTGAACATTGTAGAGCACCTTGTTTTGGGAAAATTCTATAGGAGGATCATGTTGGGCTCACTTTGCTTGTTGTAGCCAAAGCTTATGGAAGCCAGAATGGGACTGTAGACTGGCTGCTGATACAAGGCTATATAGCACATACTCAGGGTGTTACCTGTATGCTTGTGGGTTGGCCGTGAGCAACCTGTACCATAATGTCCTTAACACTATTTTAGCATGTTTGCTTAAATGGAGATAATGTGTCCTCCTATCTAGGCTGGGAGGCACACTTCCAGATTCCACGTAGATATATTCTTGAAGGCCCCTGTGCACTGTCAGAGTGATATACACGCTTCAGATGGGTAGCCGAGTTCATCTGTAAACAGAAAAACTTAAAAAACAACAAATAGTCTTGTAGCAGATGACACCAGATGACATCTGAAGAAATGGGTTGTGCCCATGAAAACTCGTGATATCATCTACATGTTTTGTTAGTCTCTAAGGTTCAGCAAGACTATCTGTTGTTTTTTAAGTTTTTTACAGAGTGATATAGAGCAACTAGTGTGAATAAGAAGTAGATACATTGTAAGAGTGTGTGAAAATTGCTGGTGAGAGGAGAAAAGGGGAGGGTTACAGGAAAGAGATTTGGAATGTAATACCTGATATACATTTAAAGTTAGTACAGTTGAACCTCTCTAGTCCATCACAGTTGGGGCCTGACAGGTGCCAAACCAGAGAATTTGCTGGACCACAGGAGGTCAGTATTGTCTAGCAGCATTACCAACACTTCCACTGCTTAGGGATAAATTAGAGCTAAATAACAGCACAGAACACTGAAAGCCAGGACAAATGGCTATAAACAAACTTTATGGGGCCTTTATGCAAACTTTATGGAAACTTGTCCAAACCCATGATAAGCGGCCATAAAGCTAACTAAAGTCATGCCAGACCAGAGAATGCCGGATTAGAGAGGTTCAACCTATGTATTGATTGGGGCCCAAATTTACAGTGGTATAAATCTACTCCGCTATTTTCAGTGGAAGTACATGCTATTTACACAGATTTAAATGAGAGCTGATTTTGACTTGTACCTTTAAAAGTTGTTTTCCACATGCTTTACAAAAATCTTGATTGTTCTATACTCTTGCACAAACATAGCAACATGATTTCAATAGGTTGATGACTATCGGAATGAAGGCTATATCTTTCAATTAGACCTTTTCATTAAGGGTACGTCTACACTTGCTCCCTAGTTCGAGCTAGGGATGCAAATGTAGACGACCAAAATTGCTAATGAAGCAGGGATTTAAATATCCCGCACTTCATTAGCATGATCTCACCAGCGCGTTACTCTGTTCAACAGCTGATTCGAACCAGGAAGTGCGTGCCGGAATGCGCTAGTTCGAACCAAACCCCTTGGTTCGAATTAACATTACTCTTCAAAAAATGACTCAGGTAAAAATAAATCTTGTATCATTTCAGTGCAGGTGAATTACACTGTGGGTTCCTTTTATGATAAAAAGAGTAACATGTAAATAAGACTGATTGATGTAGGTGTTTTCGTTCTCTGAAAAGACAGCCATAGAAATATATCATTAAATAATAAAATATCTCTATTTTACCAGATAAAACTAATATTTCAACATCTCTTGAATTTCAGAACATTTCAAGATTTGTCCAAACAAATGGACATTTCTTATGGTACTGTCAGGGATTCAGCAGTGTATGAATACTTCAAAGCAAAAGGGACAAACCCTTTGGAACAAGATAACACATTTGCTGAACTGTGGAGGACAATCAGTAAAAATAATGGGGCAGATAACTGTGTATCAAACCCTTCAGAAGGTATCAGGAAGGTAAGAATGGATTAATAATGCAGTTTCACTTTAAATTTTGTGTTGTGATTTTGTATAGCTTGCATGAAGTTAATGAATGAAAATGATTATCATGTGGTAAAGGCACAATTTAAAATGAAAAGATTCCAGTCCAAGTTGCTGGGTTTTTAAGTAAAAGTTGCAAACTGGTTTGAGGACAAAACGTTTTTGTTGCATTATGCTTCTATTAAGAGACTATGCTTTTCCCAACAAAATAGTTTTAACCTTTGGCCAACTCTCACAAGGAACTCATATCTCCAGTTCTGAAAGGCTGTTGTTCTAGTCCACTACAGAGTCTAACTCTTTGCACCTTTCCCATTCCTCTTTTTAAGACTGAAGGTAGAATTTTCATAGATATCTAAGCCCCACTTTTATGGTTTGTGTCCCATTAACTTTTAATGAGATTTAGGTTTTTAGGTAACAAAATCGCTTTTTCAAAAGTTATCTTGAATCTTATATTTTTCCCTGGGTGCTGAAATTTGTCTTTACCCATGGTCATTGTTGTCAGTGGATTAAATTCAGTCCTTATCACTTTGTTTACTTCAGCAAAATTATGTCCACTTTACATTGGGGAAGAAATATGAAGCAGATTTTCACTGATATATTCATTTATGTTTTCTCTCTCTCTCTCTCTCTCTCTCTCTCTCTCTCTCTCTCTCTCTCTCTCTCACACACACACACACACACACACACACACACACACACACACACACACACACACACACACCTTTATTTTTAATTGAAATTAACCCTTCATGCAAGATTCAAGTAGCTGACATATGGTGGCTCAGTAGAGGTCCTAGACTCTGTCACAAATTATTTTAATTGTGACTTTGTGATTGAAATACGTTGTCTCATTATTACATAGAAATGATGGAATTTGACCCAGAGCAATGTCATAGGAATCTGAAACTCAACGTTCAGTTGTTCAGTTGTTTGGACATGTACTTATGCTTTCTAACAGATTCTGATGCCAAAAGCAGCAGCCAAGCTAAATTATCACAGGTGTAATAGACTCTCACAGATTCTAGGGTAGGTAAAAATACCTCCTACAGGCCAGATACGGCCTGCCAAGCGATCGGGTCCACTCTGTGGATCACTCTGCTAGGTCCCTTAGGCATGCAGCAGCCACGGTTCTCACTGCAAGGCTGCTCTGTGTGCCTCTGCTCTGTAGGGATGGGGAGACTCCATGTGATCTCTCCACCCTCAGCCCAATCCTCAGCTCCTATTGGTCCGAAACAGCCAGCCAATAGGAGCTGAGAGATTGGCCTGGGGGATGGAGGCACCACAAGCCTCTCCCTCCTCCCATAGCTGAGAGCCACATGGAGCGAGTAGCCTGCAGTTTCAAGAAGTCCGGGGCTCCAGCAGGCAGGGAGCCCAGCCTGCCTTGGGGGTGCTGCAAGGCTACTGGTTGAGAGATGCCTAGGTAAGCACCTCCCAGCCAGAGCCTGCCTCTAGCACCTCTTCCCCTCCCGCATCCTGATTCCCTCCCCCAAACCCTATGCAGCCCCCTGCCCTAGGTCACAACTCCCTTCCAAACCTTGCACTCCCTTCTACACCCCTCCCCCAGACCAGAATCCTTTCCTGGACCCAGACCCCCTCCCGGACCTGCACCCCAATCTCCTGACCCAGGTCACAACTCCCTCCTTCATCTAAACTCCTTCTCAGGCCCCACACTGTTTCCTCCACCCCAGTCCCTTACCCTGTGTGCCCTTCTGTACGCAAGCACCTCCTTCACAGAAAATCCAAACCTTGGAGTGGGTCTCCACCAAAACTTATTGCCCACTTCTGCTCTAGCATTTGCAGCTGTGCTTGAACAGCTGTATATATCTTGCAGAGGTTACTTTTTACACTGGTTCACTCAAGCTACTGTTCCCAGAACTGTCTCAAAGCTCTACATTCAAATATGTTGATGATCCTTTGTCATTAAAGCTATCACTTTTAAACTGGTACTGTCAAATAAGAAGAGAGACACCAGTTTCACTTGTTACATACGAAGCTGTTTGGGTAACCCTTTAAAAAGTACATATAAAAATAGAATTTATATGTATATTGCAACAAATACCCTGTAAAATATGTAGAAATATAAAAAATTCTGTTTACAAGTTTGTTTTCTTTTAGCAAATAGAAGTGCACTTTAGTTTTTGCATAAAAAGTGTACAGATCAAATTCCAGATTCACAAACACTAATGTTTGCACTGGAAGTACTTGCACAGTGTCCAATGGTAGAACAATAACCATATCATGTGACTTGTTCAACTCTCATAGTTAATTAACTTAGCTCAGATAGTGACTATAACATGTCCATTGAGAACTGTTCAGGACTAATTAATCCAGGTAATTAAAAAAATCAACAGATGCAGTCCGACGACAAATAAGTTCTACGAAATGGGGCTAAGCTCGCAAAGACATCCTGGGAGAATAAAGTGAGGTTACATCTGTCAGATAACATGTTCTTTGAAAATGATTTTCTCAGCTCTGCTACTAACGGTATTGAGCAGAATGCAATTGCAGTTGGGAGCTATTGACCCTGCCCTTCCTATGAAAAACAGAGTGAGCAGTGTGAACTAAGACAGCATGAGGCAGAAGAATAGTATGTCTTGTACCTGTGGACTTATCCAAAGCCCATTGAAGTCAATGCAAAAACCCTTAGGGTATGTCACGATGTCCGCACTAGCCCAGGAAGGTGCCCGCCTCTTGCGGTCCAGGGAGCTCCCCGGAGCCGCCAGCCTGGTCCCGGGAAGAGGGGGTGGGCTGGGGGACATCGGGTGGGTGGCTCTGTGCCGTGCCAGGTGCAGGGTCTGCTGGCTGGGTGCTGGCAGGCTTGCACCTGGCACGGGCACCGTAGCCAGCCCGTGCCCCTTTAAGGGGTCCGGGGCCGGGAGGGGGGCATAGAGTTTCCCTGGTGTTGGCCAGAGTGGCCACCAGGGAAACCTGGGGAGGGCTAGCCTCCCACTAGTTTGAATTAAGGGGCTACACACCCCTTAATTTGAACTAGCTAGTTCGAACTAGGCTTAATCCTCGTAAAATGAGGTTTACCTAGTTCGAACTAAGCGCTCCGCTAGTTCGATTCAAATTCGAACTAGCGGAGCGCTAGTGTAGCGCCTATTAAAGTTAGTTCGAACTAACATCCGTTAGTTCGAACTAACTTTGTAGTGTAGACATACCCAGGACTATTAGAATACTAGTTATTGTTTTTCTGGATCAAATTCCACTTGTAATAAACATCAGCAATTTTTTGGGCTTCCCATGGTTTGTGGATTTTGCCTCAGCCTGTAACCACTATAGCAGTGGTCCCCAACCTTTTCAGGTTGTCGGGCACCAGGGGGCGTGGCCGTTCGCCCGCCGGGTGCCAGGGGGCGGGGACACGTGCGTGCCCGGGGGCGGGACTCCCACCCTCAAGCGCTGCGTGCCCGGGGCTGGCGCCCCCCCCGCCGAGCGCTGCGCGCCCGGGGCCGGCGCTCTCCCCCGTAAGCGCCGCGCACCCAGAGCCGGTGCTCCCCCCCGCCGAGCGCCGCGGGGCCGGGGCCCCCCCCGCCAAGCGCGCCCCCCCCTCGCAAGCGCCCGTGCGCCATGTGCCCGGGGCCAGGCCAGCCCCGAGCACCTGGCGGACGCATTCAAATGCCCCCGCGGGCGCTATGGCGCCCGTGGGCACCGTGTTGGGGACCACTATAGAATATTAGGGTTAGCATTGCCAAAAGCCCTTCCCTGGGTCAACCACCATGTCTCCTGCTTTGATATGTAATTTCCTTCATTATATGAGTGTAACAAAGTGCTGGTGTATGATTTCATAAATGTTTAGGATCTGTAAGAATTATGAGATAGGTATTTCATGAGGTTTTCTCAGCAGGAAAAAATAGTAAAAATGAACACACAAAATGTAGATAAGCACTCTTGTCACAGGCATTGATATTTTTAAAAAATTTACTTTAGAAAAATGTAGGATATATATTTCTTTATATCATGTATAAGATATTCAGCAACAGTATAGCTATAAATATCCATATTTTATAAACCTATTATGGGCTTCCATTTATTACATCTAGATTTACTTATGCTTAATATTTAAGTTTTAGATTGGCAAAGTGTTTAGAATATCAATTACAGGAACTTATATGATAAGTCTGATTTTAATGCTCTGCTGTTATATAGATAAAACTTGATCAACTCCATCAAATAACAATGACTATAATCTGGTTTCTCTGCAGTCACATAGGTGACCTATGCTGATATTTGATTAACCATTTACTAAATCTGGCTTAATATTTAATAAATTTGTTAAATAAAATATGGTGTTTATAATTTAAATGTTTGTCTTTGCTTTGAGATCCTTGAACAGATGGACAAGTTACTCCTATCATATATCACTTCTAGAAATTTTATTTTAGGAGAAATCAGTACTAACAAATTAAACTGGACTTTTAGTCAGTGTCCATTTCTTAGAACATATACGTAAAATGTAAATTTAAACACTAATTTTTTGCAGTGTAAAAGATCTCTCCATAGCACAAAAACATAAATATCCCTAATCATCTTTCAGAAGAAGGACTTGGTCAGCAATGTGCCCTCTAATCTTTTCCATCCACATGCAGAATAAATTTTGTTATGTGCACCGAGACATTTCCAAACATTCATCACTAGTAAAAACAAAAAACATAGCTTGGGTGCTCTGCTAATCAGCTAGGTGGCATTTGAATATCTCCTGAGCAACTGCACAAATGTCCATCTTACAGGGCACACTATTTTTTTCAGAAGAATGACAAAAATATTACTTCCTCCTGAACCTAAATATCTGTCACAACTGTTTCTCCGTATCTTTCAGCTACAATGGATTATAAAATGGACATCAGTTCTTAGTGCATTTCTAAGAGAAGCAATGACAACTGCCATGAGAATCAATGGGAGAGAGTCTGGGATTTTTTTCTAGACAAGTGTTAGAAATATCAATTTTGCCCTATTCCACTCATCTCATTAATCTAGCTGAGAATTTCCTATTTGCTTCTGCAATTTAAATTATTTAAGTAGCTCAAAATGTAAAGATAAAGTGGAGGAGGGTTCTGAACGTTTTCATCTATTTCTGTTGCCATGGAAAACTGATCTTTTTATAGATGTGCCCTGTACACTCATAGGCTACGTCTACACTGGCCCCTTTTCCGGAAGGGGCATGTTCATTTCACTAGTCGTCGTAGGGAAATCCGCGGGGGATTTAAATATCCCCCGCGGCATTTAAATAAAAATGTCCGCCGCTTTTTTCCGGCTTTTAAAAAAGCCGGAAAAGAGCGTCTAGACTGGCCCCGATCCTCCGGAAAAAGCGCCCTTTTCCGGAGGCTCTTATTCCTACTTTGAAGGAGAAAGGCTCTTATTCCTACTTTGAATAATTACTCCTCATTTTTTGAGGAGTAACATTAGTTCGGACTAAGGGCTTTAGTCCGAACTAACGCGTCCCGGCGCACACTTCCTGGTTCGAATCAGCTGTGATTCGAACTACCGCGCCGGCGAGATCATGTTAATGGAGCGCGGGATATTTAAATCCACGCTTCATTAACTACTTCGGTTGTCTCCATTTGCATCCCTAGTTCGAACTAGGGATGTAGTGTAGACGTACCCTTCTACTGTTAACTTAGTCCTCCTCTGCACTCTCCTTATTCTGTTTGGTTTCCCTTTTATATCCTGAGAATCTAATTAACCCACTGTCTCTCCCAGGGAATTTTCATTTTTGATTAATAGAAAAAAAAGTTATTTTATATAATTTTGGGTTTTCTTTTGTTGTTCACAGATGCGTAAAAAATCACCCTCTCCAACAGAATCTTTGCCATAGCAAGTACTAGTGTAAACAGTGCTTTATTGGCAGATGTGCTCTCTTGCCAACAAAGCAAATGCTAATTGTAGGGGTGGAAGATTTTTGTAGACAAAGACGTTGACAGGCAGTATTTACAGTGCCTGACATCTAGTGACACAGTCATATCACTAAAAGCTGTGTAAAAGCTGGACCTTACGTCTTTGCCTGTAAGAACCTGGAAATTTTGAGAAGTTCATAATCTAATGAAAACAAAAGTTAACAGGACTTTTTCAAAGTGTAACAAAGGTTCACAGTAGAGTATGGGGTGCAAGTTTGTGTCAGTTCTTATTTTCTCTATTTTATTTCACATATTCCTAATGAAAAGCATGTGAAAGATAACTAAATTGCATATACTTTTAAGTTTTTCCAGTGTGACAAACCTTCTTTAAATTGCACAACTGATACTTCCTAGCTGTCTCATTGGATATTAACATGGATTTGAAGTGTGCTGAATTTAGAATGCAGTCAAAAATTTGGTCACAAGAAGCTTTTTATGTAATATAAATACTAAGAGGAAGGAATCTCCCTTCTTTAAAGATGCAAATATTATGAAAGTAGAAGAAAGTACAGGAAACAAAATAATCTCCCTGGAAAAAGATATCTTTGGGGCCTCTCCTGGCAATCTGAGAATGAAAATAATCGTGCCTCCTCCAGGGTTTCTGGAGGTTAAGAAGTGTGCATAATGAAGGGTTTAAAACTCAGATTTCTGTTTATGTTAAAATCCCGAGGATAGTAGAGAACTAATGCTGTACAGTTCTGATGTCACTAGGCAGAATTGGTTATGTGTCAAAAAGGTATAGTTGATACATAAAGGCACAAGGGACCTTTATTTACTGTTTCATAATATCAGATCATAATTCAGGATTGAAATGCAATTAATGGCAGAGAGAGGGCTGACCTTCTCAAAAGGCTTCCCACCAACTGTAACTCAGAATGGGAAGCTATTCTCGGTAAAACAGAGAATCTTGATCGGGATCCCGGGCAGCATGTGTAGTAGAGGCCAAGATTCTTCTCTAGATATTGTCTTATAAAGGAAACAGAAACTTTAGGAAGTCAATATTTCCCCAACCAACCCTGGGACAAATAAGATGCATGCTACTATAGATACTGGCTCTGTTCCCCTTTTGAAGACTAAAAGCTTAAGAGAACTGCCTGCAGATCAGCTCTGAAGCCACAAATACATATTTATGTGAAAACTAGAAGAAAACAAGACCTGTGTCTCAGGCTACATCTAGACTTCAGGCTTCTTTTAGAAGAAGCTTTTCTAGAAGAGATCTTCCAGACAAACTTCTTTCAAAAGAGAGATTCCACCCAGCAAAAGCACACTGAAAAAGCGACCTGCTTTTTTGAAAGATAGCATCTAATCAATGTGGACACTATCTCACATTTAAGTTGAGATTACTATTGACGGAGTTGCCACTAAGGCACCTATGCTTTTTCCTGGAGGCCTCTTCCATTGAAAAAAAAAACCCTCTTCCCCATCTAAACACACCTTTTTCCGAAAACGCTTCTTCCTCCTAGAAAGAGGTTTATAACTGTCAGAAAACCCCCTGCATTCTTTTGACTTTCTGTCGAAGGAACACAATTGCAGTGTGGACATAAGTGTAGTTTTTCCGGAAAAAAAGGTCGTTTTTCCAGAAAAACTCTGCAGTGTAGACTTTTCTGAGTTCCATCTTTCCATTTGCACTAAGCCTGCTTTTGTCTTACTGTTCTACACACTTTGACTAAATTCTGTGTGGAGAATATCCATATGGTCCCTTGTGTAATTGTACATATATGCAGTAGGATTACATCTTTATATAGCAAAACAGATGCATTATTTATTATGAAGTTTATGCTTAGCAATACACAAATAGGCTGTGTACAACAGTGAGAATGGTTACAAAAGATCTGCATTGCCCTGAACTAGAAATCCTGTCAGAACTATCAGAGACATAGAATTATGGACCTGCAATTGACACTTCTCCTAACATGAAATTGAAACAGTCATGGAAGACACAAGCTCATTTACAAGAAAGGCAGAAATTTATATGGACAGGTTAGTCCCTAACACGACTTGACTGGGGGTAAAGGGCCATTGAATACGGTAATTCCTCACTTAACACGTGCCCACTTAACAAGTTTTCGCAATAGCACAATTTTTTTTTTTTAGGAACATTTTTCAAACAACACAACCCCATCCTCCCAATAACATGATTTCCCCTAGGGTCAGACGGTGGCCGGCAGCTGCACAAGGCTTTCCCTGCCTCCTGCAAAGCGGCAGAGGTTAGCCGCTCGCAGCACCGTTCCCTGATGACTCCCTCTGGCCGGATGCAAGGCATCTAGCCAGAGGGGGTCATCGGGGAACTGTGTGGTGAGCAGCAAACCTCTGCCGCTTTGTAGGGAGGCAGGGGAAGCCTTGCACAGCTGCCCAGGGCTTCCTCTGCCTCCTTACAAAGCCGTGGAGGTTTGCCGCTTGCTTCGCAGTTCCCCAGTGACACCCTCTGCCCAGATGCCTTGCTTCAGGCCAGAGGGGGTCACCGGGGAACTGCATGGCGAGCGGCAAAGCTCCGCCGCTTTGTAAGGAGGCAGAGGAAGTCCCGCGCAGCTGCCAGTGACCGGCCAGCCGGGGAAACCCAGCCATCGCCTGCAAGCCCCCTCCTCTGTCCTTCCCTTCCCTTCTCCAGAGCCAAACACCTCCCCTCCCTGCTATAACCCAGTCCCCTTTCTTCCCTAACCTTATGTCCCAGTCCCAGCTGCTAACAAGTGCAGGCTGGAGCTGCGAGCACACGTGTGCTTGAAACGCAACTCCCACCTTTTCCCTTATTTTCAATGGGAAAATTAACCCCGCATAACACGTTTTCACTTAGCACGATCATTGTCTGAAACATATCTACCATGTTAAATGAGAAATCACTGTTTATACATAAATGGCTGCACATGTTTGTAAAAACAATTTTTTTTTGTTTCCGACTACATGAGTTGCCAGTTGATTTTACATCGTGGATGCTTTGGGCAATGCCTACCTTGCATTGTTTTGTTACTTATGTTTGTTCTTTGTGTTTTTGCTCATAGCTTAAGATGGCTTTCCTGGGTATCATATGGGATAACTGTCCTTGATTCTTTCCTCATTCACATCAAACACTTTGGTTATGTCTACACTGGCGCGATCTTGCGCCAGAGCTATGCAAATGAGGCTAAGCTTGGAATATCGCCAAGCCTCATTTGCATATCTAATGAGCTGCCATTTTTGCGGAAGAGGCTCTTGCGCAAGAAGGAGCTGTCTACACTGTCCCTTCTTGCGCAAGAAAAACCCTCTTGCGCAATGCCACTACGCTGATTATTTTTAGGAATAACGGTGTTTTCTGGACTTTTAAAAATAATGACAATAAGATGTGTCAATCTCTGGCTATGAGCCAGTCAATCAGTCACTTGCAATAGAGCATATTGCATTCTTGTCCTTCTTATATGAATAGCCCATGTATTTGGGACTATAAAATTATTTGTACTAATACAGCAACACTAATCTTAGCTACTCAAGGCATGTTACATGAATACGTTATTTTAGCCTACTGAATATATGAATTTGTTATTTTTGCTACCTTAATGTAGTAGTTTGATGTGATGGGATAGATTGTCTGGGGCGGATTTTTGTGGTATGAGCTAATGCGCTAAGAGACAGAGGTAAATGGGTAGATGAAAGGTAGCTAGAGATCATCAGCATCCCAGAAAACTAGCCTGTAACAAAGAAGAGAAGAAAGAATTACTCACAGTCTGGCTTTGCAAATGGCTGGAAAGCCACAAAAGCCAGGCTGAAGGAAGCCAACTGCCAAGGAAATCCTTCTTAAAACAGTATGTGGGGTTTATTTAAAGCCTGAGAAGGGAACTTGACTTCTTTTTCCTAAAGGAAAAAGAAGGAAGAACCACAAACAGTAATTTGTTTTGTTTAACCCAAAAGCCAGCGGATTTTTGCCTTTATCCAGAAGAGAGGGAACTTTGTTTATGATGAATATTATCAAGAACTGCTTTATTCCTTTCTGGTCATTTTCATTAGAAGGCCATGTTCCCACATATGGTTTATTGTCCCATTTAAATAGTCATCTAGCAATTTAGTGTACTGTGATAATTTAGAACCAAGCATGCTAAACAGAAATAAGTTTCATTTCCTAGTCCAGACATGACCAGGCAGAAGCTCATATAAAACAACTAAGAGAGTCTAGTCTTCTAAATCATTCCCAGACTGAATGCACATGGAAGTGAAAATCAACCACAGTGAACCTCTGATGGTCAGAAATGAGGCAGTTAATTGGGGATGCTTGAGGACCTGGTCTTGTAAACAAATATATATAGAATGTCAGCTTTGTGCCTTGCCAGCTCTCTTAACCTGATGAGAAAACACAAATCACCCAAACTTAAAAAAAATAAGTCTTGGAAGCCCGCATCTACGATTACTCATTCATTTGCATTAGTTTCTCCAGCCCATCTGTTCCACTGTGTCTTGTATGTTCACTAGAGACTTAAAAACATATTACTTAAATACATTAGGAAATCAATTATTACTTTAACCCAGCAAAGTGATGACTTTTTTTATTAAAATCCCCATCCAGAACATTTCTTACATCTTATGTTAAGTAAAGTGATTTACATTCATCATGCACACTGCACTTAGGCACTGGTTTGAATCCAATTAAGGCTGACATTTGAGGACAGCTGTGTAGGTGTGTACTAAAATAAGTCAATATTGGTTACAAATAAAGCTAGTGGGAGAATCTGGTGACTCTACTCTTCCATGCTAAGGAAAAAAAATTGTCTCTAAAAATTGTATCCTACTTTTTGTTGAAGGGTTAGAACAGCACTTTTCAAAAGTGATTTTTTTAAAATAAGCTTCCACTTTGGTTGCTGTTACTGCTAGAAAATACCATAGAGCTTGTCCGGGTGTAAAACTGTGTAGTTGTGGAGGAATTAATATCACTAATCTTAAGAAAAACATATCAAGTAAAATCATTTAAGATGATGGTTTTGATTCATTATCCATAGTTATAATTACAGGCAATCCCCGGGTTACATGGATCCGACTTACATCGGATCCCTACTTACAAACAGGGTGAGGCAACCCCGCACTAGCTGCTTCCCCCCAACAGACCAGGGAGACGCGAAGCTAGCGCCCCCCCCAGCAGACTAGGGAGAGACAGAGCGGCTTTTCTCAGCAGACACCTCAGCTTGAGAATAAAGGACTGAGGGAAGTGAGGTGTCGGAGAATAAAACTGAGCTCTGGAGAAATGTTTGGCTAGAGTTTCCCCTACAATATGTACCAATTCCAACTTACATACAAATTCAACTTAAGAACAAACCTACAGTCCCTATCTTGTACGTAACCCGGGGACTGCCTGTATTTAAAAGACCAGTTTGAGGCCTAAAGTTGGCAATGGCACACACAGAACATCTTGGACAATGAAATATCTTGGTTCATTGAAATAATTGGAGTGCTCTAACTTGGGTACAAAGTAGATGAGGAACTGCTCTGGGGGCTTCAGAAGTATCAAAAGATATGTAAGGTCAAAAATGTTGTCATTAATAATGAAATGTTAGCACTGGGCAATGAAAGGCTTGATGTGACTTTAAGACCAATTTGAGACCTAGATCAACTCTATAATTTTGTTTTATTTGTGGTGCATTTGCAGGCAAAGAAAGGCAACTATGCATTTTTGTGGGATGTAACAGTGGTGGAATATGCAGCGCTGACGGATGATGAGTGTTCTGTGACCGTCATTGGAAACAGCATCAGCAGTAAAGGATATGGGATAGCGCTCCAGCATGGCAGCCCCTACAGGGATCTCTTCTCTCAGAGGTAATACAAGACCATGCTTTTTTCATAGGATTCCTCTCCGCAACAAAGAATCATGTGTTCACAGAAAAATTATTTACTTGTTCCCACAGTATATGAACTAGGGGTCACAAAATGAAATTAATTGGTAGCAGGTTTAAAACAAACAAAAGGAAGTTTTTCTTCATGCAGCACACAGTCAGTCTGTGGAACTGCTTGCCAGAGGACGTTGTGAAGACCAGGACTTTAACAGGGTTCAAAAAAGAGCTAGATAAATTCATGGAGGTTAGGTCCATTGATGGCTATTAGGCAGGATGGGTAGGAATGATGTCCCTAGCCTCTGTTTGTCAGAAGCTGGAAATGGATGACAGGAGAGGGATCACATGATGATTACCTGTTCTGTTCACTTCCTCTGAGGTATCTGGCATTGGCCACTGTTGCAAGATAGGATACTAGGTCTGACCCAGTATGTGTTCACTGGAAACCACCTCAGGGTTACATTGATATGGATTTATTAAATGAGGGTATGTCTACACTACAGAGTTATTTCAAAATAGTTATTTCGAAATAACGCGTCTACACACAAAATGCATTTCAAAATATCATTTTGCTATTTCAAAATTTCGTGTCCACACTGAGTGCACTCTGAATTGTATTTAAGGCTGGCCAGAACCAGTTCCAGCGGGGCACTAGGTCAGGACTTACTGTGTGGGGCTGCTGCCTGAGGCTATCTGAGATCTGTGCTTAAAGGTGCCCTTCCCTCCCCCCCCCCCCGGACAGTCAGTTCTCAGGTTTCCCTGCTTGCTTGTCTACCTCAATGAGGGACAGCAAAGCATTTTCTTCTCCGTGTGCTCTGGTTGCCCTCACTCGGGATATCACAGTACTCTGCAACATGGAGCCAGAGCTGCCCCTGGGCACTCTGGTGCTTCACTTGATCATGTTGCTGAGAGCCAGGCTGCACTTTCTGCAGGCTGCCATCCGGGAGGTCAATCGGGGGGCTGTCAGTATCCAGGAGTAACATTAGTTCGAACCAAGGGGTTTGGTTCAAACTAACACATCCCGGCGTGCACTTCCCGGCACCGGCGAGATCATGCTAATGAAGCGTGGGATATTTAAATCCCCACTTCATTGACTATTCAGAATGCCTGCATTTGCATCCCTTGTTAGAACTAGGGAGCAAGTGTAGACATACCCTATGTCATGTGTTGGCAGGACCTTACAGTTTAATGCATTTCCAGAAAATTTACATGTAAATCTAGTAATAGCTCGCGCGGAGACTTTATACAACAATATAGCCATTCTTATGTCCTTATTAACTTTGCTGACATCTATTCGTTAAATGAATATTTTTTGAAATCTGTGGTTTGAATTCTCTTCCTTTTATACAAGTACTAGAAGATTTACTCACTGTTGCTTGGGTCCTTTACTCAAATAATTTTTGTTTTTCTTCATTTAAAACATTGCTTTGGGGTGGGGCTGAAGAAGAGGGAGTCAGTATGCAGGCTTCCCTGGGGAGAGGACAACCCCACCCTCTCTTACATCAGCAGTTTCCCCTCCCTGAGGAAGGGGAACAGCTAGCAATATTCCAGTTCCATGTGGATCAGGTGGGGGAAAGGGGACACATCAGCTCTCCCACCCTCCCTAAGTGGTGCCCATAGGGTGAGAGGCTCAGGACTGGGGCAGTCCCAGACGGGGACGGTGCCCCCTGCCAGCCTTTCACTTGCCCAGGTGATTCTGTCTCTTTTCTGAACGATTTTATGAGTCCCCTTATAAATGGGGGAGGGGAAGCTTCAGGCCCCTCCTCCAACTCTTACCTTGCTTTATGTTAGGATAAGAGGAAGCTGCATTCCAGCTGTGGTGGTCTTAGCACTTACAGTTTAGGAGGAGTTCAGATGAACAGACAGACAGACTTGCTTGCTCACAGACAAACTCTCTCAGAGGGTATGTCTACACTACCCCGCTAGTTCGAACTAGGAGGGTAATGTAGGCATACCGCACTTGCAAATGAAGCCCGGGATTTGAATTTCCCGGGCTTCATTTGCATAAGCGGGGAGCCGCCATTTTTAAAAGCGCGGCTACACGGGGCTTGAACTAGGTAGTTCGGACTAGGCTTCCTATTCTGAACTACCGGTACCGGTAGGGGGCAGGCTTCTGGTGGCATGTGTCTCTGGCTGCTCTACCATCCACTGCAACTGCCCCACCACTGCACGGCCCCCTCTTTACCCCGCAGGACTGCCCCTGTCCCACGGGGCCTCTGGTGCTGTGCAGCCTCCTCATCCTCGTGTGCAGATGGTGGCTTGTTACAGCAGCCGCTGCTGCCGGAAGGGGACGAGTGGCTGGGTCCGAGGCTCCAAGTAGCTGCTCCCAGACCACAGCATTTTTAAATTGCTGCCTGCGCCCCGGTAGCAGCTGCATGGAACTTGGCTGGGGCTCTGTCCCCGCCTCCCACCCTGGGGTGCACTTGGGCTCTTCTGCCCTCCCCCAAGCATGCTCGGGCTCGCTGCCCCCGTGCGCTGTCGCGCTCTCTTCCCTGCATCCCTCCCCACGCTGCTGGGGAAGTGGCAAAGTCTGGTCTGGTGGAGAAGGTTGAGGTTTCTACAACCCTCCTTCCCGCCGTACCAGCAGGAAGCCTGACCTGGTGCTGCAGCTGCGCTGAGATCCCTGCTGCATAGAGCGGGGGAGGAAGGAACTGAGCTCCCTCTCCTGCCCCCCTGCTGGGGGAACAAGAGCGTTCTGCTTGGAGGTTTTCCCTGCTGCAGCAGGGTGCCAAGCCAGGTAAGCGTCCCCCTCATCCCCAGACCCTGTAACCAAATCCCCCCCACTCACTCGCCTCCTTCTGCCAAGATCCCACATTCCCAGCTTGCTCTGACACCCTGCTCCATATATAAGACTGTTATTAGGGGTTCCATGAAATTCTTTTGAGTTTAAAAGGGTTCTGTGGCCAAATAAAATTGGAAAACCCTGGAGTAGAGGGTTGAGGAGCAACCTCAACAGAGCTGTTCCTTCTTCACTGGTGCACATGGCCAGGGGGTAAGTAGGACGTAACTGTAAGTGATGGAACATTGGCTGTGCTCCCAACACTCCAGCACATGCTATGCTTTGTATAGTCAGCAGAGCAGTGGGCTATCTGGGAAGGAGATTGTAACTCTACAAGTCACAAACTATTTCTGCTTTTAAGATAGTAAAACAATCCACTCCCTCTTACTCAGGGCTTGTGTCAAAGCCACCATTACTTTTTAGATTGGGGAGCATTGATCCAAGTGAGAAATGCATTGCTGTCTATTATGTATCATAACATTATAGGAAAATAACAGTTATTGAGTGGTTGCATGGGTTCTGGAAGATTGTGACTCTAATGTGTCTGTCACAATTCAGTGATCCCTGTGGCTAACAGTTTATCAATATATTTTAGGAGTATACAAATACACTTTTTTTTATGTAAGACAAATATGAATAGTTGCTTAGATATGTGCGGCCTTAGTAGAAAGTGTCTGAGCACGCAGCTACATGAAGAAAGCCAGTGGAGAATTTCTGTCTGTGTGGATTATTTTAAAAGAAGCCTTTTATATGTGGTGAAACACCAGCTGTAGTCAGCCTGGATTCCCATGATAACCAGAGACAAAGCTGCCTGGAAAGGAAAGCTTATTATTAAATAGCTAAGGCAGTTGTCAAACCAGGCCCAAAATGAATCATTCATGGGCACTTCACAAATGGAAACAATGATTAATTAGCAATTGTTGACACATTAGTTCAAGCAGAAAGTAACAGCAATGTAGTAAAATCTTTTTGAATGAGCTGCATTTGCTATAGCTCAAAGCAGAAATAACCAATTCAATTGCTGTTTAAACCATTTTGTGTTAAGTTCTGTGAAAGTGGTTGCATGCATGCTTATTTCAAATATAACTTGCAATGATTATGATGGACCATATATTGGTGGGAGAGCTGATGTCTTCCATGAGCTTTTTCTTCTTGAATATCATTATAAACTACTGGAAATCTGACCAAAGTAGGAATTTTAGATTATGAAAAGCAGTTTTAAAAGCCAAACAGACCATTGATGTCTTCTGGAATATGTTGTGTTCAATTTGGTATAATGGATTAGCTAGTTTTAGCCCTTTCTTTTTTTGATTAAATCACATTTGACTAACAGACATTTTGCTTACAGAAAGTTACACTTGTGAAAAGAGCACTCTTTCAACTACTTTACTGCTTGAGGACAATGTCTAGTGAATCTTTGACATACAGGAAATATACCTCACTGATTATAGACAGAGAGTGAGACAGTCCAGCAACTCTGGCAATACACTAGTTCTGCAGGAGATGCTCTGCCCTAAAAACAGAATTCCAGGAATAAAACTGAAGTCCCACAGAAAGATAATTCTTGCAGGCCAATTGCAATATAAGGGCTACAGAGTTGTGGATAAACACATGCACAATATACAGAAATAAACTGAAATAATGGCTGTGTTTTAAAATCTTTGCAGGATCTTGGAATTACAAGACACTGGAGACTTGGATGTACTCAAACAGAAATGGTGGCCACGAATGGGACGTTGTGATCTGAACAGTCACACCAATGCACAGACAGATGGCAAGGCACTGAAGCTTCACAGTTTTGCAGGAGTCTTCTGCATTTTAGCAGTAGGCCTTCTTCTTGCATGTTTGGTGGCAGCGCTGGAGTTGTGGTGGAACAGCAACCGTTGTCATCAAGAAACTCCAAAAGAGGTCCATAACTTTTATTCTTATCACAATTAACAGTAGAAAACACAAGATACAGAGAACAAATGGAAGCTGTGGGATTTTAGGTGCTCTCATACAAATGCAGTCACTTTATTTTGATTGGAGATACTAAATTATTACATGAAGTTTATGATTTTTTTAAAATGTGACTTTAATGGAAGGTGCCAAATTGACAGCCCTGGAGACTCAAGTCATCTATTTATTTATAGAGCAATTACTGCATGGGTACCAGCAATGCAAACTTCCCTACAGTATCCCACCCATGTGTGTCAACCCTGACCTGGAGAGACTGGCTTTAGGAATAAGAGAATAGCTGAGATACCACACCCTTGGCCTCTCTGCTAAGAGTAGCAGCAAAGATAATAATTAGCACCAACTGAGGTTTTTATCATTTGGACCTTCGTGGGCTGTGTTTATTGGGCTGTGATAACTAGGTCAATCTACACAACTGCCATCAGATATCAACAATTTTTTATTACAACCAACCTAGATCAAATTAGAACAGGTGACTAAAACTAGGGGATAAGTTTTAATTAAGATAAGCAACTTCAGCTACATTAATTACGTAGCTGGAGTCAAAGTATCTTAATTCGAATTTTGGCACCATGCACAGTGCGGGAGTTGACAGGAGCACACTCTCCCTTCAACTTCGCCTACTTCTTGTAGGAGCAGGTCTACCAGTTTCGACGGGAGCACCTCCCAGTTCAAATTAGCATGTCTTCACTAGACCCATTAATTTGAAACCTCGGAAGATTGACTTTGATTTGCAGCTTTGATCTTTCCTGTAGTGTAGACAGGGCCTTAGTGATTAAAAGTTAATTATCCCAGTAGTAATACAAGCAAGCCACAAAGTCACCAACACAGTTTAACACCTTTTTTTGGGGGGGAGGGCTTTTATGTTTATTTTTTTAAAATCTTTTCTGAACAAATGCCCTTAATATAAAATATTTTATGTAGAAAAATCCATTTTAAATTACTTGTTTGCAAACATTTTCTTGCAACAGTACAAATTATTAGACAATAATATTATGGTAGACTAAGCAATCCATATGCAGATCTAAGCGTGTATCTACTTGCATCAATTAAAAAGTTTAACAAGCTAATCTCTGGGAATTTTTTAAACACTTGCTGATTCCTACATCTTGAACAATTATTTAAGTAACTAATAGGAGAATCACCGCTGTAAAAGAATACAAAACCCATTAATTCCATCCTTAATTTCTAGGGTTGTGGGGAGTATTACAATAATTGACGTACCTATCACAATCAGGCTATATGGAATTATGAAAATACATGTTACAGTCTGTAATGTTATCAAATATTTATCATTAAGATTCCATTCTCCGTGTTCCCTCTTCATACATTTTAATTCATCCATAAAGTATTTAGTGGTAAACATCCATATCATGCTTCTGGGGCAAACTTTGTTGCATACAGATCCATGACGAATGTTGCTGAAAGGTTGCATTTTGGTAACAGACATTTTGAATCCATTTTGCTGGGGTTTGCTGTAGAGAATGCATACTGAGGATAAATAGCTTTGCCTACAATGACAGATGCATTCATATATATCTATTAAGCAAGGCTTTAGCCTTAGTACACTGTACATGTCATTCCCCCTAGAACTGTAGAGGCCTACTCCACAATAACATTGCTAATTAAGGCCAATAATTTGTAAGGAACTCCACATAAGAGAACCTCTTCATCTTTGAGGAATATCTGGCAGATTCATGGAACAAAGGTGGTAACTATTCGAAGTTCACTAACATTAGCCATGTTTCAGTATAACATAGTTTGGCTGTATTCTCCTTTCAATGCTCAGGTGTCCAATGCTTAAATTTTAGTAGACTTAAAGGAGCAGATACCCCAAATTTACGAAAAGGTCAAGTGAGTATTAGAAAAGGCCAGTTGCTGATTTAATTCAAGCTATCCAATCTCAATTTTATTTCTATTTCCCATACCTTGGGCAAGGCTCTGTCTCTCTGGGTATGTCTACACTACCCCGCTAGTTCGAACTAGCGGGGTAATGTAGGCATACTGCAATTGCAAATGAAGCCCGGGATTTGAATTTCCCGGGCTTCATTTGCATAAGCGGGGCGTCGCCATTTTTAAATCCCCGCTCGTTTGAACCCTCATTCCACGAGGAGTAACGGTAGTTCGAACTAGGAAGCCTAGTTCGAACTACCTAGTTCGTGCCGCGTGTAGCCGCGCAGCACGGGGTTCGAACGAGCGGGGATTTAAAAATGGCGGCGCCCCGCTTATGCAAATGAAGCCCGGGAAATTCAAATCCCGGGCTTCATTTGCAATTGCGGTATGCCTACATTACCCCGCTAGTTCGAACTAGCGGGGTAGTGTAGACATACCCTCTGATCTTTAATGTTCTGCTTCCCTCTATTTTTTTTCTTTTTCTGTGTCCTTTGACTGTGATTCTTATAGCTTTCATCATTCCCCTCTCCCACTTTTCTTAATCAGAAATACAATGCCTTAGGCTTTTACTGTCTTAAATTATGACTGCCCTTAACTTTCTGTCTTGGAATGCTCAGGTTCTTAGCATCCCCACACAAAAATCTCTATAATACTTCAATAGACTAAAAAAATGGTACAACTTTTCTTAGCAACGATCACTCATTGGGAAATAAGCAGATGTATGGGAGTAAATCGCTTTAAGTCTGAGCCAAAATCAGTTCCATGATCAGAGTAAACAAGACAAACTAAACTAATACAAGACACCAGAAAACAGGTCAAGGAAGTGAGGGGATGTGTGGAGAAACTGGGAAAGAGAACAAGGAGAGTCCTATAAGATGTAAATTTTAATTTCAGTGAAGAGAGGGTGCTGATGGACAAAAGAAATGGAAAACTTGTCCGGGTATAAGGGGAAGAATGGAGGAAGACACAAAATTGGGAATAGGAGAAGAAGATGAAGGAAGCAGTAATGAAAGGTCTTGGAGAATTTAAAGGACCAGGAAGAGGGGAAAGTGATCAGGAATAGGCAACATGAATTCACCAAGGACAAGTCATGTCTGACCAATCTGTTAGCTTTTATGATGAGGTAACTGGCTCTGTCAACATGGGGAAGCCAGTGGATGTGATATAACTTGACTTTAGCAAAGCTTTTGATGCAGTCTCCCACAATGTTCTTGCCAGCAAATTAAGGAAGTATGGATGGGATAAATGGACTGTAAGGTAGATAAAAAGCTGGCTAAATTGTTGGGCCTAACGGGTAGTGATCAATAGCTCAATGTCAGGTTGGTTGGTGGTTGGTTTCATGTGGAGTGCCCCAAGGATTGGTTCTAGGGCCAGATTTGTTCCTCATCGTTATTAATGACATGGATGAGGGGATGGATTGCACCCTCAGCAAGTTTGCAGATAATACTAAGCTAGGGGGAGAGGCAGATACCTTGGAGGGTAGGGATAGGGTCCAGAGTGACCTAGACAAATTGGAGGATTGGGCCAAAAGAAATCTGATAAGGTTCAACAAGGACAAGTGCAGAATCCTCCACTTGGGACTAAAGAATCTGAAGCTCTGTTACAGGCTGGGGACCAACTGGCTAGGTGCAGTTCAGCAGAAAAGGACCCGGGCATTATTGTGGATGAGAAGCTGGATATGAGTGGACAGTGTGCCCTTGTAGCCAGAAGGCTAATGGCATATTGGATTGCATTAGGAGGAGCATTTCCAGCAGATCTAGAGAAGTGATTATTCCCTTTTATTGGTGAGACCACATCTAGAGTATTGTGTCCAGTTCTGGACACCCCACTATAGAAAGGATGTGGATGCATTGTAGAGGGTCCAGGGGAGGGCAACTAAGATGATTAGGGGACTGGAGCATATGACCTATAATGAGGCTGAGGGGGTTGGGCTTATTTAGTCTGCAGAAGAGAAGAGTGAGGAGGGATTTGATAGCAGCCTTCAACTTCCTGAAGGGAAATTCCATTGTGGATGGAGAGAGGCTGTTCTCAGTAGTGACGGATGGCAGAGCAAGGAGCAATGGTCTCAAGTTACTGTGGGGAAGGTCTAGGTTGGATATTAGGAAAAAGTATTTCACTGGGAGGGTGATGAAGTACTGGAATGGGTTCCCTAGGGAGGTGATGGAATCTCCATCCCTAGAGATTTTTAAATCTCGGCTTGACAAAGTCCTAGCTGGGATGGTTTAGTTAGGATTGGTCCTGCTTTGGACAGGGGGCTGGACTAAATGACTCCTGAGGTCTCTTCCAGCCCTATGATTCTATGATTCTATGAGCTAAGAGGAAATGAAAATAGTGATTATGAAAGGCCCTGAGGAAGAGAACAAATAACTTGATATGATGCGTTAAAATGTGCGAAGCCAGTAAACTAGTTCAAGGAGATGGCATAAAAAGGTTAGAGCAACCAGAGAGGAAGGTGACTTTAGCAGGCAGATAGGTACACTAATGAGAAGCATGATATAATTACCAGATGGATTAAATAGAGGCAGCATTTTGGATTCTCTAGAGCTGAAGTGAAAAGTAGGATTACTGATAAGGAATAGGTCCTGTGTTCATAGTGGGCACATGTTAACGTTATTTAACAAATTCAGAGCAACTATCAAGGATAGCTCTCCGGAACAGTTACCTTGTAACTGTGCTCATCCGCTTAAGGGATGGTATCTCAGGTGCGGGACTCCGACCAGTGTCTAATCACCTGGATCTAATCTCAGAGAAGGATGGACGCGTAAAATAAGACTTGACAATTAAATCAAGTTCAACAACAGGACTATATTATTTTACAACATAATTTAACAAACATATATCGAATGAAGAATTGGAAGGGCTGTCCCCCCAATGTTCCCTATGCCTACTCACAGAGTCAGCGGTGCGGAGATGATAGAGGTGTTGCTAGTGACCTCAAGCCTCTGGCTAATAGGAAGCCTCGGGCGAGGAACAACTAGGCATCCCTTGACGGATGAGCCCGATGCTTGGTGACCTCAAGCCTCTGGCTAATCGGAAGCCTCGGGCGAGGAACAGCCAAGGAGATCCCTCAATGCACAGGTAGAGTGCGATGGCGGTTGGTTCACCTTCTGCGAAGCCTCTGGCCTTCGACCTCTCTTCCCACACTTCGGAGCGGCAGTATCAGGCGATGGAAGACTCTGATCTAACCTATACTAACTATCCTAAAATAAAATCCTATCTATATCACAACGCGCCCGCCAAACAAACGCGATGACGGCCGATATGCTTCGCATCAACGCAGCCTGCTGGACACACACGACGACGATATACTAATCTATTCTAAAAACTAAACTAACTAACTAACCTATCCTAACCTAAGTAGATGGGAAGCATGAACCTTCCGTTCAGCTTTCACTCTAAAAGACTGTACTAGACCTCTTTCTCTCGCATCACAAACCCGGGACTAAGAATGGGATGTCTCTCATTCACACCTAACCTAGAACCCGACGAACCCGACGCAACAGAAACTGCTGCGTGGCAGAGACTTATATACTCTTGTCTCATGAATATTTATGAGTTCTAAGCTTCAAACTGATTGGCTTAAAGATGATGCTCTTCCAGCATATCTTTAAAATAATTGGATGACAAGTCATGACACATGCATCTCATTATTTTCAAATCTTAACAGGTATGCATACTATTCCCTTTGAATCTTAGCAAGTGTACCTGTGCGACGTGTGATATATGTGACATAGACTAAACCCGTAATGGAAGCTAGAGAATGGAACTCAGTCAAAATGGAGTCTATCTGGGAAGCCATTTTAAGAAACCATTCCAATTGACATAAGTAGTTAATTTACATACATAGATATAGTAAAGATATACAGACATTTGTAAGTCTTTTCATAGTTTTGTTACAAGCATTCACAAGTTATATTGTAGACTCATTTACAAGGTGGTTACATCAACATTCAAGCATGGTTGTTACATAACAAAATTGATACATGCACATTATAATCGGGATACATTGTAATTCTGCTACACACATCGACACAACAGGGCTAAAGCCGAAATAAGCTATATAACTTGAGCTACTTCAATTGCATAGCTGAAGTTGAAATAGCTTATTTCAGCTTTTGGTGCTGTCTACACAGCAGGATGTCTGAGAAAGAACACTCTTCCTCCAACTTCCCTTTCTCCTCGCAAAATGAGGGTTACAGGAGTCGGAGTAAGAAGTCCTCCAGCTTGACATTATTTCAATACTGTGTAGAAATAACTTCTTGCTCTGTAGACACATACTACTTTATTTCAGAATAAAGTCTGTTATTCCAAAATAACACTGCTGTGTAGACATAGCCAGTTAGAAATGTCCACTAAGGATAAAAGTGAAGTAATTGAGAGAGTGAGAAAATGTTGATGTTAAAAGGAAAGATATTTGAGAGTTATGAAGGCACAGGGTATGGGGAAGGTGGAGAAAGAGGAGTTCTATGACACCAACAGGAAGGATGTCTGTGGAGGTGATTTCAGAAAGACTAAGTCTGAGAGTATCAATGCAGGTATTTACATATTTTCATCAGCATTTCTAGGGAGTCAATGTCAATAAGTATTGTACATGAATTACAGAAAACAGTGAAATCTGTCCCCCACAATCAGTCAATATACTATATATCTGACTTTGGAGTTTAATTAACTGCTTCTAGCATTGATCATGCCTTTTGGAAAGCTTTGGCAAAGACATGTGACTTACAATATGATCTGAAAATGGTGAGAGTTGGATTTGTCTTGATCACCTTTGGGAGAGTGCTTCTTGTATGAGCATAAGTATATAAAAATTATCATACTGGGTCAGACCAATACTGAGTCCAACTAGCCCAGTCTTTTGACAGTGTCCAATGCCAGATACTTCAAAGGGAATAAACAGAGCAGGCCAATCATGAGTTGACCCATCTAGTAGTCCCAGCATCTGACAGTCAAAGGCCTACAGATACCCACCACATGGAGTAACATCCCTTACCATTTTGATTAATAGGTGTTGATGAACATGTTTTCAATAAACTTATCTAATTCTTTTTTGAATTTAGTAAGTGTGCATATACACAGCAGTGCTAGTTCAGAATGATGGCCGTTATTCCAGAATAACAATGTGAGCGACTAGACAGCAATTCCATTATTTCTAAATAACAGATGGCTTATTCTGACTCCTGTAAACTTCATTCCACAAGAAAAAATAATGCCTCTTCCAAAATAGCTATTTCGGAATAGCAATAGTGTGAGTGCTTCACTGTTGCTATTTCGAAATAGCTCCCCGCCCCCCAGGGCCATTCAAAGTAATTACTCCCGGGTGCCTCCTGGGCCTCTAAATCAAGGTAGCACATTCACATTAGGGGAGCCTGCCTCAGATTAATTTTGAGGCTTCCCTGTAGTGTAGACGTGCTATTTTGAAATAAGCTATTTCGGAGAATTTCTTCCAGAATAGTTTATTTCAAAATAAGCGTACAGTGTAGAGGTACCCCAATAGTTTTGGCCTTCTCAACATCCCCGACAACGAATTCCACAGGTTAACAATGCAAGGTATGAAGAAGTACATCCTTTTAAACAAGTTAAAAAGAGTGAAAAATCAATACTAATGACCATTTTGGACTTTCAATCATATTATTCTCTATCCTTATTGAATATCGAGCAGTTGAGGAGGGTTAGTCTTTGGTTCCCTGAAGATTATATTTGGACTCTCCTAATCACAGGATTCTGGGCAATGAGTTTGATTTGTCAAACAAGAGATGCTGTCCTTTAGATAGTATGATTGTATCTCATAAATGGATGTGTAAATCAGCTCTAGACATATGTAGTGAATCCAGGATGAAATTTGTTCATTATAAGCAGCACTGGCATAACAGGCATGATCAACTCTTACGCTGACCTCTACACCAGCTCCTGATTCCTTGTGGACCTTTTATCATGGCTCAAAAAGAGGGAAATATTCTGAAGGTGACAAGTGCACAAGCCATTTTGGCTAATTCAGCAGAGAAATGGAGAAAAATGTTCATAACTGTTGCAGTTTCTGCGTCCCATGGTCCATACTGAGTCGAGCATATACCAAAGGCTGTGTGCTACCTTGACTTGAATGGAGGATTTATAATTTTTTTCAGAGCATTTTTCCTCTTCATCTTAGCATCACATCAGCATTTCCTGCGTTCAGTTGAGCTAGTTCTTTATGTACCCTGGAGCAATCAAGTATTGAGCTGTTTAAATGACATAAATGAGTATAGAAAAAAGGTGGGTGAAACCAATATCTTTTAGTGGACCAACCTCTTGCTAGTGAGAGAGACAAGCTTTTAAATTTATACAGAGCTGCTTCAGCTCACCTTCTCTCTAATATCCAGGAACCAAACTGGCTATAACAACAAATATAAATAATTATTATGAAAACAATGTACTGGTAACCACAAACCATGGATTAGAAAAAGGAAGATATGCCCATGTTATTAAAAAAAATTCCAGCTGTACCACAATGACAGAATTTTTTCACATAAACATTTATAGTCTTTTAATGCTAGTAGGACATTTCAAACATTTAAATGGCCTGCATTACTTCTAACTTTGGGGAAATTATATTTCATCATCCTTTATTGAGTAGATGTTTTTCTAGATTAGAATGTATTGACAACCTCTTCCAATTTTCACTTGGTTTTCTGCAATGTATGGTTCCAGTTGTTTTCAGTGGCCAGGTCTCTTACCCTGGTAACGAACTTTACAGCACCTCCACAAATCTCTGGATGCTTTATAACTGGACCCATTAAATAGAAGTTTGTATTTTATACTAGTAATACTAGGCTGTTTCTTACAGGTCCAAAATAATTTAAACCTAATATTTTGGACACTAATATAACCCATAGAAGCTTTTTAGTCAGTAAAATGAATGAAATATCCCAACTAATGAACATTTTGGACTTTTAATTTGATTATTCTCTGCCCCTTTGAATAACTGAACTGAACTGAATGTATTGTTCCCTGACCTCTAAAGTGTGTATGTCAGTGTGATCTAAATTACAAATCAATCACTTAAATATATTAAAAACAGGGATTCTTTCTTGCCACTATTACAACTTGCTCATCAGATTCCGTTTTCAACCTTTCCTTATACAGCCTGAAGTGGATTGTAAAACATAAATGTATTAAATTGGAAGAGACTGGAACATAGCTGGCACAAAGCACATCTTTAAGCCTTATGTACATGGAGCCTCAATTTCCTGCTAGCTAGGAAATACCACCATTGCCAGCTCTCTCAATTGCAGTTAGACATTTCATCTCTCTCCTCAATGACCTGAAGACTAGAGCTTGATCTCTCATGTTTTCAGTTCTTTAGCTAACTATCATAGTGTGAATTAAGTCTCCTTGGGTTATTATTTCCCATCATTGTAATCAACCCATGTAAAAACATTCTATGGAACAGCCTTTTTCAGAGGGAGGGCAGGGTTTCTTTCTCCTGTCTTCAGCATTCTCCTTCTCCTCTATTCTTCAAATTAAGGAGGCCAATATCTAATGTTTTGTCCAGAGCAGAGACTGAATTGTGCTAACTCCTATATTTGTAACAGCAACATGTCATCATTGCTGCTTTCACTCTCTTTCCAACCAAATAACATCAATAGATACTCCGGAAACCCCACAAGTTGTCAGTCTGCAAAACTTTCTAACTGTACAGGATTGAGGGAGGTGATGAAATTGCCTTGAAATATTGTCATGCATAATTTGGCCTGATGAGAAGGCATAACAAAAAACAACAACATGTCTCTCTGGACTGGGATGCACAGCCTTGTATCTTCTGCCTTAAGTTTCCCTCCAGGGCATCTTATATCTGAACTGGAGACACCTATTTTAACCTACCTCAACAAATCTGCACTTACAGCTTTTGCTCTTTAGTCATTTTCTTTGACATTGGAAACCTAATACCCACTGTAGCTCAGAAATAGAAACACGAGATTTTTAATATGATCATAATGACTACTGCTGAGAATTCGAATCAGGTTCACATTTACTTCACCTTAGATCTCCTACAAGGTGATATTACAAAGGCCCTGGTCAGGGGCACTGACAGCCTCAGCAGCGGAGAGCAGGGCCTCAGTTGGAAGAGGCAGGGCTGCGGCAGCCATCCCTAAGTGCCACCCAGAACGCACCACCCCGGCTCTCCCATCCCTTATTGCTGCTAAGTGCACACCACAAGGATCCCCAGAGGCAATGTAAAGGGCCTGGATCTCTCAGTGAACCCTGGGCAACTACCTTTGCCCCCATTCCCATTAGCGGGCCTGGCCCTGGCACATGTTCCATACAGGGTCACTCACCTTCTTTTTGGTTATTATAGGTTCTTTTCTCTTTCTTTATTCTTTCCTTTTTTAAATCTTTCTATTCTTTCCCACTTGTATGTCTTCTTTCTGCCACTATCTTTTTTTCCTTGTTTTGATACCCCCTTGTGATATTAGGTTGTTATGGTGAAAAAAACCCACATGATCATTGAACTGACATTTTATTTTCCCTTCATTGTATGTTCATTATATTTTATGTTGTTTTAAATTATTTTTATGTATTTTGACATGCCTGAAATCTTTGTACATGTTTTGCTCAGTTACATATAAATTTGTTTGTACCACTGTATTGTACTCTTTTTCTAAGAATAAATAAAGTTTTTGGTGGAAAAATTTAAATTATACAAACATTGCCTAAATAGTGCATTGTAATGCCACCTAGAAAACTCAGGTTCAAGGCTAACTTAGAACAGGCAAGCTTCATTTAACTAGCATCTTTAAACCAGCATTGATGTTTCAGAAGCAACAATCGCTCTTCTAGACTGCAAGGTTTCATGCTGTTATACAGCAAAACACAAAGCTTGAGGGAGGAGAAACGGTATAGAAAGAAAAGAGAGAACACAATATCTGCTATACTCTCCTGTCTACACATACTGATAAAAACTGACAAATTGAATTAAGCAGCTTTAATTTACTCCTTGCAGGTTATTTGCACAACTGCAATATAAACGGTCTAAAAACTGGAGGACTAGATAGTCTGTGATACTTATTCCCAACAAATGGGCTGAATTAAAAGCTACTGAAGTCAATGGGAATCTCACCACTGACTACCCTGGTCTTTGGGCTGGGCCCTAGTGAAATGAGGATGACATATCATTCCTTTGCTCACTGACACCACTGTGCTAGCTTCTGTGATACTTACATAGGTTTGTTGCTAGTTCAATAATACTATGTTTTTGCTATCCTTTGGGAGCAGCAATTTCTTGTCTGAGAATCACATTAGGATATCCTGCTATAAAAGTCCTAGAAAGGTAATGTAGCCTAGAACATGTTATAGCAGCTTCTTAGGGGGAAAAAAAACCTGTACAAAAGTGATCATAAAACAACTCCCCTTGGCCTGTGAGATATGCTGTTAGAAACAACACCATTTAAATTCCCAGTTCAGCAAGGAACTTCAGTATGTGCCTAACTTTAACTCCACTGACTTCAGTGACAACACTCAAATTAATCATGTGATTAAAACATGGCATGTGATTGAGTAACTTGCTGAACTTGGGGCCTAAATACAGTTGCAGCTAGTGAGGTTCCTGTCACTGTGTATTCCGGGCACCTTTTTTATTTGTAAAGTTTTATCTCAGCTCACAGTGGTATTTCCAAGTTGATTGTTTTGGCAGTAAATGTTCAATGATAATTAAAACAGAATTTAAAAAATGTAATAGTGTTTCCCCCACATTGTTTTTCAACCTTTTGAGATTTGTGAAGCCTGAAGCCTTGATCCAACAAATAATTTAAGCACATACTTAACTTTAAGTACGTGACTAGCATCTTGATCCTGCTTCTAATCATCTCACTGGAAATGTTCACTTTAACTTTCATGTTGGCAGATTAGGCTTTAGGTAGTTTGAAGCCAGCCTGGATTAATCATGTACTGAAAGTTATGCATGCACTGAAGTGTTTTGCTGAATCAGTCAAAAATTATTCTGTGGCAAAAAAAATATTATAGTGTACCCGGAAAAGGAAGGGCAGTCAACTAATTATCTAAGGTGTTTGTACACAAATGCAAGTAGCCTGAGAAACACACAGGAAGAATTGGAAGTCTTGGCAAAGTGAAAGAACTATGAGATTTGGTGAGATGACTCACATGACTGGAGCACTGTCATGGAAGGGCATAAACTGTTCAGGAGGGACAGGCAGGGGAGAAAAGGTGGAGGAGTTGCACTGTATGTAAGAAAGCAGTATGGTTGCTCAGAGGTGGGAGCAACAGGAGTGATGCCGTAGTCGTGTCTGCTATGGACCACCAGATCAGGCAGATGAAGTAGAAAAGGCTTTCTTCAGACAACTAAAAGAAGCTTTCAGATCACAGGCCCTTGTTCTCATGGGGGGACTTGAATCATTCTGACATCTGTTGGGAGACCAATACAGCAGTACACCGGCACTCCAGGAAGGTTTTAGGGAATGTTGGGGATAATTTCCTGGTACAAGTGCTGAAGGAACTGACCAGGGGCCATGCTCAGCTTGACCTGCTGCTCACAAACAAGGAGGACTTAGTAGGGGAAGTAGAGGTAGGTGGCAACCTGGGCAGCAGTGATCATGAGATAGTCAAATACAAAATCCTGACCAAAGGAAGAAAGGAGAGCAGCAAAATACAGACCCTGGACTTCAGAAAAGCAGACTTTGACTCCCTCAGAGAACTGATGGGTGGGATCTCTTAGGATGCTAACATGAAGATGAAAGGAATCCAGGAGAGCTGGCAGTATTTTAAAGTAGCTTTATTGAAGGCACAGGAACAAACCATCCCAAGGTGCAGTAAGACAAGGAAATATTGTAGGTGACCAGCTTGGCTTAGCAGTGAGCTTAAACACAAAAGGGAAGCTTACAAGAAATGGAAACTTGACAGATGACTAGGGAAGAGTATACATATATTGCTCGAGCATGCAGGGGGATAACCAGGAAGGACAAAACATGACTGGAATTGTAGCTAACAAGAGATGTGAAGGGTAACAAGAAAGTTTCTACATGCACATTAGCAATAAGAGTGTGGTCAGGGAAGGTGGGACCCTTCCTGGATGAGGGAGGTAATCTAGTGACAGATAATGTGGGAAAAGCTGAAGTACTCAATGCTTTCTTTGCCTCTGTCTTCACAGACAAGGTCAGATCCCAAACTACTGAACTAGGCAACACAGTATGTCAAGGAGGTGGACAGCCCAAGGTGGAAAAAGAACAGATTAAGGAATATTTAGAAAAATTGGACATACGCAAGTTTGTGCGGCTGGATGTAATGCATCTGGGGGTATGTCTACACTACCCTCCTAATTCGAAATAGGAGGGTAATGTAGTCATACTGCAATTGCAAATGAAGCCCGGGATTTGAATTTCCCGGGCTTCATTTGCATAAAGCCGGCCGGCGCCATTTTTAAATGCTGGCAGTTCGAACCCCGTGCCGCGCGGCTACACGCGGCACGGAGTAGCTAGTTCGGATTAGGCTTCCTAATCCAAACTAGCTGTACTCCTCATTCCACGAGGGCTTCATTTGCAATTGCGGTATGACTACATTACCCTCCTATTTCGAATTAGGAGGGTAGTGTAGACATACCCTGAGGGTACTCAGAGAGTTGGCTGTTGTGATTGCAATGGCCATTATCTTTGAAAACTCAAGGAAATCAGGGAGTAGCAATCAAGGGCTCAAAGTCTGGTTGGCGGTCGGCATCAAGTGGAATCAGTTCTAGGGCCAGTTTTGTTCAGCATCTTTATTAATGACTGGATGAGGGGATGGATTGCACCCTTGGCAAGTTTGCGGATGACACTAAGCTAGGGGGAGAGGTAGATACATTGGTTGGCAGAGGTAGGGTCCAGAGTGACCTCATTCTCTGATTCTCTTACTTTTAGTTTAAATACTTTGAGTATTTTAAAAGCTATTAACAGGAGATTATTAAGAGCTACTTAAAAGTAAAAAGGCCTGAAAATTTATTTTTGAAAATATATTTAGAGTTATAGTTAATACACTCCCACAATAAATCCTTTCCTTGTTCTGTTACTATAGTGACCATTAAATTTCACATAGCATCACCACCAATAAAAAAAAATATATTATGCATGCATAGAATTATAAAATACCATAAAAATGTATAGATCACAACTTACTGTCCAGCATCTGAGAGAGGTTATATTTTTCTATCCTAAATATAAAAAAATATTGAGGAATCTCAGATACTAACATGCTGTTATTGTTGGTAAAAATTGACATATAGAGCCTGATTTTTAGAAGTTTAACACCTTTAGTTAAAACCAGATTTTAGGAAAAGCTTAGCCCCTATTTAGACACCAAAATAAGGGCCACAAGTACATTCAGTATGTGGAGCTTTTTTGAAAAGCTGCTATTTCTGTTGGTGACTAAATGGGAGAAAAGTTGTTTTCAGAGAGCATGTGCTGAGCACTTTTGAAAATCTAGCTTTTATTGGAGACCCCTCTGGACATTGGCTAGATTCTCCAATTCACCAAAATCAATGTGCACATCATAAGATCAAAGTGGCTTACCTAGAAATGACTAGTGAAGTATTGCCCCTCTGCAGCCAAACTCTCCTTTGGCATAAAGCTGTTGGAAGAGATTTCTCTGTGACCTGTACCAGCTGCTTCCAGTGATCCTGGCATAATGGACAAAAGGAGGTGTTTTAATGGTGGGCCCTGGATAGGATGGAAAAGGTAAGGGGTAGACAGAGCATTTCTGCTATGCCAGTTCTTTCTCTGTTGCAACTCAAGTTGTACCTGTAGAGTCCTAACAGAATGCATAATCAGGCCCTTTATATGTCAACATCCAATAGTTTAGGACACTACCCAAGCCCCCCTGAAGACAATGGAAAGACTCCAAGTGATTTCAGTGTGTTTTGGCTCAGGCTGTTGGTCAATTTTATTTTTTAAAATATCAAAATGAAGGAAGGATTACAGAAAGTCTATCAAGCTACATAATCACACTCCTGTTTTAGATAGTTTGTGTATTGACTCATGAAAAATAGGCTCCATTGTATCATTTGACCATGGCATATTTCTCTGAACTAGAGTCTGATATACTGTCACCAAATAAACACCAACACCAATCTTAGACTCGGGCAGGAAAATGTTTGTTAAAAAGAGGAAAATATTAACTAAAGTATTAGCCTCACTATTTTGATCCATTTTTTTTCCTTGTTCTTCCTTCTCTTTCCTATCTGGAGATGGCCAATGATGTGAGGCTGGGCCTCAGAACTATGGTGAGATTTTCTAACAAACACATACCAATATTTGATTTATTGTTGAAAGTGCCTGCACAGTTCATCCTTGCTAACTATCTCATCTTCACCTACTGTAAGTCCCCTTGATCCTAACCTTCCTACTGCTGCAAATGTCTCGAGCTACTATGTACATGCACATAGTAGCTATTTTCTCAACACGCAACTCCCTCTCTCCCAGATAGCTCATTTCCAAAGACATAAATGGCATGCACATAAACCACTACTCATTTAACACTGCGTTTTCCTGTTGCTTGTGCAGGAAAATGATTCCATGCCACCCTCCTTTTGTGCTGTGTATTTAACCTCTTGAAGCCTATGGACATCTGTATGTAGACTTGGCAAGAACTCCAAAGCCTGGATGCCTCAGCATGAGCTTTATGGCTCTCTATAGCAGTAATAAATGAGTGCTTTGAAGCCACCCTCCTTCTATCTTCTTCGGTTTGACTCTACCATTAGCTACAAAGATAATCAAATATGTTACCATTACTGAGATTTGCTAATGAGATGTGATGAGTGTGGTGTTGAATCTCTGGAAATGGCTATAGGACAGGAGCATGTTCACCAGCAATCACCGAGTTTGTGATATACTTCCCACAACTACTGTATGTGCTGCATGTTTATTAACATAGCACCATACAATATAGATGCATGGTGCTATAGAGACAAATATAAAAAATGAAAATGGATCTTCAGCAGTTTCAGCTGGCAGAAATTCATTTGCTTATTGGAGTTATATTGACTTATACAGCTGAAGCTCTGACTTGGTATTTAGAGTCTATTGGGCTGATCCTACAGACACAGTGTGAATAATCTTCTTACTCTGGACCTCATGACATAGGGCTAAGTGGCAACAGACAAAGTGAGAAGGGCGGGATATGAATTACTTTTGTAGTATACACATTATATCAGGTCCACCTTATTCGTAATTTGTTTTTTCGCTTCATTTCTGTTCAGAAATGTATGTGTATTAATTTGGTGCAGGAGTATGTGAGTCAATATTGGAAATGCAGTTGAAAGAAGACGACTATACTGACTACCCTTTACCAACATCCTCTGCTTTTTACCTATTTTTTTCAGTTAGGAGTGAAGAGTAATACCAATTACTTGTTTACATGCAGCAAGGTGTACTGTTTCTGCTATTATGCAAACCACTTCCTAATGAATTCGGTCATCTCTCCCCAATAGTTTCAGCTGAAGTCTTTGTGTTCTGTGCAGATGTTGGCACATTTGTTGAAAATAATTTTACATTGTAAACTCATCTAATTTTTTCCTTTCAATTGGATAAGAGGCCAGTGCACTTCAATCAATGTGGCTGCGTCTAGACTGGCACTCTCTTGCGCAAATACTTTTAACGGAAGAGTTCTTGCATTAAAGTATTTGTGCAAGAGAGCATCTACACTGGCATGTGCCTTTGCGCAAAAAAGCTTCGGCGGCCATTTTTGCCGTCGGGGCTTTCTTCCGCAAAAAATTCCTGTCCCTGTCTACACTGGCCTCTTGCGCAAGAACACTTACATCATACATTAGATTGTCAGTATTCTTGCGCAAGAACTCGTGGCCAGTTTAGACAGCTGGCAAGATTTTGCGCAAAAGCGAGCGCTTTTGCGTAAAATCTGGCCAATGTAGACAAAGCCTGTCAGTCATATTGAGATCTTCTTGTTTATTGAATTACTATTTAAAAATACATAATATTGTTTCTGCTTATGTGAACAGAAGACTGAGGACGACTGGTACCAGCAACCTGGCTAGTGGGTGGGAGGGGTCTGTCTCGAGAATGACCTTTGTGTTCAGAAAGGCCAATAAGCAGGTCTGAATCTGGAACCAAGTGTTAGAGACAAAAATTGGAGCCAGGATCAGACAGGAAGCTGATTTAGCATTGACCTTCAGATCTCAAGAGCCATACTCAACGGTCAGAACCAGAACAGTCAGCAACCAGGGCAACAGGCTTCAGGGCCTGTAATGAGGCTGAGAGCAGGATCCAAAAACAAGGCAGGATCCAAGCTAGGAAACTGGGAGGAGGACACAAGTGAGGTAGCAGGGCCTGTAGCAGCCCGAAGTCATGATCCATCTTGTGGCACAGACACAGAAGTATGTCTTTGTGACCTAAACAGTGCACCTGGCCTAGCCAAGCACACTGGAGCACCTCCAGTCAGGTGGTATGTTTAGTGGAATGCAAGGCCATAGGGTTCACTGACAGACCCATGGGGTGATGTTGGAGATGCAGCAGTGGTGATGGGCAGGTTTAGGACCTGCAGATCCTCACAGGAAGTTTGATTGCAGAATTAGATATAAAGGCAGATTTGAGGTGCATCCCTAGCCATGTTTAATAAGATACAATAGTATTCAAATAAGCATCCAGGAGAGTACATGTAAAATGCAGTCAGCAAATTTTATATAACATTAAGTGCTGTTAGACTAGTTCACTAGCCTGTGGTAAATTAACGACAGCAGACATACATCACTGTGTCAGTTTACACATCTGTCTGCATATCGCATCTTTCTGATTAATGAAACCCTAGAATACTGGGTGTAGAAACTAATTTGTATGAGCCTCATATAACATTGGTGTAAAATATACCAAATTACTTATATCATTTCTGTTTCTTTCCAGGAGCAGGCTAATTTACAGCATGATTTTACCTCTCTCAGAGCCTGATGGAATGAAATAGAATTATGGCTTTGCAAACGCATTACATGAAGCCAAAAGTAATAGTGAATATAGTGAATTACAGATTTCAAAATGGGTCTATTTGTCATACTTTAAACACAGAGGTGGTCCTCCAATCACTTCTCAGCAAATCATATACTCAAAAAGTTTATGTCTGATAAAAAAAATACCTGGAATTCTGTAGTTGGTTGGAGACATTGATTTCAATTGGGGTGAATTGGTGCTAAGCCAGTAGTAGAGACTATGGATACCAAAGCATACAAACCTGCCTCTTAGGATTTTCTTTCAGGCTGTCCAGAAGGTCTTAAAAGTTTCCTAGAGTTCATTTTCCATCTATCTGGATATTTATGTCCATTACTCTGAGTGTACCTTGAACATTAATATCTTTATTTTCAGCATGACCTTTTGAATTAAGGTATATTTTCTGCTTCTATAGCTAAGGAGCAGAGAGATTGGCATATGATTTGCCCCATGTCACACAGAAAATATGTGACAGACATGGGGATTTAATCCAGATGTCATGAGTTTGAGTTCATGGCCATGCCCACAGAATCATGGTTGGTTGATTGCTTGTTTTTTTCCCCCCATTTATTTCTTTTACATAATGTGTCATATTTTTATTGTATTATTTTGGTTAAACCTCATGTCATTCTTCTATACATTTCATACATATCCTCTCCCCACACACAGACATTGGTCCATTAATTAAGACTGAGAGCTTGTTTGTACTTGAAAAACTCTAGTAATAGTTGAAGTTCTGTAGTATTTCAGTTAATCCCTTCTTATGCCAATGGCAAGTGTTCTCACATCAGGGTAAGCCATCCTCCTTAAGAGCCAGTAGCTAAGTCAACAGAAGAATTCTTCCATCAATGTAGTGCTGTCCATACCACAAGCTAGATGGAATTACGTCACTCATAGGTAGTTATGTCAACCTAACTGTTTAGCGTAGACCAGGCCTAAGAAAACTTTCCTGTAAACTGACCCATTTTAGGCATATTAACCACATCACTTTAATACCTGCGAGGTCTGCATGTGACCTAGAAATGTCAACACATCCAAGATATATGCATGTTGTTTTTCTAAATTTTTTATTATTTTACTCAGGGACATTCATCTCCACCCTTCAGTCCAGTATGGTTCTGTTAGCATACATTTAATGTAGGTATCTTTGTCATTGTGTTAAACATGCCTAAATCTTCCCCTTTCTTGGGTTCCTCAGCTTTTAACTTGTCCAAAACAACTTCACCAACCTTTACCAATCCCTGGTCAAGTGGATTCCACTGATCTCAGTGATAAGGTTTGAGGAAAATGAGTAGAATATGGAAGAGGTGATAGTTTCCTTAGAGAAAGTAATCTCACCTAAAAGCTCTGCCTCCCAGAATCTCCAGCCAGGCTGCTAAGAACTTAGATATTTTATTAGATGTGTTCAGATGTTCTTGGATAACCTTCTAGACATCCTTCATTCAACAACTCTTCTCTGAGACTGTGTCTACACTACCAGGTTATTTCAAAATAGGTTATTTTGAATTAATAAATCCCAAAAGAACTATTTTGAAATAAGCTTATTCTTCACAATCTGGCGTTACTATTTTGAAATAACTAGCCTATTATTTTGAAATAACAGGTTTAGTAGTGTGGACACTCATTTTGATATTTTGAAATAAGGGGAGTTATTTAGAAATTAACTCCCCACTGTAGAAATACCCTGAAAGTCAGTGAGGTGTTCCTAATTACTGCTAATGTCAATTAGTATCCAAGGTAACTCGCAAGTTGGTCCTCACTCTCAAAATAGTCATGCAAAAATAAAACACCCTGAAAAAACAACACAAGAAAACCTACTATCGCTGCACACCTGGGTATATCTACACTGCATTACTCTTTCGAGAGAGGAATGCAAATGCAGACAAATGAAATTGCAAATGAAGCACGGATTTGAATTTCCCATGCTTCATTTGCATAATTGCGTCTGGCCACTATTTCGAAATACCCTGTTTCGAAATAAAAAACACCGTGTAGTCATGGTTATTTTGAGAAAAAAACCTGCTTTCTAAATAATCCTTACTCCTTATAAAATGAGGTTTAAGGGTTATTTAGAAAGAAGGGTTTTTTCCTCAAAAAAATCGCATCTAAACAGCATTTTTTATGTTGAAATAATGTATTTTGAAATAGCAGCTGGATGCGATTATGCAAATTAAGTGCAGGAAATTCAAACCCGTGCTTCATTTGCAGTTTCGTTTGTCTGCATTTGCATTCCTCTCTCAAAAGAGGACTTCAGTGTAGACATACCCAGAGTATTGATTACTCCTTAAAACTTCCACATTACATGGTGGTTAATTATTACACTTTCTCTCAAAAATAAAAACGATATCCTAGTATTCTAGGGCAGAGAATCTTTGTTAACTGTCCATATAATCATAGACATCTGACAAAGTGGTTTTTACCAACCCAAGTTTATTCCCAAATAAATCTAATTCTATACTACACTGTTCTTCTGGAAAAAGCTATGCAAATTGTGAACCGCAATTTGCGTTGCTTTTTCTGCTTCTTTTTACGAAGGAGGCTTTTCTGACATTTGGCCCATCTACACTGGGCCAAATATTGGAAAAAGCCCCTTTTTGGAACATCCCTTCTTCCTTGTAAAATGAGGTTTACAAGCATGCCGAAAAAATGCATCTGCTCTTCTGAAAAATTTTTCAGAAGAGCAGATACGTTCCCTGGATGCGTCAAAGTTTTTCTGGGATACCTCCAAATACCTCTAGTATCATGAGCTTTCGGATGAGCAGAGTAGAGAAAAAAAGGGGGAGACCTCACAACAAGGGCAGAGTTTTGGGAGTACAGGGAGGGCAGCAGCCATGTGCACCAGGATGTGGCTTGCTTTTCTTCCTGGTCCCTAGATTATCAGAGAGCGAGGGGAAAGTACTTGTGTTCTGTGATTTACTCCTCTGCCCTCCAACCAGAAGTAAGAGGTATGCACAGAATGCAAGTACTTTTACCTCGTTCCCTAATACTCTGGTGAACAGGAAGAAACGCAAGCCACATCCCGGTGAGAATGGCTGCTGCTTCCCCTGTTCCCTCCTCCCCTGCACTCCCAAAATTGCATCCTTCCCTCACAATTTATAACAGAAAATGCAGAAGGGGGAGGGGGAAGTACCTGGCAATTCTAGTGCCAGAGCTAATGAGGCTAATTGAATGGGCTGGAAGTGTCCCATACTTAGCTTTTAATGTAAATTGCATGTTGAATGAAAGGAAAGCAGATTTTATAATGGCCCATCCAGTTCATGTCTTTCTTCAAACCATGACAGGCATACAAAGGCCAATTCTGCAGTTTCTCTCTGTAGTTGGTTTTGTTATTCCTTTGTAGAAGAATGGCTACTTTTAAAGCCATTATTGAGTGCCAAGGTAGATTAAAAAGTTCTTCTACTGGTTTCTGTGTGTTACCATTTCTAATATCTGACGGGTGTCCATTTATCCTTTGACATAGAAAAAATGTAACACTATCTTTCATGGCTTGAACAAAGACATGAACTGTATGGGTCATTATAAAAGTTGCTTTCCTTACATTCAACACCCAATTTACATCAAAAGCTAAGTATGGGACCCTTCCAGCCCACTCATTTAGCCTCATTAGCACCGGCACTATAATTGACAGCTACCTTTTTCCCTCTCTCCCTTCTTTTTCTGTTACAAATTGTAAAGGCCTCCCCCCTCTTTTTTTCTCCACTCAAGGTATAACAAATTCAAACTAGCATGTCCACACTACGGGGAAGCCTCAAAATTAGTCTGAGGCAGGCTCTGTTAATGTGGACATGACTCCTTAGACTTAGAGCCCTGGGAAGCCCTGGGGACTAATTAGTTTGAATTACTCTGGGGAGTAATTATTTTGAAATAGCAGCAACTGAACATCCACACTATCATTATTTCAAAACAATTATTTTGTAATTAGCGTTACCCTTGATGAAAAGCAGGAGTACAGATTTTGAATTCTGTGGCCTGTTATTTTGAAATAATGGGCTTTGTAGAGTGTACGCTGTACTTATAAATTCAACCTTGGGGGGTTAGTTTAAAATAAAGTCCTATTGTAGACCAGACTAAGATACTAGGCTAGGTGATGCAGTATAGGAAGGAGGTAGGCAGACCTCAGTGGAGAAGGAACAGCTTAAGAACTATTTAGACATGCACAGATCTATGGGTCTGGATTTAATACATCCAAGGGTACTGAAGGATTTGGCAAATGTTATTGAAGAGGCTTTGGCCATTACCTTTGAAAACTTGTGGACATTGGCAGAGATCCAGGATGACTGGAAAAAGCCAAATGTAGTGCCTATCTTTAAAAAAGGGAAGGACAATTAAGACAACTACAGACCAGTCAGCCTTCCCTTAGTCCCTAGAAAAATCATGGAGTGGATCCTCAAGGAATCCATTTTGAAGCACTTGGAAGAGAGGAAAGTGATCAGGAATAGTCAACATGAATTCACACAGGGCAAGTCATGTCTGACCAATCTGATTAGCTTCTATGATGAGTGGCTTTGTGGACATGGGGAAGTCAGTGGATGTGATATACCTTGACTTCAGAAAAGCTTTTGATATGGTTGCCCGCAATATTTTTGCCAGAAAGTTAAGAATATGCGGATTGGATAAATGGACTATAAGGTGGGTAGAAACCTAGATTGTCAGACCCAACAGGTAGTGATCAATGGCTCGATGTCAAGATGGTGGTCAGTTTCAAGTGGAGTGCCCCAAGGATCGGTTCTAGGGGCAGTTTTATTCAACATCTTCATTAATGACCTGGATGAGGGGATGGATTGCACCCTCAGCAGGTTTGCGGATGACACCAAGCTAGGGGGAGATAGATACGCTGGAGGACAGGAATAGGGTCCAGAGTGACATAGACAGATTAGAGGATTTGGCCAAAAGAAATCTGATGAGGTTCAACAAGGACAAGTGCAGAGTCTTGCACTTGGGACGGAAGAATCCCAAGAACTGTTACAGGCTAGAGACCAACTTGCTAAACACCAGTTTGGCAGAAAAGGACCTGGGGATTACAGTGGATGAGAAGCTGGATGTGAGTCAACAGTGTGCCCTTGTAGCCAGAAGACTAATGGCATATTGGATTTTATTAGGAGGAGCATTGCCAGCAGAACTAGAGAAGTGATTATTCCCCTTTATTCGGCACTAGTGAAGCCACATCTGGAATATTGCATCGAATTCTGAGCCCCCCCACTACAGAAAACATTGGAGAGGGACCAACGGAAGGCAACCAAAATGATTAGGGGGCTGGAGTACTTGACATACAAGGAGAGACTGAGGGATTTGGGCTAATTTAGTCTGCAGAAGCGAAGAGCGAGGGGGGATTTAATAGCAGCCTTCAACTTCCTGAAGAGAGGTTCCAAGGAGGATGGAGAGAAGCTGTTCTCAGTAGTGACAGATGGCAGAACAATGAGCAATGGTCTCAAGTTGCAGTAGGAGAGGTCTAGGTTGGATATTAGGAAAAACTATTTCACCAGGAAGGTGATGAAGCACTGGAATGGGTTACCTAGGGAGGTGATGGAATCTCCATCTCTAGAGGGTTTTAATTCCCAACTTGACAAAGCCCTGACTGGGATGATTTTGTTGGGATTGGTCCTGCTTTGGGCAGAGGACTGGACTCGATGAACTCCTGAGGTCTCTTCCAGCCCTAGGATTCTATGATTCTATGACTGCTGATTGTCAAATAAATCTGTTAGTCTATAAAGTGCCACAGGACTTCTCTTTGGTTTTGCAGATACAGATTAACATAGTTCTGAGACAATGCAATCATAGAGTGTTAGAATTTACTGTGAGCAGCCTTCAGTTCTCTGCAGGGGGTCATAGCTATGTACTTTCAGTCAGATACCTACAGCTACAGAATCCATCTTTCATGATCACGTTCTTACAATATTTCAGAACCCTGCCTTTTGCTTTCCCTTATATAGCTTAATTTATTGGAGGAAAGAATGAAATTAAAATTGGAATACATGAATGAGATACTTTGCTTTCCCAGCAGAAATGGCTGGTTAGTTGTTTTTCTCAATCAGGAGGCGGGCAAGTACATTTTATGTTCACCCCATATCTATAAGTGTTTCACTCCATTTCACTGATCATTCTCTTCAGATAACGTAATAATAGTAATGACAATAATGAAAGAGAGTGTATTGAGAGAGTAAAAGAAAATTACATTATATGGCTGACATTGACATTAATGGCATCTAATAAAAAAGTGTGCTAGCAAACACATTTTATTTGATTGTGTGTATATATGGATACAGCTGTATCTAAACAGTATACAAATAGCTATGAATATATACATTGATAGAAATCTATATCAGGGTAGACAACGTAAATATTTACAATATGAATGAATAAACCATATCCATATTAACTGTAAAAATCTGCAGAAATGTCACTGTCCTAGCCTCCAAACAGTCAAGTCTGGTGCCAGTAATCAACTTCAGGTCCCAGCGTGAAACACAGCTGTGCGTTCAAAATCTCCAACTCAACTGTTACTCTGTCTTCTGCTCTTTCTAGCATTGCTGCTGACTCCTGTGCCTCTTTATGGGGCCCCAAACAAGTCCCTTACCCCTGTCCATTCACACACTGTCTCCTGTAAGGAGCCATACCATTAATTTTTCTGCACAGCCTAAGTTCAGATAATTAGTTCAATAAACTATTGACCAGTAGTTATTAACTATTATTAACTTTCTTCCTTACTGCTGTCATGTCTAAAGGCTAATCAGGATGTGTCATTATTTTGTGAAATTCTGTACAAACATGGAGTTTGATAGCCCCAAAGACTTTTTGATTTATGATACACAATTAAAATCCAAAAGCATTGGTAGAGGCAAAAGTTAAGGATCCAAAGAAATATTAACCCACCTTATGGTCTGTGCATTTTATGATAAGCATGGACATATATAAAGTGCAATAGACAGAGCTTCATCTTTGACAAGAACTACAGACAGGAAAAGTAGTAGTAAGTGTACCATGGCCAGTTAAATCCATTAACATCTTAACTTCTGCATTCCCTGGATTTCACTGTTTGAATTATAAAATTACCATTTCATTGACTTATATTTCTCTATTTCATTTCCTAGGCAATCCTTAAAGAAAAAAGGAGACAGCAATTAGTCCTGATTAAACTTATAGTTTACAAGTACTGTTGACTTCATTAGTGCAGTCTGTAATTTCCTTAACCCTCATTAGGCCTGTAGTTTTGGGGATCTTTGTTACTCCACGAAAACAGCACTGACTTTCTGGGGCTTTTAGCAGGACTGTGGTTCAGAGGAACTTTGGACTTCAAAGAGTTAGAATGCTGTGCTTGGAAGCCGAGGAGTTATATAGCAATAGGAAGGCTTTCCCAGAGGACTTAAGAGGAGCTGGCTGGAGTCCTGGGCAATTTAAAAAGCTCCAGTACAGCTTGCATGCTTCTCTACAACACTAAATTAGCAAAGCACTTAAGTACACTCTTAAATCCATCCCATTCTTGCTTAACATTGACTTTAATGGGACAAAGGCAAGTGTTTCTCTGCTTCTCTGAATAGGGATTACTTGAATAGAGATTGGGCCCCAGCTACACAAATGTGCTCAGTCTGTCTGTTCTCCACCAGGTAACTTAATGATAAGTTATAGACATCGTCTATTGTGTCAGCTCACGTCATGGCCTTAAGTTCTCGGAACATTAGCTTATTTATTTTTAAATTAGCGCATCACTTATCCGCATTGATAACCTTTCACGTCCCAATTTTGAAACTAGATTGTTCAGCTGTTTTTCAGTTGTTTCTCTGCAGGGAAAAATAAATGAGCAGAGTTTTAAAATAAAGTAGGATGATTGTGTCATTTCTCACCCTCCTCACTCAAAGAGGCAGAACTAGTTTTCATTAACCTTTCCATACAAAACACTTTACGGCTACACTACAAGCTTTGCCAGAAGAGGCAATGCAAATGAAGCACAGATTAGCATTTTCTCATGCTTCATTTGCATATTCTCTTCCGATCCGTTTTTGCGCAAGGGGTTTTTGTGCAAAACTAAGCAGTGTGGACGTTTCCATTTTCCTTTTTCCCAGAGAGGCATAAGGATCTTGCACAAAAAGGGTTTTCTTGTGCAAAAAGGAAACATCCACACTGCTTGTTTTTGCGCAAAAAACCCTTGTGCAAAAATGGATCAGAAGAGAATATGCAAATGAAGCATGAAAAATTGCTAATCTGAGCTTCATTTGCATTGCCTCTTCTGGCAAAGCTTGTAGTATAGACAAAGCAATGTCAATATAAGGCAAAATTCTGTACTGTCGAACCCAATGGCAAAACTTCAATTGGTTTCAATAGGGCCAGGATTTCATTCCTAACCGAGACTTTTTCAGACTTTGGAGTGAATGAAACTGCAGAAAAGAAGGGTGTTGTGTGTACTTATACAATGATCCAAATTGCAGATATTTCTGGGTACTTATATAAAAATAGCATTGTGTCTGACCCTCTCTGCTTGAAACCATTGTGAACATCTGCAACATTAAAAATAAATGAGTTTCCAAGTGCAAGCCATTATCTATCCAGATTATCAGAAAACAGCCTGCCAAATGAGATGTGCATTACACATATAGGTAACCAGTCTCAAACTCTGTGTGAACAGTTGAATATGTGATTTCCAGTCTAGAGTGTCACAATATATAGTTCCTTGGCCTTAAAATGTGTGAATTAAGGTCTCCTGTACTGAGAATGTCCTGTCTGTAGCCTCTTGATGTTTATAACTCAAAAGAGCTAAGCTCAATATATCACAAAGAATAATTTATACACTGAGGTTCTCTTTTTTTCTGTTCATGACATCACAGATTTTTAATTATTCATAATTCTAGATTAATCACAGTTTTGTTTTTGCTCTTCAAATAGCTCATAAACAGTTTGTTGCAAGTATTAAAAATTTACCATTTTCACTCTACTGGTTACTTATCCCAAGGTATGTCTACACTGCAGCATTTTTCTAGAAAAACAGTTGTTTTTCCTGAAAAAACATACTTAGGTCCACATTACTATTGCGTTCTTTCGACAGAAAGTCGAAAGAACACAGGGGTTTTTCCGACAGTGGTAAACCTCTTTCTACAAGGAAGAAGCCTTTTTTGGAAAAAGCTTTTTTGGAAGAAGATGTGTGTGGATGCAGAAGAGGGAATTCTTTAAAAAAAAAGAGTTCTCCAGGAAATAACACAGGTACCCTCATGTCCACTCCATCCATACGAATCACAATTTAAATGTGAGATAACATCCAATCAATGTGGACGCTACCTTTCAAAAAAGCATATCACTTTTTCCTTGCGCTTTTGCTGTGTGGATGCTCTCTTTCGAAATAAGCTTTTCTGGGCGATCTCTGCTGGAAAAGTTTCTGAAAGAAGCCTGCAGTCTAGACACAGTATTTCTGTTCCAGACTCAGGTAACAAAGCAGCATAGAATGAATTATGAATACTGTAATAAAATAGTAGCATATTTTTTTATGTGTGTACTTCTGCTTAACTTTAATTTTACATGAATAGGATTACTAGCAGAGATCAAGAGCATGAATAGATCATGAACACAGTAACGTTAATATTCATCTTTCAATCTGAGCACATATTTAGGGGAAAAGTTTCCAGAATTCTTTCCCCTCTAATTTTGCAGCTATTTAAAACAAGAACAGTGGTCTCTCAATAACCAAGCTCTCAGCTATTTAGATCCAAATCAGCAGCACTTTACTCTCAAGTGAATTGAAATCCAGAGGAGCTCATGAAGAATTGGCGTAATAAGCTCTCTGTAATTACCACAGCCAGACAGGTAGCTCATCATATTTTGAATTTGATAAAACTTGTAAGTGACCTTCCTTGGTAGATCCAGACTGGATGCAATGTTCTCTCTAATTGATTCTATCCATGTGTGGAATGAAATTTTCTATGTGCACTGAGAGAAGTGCAGATGTGTACCACCAATAGAAATGCATGCTGCCAGTTGTGGACATTTGTGGGTGCTCTGCTAATCCTCTAGGCAGCATTTGAGCCTCTCCATGGTGGATGCCTAATCACACAGCTTAGAGGGAACACTGATTGGATTTATAGGTTTTAATGAGCACAACTCAGACATCTTAAGTACTGCATTTGTTCCCTAGTGGCTGCTACAATATAATCAACCAATCCAATGACCATATTGCTCCTCACCATCTATTTTTTCAAGTTTTTTTACTGACAAACCAGTGTTGCTGTACAGTGTTTCTTTTGTATTACAAACCTTTTTCATAACCAGCTACTGGTGTGTGAGACATAACACAAAATAGTGTAGAGCTGATAATGATAATTCAAGTGAGGAAGTCATAAAAAGGTTTTCTGCACTACTGAAAATGCAGTAAATATTTTATTAAATATAAGTAGGGTTTCTACTTTCCATGTTTGTCTTTAAAATTTATTTTCTATTTTTCTTTTCAATTGATTTTTCTTAATTTGGGAATGGAAGATTATATATATACTGATTTAGCAGAAAAGTTTTTTGCTGAATACTCTGATGGTGATTTTGTGTTGTCAGGGTTCATTTTCAGTTTTCTAAGACCATCTATGAGAGTTTGGCATGACAGAATGTGTTCCTGAACAAAAATTAATTGAAATCAGTAAGACACCTTCCATTGACATCAAAGGACTTTGGATCAGGTCCATGCCTGTATTACCTAAATAATAGTAGATTCAATAAGAGTTTAGCTTGAGCTATGTCTGCAGGTTTAAGACAAGCAATATGCTCTGATCTTCTCACCTTTGGAAGGCCACCAAGTCAGTTTTTACTTAGTTGTATTAAGTTCAGATTGATCCATGTCACAAAGTTAGTGTTTGACTGTGTTTGGAAGCCAGGATTTTGATTAGGACTCATCTCTAAGTAAGAAATGGGGTTACAGGCAGATGGCAACTGATCACATAATTATATCAGATTCTTTAGCCCAGCTGAACTTTGTTTGGCACAGGACCAACAATAAGGCAAATGTAGCTGTTGGCCAGTTTTGCATTTCCAGGGCCACGAAGTACTAGGTTATTCTCTGGCATAAGACAGACAAACATACAGCCACCCACAAACCTGTGGGAAACCAGCCAGTGAATCCTCTGTAGGCCAATCACATACATTTTTCCCCCAGTATACACTCACTAAGGGTATGTCTACACCGCAACATGATTTGAAAATAACTTAGTCTGCGTCTACACTTCTTACTCCAACTCCTGTAACCCTCATTGTACGAGGAGTAAGGGAAGTCGGAGGAAGAGTGCTCCATTTCGAAATAAGTGCTGTGTAGACACTCCCTATTTTGAAATAAGCTATACAATTGATGTAGCTCAATTTGTGTAGCTTATTTCAAGTTAAGCCCTGCCGTATAGATGCACCTTTGGGAGCTCAATACCATTTTAGCATTCTAGAATATGAGAGGAAACTTATACTGTCCAGAGCTTTTGGGCTAACAGGTGCTTTTTTTCTTGGTTGCTATTTCAATGAGATAAAATAATCAAATTCTGCACATTGAAAATATGACATACTGTAAGTCTGCTTCATGAGATACGGGGAACGTATATAACATTTACCTACATTGCATACCCCAACCGCTATTAAAGCCCAGATACACACCACCCCAATCTTTGCATTTGCCACGCAGTTTATGCTGCTTTCTATCCTGCGCAAGGGGGATACTGTAGTGATGCCGTAAGCAGCCCATTGTAGTCACCGGTTTGTGCTTTAAAAAACAGCTCTCCCCCATGGTTTTATCCTGGCGGCTGCAAACTGCTGCAATGCTTGAGCTGACAGTCCCTGAAGGGGGCTTAAGGCAAGGCACTGTCACTGTATGGCCTCAGCTCCAGAGCTAAGTCCTTCGTTTGTTCTGACACACTCCATGTTCATCAGCATTCCCGTCATTTTGACTGTTTTGTTCAGGACTAACTTGAGGGGAAATAAAAAAGGGAGCATGTTCTTCCAAGCTTCTCCCACAAAGTAACTTCCAAATGAGTCAGTAAAATTAATGAGCTGATGCTCCAAGTAGATCCCATAAATCTCCTGAGCATGGGTCACCATTGATGGGGCTCGAATATGCACAGAGATCTCATTGGCTTCTTGAGCTGGGCTCCTTCCTGACTGTGATAAAGTATGTGATTGTATCTCCCAACTGATTCCCACCTTTGGCACTAAAATGAGCCATCATTATAGTTCTGTGATCCTCCCCTTTTCCAACATAAGGAATACATTTTCTAAGCATGCTGTTGTTTAGATTATCCTCAATGAGCATCTGAGTTATCTCATTGAGATGAATAGCGCAGCTCCCATTCCCTGCCAGCGCTCTTGTTGCAGACTGTCAGACATCTCAATATCCATTACACTCAGTTTCACATTTGGGAGGTGGGAATTCTTCACAACTGTAACAGCTGGAAACTCGAATTTTGCTCTGCAGTGAAAAGTGAGGTTCTGGTACACAAGATGGCAGCCGGGGGGAGAAGCTCTAGCATAACATTCCATTGTGTGCTGGTGGAATCAGAGCTCTGATTTTGCCTCAGAATGAGCAGTTCAGTTGTGGATTGTCACTGATTTGGTTTTTTTTTATATGTGGTTTTAAGACTGAGCTGTTACACATACCTAGAGCATTTGCTTATGCAAATCAAGTTAAGTCAATGAATAAATAATGGCTCCCACCCCATAGTGTGGGGAGAGAGAGATTTTTTTGTTTGGACTGATTCCATTGTTTTTACTTCTGCAGGATAAAGAAGTAAATCTGGAGCAGGTGCACAGAAGAATGAACAGTTTAATTGATGAAGACATAGCCCACAAGCAAATCTCGCCAGCGTCCATTGAAATCTCAGCCTTGGAAATTGGTGGCATGCAGCAAAGTCAGACCCTGGAGCCAGTTCGTGAATACCAGAACACACAACTTTCTGTCACCACCTTTTTACCAGAACAGACAACTCATGGTGCCAGCAGGACACTCACAGCTGCCTCTGGTAGTAATCTACCATTGCCCCTTAGCAGCTCAGCCACCATGCCCTCTATACAGTGTAAACACAGATCACCAAATGGAGGACTGTTTCGTCAGAGCCCCGTGAAAACACCTATCCCAATGTCATTTCAATCTGTGCCAGGAGGAGTCATTCCTGAAGCCATGGAGCCTTCCCATGGAACATCCATATAATAAAAATAAACAAACAAACAAAAACCAGCAGAGCTTTTTAATACAATCAATCTAAAACAAAAACAAGAACTTTTACATTTTCTTGTACATATCTGTAAATAACGAAAGAATGAAGTGGGGTAAAAGTGTATTTTGAATATTCCCAATTTTCGAAGTCAGTAAAAAACAAAACAAAAAATGTATGAATGACTTTGTAAATTTTGTTCTATATGAATAAAAAGGCAAACTACTTGTGATCGTTCTCAAGTGCCAAAGAAGACCTGTTACTGGGACAGAGGGCAGTTAAAAAATAATCATGAATTTCAACTCTTGTTCCTTATTTGTTCTATTTTTAGTTTTGTTTCTAAAGCAGTGCAGTTATCCATTTTTTGCAGTAAAATTCACTCAGCACGCTCTTCTTCTCAGTACCCTATTTCATAGTCATGGTGGCAGTTCACTTGAAAATCAAACAGCAGGTATTAGCAAAGAAGTAATAAATGATTTGAACCGATTTGATAGTACGGCATCAAAATGGCAAGAGCCTAGTGAGTGAGCTTCGGCAAAAAATGAGTTACAAGGTAACAGCGGCAGCAGCTGAACTGAGCAAAAAGGGTAAAAAAGGCTTAAAAAACCTAAAACATTACAGTATACTGTATACACTATGTACAATAAAAAGGGTTAAGAACACTTTATATACAGTATATAATGTATACAGTATATATATATAACCAGTTTACAGTACCTCCTGATAGTCCGGCATATCTGATAATCCGGCACCACCTAGGTCCCATAGGTTCCGGATTATCGGAAGTCTACTGTAACTATAAACAAGCAAACAATAAACAAAGTAACCAAACTCTTCTCTTCTAACAGGGATTAAATTTCCACACCGTTTCTTAGTTAAAGCACAGGTTTACTAAATTGTGTTTTATGTGTGTACTGTGCTGAGTGGCTTTTTTTAATTTAAACTTCTGTAACTTCTCTGTAATATATGTATTTATTATATATATATATATATATATATATATATATATATATATATATATATATATATATATATATATATATATATGATTTGATACATAAGTTTATGGGTAAGGCTATTAAGCAAAACCTGAGATCAGCTCTTTCATGTGTGCACAAATTAAAGTGGAGTAGAACCAACGACTTAAAGGCATAACACAAGACAAAACATTATTTGATAGTGAGGCAAAGAGTGCGTTCCAGTTAATATAGCCCTATGGTATGATTACTTTCTTTTATATTTCAAGGACTACGTTACAATGGAGGCAGCATTATTTGCTGAAATCATATCTCTTAGTGACAAAACTAAATTCATGACTATAAGCACAGCTTCTGATTTTTCCATGGATACTTTTAAAGAAAGCATTTTATGGTTATGTCCATGTTTTGTGCAATCAGCTAACAATGCCTTTATTTATTTATTTATTTATTTAATTTTTTTTTTCTGTGAAACTCCATCAATGGAAAAAAAAGGGAAGTCTTAATGTCTTGTCTGAGAACATTACCAATTCATTTTAACATGAAAATGTTCCCTTTCCAATTAGTGGCTAAAATATTCAGGTAACTTTTTTTCTTCCTTTCTGTAGCTCCGAGGCAAACATTGACTTTCTGAATTGAATAATTTAGTAATCTCTCGATCTTGTCACAATAGCAAATTTACTATCTCCATTTATAGCTGGATTTCTTTATTTTATTAAAACATGTTCATTTGGCAAATGAACTATGCAGCAAAATCACTGCCTACATAAGGACAAAAAAAATTAAAAAACAACAACATAAAAGACCATCCAGATCTCCAAAAGGAAGCAGACCATGTGGTTTATGCCTTTTGAAAGTCCAATTTATTGTTTGGTATACTGGTTTGCATAGTTATTCAACTAGTTGTGGAGAGATAACTATCCCAGAATTGTTTTCTTTAGGAAAGTCATGCATTACATAATTAAACAGAGGAGAAACGTTAAAAATGAATCAAACAGTGATAGGAAAAGTACCCAATGGAAAAAGTGTGCTTACAATACTACTTTTTAAGGAATGTTGACAATTTGGCTATGTATAGACTACGGGGCTTTTTCGGATTATCAGAGATATCCGGGAAAAACTCCAGTGTGTCCAGGGCCCACGTCTGATCTTCTGCTTTTTTTTGTGTGTGGAAGAGCAGACGTGCTCTTTCGGAAGCTCTATCTTCCTCCTCCCATGAGGAAGAAGGGCTCTTCCAAAAGAGAAGGCTTTTCTGAAATGTGGCCCATCTATACTGGGCCAAATTTTGGAAAAGCCTCTTCCAAAAAAACTATGGGAAAAAGTTACGCAAATTGCAGAGTGCAATTTGCATACCTTTTCCCGATAAAGCCTTGTACTGTAGACATAGCCTTTGCTGATAGAAGTATCCCAGTGGTGATTAATTCCAGCATCGCCAGTCAAGCTGGTTCCTGACGTAGACAATACCATTCTGCAATCAGGCAGAAGTTGTACTTCCTGCTTCAAACTAATTAAAAATAAACAATAATAAAATTAATCACTGAATTTATACCAGGGGTAGATTTGATCCATTTTGATTTCCCCACCAGCATCCCCAAATTATCATTTTCCACAACATGTTCAACAAGCTATGAACATTTTCAGCTGACTTTAATTTTTTTACAGAAATCATTGTTCATCTGCCATGTACACTGGTTTTAGGACTGGCAATGCTAGGATGCTGTACATATGTATGTATGATTTAACAACAAGAAAGCATTGACTCATCTGCTTTGAAAGTTTCTCTTACTGTCACCTCCCTCTCCTCTTTTATCTAAATCACATACATTAAAGCCCTGATCTTCAGCTGCTTCTGAGGACCAAGGAGAGTGATCCCCCCCTAATTCTGGGCTGTGTGTATACTGAGATGTTTTTGAGCCCTGAAGACTCTACCCATTTGTAATGCCTGCCAATGATCCTATACAACAGTTGAGGATGGGTATCAGATGTAGGGGCACCTCAGGCATGATCATTCTCCCTTAGACAGGCCTCTAAGGTGTAGGGGTGATGTAGGTGCCTTCTGTGCTTTATGGCACAAGAGGATCCCCAATTATGATCATCCCTTAGCTGGTTATAAGAGACTTTATGGTCATGTTGAGCTGGCAGTGCAGTATTATAGTGCAGCCATAATGCAGCTGTGGATCTGAGACAAAACTTGGACCTGAGTTACTGCTATTAGCAAACAAGTGCAGAAAGAAGGTTTCTAAGCTGCATCCCTTACATGCACATACAAAAGGCAGTAAAAGGCAGTCTTTCCTTGCAGTAAAGATCAAAATGAAGTCCCATATAACAAAGACGTCATTACTGTCACAAAACATATTATATCACTTTTATTAATATAATTTAAATAATCATATATTGTTTAAATTAAACTACATTTGTAAAATTAATGGACAGAGTACATTTTAGAATTCATTAGCTTTAATTTTGTTAAATGTTTACTTTCTTTGGGCTTCATCCTGCAAGGTGCTCCAAAACACTTAAATGTGTGCTTAACTGTGTGCATGTGAGTTAACTGCAGTGTTTGGCACTAAGGAGTATAGGTCAAGTCCATGATGACCCTGATTTAGCAATTACTTAAATATGTGCTTAATTTTACGCATGTGCTTAGGTGTCACTGAAGTCAGATGCTTTTGTGCTTTGGATTAAAGATGACTTTAAGCATATGTTGAAAATGAAGCACACACTGACCATGTCAATTGACTTCAATGGGACTAGTCTATGCTTAATGTTAAGCATGTGCGTTGTTACATCAAGGGTTAGTCAGTGAAATTAGCAAATCACAATGAGTCTCCCACTCTTTAAAGAAAATTAGTTTATTTCAAAATATTGGATAGTTATATGCTATCAATCATGGCAGAAGCCTTCTAAATATCTTTCATGTTTCAGATGAGTTAAATAAATCAACAGGTTTTTCTCCAGAGAATAAAAAATATTTGTTTCCCAATACATTTTAATTTTCAAACCAAATTCAGAATGTATTGCTTCCATGTTTTTGTCTTGTGTTTAAGATTTCTAGTTTAATTTTTACTTCTCAAAAGATATATATATATATGTTCACGTTGTATGCATATACCATAGAGTCGTACATTATGCATAGGTGAACTAAAATATAAGTGAAGATTTCAAGCCAGATCATCAACTGGTATAAATTGGTGAAGTGATGGAGACATGCCTGTCTCTACCATGAGTGGATCTAGCCCTTCATTTTACATATTTTGCAGACATGAAAAGGGAGCGAGTTGCATAAATTTCTGTAATCTAACAGGGCCATATTGTGCCCTGGAATTTTAAATAGCACTCCCCAATGAGCCTAGCAGAGTAAGGGTCTGCTTAAAAATGGGGGAAATCTATGGGCCCAAGTTCTCCAGGTTCTCCAAGATGTTTACATTGCAAAGCTGGTTGTAAGTGACATTGAGTGCCTATACCTTTGATTGTGCTCTTTTATTGATGACTTTCTGCTAATGTGATATCTGTGGCACAGCACTTGTTGTGTTTCCCATTCTGTTCAGCCATTAGTTTAGAAACAATGCTTTATTTTCATACAAAACTATGACTTGGTTTCTTAGATTTGCTTGCAGTCCACTAGCTCTGGAGAATGCATTGCTGTTATTTCTGAATAATGTGTCATGTTTTCCTGTCGCAGTGAAACAATATTAATTGTGCTTTTTAATTTCAAAGTTAAAACTTGATAGGATCTTTACTGAGTTATAATTGCTTGTGTGCAATATTTGTCTTGCAAAGTGAAATTTCCAACATTCTGCCTTGCTTTTATAACCTGGCATTACTGCAGTCTTTGTGAAGCCTAAGCAGAGCAACAATAACTCATCTTCACTTAGTCTGCTGGTAGAATAATATACTCAGGATCTGATCCCCAGCTGGTGTAAATCAGCATAGCTCCATTGATTACATTGGTGATTTAAACTAGTAGAGGATCAAAGTGGATTAGGGCCAAGTGCACTACCAAACTTTTACTGGTCAGTAGCAGTAGGGTCCACACAGATGCTTAGTGTGAAGAAGAGATTGCCCCAACCCTGGCTTGCCTTGAGCACAGTGGTCAAAAAGACAAACCCTTAAAGTTGAGCTTGAAAACACTGCTTCTTATAAATCTATAGTCACTGCTGGCCCTGAAAAGAAAATATTATGTTAGTGCTAAAATGCAATTCAGAAAGCAACTCTGTTGGTCAATCAACATGGATTTTAGTTACAGCTGACAGCTGGAATATTTTAAGCACAAATTTCTTCTCAAAGCCTGTTCAAAATTAGGTGCACATCCACTTTGACAGAGGTTAGACATGAATGACAAATGGAACTTTTGTTTTAAAGGAGACTACATTCTTGGGACAATATAGTAACTATACCATATTTTATTCCTCTCACTGACCTGAATTTATGTTGTGAATGGCTAAAGAAAGCTAGGTCTGTAGGTAACACATTTGGGGACTCTACTGGAAATTTCCCAAAAAATCTATATCCTTCTGCATCAGTGGAAAAAGACAAGAGGAATCATTAAAGAAAAAGCTATAAAGAAAAGCAAAATTTTAGGTAATAATGAATGGGGGAGTGGTACAATGAATTGATTTGATCTGTCCAGCAGAACTATGATTATAATACTGTATCAGAAGCATAGATTCCATTATACAAGCAGTGGCCTCATTTTTTTTCTTTTTAGAAAAACAAAATAAAAGCAGCATTTGTTGTACTGGATAAAAGTTGTTATATTATTTAAGAGTTGGGACTGTGTACCTGATAATTCTCTAAACCATGTGCCAGATCCTCAGCTGGTAAAAATCAGTTTCGATAGTAACACAGCCACCTAGAACTGCTGCGGTTAGGGCCCCCAAACTTTCATGTAAAAGCTCTACCATATCAAACTTTACCAGTAAATACATCCCTGACATACCTGTGCTAGAGATGAGTTATTGGGGGTGAATGTTGGAGCCCCAGGCATGGCCCAGGCCTCATTCTCCTAAGTGCTGTACAAAACTAGATAGTTCTTGCCCCAAAGTGCTCATAATTCAAATGGGGTACATCTACACAGCAACATTTTTTCATAATAACTAGCATTATTTTGAAAGAACTTAGTCTGCATCTACACAGCAGGCAGTTATTTTGACATAAGGTTGAAATACTGTCAAACTGGAGGACTTCTTATTCCGACCCCTGTAGCCCTCATTGTATGAGGAGTAAGGGACGTTGGAGGAAGAGTGCTCTGTTTCAATATAAGTGCTGTGCAGATACTCCCTTCATGAATTAAATGACCTAAAAGAATAGTTAATATTAGTATTTGTATTTCATCCTGAATGCCTGCTTTGTAAACAGCTCAGTTTATTATCTGTGTAGCAAAAGACTACCAAGCTGCTGATTTTTCTCTTATAATTAATGAATGCATATGAAATACCATTAATGAATTAATCTGAAAGTAAGAAAGTTTGATGCTGGAATGGGGCATCCCAACAGCACAGTTGCTTTGCCTCTCTTCTTGTAAATCGCCATGGAAGACTTCTCTCACCTCTGCAGCTATTCAATTTTCCATCCCAGTTGTTAAAACCTCCACCATTGTGTAAGAACAAAGTTTGTTTCTTTTCAGGACTCCATATAAATGTAGTGAAGAAAATATCACTCTGCAACACATGATGTAACTGACAGCAGGCAGATGGCAGAGAAAGTACACAGAGAAATAACATGTTTGTTCATCCTAGCAAAGTTTTGGGTAGTAGAGTGATCATATATAGTGAATGACCAGCTGTAGCAATAAACTGGATTGTTTCAGAGTAGGAAATTTCAAACTGCAACACAAATCCCTGCTTTCCTTATGACAATACATAATCTGCTTTGGTTTGTTTGGCTGAATCCCTTCTTCCACCCCCAGCATCACTATTCCATGTTTAGTCAAAAGATATGAATTGAGGAATTACAGTTTTAGAGTAGCTTTAGTTATTTACCAGGATATTTTCAGGTGGTAGCTTGTTTATGATGGGCTCCCAGTGGTGGGCAATCTGTGGCCTCTGGGCTACGTGCAGCCCATAATGCTAATCTGATTTCAGGCTGCAAAACATTTCACCAATGTTGACCATCTGCAGGTGCCACCCGGTGGCCATGATTCTTTGCTCCTGGCCAATGGGAGCTGTGGGGGCTGTGCCTATGAATAGGCAATGTCAGCAAAATGTCTCATGGCTCACAATCAGATTATCCTGATGGGCCACTGTCCACCACTAGTCTAGACTGTGTTTTCCATAAGGTCAGCTGTTGGAGAGACTGTATGGAGCAACCTATGTGCAGTTGGGTTAAAGGATCAGCCAAAAATCCTCCCTGTGGGCTACCAGGCAGCATTTATAGTCTTGGCAGCCACTTCACCCTAGGAAAGCACAGCACATGCTCCTACCCAGTGCTTTGATGAGGATGGGGTGGAGTCATTACCCCCTTTGAGGTCCCTAGTGCCCTGGGTGAAGTTAGTAGGAAACAGTGTCTGCATGTTACAATGAGATAATCACTGGTACCTGCATGAGGTACAAGTACGGGATGGAGCTCTTTATGTCCTCTCCTCTTCTTCCATATCGGCTTATGCATTGGGCAGGATCTGGCCTTAAAAAGCCAGGCCACATGCCAAAAAACATCCTCTTATGAAACAGTTCTGTTTAACCATTCTTTTTTGATCTTCCCTTTAAAAATCATTGGAACTTTGATTATTTGCACAGATCAGGTGCTTAGGCCTCAGGCATTTATTGTGCTGATGTTTGTCCTCCATATCTTTGTAATGAAAATAATTGTGCTATTACCAATAGTTATGAGGCCACCAATGGGGACTGCAATTTCAGATGAGACATGTAGCAGGAAAAATAGAGAAACATGCACATCTGTGGCACTGAATCAATCATACTAATAAACTCTTATGAGGCTCAGAGATCACAGTTTCATGCATGCAATATCTGACCGATAATTGAGAACAGGGCTTCCTTGCAAAGAATATTTTCACGTGGCATCAGTACTGAAATACATAAATACCCTAAAAATAAGCCTGTCTCCATCTTGGCTCACTAAACCACCTTCTTGCACCTTGTGTAATCATTATCCTTCAGGTCAGAAAAACACACCTATGTTTAAATGAGTTATAGGCTGGAGATATGGTTCACCAAATGCTGAAGTGTTTTGCTGAACTGGGACACTTATACTGATGTCAACTATAGTTTGAGTGAGTTCAGATCATTTTGAGAACAGTAAACACGTGTGTATATTGGACAAACAAGCTTGTCCATGACCATTACAGAAAGATGTAGCCTTGCTTTGCACTGTTCATGTTTTTCATTTAAGGTGTGAGTGAGCCTTACAGCCAAGTGGTTAATGGTGATATGGCAAATCTGGTGCCACCGTGCTCTGTCATGGGTTGTTGCTTTCCAGGTGCTGGGAGAAGGTGTGTCAACCCGATGTGCTTTCAAGTATGACATCAACATGTCTTAATATTGTTTGTACCAGCCATCATGAGAACAGGTGCATTGTTTTAATAGAATATGGCCCTATATAGTCTTGAGTCAGCCATACAAACAAGATGCCCATATCAAAGCAGCTGAGTTTACATGAACATGCTTTGAATCTGTCAACAATCAAGGATTTCTGTATTGATTATTCATACAGGATATGTAAACTGCTAACACATAGAAATGCTATAGAAGATGTAAATGACAACACAAGATGCACTTGATGGAGAGTCAGGATCAATGTTTAAAAGAAAATTATAATAAAATTTGAGAGAAATAATTTTGAAAAATTAGTTATCACAATATACCTGAGAGCAGAATTTAGCCCAGCTTTCAGCAAGGTGAATTAGTATTGAAGAAGCACATTAATTGGCTATAAGCCTAGAAGTAAAAAAAAGACCCAAAACACTTTTCCCCACAAATGAAATTTTAGAATTTGCAGAAAACTGCAGAATGCATAAAAACTGGGGGGAAAACCCTACAGTGATGGGACTCTGGTGGAACTGCAAACCCATGGGCTACGTCTACACTGGCCCCTTTTCCGGAAGGGGCATGTAAATTTCACTAGTCGTCGTAGGGAAATCCGCGGGGGATTTAAATATCCCCCGCGGCATTTAAATAAAAATGTCCGCCGCTTTTTTCCGGCTTTTAAAAAAGCCGGAAAAGAGCGTCTAGACTGGCCCCGATCCTCCGGAAAAAGTGCCCTTTTCCGGAGGCTCTTATTCAAAGTAGGAATAAGAGCCTCCGGAAAAGGGCACTTTTTCCGGAGGATCGGGGCCAGTCTAGACGCTCTTTTCCGGCTTTTTTAAAAGCCGGAAAAAAGCGGCGGACATTTTTATTTAAATGCCGCGGGGGATATTTAAATCCCCCGCGGATTTCCCTACGACGACTAGTGAAATTTACATGCCCCTTCCGGAAAAGGGGCCAGTGTAGACGTAGCCACAATGTGTCAAGTGGAGCATAACAGAGTGTGCTTCAATGAAAAAGTTTGGCCTTCAATGAAAAAGTTACGCCTTTGCATAAATATTCCCATTGGCATTCTAAAATCAGTAGCTCCTGTTCCTACTAAGTTGGTCAATGAAAAATGAAGGAGATGTCACTTCATTAGTCTCTATGAAAATATTGGTATATCTCCATATTGTCAAGAAGTGAATTTTCAATCAATTAAAAATTTTATTCTAATTTCCACCACCTCAAAAAGTGGAAGGTGGGTAAATCGTAAGGCAAGCAATGAGGCCAGGAATATTGGTGGATCAAAAGTAACAATCTATTTCAAAATAAATTAAAAGAACAGCTAGGTAGACTCAAATTCAGTCAGGAAGATTCCTAAGGATAAAGATAAGAAAGTTGTATTTTATATGGTACAGATGAAGAAGCCAATGGAGGGACACAACAAAATAATGATGAAGTCAAAATAACAGAAAATAGTTTAAGCAGCTGCATTTTGAAAGTATTTAAGGGAGCAAGGCTGGCTTTATGAAGTCCAGACAGCAAGAGGTTACAAGATGCAAGATTATGGTGGTCTGCATAACAATACCAAACATGTGAACAGACAGGAAAAGCTGGTTCTTGTGCTGTTATTTAGGAAGTGCCACTAAATTTATACATAGGCTGAATGTGTGGGTGTAGGGAAAGTACTCAGTCACTCAGATTAAGGGTCTGAATGACAAGCTTATTGTGATGTTGTGATTATTGTGATGATAAAGGGGGTACTCAAGGGAGGATTTGGCATGAAGATCATGTTTGGATATTTTGTTGAGCTGGTGGTTAGACATCCACGAGATATTGGAAAGACTAGATGAGATTTTTGATTTAAATGAGGAAGACTCAATCTGGAGCAGAGATTAGAAGTGGAGCCTTCCCCAGAGGTAAGGTGTACAGTGAGAAAAGAAGTGAGTCAAAGATGGGAGTTTCAAGGGAGTAAAGAAGACCCTCTAAATTAGCTTCTGAAGGAGCAATTAAAATGTTAGGAGAAGAACCAGGAGATGACAGACACATGAAGGCCAAAAGAGGATAAGAATTCAAAAGGCTAAGTAACTGGCTTTTAGGACAATTAGCCATTTTTGTTGTTGTTGTTGAACATGTTAGACAGTACAGGTTTTTTAGGGTTTTGAAGAAGAAGACTGTATGTGAAGATTCACAAGACTTTTTTTTTCTTTATGGACGACTTTCCAGTTGAAGCTTTGTTTGTAAGCAGAGCAACTGTTCATTTCATTTTTGTAACTCAGACGAATAAAATGGCTCACATTTTTAGAAAAGGCTATACTGCTTGATTGCAGCCCTGTTTTGTGTATTTAGATAGGTTATGATTATGATCATTTCTCCTCTGATGTATGATTAGCCGTGCAACATATTTCTAATTATTTGATAGGGAAATCTGCTGTTATAATATGAGAGCATAGTTTCTTTTCACACATTAGTATTCCTGGCATTGTCATATCAAGCATGTCAAAATGTCAGGCATTAATACCTATGCTTTCCAATGGAATGTCTTCAAGCCATTTGGATCAATAAGAACTGTCTGTCTGCATATTTGTAACATCTGGCACAAAAGGACATGAAGCTCTATCAATTCAGCGGATTTACCTCAGATGTAGTTTGTTTACAACCAATGATAGCAAAAAAACATGCTTTGGTTGGGGTTTATTGTGAAACAAGTACCATGGGGCTGTGTCTACACTGGGCCACTTATTCCGGAAAAGCAGCCGCTTTTCCAGAATAAGCTGCGAGCTGTCTACACTGGCCACTTGCTTTTACGGAAAAGCAATGACAATCTACTGTAAAATTGTCAGTGTTTTTCCGGAAAAACTATGCTGCTCCCGTTCGGGCAAAAGTCCTTTTCCGGAAAAACTGTTCCGGAAAAGGGCCAGTGTAGACAGCACAGTAGTCTTTTCCGCAAAAAAGCCCTGATCACGAAAATGATGATCGGGGCTTCATTGGCCACGAACGCTTTTCTGGAAAAAGTGCTTTTCCGGAAAAGCATCCTGCCAATATAGACGCGCTTTTTCCGGAAATATAATGGAAAACTGTTCCGTTTTAAGCATTTCCGGAAAAGGGTGAAAGGGTAGACGTAGCCTAAAGGTTTATCATATTCATTCAGCTAACAAATTCCATCCTGACTCTAGAAAGTGTGAAATCCAGAAATCTTTTAATCTTGACATCTGACAATAGAGCCATTGATCTCCCTAGTCTTCTTTGGAGGCCTGCTATATAAGAACATAAGAACGGCCATACTGGGTCAGACCAACGGTCCATCTAGCCTAGTATCCTGTCTGCCAACAGTGGCCAATACTAGGTGCCCTCCGAGGAAATGAATTATCCCGCCCCTGTCATCCCAGCCTCTAACAAACAGAGGTTAGGGATACCATTACCCGACTTGGCTAACAGCCATTGATGGACCTATTCTCCATGAATTTATCTAGCTCCGTGGTTACCAACAGGTCGATCGTGAGGTGTCCTGTCTGCCCCGCCCCCATTTCCCTCCCACCCCCGAGAAGCCCCACTATTTACCTCAAGGAGGGGTGAGTTAGCCCCGCGGGAGGCGCGCAGGGGGTTTCCCGGTGCGTGCGTGGGGTGGGGAGGTTGGCCCCGGGGCAGGCGTGCGCGCAGGACTTCCCTGCGCGGAGGCGGGGGGGTGGTTGGCACCGGGACAAGCACGTGCGGGGCTTCCCTGCACGGGGGGAGGGGGGGCGGTTGGCCCCGGGGCAGGCATGCGCGAACCTTCCCTGCGCCGCGTGGGGTCAGCCCCAGGGCAGGCCCGGGCTGGTTTCTCTGGGAGGAGGGGAGAATCCTGGGAGGAGGGAGATGCAGGGGACTCTCCGCCTCCACTGGCACCCCACTCCCTAGCCTCTACTCCCCAGCCACAGAACGCTGTCCCCACTCCCCTGCCCCCAGCCACAGAACTCTGTCCCCATTGGCACTCTGTCCCCTGCTGCAGAGCCCTGTCCTCTGCCCTCCCAGCACCCTGTTCCCTCTCCCCTGCCCCTAGCCGCAGAACTCTGTCCCCACAAAATGTATAATTATAAATACTTCATTTTAGATTTAAATAGCATGAATAAAAAACAGACCATTTATTTCATAACTATAAACACCTGATTTTAATTTTATGTATCGGATAATTTAAAAATAAACTGTTTATCAGAGTGTGTAAGTAAGGGCTGGGGATAGTAAGTGATGGACAGGAGGAGAATAGAGAGGGCGGGGCTTCAAGGAAGGGGCGGGGATTCAAGGAAGGGGCAGAACTTCAAGGAAGGGGCGGGGCTGTAGATCTTCGCCTGTTCTAAGATTTAAAAAGTGATCTTGGGTGTAAAAAGGTTGGAGACCACTGATCTAGCTCTTTTTTGAACCCTTTTAAAATCCTGGCCTTCATAAGATCCTCTGACAAGGAGTTCCACAAGTTGACTGTAATAGAGATGTAGCCGTGTTAGTCTAGTCTAGCTGAAACAAAAAACAGGACTATGTATTTCTTTCGAAATAACCGCATCTAGACTGCATTTCTTTTTTCGAAATAGGGTATTTAGAAATAGTGCCTGGACACGATTATGCAAATGAAGCATGGGAAATTCAAATCCACACTTCATTTGCAATTTCGCTCGGCTGCATTTGCATTCCTCTCTTGAAAGAGGAATGCAGTGTAGATATAGTCTATCTCTTTTCCAATGATTCCTAACATTCTGTTTGATTTTTTGATTGCTGCTCCATATTGAGTGGATGGTTTCTGAGAACAACCCAAAATGACTCCAAAATCTCTCTCTTGAGTAGTTATAGCTAAATTAGTCCCCGTCATATTGTATGTATAGTTGGGGTTATTTTTTCCAATATGCATTACTTTTATCAACATTAAGTTTTAAATGCCATTTTGTTGCCCAATCATGTAGTTTAGTGAAATCTTTTTGAAGCTCTTCACAGTCTACTATGGTCTTAACTGTCTTGAGCAGTTTATCATGTGCAAATTTTGCCACCTCACTGTTTACCCCATTCTTCAGGTCATTTATGAATATGTTGAATAGGATTGGTCCCAGTACAGACCCCTGTGGGACACCATTAGTTAGTCTCCATTCCAAAAATTTACCGTTTATTCCTACCCTTTGTTTCCTGTCCTTTAACCAGTTAACAGTCCATAAAAGGACCTTCCCTCTTATCCCATGACAACTTACTTTACTTAAGAGCCTTTGGTGAAGGACCTTGTCAAAGGCTTTCTGGAAATTTAAGTACATTATATCCACTGGATCCCCCTTGTCCACATGTTTGTTGAACCCCACAAAGAACTCTAGTAGATTAGTAAGGCATAATTTCCCTTTACAGAAATCATGTTGACTTTCGACCAACAAATTATGTTAATCTGTGTGTCTGACCCTCTATTCTTAACTATAGTTTCGACTAATTTGCCCGGTACTGATGTTAGACTTACCAGTCTATGATTGCCTGGATCCATCTCTAAAGTCCTTTTTAAAGATTGGTGTTTCATTAGGTGTCTTCAAATCATATGGTACAGAAAATGATTTAAAGGACAAGTTACAAACCACCATTAATAGTTCTGCAATTTCACATTTAAGTTCTTTCAGAATGCTTGGCTGAATGCCATCTGGTTCTGGTGACTTGTTGGTGTTTAGTTTATCAATTTGTTCTAAAACCTCCCCTATGGCACCTCAATTCCTCAGATTTGTCACCTAAAAAGAATGGCACAAGTTTGGGACTCTCCTTAATATCCTCAGCCATGAAGATGATCCAAAGTTTCTCAATCCTTGAGTGCTCCTTTAGCATCTTGATTGTCCAATGGCCCCAAAGGTTGTTTAGTAGCTTCCTGCTTCTAATGTCCTTAAGAAACATTTTGCTATTACTTGCAGAGTTTTTGGCTAGCTATTCTTCAAATTCCTTTTTGGCCTTCCTAATTATATTTTTACAACTCATTTGACAGAATTTATGCTCCTTTCTATTTTCATCACTATGACTTAACTTCCACTTTTTAAATTATACCTTTTTAATCTCTTACTGCTTATTTTACTTGTCTGTAAAGCCACGGTGGCACTTCTTTGGTTCTCTTACTATGTTTTTTAATTTAGGGTATAAAATCAAGTTTAGTCTCTATTATGGTGTCTTTGAAAAGTTTTCATGCAGCTTGCAGGGATTTTACATTTGAAACTGTACCTTTTAATTTCTATTGAACTAACCTCCTCATTTTTGTGTTTTTCCCCATCTGAAATTAAATACCACAGTTTTGGGGTGCAGTGGTGTTTTTCCCACAACAGCAATGTTAAATTCAATTATATTATGGTCACTATTTTCAAGTGGTCCAGCTATAGTCATCTCTTGGACCAGATCCTGTGCTCCACTTAGGACTAAATAAAGAATTGCCTCTCCTCTTGTGGGTTGCAGAACCAACTCCTTTCAAGAAACAGTCATTTAAGGTGTCAAGAAAATTTCTCTGCACTCTGTCATGAAGTGATGCATAACCTATTCAATATAGGGAAAATTGAAATCCCCCACTATTACTGAGTTATTTATTTATTTTGATAGCCTCTCTAATGTCCCTTTTTTATTTCATAGCCACTATCACTGTCCTGGTCAGGTGGTCGGAAATATCTCTCTACTGCTATATTCATGTTATTAGAGCATGGAATGACTATCCATAGAGAGTCTATGGAACAGTGTGATTCATTTAAGATTTTTACTTCATTTGAATCTCTGTTTTCTTTCACATACTCAGGAAATAGCTCTGATTATTCTAAGAAAACATGAGAAACTTTCATCTTTTCAGAAGATAAAATATGAAACTATGAACAGCAAGAGGTTTAGCATCTTCCATGCTAGGTGTACCACTATAAAAATAGATGTTTCAAAGAAATCAGTGAAAAACTGCTATGCAGCTTCTCTGGATTTTCTGGTCATTTTGTGAACAGAATTCATCTGGTAAGGACATCAGTTCATAAATACCTACATGTCAGCAAATAACAGGTGAAGAGAGTGAGTGGTGGATATGTGACAAAGAAAGAACTAAAGAGAAATCAATGATTCTTTCTTGTGAGTAATTTGACCTAGATATTTCAGAGTGGAAAACTTTTTGGGAGCAAGTCATGCAGGCCAAACTAAAGAAAGAGGAGAAGGACAAGTTCTGTGTGGATGTGGAGGGTAGATTAGTCTGGTTCACTCTCTTTGTACATACAAGTGACATTATCCAGTGCCACCATCTGCCATCCAGCATCTACCACCATTGAGAAAACTGGCAATATCAGTTTCAGACAGAGCTCTCCATTGAAGAGAGTCCAGGCCAATGGGGCATAGAATCATGGAATCAGAGAGTTGGAAGAGACCTAAGGAAGTCACAGAGTCCAACCCCCTGCCCAAAGTAGGACCAACCCAACTAAACCATCTCAACCATGGCTTTGTCAAGCCAGGACTTAAAAACCACCAGCTCCCTAGGTAACCCATTCCAATGCTTCGCCACCCTCCTAGCAAAATAGTTTTTTCCTAATATTCAACCTAGACTAGTAATGGTCACTGTAACTTGAGAGCATTGCTTCTTGTTCTGCCATCTGTCAATACTGAAAACAGCCTCTCTCCATCCTCTTTGGGATCTCCCTTAAGGAAGTTGAAGGCTGCTATCAAATCCCCCCCCTCACTCTTCTCTTCAGACTAAATAAGCCCAAATCCCTCAGCCTCTCCTGATAGGTCATGTGCTCCAGCCCCCTAATCATTTTGGTTGCCCTTCACTGGACACTCTAGAATGCATCCACATCCTTTCTATAGTGCGGTGCCTAGAACTGGACACAATACTCCAGATGCGGTCTCACCAATGTCAAATGAAGGGGAATAATCACTTCTCTAGATCTTCTGGCAATGCTCTTCCTAATGCACCCTAATATGCTGTTAGCATTTTTGGCTACCAAGGCATACTGTTGACTCATATCCAGCATCTCATTCACTCTAATCTCCCGCTTCTTTTCTGCTGAACTGCTGCTTAGCCAGTCAGTCTCAAGCCTTGAGATTCTTGTTGAACCTCCTCCAATTTATCTAGGTCACTCTGGACCTGATCCCTAACTTAGTGTCATCCTCAAACTTGCTGAGGATGCAATCCATCTCCTCATCCAGGTCCGATGGCCAGACAGGCATCAAGCCATTGATCAATACCCGTTGAGCCCAACAATCTAACTAGGTTTCTATTTACCTTACAGTCCATTTATCCAATCCATACTTCCTTAACTTGCTGGCAAGAATACTATGGGAGAATGTATCAAAAGCTTTCATATCACATCCACTGACTCCCCCATATCCACACAGCCTGTTATCTTGTCATAGAAGGCAATGAGGTTGGTCAGGCATGATTTGCTCTGGGTGAATCCATGTTGACTATTCCTGATCACTTTCCTCTCTTCCAAGTGCTTCAAAATGGATTCCTTGAGGATCCACTCCATGATTTTTCTGGGGATTGAAGTGAGGCTGGCAGGTCTGTAATTCCCTGGATTGTCCTTCTTCCCTTTTTTTAAAGATGGGCACGACTTTTGCCTTTTTCCAATAATCTGGGACCTCCCCCTATCTCCACGAGTTTTCAAAGATAATGGCCAATGGCTCTGCAATCACATGAGTCAACTCCCTCAGCACCCTCAGATGCATTAGATCCAGCTCCATGGTTCAAGTAATCTTCATTCTTTGTTGTTCCAATGCACTAGTAGCAGGTTGAATATGGAGGAAAGAGGGAAGCTGATGATTACACTGAAGCAAGGAGATCGCTACACAGTTATCAGTGTAAGCTCTTTTCTGGAGTGGGGCAGGGGAGAGTGAGACAATACTTTGGGATCAAGCTTAAGTTCAGTCAAGTTAGCACCTGAGAATGACAGAAACAAGTTATGTCCTACCTCTACACCCAGTAGCAGAGAGTTGTGCATTCCTGTGAGAGGTTTTAAAATGAACAAATATTCGGTTCCTGAAGCATTTGCAAATGGAGGACTAGATTTCTGTTGAATCTGTCATTCTACCTTGGGATCTATTTGCCCTCCTCACTGACTGGTGAGCTCACTAGATTGGAAATATACGGCTTTATTGCTGCATGCATTAGTGAGGTAGCTGTGATAAATATTCTTGACACAAAATCTCAGGCATAAAGGCCTGAATGTTTAGAAAAAATTAAATAGAAAGAGGAAATGCTATTAAAGAAAAACACATTTCCAAATACTGAATGAACTAGTGGAGGGTAAAACTGAAAAGGAAGATATAAGAAATATCATTTGAGGAATGACTATGGACAGACATGTAATGCTGGGAAACTACTGTGGCCGACAGAGCTAACTTCTTTAAGAAATGGGACCAGATTCTCCCCTGCATCTGGTACAATAGATGAGAAACTTCAAGAAGTCAGTTATGACTTTCTGACCCTCAGGGCCAGTTTGTGTTGTAATTTGCTGGTGATAATTACAGCAACAGCTGGACTATTGGAAATTATGCTAATGACATAGGGTCTTTATGATACTAACTCCAGTGGAGGCTATGTGTAATGAAGCCCCAATTCTGTTTCCCCCACTTTGATATATGGACTTCTTTCCTTTATGCCACCTATGCCAGAAGGGGGTAATGAAGATTTGACAACACGATGCACCAGCTGTGCGTTTCAATGTATCAGTTAAAAGGGGTTTTTATTCTCAGGAAATCTGAGCATTTTTTTCTGTCAGCTTTGGCTGCTGAATAGTGAACATTTACTTTTCATTTTGGGGGTTTCCATTTTTAAATTTAAAAAGCTCTAAAAGTACATACTTTTTGAAGAGCTCTAAAAGTAAAGTATAAAATTGTTCCTAATGTGGTCCACCAAACACTGGTTATGACCATAACAATTTAGAGATAGATTTGAATCTCAAACTACCTAAGATTCACTTGATAACTGGGGAAGATTCTGGTGAGCACACAGTGAATTTATCTTGGCAATGATTCAGGCTAATTCTATCAGCTCAGTACTTCAGATACTGGGTATTCTGAAATACTTGGTTTCTGAATTTTTCCTTTGTAATTCAGAGGATGATATTCATGCTGATTTCAGGTTCCATAAAAAGATATGACTATTTATAAAGCTTTCACCACAATTCAAAAGTGAGTGTCTTTGCCCTTAAAGACCTAGGAGAGAGCGAATATATATATATCAAGGTCCTTTTCTGAAGAGACTGATAATTAAATTGTGAACTAATATTACTTATATTCATTTAATGCTATTTGTATTTTTATCACTTTTTTCTTAGTTCAACATTTCACACTTTTATTTGCTATCTTATTAAATTAAGCCTAAACACAAAATTAAGTTGCTTTGCATGTGAGCATGAGAGCATGTTCTCCCCCAAGGCCGCCTCTCCAGCCCACCTGGGACCAGTTCAGCTTCAGTAATTCCAATCTTATTACTCCTAGCTCCCTTCTTTAGGACCTGCCTATGTGAAAATTTGTCTTTCTTCTTAATTGCAAGTTTAATGTGGGTAGTACTTAACTGATATCTTGCACATGAATACATTTATTTCTTACTGGGAAAGTCAGGAACTAAAGAAGCTGTTTGGTTACTATGTGGATATGCAATTCTGGGAGAAAGAAAGAAAGAAAGGAATATAGCTTGACAATGAATAGTAAAAGTCTTTGTTAATCTCAGCTCCAATTCCTGCAGATAATTATTTTTTGAAGAGCTAGTGCTTTATCATTTGACTATTATATTAATCTTAACATCTATGCATTGCAACAGTCACCATCAGGACCAAGAAACAATCAAAGCACTGTTTTTCAAATTAACATTTTTATCTTTGAACTAGTTTGTACCCTTTTGTACCTGCAGGTCTTTTGTATTTCTTCCTATGTACCAGATGCTTTGTTGGAATCCATTTCAGCAAGGCAGGATAGAATTGTAGCCTGAAATTTGCCAGTGGATGTCACATGACCAGTGCTGAAGACAAATAAAACATTTTCTTCTAAATAAATGATCAAACATCTCAGTGTTGGTTTCACTATATTTGCCTTTTTACTTCGATTGTAATTTATTACTGTTTCATGAACCATGGTACATACCTCTTCCTTGGAAATGCTATCTGCTCACTGACCTTCCAGGGCAATTTGTGGATTTTCTTCTTATTGTTATTCATTTACAACACCAAATGGTCTAAGGGCCGTAATTGAAATTTGGGCTATGAGTTTTCCATGTAAATAGATGAGACAAAGGATTGCAGAAAAGAGTAACAGAATAATAGCTAGTTGAAGAATCTGGATAGTTGACGTCCCCACTCACCACCAAGGCCTGTGTTGTAGATGTTGTTTAAAAAGAAGTGTTACTATTATAGCTGATCAAGAAGTGATTGTTTATGCTATGAAAAATTTCTATGAAAATTCAAAAGAAATTAATTTTTGCCTAAAATTCCCCTGGGAAATGTTAGATTTTTGTCAAAATACTGAAAGTAATTTTTGTTTTGTTTTGTTTTGTTTTGTTTTGTTTGGACAAAGGAAATGAAAAAGTTTCAATTTTCAAAAAATAAAAAATGAAAAACTTTCAGCTTAAAACTGAACATTTTGATGGTCAGTTTGCAAAAATCAATCAATCAATCAGTAAAATTGGTTCTATAGTTTATGTTTGCTCACTGAAAAGCCTGATATTTTCATTTAAAATAGTTTTTCATAAAAATGGAAATGTCTATCATATCCAACTGTTTTAAGGAAGCTCTTTGGGCAGGATAGCAGTCACTTCCTTGAGGGTATCTGAGACTTGTGCTTAAACAGGCTCCCTTCTACAGCCATGCCTCACACTCTTCTCCACTGCCTACCTCCTCAAGAGACAGAAACTCTTCTCGCTGCATGCTGTGGTTGTCCTTGCAGATGCCACAGCACTTCCACCATGGAGTTGGACCTGCTGCAAAGCACTCACTGGCTTTTAGACCTGCTGCAACTCTTGGCACTGTCTAGGCAGACTGTCCTCGTAGCACTGCAGTACTTTGGTGACCAGCTCAGAATGGGGGACCTCCTCACCACAAACCAGGTGTTCTTCATGCCCCATGATCCCGTCCATCCTCCCCAGCCTGCCATGCACCACTTCTTCTGGTGCCGGGACACCAGTTCCGACTGCTGGGACCAGATTGTCATGGAGCAGTGGGACGACCAGCAGTAGCTCCAGAACTTCCAGATTCAGAAAGACACCTTCTTAGAGCTCTGCAAGTGGCTCACTCCAGCCCTCCAGAAGCGTGTTGCCATTGCACTTTGGTTACTATTGTCCTAAGAGGGTAATGAACTACTGGAATGGATTCCCTGGGGGAAGGGGGAAGATGGAATCTCCTGGCTTCACAAAGCCCTGACTGCGATGGCTTAGTTACGGTTGCTCCTGGTATGAGAAGGGGCTTATACTTGGGAAATTCCCAAGGGCTCTGCCAACCCTGTGAGTCTAGATTTCTATGATTCTACAGGTGGTGAAGGCCAATCAACGCCATACTGTAGCACTGGGTCATCACCCTGGAGAATGTGGACCCCATCATCACTGACTTTGCAGAAGGTGGGGACATTGAGCACCCACATCTCCCCCCTGGCCCCCAACCACTGTACCTCAGACTTCATCAATATGAAGGGGTGCTTTTCCATGGTTCTACATGTCCTCATGGACACCTGGGGCTGATTCCCGGACATTAACATCGGGTGGTTGGGGAAGGCACACAAGACCTATATGTCCAAGAACTCCAGCCTGTTCCAGAGGATGCATGCCGGTACTTTTTTTCCTGACTGCACCATCAGGGTCAGGAGGATGAACATGTCCATCTGTATTGTGGGTGGCACAGCCTACCCCTTGCTCCCTTGGCTTATGAAGCCCTACCCAGAATGCCTGGACCCCATGAAAGAACACTTCAACACCAGGCTCAGCTGATGCCTCCTCACCCACCTGGACCTTGGCTACCGGAAGATCCCCAGGTAGTAGTGGTGGCTTGCTGTGTGCCCAACAACCTATGTGAAAATAAGGGAGAGACTTTCCTGCTAGGGTGGAGGGGGGCAGAAGATGAGCGGCTTGCCACGGTTTTTGAGCAGCCATGCACCACTGCCATCCAGCAAACCTATCACAGGGCTGTGGTCATCTGGGAGGTCTTGAGGGAGACTTTCAGCCAAGGCCACATAGAATCATAGAATACTAGGGCTGGAAGGGACATCGAGAGGTCATCGAGTCCAGTTCCCTGCCCTCATGGCAGGACCAAATACTGTCTAGACCATCCCTGATAGACATTTATCTAACCTACTCTTAAATATCTTCACAGATGGAGATTCCACAACCTCCCTGGGCAATTTATTCCAGTGTTTGACTACTCTGACAGTTAGGAACTTTTTCCTAATGTCCAACCTAAACCTCCCTTGCTGCAATTTAAGCCCATTGCTTCTTGTTCTATCGCAGAGGCCAAGATAAACAAGTTTTCTCCCTCCTCCTTATGACACCCTTTTAGATATCTGAAAACTGCTATCATCCCCCCCCCCCAATCTTCTCTTTTCTAAACTAAACAAACCCAGTTCTTTCAGCCTTCCCTCATAGATCATGTTCTATAGACCTTTAATCATTCTCGTTGCTCTTCTCTGGACCCTCTCCAATTTGTCCACATCTTTCTTGAAATGCGGTGCCCAGAACTGAACATAATACTCCAACTGAGGCCTAACCAGCGCAGAGTGGAGCAAAAGAATGACTTCTCGTGTCTTGCTCACAACATACCTGTTAGTGCATCCCAGAATCATGTTTGCTTTCTTTGCAACAGCATCACACTGCTGACTCATATTCAACTTGTGGTCTACTATAACCCCTAGATCCCTTTCTGCCATACTCCTTCCCAGACAGTCGCTTCCATTCTGCATGTAAGAAACTGATTGTTCCTTCCTAAGTGGAGCACTTTGCATTTGTCTTTATTAAACTTCATCCTATTTACCTCAGACCATTTCTCCAATTTGTCCAGGTCATTTTGAATTATGACCCTAACCTGCAGATTAGTCACAACCCCTCCCAGTGTGGTATCATCTGCAAACTTAATACGAGTACTTTCTATACCAATATCTAAATCGTTGATGAAGATATTGAACAGAGCAGGTCCCAAAACAGACCCCTGCAGAGCCCCACTTGTTAAGCCTTCCAGCAGGATTGTGAACCATTAATAACTACTCTCTGAGTATGGTTATCCAGCCAGTTATGCACCCACCTTATAGTAGCCCCATCTAAGTTGTATTTACCTAGTTTATTGATAAGAATATCATGCGAGACCGTATCAACCGCCTTACTAAAGTCTAGGTATACCACATCCACCGCTTCTCCCTTATCCACAAGACTCGTTATCCTATTAAAGAAAGCTATCAGATTGGTTTGACATGATTTGTTCTTTACAAATCCATGCTGGCTGTTCCCTATCACCTTGCCACCTTCCAAGTGTTTACAGATGATTTCCTTAATTACTTGATCCATTATCTTCCCTGGCACAGAAATTAAACTGCCCCTCCTCTGTCTCCAGCACACTTGCGACTGGTAGCCACTGCACTCACCAGACAATCCAGCGCCAGCTTCTGAGGATGCCCGGGACAGGTCCTGACTGCTGTTGGGCCTGGATGATGGGGTCTGGCTGCTGTCCTCTGCCACCTCCTCCTCCTTGTCAGTGGAATGGTCTCCCTCCTCCTCCAGTTCCCTGGGTCGGACCTCTGGGGTGGCCACCGCTGTGTCCACCTGGGCCTGCAGGGGACTGGCCCCGTTGTTCCCCAAGATGCACTGCAGGCGGTGATAATGGGACAGGCAGTGGTTCCTCTGCCCCCATGCTTGCTGGCCCACACATAGGTGAGGTGCAGGTCCTTCACCGGATGTCCCTGTGCGGCCAGTGCCTGAGCCATCGGGGCAAAGATCTGGGCATTTTTCCTCCTGGACTTAGGGTCCCGAAGGGCCTCCTCCTTTCCCCAGATGTCCAGGAGGGCAGTCACCTCAGCGGTACTCCAACATGGAGTCCTCCGCTTGGTGCCTCTGTGGGCCTGCTGGGTGCTCTGGGATGGCTCCTCGGTGTGATCTGAGGGACCAGGCTGAGGTTGGGCAGCTGCCATTGCTCCCCCTGGCTGCTACCTGGGCCGCATGTGGCAAACAGCTGTGCTGCATGCCTGTGCCTTTAAGGGAGGGGCCAACTTGAAGGACCCAATGCGTGATGATTGCCTGTATGGAGTGTCGGAGAGGCCACCTGTGTTTTTGACTGGAGGCCAATTCTTGCATAAGTACGTGTTTGCTGAATGTCCACACTGCCCTCTTGCGCAAGAGTGCCTGTGCAAGAGAGCTTACACCTGATAGAAAATAGCATAGCTCTTGCATAAGGAGCTGTTTCTTGTCATGCAGTACTGTACATTTACTTGCGCAAGAGCAGGTGGGCAATGTAGACGCTCTGCGGATTCTTGCACAAGAACCTGCCAGTGTAGACATAGCCTTAGTTACAAAAGAAAAAAACAAAATGAACAGCTCAGACATTATTTCCAAATCCCCAAACAAGGAAAACAATAAACCCTGAGGCTATGTCTAGACTATATCCCTTTTTCGTAAAAGGGATGTAAATTAGACATATCGCAAATAAAGCCTTTTCCGAAAGATCCCTTATCCCTCTATGAAATGAGATCTTTCAGAAAAGGCTTTATTTTCCGTAAGATCCGCGTCTAGACTGGCGCTTTTTTCCAGCAAAGCTCTGTGCTGAAAAAAAGCAGCAGCCATTTTTATGCTAATAAAGCGGGGGAGATTTAAATCCCCGCTTCATTAGCAATTGCGATACGTCTAATTTACATCCCTTTTACGAAAAAAGGATGTAGTCTAGACGTAACCTGAAAGACTATCTAAACTTTTCCCTACTTACACATTATAAAAAGTCCATTCTTGGAGAGAGAAGTGTCTTCCTTCTCCCTTAATACGTGGGAGAAACTGCTCTGAATCTTAAACAAAGAAGAAGAGAGAAAATCCCTCTTTTCCAGTTTGAAATACCTACCTGCATTGTTATTGGCTGACCACCTTATACCTGGCTAGGTACCGGGTTAACGCCTGAGTCACTAGGCCTGGGTCAGCACTCCTGATTATGACAAGTGTAGACATGCCCTTAATGTAAATAACAAAACTTCAGTGGGATGAGAGTAAGGCCAGAATTTTCACAACATTGCTTGCAACCTTATTTGCTAATTTTAATATGAATTTTTTTGTGCTTTATAGAATTTATGGTAGGCAGTTATAAAATTCAAATAAAGGCACAAATTAATTGCACATCTCCATGTGTTAGCCAAGTGAATGTGCAGTAAAATTCAGTTTTGTTTGCACATGTTAATTTGTTACATACCAGTAGCACAATTTGCATATAGAAAATGCAGAAGTGCTAGTTTATATGACCTTTCAAATTATTTGGTTTCCACATATAAATTGGACAAGTATTAACTCAATTAAAAAAAATATGCACCCCAGCATCTAATGTTTCCATTAGATTGTTTATATAGGCTGCAGATTTGGAATAAAGTCAGAATATGTATTCAAAGAATATTTTTAATTGGATTATTGGTATATATTAGTTGCTATATCACTAATCTGTTATTAAAATAAAAATGTATTTGAAAGCGTTTAGACCAGTGGAATTGAAATGCTCTACCAATGCAGAAGTATAGAGTTCTCTCCTCCCCATGGGTAATGACCCAAACCATTTAGAATATGCCCCTACCCCACCCCATTGTGCAATATAGTAGGACAATTATTTGATTGTGTATAGATGTGAGTTACTATCTTATGCACGGCAGAGGATTATATTCTCACAAAAAATGAAGGAGATTCAGTAGTCCCAATTTTCTACTTAGAAAAAAAATCGTACTAGTGATAATATATGAAATAGTTTTGTGCAAATGTCTGATTATTGTTCTAGCCAGCTAGCTAACTATTAATTTGGTTTGCTGGAAATTCCCCCACACTGAAGGAAAATAAATGTTTTGGGATGACTCAAAAGTTTGTTTGTTTTTCAAAACTGTCATCGAATTGAAAATTTAAAGGAAGAAAAGAAAATCATTTGGAGTTTAGTGAAATGTTTCATTTTGACAGTGGCATTTTTAAAAATTTAAGGAAATTTTGAAACTAAAGGTCATGTCAAATTGAGAAATCAAGATATTTCTTTTTGAACATCACAATAAAAAGTTTAGGTTTCTTTAGAATACTTTTTTTCCATACACATGAAACAGTTTAGTGAATTTGACATAATTTAATGAAAAGTTTTGATTAGCTCAAGTCTGCATTTTTTTATTGAAAAAAGTTACGGTTGAATATTTTTGCCCAGATCTAATAAGGAGTTATATTTCTCTCTCTTGGTATATGTACAAGCAAAATAGGAGAGTTTAATCCTCCTTGCTATTATGCCAGTTTTGTAACAATACAAATTCATTCTTCTAAAACCCCATCATGTTACTCTAGTGGTGGAACAAGGCTTTTAAGGGTGCCATACTCCTGTAAGTAAGGGTGGTGGTGGTGTGGGGGTGGTTACCTGATGTTCTTTCCACCCAAAGCTCTTGGTAGCTTTACTCTGTGCAAGATGGTGTCTTTAAGATAAGGGGAGGGATAACTCAGTGGTTTGAGCATTGGCCTGCTAAACCTGGGATTATAAACTCAATCCTTGACAGGGCAATTAGGGATCTGGGGCAAATCTGTCAGGGCTAGTACTTGGTCCTGCTATAAAAGCAAAGAACTGCATTCAATGGCCTCTCAAGGTTACTTCCAGCTCTATGAGATAGATATATCTCCATATATTATTATCAATGGAGACATGGCTGATCAACTGATAGAGTAGTACAAAGGGGCAACACAAGATATCCTTGCACTTAAAGCCATTACTTTACTTAATTTCAAGAACAGACAGATGCACATCTGCAACAAGTAAAAAAAAGTCTCCAACGCTCCATAATTCCTGAAGTAGATGTGGCTTTTAAGTGGCACCGCCGAGTGTAGGAAACACAAGATGTGTCCGGAGGGAGAGTCCCTGAAGAGTCTAACCTCCCTAAATTTTCTTCCCTTACTTATTCATTAATAGGGTCCTATCAATTTTGTCATGCACTGTGAAACAAGCTCTTTCTTGTGACATCCAATGTCTCTTTGTTCCTAGGAGCACTGCTACAAAGGGGCACCTAGCTCCAGCTGGGTAAGGGAGGACCAGTCCAAGTCTGAAGGCAGCACAAACATGAGAGTGACAGTCTCATGAGCCCCTACAACAGGTTTGTGACTGCCCCCCCATAATCCCCACCCCACAGTTACTGAACTGTGACATTTCAGATTTAAACACCTGAAAAACATGAAATTTACCAATTTTCATATCCTATGGCTATGAAATTGAGCATAATGGACTGTGAATCTGGTAGAGCCCTAGCATGTCATTCAAAGAAAATTTGTTAAGCAAGAATTTCAGCAGTTAAGCAAGAGGTTTCCTTCTGATCATCAATGAGCCAGAACCATTTTTTTTAGTGTTTCCATGCCTTCCCTGAGATCACATAGAGATAAGCTTCTCATCAGGAAGGGCATAGGGTCAGCTGCCCTTTCTCTGATTGACCAAACCTCCTCCCCTCCTGACTTGGTCGTGCTAAAGCCTGTTGCCTTTCTGGTTTGCAAGCTGGACTACTTTTAGCAATAAACAGTAGTGGTTTGGGCACTTTTCTTGTCTGCTCAGATCACTCCATACAGGGACTCGCCAGATTGCATGGAGTTTTTCAAGCCATATGTCAACCTCAAGCCCCTGATATCCAGTGTATTTTGTGAGCGACCTGGAACAAAGGAACTAGAGGCAGAGTGTGTGACCAAACTTCTGGGGTATAGTGCTTTCTATGCAAAGGCCCATGGCACAGAGGATGAGGACAACAGAAAGATAAGAATAAGGTATATCCCAGGTGCACTGGCCCCAGAATACTGGTGATGTAATCAAACAGGGTATGTCTACACTACCCCGCTAGTTCGAACTAGCGGGGTAATGTAGGCATACTGCACTTGCAAATGAAGCTCGGGATTTGAATTTCCCAGGCTTCATTTGCATAAGCGGGGAGCCGCCATTTTTAAAACCCCGCTGGTTCAAACCCCGTGCAGTGCGGCTACACGGGGCACGAACTCGGTAGTTCAAACTAGGCTTCCTAGTTCGAACTACCGTTACTCCTCATTCCACGAGGAGTAACGGTAGTTCGAACTAGGAAGCCTAGTTCGAACTATCTAGTTCGTGCCCCGTGTAGCCATGCTGCACGGGGTTCGAACCAGCGGGGTTTTAAAAATGGCGGCTCTCCGCTTATGCAAATGAAGCCTGGGAAATTCAAATCCCGGGCTTCATTTGCAAGTGCGATATGCATACATTACCCTCCTAGTTCGAACTAGGAGGGTAGTGTAGACATACCCACAGGGAATGAATTTGATTGACTTCACTGGATGTACTGTTGTGAGTGAATGAGAGCAGCCAGGGCCTGGAATAGATGACTGGAATTCACACTGCCTTTTCTAGGAGCTATTATATCCTTTTTAGCACAGGACTGAATTTGGTCTGTGCTGGTAAAGTAAAGCTCAGTTTAGAGGTGGCACATAAGGTGAGGAAAGATACATTTGTTATTTAAACTAATAATGGATTTTGTTCTTTTCTCTCTCTAGATTGACATCAGTACTCACCTGGCCAATCAGAGGAGGAATCAAGACTATTGTTTTAATTTTATTTGTATCCTTTTCCAGGCCCTAGAAGCCACCCACTGATTACAGGGAACAGTTTTACATCGTCTCTGGAGAGATGTCTAGTTGGTGCTGTGTCATGTGGTTTTGTGAGTCTCCCTGAATTCCCTTTTCCCTACCTACTAGCTTGATGTGCTGGGAGGAAATAAACACATCTTGTCAGTTACAGATTTTGTTCTCAATTTTAGTATGAGTAAAGGCATTTCACAATGCTTGTTTTTGTGTTTTTTCAACAAAATAAAAGTATTCAGCATGTCAGTCAAGTTAATGACAAACCATTGTAAGCTGTTGCACCCACAGATTTGTTTTTCTTTAACTGTTCCTTGCCAGGTCAGCATAAGGTCAGCTCATACAAACAGTGGTTTGGAACTATCATATTAGCAGTCAACTGCTTGTCATAAAGCCTACATGTTCTGTTTCTGAGATTTTGAACTCAGTGTAGTTGACTGTAAATAAAGAAGCTGTAGTAAAAGTGACTTCAACTCCAGCAAAGAGATCTCTCTAGTTTACTATTTATTAGCAGCAGCATCACATGTAGGAACCCCAGTCATGGACCTTAATTCCTTTTGTGCTAGGCACTGTGTAAACATATAGCATGACAACAATCCCTTCCCAAAAGCATGTATAATCTAAGGAAGAGACAACTAGATTCTGGAATACAAAGAAATTGTGGTTATTGCTACCCTCATTAATATAGTATCTGAACACTTAGCTCACTGCCTCTGAGAACTATAGATTGCAGTAGCTTTAATATAAGGACTAGGTAATTCTACATACTCAGTGGGAATAGAAATCCTGAAGATGAGATTGCTTTCCTGAATTCTATCTGGGACGTTTCCTTAAGACTAGAGCTGTGTGAGAAATTGATTTATTCTGGAAAGAAAGAAAGAAAGAAAGAAAGAAAGAAAGAAAGAAAGAAAGAAAGAAAGAAAGAAAGTTTAGTTAGTTTCAGATTGACCCGAAGTATATACAAAAAACATATTTTTCTGGTAAAACAAAAATTAGTTTCAGGTCAAACAAAGTATTTTGTTTTATTTTTGATGTTTAAAAACCATCTAGAATATAGTTTAAATAAAACTGAAATGCTGATATGAATCATCTTTCAGAACTGCCAAGTTTAAATGTTTTGTTTCAGAAATGAACCTTTTCAGCAGTTCCAATGTTGTTTAAAATCTACCAAAATTATTAGATGTAATTGACCCACATTTATAAACTGTTTGTATCTGCTCAAATGTGCATTTCTGGGGAAAAACAATGTTTTGCATTTACTAATTACCTGCCAGAAACTGAAGCTATATTGAATACAGCTGTTCAATGTAAAGTGGAACAGAACGCAGTGCTCTGGGATTGCCTCTGGTTCCTAATTAGTTTTAAGTGGGATTCAGTGCTGGTAGTCTCTCTTCCCATGCATTACTGATTCAGTTCTGATCAGCAGAGGAATCAAAATTGGAAACTCCTCAATATACATTAAGGTGAGATGCTGGCAGGGTATTTTGCAAACACATTCTTAGGAAGGAATCACTATCAGCCAGAATGGAGAACAACAACTCATGCACTCTGGTTTATCAGAACAAACTTTAGATTTATTGAATGGGAAATCTGAAGATAAACTCAGACTATAAAAAGGCTGGTTAAAAATTTTAAAAAATGCTTTTTAAAAAGTCAGTGATAATGACTCGGATGGAATTATATTATTGCCAATGTGTCTAGATGGCTCCTTCATGGAATAACCCTCTTCTCTCTGCACAGTTGAATTCACATAGCCCAGTTTACTTGATGATCAATGGAAAGATTATAAGAGCCAGAGATCATTCATAAGTGCTGCCCTATTTTTAGTGCCTGGACAGTACAAAAAAGCTAAAGCCCTCTGTAAAGCCATAGAACAGGCAAGCCATGCAAGCTGCACAGACCCACTGGACTTCACCTTTGACACCGAGACGTTACTGCCACTGCAAAGGGAGCAGTTCAGCAATTTCATGCCTTGGCATCTGTCATGTTGGATTTTTTGCAGGTGAAGGGATGATTTTTCTGTTAGCAATGGAGACAGGACAGCTGCTTTTCTGTCACTAAAGATCTGTTACATGACAATAACTTTAGGACAATCTTAAGCCCTGATCCTGTAGGCTGATCCAGGCAGAAGCACACTTGTTCCTACAAGATAGCTGAGTGAAGTCACTGCTTCCATGCGGTGGACATACTGTATCGATCAGATTGATAGATCAAGGCCTAACACTAGACTGGAATTAGTCTTGAAAGGTGTGAAAGGCTATTTGGAAATTGCTGGGATAAATTCTCTGCTCTGGTGACTTCTTTAGCAAAGTTTATCCCCCTCAGGAGTGTCTACTTATGAAAATACAATGCTTGGTACCTCAATATTAAAGGGTACGTCTACACAGAACCCTAAACTCAAAATAAGACACACAATTTGCGCTACACAAATTGCATATCTTATTTTGATTTTTTTTAAATATTCTATTACTCTACTAGTCTATACAGTGCTAGATTTCAAAATAACATGCTATTTTGACACATCCCTTAGCCCTTGGGGTGCATCTAGACAGAATGCTTATCTCGGAATAAGCTACACATTTTGCACTGTGTGCTAATATATTTTGAAATAACATGACATGGAATGAGGGTTATAGGGATCCTGGAATGGCACACCCATTATTTTGAAATCTGATTGTGAAATCGTGTGTAAAAGATGCAGATTAGCTGTTTTAGTATCTCCAGTATCCTGAAATAGCCTTGCTGTCTAGACATACCCAAACAGAAAGAAATCAAAATTGAAATAGCACACGTTTGCTTAATTTATATTTTTCTAATTTCTTTCCCATAGCGCCACTGTCTAGATCAGTGGTCCCCAATGCGGTGCCCGCGGGCGCCATGGTGCCTGCCGACAACCTGAGCCGGCCCCACCCCCGGCGCGCGGCACACGGGAGGCGCCGGCCCTAGGCGCGCGACACGCATTGGCGCCGGGTGCGCGGCGCTCGGGTGGCCCCAGCCCTGGGGCATATGCGGGTGCTCGGGCGCGTGGCGCTCGAGCCACGCCAGTGCCGGCCCCAGGCGTGCGGCTCGGGCGGCGGCGCAGGACCCGGGCCCACGGCACAAGGTGCTCGGGCGGCACCAGCCCCAGCCCTGGGGCACATGCCGGCGCCGGTGCCAGGTGCAAGGGCATCCCCGTCTCCTGGCGTGCCCCCGGATGCATGGCCCTGTCCCCGGGCTCCTGGCGCGTGAGTGGCCCCAGCCCCCGGGTGCCCGGGAGCCTCTAAAGGTTGGGGACCACTGGTCTAGATGTACTCTTGTGGAACGAGGGTTATAGGGATGCTGTAATAATGCACCCGTTAGTTAAAAAAATACTTCAAACTAATGGAAACATTTAAAAGATGAGGGATAGCTATATTGGGATACCTCCAGTATCCCACAATAACCCCACTGTCTAGAATAGATGTACCCAAAAAGAAAGAAATCAAAATACAATAGCATAGTTTTGATTAACATACATTTTTCTGATTTCTTTCTCATTTGCTATTTGTCACATTTAATGAGCTACTAGAAGAGAGATCTTAGCATACTTGTATGACCTTTAAATATTTAAAACACACATTCAACCATTGCTCAGTGTCCCCTTTCTGCCACAATGTCTTAATTAAACATTTTAAACACCAAGGCTATGTCTACACTACGAGGTTTTTGTGCAAAAAATAGTGGAGAATCCACACCTCAAGAGTGCTTTTGTGCAAATAAATTGGCAGAGAAAAGGCTTTTGGTGGTACAGTTATTCCTCTCCCCACGAGGAATAACTCTTTTTTGCACAAGAGTTCTTACACCAAAAGGCAAGTGTGGATGTGCTGCAGGGGTTTCTTGCGCAAGAAAAACCACAGGTGCTCTGATGGCCATTCTCTGAATATCAATCAGAGCTCTCTTGTGCAAGAGTGTCCATGCAGTGTGGATGCTTTGTTGTTCAAGAGCACATCACTTTTGTGATGCACTTTGAGGTCTGGATGTGCTTTTGCACAAGAAGTTTTTGAGGAAAAATTCTTCCACAAAAGGCTTCTTGCACAAAAATCCTACAGTGTAGATTAAACCCAAGGGTATGCCTAGACTGCAGGCTTCTTTAGAAAGAAAATTTTTCAGAAGAGAGCTTTCGAAAGAGAGCGTCCACACAGCAAAAGCGCATCAAAAAAGCGATCTGCTTTTTCGAAAGATAACACTGAATGGATGCTATCTCGCATTTAAGTTGTGATTACTATGGATGGAGAGGCTGCCAGGGCACCTGTGCTTTTTCCTCTTTCCTCTTCTATTGAAAAAACTCCGCCTTTCGCTTCCACATACACCTTTTTCCGAAGGAGCTCTTTTGGAAAAGGTGTTCTTCCACATAGAATGAGGGTTACCAATGTCAGAAAAACCCCTGCGTTCTTTTGATTGTCTTTTGAAAGAACACAATAGCAGTGTGGATGTAAGTGAAGTTTTTTCAGAAAAAAGGACATTTTCCCCAAAAAATCCTGTAGACTAGATGCACCCTAAAATACTATTCTGTTACATTAGCTGAATTCTTAATGAAAGTACAATGTTATAAACAGCTCACACACTCTGGCTTCTCAGAAGAAGTTTAACATTTATTAAATGTGAAATCTGAATATAAACTCAGTCTATAAATAGGGTAGTTAAAAAGAAAATAAATGCTTTTTTAAAAGTCTATGATAATGACTGGCAGTATTTTAAAGAAGCCTTATTAAAGGCACGGGAAGAAACCATCTCGATGCTCAGTAAGGGTATGTCTACACTACCACCCTAGTTCGAACTAGGGTGGTTAATGTAGGCAACCGAAGTTGCAAATGAAGCCCGGGATTTCCACGAGGAGTAACGGTAGTTCGGAATAGGAAGCCTAATCCGAACTACCTACTCCGTGATGCGTGAAGCCGCGGGCACGGAGTCCGAACTAGCGGGGATTTAAAAATGGCGGCGCCTGGCAAGATGCAAATGAAGCCCGGGAAATTCAAATCCCGGACTTCATTTGCAACTTCGGTTGCCTACATTAACCACCCTAGTTCGAACTAGGGTGGTAGTGTAGACATACCCTAAGAAAAGTAAATATGGAAAGCAACCAGATTGGCTTACGAGGGAAATCCTTGGTGAGCTTAAACACAAAAAGGAAGTTTGCAAGAAGTGGAAACATGGACAGATGACTAGGGAGGAGTATAAATATATTGCTCAAGAATTCAGGGGACTTATCAGGAAGGTGAAATTGAAATTGCAGCTAGCAAAAGATGTGAAAGGTAACAAGAAAAGTTTCTACAGGCATGTTGGCAATAAGAGGGTGATCAGAGAGGGTGTGGAGCCCTTACTGGATGAGGGAGGTAATCTAGTGACAGATGATGTGGGAAAAGCTGAAGTACTCAATGCTTTCTTTGCCTCTGTCTTCACAGACAAGGTCAGCTCCCAGACCAATGCACTAGGCAACACAGTATGGGAAGGAGGTAGACAGCCCTTGGTAGGGATAGAACAGGGTAGGAAGGATTTAGAAAAGCTAAACATACACAAATCCATGGGGCCGGATTTAATGCATCTGATGATATGGAGGAAGTTGGGAAATGTCATTTGAGGAGCCTTTGGCCATTATTTCTGAAAACTCTTGGAGATCTGGAGAGATCCCAGATGATTGGAAAAAGGCAAATGTAGTGCCCATCTTCAGAAAAGGGAAAAAGGACAATCCAGAGAATTACAGACCTGCCAGCCTCACTTCAATCCCCAGAAAAATCATGGAGGGGATCCTCAAGGAATTCATTTTGAAGCACTTGGAAGAGGGGAAAGTGATCAGGAATGGTCAACATGGATTCACAAAGGGCAAGTCGTGCCTGACCAATCTGATTAGTTTCTATGATGAGGTAACTGGCTCTGTGAATATGGGAAAGTCTATGGATGACTTTAGCAAAGCTTTTGATACGGTCTCCCACAATATTCTTACCAGCAAGTGAAGGGAGTATGGATTGGATAAATCGACTGTGAGTGCCCCTAGGCTCGGTTCTAGGTGTGGTTTTGTTCAACATTTTTATTAATGACCTGGATGTGGGGATGGATTGCACCCTCAGCAAGTTTGCAGATGACACTAACCTAGAGGGAGAGGGCAGGGATAGGGGCCAGAGTGACCTAGAGAGATTAGAGGATTGGGTGAAAAGAAATCTGATGAGGTTCAACAAGGACATGTGTAGAATCTTGCACTTGGGACAGAAGAATCCCAAGCATTGTTACAGGCTGGGGACCGATTGGCTAAGTAGCAGTTCAGCAGAAAAGGAGCTCGGGATTACAGTAGATGAGAAGCTGGATATGAGTCAACAGTGTGCCCTTGTAGTCAAGAAGGCTAATGGCATATTAGCTTGAATTAGAAGGAGCATTGCCAGCATATCTAGAGAAGTGATTATTCCCCTTTATTTGGCTCTGGTGAGACCACATCTGGAGTATTGTGTCCATTTCTGGGCACCGCACTATAGAAAGGATGTGGACGCATTAGAGGGTCCAGTGGAGCGTAACCAAAATGATTAGGGTGCTGGAGCACATGACCTATGAGGAGAGGCTGAGGGATTTGGACTTATTTAGTCTGCAGAAGCGAAGAGTGAGGGGAGATTTGATAGCATCCTTCAACTTCCTGAAGGGAGGTTCCAAAGAGGATGGATAAAGGCTGTTCACAGTATTGACAGATGGCAGAACAAGGAGCAATGGTCTCAAATTACAATGGAAAAGGTCTAGCTTGGATATTAGGAAAAACATTTCACTAGGAGGGTGGTGAAGCACTGGAATGGGTTACCCTGGTGGAATCTCTGCCCGTAAAGGTTTTTAAGTCTTGGCTTGACAAAGACTCGGCTGGGTTGCTTTAGTTGGGATTGGTCCTGCCTTGGGCAGGGGGCTGGAGTTGATGACCTCCTGAGGTCTCTTCCAACTCTATGATTCTGAGACCTAGACAGGATTAAATTAGTGTCAGTGTGTCTAAATGTAATTCTTTTGGAAAGGTAATCTTTTGAAACATCATGCTCAAAGATATAGGAAATAAGTCCAAAATGGGAAAGCCAAAATGCAGTTTCATAAAATATAATACAGAACTAATTGTTCTCTATAAAACAAATAATGGAATAGACATGGAAATCTGTCTACTGAGTGTAATCAGTGATTTTATCTGGTCAGACTTCTGAACCAACTGTGCTGATTCACATCCTTTAAGGGTTCAATATTGTGTGCAGTATGTGTTTTCCCACTTCATGCACAGGCTAAATGGGAATTTATTTTCCATTTCTTTTGTATCTGTCTGTCCATCTGCTTCCTTCCTACCATTCCTCCATACATCTATTGCAGAGGTCTCCAACCTTTTTAACCACAAGATCACTTTTTCAATTTAAGTGCAATGTAAGATCTACCTCAAACCCAAATACTCTTGCCCCCATTTCCTATCCGCCCCTCCTCTGAGGTCCCACCCCATTCCATCCCTTCTCTGAGGAGTTACCCTGCTCACTCCATCCCCCTTCCTTTTCCCATCCTCATTCACTTTCACCAGGCTCATGTAGGGGGCTGGGGTGCAGGCTCTGGTCTTGGGCCAAGGGGTCTGTAGTGTGGGAGGGACTTTGGGCTTAGCCCAAGTTGGGGGATTGGGGTCCAGGAGGGGTTTCAGGGTACAAGCTCTGGGAAGGAGTTTGGGTGCAGGAGGTCTGAAGCAGACCCCCCCCCCCCTTCCAAGATGTCTCCCAGGGTTTGGATGATCCCAGGGAAGACACTGAAGGTGAGATCTATAACTTTCATGCAGGGGCAGGTGGTGAGCGGTGAGGAGCTGCATTCTCTTCATTCCACCGTCTCAGCCTGGGGCTCACATAACTCCTTGTGAATGTGGGTGCACATGGACTCTAAGGGACATTTCAAGCAGAACAGAAAGAAAGAAGAGGACAGGAAGAGTGAATGTAGACTTACAGCCAAGGAGAGAAAAATGTGTTCTTGTCTGAAGTGGAGAAGTGGATTGCCGAGTCTCTTGTTCTTGTTAATAATGCATTTGATATCTGTGGAGAATAAAGAGTAGCACATTCAAACGTTCATATGAGATGGTACTGTATAGTTTAGTGCTATAAATAACTAGGTTGCTGTGCCCCCTACTCACTAGACTTGCCAAGACCCCTGGCCACCGAGGCAGTGCCAGCCCCAGCTCTCCCCCCGGCAACCGAGGAGGACCGGACCAAGCCTGGCCAGCCATGAACCCTCCCCCTCCCAGCCACCAGGAAGGGCTGAGCTGAGGCCATGGCAATCCCAGCTTTGCCCCACTCTACCCCGGGCTCTCCCCTCTGCCCCCTGACTGCCAAGGCCACACAGGTCCCAGTTTTCCCTGCCCCCCACCCCGATCATGTGATGGGTTTGCCTGATCATGCCGGTCTCAGGCTTGGGAGCTGATGTGGCTGAGTGCCTGCACAGAAGAGGAGCTAAGCCCCCATCCCCATGGAGAGGCTGAAGGCCGAACAGCTAGGCACTAGTGACAGCAGTCAGGTGGACAAGGCTGAGACAGGCAGTAGGGCCCACAGCAGAGGATCACAGTGGTGGAGCTATGGACATGGTAAGCAGGCTGGCCCACAAGTGAGGGTGGCCTGAGCGGGGAGCAGGAGGTAGATGGGCTCCGCTTTGACCTAGGTGCCTCTGCTGTGTGCCGTGCTTTCCTGCTCACCAACTCATCCGGCCACCAGGGCTGCAGCAACCCCAGTACCCCACTGCCTGGCCATTGGGGAGGGCTGGGCTGATGCCACGGCAGCCACTCAGTTCTCTGCCCCCAGCCGCCATCGAGACCTGGGAGCCAGGGCAGGAGACAGCCAGGCTGCAGGAGCTGGAGCCAGGCAGCAAGTGGCAGAGCAGGGAGATGGAGCCACTTCCCACCAGGGACCCCTGATGCTCCTGCAGAGAGATAGGGGCCAGTGGGGAGCCCCCTAAGGAGGAGCTAGGGGGAACCCCGAGCCATGGCTGCCACTTCCCTTTCTGACTCTGCCCAGGCTGGGGTGGTGCAGAGTGACATGATGATGTCACTCTGTTGTCCCGCAGGAATATTTTTTTATATAGGCTTAGTCTGTACTAGAAGCTTCTTCCACAAGAGGAAATGCAAATGGAGCACTCATTTGCATATGTTGTGCTCTCATTTGCATTTCCTCTTCCTTTCTCTTTTGCACAAAAGGTTTTTGCTCAAAAAAGCACTGTGTAGACGGCGCCTTTTTGCGCCAAAAAACCCACTTTTGCGTAAGAGCCATTCTTTCTGTGAAGAATGGCTCTTGAGTAAAAACCTCTTGCCCAAAAGGGAAAGGAAGAGGAAATGCAAATGAGAGTGCAACATATGCAAATGAGCACTCAGTTTGCGTTTGCTCTTCCACAAGAGGATCGTAGTTTAGACGTAGCCAGAGAGACATAAGTATTTAGTGATTATCTATATTATTTCTACCACTGATACCACTTTGGGGGGTTCCTTCATAAATTTCTAAAAAGAAAAAAACTATCCCTTTTATCTTGATTTGCCTCTGCCTCTCAACATAAGTTAGCATAGCCTACCCTGGCCCATTTTTCCATGTTAGCAGTCTTTTATAAAGGGTGTATAGGCGGTTACGTAACTTCTATTGCAGAAGTTTTATAATCTTATCTCTTCTGGCAGGATGCTCGACCATATCTCTGTTCACTTGAAAATAAAATTGGGTGGGAAACAAACATGCTGGAAGCATGAATGGGAAAGATTAAGCCATTTTCAATTGCGCAGTTATAAGGCCAAAAGGGGTGTTGTATATGTTACAGAGATGCCATCATAGCTATAGCGGCATTAACTTGTCCCCATACTTAGCTCATGTCTGATCTTCTTGGCAATTCTGGAAAACAGCTCTCCCAAACAGAGAGACAGTGAGGGCTGTATATTTTAACAGGATGGAGAGCTGTGGAGAGACTTGTGATATTATCACAAACTAGAAAATATATGAAAATGGAAATCAGCACCTATAGATTACTTAAACATCATAAAGAATCATCAGGAACAATAAGAAAGCTGTCTGGATCATCTGGCTCAATTAGACATCAATGGCTCAATATCTAGTTAGCAGCCAATATCAAGCAGAAAACCCAAGGGGTTGGTCCTGGGGTCAGTTTTGTTCAATTTCTTTGTTAATGATTGGGATGACGGGATGGATTTCACCCTCAGCAAGTATGCAGATAACACAAAACTAAGGATAGGGATAAGATCCAGAGTGACCTAGACAAATTGGAATATTGGGCCAAAAGAAATCTGATGGGATTCAACAAGGACAAGTGCAGAATCCTCCATTTAGACTGGAAGCATTCCATGCACTGCTACAGGCTGGGGACCAACTGGCTAGACAGCATTTGTGCAGAAAAGAACCTGGGGAATACAATAGATGAGAAACTGGATATGAGTCAAAAGTATGCCTTTGCTGCTATAAAAGCTAATTACACATTGACCTGCATTACTGGGAGAAATGCCAGCAGATGAAGGGAAGTGATTATTCCCTTCTATTCGGCACTAGTGAGGCCACATCTGGAGTACTGTGCCTAGTTTGGGGCCTCCCACTACAAAAAGGATGTGGACAAATTGGAGACAGTCCAGTGGAGGGCAACGAAAATTATTAGGGGGCTGGAGCAATGAGTTATGAGCAGAGACTTAGGTAACTGGGCTTATTTAGTCTGCAGAAGAGAAGATTGATGGAGGATTTGATAACAGCCTTCAACTACATGAAGGGGAGAGAGGTTACATAGAGGATGGAGCCAGCCTATTCTCATTGGTGGCAAATGGCAGAACAAGAAGCAATGGTCTCAAGTTACAGTAGGGATGGTCTCTGTTGGATATTAGGAAAAACTATTTCCCCAGGAGGGTGGTGAAGTACTGGAATGGGTTACCCAGGGAGGTGGTAGAATCTACATCCCTAGAGATTTTTAAGGCCGGGGTTGACAAAGCCTTGCCTGGAATGATTTAACTGGGATTAGTCCTGCATTGAGCAAGGGGTTGGACAGGGGATGACTTCCTGAGGTCTCTGTGATGATTCTCCCCTATACTTTATGAAATTATACTTGCATAAACATGCTTAACTCAAAGATGCTTTAGACAAAGTACCTCATTTAACCATCAATGTTAATGTTACAGTCTACTGGATCTGTATATCTTATTTGAGTGCATGTATCATTCTTGTATGAAAAGTCAGAAATATGAGGTATGAAATTGGTGGTTTTAAATGTGCAAATGTAAGCCCTTAATGGTGATCCCAGAAGCCTTAATGACTGGGTGATCAACTTAACGACTTGAGAACAGCATTGTTTTTCCTTTAAGTCTACACAGTGGTTGGGCTTAGGAAGACATGTGACCATGCCACCTGGTAGTGGGGTCCCAGTTTGACCAGGTAATTTTCCATGGAAGGTGGGGCTAGAGAACAAAGCATTCCCACCAAAGGAGACTCTATATAAACAGTAGGGAGCTATTTGTACTTTTGTCTTCGGCTGGCCTGGGGAAGGGCTGGGCACACAGAGGGTATGTCTACTCTACCCTCCTACTTCGAAATAAGAGGGTAATGTAGGCATACCGCACTTGCAAATGAAGCCCGGGAAATTCAAATCCCGGGCTTCATTTGCAAGTGCGGTATGCCTACATTACCCTCCTAGTTCGAACTAGCGGGGTAGTGTAGACATACCCTAAGATACAGAAGGAACTACCTGAGACCCAAGTCAGAATAAATGATCATCTTTGACTTGAAGACTGACCTGAAAAAAGAACAGGATTTTTAGGGGAAGGGAATACTTGTAATACATTTTTAGTGAATTAGAACTAGCTATGCATTTTCTTTTCATTTTAATTCTGTAATTTATTTTGTTGTGCCTGTTTTCACTTGTGACCACTTAAATCCTACTTGTTTTTACTTAATAAAGTCACCTTTGTATACCATCAAGCTCAGTGTAAATAATTGTTACCTGGGGGGGGGGGAAGCAATCAGTGTGCACATTCTTCTTTCATTGATAAATGGAGTAAACATCCTCATGAGCTTTCATTATATAAAACTTTTACTCAGAGAAAGATGGATTTATTTGGGGGTTTGATCCCTTTGGGGGCAGGATTCCTAGGTGCTGAGCCCTAGAATTGCATTCGTCCAGACTGAAGTGGTTCAGCGTCTGCATTGCTCTTCAGAAGGGGCCATTACTCCAACTCTGTGCCTTATCTGGGGGAGACCAGACAATGTGGCCCAGGATGACAGAGTAGTGGGGAGCCCCAGAGAGTAAAGAGGCGATTATCAGTGGGATAATCAGAACACCTGGAATAGCCCTACGGGGTCATCTGTGATTACACCCCATCACAGTCTCTTCCAACTCTAACTGCTATGAGGTCACAGCTGACTAGGACTACAGTGCCTCATATTTAAGGAGGATACTGATATAATTGGCATCATGGAAACTTGGTGAAATGAGGACAATCAATGGGACACAGTCATACGAGAAAGGCTTTTCACAGTAGTGACGGATGGCAGAACAAGGAGCAATGGTCTCAAGTTACAGTGGGGAAGGTCTAGGTTGGATATTAGGAAAAACTCCTTCCCTAGGAGGATGTTAAAGCACTGGAATGGGTTACCTAGGGAGGAGGTGGAATCTCGATCCCAAGAGGTTTTTAAGTCTCGGCTTGACAAAGCCCTGGCTGGGTTGCTTTAATTGGGATTGGTCCTGCCTTGGGCAGGGGGCTGGACTTGATGACTTCCTGAGGTCTCTTCCAGCTCTATGATTCTATGGTTCTATGAGGGTACAAAACTTATTGGAAGGACAAATCAGGTCGTGCTGGTGAGGGAGTAGAGCTATACATGAAAGAAAATGTAGAATCTTAAAAATCTTAAATGAGACAAAATTTCTATGGGTAGTAATTCCATGCTCTAATAATAAGAATAGGTAAGGAAAGCAAGAGAACTCACCAGAAGTGCCCTTTCTGGGTTCCTCAGAAGCCTGGGAGACGTCCTGGGGAGTGGGGACCAACTCTAAAGTAAGGGGCAGCTCCTAGTTGTCAAGGATAGTCGCCTGGCTTCCTTCTCTTCCTCCTCCGCCACACTGCCCTCTTGCAGGCTGATGTCAGGTGTGTCCTGGCCAGCCTGGATGATGACAGTGGGGAAGGTAACCAGTCCTCCTCCCCAACCTTCCGATGGGCCTGCTGCAGCTGTTAAATTTTCACACGGCACTCGTTAAGGGTCCTGGTGTGCCCTTTCTTGCCCATACTGGCGTCAATCTGGTTGTAGATATTCACATGCCTTTTCCTGGTGTGGAGATCCTGGAGGTTGGACTCCTCCCCCCACACTTCAATGAGGTCCAGAATCTCTGCACCAATCCTGGCCAGTTGCAGATGTGGGAGCAGAAGTACTGGCATCTGTTGGAGGGTCTGAAGGAGAATCGGGGTCGCTCATCTCTGCCTTGGGTCCTGGTCTCTTGCACAGGCTTTGCAAAGCAGTGAAGATGCGAGGTGTGGGCAGATCTGTCAGAGCTGCAGCTGCAAGAGGCCTCCAGAGGCCAATTATTTTGCAATAGTGGCACTGCCACACCCACCATACCACTATTTCAAAATAATTATTTTGGAATTAGTGTTATTCCTGGTGAAAAACAGGAGTACATATTTTGAATTAAGCAGCCTGTTATTTCAAAATAATAGTCTTGATAGTGTGGATGCACTACTTATAAATTTGACCTGGGGGGCGGGGGTATTTTGAAATAAAGTCCTAGTGTAGACAAGGGCAAGATGTGTAACATCCCTGGGGGTGGGGGGTTCTGGGCTACTACCTGGGACCATTATGTGTGGCGAGAGAGAGGTTGAGTTCCTGGGGACTGAGGGATATGAAGAAAGAAGGTCCCTGAGGAGGGAAACGGGTAATTCAGTCAGTGATTGGGCCTGATCTCACAGGAACAGGCATAGTTCTAAGGGTGTAGTAGCTGAACACAAGATCTGCTCCCTCAGTGGCCACAGCAAACCTAGTCACCAAGAACAGATTCCGGGTCTGCAGGAGTTCCTGGTAGAACTTTGGCAGCTCTGAGGGTGTGTCTAGACTACATGCCTCCTTCGACGGAGGCATGTAGATTAGCCAGATCGGAAGAGGGAAATGAAGCCGCGATTAAAATAATCGCGGCTTCATTTAAATTTAAATGGCTGCCCCGATCTGCCGATCAGCTGTTTGTCGGCAGATCGGGGGAGTCTGGACGCGATGCCCCGACAAAGAAGCCTTTCTTCATCGACACAGGTAAGCCTCGTGAAATTTAAATGAAGCCGCGATTATTTTAATCGCGGCTTCATTTCCCTCTTCCGATCTGGCTAATCTACATGCCTCCGTCGAAGGAGGCATGTAGTCTAGACACACCCTGAGAGAACTTGTGAAAGACCTCTCGTGTGGAGAAAGAGGAGCTGCCGGTGGTATTGGAGCCCTCAGAGGCAGCGGAGAAAGGCATCCGCCAATGTGCTCCACACCAGACTATCTGGTGTCCTAGACTACATGTTCCTGTTTTTCTGCAGTGATAGGTCCTATAAACATGTGGTTGGATATCTCTTATTTCTAGAGCTTATTTCTGAATACAAAGTGTTAATTTGAAGAACTTTGTTGTGATTTGTAGCTGCAGTAAATGACCATACTGACATAAGTGGTTGAAAACAAGCACTAAAATTTATTTCAGAGATGTAACAGTTGAGCCACAACACTAACGTGTCTCTCACTAGTTTGAAATTCACTTCCTCTGCAATCTGCCCACAAGCACTGGCTGTTGCTTAATCTCATTCCCAACAAATATTGATCAACAAAATTACTTTCCAAGGTCATCACTCTGGACAGAACATTGTATCAGAGATAAGCCTTGACTTCGTTGCAGTCGGAAGTGATACACAAAATAGAGTTTGTGTGGGCAGCTCCTTATTGAGCCCTTGGACACTGTGACATGCCTTAAAACTTACAGCTTCTCTCTAGAGTAGGTCAGATTACAGAAATAGTTTTGGAACATTAGTTTTGAACTCTGCTAACTTGAACAGGGCAGAGTAACCTGAATTTTCATCTATATTTAAAAGGACCATATGCCTACACTTTTTTTCGTATCATGTCCTGGGGGCTGTTTAGATGCATCTGATCCGTCCTATTTTTCATTTCACTGATCAAAACTTTATTTTTAATTCACAGCTAAAAATGTATTTCCTCAGGAGATGTAGATAAATGAAGTAGAATTTGCTCCATATTCGCCAGGAACATACTGTTTGTAAAACCAAGTGATCAGCATGGTTAGCAGTTACTTGAAATGATGAAAAAAGCCAAATGAGTATGGATGCTGTCAAAGCAGATCTTTTGGTTAAAGTGACTGTGAACAACACTTACGTATTTCAGAATACAGTCACAAGGGAAACTGAGGCTATGTCTAGACTGCAGAGTTAAACTGGAAAAAGATACACAATTTGCAGTATGCAAATTGCATATCTTTTTCTGATTTACTTTTGAAAAAGGTTTTTTTTGAAATTTGGCATGTCTACATGGTGCCAAATTTCAGAAAAAAGGGCTCTTTTGACACATCCCTTATGCCTCGTAGAATGAGGTTTACAAGGATCGCAAAAGTGTGCGTCTGCTTTTTCAAAAAAAAAATTCGGAAAAGCAGACGCATTCCTTGGACGCAGCATTGCTTTTCTGAGATACCAGAGGTAATCCCTAAAGAATGTGAACCCTAAAGAATGTGAGAAGCAATGTGCTCAGGATTCTGATTTTACAAATCTAATCATCCTATTCCAACCAGACTTATATTAGTTTCAATGGTTTTGAAAGGTAGTGTGAAGGTCTACAAAAGGCCTATCTCAGAATTAGATGAGCTGCAGAGCAGAGGCTAACAAATGCTTTCCGGGATTGTCACTGTAAGTGAGGTCAGGGTAAACTCTACCCTGACATCTGGTGGTGAACTGTGGCAAGTGGTGCAAAGAGACCTCAGGGGCCGATCACAATTTGCATAGACACACCCACCCTGTCTAGTATGTGCTCACAGCAGCCCAAATGGTCACTTTGGCCACTGTGGGATCCCCAGTCTCTCTGTTATTGAGGCAGGGGGGATAAAAGTGGTGTTACCCTGTTTATGCAAATCAAGGACAATGGAATGGTGGAACTGTTTATGACAGAGGGATTCACCATAAACTAAGTAGCACTCGCTAGACAAAGGGGCATGGGTTCCAAACCCAGTCAAATTAAGACAGGCTGGGGACAGGTCTTTGTACCTGTTGGTAGAGCCTTGTCTGAGGCCCTAAACAACACTGATTGTATTCTCCACTGTAGAATATCAGAATTAGTTTGGATTCTATTAGAAGTCTAGTTGTGAGCTGTGGTGTTAACTTTACTGTGGAGTATTAGTGCTGAGGTTCCTCTGTTCTGAGCTGAAATTGCTATGGGGAGCCTGGCACTAAGCTGCTGAGCTACTAGCAGAGTAACTTGCAAGGGACAACCAGCAAGTGCAGGTGGACAGCAGAGTGGCTGGGGGGGATGACCTGCAGCTGGTAGGAGCGGCAGCAGACAGCCAGTGGAGCAGCGGCAGGAGCAATCAGCTGGCAGCCAGGGGCATGGACCAAGACGGCTGGCAGAGCTGGACAGTGGTGGCGGCTCACTGGATGGCAGGTGGAGTGTGGCGGAGTGACTCGTGTTGACGGCGGCAGAACCCTACGGAGAGGTGGAGCCATCGGTGGACCCCTACGGAGAGGTGGAGCCATCGGTGGACCCCTACGGAGAGGCGGAGCCATCGGTGGACCAGGTAAGGTGTATTGGTCCCCGCCCCTCCAGGTTGGGATGGTGAAGCCCTGCCGGGTGAACTTTTGAACCCTGGGGCAGCACTGACCGGGGCAGAGACTTTTGGGGTGTTGGACTTTGGGTGATTTTTTTGGGTTGCTGGACTTAAGAGACTATTGGGGTGTTGGACTTTTGGGACTTTGGGGGATTTGTGGCTGGGGGGAGGGCCTTTGCTCATGTTTGCTCTGTAAATCCGAGTTGTGGTGTTTTCCCAATTTAATGCTGATGTTGGTTACCTCATGTTATAAAAGGTTTGCTACTATATTGAGGCTCTGTGCTTGCAAGAGGGGAAGAATTACCTCTTTGAGGCACCCAGAAGTGTATATAAGATTTCCCAGGTCACTGGGTGGGGGCTCGAGCCGGTGTTGTATTACCTTGTTGGGAGGAGACCCCTATATACTGAACCCGGCCCTTGCTGCTATTTACTTGGCCTGGCAGAAGGGTTACATCACTGTAACAGCATGTTTGGGTGTGGGCTGGTGAGCATGGAGCTATGCCAGCCCTGCTTGTAAGGTGAGACTCACTGGTGAGGAATCAAACAATGCCAATGAAAAAAAAGGCAGCAGGATGCCTCAGGGGAAGGTGTGTTTGAGAGAGTAGCTGTGACTGTAGACCCTAGACAGGTAAACACTGTGGCTACGTCTACACTGGCACCCTTTTCTGGAAATGCTTAAAACAGAACAGTTTTCCGTTATAAGTGTTTCCGGAAAAAGAGCATCTACATTGGCAGGATGCTTTTCCGGAAAAGCCCTTTTTCTGGAAAAGCATCCATGGCCAATGTAGATGCACTTTTCCGGAAAAAAGCCCCGATCATCATTTTCGCGATGGGGCTTTTTTCCGGAAAAGACTACTGGGCTGTCTACACTGGCCCTTTTCTGGAACAGTTTTCCGGAAAAAGGACTTTTGCCCGAGCGGGAGCAGCATAGTTTTTCCGGAAAAACACTGACAATTTTACAGTAGATCATCAGTGCTTTTCCGGAAATTCAAGGGGCCAGTGTAGACAGCTCGCAGCTTATTCCAGAAAAGCGGCTGATTTTCCGGAATAAATGGCCCAGTGTAGACACAGCCTGTGAGTGGGATTTAAAAAGGGATTTAAAACTATTTTGCACTGTTCAGTTCTGACTGAGTTCTTAAAAGAATAAAGAGGAAATAGTGGAAGGATAGCCACACAAACAACCCTAGCTATGGGGCAATGCCTGGGAGGAAGTAAAAAGGCTCCCAGGCTAAATCCATACATTGCATCACCAGCCATGTCTTAAAATCACAAAGAAATGGTGATACGGCTCATAGGGCTCATCTACATTGGCCCCTTTTCCGGAAGGGGCATGGTAATTTTTGAAATCGCAATAGGGAAATGCGCAGGGGATTTAAATGTCCCCCGCGGCATTTAAATAAAAATGTCCGCCGCTTTTTTCCGGCTTTTAGAAAAGCCGGAAAAGAGCGTCTACACTGGCCCCGATCCTCCGGAAAAAAAGCCCTTTTCCGGAGGATCTTATTCTTTGAAGTAGGAATAAGATCCTCCGGAAAAGGGCTTTTTTTCCGGAGGATCGGGGCCAGTGTAGACGCTCTTTTCCAGCTTTTCTAAAAGCCGGAAAAAAGCGGTGGACATTTTTATTTAAATGCCGCGGGGGATATTTAAATCCCCCGCGCATTTCCCTATTGCGATATCAAAAATTACCATGCCCCTTCCGGAAAAGGGGCCAATGTAGACGTAGCCATATAGAAGAGGACATATTGTAGCAAATCTGGATTCATCTAGAACTTGCTGATCTACACACAACTACCTTCTGAAGCACAGGCTCCTACTATTTGCATCAGCACTTAATGATATTAGGCCAATTGTACACAGTTAAACAGTTCTGATGCCACCCAATGGAAGGCAGAAGCACACAGAGGGTATGTCTACATTGCATTCCTCTTCTGAGAAAGGAATGCAAATTCAGACAAGCGAAATTGCAAATGAAGTGCGGATTTGAATTTTTTGAGGAATAAGGATTATTTCAAAGGAAGGGTTTTTTCTCGAAATAACTCCATGGGGACCGCATTTGTCTTCTCAAAAGACCCTATTTCAGAAAAGCGGCAGTCTGTGATTATGCAAATGAAACATGGGAAATTCAAATCCGTGCTTCATTTGCAAATTCGCTTGTCTGTATTTGCATTCCTCTATCGGAAGTGGAATGCAGTATAGATATACTTGGGGGGGTGCATCTAGACTGGCAAGATTTTGTGCAAAAACTTGCCAGCTGTCTACACTGTCCGCTTAAATTTGTGCAAGAGCACTGACGTTCTAATGTAAGAATTCAGTGCTTCTTGCACAAATACTTTGACGCTCCCGCTCAGGGATAAGCCCTCTTGTGCAAGAATACTTGCGCAAGAGAGCCAGTGTAGACGGGCACCTTAATTTTTTGCACAAAAGAGCCCGATGGCTAAAATGGTCATCGGAGCTTTCTTGCGCAAAAGAGCGTCTATACTGGGCATGCACTTTTTGCGCAAAAGCATCCGTGCCAATCTAGACGCTCTTTTGCGGAAATACTTTTAACGGAAAAACTTTTCCATTAAAAGTATTTCCGCAAAATCATGCCAGTCTAGACGCATCCAGAGAGATTAGCCAAGATTGATTTTTACATGGGGGAAGAAGGCAAATGCAGAGATTGAGGCCGTGGCCACTTAATTTTGCCAACGGTAATGTCAATTTGGCTGTGTTGCAAATGTGATTTTTTTTCTCTTTTTGACTTTCTGGTGAAATACGTGTTTAATGTTACTCATTCTGTTGCAAAGTGCAAACCACAGAGCATACATGTTGTGTAGCATTGAGATGGAGGATGCAAGAGATTGCCTCCTATTCCCTTGTGATTTTTTTAATGTAAGAGGGGTGGTTGAGATTCTGTGGCCTGCACTGTACAGGGGGTCAGACTAGATGATCATAATGGTCCCTTCTGACCTTAAAGTCTATGAATCTATGAAAAAAACATGAATAAAAAGGTACATATACCTTCTATACATACAGTCAGCTGCTCTTTGACTCTGAAGAAAAAATTAAAAATTCATATTTGTTAAACTCCCTGTAAGTGCACACACTTGGCTTTCTATACCATACTCTTACAATAAAACCAATGCTAGAAATTAAGATATGAGACCAGATTCAGAAAGACAGGTGCAGGAAGTAGCTTCTTGTGCCAAACTGAGAATTCATCCTGATAGATGGCCAAAGCTGGGTTACTTCTACTCCTGCAGGGACCACATAGCAGGAGATTTGTGACAGGATGCACTTAATCAATTTCTCTCTGGCCACTTTGACCCAATACCCCTTCCTACTGAATGCTGCCCAATTTTCAGGCTTTCCCTAATGTCTGGTTTGATAGAATGCTATGCCATTGTGCTGCCAGAATTGTTATTCATTGTGGACTACCTGGCTACAATTTTCTGAGCAAATTGCATATCTTATTTAATAGTGTATTTCAGAATAGCTTATTTCATAATTTGGTGCTGTCTACACAGTGCCAAATTTTTGAAATAACTCACTATTTCGAAATACCCCTTAACCATCCTGGAATGAGGGCTGGAATGTCGGAATAAGCAGGAACCGTCCTGGAATGTCGGAATAAGCAGCCTGTTATTTTGAAATCTATTTTGAAAGAACGGGCTGCTTCAGTAGATGTGGAATAGCTATTTCGGGCTACTTCTGATATCCCAAAATAATTCGCAGTGTAGACATACCCCTAGTGACTAGCATGTATCTGAGCCAGAACTACTTGAAGGGAGGCAAAAGTGCTGAGGCAGGAGACGACCATAGTCAAAAACTCATGGCTCTATTGGTATGGTCATATTAGGGTTTGTTATCTTTACATGCACTCAGTTCCATACTGTCTGAGCCTAAACTAGTTGCCAGTGTCCCTGTAAAGCCAAGCTGAACTGTGTAATCTTTCACACTGAAAACTTTGAGCCAAATCCAAGCTTCTTAAGTATTCCTATATTGGGTGATATTGATGTATAATGAAAATCTGAGGATTAATTATTGAAAAGGAAAAGAACTGGAAGGACAGCTAATGGATGACATTTATATAATCTAAATGCTTTCCTCATGTTAGCGCTAAGGTCAAACTTTGAATAAACTCTCCAGAGTCATTCTTAAAAATATTAAAAATAGAAAGTCACCTTTATTGTCAGTGCTCTAACAGAAGAGAGCAATTTGCGGGGGAGGGGCAAAATTGAATCTTTTCTTATATATGGGTATGACTCTGAAAGGTTAATGTAAGTCTGAGAGGCCAATTATTGCTTCAGGTGAGTGGGCCTGGTACAGTTAAATTTGAGCCCAATAAGGAAAGAATCTTTAAAGGGAGGACGTCTGTATGAGAAGGGGGCTGTTGGGAGAAACTCTGCAGTCACTCTTAGTAATAGGGAAACATGGAGTAGCTACCAGGAAGGAGATAGCTGGTGGGTCTTGGTGATGGAGCACGAGCTGAACTTCTTAGGAGACATTTAGCGGAAGAATAAAGAGAGACAAAAGGTCAGGTATAAGGAGGGAGTCGTGGATTTATTTGGGCTTTTGGTGATTGTAAGGGAGAAGCCTGTGACTCCTGTTTCTGACAGAAAGGTTAACTTCAAGAGGCTGTAGGAGAGATTTGCTGACAGATTTGTTAAAAAGATGCCCCGTGAGGCTGTGGTAAGGAGTCTGCAAGATTGAACACTAATTGCTTGGCCTACGGTCCGTCAACTAAAACCCAGTGAAATAGAAGGGCCATGAGTCTGCACCATGCTTCCCTTCACATCAGGGCTTTGCCTCAGAGTCCCAACAAAGCTCTATTTAGGATTCTGCAACTTTTCCTACCCACTATCCCCAGTCTTCAGCCACCACCCTGGGGTTCAGCTGGGTCTCCAATCTGCTCTCCACACTGACTTGTCCAAGCTTCTTTAAACTGGCTTGCTGGGTCCTGATTGGCTGCAGCAGAAGTAGCCATTCTGGCCCACCTGGAGGACTTCTCCTGGAGGGGTATGGCAAGGACACATGTTTCCAACAGGTAGCTTTGGGGCCTACTTCACACATCAAGTTGACATATTGGGACACTTCTGAGTCTAGTATGTAACTATAGCTTTAAGCCACATTTATACCACTGAATCTGGGGCCACTCTTGTGTAAATTAGTGCAGCTTCAATTTATGTTTGATTGCTCTTGTCTCTAAGGTGCAATATCACTAGCAGTTGGGCATAGGAAAGTTTCAATAATGCTTCCTTTTCCCCAGGTATGCTCTGGGCAAGCGGAAGGTGAAGCGGGGGTGATGTGTGAAACATGGAGGAATACTCAGATAGATAGAAGGTAGTATAATTCAGTTTAAACAATAGATTGATATAAAAGTAATTTATATTTCTAATGCAGAGAAGTCCTAGATTATACATGGTTTCCATCAGTGAACAAACTCAGAGTTTATTTTGAACTGCAGACTAGATGTCAGTTGTGTTCACATAATTGCTGTACTGAAATGCTGACATTTTCTGTTGGCTTCGGCTCACCTTTTTCCCCCAGACACTTTGATGCAACTAAAACCAAATTGGATTAGAAAGTAGGCAAGCTGTATGTGTGTCTGTGGATCTTATTCTTACTGTACTCATACCCACAGTTCCTTTAATTTTTGACATAGTACATCAGTGTAATGAGATGAAAATCAGGTCTTCGATCAGGGCCTGACTTAAAATGCCTCATTTTCTTGGCCTAAATCTACTCCCTCTCAGATTTTATATCAAAGTAACTCCAATGACCTCAGTTTTCACGGATGTGAAACATTTTATAGGAAATGCAGCAATAGCAATGAACTGTAAAAAAAATGAATTTTAAGTCTTTAATTTTTGAGCTGCATAATTCACCTATGTGTTGCTACAAAAAAGGATGTGAGTATCTAACTAATACAAACTCTTGGGGAAGTATATGCATTGCTCCTCATTGTAGGGATTTTATCCTAATTGTTGCTAGTGTCATTTTGATTCTCAGTGCCTCAATTATTTTGTGAAGCAAGGAGCAAGGGTTGCACTTTTAACCTTTGGATCTATATAGTAATTTAAGAACACTACAGCTAGGGTTTCTTTTGTTGTTTTTTTCCCCTTTTTCCAATTGAAAATCAGACTTGAATGATAATTCAATGTTCTTGGAAGCTTAATCTTCAACTCTTGAGACTGCCAATTTCAGCATATGCATACTGGAGCTGCTTTGTCAGTTATGATCTCAAGGGCAAATTCAAGTGGGAAGTGACCAGTCTGTTGTGGGTTTGCCAGCACTAAGATTCAGGAAGCTCCTTTAAATCATTTAATTTAGGTTCACATAAAAGCCAATCCCACTCTCCAAAAGCCCTCAAAAGGTTCTTACTCAAAGTTTCTTCCTCTACAGGTCTACCTCTTCATCTTTTAAACAACTTTGCAACAATGATCTTTGTTCCTTGTGTTTCAGAATGATTGCTGCTCCCATAATGTGACCAGGATATGTGACTGGGTTGAACACCTGGGGCCTACTCTTACTGAATTCAATGAGAGTCTTTCCATTAAAGTTAATGGGAGTTGGATTATTGCCCAAAACTGTTAAAATATACTGTGTATGTTCTCCTTGAGGAAATCCTATTCTTTATGTACATTAATAAATATTTCCAAAATAAAATGAAGATGCTAATTAAGACATTAAGAGGGTAACTAAGACCAGGTAGTGTTATCTTAACTAGCAGCTTTATTAGCTGACCCAAGAGAGGTGTTATATAAAAATGAGTTCCAAGACATATTTTCACTTGAATCTCTGTTCAGCAAGAATCAATCGATACACCTAATTTATAACCATGTCTTATATATAGGAAAGAGGACTTCTATCCATATCTCCTCTTGCAGGGAAAAATATAATTGGACCTCATTTAATGGGAGGAAGAGCTTCTTCTCCCTCAACTGACATTTGCTACATGACATGGTGTTCACCTTGCATGGGAGCTGTGGAAGTGAGTTTTCCAAGCAGCCTAGAGAGACTACATGGAGCAGCCAATCAGTGCCCAGTAAGCTAGTACAAAAAGAAAAAAAGCTGCAGGGCAGAGTAAGGGTCAGTTGCTGCAGGGAGTTTAAGGAATGAGAACTGTGTTCCTAGCAAGCTACAGGAAGGGTAGTACCTTGGACAGAACAGTCGTTGGGAGGAATTAGGGGAACAAGAGGAAACTCTTGGTGAGCTGCTGGAACTTTCTAGCTGAATGCCCTGATGTAAGGATCAAGAAGGTACTGAGGACATGGGGAAGCAACCCAGTTTAATTGAAGAGATGCAGCAGGAGGCTGTAGGAGTCTTGGGGTTAAGACCTGGAGACCTGTACAGGCCCCAGTCACTCATTTTCCTGATAGTCTCTGGTGAAGTGGCTGCAATGGTGGACTGGACTCTGGAAGAGGGAAATACAGATGGGCTGTGTCCAGACTACACCTCTCTGTCGACAGAGAAATGTAGATTAGGCAGGTCGAAATTGCTAATGAAGCAGGGATTTAAATATCCCGCACTTCATTAGCATAACCATGGCCACTGCTTTTTTTCTAAATGGAGCTTTTTCGAAAAAAAGTGGCAGTCTAGACGTGGATCTGTTGAAAATAAACACTTTTTGACAAATCCTGTATTCCTAAAAAAATGAGGTTTACAGGATCTGTCGAAAAAAGGGTTTATTTTCAACAGATCCGTGTCTAGACTGCCATTTTTTTTTTCAAAAAAGCTCAATTTCGAAAAAATAAAGCAGTGGCCATGTTTATGCTAATGAAGAGCAGGATATTTAAATCCCTGCTTCATTAGTAATTTTGACGTGCTTGATTTGCATCCCTCTGTCGACAGAGGGTTGCAGTTTAGACATAGCCAGTGTGACTTGACTGGAGGGTTGAGGATTAGTGGACGGAGGCTAGCAAAAATAATGCCAGTGATGTCCAGAAGGAGGTGCTACTATGGCAAGTTGCCATCCTCATAAATGGAAAAACAGCATAATGTAGATTATCTAAAAAATCTGTCTCTTCTTAACAGTGGCCTTGTCTCCCAGGCAGAGGATTAGTTTTCACTGAAAACAGGAAGTTAGCTTTACCAAGATAAGAAACAGTTTACTATAGAAAATAATCTTATTTTGTGAGGAGAATTTTGGGAGATCTAAATGGCAAAGCTAGCTGGGAATCTCTCTTTTTTTTAAGCAGATTAGTATCAGATATAAAAAACGAGGTAATTAAGAATACAAATATAAATCCACTTCTCCCTCCTAATACTTGGACTTTTGATATTGATTATTTATAATCTGACCTTTTGCTCACCCCTGCATGGGTGAGTAATGCTTTATATTCTTCCTTGTCATCTGCCCAAAGTTTCCACATCTTTAAGATTCCTTTTTGTGTTTAATATCAATGAAAATTTCTCTGTTACCCAAGCAGGTCACCTTACATATTTGCTATTGCTTTTCCACATTGGAACAATTTGTTCCTGCACCCTTCTTGAAAATACAACCTGGACTCCTTTCCCACCTGATATTAACTTCCCAGGAGATCTTCTCCATCAGTTCCCTGAGGAAGTCAAAGTCTGCTTTTCTGTAGTTCATGGTCCATATTCTGCAGCTCTCCTTTCTTCCTTTTGTTGAGATCCTAAATTCAATCATTTCAGGGTCGCTGGTGCCTGGGTTTCTGCCTACTTCTACTTCCCCTACCAGTTCTTTGGAACAGGTACAAAGAAGGGCCACAAGGATGATCCGAGGAATGGAAAACCTGTCTTATGAAAGGAGACTCAAGGAACTTGGCTTGTTTACCTTAACCAAAAGAAGGCTGAGGGGAGATATGATTGCTCTCTTTAAATATATTATAGGGATAAATGCCAAGGAGGGAGAAGAATTATTTAAGCTCAGTACCAATGTGGACACAAGAACAAATGGATATAAGCTGGCTATTAGGAAGTTTAGACTTGAAATTAGGCGAAGGTTTCTAACCATCAGAGGAGTGAAGTTCTGGAACAGCCTTCCAAGGGAAGTAGTGGGGGCAAAATAAAATAGCTTCAAGATAAAGCTAGATGGGTTTATGAAGGGGATGGTTTGATGAGATAACATGATCTTGGCAATTAATTGACCTTTCATTATCAGTGGTAAATAGGCCAATGGTGGGAAGGTAGGAGTTGTATAGAGAACTTTTTTCTGGGTGTCTGGCTCGTGAGTCTTGCCCACATGCTCAGGGTTCAGCTGATCACCATATTTGGGGTCGGGAAGGAATTTTCCTCCAGGGTAGATTGGCAGAGGCCCTGGAGTTTTTTCGCCTTTCTCCATAGCATGGAGCACGGGTCACTAATGGGAGGATTCTCTGTATCTTGGGGTCTTTGAACCATCGTTTCAAGGACTTCAATATCTGAGATATAGGTGAGAGGATTATTCTAGCAGTGTGTGGGTGAGATTCTGTGGCCTGCACTGTGCAGGGGGTCAGACTAGATGATCAAAGTGGTCCCTTCTGACCTTAAAGTCTATGCTGTGTCTAGACTGGCCAGTTTTTCCGGAAAAACTTGCCAGCTGTCTACGCTGGCCGCTTGAATTTCCGCAAAAGCACTGATGATCTCCTGTAAGATTGTCAGTGTTTTTGCGGAAATACTATGCTGCTCCCGTTCGGGCAAAAGTCCTTTTGCACAAAACTTTTGCGCAAAAGGGCCAGTGTAGACAGCCCAGATTTGTTTTCCGCAAAAAAGCCCCGATTGCGAAAATGGCAATCGGGGCTTTTTTGCGGAAAAGCGCGTCTAGATTGGTACGGACGCTTTTCCGCAAAAAGTGCTTTTGCGGAAAAGCGTCCTTGCCAATCTAGATGCTCTGTTCTGAAAATGCTTTTCCATTAAAAGTATTTCCGGAAAATCATGCCAGGCTAGACGTAGCCATTAAGAATCTTGATAGTGTTGTCTCTATCTCCAAACACCTTCGCTGAACATCTCCTCAGACCTACTTGAAAATTATCCTCCATCATTCTAAAACCCTTAAACTTGCCCATTTGTAGAACACAGTTGTTTCCCTCTGGTCATCTACAGCTGGCCTTTCTTCTGTGCCATCATGTAATCTCACTACAACCAATGTAACACAATTCTCTTTGCCATTATATTTCCATTGCTTCCATAGCTTAAGCCTCCTCTCTTTCTTCTTTCAGTGCTTAGTAACAACATTATTTTGAGCAGGTTCTGCCTTTTCCAAGTTGGGTCCTAGATTTTTCTTGGTGCTTCCACACAGTGACACCTCACTGTGCCAGATACACAAGGGAGCTGTCTTTTGAGAAATCACTGATAATACTACAAGCTGGAAAGGAGAGTACAGTCTGGTATATAGGGGACAATAAAATAAACAAAGTTCAGGAAGGAAATATCACATAAAAAATAATGTGACATAAGAGGATACTTTATTGGGAATAGGAAAATTGGATCTTGAGAATGAAGGGGTTATGGTTAATAAACCAAATTCCTCAAAAATAGTCAGGTAGTTTTTCCTAATGTCCAATCTCAACTGCCTTTGCTGCAATTTAAGCCCATTGCTTCTTCTCCTATACTCAGAGGTTTATAAGACAAATTTTTCTCCCTCAACCTGGTGACAACCTTTTATGTACTTGACCACTGGTCCTTTTTATTCCTCTCAGTCCTTTTTATTCCAGATTAATTAAAGCATTTTTTTCAATCTTACCACATAGCTCATTTTGTCCAGACATTTAATCATTTTGTAACTCCTCTCTGGACTTTCTCCAATTTGCCCACATCTGTTCTGTCATGTGGTGGCCAGAATTGGACACAATACTCCAGCTGAGGCTGAATCAGCACTGAGCAAAAGAATTGCTTCTTGTGTCTTGCTTGCAACACTTCTGCATTTTTTTTTGCAAGAGTGCCACACGCTTGACTCATATTTACCTTATAATCCATGATGACCATCAGGCCCTTTTTTCTAGTACTCCTGTCTAAGCAGTCACTTCCTATTTTCTATCTGTGCAACTGACTGTTCCTAAGTGGAGTACCTTGCATGTGTCCTTATTGAACGTCATTGTATTTATCTCAGACCATTTCTCCAGTTTGTCCAGATCATTCTGAATTTTATTCCTGTCCTCCAAAGCACTTGCAACCCCTTCTCACTTTGTATCAGCCACAAACTTTAAGTGTACTTTCTATGCCATTATCTAAAGTATCGATGAAGCTATTGAACAGATCTGGACTCAGAAGTAATCCTTGCAGGACCCCACTCAATATGTTCTTCGAGTTTGACCATGAGCTACTGATATAACTTTTCCAACCCGTTATGCACCCACAGACATGTTAAGGAAACAAAGTGGCATGAGCCAACCAGCAACTTATCCTAGCAGCCCTGTGACACACATTTGAAAAACATGTATTGACTTAGTTTATAGATCCTTTCTATTGGCTCTAGTAGGAGTTTAATTTTTTTTCTCTAGGCCTGACTCCAATCATCCTGGGAATGGGTCACCGGGTTCTGTAGTCTCTAGAATAGAGCCCTAAGAGGGTGATACAGTAATTCTTGCCCCAGAACAAGCTTCTTGTATTGTTAAATATCATTAATTCTCTATCTAATTTGAAATTTCACATTAAAAATACATTTGTTGTGCTTCTTAATGTATTCTGTCTTTCTGGAGAGAACTGCAGCTCTATTTCAATGCCTTAGAACACAGATGAGATGAAAGATGCTACACAGCATAAGTCTGCCATGTAGTGTACTATCTGATCCCGTGTCATACTTATACAGAGTAAAAATGTGGTATTTTAACTTGTTTATTGAGCAGTCAGTAGGTTCTGGTAGAAAGCTGGCAGTGTAATAACTATAAAACCTAACTGACGGAGGAAAAGAGCATTCTGGATTCCTTTGGCTTGGTTTTCAAAATCAAGTGACAGCTCCAAAGCCCACAAAGCTGCTTTTGATTAAAATCTGAACAGAGGGGGGTTGGAAAAGACTAGCTCTATTAAGCTGCTATTGCAGAAGAGCCTTCACTAATATTCTACACTTGGGTAATATCTAGGGGTACGTCTACACTACAGCGCTAGTTCGAACTAACTTAGTTCGAATTAGTTAATTCGAACTAAGCTAGTTCGAACTAACGCATCTAGAACTAAAAACTAGTTCGAACTAGCGTTTTGCTAGTTCGAACTAGCAAGTCCACATTGAGTGGACTCTGAACAGGGCTTAAGGATGGCCGGAAGCAGTGCCGGCAGGGCATAAAAGGAGGACTTAGAGCATGGAGATGCTGTCTCAGGCTAGCCGAGGGCTGCGCTTAAAGGGTCCCGACCCCCACCCCGGACACACAGTTCTAAGGGGTGCCCCGCTTGCAAAGAAGTTCTGGCTTGGAGTGCCCTGAGTGCCCACACTGGGCACATCACAGCACTCGGCCATCAGCCCAGCTGCACTTGCCGCAGGCTGCCATCTGGGGAGAGGGAGTAATTGGGGGGCTGCAGGAGAGTTTCCACCCCCAGAAGCCCGCAGAGCCAGCCCAGTCCTCCCCATCGGGGGCTCGTACCCCATTCCTCCCTCACCTCCTTCCACTTACCCTTCCCTAGCCCCTTTTCTTGATGTACAAAATAAAGGACAATTGTGTTCAAAAATGGAATCTGTCTTTATTGAACAAAACTGGGGGAGACTGGGAAAAGGAGGTGGGAGAGGGGAAGAGAGAGGGTGGGAGAGGGGAAGGCAACTACAATGATCAGGGGTTGGGAACAGGTCCCATATGAAGAGAGGCTACAGAGACTGGGATTTTTCAGCTTAGAAAAGAGGAGACGGAGGGGGGACAGGATAAAGGTCTCTAAAAGCAGGAGTTGGGTGGAGAGGGTGCATACAGAAAAGTTCTTCATTAGTTCCCATAAAGAAGGACTAGAGGACACCAAAGGAAAGGAATGGGTAGCAGGCTTCAAACTAGTAAGAGAAAGTTGTTGTTCTTGACAAAGCAAATAGTTAACCTGTGGAACTCCTTGCTGCAGGAGGCTGTGAAGGCTAGAACTAGAACAGCGTTAAAAGAGAAGTGAGATCAATTCATGGAGGTTGGGTCCATGGAGTCCTATTAGCCAGAGGGTAGGAGTGGTGTCCCTGCCCAAAGTTTGTGGAAGGCTGGAGAGGGATGGCACGAGACAAATGGCTTGGTCATTGTCTTCGGTCCATCCCCTCCAGGGTCCCTAGGGTTGGCCGCTGTTGGCAGACAGGCTACTGGGCTAGATGGACCTTTGGTCTGACCCAGGACGGCCATTGTAAGCTCAGGGCTCAGTGTCGGGGGTCTCAGTGGACCCCCTTGATTTTCATGCACACCTGGTCCTGGGTGGCCAGGCTGGCAGCTCTCGTGCCCTAGACGGCCACTTTCCTGTGCCTAGTGCGGAGATCGTGGACGAGGTCCACGATGTCCGCACTAGCCCTGGAAGGTGCCCGCCTCTTGCGGTCCAGGGCAAGCTCCCGGGAGCCGCCAGCCTGGTCCCGGCAAGAGGGGGTGGGCTGGGGGGCATCGGGTGGGTGGCTCTGTGCCGTGCCAGGTGCAGGGTCTGCTAGCTGGGTGCTGGCAGGCTTGCACCTGGCACGGGCACCGTAGCCAGCCCGTGCCCCTTTAAGGGGTCCGGGGCCGGGAGGGGGGCATAGAGTTTCCCTGGTGTTGGCCAGAGTGGCCACCAGGGAAACCTGGGGAGGGCTAGCCTCCCACTAGTTCGAACTAAAGGGCTACACAGCCCTTAGTTCGAACTAGCTAGTTCGAACTAGGCGTTAGTCCTCGTAAAATGAGGTTTACCTAGTTCGAACTAAGCGCTCCGCTAGTTCGATTCAAATTCGAGCTAGCGGAGCGCTAGTGTAGCACCTATTAAAGTTAGTTCGAACTAACGTCCGTTAGTTCGAACTAACTTTGTAGTGTAGACATACCCTAGGTACCTCTAGACTGGCAAGTTTTTCCACAAAAGCAGCTGCTTTTACGGAAAAACTTGCCAGCTGGTCACTGGTCACTTGAATTTCCGTAAGAACACTGACGTCCTACTGTCTGAAATCAGTGCTTCTTGTGGAAATACTATGCTGCTCCCGTTCGGGCAAAAGTCCCTTTTGCGCAAAGCTTTTGCCCAAAAGGGCCAGTGTAGACAGCTGAGATTTGTTTTGTGCAAAAAAGCCCCGATCGCGGAAATGGCGATTGGGGCTTTTTTCCGCAAAAGCGCGTCTAGATTGGCACAGACGCTTTTCCGCAAAAAGTGCTTTTGCGGAAAAGCGTCCATGCCAATCTAGACGCGCTTTTCTGCAAATGCTTTTAATGGAAAACTTTTCCGTTAAAAGCATTTGCGGAAAATCATGTCAGTCTAGACCTAGCCTTATTGTTTTACGCTTGCTTTATGATATGACTCCCATAAGACTGCCAAGCAACAGAGCTGAGGATTCTCATGGCTAGGGGAAACACTGAGGTCTGTTTCAGTTAAATGTGAAAGTCGTGTTCCATAGCTTTGGGTGTGTTCATTGTGGTATTTTGGGGGAGTACTCATGGGAATTGTCAGGGTGAGAGACCTGGAGAGCCTTCATCCACAACAGAGGTACAGAAGATGCAGCAGCAGAGAAAGCAACTCAACACTAGGTCAGATCTGTAGCTGAGGAGAAAGGCTGAACTCCAAGGTAGCATTAGGTACCTCAGTAGCACTACTTTGATTTACACTAATTGAGGATCTGACCCACTGCCTTCTCAATGCACCCTGGCCCTGGCTTAGAGATAACATGTCTCTCTTGGCTGTATTGCACCCACTCCACGTTAGGGCAGTCAGTGAACAATTCCAAAGAATCCTCAGTTAGCAGAGAAAGTATAGGCCCCTTGCCCAATTCTTGGTCTCTATGCTTCCCAGTGTGCACCTGTGATTGTGGAGTTTTTTCTTAATGATGCAGACACTTCTTGACAGGGAATTACCCTAATCATTGACCTGAATCATTTCACATTATCTTTTTTTAAAGGCTATCTAGACGTGCCCATGTTGCAGCTGTGTTTGAAGGGCAGTAAGAAGAATAAGATGATTGCTTGATGGGAGAAAATATATCTACACACATTAGCTAAAAAATGTGCTCTGCCTAGTATAAATTGGCATGGCAGTTAATTGAATGGAGGTATTCTAATCTACAAAGATGAGGATCTGGCTATCTCTGTACCTTTTCTAGTCCTTCCCTTTTTCAGAATCATGAAGATGACTGGGTTTCATTCAGCTGAAGGTCTGGGCAATAGTTTTTTGTGCAAGCACCAGTAATTGCACATCAATTACTAATATTCACACATAACTAAGCAGCTGAGCAACAAGTGATTGCACACCCATTTTTGTACATGCAGTTTCTGTGTATTTGGGAGGGTTGGTGTTGGGATGGAAGGAGGAAGTAGAAGTGGTTTTAAAAGACATTTACTTTCACAAGCACAAACAAAAGCTGCATGACGAGGGGAGGGGAGGAGAGGAGAAAAATATTTGAGCAGCAGGAAGGTCTTATCTGCAGAATGAAGGACCAGGTGTCTGTAAAGTGGCCAGATAACAGGTTAGAGGGATGGACACCTGGAGTCAACCACTTGATCCATAGCACAGGGTCAGGCATAGTTCAAAATCAGAGCACTGTTGGTAACTGGAGGGTCATCTGCCTCCCTGCTGCTGTCGGGTAGAAATAAGGGGTGAAAACAAGCAACATCAAAGTGACAGTGACACAGTGGGACTGACAGCCTCTCCAGATCCCCTGGGCAAGGTGTGGGGAATGTTCCATGACTCCAGAAGGGTCTGAGCCTTAGGCAGAAAGCGTGGGGCTGGTCCTGTTCATAGAGATTTGGTTGTCCAATAACAGATCAGAAAACATCATGTGACTCAGGTGACCAATCACAATGACCAAATATATCTTATAAGCAGTTTGCACAAATTCCATAAATACTTTTGTGATGCAATAGGTTGAACAACTGCTGAACATTAACCTGAATCTGGGAACCTTTCATCAATCCTGAGATGTGCAAGCTGTTTTTTTTATTCAAGTGTTGCTTGTAGGTGTTGAGCTGTGCATACTGATTTGTTACTTAGGATTAATTATGAATTTTCACATTGTTCTGACGTGAGAATAAAAAGAATTGACTCATTAAAAAAACAAACAAGCAATTGCAAATAACTAGCATCCAAGAAAATAATGATAAAAATCAAACCTGAAAGAATTGTAGTGCAGGACTTTGCCAGGCTATATAAGAACATGGCCTTGTAAATCATTCTTAGGTATGCCAAGTTTGTCAGTTTTAATAAACAAGTGACCAAAAATTAAAAATAAAGGTGGGTGGTTTTGTCCAAATTTTCCCAGACAAGTGTGTTAAATCATCATTGAAAGGTGGGTATTTGTCATTACTTGCAGGTAGAGTTGAGACCTTTCTAGTCAGTAGTTGGCATCATTATCCTTCTACACACAGCTAAATGCCAGCCATAAATATCATCCCTTGCTTGCAATTATTCATGTCGCATACCGACTTCAAAACACTGGAACTGCAGATTCAGCCTCATGTATAATTAACAAAGTGAGTCCTCCTGTCTTTTTTTTTAAGCAAAAGCATCAAGCAGGTAACAGCCCTTGATGACAGGATCATATCAAGATAGATTATCTAATATTTACAGAGTAACTGAAGTAGAACAGGAACTTCATTTTTAAAATGTTATGGTAATGCTCCATCACATAAATCTTGCTTCTGTGAATATTAACAAATAAAATGCTTTTGCTAAATACAAAAGGTAGATAGATACATTATAAAGGCATATTCATGGTTTTCATTTACAAATAAAATATGTTTTTGCAAATGATACACAACTTGGTATGTTTAGCATTCCTAATAAAAGGGTTATTCTTAACTCAGGAAGGTCAGCTGATGAAAATCTGATTTGCAGAGCAATCCTGTTAGTAGTATCATTATCTGCTGGCACCATATTTAGTATTTATAAAGATACTTTCTCCCAATGAAATTTCCTGGTTAGCCACTCAGCACCACTGTAATTCTACCACATTTTGAGGTAGAGGCCAGCAGACAGACAGAGAGCACATGCCACATTGTTCAATGTACCACATGCTAGGTGTTAGCATGAGATCTCGAAGTTTTTAAAACTAAATTTGCTATTAAGAGATATTATAGAAGTGCTGTGACTGCTTCTAACTTTCCAGCTCCATGCTTGTCTATTCAATTCTGCCTGCTTGATAAGATAGCCTTGTTTGTCCCCATGCACCTATTGGCTTTAAAAACAATGGTGTTTCGTTCTATTATTTGTAAATGCCTAACATCTGGTTACTTAAAAAGGTGGAGGTAGTGAGAATGACAGCAAACTGGTTGTCTGCAGAGGCACCTGAAGGACTTCTCCTTAGCTTTCTGCCCCTTCTTAACTCCCTAATATCCCTCCTTCACATAGACAATTTAGGGGGAAGGAAGGAAGGAAACACACAGGGAGTTTGGAATGTTTCTCTCCCCTTATTAAAAGTGGACAAATTTACTCATGATACAAAAAGACAAGTAATATTCAACAGCTATTTTATTAGCCAGCTCCTTCAAATTTCTGTGACACGTTTCCATCTTCCTTCCATTCCAGTAAGCCTGCTTCTCAGTCTGACCATCACCCATAGGTTAGCACTTATTTCATAGCCCATGGACTAGCAAAGTACTTCAGCATCTGCTTACCTATACATGTATTGATCTAATTGGGCATATTTGTGGGAGCAATCACATGCTTTTGAGGTCTCACTTGAAAGACACCTTCCCCCACCACAGGCATACAGTGAACTCAATTTACCTGGAGCAGAAGACTTGACCCTGGTGGGAATTGAATTTGTTATTTCAAGGAGGCTGTTTCTAACCTGATCCTCTGTCAGCAGTATTGGGGAAGCACAAACGATACGGCGGGGGGGAGGTGTGTGCGTGCGCGCGCACGTACCTGAACCCTGCATTGGCATTTCCTAGTCTATGTATTTCTTCCTCAAGTTTAGTTAATTTATAAGTACTGCATGTCTTCTTCATTACAAAGGAGATTGTTTGCTATGTTGGCATCAGCAGAGAAAAACTGAGTAATCCCTCTGAATTGTTTATGCAGCACATACTTATCTGTTGTAAATGGATGTTTGACAGGGCAGAAGTTCAGCAAAAATGATTTGGTCCCTAGCCCAGTAATGGAATAGTTTCAGCCAACACAGCTTTAGAGACCAGCAGATCTCAACCTTTTTCTAAAAATTCTTCCTGGGAGCTATGTTAACGCATATTGTACTAAAAATTTAATTAATATGATTAGAAGGAAATCTCTACAGAACACGTGCTTAATAATTTGTAGTTGTCTGCCCTAAGTGGAAAATGAGGGAACTGTTTTTTCTTAAAAAGAAAGCGCTGTCTGTGAGAATCTTGAGCCAGCTGCCAATGACACTTCCCAGCATATTAAGTTTTATAAGTTAAATGAAAGGTGTTTTAGACACGGTATAGAAGTGATAATAACGGGCTTTGTACATGACGCATGTGTATAATGCATAGGGAGACAGATAGCCCAGAAGGAGCCTATTAGAGGACTCATTGTTAGAGGAATTTCTGAGGTGTGAATTACCATGCTGAACTACCTATTGGACTCGGTGAATTGGAGTAGAGAGAACAGTCTCCACAGTTTGAAAAGAAATATTCTGAGGCCATAGGTAAAGTCTGGAGCAAGAACTCAATTTTGTGAATGGGGGTATGTCTACACTTGCTCCCTATCTTGAGATAGGGATGCAAATGTAGCCGACCGAAATTGCTAATGAAGCGGGGATTTCAATATCCCGCGCTTCATTAGCATAATCTCACCCACCTGCTATTCTGATTGCCAGCTGATTAGAACTTGGAAGTGCTCTCCGGGACGTGCTAGTTAGAATCAAGCCCCTTGGTTAGAACTAACGTTACTCCTCAAAAAATGGAGGAGTAACGTTAGTTCAAAACAAGGGGTTTGATTCTAACAAACGTGTCCCAGAGAGCACTTCCTGGTTCGAATCAGCTGGCGATCAGAATAGCGCGTGGGCAAGATTATAATAATGAAGCGCGGGATAGTTAAATCCCTGCTTCATTAGCAATTTCAATTGGCTACATTTTCATCCCTATCTCGAGATAGGAGCAAGTGTAGACGTACCCTAAGTCTTGAGTTTTGACATTGATTTTCATTCTCACTTTTACGGAAGAGAGACCAGCTCTTCAGAATACCCAGTAGCTTAGCCGTTAGAGCACTCATTTAGGGTGTCAGAAAGCCAGGTTCCGAGGAAGTTTAGCCTTTGCTGCTGAAGGATCCCCAAGCATCATGACTTGTGACCGAGAGATTTGCATGTAAGTACCCATGAATTCATGATGGGTCTGGTCCTAATCCCCCTGACTTCAGAGGGCTTTGGGTCTGGCCCTATATTATGATCTCTGCCAGAGGCAACTGGATAAATCTCACCTTGAAAGAAAGAGTTCAGGGATCAGTTTCGTTCTTGACTTTGCAGGGGTCTTGACTTTTCATTCTTGACTTTTCTAACCAGTTCCTGCATCTCTGTACACAAATGGAGAAGCCAAGAACAGAACATCAAGCTCATTTTCTCTTGTAAGAGAAGAAATAATTTGAAAGTATGTCTTGAGATAATTCAGTTAACTGAGCCATAGCTCCCTCCAGACACATTAGTCTTTATTTGTAACCCTGCATAAAAGAGGATTTTACTTATAAATAAAATGTCTGAGTAAAATTTTAAAATTTTGGTGAAATTTGCTGTTCAGTTGGCTTGGAAGAGATTACTGGGTGTTATAACCATTGGACATGTTAGCCTAGTCCAGTGGTCCCCAACGCGGTGCCCGCGGGTGCCATGGTGCCCGCCAGGGCATTTGTGCGTGCCTGCCAACAACCTGGGCTGCCCCCGCCCCCAGCGCGCGGCGCACGGGAGGCGCCGGCCCCAGGCGCGCGACACACACCGGTGCCGGGTGCGCGGCACTCGGGCGGCCCCAGCCCCGGCCCTAGGGCACATGCCGGCACCGGGTGCAAGGGCATCCCCGTCCCCTGGCGTGCCCCCGGATGCGCGGTCCTGCCCCCAGGCTCCCGGCGCATGAGTGGCCCCAGCCCCCAGGAGCCTGGGAGCCTCTAAAGGTTGGGGACCACTGGTAGTCATTTCATCACAAGTGTCAATTATTCCACATAAAAAAGACATTCTTCACTGACTATATTTCAGGTGCTGATAAGTGGTCTGATCCAGGAAGATATCTGTTTCCAGTGGAGTTGTGGGAACTCACCATGACCACAATCACAAAATATCTTATCTTTCTAAACAGTAGGTTTCAAAATAATCTGCTGCTTTATTCTTTACTTACAAAATACAATAACAACATAACCCTTGACATTTAAAAAGTTATCTCTTTCTTACTGAAGGTATGTTAAAGTTACAGTTTCCCTGCAAACTGAATACACCTGGAAAAACAGCTTCAATAAATGCATTATAAGGAGACATGGCTATTATTATTTTATCATTTCCAGTTAACTCCTCTCCACTGCTACAGTAATAATACCTTTTTCCTGGAAGGGCAGATTAAGAGATCTTTTTGCTCATTGGTAGCTGTGCATAGAAGGAAGTAGTCAAAATTGCACTAATTTGCCACTGGAGCAGAAATGTCAGAAAAGATTGTGAAAATGTACTGATGGTAGTAATTATACTGATAACGTAACATTCCCAGAGGCAAGGAAATCAATCCTGCACTGACAGTACTGACACGTTTCTACGAATATAATAAAGAAATCAATATTTGTTGAGTGATGGAAACAATTGTAAGGAATATCACTCGTGAGCTTTATTTTACTTTCTTTCCTTGGCCTCTCTTTCTTTTCAAGCTATTTTGAAAACAATTTGTTTCAGATTATTGTAAAACTTTACACGCAAACAATGTCATTAGAGATACAAAGTGGCGACTTGGCTAAGGTGGATTCATTATACCTAGCTAACGTTCTATAATGCTTTTGACATTTAGGAAGCATGTTGCATGTGTCAATGAAGAGGAGTGTGGAGAGTTACATTAGTGACTATGAATTATATTTTTCTTTGACAGCTCAGCATGCAATTACTACAGGAAAAACTTAACTTTGTGTCTTATGTTTGTTAATCCTTATGAGTGATACTGCTGTCAGAAAATGGAGCTCTTCTTTTGTCCATAGGGTTCTTCCTTCCCCCACAAATACATGCTGCAGCTCTGGGGGGCACTTGGCATTAAAGCAGTGCCTTTTCATAGTGAGTGCCTGATCTTTACCTCATCTACATTGAAACCAAGGGAGCTCTGACTATTTACCCTAGTTGAAGATCTTCCTTGAAAGACTAGCTTCTAAACCTTCAGTGTGTTGTCAAGCATATGTTTTGCCCTGCCTTTTACAGTGCCTTTTGAACTGTAATGGGTTCTACCTTAGCTACAACATATGGGAAGAGAGCATTCCTCTGTATCTTCATGAAACAGCGAATACGGGAGATCACTCCTTCTGAATGTTGAATTCCACGTCAACCCCACAACCACCAATAAATAAACGAACAGAAAACAAGTCAAGGATTCTCCTGTGACTAGTGGTCTCTTGCTTTCTGTACTTATTTCCCATCTCTCAGAAAGGGTTCATCTTGACTGTCTGTCTGAAAAGTACACAAGAAAATCCCTTCTTTCTTATCATAAAGGTGATGTTGTATCCACAGGCTCCAATCAGTGCTAGGAATTGTGCATATATCTATTTGATCATATAGATCAGGGGTTCCCAAACTTTTTGACATGGGGACCAGTAAATCCATTCACAAGCTTTTGGAGGACTGATAACATTCATTTGCATATTTACATATTCATTCAGCAAATGATGAATATACAAATAAATTGTTTCTGGTCCTCCAAAAGTCTTCAGTGCCAGCGTTAGCAAAGCTTTAGATACGGTCACTCACAATATTCTTGCCAGCCAGTTAAGGGAATATGGATTGGAAAAATGGATAGTAAGATGGATAGAAAGCTGGCTAGACCAGGGTTTCCCAAACTTTTTACTTTAGTTTGAACCCGTTTTTTTTCAGTACTGTTTTTTGCAGCCCAAAAATATAAATGCATATAAAAAAAGAATGGAAAATTAATAAATTTTCACAGTTTCACCTGGCTGCATCCTCCTCCCAGCCCGGGCCATGACCCAGTGCCGCATGAGCACTCCAGGAGCCTGGAACATCTGGCTGCATCTTCTGCCCAGCCCGGGCCAGAGCTTGGGGAATCTGGTGCCGCATGGGCACTCCGGGAGGCGGGAGCAGGAGCAGATTGGGGGCAGGGTATCTGGCTAGGAGGGAGGGTGCAAGGAGGGGACTTGAGTAGAAGTTGGACCTCCCTGGTCTGACTGGTCCCAGATGAGGGATTTTTTGGATCGGGGAGGTCATTTCAGGGCTCCTGGTTCCTCCCCCTCCCCACTAGGCTTCTTTGCACCTCCCTCCTCTGCAACCCAACTGAGCTGTCCACTCCTGCTGGTTCCCTGCTGGAATTTAAAAAATATTTTGAAGAAAATTTCCTTATGAATGGAGAAGAAAGTTCTAGACAGAAAAACTAATGTTCTCTAGCAACATTAAGACTGTGCCCCTTGAGTAAACAGTAACTGTAAGCAATTATCTGTGAATGCGTCATTGAATTACATTTATTGGGATGTAAGGTGATTCTTTCCATAAGAGCCAGTGGGTATGGACTAGACTTGGTTAACGTATTTTGATAATTTTGTAAAATCAGGAAATGTTGATTTATCAAAACCAAAAGTTTGCAGGAAAAGGTAAGTTTCAACACATTTCTTGCTTTTGAATGTTTTATATGAAATTGTTGAAATGCTCTTTTTTTTTGGTTCAACTTGACCTTTTGTTTGAAAATTTAAGTTAATTTACAGTGTAAAATACTTTTTATAAAGGTTAAAATTGAAACAAAACATTTTGAAGTTATCAGTGTTTTCCAATGAAATGCACAAAAATGGTGGTTTTCAGTTTTTTAATTTTTTCTGGATTTTTCTCTGACTCTTCTTTCTGGTTTCTGATATGAACATTTTTTGTAATCTTGAAAAAGTTCATGGAGTGGGAAAAAACTTCTTATTCTGCTACAGTATTGGCCTCCGTGATATGACATTGGGTATAACATTGTAATTCTGACCGCTAAGGCCTGGTCTACACTAGGGCTACATCTACACTGCAAGCTTTTTGTGCAAGAATGCCCATTCTTGCGCAAAAACTTGTGGAGTGTCTACACTGCACGCGCATTCTTGCACAAGTAAATTTACAGTAAAGCGTCGGAACAGAGGGCTTCTTGCACAAGAGTTATTCCTCTCTCCATGAGGAATAAGCCCTCTTGCGCAAGAGCTCTTGTGCAAGAAGGCAGTGTGGATGGGCAACAGAGGTTTCTTGTGCAAGAAACCCCTAAGGCTAAAATGTCCATCAGAGCTTTCTTGCACAAGAGAGCATCTACACTGCCATGGACACTCTTGCGCAAAAGCACATCTCTTGCGCAAAAGCTCCTGGCAGTGTGGACATGCTCTTGTGCAAGACATTTGGCATAAGAACTCTTGCACAAAAAGCCTGCAGTCTAGACATATGCTAGGAGTTTTGATTGACTTTAGCTGCATAAGGTCGATTTTTTAAGTGATGTGTCTAAATTACCAAGCTTGTTGCATAACTGAAGTCAATGTATTTACTCCTGCTATTCCTGACCTTGCATGGTCACATTTTCACTATTGTAGACACGACATTGCCAGAAAGTCAAAGCTATTGGTTTCCGGGAGGCTTCCTGCAGCTCCCCAGTCTGACCGCTCTGGCCAGAACTTGTGTCTCTACTGCTCTCCCACTGAGTTCAGAAAGTCCTGGAAACTGTAGAATGACCTGTCATGTGTGGACAGTGTTGTGAGCCCATTGTGAGTGAGCAGCACATCGTGGCACACATGGAGATGGTGTCCAGTAAGCCCAATAACAGTGTGACAGCTTTGAGGATTTCTGCTCCAATGGGCTCCAGTTCCCAGGGCACAGAAGAGCATCTGCATGGAGTGTCCAGGAGATCTTGGACCTCACTGAAGTTTCAGGAGATGCGTCCATCCTTAATGAGCTCCAAACCAGCAGGAGAAATGCCAAGATAGAATCTCAATCTGCGTGGGTGTGCTAACCGATATTCCAGGGATACGCAGCATGCAGAATCCAGATCAAGGAGCTGAGACTGTCCTACCACCAAGCAAAGCAGGAAAGTGGATGGTCTGGTGCAACACGCTTCTAAGACCAGCTGGATGCTATTTTGAGTAGTTGTCTGGCCAGTGTCCCCAGCATAGTCATGGAGTCTGAACAAGACATGCATGACTTCAGCATGAACTACACTGTAGTGGTGGAGGGAAAGGAGGAGGAGGAGGATTGCTCTGCGAGAGTCAGAAGTGCTTCATGATGATGGAACTAGTCCCTCCTTCCAAGGATGTTTTCCAGTCCTGCACAGACCCCAGGAAGGGCACTTCTGGGCTGTGTCTACATTGGCATCCCTTTCCAGAAAAGGGATGCTAATGAGACACTTCGGAATTGCAAATCCACGGGGGATTTAAATATCCCCCGCGGCATTTGCATTTACATGGTTGCCGCTTTTTTCTGGCTTGGGGTTTTTGCCAGAAAAAAGCGCCAGTCTAGACACGATTCTACAGAAAATAAGCCCTTTTCCGGAGGATCCCTTATTCCTAGACTGGCGCTTTTCTCCAGCAAAAACTCCGAGCCGGAAAAAAGCGGCAGCCATGTAAATGCAAATGCTACAGGGGATATTTAAATCCCCCGCGGATTTGCAATTCCGAAGTGTCTCATTAGCATCCCTTTTCCGGAAAGGGATGCCAATGTAGACACAGCCCTGGTGAATTCAGAAACTTTGTTTAATTACAAGTGGGTTAAGGCAGTGGGATATGAGGTGCAGCGTGCTTTGTGCCTACACAGCATGGGGTGCCTGGAATAGCTTGTTCACGTGTCTGCAGATCAAGTTTTGTCTGCACAGCTTAATAAAGCTCTCACACAGGATCTCTTTGATCCTTCTCACAAGGTTTTTGGGGAGGCCAGCCTTTCCCACTTTGCTCAGATTCTCAGGCACAAATGCACAAGGGAGGACATGTTCCAGGAGCAAATGCCACCCTTGTGGCAGAGATCCAGGAAGAACAGCAGGACCAGATTGCAGAGAGGCAGGGGAAGAGAGCTGCCAGGGAGCAACTGGCAAGGCAGCATGAGAACATGTTTGTCTCCCTGACCACTGTTATGGAGCACATGGCATCCTGCCGCAAGAGGGTCACCTCCCAGAACCCCATCTGTTCTGATACCCCACAGTTCCTCCCCCACCAGCCCTGTGACTTCCAACCCCAGGTTCTCCAGGAGCTGCTGGGGTCCCAGGATATAGGGAACTGGAGCCTCTAGGCCTGCAGAAAGCAATCTCACTCCTGTTCCTAAGCCCCCTCTCCCTTTCCAGTTCCCAGTTCTTCTACTTCCCTGTTTTCCTCTAATAAAACTTCATTGAACAATGGTCTTTTTATTGCATCAACTGCAGGACTGGGGTGGGGGATTATAGGGAAACACAAGGAATGCAGGGGCAACTTATGGAGAGCCATGGGAAGAGTCTCAAGAGGCCTTGCAGAAAACTGTCCTTTAAGGCCTCTCTGATTCGCTTTGCCACTTGGTGTGCTCTCCTTATCGCACTGGTGTCCAGCTGCTTGAACTTTCTGGCTAGGTGCTCTGCCTCAGCCCCCCACCCTGACAATTAAATTTCCCCCTTGCTGTCACACAGGTTGTGGAGCACACAAAGGGAATGTTGTGTTCCCTGAGGTCCAGGTGAGTCAGGAGACTTCTGAAACTCTCCTTTAAATGTCCAAAGGCACATCCAACTGCCATTCTGCACCTACACTGCCTATTATTATACTCCACTTGATGGAGTCCAGGTTGCCTGTGCAGGGCTTCATGAGCCACAAGAACTGGGGTAGGCCGGGTCACCAAGGATCACTATTGACATTTCTATCTCTCTGACTCTGATTGTCCAGTTGGAGAAAAGAGTTCTGGTTTGCTTCTTTTGAAAGAGGCAGGAGTTCCAAAAACTGTGTGCATCATGAACCTTTCCCGACCATCCCACACTAATATCAGTGAAATGGCCCTTGTGATCATGAGCACCTGTAGCAACATGGAGAAGTACCCCTTGATATACCCTATGCAAGATGTTCAGGGGCCAAGATGGGGATATGCGTGCAGTCTATAGCACCACCACAGTTAGGGACACCCATCAAGGCAAAGCCATCCACTATTGTTTCCACATCTCAGGGTATGTCTACACTACCACCCTAGTTCGAACTAGGGTGGTAATGTAGTCAACCGGAGTTGCAAATGAAGCCCAGGATTTGAATTTCCCGGGCTTCATTTGCATGTTGCCAGGCGCCGCCATTTTTAAATGTCCGCTAGTGCGGACTCCGTGCCCCGCGGCTACACGCGGCACAAACTAGGTAGTTCGGACTAGGCTTCCTATTCCGAACTACTGGTACTCCTCCTTGCAACTCCAGTTGACTACATTACCACCCTAGTTCGAACTAGGGTGGTAGTGTAGACATACCCTCATAGAGTCACAGTCCTTCATAGCAGACTGTTATTGGTGGCCTTGGCTACTTCTATGGCAACCGCCCTGACTGTAGATTTCCCCACTCCAAATTAATTTCCAACAGAAAGGTAGCTGTCTGGCGTGGCAAACATTCCTAGGGCAATTGCCATATGCTTCTCCATGATCAGCTGGGCATTCTGGTGCCTCAGGATGGGGGCAAGCCATTTGCACAGTTCCAGGAATTTAGCCTTGCGCATTTGGAAGTTTTGCAGCCACTGTTGATTGTCTCATGCCTGCATCACGATGTGGTCCCACCAATCTCAGCTCATCTTGTGGCACCAGAACCAGCATTCCACTGTGTCCACAGGATTGACTGGAAGGTGCTCTCGCATGAGTGCCAGGCTTTGCCTAAGCAGCAGCTGCATACTGCCCTGAGCTTTGCAATCGTCCTCTTGCAACATGCATATGCTCTTGAAGCACAGAGCCATTATGCACACCACAGCACACATGTACATGACAATGCTTTCCTGCAAACCAGGTTCCATGCTGCTATGGAATCCACATGGACAACCAGGGCACAAAAAACTGTCAACAGACTGCTTCCTACTGATGTCACACAAGGGGGGAAGGACTAGATGAGTGCATTCTGGGACCCTGGTGGTTTAAGCCCCTGATACCTGCTGCAGAGTTTTGGAGTCAGCAGACACTGTGAGCATAGCCCAGATGCTCCCAACTGGAGATGCGCTACTTTGGACTGTGTTTGATTCTTCCCCACAATGAGGACACGGACCTTCAACTTCACAAAATCGGGTGGTAGGAAATTAACCACATTAGATTCAATCTTATCTCATAGTATAGGCATGCCCTAAGTGATTTATACTAAGGTATAAAATTTAGTCTCCCACCAGTGATGAGAGCAAAAAAGAAAACAATCTATGGCCAAAAAAAAAAAAAAGGAACAAATGAATCCCATCAACCTGACAGAGAACTAGAGGAGGTGGTGACAGCATTTAAGTTAAAACCAAATGGTATTGCATAAAAATTGAAGGGGATGAAATCCTCCACTCTGCTATAGGTAGGAGGCCCTAGAGGCATTTATGATGTTAAATATATATTAAACTGGGAGCATGAAGTAGGGCTGGAAATTACTAAACAAAATAACCCCTCACTTTTAATAAACCTCAAGAATATATTCACCAAAGAACTAGCTGCTGGGGTAGAGCGTTGGCAGTATTGAAAATCCACATAATAAAGCTAAGTTGCATGAGCCTGTATGGCTAAGACATAGACAATCTAAGACTTTACTTATTTATGATATAGGTAATGACTGGGTCATAATCAAGTTATTACAAGCAATTGCCATGTTTTTTATGAGAAATATGAAAGCAGCTACAACATTGTGCAGTGAAACTGTGTTGCTTTCAGCACAATGTGCAAAGGAATATAAATAGCAAACCCCTTGATTTTTAAGTAAGCCCTAGTGGATTGAAAAGATCCATTCAGATCCATTCTTAGCATAGCTAGAATATTGCAACATTCCTCAGAATGCTTAATTAGGACCAACAATTCAAAGATTCCTGGAAGGGCAAAATCTTTAGTGTTGGCTCAGGAAGCTTGTTAGATGTCAAAGAAAGTTAATCCTGAAATAGATACAGGAGAGTTAAGTGTGAAGAAACTAGAACAGAAGAAGCAATTAGTATGGCAAGAATACCAAGTTACTCCTACTGGAAGAGGAGCAGGAAGTTAGTCTGTTTTGCCAAGGTAACGGCCGTAGCAAAATCATGTATCCTATTCACTCCTTCAGGTCAGTCTTATGACAGGAACTAAAGGCATCTAACCAATTGGGCTACGTCTATACGGTAGCCTTCTTGAGGAAAAGTATATGCAAATGAAGCGTGGCATGGAATATTGCTGCTCTTCAGTTGTATAAGTAATGTGCAGCCATTTTTGCACAAGAGGCTTTTGCGCAAAAAGAAGATGTATAGACAAAAGCCTCCATGAGGAAGAAAGGCTCTTGTGCAAGAGGGGTTTTTTGCGCAAAAACAGCTGCTCATTACTTATGCAAATGAAGTGCAGTGATATTCCATGCCGTGCTTCATTTGCATATGCTTTTCTGCAAAAAGGCTACCGTATAGTCGTAGCCCAACTGTAAGTAGACGCAGAACACTATTTGTATGGTGCTGTAGTCTTCTTTTGACAGTGGGCTGATGACAATGGGTTGTAATGGCATTTGAAATAGTTCTAGTTGCATAAAAAAGTGCAGCTTGGACATGACTAGAAAGTTCAGTGATGATCAAACAGTTACTATTTTAAACTTGTTTTATTTTTAGCTTTGTAATCAGACCTGCCGGCTTTCCCCTGTGCCCCTTTTTTATCACCATTCAGGCAGTCAAAGCTAAAGTCCTCCCTGCTGAGCAAATGTCCAAACCTTCCATGTGCCCTAAGTACAAAAATCAGTTTCTTTATCTCCAAGGCATCCAGATACTGTTCTCAAAAAGTCACCACCATGTTCCCGGAGCTCTGCAAATGGCTTGCCCCTGCCATGAGGCACCAGAATACCTGACAGACCTTCTCTGACCATGCAGAAGCATGTGGCAATTGCCCTATGGCAGTGGTCCCCAACGCGGTGCCTGCGGGCGCCATGGCGCCCACCGGGCCATTTATGTGCGCCCGCGGAGCAATCTGGGCTGGCCCCACCCCTGGCAGTGTGGCAGGTGCCAGCTCTGGGTGCCTGGGCAGCCCCTGCCCGGGGTCGCAGCACATGCCAGTGCCGGCCCTGGCCCTGGGTGCGTGGCACATGCCGGTGCTGGCCCCAGGGCGCACAGAGCCTGGGCAGCCCCTGCCCGGGGTTGCGGCACGTGCTGCTGCTGGCCCCGGGTATGCGGCGCATGCTTGGCCCCGCCCCCAGGCACATGGCCTGTGAGCAGCCCCGCCCCCGTGCGAGCGGCGCGTGAGCGGCCCCACCCCCAGGTGCCCGGCAGCCCCAAAACGTTGGGGACCACTGCCCTATGGCAACGTGCCACACCAGACAGCTATAGTTGAGAATCAGTTCAGAGTGGGGAAATCCATGGTCAGGGCTGTTCTCAGAGAAAGTAGCATGACCATCAAGAACTGCCTGCTATGGAAAGTTCTGACTCTGAGAAACATGGACACCATCATGGAGGGCTTTGCCCCCAGGGACTTCCCTGTATGTGGAGGCATTATAGATGGCACACACATCCCCATGTTGGACCTCAATCACCGCATCTTTCAGTATATCAACAGGAAGGGGTTCTTCTCCATGATGCTACAGACACTCATGGATCACAAGGGCTACTTCACCAACGTTACCATGGGATGGTCAGAAAAGCTACATGATGCCTGCGTTTTTTGGAACTCCTGCCTCTTCTGAAAGATGCATGCCGGCACTTTTTACCCTGACCAGAACATCAGAGTCAGAGAGCTATACATGCCTATTGTGATCCTGGGTGTCCTCAGTCCTCCCTGTCCCTTCCCCTCCCTCCATGGGTCTGGAGCATCAGGGGAGTGAGGTGTCTCTGTTGGGGGGCACATCTGTGAAGGTTGGGGATTTTTCCTTCACACTAGTATGGTTCCCAATTAATTTTTCTATGGGTCAATGGCCCCCGACCCAAAAAATGTTCCTCACCTCTGCCGTAAAGACAACATTGAAACCTTATCTGTTGGACATAAATATTTTACTTTATTTAAAGTGAGGTTTGGTAAACTAACATGAGAAAGTTAAAGTGCTTAATCTGTTTAATAATTTTGATTAATATTTCTTTTCTTTCTGATTAAATTAATTCATCCTCCCTAGCTCTGGCATAATTATATAATTAATGTTGCGTTTCCATTAGCAGCTGATGGTCCACAGAAAAGTTTGTATTGAGCCGGGTGGGCCATGGGCCAAAAAGTTTGAGAACAAGTTAAATTGAAGATGATGATTTATAAAAGAATAAAAAGGTGGATGAGGAATGGGCCATACTGAAAGGTAAACTATCAAGCTAGAGGAAGGTTACTAGTAGAGTTCCTCAGGGATCAGTCTTAGGATCAATCTTATTTCACATTTTCATTAACGACTGTGGCAGCACAAGTGGGTATGGACTAATAAAATGTGCAGATACCACAAAGTTGGAGGTATTGCTTGTACAGAGGAGGACTGGAATATGGTCCAAGAAGATTTTGAAAACTGGAGTAATAGAAATAGAATGAAATTTAGTAGTCATGCACTTTAGGGACTAACAAGAATGTTTGCCATGAACTGGGGATGTATCATTTGAAGCAACAGAGGAAAAGTGTGGGTGTATTGGTTGATCACAGGATGAATATGCCAATGTGGTGCAGCTAGTGCAATCCTAAGATGCATCAGGCAAGATATTTCCAGTCGTTATAGGGAAGTGTTATTGCTATTGTACAAAGTACTGCTGAGAGCTCATCTGGAACACTGTGTGCAGTTCTAGTCTCCGTTGTTTAAGATAGCTGAATTCAAGTGCAATAGCTGCAGAGAAGGACTGCTCGGCTGATCAGAAAAATGGTAAATTGATTTTGCAAGAAGAGATAAGGAAATTGGATTTTTAGACTCACAAAAGGATGAAGGAAGATATGATTGCTCTATACAAGTATATCAGAATAAATACCAGGGAGGGAGAGGAGTTATTTAAGTTAAAGGCCAATGGTGGCACAAGAACAAACAGCTATAAGCTGGCCATAAGGAAATTTAGGCTTGAAGTTAGACAAAGACTTTTCTCCATCAATGGAATTCTTGAGGAACCTCCCAAGGAGAGCAGTTGGCCCAAAAAGCTTCCTTGTTTCAAGACTGAGCTTGGTAATTATGTGGAGAGGATGGTATGATGGGATAAATTGCCTCTACTGGCAGGTGGCCAATCAGCAACTACTATCTGCAAAAATGTCCAGTGGTGGAGATGGGAAAGGCTCTGAGATGCTACAGAATTTTTTCCCAGATATCTGGCTGCTGGGACTTGCCTACATGCTCTAGGTCTTCCCTCACGTCAGATTAGTAGAAAGCCTTGTTTTTTGTTTTTGTTTATGTTTATGGTTTTCTGCTTTCCTCTGTAGTATGGAGCATGAGTCACTTGCTAGTTTGAACTGGAGTGGATTCTATAGGACTTATACTTTAAATCAAGATTAGAAGGCTTCAGTAAATTAAACAAAAATTATGAGCCTATCACTGGAGTGGCTGGGTAAAGTTCTGTGACCCCATATGAGCAGAGGGACAGATTAGCTGATCATGATAATCCTTTCTGGTCTGGAAGTCCAAATCCTTAGCCAAAATATTCTTTTGCATGGTCTCTGAGCTCTAATAGACTGGTCTGCTTGATGCACAATGATTTCTTGAAGCCAGAAGGCAGCATTGCTATAGTTTGAAAGATGAATTTATAACTGTGTGTCTGAAAGTATGGAATTCAGGGGCATGAATTATACAGACAAATACTGTACAAACTTCTTCCTCCCCCACCTCTGCAGATGAAACCCTTTGTTATCCCAGTTCTGCTATTCTAGCCAATTCATCTTTCATTCTGACCTGTAAATCTCAGTGCTGGGCTGCTCTTGAACAGAACATCTCAGTCATGTTGAATTATTGCAATCTGTGCGGTATTTTTATGATGCATGAAGTTGGGAACCCGGCTGAGATCACCATGCTTGAATTATAGAGCAGGGTTTGAACTTGAGAGGTGAAAAGTCACTGCACTACTATCTCTTCACCTCATCCCAGGAAGTCTGGGAGCCAGTTATATGTCCCTGTAGACTTCTACTCAACTTTCCTTTCTCTCTCCTCCCTGATGCAAGTTATTATTGTTCTGCACCTGATTAAGCCAGTCAACATTTGAGTTTTTACTCACACACGGCTCCTCCTTTGAAAAGGAAGAACAAAAGCCCAGTCAAGGAAAGTGTTGGCAAAGGACTGTACACTGTTTTCAAATTTTAGATTTGATGTGCTGTCATAGATTTTCATCAAGAGTGTCTTGCAGTCTCAATGATTCCCTTGACATTGATGATCAGCAATTGTTAGATGAAATGGAATAACAACAAGTGATACAGAATTTCAAAGCAGTTTTCCCAGAAGTACAAAGAAACAAAACACTGAGGTGTTCCAACTATGGGCCAGTAAAATCAATTACTGATATGATACTCAATATAATTTTTAAAGTGGTATCACAAATGGAGACTGAAATGGCAAAATATATGGGCAGAGATTTAAAAAATCATTAGAACTAAGGAACCCACATAGAGGCATCTAAACAGCTTGCCTGATTTTCATCAGTGTTCCAGACCAAACAACTACCACTAAATTCAATGAGTGGTCAGCATTTATGATAATCAAGTAAGACATTTAAGTGCCTAAATATGTGTTTAGAAGCCTAATTTAAGGTCACTTTAAAAAATAAAATAAAAATTCAGCCAAGGAACATTTTAATTCCAGGATTCTGGTTAAAGTCAGCCCATTTTAGCAGTACAGCCACAGCGAGAGCTCTTTTTAAATATTCCGTGTGTTATGGAGTACTGCTTTGTTTCCCAATAAACTAGTGATTGTACAATGACAGCCAGACTCCACTGGTGCTAACTGGCACTTTTCAGTCTGTTAGGGTACGTCTACAAAGCAGGGATAAAGCTGAATTAAGCTATGCAACTTCAGCTATGTTGGTTGTGTAACTTAAGTCAAAACTAGCTTAATTCAGCATTTGCTGCTGTATACACAGCAGGAAGTTGAAGGAAGAACACTCTTCCTTCCACTTCCCTTACTCCTCGTGAAATGAAGGTTACCAGGAATCAGAGTAATAAGTCCTCCAGCTCAACATGATTTCATTCTGAAATAACGTTGCTGTATAGATGTACCCTTAGTGAGGACAAGTATAATCAATGTCTTGGAAGTGAATTGTCCTTTGTAGTGGTTCCCAGTCATCCCTCACCATCAATCTTTGGGAAAAGGCCAGGCCCCCTCAGTACAGTGTGCTAATAAATAAAATACTCAATAAGGGAATTAGCAGTCTCAGGGCTCTGTCTCCCCTGGAATAGCTCCCCTTGAATAGCAAGCAGTCTAGGTAGGGAGCTATCCAGTAAATTGGCTTATTTTTATTCTCGTTCTAAGGTGCCTATGTCTCTCCTCATTCATTTTATAGAACGCATAGGCCCCTAACTCAGTGAAAGTTGACACTACTGCTTAAGTTGCTCTAATTTAGGTCACTCAGCAGTCCAAAAGCCCCTCCCCCAAGTGAGTTTTGCATTGTCTACATCAGTGCAGTGTCTACAAGGCTGTGTCCAGACTCAGGGTTTTTTTCGAAAAAAGTAGCCTTTTTTTGAAAAAACTTCACCTGCGTCTAGACTGCAGCCGCGTTCTTTCGAAATTAAATCGAAGGAATGCGGCTTTTCTTTCGACGGTGGTAAACCTAATTCCACGAGGAAGAACGCCTTCTTTCGAAAGTGCTCTTTCGAAAGAAGGCGTTCTTGAAAGCAAACAGGCTTTTTAGAAAGAGAGCATCCAGACTCACTGGGTGCTTTCTTTTGAAAAAGCGGCTTGCTTTTTCGAAAGTTCCGCGTGCAGTCTAGACGCTCTCTTTCGAAAGAGCCTCTTTCGAAAGAGGCTTGCAGTCTAGACATAGCCCAGGAGACAATCTCCTCCTGACATAGTTTCTGCTTCTCACCAAGATGAAGTAATTAGGCTAACTGGTCAGAGCTCTCCCTTTTGAAATAGTACTATAGTATATAACTGCCCTTAAGTTCTGTGACTCACAATGCTTTTCTGGGCACCTAAATACTAGACATGATGACAGCTTGGTGATTCTGAGGAAGAGCTAGATTCACAAAGGAACTAAGTGCCTTGTGCAAAGTCACAGAGGATGTCTATCCAGGCTACTAGATCTTGATCAGGGGAATCATCTCTTCCCAGAATAATATTACTCATCAGAGTGACAAGGCTGATAGCTTGTTTAACAATGAGGCTACATGTCAAGGCTATTGTGGGACACCAGAGTCTCCCAAAATAGTTATCCTGCATCTTAACGGAAAGCCCGTTATTTCAAATTATAATTGGCTCGCTATTCTGACATTCCTGGAGCTGGAGACTTTTTGGAATAGCAGGTAATTTCAAAATTTGGTGCTGTATAAACAGTGAATGAAATAAGCTATTTTGATATAAAATGAAAATAAACTAGACAATTGTGTATCTTATTTTGAGCTACAGTGCAATGTAGACACACCCTGAGAAATAAGTGAGTCCAACTCTATCTGAAAACCTGTCTCAAACCTTCCTGAAATGCAGCAGTCTGGCAGACATGAAAGGCATGATGTGCAGAGGAAGCCAGGAAAAGAGCCAGCAGCCTGCATATGTTTGGTGAATGTATTGCTGACTACAACAAGGAGAAAGTTTAAAAAATTAATAAGGAATGCTGTGTGGCACCTGTTTGACTGCTCTATGCAAATCCCTCACCAGCCTTAAAAAATGTGGAGAAGACTGAGAAGATAAGGCAAAGCTGCAAACAACCATTTGAACTATAAATAAAAGCCACAGGGGCTAGTAAAAGGGAAAAGGACCAAACAAGTGCCTAGGTTTTGACAGTGCTTGCTATAGAAGTAGTGGATATATACATGTAAAGCATTTTGTACTGTGGAGAAGAAAGCATTCAATATGTAATGAAAAGGTGTGAAGATGACTGTAGCCCTGGAAAAAATGCAATCTATACAATATTTATTTCCCAGACAAGGGGAAGCGAAAGAGGGATTTGTCCCAGACATACAATTTTAAAAGCTGGTATTGTGAAATGACTGCCTCACTAAAGACCCAGTAGTTTTGTTGAAATGACAGTAAAGAGACACATGCAAAGCTTACAAACATGGAGCTAGCACTTCAAAAAGGCAACAGTGATTTGCCAAGCCCAGAGAGAAGAAGAGAGCACATGACCACAAAGATCATAGTTTAAAAACTAAGGACAAACTTTATAAAAACAAATAAAAAACAGGGAAATGAAGGGGCGGGGGGAAGCACAATAAGGAAGAATGACAACAATATAGTAACTGAAAGATGTAGCAAAAATGGCCAGAATTCAGGCAAATCTATGGAAACTATAATAAGCCTCAATTATTCAAAGCGGGAGAAGCAGTGTTAAACCTATCCGTGAAGTTTCCTCAAGGGAAGGGGATGAAAACCTACTACAAACTCAAAGGAATGGCTCATAGAAGTGGCCTGCATGTGACATACAAAATAAACAGTGAAGCACAAATGACAGTAATAATAAACATTAAAACAGTACGATTCAACTATAGTATATAGCTATGGAAGTCACAGTGAAACTGAACTTCTAGCCAGTAGCCTTACAAAAAAAAAGCAGCCAGAGAGATCAGAGCAAGCAGCAAACGGAGGCGAAGTTTGCCTGGAAGTTCATCTCACAGGAGCCCCACAGAAGTTGGATTTTTTTTCTCTCTTCTCCCCTTCAGGGTTCAGTAAATACAACATCTGAGGAGTCACTCTCAGAAGGGAGACAGTACAGATAGTGAAAGATCAGCTGTTGTGACGTGCACAGAATGTGCCATGTTTGTCTTCCTCCCAGAGCACAAAAGAGACTTTGTCTGTACAAGTGCAAGCTGGTCTCCATGTTGGAAGAGAAGGTTAAAGGACTACATACCCAAGTATCAACCCTGTGTTCCATCAGAGAAGATGAAGACTTTCAGGATAGAAGTCAGTATTTGATTCTGCAGGCACAGCATGCTGGAGGGCAGTACAGAACCGGGAAGAAAACTGGCAGCATGTGACCCCCAGAAGAAGAAAGACGTCTCAGGTATCCCCACTCCAGATAGAGGTAATTATTTGTTTTCAGGTTCTTTGCACTACTATGGTGGAGAATGCTTTGGCAGAGACCTCTGAGAGGAGAAATGAGAAGGAGACCCCCATCAACCAGAAGGCATGGGATGCACAGTCCTATGGATGGGGGTTCAGGAACAGTGGAAAGTAGGGCTGCCAGCTTTCTGATTGCAGAAAATCAAGCACCCTTACCCTGCCCCTTCTTTGAAGCTCCACCCCTTTGCACTCTTGGTCACTGCATCCAACCTCCCTCTGTTGCTCACTCTCCCCCACTCTCATTCATTTGCATAGGGCTGGCGCTGGGTCTTGGGTGCAGAAGACGGTGAGGCTCTGGCTAGGAGTGCTCTGAGTTGGACCAGACAGGAAGACTTTCGTGTGTGGAAAGGAAGTCTGGGATGGGGCAGGAGACTGGGGCATAGGAAGAAGTTTGGGTGTAAGCTCCAGGGGGTGCTTAACTCAGGTGGTTCCCAAAAGCAGCTGGTATGTCACTGTGGCCCCTAGTCACAGGGACAACCAGACATCAATGTGTGCTGCCCCGTCAGCTGCCCCTGCCCCTCCCATTGGCTGGGAACCACAGCAGTGGGAGTTGGCACTTGGGTGGGAGTGGCATGCAGAGACCCATGTCTACCTCTGCACCTTAAAAAGAGACTTTGAGAAAAAAATAATCCATCACCCCTCCCACCTTGCATCCCAGCTCTCATTCTCCAGGTCATCTTGACTCAGCTTATTTTCCCAAATCCAAGACAAAAGGAGGAGACAAGAGAATGAATTTCTTCTTGAGGGCAAGGGCCAGCAAGACAAAGGAATTTTGTTTTCCCCTATGAGTTCTGAAACTCATTCTCAGCCCATCTGTGGGGCTATCTAACAGCCAACAATATGCAATGTGTAAACTCATGGTCGGTTTCCTCTCCTGTTGCATTACTTTCTGCGCTCTACTCTCCTTTAATCCTGTTTCTCACTCGATTGTCTCTTCATCGAACCCTCAAATCAACAACATTACATCAGCACAGTGAGCCAAGCTGCCTACAAGCTTGGGCTATCTAAGGAGAAAAGACCCAACCAGATAACCAGAATGTGATCCACAATCCAACCAACAGCTGGTGTGGCCAACTTGCAAGCTAAAGCATCCGTTCAAAACTGACCAGCCTTCTAGTGTTCCAAATACATCAAGAAATGCCACACTTTCCCCACCTTTTCCTTTTCCGTTTGTTAAAATAGGAGAACTAAACACCCTTTACATGATAGGGCAGCAAGATTAAATCTTTCGTTTTCATCAAAGAAAAGTTGGTAATAAAAATAAAACTCTGATATTTTGCTCCAAAGAGAGAACCTTTAGTGGTCTTTGATTATTTGTTTTGCATAATCAGTCTATTAATGTTTCAATATCAATGCTTGTTTTCAATTCTTGTTCTTTTTGTGTGTGTGATAAATCCACTTTCAACTTTAAAAAGAACAGAGTAAAATCAAACTTCAGTAGAATGAATCCCCAAACCTAAAGTAACACAGTTTTAATGACAGACAGTAAAAAGAGGGTATTAATACCTCTAATTATAGTTTGCCCTTAAAATCAATACACCAACTCTTTGGGGCATGGCAAATCTTACTGTTTTGTGTTTGTACATTGCTTAGCCCAGAGGGATCCTGATCCATCAGTTTGGCCTTGAGACATGACAGCAGTAAAATTAACTAATAAGGCTATGTCTAGACTGCAAGCCTCTTTCAAAAAAGAGCATCTAGACTACAACCAGTACTTCTGAAAAAGCAAGCTGCTTTTTTGAAAGAAAGCACCCTGGCAGTCTGGATGCTCTCTTTTGAAAAAGCACAGTTTGCATTACATAGAGCCTTTTTTCGAAAGAGCACTTTCGAAAAAAGTCATTATTCCTCGTAAAACGAGGTTTACCATGGTCAAAAAAACTGCCGCGTTCTTTTGATTTACTTTTGAAAGAACGAGGTGTACCGGTAGTTCGGAATAGGAAGCCTAGTCCGAACTACCTAGTTCGAGCCCCGTGTAGCCGTGCTGCACGGGGTTCGAACCAGCGGGGTTTTAAAAATGGCGGCTCCCCGCTTATGCAAATGAAGCCCGGGAAATTCAAATCCCGGGCTTCATTTGCAAGTGCGGTATGCCTACATTACCCTCCTAGTTCGAACTAGTGGGGTAGTGTAGACATACCCTATGAGACATATATGTACTCAGTAATCAGATGAGATGCAACCAAAGGACGACAAATAGTTCTGTGATCTAGGTTAAGGGATTATATCAGTCAACAAAACTATCTATTGTGATCTTCACTACAGTTAAAGAATCAACACTGTGGCTGGGCTTTTCAAGGGGAGTTATGTACCCAAAGTCACATTGATTTTGAATTGAAATTGCCATCCTTTGAGAATTTCAGCCTTGGTTAGACTATGGCAAGAGGCTCACTGTCTGGAAGAAGTTACTGTGATTTAAAGACTTGTCACCTCATTTAAAGTGCAGTCATCATGAAGAGTGACAGTATTTTTATGAAGGTTGCAAATTGTAAATATACGTTAAAGGAGAGTGAAGTGAAAGTAGATATATGGGAAGAACCAAAAACCTCACAGATTAATCATCTGAGCTTGTGAAAGAGACAGGAAAAACTTTAAAACCATGACTGAAGATGAGGCTTTACACCAGAGCCAGCATGTAGTAAAAGGGAAATCCTATAAAAAGTTAAGCTTCAGCAAGCATTGTAATGTTGTCACACTGACAAGGACTTTTATTGGTTCTCAAGCATAGATAGGAATGAGCTAAAGAAGCTGAGACTGATAATACAGCCAGGCTATGTTACAGGAGCATCAATACTACTTTTTACTTTATAACTTATTTTAAGCTATGAAGAAATACCCTGTCTGAAAACCTGTCTCTGTCTCACCTGTCTCACCTTTAAAATATTATGGATACTATTAAATGACAATTTTCTCAGAAGAAGTGTGCAAATGGCTTAGCCTATTTGCTGAGTTTTAAAAAAAAACTGTATTTTGATAGAACTTATGCTGGAAAATTTATTTATTTTCAGATTGGCCCTTTCATAGGAAAAACAGGAGGGAGGAAGCACAGCAATCTTACAATGAGATCCTTTGCAGAGATAGGGATGGTGAAAGTTTGCAACCAATGTCCTATGTCACAGATATTTGCTGCAGTAACACTGAGTCTATAAGATTTGAACAATTATTGTAAGAGCCCAATTAAGACGTTTCAGTTGTGTAGTTTTATTTACCCAAGGCACAATCACTTTCACACCAGATAGAATGAGACTGGTGAGGGATGGGGGGAGGAGGAGAAGTACAATAATAACTACATTCTTCCTCTTGCCCTTTTCCAACTGCAGTATTTTCTGTAATGTGCTTTGAGATACTCAGGATATGAAAGGTGCTGCTGTGTTCAGAACTACATCCTGTTCTTCATACAGTAAGTGTAGAGTTGGTGGCAAAGCTAAAGATTCAATTTATTTCTGCTTTGACTAGGAATATATTTTTCACACCCTATTAAATGATGATCAGTTCTTTCAATGCACAACTAAATGGAATTGCATTGGCTTTCTTCATTCAAGTACGAAGTGAAATGCTAAGCTTCTGCTACCACTCAGGGCTATTTATACACTTTGATAGGCTTCAGTAGTCTCAGCTTTGGGCTAATTTCTGCCAAAATGCAGGCATTTGGTATTGCACACACAAGCTGAAGTCAAATTGTGTTTATGCATAGCCTGTTTGGAAGCAATCCAGCATAGTATTGCAATTGTGTGTACAATATACCATTTGGTGATTGATATGATTAGCACCATGAATCAATACTGAGTGAATAGAATTTGCAATTAGTAGTTTTTAAATATTAATATAATTGTGATTTATATATAGATTACTAGTTCTATACAGGAAGTAATAAATGAGACAACTAACAGTAGAGTGAGAGAAATCTGCTTGCTTTTTAGTGAAGCTGACTATAGTTCTTATTTGGATGACATCATGAGATAAATCGATCATTCACTTGTTCATGTTGAGTAGTGTCTCCTGTCAAAGAGCTCCCTAACTTCAATAAGATTACTCAGGTGATCAAGTATATCTGAATATGCTCAAATATGATGAGCTGCACCAACAACAACCAGGGAAGGATTATGTTTTGTAGTTTTCCCCCAGTCCTTCCATGTTGCTTGGGATTTTTCTTATTTGATTGGAAAGTGAAGAACTTTCATTAGAATATGATACCTTGCCTCTGGCATTCTGAAGGACCTGTTTAGTACTCCAGCTCTGGCATTTCTCCTCTGCTGGGATCTACTGTTTGGTTAAACAGGCATGCTGTCAGCTGGGGATATGGATGTCCATGGAGAAGTTTTTCTGCACAGACTGGTCTCTTCATTCATGTGGTGAAAACAAGTAAAAGACCTTGCAGAGGTCTAACCTGGACCTTTGGTTAGATCATTGTGGATCCCATGGGAGTATTTCATATTGGGTGCCCAGGAAATCATCGGCCGGAGTCTGATCTCCTTCTGTTCATGATGTAAGAATATTGTTTTGTTTTTACAGCTTAGGGAACCTGCACTGCATGAATGTATAATAAAAGACAATCCATGGGAGAGCTTAAATCTAAAATTAAGAAGAAGTAGAAAAGGACACAGAAGCACAAAGAGGTGAATTGTCTTAACCAGCTGCCCTAAAAATATAGCTCAAGTGTCCTGAGTCCCAACCTACCTGCTCAATCTGCTCACTAATGCTGTATTTTTGCATCAGTCATCCATGAACTCATAAAATACCTGTGATCTGGTTGAATGAGACCACTGGTTCATTCTTAGCAAATCTAACTTCAGACTCTCAGAGTGAAATGAGCAAAAGGAGAGTGGGTGTAGTGGGTTGTTTGATATTTGCAAATGACTTCTGTTGCAGAAGCCCATATTAGGTACATCTAGACCACCGCGTTTTGTCGACGGACGTTTTGTCGACAGATACTGTCGACAAAACTTCCGTCGACAATTTGCGTCCAGACACATGGAGTTCTGTCGACAAAGCAAGCCGCTTTGTCAACAGAACTCCGTAGTCTGGACGCAACGTTACAGGCAATAACACCTTCTGTCGACAGAACTGTGTCGACAGAAGGTGTTTTGCCTCGTAAAATGAGGTATACCAGCGTCGACAAAACCGCGGAGTTCTGTCGATGTTATGTCGACAGAACTCTGCGGTAGTGTAGACACTGGTATTGTTTTGTCGACAAAAGTCCACTTTTGTCGACAAAACTAGGTAGTCTAGACACACCCTTAGATTCGCTTGGGTGTGTTCACCTCGGCTTTGTCTACACTATGACAGTGTAAGGTTCAGTGGTGGATGATAGTCAAGTCAGTCAGAGGAAAACTAAATATAACAAAGAAGAGTTAATAATAATTTTCTTTCAGAAAGGTAAATGAAATGCAGGACTGCTCTCTTCATGAAACAGATATAGATGTAGTCTTCCAGTTCCATAATTCTAGTGGCAGGAAGCTTTAGTTTTATCTAAATAGCTTTAGAGCTAATTCTGCCCTCCTGTTATGTGATATGAGGAGAGAATTTAGCCCTTTGGTATTCTCGTTGATCCTCCCTGTTGAAGGGAAAGGACTGGGCAGGGATCGTCGAATTGATGACGTAAATGCGTGGTTGCGCAGATGGTGTCGCAGAGAGGGCTTTGGTTTCTTCGACCATGGGACTCTGTTCCGGGCACAAGGATTGTTAGGAAGAGACGGGATCCACCAAACGAAGAGAGGAAGGAGCATCGTCGCGGGCAGGCTTGTAAACCTAGTGAGGAGGGCTTTAAACTAGTTTCGTCGGGGGATGGTGACCAAAACCCTGAGGGGAGTGGGAAAGTCGGATACCGGGAAGAAATGCAGAGAGGAAGGGGCAAGAAAGGAGGACACATATTTCGAATGGAGAAGATAGAACAATCAACTGGTTACCTGAAGTGTTTGTACACTAATGCGAGAAGCCTGGGCAACAAACAGGAAGAACTGGAGGCCCTGGCCCAGACCAAGAAATATGATTTAATTGGGATAACAGAGACTTGGTGGGATGACTCGCATGACTGGAGCGCTGTCATGGAAGGGTATAGACTGTTCAGGAACAACAGGCAGGGGAGAAAAGGAGGAGGAGTTGCACTATATGTAAGAGAGCACTACGATTGCTCTGAACTCCAGTATAAAGAGGGAGAAAAACCTGTTGAAAGTCTATGGGTTAAGTTTAAAGGAGCAAACAACAGCAGTGATGTTGTGGTTGGTGTCTGCTACAGGCCACCGAATCAGGTGGATGAGGTAGATGAGGCTTTCTTTGGACAACTGAGCGAAGCTTCCAGATCGCAGGCCCTGGTTCTCATGGGGGACTTTAATCACCCTGACATCTGTTGGGAAACCTATACGGCAGTACACAGGCAAACCAGGAAGTTTTTGGAGAATGTTGGGGATAACTTCTTGACACAAGTGCTGAAGGATCCGACCAGGGGCCGTGCGCAGCTTGACCTTCTGCTCACAAAGAGGGAGGAACTAATAGGGGAAGTGGAGGTGGGTGACAACCTGGGAAGCAGTGATCATGAGATGGTAGATTTCAGGGTCCTGACCAAAGGAAGAAAAGAGAGTAGTAAAATACACACCTTGCACTTCAAAAAAGCAGATTTTTACTCCCTCCGAGATCTGATGGGCAGAATCCCCTGGGATGTTAACATGAAGGGGAAAGGAGTCCACGACAGCTGGCTGTATTTTAAAGAAGCCTTATTGAAGGCACAGAAAGAAACCATCCCGACGCGTATTAAGAGAGGCAAACATGGTAGGAGACTGGATTGGCTAACAGGGGAAATCCTTGGTGAATTAAGCACAAAAAGGAAGCTTACAAAGAGTGGAAACTTGGACAAATGACCAGGGAGGAGTTTAAAGGTATAGCTCGAGAATGCCCGGGGGGTTATCAGGAAGGCGAAAGCGCAAATGGAATTGCGACTGGCTAAGGATGTGAAGGATAACAAGAAAGGTTTCTACAGGCATGTTAACAAGAAGAAGGTGATCAAAGAGGGTGTGCAGCCCCTAATGGATGAAGAAGGTAAGCTAGTGACAGATGATGTGGGGAAAGCTGAAGTACTCAATGCTTTCTTTGCCTCTGTATTCACGGACAAGGTCGGCTCCTGTACTTCTGCGCCAAGTGACGAAAGATGGGATGAAGATGGACAGCCCATGGTGGGTAAAGAACAGGTTAGGAACTATTTAGAAAATCTAAACATACATAAATCCATGGGTCCAGACTTAGTGCATCCGAGGGTACTGAGGGAGTTGGCAAATGTCATTGAGGAGCCTTTGGCTATTATCTTTGAAAAGTCGTGGAGATCGGGAGAAATCCCGGATGACTGGAAAAAGGCAAATGTAGTGCCCATCTTCAAAAAAGGGAAGAAGGACGATCCAGGGAATTATAGGCTGGTTAGTCTTACCTGGGTTCCTGGAAAAATCATGGAAGGGATCCTTAAGGAATCCATTTTGAGGCACTTGGATGAGAGGAAAGTGATTAGGAATAATCAGCATGGATTCACAAAGGGCAAGTTGTGCCTGACCAATCTGATTAGCTTCTATGATGAGGTAACTGGCTCGGTGGACATGGGGAAGTCAGTGGATGTCATATACCTTGACTTTAGCAAGGCTTTTGATATGGTCTCCCACAGTATTTTTGCCAGCAAGTTAAGGGAATGTGGATTGGATAAATGGATGGTAAGATGGATAGAAAGATGGCTAGAAGGCCGGGCCCAGCAGGTAGTGATCAATGGCTCGATGTCAGGATGGCGGTCGGTTTCTAGCGGAGTGACCCAAGGTTCAGTTCTAGGACCGGTTTTGTTCAATATCTTTATTAATGATCTAGATGAGGGGATGGATTGCACCCTCAGCAAGTTTGTGGATGACACTAAGCTGGGCGGGGGGGGGGGGGGGGGGAGAGGTAGATATGCTTAAGGGCAGAGATAGGGTCCAGAAGGACTTAGACAAATTGGAGGATTGGACCACAAGAAATCTGATGAGGTTCAACAAGGGCAAGTGTAGAGTCCTGCACTTGGGACGGAAGAATCCCAAGCATAGTTACAAGCTGGGGACCAACCAGTTAAGTAATAGTTCTGCAGAAATGGACCTGGGGGTTACAGTGGATGAGAAGCTGGATATGAGTCAACAGTGTTCCCTTGTAGCCAAGAAGGCAAATGGCATATTAGGTTGCATTAAGAGGAGCATTGCCAGCAGATCCAGAGATGTCATTATTCCCCTTTATTTGGCTTTGGTGAGGCCACATCTGGAGTATTGTGTCCAGTTCTGGACCCCCCCACTACAAAAAGGATGTGGACGCATTGGAGAGGGTCCAGCAGAGGGAAACCAAAATGATTAGGGGGCTGGATCATATGACTTATGAGGAGAGGCTGAGGGACTTGGGTCTGTTTAGTCTGCAGAAGCGAAGAGTGAGGGGGGATTTGATAGCAGCCTTCAACTTCCTGAAGGGGGGTTCCAAAGAGGATGGAGAGAGGCTGTTCTCAGTAGTGACAGATAGCAGAACAAGGAGCAATGGTCTCAAGTTGTGGTGGGAGAGGTCCAGGTTGGATATTAGGAAAAACTCTTTCCCTAGGAGGGTGGTGAAGCACTGGAATGGGTTACCTAGGGAAGTAGTGGAGTCTCCATCCCTAAAGGTGTTTAAGTCTCAGCTTGACAAAGCCCTGGCCGGGTTGATTTAGTTGGAATTGGTCCTGCCTAGAGCAGGGGGGCTGGACTTGATGACCTTCTGAGGTCTCTTCCAGTTCTATGATTCTATGATCAACCTCAGCTTGGACTGGTCCACATGAGAAATCCACTTCCTGGACACTACAGTACAATTAAATAATGGACAAATTCCCACCACCCTATACCGGAAACCCACTGACCTTCATGCCTCCAGCTTCCATCCCAGACACATTTCTCAATCTATTGTATACAGCCAAGCCCTAAGATACAACTGGATTTTCTTGGATCCCACAGACAGAGACAAACACCTACAGGATCTATATTGAGCATTCCTAAAACTGAAATACCCTCCTGGAGAAGTGAAAAACAGATTGACAGAGCCAAAAAAGTACTCAGATATGAACTACTTCAAGACAGGCCCAAAAGAGAAAACAACAGAATTCCTATAGTCCACAACTCAAACCACTCCAACACATTACACACAATCTGCAACCCGTCTTGGAAAATAACCCCTTTCTCTCAGAGGCCTTGGGGGAAAAGCCTATTCTCACTTACCAACCCCCCAACCTGAAATGAATTCTTTCTGGCAACTATGCTACACAAGCACATCATAAGCATAAAGGAACCCAGCTCTGCAATCAGGTGTGGTGACAACTCTGCCCACATATCTATACAAACCAATTTATTACTGGAGCCAACAACATAAGCTACCAAATCAGAGGATCATTTAACTTCACTTCCAGTAATTTGATCTATGCCAGTGTGATGATGCGTTGGGGTTCCCCCGACTTCTGCACCCCCATAATGGCACGAACAGACTCCACCTGCCTATAGAATAGAGGGAGTTTATTGCTTTTCCAGGATACAGCACAGCATAGATGTAATTCGGTTACAGGGCCAGGCCTAGGATGCCTCAGCCCCCCTTGAGATGGGGGAGACTGGGCCCTTAAATCCTAGCCCCTTTGCTTAGGCTGCTTCCTCCATGATACCAGACAGAAACTAAAAAACTTTCTTCCAGCCCTGCCCCCCAGCCAGGTGCTGGTCTCTGCCCTCCTTCCTTTCTTTGTCTCCCTCCCTGGGAGGCTAAGCCTGGGTGTCTGGATTAATACACATTTGGGAGAGGCAGTGAGAATCTCCCATCACAGCGCAGTGGGACCCCGGGTCACAGAGCAGACAGCCCCCCCACTACATCACAGCCAGTGATGCACCACTGTTATATACATTTGGACAAACTGGACAGTCCCTACAGGACAGGCTAATTTAGTCTGCAGAAGCGAAGAGTGAGGGGGGATTTGATAGCAGCCTTCAACTTCCTGAAGGGAGGTTCCAAAGAGGATGGAGAGAGGCTGTTCTCAGTAGTGACAGATGTCAGAACAAGGAGCAATGGTCTCAAGTTGTGGTGGGAGAGGTCCAGGTTGGATATTAGGAAAAACTATTTCACTGGGAGGGAGGTGAAGCACTGGAATGGGTTACCTAGGGAAGTAGTGGAGACTTACAAGGATAGCTACCATCTGCCATGTACATCAGGCTGGGGTATGTATCTGGGAGTATGCTTAGACTGTATCCCTCTGGTAGCAGAGGGATGCAGATTAGGCAGGTCGACATTGCAAATGAGGCAGGGATTTAAACATCCTGCACCTAATTTGCATAAAAATGGCCGCCACATTTTGCCGACTCAGCACTTTGTCAGCAAAAAGCAGCAGTCTAGAGGGGATCTGTCAAGAAAGAAAGTATTTTTCAACAGATCCCTTATGCCTCCTGCAAGTCAGATTAGAAGAATACAATGATCTTGTCAAACCTTAAAGTCTCTGGATCTATGAATCTGCCTATGACAAGGCCATAAACCATATCTTATTGTCGAGTTTTATCTTTAAAACATACTTAATGTATTTGATATACTGTTTGATGGCAAATATTTTTCTGTGAAGGAAATCAATGAAAATATTTCTCAGAATTATGTTTCTAACACACCTGTCTATTCATGCCTTTTGTCATGCCTTCTGTTGTATATGACTGTAAATGGAAAATGTATTCTGATTAGCAGAAGAATATGCTAAATCCTTGAATTTCTCTCCCTAACAGCACACAGTGGCAGAGCAGCAAAGTCTCTTCACAATTCAGATCATGTTATTAAACTGAGTGTGTAGATTCGAAAAGCTAATTTTGCAAAATAGTCTGAACTGAAATATGCCTTAATTTCATTTTAAAATTTATTTGTACTATTACAAAACAAATTATTCAGATTTTCTGTTTGGATTTTTCTTACATGGGTTGACAATCAAGAGTAACAAAATGGAACTAAAAATGGAGGCATGCTGGTATAAGTGAGAACAGGATTTTCTTCATTATGTTTTAAAGATTTGTCACTTCAAGGGGTGGTGGTCTTGAACATTTCTTTTTATTGAATATGGCTACTTGGCCCTCTGTTGTTTCCACTTCTTACCACATCATTTTTTCTTTTCTTCAGTTTCCTTCTGTAACCAAATGGTCAGGTAGCCTAATTCCAAAAGTACCTTCTTCCTCCCTCCCAGAATTCAGACAGAGATGACAGTTTATGTCCATTTTCTGTTCCACAGCACAGTCATTCTCGATAAAAGAACCAGCCCACAAATAGCACGAGTGGAGAAGTAGTAGCGTTGGATTCTCAAGCTGGAATTCAGGTACCATTCTGAGAGTAAAATGTTGATTCGGAGTGTATATCGGGCAGAGGCTGTGAGAACAGACTGTGATAGGATAGTGTGAAAACAGGAAAGAAAGTGACACGGAGAGGTTTGGAAGGATTATATTTGTAAGAGTTAATATCAGTAATTGTCAATGTATACACATACCAATATTTCCATCGATGATGGTTGAAATTTACAGACAAAATAAAAATGTTGCTTGAGAGTTTGATATAAGGATACAGGCAGTCCCCGGGTTACGTACAAGATAGGGACTGTAGGTTTGTTCTTAAGTTGAATTTGTATGTAAGTCGGAACCAGTACATATTGTAGGGGAAACTCTAGCCAAACATTTCTCCAGAGCTCAGTTTTATTCTCCCACACCTTACTTCCCTCAGTCCTTTATTGTCAAGCTGAGGTGTCTGCTGAGAAAAGCCGCTTCGCGTCTCCCTGGTCTGCTGTGGGGGCGCTAGCTTCGCGTCTCCCTGGTGTGCTGGGGGGAAGCAGCTAGTGCGGGGTTGCCTCACCCCATTTGTAAGTAGGGATCCGATGTAAGTCGGATCAATGTAACCTGGGGACTGCCTGTATTTACTTTGATGTGATGTTGACAATTGTGTTTTAGTGATTATGAAACTAACTTTTTAGTCTCAATATCTGCTGCCATTATTGTCTGTTCTTTTTTATTGTCTGACATAGATAAAAATTGAAAAATGGTTAAAATTAACAGATATCTGTTAAATTATTAAAATTATTAAAAATAAAAATAATAAGTGATGCAAAACTAAATAAAACTGTATTAGTGATCAGACAGAGTTCTGCCCTACAATGCTATTAATGGTTCATATCAGTGCAGTGACTTGAGTCCAGACTAAAATACCAAAAACAGCTATTTTAGGAGTTTTAGTGATTTGTTTTGCCTATTACCTCTTAAATATCTGAGTAGATATCTGAGCAGGTGTACTGTTTTAAAACTATAGTGAATCAGAACGGGGCCTAATGGCCAAGAGAACCAGTCACTCAGGGTATGTCTACACTACCCCCCTAGTTTGAACTAGGGGGGTAATGTATGCATACCGAACTTGCTAATGAAGCCCGGGATTTGAATTTCCTGGGCTTCATTAGCATAAAGCCAGCGCCGCAATTTTTAAAAGCCAGCTAGTGCGAACCCCTTGCCGCGCAGCTAAACGTGGCACGGGCTAGGTAGTTCGGACTAACAAGCCATTCCGAACTATCTGTATACCTCGTTTCTCTTCTTTCTTTTATTTTCAGGGCATTATTAGTTGTTAAAAGGATCTTTCAGCCAGGGACCCAGTTACTGAGGAAATTACACTTTTGGAGAGAAAGGGGAAAATATACTGTTTCTACTGTTCTAAAATTCAGAAAAGTGGTATTTTGATATAAATGATTCAGACGAAATCGTTGTCATAAATACTATCAGTATTTATAGCAACACCATTGATTTGCAGACCTTATTTCTATTCCCTAAATAACCTCTGTATACCAAAAGCTTTGTATTCACTTGATGCAGCCCCCTACAAAGCTCAAATCATGAGTCTAGATGACTACAATTCTGATTAAGAAAACCAAAGAAAGAAAGTACAAGTAAAAGTGTTCTAAAAAATGAACAACATTCTGTGACTATTCTGCATCTGAACTGAAACAAAAATCACAGGAGAGAGGAGTAGACTTGGCTATGATAGGAGGCAGTGTGCAGAAAAGAGAATGTCCACTTCTTTATTACACAGCTGTTGTTCCCCTATTTTAATAATACAGTATTTCCTGATTTATTCTCTGAGATGTATTCAGATCACATGGCAATGCTGAGTATTGCATTTTGTGCTGAGCAGAGAACTGTGAGGATAAATTGTATGTCCCAAACTTGCCCAAGAAGTTTTACTTAGTTCAACAGCATGTTTTACTGTGACTCTACAAAGGGTTATTAATAGTACATGGCCAGAGCTCTGCTTAGCACAGCTAAAGTAGCTTTAAACCATCTTTCCAATTGCCAAGCCTGGAGATAGCTGGAGGCTAATGTGATTCTCTGTATAAATTAAAGCAGCCTCAGGTGTTTTCTAAATTTTGTTTGGCTTCATACAACTCTGTTCCCCTTCCTTCCCAGAAGGCTCTTCTAGAGTCAGGACTATAGCAACACTCTGCTTACTCCTACCCCCACCCTCCACAGCTGGCTACTTATGGTATTGTTCTGCCTGCTAATTAAACACAAAACAGGTGAACTGGCTCATAACCGATTGTTTTAAATATTCTCTTAGCACATCATATAACTCCCATGGAATTAGCTTTTTCACTATTTTTGTTTGTTTGTGCGTTCACCTCTTCCTCTTTTATTTCCCAGCTGTCAGTGCACATTTCTCCTTCCTATTCCTCTGGGCCTGCACAACTCTCTTTAAGCCCAGATGTGGCTAAGGTCCATTGCCTCCACCTTTGTAGTTTAGGTTAAATTCCTGTAAAAACAGACAGCTCCCTACAGGCTTTTCATTAGAAAGAGTAGATTGCTGAGGAGGGAGGAGAGCAATAAAGGGTGCAGCAGTGTATAAAAGACAGAAGAAGGCAGAAAGGGCCCAGGATGAGATTTACAGAATGGGGAGAAGTTAGGGGATTCAAAAGGAGCCATATAAACTAGTCTTTACTAGTTGCCATTTGTGATGGTGCTGCTGCCTTCTTCTTGCAAGTCATCCTGATTTGTGTGGTATGCTGGACACCTGCATGGGCTCAGGTTGGCTTTCACTGATCACCATACAAGATCTGAGGACCATTTCATCCTATAAATGACCAACCACTATATTTCAAACCAGGTGTCTGAGCTGCATAACCAGCTTGCTTGTTCTGCCTGTCCTCACACACCTGCTTTGCCCATTGCTTTGAACTACACATTTATTTCCATTTGATGGGCTGATCTGCTGAGGAAGGTTGTTAGCTTTTCCCTTTAGCCGACAAGACAATTTTATCTGCTTCATTAAACTTAATTGCTTGGATTGCCTGACCAGTCTGAGGCAAGTGATGGTCTCAGCATGGATTGAGAGAACAATATGCCCAATCCTTTTTGATTTGTTAAAGCATCAAAAAATTGTCAGACACATAGCTGAACATAATTTGTTGGGGAAAAGTCAACATGGTTTCTGTAAAGAGAAATCATATCTTACTAATCTGCTAGAGTTCTTTGAGGGGGTCAACTGACATGTGGACAAAGGTGATCACCAAAGGCTGTTAAGTAAAGTAAGATGTCATGGGATAAGAGGGAAGGTCATTTCATGGATTGATAACCGGTTAAAAGGCAGGAAACAAAGGGTAGGAATAAATGGTAAGTTTTCAGAATGGAGAGTGGTAACTAATGGTGTCTCGCAGGGGTCCATACCAATTCTACTCAACATATTCATAAATGATACGGAAAAAGGGATAAACAGTGAGGTGACAAAATTTGCACATAATACTAATCTGCTCAAAACAATGAAGACCAAAGCAGACTATGGGTACGTCTAGACTACATGCCTCTGGCGACAGAGGCATGTAGATTAGGCTACCGGACATAGTAAAATGAAGCAGCGATTTAAATAACCGCCGCTTCATTTAAATTTACATGGCTGCCTCGCTGAGCCGACAAACAGCTGATTAGCTGTTTGTTGGCTCAACGCGATAGTCTGGACGCTCCCCTGCCGACATCAAAGGTATTTGTCGACCACCCAGGTAAACCTCATTCCAGGAGACATACCTGGGTGGTCAACAAATACCTTTGATGTCAGCAGGGGAGCGTCCAGACTATCGCGCTGAGCCGACAAACAGCTGATCAGCTGTTTGTCGGCTCAGCGAGGCAGCCATGTAAATTTAAATGGAGCGGCGGTTATTTAAATCGCCGCTTCATTTTACTATGTCCGGTAGCCTAATCTACATGCCTCTGTCGTCAGAGGCATGTAGTCTAGATGTACCCTATGAAGAGCTTCAAAAACATCTCACCAAACTAAGTGATTGAGCAACAAAATGGCATTTAAAATTTAATGCTGATAAATGTAAAGTAATGCACTTTGGAAAAAAATAATCAAGAGGTTTGGTGCCCTGGGCTTCCCCAACTGCAGGGGGGCAATCGATGGGATGCACATCCCCATCTGTGCCCCGGAACACCAGGCCTCCCTGTACATCAACCAGAAGGGAAACTTCTCGGTCATCCTGCAAGCTGTGTCTGACCATTGGGGCCAGTTCGTGGACATAAACGTGGGCTGTTCCGGCAAAGCACACGACGCGTGGATTTACCGCAACTCCTCCATGTGCCAAAGGCTGCATGCCAGGACTTTCTTCCCTGACCGCCACATCAGGGTCAGGAACGTGGATATTCCTGTGTGCCAGGTGGGGGATGCGGCCTATCCCCTACAGCCTTGGCTGATGAAACCCTACACGGGACACCTCAACCCCTCCTGACAGGCCTTTAATGCCAACCTCGGTAGGGCCCACATCGTGGTGGAGGGGGCGTTCGGCCATTTGAAGGCCCGTTTTAGCTGCCTCCTCACCTGCTTGGACCTATCTGAGCGGAATATGTCGCACGTGGTGGCAGCGTGTTATGTGCTGCATAATTTGTGCGAGAGAAAGGGGAGGCTTTCCTGCCAGCCTGAATTGCAGAGGCCGACCACTTGGCTGGCCTCTACGTGCAGCCCCGCATGGTTGCCATCCAGGAGGCCCATCAGAGGGCTGTCCGTATCTGGGAGACTCTGCGGGAGAGCTTCCACCTGGAGGAGGAGTGAAGTCTCCCTGGCGTGCCCCACTGGGGCCTTGTGCCTTATTCCACCCTCGTGTCCTTCCACTTTCCCCTCCCTGAACTCCCCCCTTCCTGATGTAAAATAAAAACACATGTGTTGCCAAAAACAAACTCTCTTTATTGACCATAACTGGGGTGAGGGGGGAATGAGGGTGGGAGAGGGGAGGGGGAAACCTGGGAGGATGGAGCTGGAAGGGGGAAGGCAAAGGGAGGAAGCAGGAGGAGAAGCTCAGGGTTGGGGGTCTTGCCAGCCCACCTGTCTCCCAGCACTGTGGGTGCAGGGGTTCAGAAGGGGGGTGGAGGAAGAAGTAGGAGGCAGAGCAGGAGTGGGAGGAAGAGCAAGACCTGGGGCAGTCGCAGGGGCTGGAGCAGCAGCAGGCAGTAATCTCAGCACCAGGGTCTGCAGGTGGTCGCAGATGGCAGGGCCCTGGTCAAGCAGCTCCTGCAAGCTCTCCCGCCGCAGCTGCAGGTCTTCATGCCCCCAGTGCTGCTGGCTGCGGACCTGCCTTTGCAGTAACTCCAGGTGCTGCTGCTGGTATCCCTCCTGGTTCTGGGTGAGGCTGTTGGCCCGGGTGTGGGAGGCTGTCCTGAGTGGGGTGGTGCGCCCTGCACTCACAGCTGCTGCGGCTGTGGAGAAAGAAGAGAAGTGGTCAGTTATCCCTGGGGACACAGTGGGTGAAGCTCAGCCCCTCTTTGCAAGGCGAGGATGGCAGGTCTCCGCACCATCATGTCCTGCTATTTCCAGGAGTGCGAGGTGGCCCCTGTGCTGTATATAGTGTGTGTGTGTGCAAGGGGGAAGGGGAGATGTGCCCTGCCTCTGCATAGAGGGGGCTTCTGGAGGGAGGGCATCATGCAGTGTTCCTCCCTGGTGTCAGGAGCCTGTCATGTGCCTTCATACATACATGCATGTGGGTAACGGGCCAGGGCCACATGCCCAGGGTGGCATGGCACATGCACAGGTTGCTGCATGCTCTGTGGTCAGCAAGGCTCACAGGCAAGGTCTCTGGGCTCCCTCTCCTCTCCCCCCTCCGCTCCCTGCAGAAGGGGACAGTGATGGCACTCAGATGTCGAGGCCTCTCCAGCCTCGGAAGACAGTGGTGACATGGCTGCTATGATGGCATCGGGGTCCTGGGTGAGTGCCACACTCCCTCCAGGCTTCTGCAACTCCTGGACGTCATGTTCCTCCTTCTCCTCCTCCTCCGTGCCCTGGCCAGGGCCCTCTGCCCCAGGGTCAATGACCACCTGGGGGGCACGGACTGTCTGCCCCCCCGGATGCAGTCCAGGGCATCGAAATAGGGCAAGGAGTCTGGGTCTGCCCCTGGTTGGGAGCTGCCCCCTGTGCCCCTGGCATAGGCCTGCCTCAGCTCCTTTATCTTCATGCGCACCTGTTCCTGGGTGTGCATGTGGCCTTTGGAGGCCAGGCTGTCAGCCATCCTCCTGTAGACGGCCGCGTTCCTGAATCTAGTGTGGAGATCATGGACGTTGGAGAATTCCCCCCAAACCCCAATGAGGTCCATGATCACTGCACTGGACCAGGAAGGCGCCCGCTGCCAGACTGCTCCTGGGGAGTGGTGGAGGGCTGGCTGGCACTGCCTGGCTGGCTCATGCTGGCAACTGGGTGAGGGTCAGTGCCTGCTAGCTCTAGGCTGGCAGGCCTGGAGCTGGCACAGGCCCTGTGGCCAAACTGACTCTACCCCTTTAAGGGCTCCGGGGCTGGCGGGGGGGAGCAGAAGAGTTTTCCTGCTTTGGCCACCAGGGCACCCTGGGAAGGGCTGGATGCCCCCTATCATATATATAGTATCCCAATGTCTGCAACTCTGTAACGCTGAAATGCTGGCTGTTCCCTCTGGGGGGCGCTGTTGCCTCCCACCATGGCACTCGGCTGATTTCTGCACCGCTCAGCTGGGCCGCTGCAGGGGAGCAAGCAGCGCAAGTGGCCATTTGGGGTCTGCACTTCCCATGCAGCACAAGGGTGACACTTCCCATGCAGCATCACCTTTCAACAGAAAGAGGACATGACATACACAGCCTCTACTACATCTACTGTAAATGTCATAAACATAACAGTCCTAAAAAAACAACAAATGGTCTGGTAGAACTTTATAGACTAACAAAAACATGTAGATGGTATCATGAGCTTTCGTGGGCACAACCCACTTCTTCAGATGACCGGAGTTATGAGTAGGGGATATGAAAACTCAAAATAAATAGGAGAAGGGAAAGGAGTGGGGAGAGGAGGAGAGAGTGATGCTCTGTCTTCCACCCCCTTCCTGTTTTTTTCTTTAAGTATCTGGATAATGGGTGCTAAACCGAAGCATATACAGATCAAAGTCAATAGGTAGATTGCTAAGACAGGAAGGATACCACTCAGAAAACTGTTAGCACATTCAGTGGTAGAGTCCCCATCAGTTTAAATCATTAGCATGTGAATTGAATTTGTGTATGTAATGTAATTCCAAGCTTTCTCTGTGTATTTGGCTTGAGGAGCTGTCCTGTTATGTTTATTTGAAAATGAAGTTATGTGAATGGTGGAGTATGCATAAGAGAACTCAGAGGAATTTTAAACGATACTAGGAGGCTGCAACCTCTGCTCACTATGCTCAGCAAACCCCCTTTCTGGGGGTAGGCAGCCCTGACTCTCCCCTGGAAAGTGGGGAGGGCCATGCAGAGGCATGGCAGCCCCGGCCTGACCCCTTCCCCACAGCCGCTGGGCCAAGGCTGGGCCAGCCCCGGATCTCTCTCTCTTCTCCCATCCAGCAACCAGGGTCAAAGCCAAGCCAGCTCCAGCTCTCTCCCCTACCCCGGCCGCTGGGCTGGGCTGAAACTGGAACAGGGCTGAAACTGGAGAACCAGGGAGGGCGGTGGGAGGAGGTAGGCGGGACGAAGAGTGATGTGATGACATCACTCTGGCGTCCCATAGGAAAAAAATGTTCTATACAGAAATAGAGAGAAAAGGCAGATGTTCTGTAATGAAGACCTGACATCTGTGTTAAATCAGTTTCATAGTGAGTAAATGACACCCTCTTTTCATCATATGGAAAGGAAGTGTTTATAAACTAGAGGGCAATACAGGGAAATTGCAACCTGTGCTTCAATTAGATACCCCTACCTCCATTCCTACACCCCCAGTCTCCCTAATCCCTTCCCTTCCTCCCACTCCACACTGCCTATCCCTACTCTCACCTCCTTCCTCCATTCCTACACCCCATCCTTCCCTAGCCCCTCCACCACCACACCCCCACACTTCCTATCCCTTTGCCTCCATTCCTATATCCCCTCACCCCTACTATGCCCCCTTACTGCACTGCCCATCCCCACATGCACCCTATACCCCTTCCTCCCTCCCTACATACACCCAGCCCCCTCCCACAAATTCATCGAGCTGCATGCCTCTTCCCCCTAGGAACACCACCAGGCCAGGCAGTACAGCCCTGGCCACTGCGGCAGGAACCATAGCCCACCCCAGCCCAGACTTTCCACACAGGCCTGTTGGGGCAGCTTTGCTCCACAGCAAACCTGGAGTGCAGAGTGCCTGCTCTGGATGGGCCCAGGCGATGGGCCCAGGAGAGTACACCTGAGCCAGGGGGCTGGCTCTGGGTCACTGGCACACACTGGAGCCACTCGCTCTGGGGGAGACCTGCAGTGCGGCCCCTGAGTGAGGGAATTGGGGGTGGTGTGTGGAGGAGCTGCAGCCAGTAGGACTGCGGGTGAAGAGGCCAGTCAGTGGGAAACCTGACTGCAGGTGAAGAGGCCAGTTGGTGACACACAGTGACGTGGTGATGTCCCTGTCATCCCACTGGAAAAACATTAGAGAGAGAGATAAGTATCAGAGAGCGTTTTAAATTACAAACTACGCAGATCATCTTAAAGTCTGGGGTTAGATAGACATAGAAGCTAATTCTGTAAGAGTATGTCTACACAGCAAAGATACTTCGAAATAACAGCCATTATTTCGAAATAACTTTCCTAGCGTTTATACAGCCAAACTGCTATTTTGAAATTAATTTGAAATAGTGGAGCACTTATTTCGAATTTGATAAATCTCATTCTACGAGTAATAACGCCAAATTCAATAGAGCTAAGTTGAAATAAGTGCTGTGTAGAAGCTTATTTCGAAACTAGCCAATTAGCCCATCATAAAACGGGATTTTCAGGTCTCTCCTCCATGTCCTATTCCCTTTCTATTTCGGTCTTCTCTCCTGAGCCTCTGGTCTCTCGCTCTGTCTCTCTATCTCCCCTCCTCCTACTGCCTCCCCCTCTCTCTCTCTCAGCTTTCCTCCATCTTCTGCCTCTCTCTCTGTCTCTCTTTCTCTTCTCCCCCTCCTGCCTCTTACTCTCTCTTTCTCTTCTCCTCTCTTCTCCTCATGGGGAGCGCAGAGCCCAAACAGCTGTTTGTGCCGCTTGCTCCCGCCTGGCAGCCCAGCTGAGCAGCTGCCTATGAGCTCCAGCTGCCCCCCTGCACCGTTTCCCTTCACTCCAGCACTGATCCTGCAGCCTCCCAGTTGTCCTCCACCTCCACCTCCACCTCCACCTCCCCCTCGTTCCCCCGCTCTTCCCCTGGCCAGGTTCTGTTCACAGCCAGGGGTTGGGGCCTGGAGCCGCTGTCACACCGCATGTCACTGCCCTGCTCCCCTTCGCCTCATGCCGGGGCACTCGGCTGACTTCTGCGCCGAGTCCAAGGCAGTCTCCCCTAATGTGGATATGCTACCTCAATTTAGAGCCTCAGGAGACACTGGGGAGTAATTACTCTAAATGGCCCTGGGGAGGAGCTATTTCGAAATAGCAGCAGTGGAGCATCCATACTGCTATTCTGAAATAGATATTTTGGAACGGGTGTTTACAGAAGTTGGAATAATTATTTCAAAATAACAGAATTGCTGTATAGATGCTCACATTGTTATTTCAGAATAAAGGCCATTATTTCAAAAGAACTGTGTTGTGTCGATGCACCCTTATGGGTTTAAACAACTATGAAATAGCATTTGTGACTACCTTATTTGTAGTGTGGTTTAACTGTTTGTCTGGTTTATACCATTTGTCTTTGGCTCCCTACATTGCAAACCCCCCAGATTTCCAGTCACTTCTCATGACTATTTGTATTGTACCTAATAGTCAGACCCTCCACCAGATCTAGCTGGATATTGTGGAGCTCATATTTTCACACACATTAGTATGATAATCTGATTTTCAGTCTTCCAACAATATAAGCATAATTTGCAGGTTACAATCACTTGAAATTAAAGTTGTCCTTCTGGGGGGAAAAAAAAGAAATGAGCCCCCGCTAATGCCTGGATCAGGCAACTACTGACAGCTTTGCTTTCTGCTAAAAGGATTATTACTTTTCACTTTCTCCACCTTCCCAACCTCTTCTAAAATTCATTAAGAATAGTACTTCATCCAACCAGCAAAAATGACTAGGGGATGCACATTCATCTTTTTCATGATTTTTCTGTTTTAGATATTGTATTTTAATGGTGTGTGAGCCGGGGGGGGGGGGGGGTGTGAAGCTCATTTGAAAAATGATTTAGTATTTGTGTCATGTTGGGAATCTACTAAGATAATGATGTGGAAACTGAAGTCAACTGATCTGATTGTTTAGCTAGTTTTGTATTGAATCTGACAAAGGAAGTGCTGAGAGCATTCCAGTAAGGTTAGTAAGAAAGCAATTCTTAATGGGATTTTCAAAAGGGCCTTAGTGACTTAAGTACCTAAATCCCACTGAAAGTAATTAAGACTAAGGCATCTAAACTTCTTAGGTCACGCAGGTGATCCAAAACAACCCTTGGAGTTGCAACTGTTACTTTTGAGTAGATATATGAAACACCATTTTGACCCTGGTTCTTAACAGAAAGAACCTATGCAAAACTTGGTGATTTGAGTTTACAGGGGGGTGAATTCATTTTGGGGAGAGGGGTTTCTGATGAATCTGAAAACTCAAAGTGGAATTCAAGTGAAAACACATGGGCTACATCTAGACTGCAAGCCTCTTTCGAAAGAAGATTTTTCTAAAGATACTTTAGAAAAAGCCTCTTTTGAAAAAGAGTGTCTAGACTGCAACCAGTGCTTTTGAAAAAGCAAGCCACTTTTCAAAAGAGAGCTTCATGGTAATGTACAGGGAGGCCTCCCACTCCATTTGCTGACATGTTAACAAGCTGTTCCAGGCTCCCAGCACTGTGAAGGCACAGAACATTCTGAACATCAAACCCAATTGGTAATAACCAGTTTGTAGTAAGAAAAAAAATTGTGAACTCACCAGAAGTTCCCTCTCCAGGGTTGGTGCTGGACTGGGAGAAATCCTGGGAGGAGGAATCTGACTCCAGCATGATGAGCAAATCTTGGCCCAGGAATTGCCAGCTGGCCATTCTCCTCTTCCTCATCTTCCCCCTCCACCACCACGCAGTCTTCCACACTGACACCAGGAGTGTCTTGGCTGGACTCTAAAGGCAGGCTTGGGAAGCTGGTCGGGTCCTCTCCTAAAATAGCATCGAGCTGCTCATTGAACTGGCGTATTTGCAGTGATGCTCCAGACCATCTACCTCAGCTTCTTTATTTTCATTCTTCACTGCTGGCTTTTCCTGAAGTATCCTTTGGCCTCCAAGCAGTTTGTTATCTTCATGTAAATTTCCATATTTCTTTTGCTTGTTCAAAGCTCTCCCCACACCCCAATGAGATCCAAGAACTCCTGGACACTCCATTTTGGCACTCTTCCGTGCCTCTGGAAACTGGAGCTCATGGGACTTGCAGTATTGGAAGTAGCGGATGTGTTGGCAGTCATGGCCACGCGTGCTGCTCAGGTGTGCTGCCTGCTATGAGGTGTGCTCACAATGCTGGTCATACAGGAAATGAAATTCAGACTTTCCTGGGGCTTTTCCCATTAACCTGAAGAGCAATAGAGACACAAGTTCTGGCCAGAGCTATCAGAGTAGGGTGCTGTGGAATGCCTCCTGGAAGCTAAGAACCTTGCCTTTCACCAATGGTGTGTCTGTGCTATTCTAAACTCAACCAGGCAAGGTTGGGAATAGCATTACTCCTCATGAAATCAGGAGTATCTGACATTGAGTTCAGTGGCCCTTAAGGTTGTCAGGACAGGCTTGATAGTGTGGACACATTGTTTAGAAAACCGACCTTATGCGGCCAAATTTGGTGTAAATTCTAAGTGTAGACCTGGCCTTAGTTTCATACATATGTAATTGGAACCCTCTTCATTTGGGCTCAGATATTTTGAGCACAAAGTCTGTTATCTACAGAAAAAAATGCCTCTGGATTTCTAGTTAAATCTTTAGGGTGTAATAGAAGGGTGAAATACTGCCATTGTCTCTTAAGTTCCTTGATGTGCATCAGATAGCTAGGCAGATATTCCTGCTTACCTCGATTCTAGCTCATGTAAGTGCTACTGTAGCTAGTCTGACTTTTAAAGGAAATTGAACAAGTCTGGTTTTAAAGCCTTCTGTGTTTCCATCTGCTTGTGCTGGGACTCCCTCTGGAGCCCAAGTTATGTCACCTAATGTGGGTAAATTGATAGCTGATTTGAACACTTGCAGAGTTGCTGTCTCTACAGACGTTGACAGCTATCTTTTTTATTCCCTAAACATCTAGGAAATCCCACTGGTACAGGTGTTTTGAAAATGTATGCAGGTCTCTTCCATGTTCTGTAGATTTCTGTGCTGATAGCTGCAAAGTGCTTTCAGGCTCCATTTGAGACGTGGAGTGACTGGTTAGGCTGGTTGCAGCTAGTCACATTGGCAGCTCAATTCTAAATTGATACATAGAATTGAGTGTTAACTAGAGCTGTGTGGGAACTGGCATGTCCATTTCAGAGGACATTCTGTGATTTTGCAATTTGTGAGCTCCTAATTGGAACCAAAACCAAAGAATGTTGTTACTTCCCATAAAATGGATTTTTCAGGAAAAAAATTGTTTCAGGTTAGTAAACTCTTTTTTCCTTTTTACAAAAAACTGGAACATTTCACTGAAGTTTTTACTTTTTAATGTTTTTTAAAATTTGTATAATATAACATTTAAAACATTCAAAAATAAAAATTCTTTCAGTATAACATTGAAATGTTCCATTCCAGAAATATTAAAACACTTTTTAACTTTTTTTCCTAAAACATTTCAGTACTCATGAAGCATCATTTTCTGATGAAAAAAATGCACATTATTTGAACATTTTCAATCAGCTCTAACATTTTCATCTTTGCCCAGTGCATCTTCCTCTTAGGGCATGTGTATGCCAGGAAATAATTTCAAAATAAGCAAAATCAGAATAATAACTCCTGAAATAACAAAATTGAAATAGCACATTCCCACTAAGGGGGAACATCGAAATCGTTCAGAATTATTTCAAAATAGCACATCCACACTGATTGGAGCCTGCCTCAGATTTAGAGACTCCGGAAGCACTCTGGGGAGGGCACCAGGGGGGCAGATACTTCCTGTGGCTGCTTGGTCAGGCAATCTGCAATGCATACTTTCAGGGGCTCCTCTATGGCTGCATCCCACACTCCACTCCTTCGCTGCCTCCCCCCTTGTGGGACACCAGACAGACTCAATGAACTCTGGTTGCTCTTGTGAATGCCACAGCACTGACACCATGGAGCCAGAGCTGCTGCAAAGCAGGCTCAATGGCCTCATGATGCGCCTCATGTCACAGTTTGTCCATACTTCCCACATGCTGCTCTGGTATGACGACAGAAGACCCCTTAACCCATATCCTGGCACTTCTGCTGCTGCAAATGCCCCTAAATACTCTGGACACAACTTCTGGCAGAGGGTGACAAGTTCCGACTGATGGGACTGCATTGTTCTGCAGCAGTGGAATGACCAGCTGTGGCTCCAGAACTTCTGCATGTGGAAAGCCACCTTCCTCAGGCTCAGCGAATGTCTCATCCCTGTCCAAAAGTGACACGACACCTGACTGTGACCCGCCATCCCCCTGCAGAAGCACATCACCATCGCCCTGTAGATGCTTGTCATGCTTGACAGCTATGGCTCCATCAGGAAACAGTGCAGAGTGGGGAAATCCACAGTTAGGGCCATGCTCCTGCAGATAGCCATACCCATCAACAACATCTTGCTATGGAGTGTCATCACTCTAGGCCAGGGCTACTCAACTTTGGGAGCCCCGGGGGCCACAATGATACTCACAGCACATGCCAAGGGGTGAAACTTAAGTGTGGTTGCATACAGATGCAAATATATGCAAATATACACAAATAGCTTCTTTTACACTGATAGGCATGAATACAAAGATTAAGGCAAAACTATACAACACCCATGTAAGACAGTTCTGCTGATATTAATAAAATGCAATATTTTCCCAATTCCACCCATAGGACAGTAATTTTAATGAGCAATGACAATCCAGGAATTTAACTACTAAAACGCATATCAGCAGCATAAGACCATTATATTGACTACTTTTGTGTTTTGGCTCCCAGGCCACGTGTTGAACCCCACGTGAACCCAAAGCGCACCTTGGGCCACATGTTGAGTAGCCCTGCTCTAGGCAACATTGACATCATCATCTCCCCAGCTGCGGGAGATTCACATCTCCATTCTGGCCCCCAACCACCGTGCCTTGGACTTCAGAAACAGAAAGGGATACTTCTCTATGGTGCAGCAGGCCCCAGTGGACCACAAGGGACGCTTCACAGACATCAACATTGGGTGGTCGGGGAAGGCACACAAAGCCTGCATATTCCAGGCATCTGTTTCCTGTTCTGAAAGATGCATGCCAGCACTTTTTTCCTTAACTGCACCTTCAGGGTCAGAGATGTGGACATGCCAATCTGCGTCCTGGGTTATGCAGCCTACTTCTTGCCCCCCTGGCTCCTACACAGGCAGCCTGGACCCCAACAAGGATGAGCAGGTGCCACATGATGATCAAGTGTGTTTTCAGCTGCCTCAAGGGGAGGTTCAGGAGTCTCCTTGCCTGTTTGGACCTCAGTGAACACAACATCCCCTTCATGGTGGTGGCCTGCCTTGTGTTCCACAAACCATGAGAAAGCAAGGGGGAGATTTTCCTACCAGGGTGGGGAGCAGAGGCTGAATGTCTGGCCAGAGCTTATGAGCAGCCAGACACCAGTCCCATACATCAAGGGGCTGTGCTCATCCAGGAGGCCTTGAGTCAGCAAAGGCCAGCTATGAGACTCTCCCATTGTCCTCTCCACAAAGGGCCCCTACATTGCCCTTGTTTGCCTTTCCTTCCCCACCCCTCCCTTCCTCTGCCCTCCCACCTTCCACCCTCCCCTGCAGATCAAATAAAAACGCCTCTCTTTTTTTGAACAAGCAAGACTGTTTATTTGGGGGATATAAAACAGGGGAGAGACTGGGGAAAGAACCTGGATGGGTAAGAGGGGAGGAGAAGGGAGGGAGCTCAAGGATGGGACTGGGAGTGGCACCTCTCTCAGTCAGCTTGTGAGGCTTTGGCTGCTCTCAGTGTCCCATCACCCCATGTTCTGGGGCTCTGGCAGCCCCTGGAAGAGCTAGGACAGGAATCCGGGGGAGGAGGGAGTGGGAGCAGGGATGGAGAGGTGGTTGGTGGCCCATTCCATACTCAAGGCCATGCACTCCATCAACAAGGTGAAGGAGAAGCACATGCCCTCATGCTAGCATGCTAGCTGGTCCAAGGTAGCTGTCCATTGTTCTCAGGCAGCCTGGTATTCCTCAGTCAGCCTGGTACTCCTTCCAGTATGCAGCCCACTCCTGGAGCTCCTTGTCAAGCCCCTGGATGAGGAACTGGAGGCAGGCCATCTGCTCATGTAGCAGGTCTTCCAGGGTTCTCTTTCTCCATTAGATTCTGAAGATTCAGGAGGATGGTGTGGGAGGTGGAGGATATGCCACACTCACAGCTGGTGCAGCTCTGAAGAAAAGTTGCAAGGACAGTTTTCCCCAGAGATGTTGTGACTGAAGACTGGCCGTAATCTTTGCACAGACACTGAAGGTCTCAGTTCAGGTGATGGCGATGTGCTTCAAGCCAGGCCATTTGTTGCCTAGACAGCAGCCACTTTCCTGCAGAGGCATAGACATCCCAGGAGAGCATCACTGCACCCATGTCCTAGGGACAAGCAGGTATGGGAATGTGCTGGCCAGGCCAGAAGCCTGTGTGTGGGTGTGGGAGGCAGGGTGGCTCAGCTTCCTTCTGTGTCCCACACATACAGGGTCCAGCACTGGCGGCATCCTGCAAAGAGAGAACTTCTATCCCTGCCTGCTGGATGAGTGGGGAGATGAGTGTGAGCAGTAGAAGCTGCTTTCCATAGAGAGCGCTACTGGGGTCCCCTGTTCTTTCTCCCCCTGGCAGGTTACCATGCAGGAGATTGGTCTCCTCTATATCTCCACGCTTGCCAAGGAGTGGATGCTGCCCGAATGTGGGCATGACCCTGTGCTGTGTGTGGCATGGTCATGTGGTTCCATGACTCCAGGCTCATTAGTGGTGGCTGGTCATAGGAAGGTGTCCCACCTCAGCAGCCAGAGTAAGACACGCCTCCCCAGGAACCTTGTGAAGAGGACCAAGGGGTTCCTGCGTGAGAGTGTCATGGAGCTAAGTGCTCGGGACTGGTGCTCCATGGGCATCCATGTGCAGAGGCTGTTGTGCAACCCCCAGGTTGAGCAGGCCAAGCGAGGAGCACAGAGCCCCTCCTAGCCCACTGCATGCCCCCACGTGTGCCTAGGGACAGTTATAGAGATCACCTGAAGTGCTTTGCCAGGTTCATCTGACACCTGGGAGACATGCTGGGAGGGGGGACTGGCTCTGGGATGTCCTGGTGACAATGGCAGGAGTGGGAGGTGACTGGCTGCCTTCCCAGGATGCCATCAAGCTGGTCATAGGACCGTCACATGTGAGATGCCACACCGAAGCATCCACTCTGCTCCCTGGCCTTATCATATGCCTGCCAGAGCTCCTTTATTTTCATGCAGACCTAGTCAAGGGTCTGCACGTGTCTTTATTCAACCAGGCTGGTGGCCATCCAGCCGTAAACATTGGCATTCCTTTTTCTGGTGTGGAGATCCTGGAGGTTGGTCTTCTCACCCCAGACCTCTTTGAGATCCAGGATCTCTGCATTGGGGAGCTCAAAGGGAGTGCTGGGTTCTGCCGTCGCTCCTGAGATGGTGCAGTTTGACACAAGGTTGGCAAAGCTGTCCTCATGCCATAAGCCCTTTTCTTGCAGCCTGCTCCTTTGAAAGCTCTGCAGGAGATGGGGAGCAGTGGAGCTGGCAAGTTCAGCCACAAGTGCAGCTGTGAGAGGCCACTAGAGTCCAATTATTTTGAATCGCAGGAGCATCCACCCGACCGCTATTTCAAAATAACGATTTCAAAACAAGCAGCAGTGAGGATTTCCCAATAACCGGCCCTTTTTTTTTTTTAAATAGCAGGCTGGGTAAGTGTAGACGCTCTGCTTATTATTTTGAAATAAGGAGGGTTATTCCTAAATAAACTCCTGAATGTAGACCAGGGCTTATCGTCGCCTTTCACCAACCCCCCAGTAATACTAGAAATAGGAATATCTCATTTATAGACTGTCTGTCACCTACTTGCTAGTAAAGTCTCCAAAGAGATAATCCGTCTAAGTCAAAAGTTTAAATTCCCAGGGTATGTCTACACTACCCCCCTAGTTTGAACTAGGGGGGTAATGTATGCATACCGAACTTGCTAATGAAGCCTGGGATTTGAATTTCCCGGGCTTCATTAGCATAAAGCCGGCGCCGCCATTTTTAAAAGCCGGCTGGTGCGAACCCCGTGCTGCGCGGCTACACGCGGCATGGACTAGATAGTTCGGATTAGGCTTCCATTCCACGAGGCGTACAGATAGTTCGGATTAGAAGCCTAATCCGAACTATGTAGTCCGTGCCGCGTGTAGCCATGCGCCACGGGGTTCGCACTAGCCGGCTTTTAAAAATGGCGGCGCCAGCTTTATGCTAATGAAGCCTGGGAAATTCAAATCCCGGGCTTCATTAGCAAGTTCGGTATGCATACATTACCCCCCTAGTTCGAACTAGGGGGGTAGTGTAGACATACCCCCAGTGAGGTATGGAACTAGACCTAACCCCAGAGCCAAACACTCCTGAACTTGGAAGGGGCAGAGGTTGTTCAAGATCTGTATCTGGATTCAGATATTGCAACTAACACTGCCTTCCAAAAAGAAATCAAACCACTATCAATAAAACACCTTCACAACCTAAAATCCTACATCAGGTAAACTACACATGTAGAATCCAGATTTATGGATTGAGCCTAATTTAAATATGTATTGGCCTGAATTCTCAGTAGCAACTTATGATTTTGCATGCCTTAATCTCTGAGTGACTAAAATAAAACAGTTTAAAGGGATGATATGCTGGGTGGATTCAAATGTGGATGCTTAGCACTTTGAAAAATCTGGCCTCTGTAAAATCTGTAGGATGTCAGATGTCAAAAATAAAGGTATCCCAAATCACAAATCACTTGAAAAATTATCTCTTTGATATTTTAAAATGCTAGCAAGTGAAAAATACAATAGTCTATTTGGGAAAATAACTATTGATTTGAAATTATCACTTCTCTTGGTAAGTTATTAAAATGCAGTGCATAAGTATGAGGAGGCTTCCTTTTAATGCCAGATATAAACTATATTTATTTGAACACAAGCACAGCAGAAGAAAACATTATCCTTTATGATTTCATGTTTGTATGGTTTTGGCTGCAGTTTGGTTTCAATAAATAATGGAGGCAGTAGATTTCAAGAGGTTTATTATGGCCACGTTCTTGTGGAATAGCAGCTTCTTTATCTACAGCACTGAAAATTTATGCATGTTCTTCAGCTATAATAGAAATAGTGATGATTTCAGCTGATTAGCAAATGGGGTTTTTTTCATGGAAAATTGGATGAAATTTTAAAAAATCATAGAATTTTTTAACTGAAAATTTTGAATTTTCAGTAAAATTCTAAAGCGTGTTTCCTAAGAGTCCACACTGAAGACTATGACACAATTTTATAGCTGGAAACAAGACATTCTGTAATTTGATCAGCACAGAATAACCATTTTTCCCCAAGTAATCAAAAATCAAAGCAAAGTAAAATTATGGACTCTGATGCATAGTCAGGGTTTCCATTGAAGGCAATAAAAGCCTTTGCATATGCTTCAAATGGTTGAAATTGGCCAATAATTTCTATAGGAGTTCAAGAAATTTGCTAACCATTATATATATTAGCCTCATTCTTGTATTTATGGAAACAAAAGTCTTTCTTCTACACTTAAGCTATGTCTACACGGTCAGGGTACGTCTACACTACTACATTAATTTGAATTAACTTAGTTCGAATTAGTTAATTTAATTAGCTAATTCGAACTAACGGATCTAGACTAAAAAACTAGTTCGAATTAGCGTTTTGCTAATTTGAACTAGCATGTCCACACAGAGTGGACCCTGAACTGGGTTTAAGGATGGCCGGAAGCAGTGCCAGCAGGGCATCAGAGGAGGACTTAGAGCGTGGAGATGCTGCCTCAGGCTAGCCCAGGGCTGCGCTTAAAGGGTCCCGACCCCCACCCCGGACAGACAGTTCTCAGGGGTGCCCCGCTTGCAAAGCAGTCCTGGCTTGGAGTGCCCGGACTACCCACACTGGGCACATCACACCACTCGGCCATCAGCCTGGCTGCACTTGCCGCAGGCTGCCATCTGGGGAGAGAGGGCAATTGGGGAGGCTGCAGGAGAGCTTCTACCCCCAGAAGCCCACAGAGCCAGCCCAGTCCTCCCCATCGGGGGCTCGTGCCCCAGTCCTCCCTCACCTCCTTCCACTTACCCTTCCCTAGTCCCTCTTCTTGATGTACAAAATAAAGATAACGTGTGGACAAAACTAGAAACTCTGTTTATTTAACAAAACTCGGGGAAACTGGGAAAAAGAGGTGGGAGAGGGGAAGAGAGAGGGTGGGAGAGGGGAGGGGGAAAACTGGGAGGAGGGAGCTGAAAGGGGGAAGCAAAGGAAAGGAGGGGATGGGGAAACTGAAGGATCAGGGGTGGGGGTCTCGCCGGGCCAACCGCCTCCCAGTACGGCGAGGGAGGGGGCCTTGGCGTCCCCAGAGGGATGGGGTGGAGGGTGCGGAGGTTGAGGTGGGGGGTGTGGACATTGAGGAAGAGGTTGTGGGGGTTGAGGAGGGAGAGGTGGGAGGAGGGGCAGGAGTGGGAGGAGGGACAGCAGTTGGGGGGGCAGCAGGCGCAGGACCAGCACGGGGCACCATGCTCTGCAGCAGGAGCTGCAGGTTGGTGCTCAGCCCTCGGAGCTCAGCCAGCAGCTCGTGGCGGACCTGCAGGTCTTCCCTCATCCAGGCCTGTAGTGTGCGGTGCACGGCTCGCAGGGCCCCCAGGTGCTGGTCCCGGTACTCCTGCTCCGTGCTGGCAGTCCAGAGCAGGCTGCGGGTGCGGGAGCATGTCCCGGGCGGGGTGGTGCACCCTGCACGAGCAGCTGGTGCAGCTGTAGAGAAAGAAGAGAAGGGGTCAGTTCTCCCTGGGGACGCAGAGGATGATGCCCAGCCCCCTCCCCAACTCCGCAACATGAGGGTGACCATGTCCTGCACCGTCACAGCCGCTGTGCTTGTACAGAGGCCATGGTCAGGATGTCTGGCTCTCCCCGGGACTAGGAACTGCCCCAAGACCGCACCCATGTCCCTGTGCCATGTATAGTGTGGCTGGGGCGGCGGGGGGGGGGAGGGGAGATGTCCCCTGCCTCCGTGTAGAGGGGACATGTGAAGGGAAAGCTTCCTGCTGGGTCCTTCCCCGGGGTCGGGAGCATGTCAGGTCTCTTCGCACAAGCATGTGCCTATTGGGCCATGGCCCCTGGGTGTCACGCAGCTGGAGCCACCTGCCCAAGGGTGGCATGTCACGTGCACGCACGTGCACAGGTGTCTGCGTGATCCGTGGAAGGCATGGCCCACGCACGCGGTCTCTGGTCTCCCTCCCACCTCCCCCCCCCCGAACTACTTAATTCAAACTACTTACCCGGTACAGTCTCCCTGGACGACCCTGCTGGAACAGCTGGCGGTGGCCCCTCCAGTGCGCCCAGGTGAGGGCCCTCTGGTCCCGGCTCAATGTCCCCCGGGCTGGCACGGACCGGGCTGGCACGGACCGCCCTGCCCCCCAAGAGTTGGTGGAGGGCAGCGAAGTAGGGGCAGGTGGCAGCCCCTGCAGCGGCGCCGCCCCTTGTGGCCCTGGCGTACCCCTGCCGCAGCTGTTTCACCTTAATTCGCACCTGCTCCTGGGTGCGCCTGTGTCCCCTGCTGGCCATGGCGGCTGCTATGCGGCCATAGACAGCCACATTCCTCCTCCTAGTGCGGAGATCATGGACATTGGGGGCCTGCCCCCAAACCTCAATGAGGTCCATGACCTCTGCACTAGACCAGGAGGCCGCGCGCCGTCTACAGCCCCTGGCTGGCCCCTGGGTGCTTGGGGACTGGGCAGGGGATGGCTCACTGCCACTGGCTACCTGGCTCATTGTGGGGCAACTGGCTCAGGGGCAGAGATTGCTGGCAGGGCTGGCTGACTCCAGTGCCGTCTGGCCAGAGTCTACCCCTTTAAGGGCCCGGGGCTGGGGGAGAGGAGAAGAGTTTTCCTGGTTGTGCCCAGAGAGGCCACCAGGGGGAACCTGGGAAGGGCTAGCCTCCCACTAGTTCGAACTAAAGGGCTACACAGTCCTTAGTTCGAACTAGTAAGTTCGAACTAGGCTTAATCCTCCTAAAATGAGGTTTACCTAGTTCGAACTAAGCGCTCCGTTAGTTCGAATTAAGTTCGAACTAACGGAGCGCTAGTGTAGCGCCTATGAAAGTTAGTTCGAACTAACGTCCATTAATTCGAACTAACTTTGTAGTGTAGACATACCCTCAGATAGAAGTGTGATTCTCCTACCTCTAGCTCAGTTTCTCACATTCTTGCACTCCCATCAAGACTAGTGTGAGTATTATAATAGTGTAGCCCCAGCAATGCTGGTAGTGACAAGGGGAGACATGGTTACCCAGGCTAAGTACAATCCTGTCTGAAACCAACAGGTACCTTTGCCACACTGTTACTTAAACTCATGATAGGTCAATGACAGCTAGAGCATGTATTTGTATCGGACTAGGAGAGCCACGCTTAGTAGTCATACCCATTGTTGGCCAATATCCAATATTGGGATTTTCAGCATTGTCTCCCACTTCTTTGATGAGTAACCATGGTAGAAAAATGTTTAGTATGAAGTTTATAATTATTTATACTGCAGAAGTACACAAAAGTCTCAGGTGAGGTATGTGTTGTACAAAGACCCAGAAAGAGAAAATCCCAGTCAGAAATCTAAATAGAAAAGCAGACAGTCTTTCCATTTTACAGATGGGAAACTCAGGCTATGTCTAGACTGCAAGCTTCTTTCGGAAGAAGCTTTTCCAGAAGAGATCTTCCTAAAAAACATCTTCTGAAAGAGCATTCACACTGGCCAAGCACATTGAAAAAGCAATCTGCTTTTCAAAAGGGAGCGTCCAGACTGACTGGAAACTCCCTCGCATGCGATGGTCTCACACAGCCAGGCTGCAGTTTCTGCAAGACTTTGTACAGGCTGCATTCCTGGTCCCGTGTGAGCTTGACTCAGCACTCATTCTTGGGACCTTTTCCTTGTGTGTGGGAGCAACACCCTTGCAACCACAACTCACAGTGGAGAGGCGTTTCTGGATGCTGGATACCAGTTCTGACTGGTGGGACTGGCTGGTTATGGAGCAGTGGGATGAGCAGCAGGGGTGCCAAAGCTTGTGCGTGTAGAACGCAACCTTTTTGGAGCTGTGCGCCTGGATTGCCCCTGCCCTCCGAAGATGTGACACCCAACTGTGGCCCGCCATCCCCCTGAAGAAGCAGGTTGCCACCACCATATGGAAGCTCGTCACCTCCAGTTACCAGTCGGTGGGCAACCAGTTTGGCCTGGGGAAGTCCACCGTTGGGGCCCTCCTCGTGGAGGTAAAACATTATGGAGCTGCAGTCCCTGTACGGAGGGGAGTGCAGTCCTGGAAAAGGAAGACCCTCAGAAAGAGGGGTTGGGGTTGGGGAGAAGCTCCATCCCTGGGGGGTTGTGCCATCCCATCCTCACACAGCCCTGCTGTTGGGAGGGAGGCTTCATATGGGGTGGCTTCTGAAGTGTTTGAGGGGGGTACAGGATGGGAGGGGATGGGTACCTCCCAAGGGCTCAGGCACCGCCTCTCGCATTCTGTTTTGTGTCTTTGTTTGTCTCCTTCTATAGGTCATGAGGGCCATCAACTCCATCCTGCTGAGAAGGGTCATCCACCTGGGAGACCTGGACCCCATCATGGCCGGATTGGCTGCCCTGGGATTCCCAAATCGTGGTGGAGTGATTGATGGGACCCACATCCCGATCCGCACACCTTAACATCGAGAGGCCCAGTATACCAGCTGCAAGCGCGACTTCTCAATAGTGCTGCAGGCCCTGGTCAACCACCATGGACAGTTCATGGACATTTTTGTTGGGTGGTCGGGCAGGGCATTTTTAGGAACTTTTGCCTCTACAGGAAGCTGGAGGCGGGCACATTCTTCCCCCACCATGACTTTGTGGTTGGGGATGTGCAGATGCCACTGTGCATCATGGGGGACGTGGCCTACCCCCTCATGCCATGGCTTATGAAGCCACCTGGACCCCAACAGGGATCAATTTAATGCCCATGTCAAACCAGGCCAGGATTCAGGCGGAGTACACCTTTGGGCACCTCTAGGCGTGGTTCAGGTGCCTCCTGACTCGCGTGGATGTGGGGGAGCACAACATCCCCGAGGTGGTATCGGCATGTTGTGTCCTCCACAACACTGTGGAGAGGAAGGGGGAGGCCTTTCTCCCAGGGTGAGGGGTAGAGGCCGGCCATGAGGGGAGACCCTTTGAGTAGCTGTGGATAGCTGTAATCTGCCTGGCCCATCAGGGCCTCCCCAGGGCCTCACCACTATGGCCTCTAGCTTGCTGCACTATTCCTTTCACACCAAACCCCTCCGTTTGCCCCTTCCCTGACCTCTCAATAAAGACATCTGTTTGGTTTTGAACAAGACGAACTCTGTATTGATCTTTCATTAAAAAAAGCTGGGGAGAGGGAGGGATGCTCATAACCTGGAGGGGGAGGGGGGCTCAGAGTGGCATGGGGGGTGGCTGGATGTGCCAACTTGGGTGCAGAGACCTCATCAGACTTGGGGTTAGGTGAGTCCGGGGACCATAGAGAGTGGGGGGGGGGGGGGGGCTGGAGCAGGGTTAGGGATGGCAGGGAGGAGGGGGAGGGGCCATGGGCATTGCTTGGGGAAGGAGCAGAGGCATTGCTTGGGGGCAGAGGGAAGGGGAATGAGCATAGCAGGGGAGCAGGCAGGTGGTAGGCAGGAGCAGCAACAGCAGCTAGGTGTGCCATTATGCCACTCTACATCCTCCAGGATCTTCTGTGCCAGAGTCTGCTGCATGTCATGCAGGACACTGACATACTGCCACATCAGGTCTTCATGGACCTTGGTGCGCTTTCGGGTCCCCTGGGTCTGGTGGCTTGCTCGGGTGGTATGGCTTGCCCCGCAGTTCTGACTGGTCTGGCTGGAGAGAATGCAAAGACAGAGATGTGATCAGTCATCCATGTGGATACTGTCCCTGAGGCCATGCCCTCCTCTGTGAGCAGTGACCAACAATCTTTGGGCTGTAAGGGAAGGAAAAGTCCTGGGAACAAGGCCATGTGTGGCCTGCACAGCAGGCCATGCCTTGCAGGGGCCCTGAGGTGCCCAGGGGACCATGTTGTCTATTCCCCTCACCCGCCCCGGCACATGGACAAGCAGGCAAGGGAGTGTAGGATCCCCCCATGGGCAGAAGAGGAACTGGGAGTAGGTTGGCCCTCCCTGAGGCCCACACACACACCTGCGCCTCGCACTGCTGCCCACAGGAGCGCGTGGTGCCTGCAAGTGCAGGCGTGCCCATGTGTTGTGTGTGACACTCCTCGGTGTGTCTAGGGTCAGACCTGTGCCCTTGTGGCTAGTCTGCTTCCAGCTGTGGCAGGTGGTAGGAGGGCGTCCACCCTCGGGGGCCAGGTGTGTGTGTGGCCTCTCCTGAGTCTGGGAGCAGGATCCTGGGTGTGCTTAGGGGCTGCCTGCCAAGTCCATGTGGTACACACTGAAGCTGTACGTGGTTCCATATGCATGCACTGCAGCACAATGTCCAGCCCGAGCAGGCCAAGTGACGCTTGCACCCCTACCCTTCTGTGCCCACCTCCCCCACCCTGTGTGTGTGATGAACTGAGAGCACTCACCTGAAGATCCCTCCCCGGCATCATACAATGCCTGGGAGAAGTCCTGGATCATGGCAACCAGCTGTAAGCACAGCATCACGGTAGCCATCTCCTCCTCCTCTTCCTTCTGCTGTCCCAGCTGGGCGATGACAGGCATGTCGAGCCTGGAGTCCACCATGACAGGTTGGGAAATGGCTTTGGTGGAGCTCGGCATAGTAGGGGCAGGTGTGGGGTCATGCCCCAGAGCGTGACCTGTGTTCTCTGGCCCTCACGTATCACTGGTTGAGCTCTTTCACCTTACTCCAGACCTGTTCCAAGGTCTGGAGTGGTTTCTGCGCTCCGCCAGGGACTCAGCCATGTGCCCATAAATGTTGGCTTTCCAGCACTTGGAGCAGAGATCCTGTAGTGTCTCCTCCTCACCCCTCAGCTCAAGGAAGGACAGGATCTCCGCTCCGGAACAGGAGAGTGTACACAGCTTCCTACCCTGGTGCTCCCTGCGAGGACCAGAAGGGTCTCGGGGGGCTTGTGGCTGCGCCATCAGTGAGCAGGCCTGTGGCAAGGAGAGCTGCATGGTCAGGGTGCTGCTCCAAGGCTGGTTTCCTGCCACAAGGCTTGTCTAAGGTGCCTGCAGCTGTAAGAGGGACTAGGAGACAGGAACTATAGAGTTGTGATTACTTTGGATGGTGTGGCCATCAGGGCACCTGTGTTATTTTCTGGAGGCTCTCCTTTAGAAAGAAAACCCTCCTCCCCACCCACACATGACTTTTTCTGAAAGAGCTCTTTCGGAAAAGGCGTTCTCCCTCCTAGAAAGTTTAGACTTGAGATTAGACGAAGGTTTCTAACCATTAGAGGAGTGAAGTTCTGGAACGGCTTTCCAAGGGAAGTAGTGGGGGCAAAAGATCTATCTGGTTTCAAGATTAAACTAGATGGGTTTATGAAGGGGATGGTTTGATGAGATAACATGATCTTGGTAACTAATTGTCCATTCATTATCAGTGGGAATAGGTCAATGGAGGGATGATAGGAGTTACTATAGAGAACTTTCTGGGTGTCTGGCTGATGAGTCTTGCCCACATGCTCAGGGTTTAGCTGATCGCCATATTTGGGGTCGGGAAGGAATTTTCCTCCAGGGTAGATTGGCAGAGGCCCTGGAGGTTTTTCGCCTTCCTCTGTAGCATGGGGTACAGATACAGCTAGAGGATTCTCTGCATCTTGGGGTCTTCAAAGTATTTGAAGGCTTCAATATCTGAGATATAAGTGAGAGGATTATTCTGGGAGGGGTGAGTGAGATTCTGTGGCCTGCACTGTGCAGGGGTTCAGACTAGATGATCATAATGGTCCCTTCTGACCTTAAAGTCTATGAGTCTATGATTACCACTGTCATAAAAACCTCTCTGTTCTTTTGATTTTCTTTCAGAAGTATGCAATTGCAGTGTGGACATAATTCAAGTTTTTTCAGAAAAACGGCCATTTTTTTAAAAGAACTCTGTAGTGTAGACATAGCCTAAGAATGAGTAAATTCTTTGCCCATGGTCACACTGGGAGGTTTCCTAAGTCCCAGTTCATTGCCATAAGCACTTGGACATCCTCCCTTCCTCTGAATATAAGAGAAATAACAGGACCCTAAAATAGCTGGTTCATTGTAAAATAAAAAGATTACATACATTTTAAAATTGAACTCTATAACCTAATACAAAGTTGCCTTACTTTCAGTTGTGTTATAATTATTAAAGGGCAAGTTAAAAGTGTTCTTTTTCTCCAGTTGACTTTTGTAATTCATTAGTAAGGGATGCATATGCCAGAAACATATACTAGAATCGAAATCCTAGGTCTAGTTGAAACAGATCACATTTCTAAATTTATCACAGAGTCTTTAAAATTGTTCACTGTCTATAATTTATCTGAAGGGATCTGTAAAAATATGAATATATGGTGTTGAACAATCTGGTTTTAGACACTGCTAAAACTTCACTAAGCCTTTTACACCCAATTTGTCATTTGTGCATGAGGCGTGAGATTGTCATTTGTATCCATGACTGATTTGAGATGCAATGTTGGTATTTCTCCAGGTGAACTCAACTTTCCTCTGCAAACAGGGGGCTACACTGTGGATCTTTGAGAAGGTTGGTGGAACCCACAATACACTGAGGGAACCTTCAGGAAGCACTGTGAATTCAGGTAAGACAATTGAGCTTTAAAGAGCAAATGGAGATTTGACCAAAACACCACAGCACAGGCAGTTGCAGTCTATGTCTCCCTCCACAGTTAGATAGCTCCATGGGCTTGCTTATTCCTTTTGGAGGGGCTTGTCTGTTCTCAGGAGAATGCAAGGACTTTACATGTGGTTGTCTGCTTGCTGCAAACTTCAATATATGCTCTTCTGGAGAAGGTCCAGCAGAGAGCAATAAAAATAATTAGGGGGTGGGAGCACTTGACTGAGGGATTTGGGCTTATTTAGTCTGTGGAAGAGAAGAGTGAGGGGAGGCTTTGATAGCAGCCTTCAGCTACTTGAAGGGAGGTTTCAAAGAGAAAGGCTGTTCTCAGAGGTGGCAGATAACAGAATGAGGAGCAATGGTCTCAAGTTGCAGGGGGGGGGGTATAAATTTGATTAATAGGATAAAGCTATTTCCCTAGGAGGGTGGTGAAGTACTGGAATGAGTTACCTAGGGAGGTGATGGAATTTCTATCCCTAGAGGTTTTTAAGTCTCGGCTTAACAAAGCCCTGGCTGGGTTGATTTAGTTGGGATTGGTCCTGCTTTGGGCAGGGGGCTGGACTTGATGACCGCCTGAGGTCTTTTGCAGCTCTATGATTCTATGATCAGCTGATCAATTAGGGTATGTCTACACAGCAAAGTTATTTCGGAATAATGACTGTTATTCCGAAATAAACATGCAAGCATCTACATAGCAATTCTGTTATTTCCATATAATTTTGAAATAATGGACAGTTTATTCCAACTTCTTTAAACCTCATTCTATGAAGAATAACGCCTATTTGGAAATAGCTATTTCAAAATAAGGTGTTTTTAGACATTCCACTTCTGCTATTTCAAATTAGCTCCTCACCAGGCACATTCTAAGTTATTCCTCCTGGAGCTCTAAATCGAGATAGCATGTCTACATTAGCAAAGCCTGCCTCAGACTAATTTTGAGGCTTCCCTGCAATGTAGATATGCCATTTCAAAATAAACTATTTCAGAATAACTATTCCCAGAATAGCTTATTCCGAAATAACTGTGCAGTGTAGACATAGCCTTAGAGTTGAACTTGAGTCATGAATCTAGAGATGAATGATTCCAATATTTATTGCCACTACAAGCCAATCAAAAGCCAAGGTCATATTTGCTGCTTCTGCTTCTCTCACCCATTATTTGACAAGTTCTCAAGCAAGCTGTGTGGTATCAAATTGCTTACTAATGGGAACTCTGATAATTTCTGCTGCAATGCTTTTGAAGTGCCAGTTTAAAAACTCTCCTGCTTTGAGAAATAGTCCACTCTAAATCTCATCCTTTTGACACCGACTTCATAACTAGAATGAGCCTTTAAGAAAAGGACCACTGTCAGTTAAAAAAAATCACACTGCTGTCTGAAAATGTTACAAGTTAAAAACTGACAGAGTAGAGAAAAACACAGTTGTCTTTATATCTTCTGTTTCTTTGTATATTTGACAGCACTTTAGAGCTGATTTTTGAAGGAAGTTAGTAGCTTTTGAAAATCTCATTAGGTACATATCTGCCTCATTAGGTGTCTAAATACCTTTGAAAATCTGCTCCTTTAACCCTAATTCAACAAAACATTTAAGTAGATGCTTATCTTTAGCTACATGCTCAAATCTTATTGGCATAATAGGATGTAAGTAAATTCTTATGTGTGTTGCCTTGTTTTCATAGTTCTCTTTCTGTAGGTAATTCATCAGTTTCTCTTGCTGTTTTCATGGGTGTTTCCTGTAAATAGAAAATGCAATGGTAAATCTATAAAAGAAAATAGCAGTCTCAGATATGTGTAGCACCAGGAAGCACTTTTAACTTTTTTTTTTCAGTTAACTGGGTTTCAAATTGACTGTGTCCTTTTAAGTTTGGAACATTCTCCATAGGCTATGAAGATTAAAGCCTTCTTGAAATGGGAGGATGTGGAAATGAATATAAATGAGGATGGCTAGAAAGGATAAAAGGTGTAATCTAGGCTGTGATGAGAACTGGCAACAGTCTTCTGCAGTCACTTTAAATACTATTGCTGTTTTACATGGTATTCACCATTGGTGTATTTGCACAAACTGCATTTTGCTAACTCCCAATACAGCTGTCTGTAGATGGATGTGCCTGCCAGTCCAGATCACTTCTTGCATGTGTTAAGAAAACAGATGTGTAAGAGAGGAATTTGTGTGGTTCCAAACTATATTAACTGATTCCTTTTCCAGTTGGGCCAGAAAAAGCCCTTGATGCAACACATTTATACATCCTTTCATTGCTTTTACCTTTCTTAAACAGGTCTCCCTTAAGATATTGTTGATTATATGTCACCTTTTAGTAATGGGCAAGATATGAATATTCTACAGTATAAGTTGCAGGCTATATTAACCCTTGCTCTACGGAAGTGTTCTGGAACATAAAAGGACATAAAGAACCCCATTACTCATCTCTATGAACTGAATGCCTAGCAGGACCCACAAAAGGGAAAAGACTAACCTTTATGGCAGGGGTCTCCAATCTTTTTAAGCACAAGATCATTGTACATCAGTCCAGGATCTACCTCAAACCCAAATACCCCTGCCCCACCTCTTCTCTGAGGCCCTGCCCTCTTCACTCTGTGAAGATAGGGTACAGGAGAGGGGGACAGAGTGACATAAGTGCCCCCCTGCCTCTGTCTCCCCCACCCTGCATAACAAGCCGGAGGCTCCCAGAAGGCAGCTCTGAGGCTCTGGGCAGGAGAAGCAGGGCAGTGGGGAGTGGGGCAGCTGAAGTGCTAGCACTTGATAGCCTCCTAGCCAAATGAGTAAGGATCACCTGCCAGAGGCTCCAAGTTGGTGACCACTGCTTTGCGGGGTGTCTCTGCCTGTAAAATATAGTTGAGCAAGGAAGGTAGGGTCAAGAAACAAGCCAGACTCCATCCAAGCCCATCTCAACACATCAGACAGCAATGGTGGGTCAGTGCTGAGTGGTCAGTAGTCTGGTATTGGTCTATTCAGGGCTGGATTACCCAATAGACAGAGTAAGCACGTGCTTAGGGCACCAGCAAAGCAGTGGCACCAAAAAAAAAAAAAAAAAAAAAGAGAGATTTTACAGTATAGTATTGGTTTTATTTTGAATTACATATGGGGGGCACCATAATCTTTTCAGTGCTTAGGGCCTCTAAGGGTCTTAATCCGTCCCCGGGTCTATTCCTATAGTTTATAACAGCAGCAGCAGAGTATTTACTCCCTGCAGAAAATGGGGAGCCTTAGGACATTTGTAACTGAGAGTCATTTCCCTTTCCTCTTGGGCAGTGTATGGGATAGTGCTTGGCACTCAGGGCAAAGTGCAGTGTGTGACTTAGTGTTGGTACCTTGCTGGTTGCTAGGCTTGGGCTGTGGGTGACCCCCACTGGCTGCTGTCTGTAGCACGGCCCAGCAGAGTAGCTGATGGGACAGAGAGGTAACCTGTCCGACCAGTTACCTCCCAGGGAGAGGAACAAAGGAAGGTGGAATGCAGCCCTGGCTGGGGGGCAGAACTAGAAGGGATGGTTTTTAGTTTCTGTCTGGGAAGCAGGGGAGAAGGAGATAGGGAGGGGGCTGGGATTGTAGGGCCCAGCCACACCCCATCTCAAGGGACAGGCACTGAGGCCTCCTAGCCTCAGTTCCTGTAACCAGATTACATCTGTGCTGCGCTGTATCCTGGAGAAGTAATAAACTCCCTGTATTCTACTGGCTGGTGGAGTCTGTTCGTGCCACGACAGGGGTGCAGGAGATGGGGAAACCCCAACGCGCTGTCACACAGTGTCACAATCTAGCCCACTATGACTTGCACAAAAACTACAAGAACACTGACTCATTTGGTTACAACGTACTGTATTATGGAACCAACCAAGGCTCTGAATACTGATATAAGAAAGTATTATGTACCCTTTCATTCTGCATGAATGATTTAGATCCCTTGGATTGAATAGAAGTAGCTCCTTTCCTTTCTGCATCTAGCTCCAGGCCAAAGAGCAGGTCATGGACGATGCATTGGAGCTCAGTGGCTGACTCTCCATTTGGCAAAGCTGTCAGTGGTGGTAGGCATTACTTTGGCCAAGAAGGACACTACTTTAGCGTATGTATGTATCCAGAAATAACTTTATCAGTGCTACACCCTTCATTCCTGGAAGAAACTGAGATGATGCTCCACCTGCCAAAGCATTTGAAAGATTATTGCAGATAGCTGAGTACTACTTTTAAGATATAATCTGCAGTTTTTTATTTACAATTACCTAAGGATCATTTGAATGTAAATGCCATTTCTTTCTCTTGTTATGCATCAGTCGGTTATTAACCTTATCAATATTGATGTGTTCTCACTGTGCAATTGTAGTAGATTAATAAACAATGGAAGAGTTAAGAGCCCATTCCACACACCGTAATGTATTCCGGCATTATTGGTTCTATAAAAATACAATGATGTTTCATTGTGTTGTGAGAGATTTATGAAGGAACTTCAATATGTTTGGGAGGGAAAGAGGCTCACACACAGCCATAATGACAGAGAAACAAAAATAGTCGCACACTTACATGAACACTCAACAGCACACACTAGGCAATATCTAGACATTCTACTAGATAAAAAATCGTATTCAATTTATTATGTTTATGTTACTGTGAATCGCCTCTAGTTCTTGAATGAGGTACAAATAAACATAAAGAAAATAAAAAGAACATTGGAGAGTAAATCTACATTTTTCTTGGGAAGGAACCAATTTAGGCCATATATCACTCAAAGACTAGAACCAGGTACCGACTTACAACTGTCAAGATTTTTTTTAAATTAATAAAGCAGGCAATAGTACTAGGATTTACCATGTTGGGGCAGTTTTTGACATTTCTTTGGGTATTTCTTAGAAGGGTGTTTTAGCAGAAGCGTATGCAAGATATGAGAAGTAATTCTTCTACTCTATGCAATACTGATAAGCCTCAACTGAAGTATTGTGACCAGTTCTATGCACCAGACTTCAGGAAAGTTGTGAATAAATTAGAGAAAATGCAGAGGAGACAACAAAAATGATTCAATGCCTAAATGTGACCTATGAGGAAAGATTGAAAAAAACCTGAGTTTGTTCAGTCTGTAGAAAAGAAGACTGAGGGGGGCCTGATAACAGTCTTAGAGTGCACAGATTATTATTAAGAGAGGGGTGATAAATTGTTCTTGTTAACCACTGAGGATAGGACAAGAAGTAATGGATTTATATTGCAGGAAGGGAGGTTTAGAACGGACATTAGGAAAAAAATCCTGTCAGGGTGATTAAGCACTGCAACAAATTGCAGAGGGTGGGAGTAGAAATTTCACTGGAGATTTTTATGGATGCTAGACAAACATCTATCAGGGATAAGTGAGTTAATACCCAGGGCTTGTCTATACTACCATTTAAGTCAATGTAACTTATGTCACTCAGGAGTATGAAATAGCTGCCCACCTGCACAATGCAAGTTACATGGTTACACTACGCTATGTGACTGGGAGATGCTCTCCTGCCGACATTGTCTCCTTCTATCCTTGAGGCAGAGTAATTATTCCAATGCGAGTGCATAGTGCATCCTCACCAGACTAGCCCTAGTCCTCAGTGCAGGGAAGTGGACTAGATCACCTATTGAGGTCTCTTCTCAACATAGATTTTTATTATTCTTTTCAACACCTCTAGCAAATACAGGCCAATGTCTAAATGCTTCCGGCTGTTAGAGTGATGTGCAATGACGGAGAAAGTGTTGGCTGTCACAATTTAGTCCCTTTTCCCAGCTGATTCTCCTAGTAACAGTGGCACCTGTTCAGAGAGTTGGTCCCATATTGGCAGCCAAGAATTAGGATGGGCTGAAACACTTCACTTTCATTATCTGGGATCTCTTGAATGAACAAGGAAACAAATGCAATTAGCACTGCAGGAATCAATCCTGCATGCTATAACACTCCTTGTTAGCAGCTATATGTATAATACTATATATAAAATCTACTTTAACAAGAGTCAATATGGTATTAAGAGTTTTCCCATTTCTAAGGAACACAGACCAAAAAAAAAACCCTTTTCAGTAAGCACATCTGCAGCATCCTCTTGTTCATATGATGTTGTTTGATGTAATGTCTACTATGCAGTATATGGCCAACATGTGCGTGGATCAGCAACTTCCCACACTTGTCCTATCTGATGTACCATTTCCTCTGAGCAGTGGGGAACAGAAACAGTCCAGATGGTACAATTGGAAAATATGCCAATATTAATGACCAGACACTTATTATCTTGGAACTTGACCTATCACCAGAGCATTCACCTGCTATAATTTTCTTATTTCTGACATATGCAGAAATTTAGACATGACACAATTAATTTAAAAGTATTACTGAGAGCTGGTTCTGAGCCTTTATATCATCCAAGTTATGATTCAACAAAATAGGCTCTCCCATTTTGCTGCTTCATTTCCTTCTCAGAGTTTATTTTTAGTATAACCCCTTGAAATCAGCTGATTTAAACAAGAGAGAAACTTGGCATTCTCTATGGAGCCTCAGCCTTTTCTGTAAGGACTCAATCCAGTGAGGGGCTGAGCGTGACTGAGACTTGCTGAATGCACTGACATGTATAGAAGGTGAAAGCATACAGTAGTAACCCAAATGAGGACTCAGCACCTTGCAGAATCTTGGCCTGTAAGAAAGTTCAGAAGATGAGGAGTTGGTCTTTAATAGCCTGAACCAAAAACCACTGGATTTTAAGGGATGATAGTTCAGGTCCCAAGTGAGGGCCCATGCTGTGCCTTTCTGCTATCTTCACTTTCATAAAAATTACCTGTTTTCTTTGCAAATCTTTCAGATGCAAATAAAGTAGCCTAGTGAAATTTGGCCTTTCATGATTTGGAAGAATAATCAATTTTTACTGTACTATTTTAAACTATTTCAATTCAATTTTCACTGTTTCAAGTAGAAGCTTTTCCATAAATGTGATATATAATCTGTTTCCTCAAATTTTTGTATTGCTTTTTTGGATCCTCTGACTCTCTCAAGCCAGCTGAATTGCAATTGATTCTATCTTTCTTTCTCTCTCCTGTATAAGTGTTTGTAAGATATGTATCTATCAGAGCAGGGCAATTAAAACAAAATATTATCTGTTGAATGTAGAACTTACCAGCTTATAGAATAGGCATTAGAGAGCATGATTTTAATTAGTTTTTTGAAATGATTATATTACAGTTTGTTACTCTGTGAATTATTTGCAACAGTCCTCTGTGCGTATACTTTTTGTCTGTTTGTTTTATCTAACCTGTATTGATTAATTGCTGGTCATAATAGAATTTTTTCTCTGCACTAATTGAATAATGTACAAATGACCTGGTATAACCATTCATACATGCAATTTTAAAATTTGTTTGCCACTTGTTGCCACTCATTCGTGGTGTGCAAAACTCAATTTCTGAATCTTTAAATCCTATCAGTGTTTTAATTAAATATGACAGCTTGACAAAAGGGCAGCTAGGAGTAAAATGCATTATACTGCTGGAGGGAGGCTTTCCGTACAACAATAACCTGAAATCAGGAAATCAACTGTGACCTTCCCTGTGCTGCAGGCGGGGTTGTCGACTGTGCATTCCTTGACACTGACACACCAGCGTTATTATTGCATGAGTTAGAAAGTCAAGGAGAGAACACAGCCAATACTGCATGTGCTACCTATTACCCTGCATGAGTAGAAAGCAACATGTCCCTCCCCACTCACATTTTGGAGGCTTTATTTCTTACTGGCTAACAACCCTTATGGCTGTGTACTTAAGAAGAACCTATTTTGAAAAAGAGGCTCAGAAATGAAACCTGGCATCATTTGCTCCTTTAAATAACATACTTTGTGGGATTATAACAGTTAATCTGATGCTTCTCTAAAACTGGCTGCAATTGTAGCCTATAATTCATTGGCTTTTATCTTTACATAGCTTTTCCTTTAGATCCTCCCCCTCTCCCCATGTAAAGCAGCCTAGATTTTAAGAGTTTCCATTATTGTTTCAATTGCTGTTCATTGTAATAATACTAATCTTAATGAATTTATTTGGCATACAGTGGATATTATACGTCCTTTCACTGTAATTTCTCTGTAGTTTCAATGAAAGAATTTCCCTGATACCAGGATTTTGCTCAGTGACTCCATGTTAGCAGTGAGATAATGTGTACCTGCAATCAGATTCAGCTAAAGTAATGACGAGGAGAAAACTTCTAATGAAATGTAGGATTGAGAGCTGGGCAATCTTAGAATCATCAATCCTGTTTCAGATTGTCAAGAAGCAAGCCAGATTAATCCTTGGTGAAACACATTGTAATCAATGCAATTAAACCAAGGGAGAGCTGGAGCTTGTATGTCTCTTTCTCAAGCTGTGACATGTGGGTTGGCCGGGGGGCAAGAGGAGAGACCATAAGCATCACTTGGGGAGGTGGCGTGGGCATTGCTATGGGAGGGAGCAGAGGCATGGCATGGGGAGAGATGAGAGGCATAGTAGAGTGGGCAGGTAGATGGGTAATGGCCATAGGAGGGGGCAGGAGGGTGGAAGCCAGGAGCAGCGGCATCAGGTGGGTGTTCTCGAAGTAGTGCTGCAGTGTAAACGTAGCCTAGTAATTGTCTCTGAAGCATGAAGTTTAATATCCCCTCCAGAATTTGTTGTCAATACTTATATTTCTGGGTCTTCTTGTTAGAGATATCAGATAACAAGATCCAATCCCTTTTTGCAAATTGCAAAATTCTTTATTTCTCTGACTCCTGTGGCAGTGAGTTCCACAATTTAATTACAGCTTATGTGGAAAAGTTTTCTTCTTATCCCATCTTGCATTTCCCATCTTTTCCTTTTGGGGATAGGAAAAGAGTAGAATTTAAAGGTTTGTGCAAGGAATCAGACTAGGGAGAGAAGGAAAAAATAGTCAGTTGCAGCAGAAGACAGATGGGTGGAAGTTTCAGGAGTGTGTATGGGAGACTGAGACCTGTAGAACTAAAGTATAAGTTTTTTTTGGTGATGGATGAGTGGTCTCTGACTTGTCAGATAAATGACTCACTCATTCATGAAGACCTATGCCTGTGCTTAACTTTACATGGGAATATTCAGTGGGAATACTCACAGTGTGTACATTTATGTATATGCATAAATATTTATAGGATTTAAGCCCAGGTATAGCAATTTTTAAAAAGCAGTACATTTAGTGTGAGCTGATTGTAACTGATTCTTTGACAAGGCCTGATCTTTTTTTAAACAAACATCCATGTAAAGTAATTACAGGGGACTTATTAAAAATTATTAATAAAAGGAACTTTTGGAAAGGCAACAGAAGCTAAAGAGGAAGAGGGGAATGTGTTGGCCACTAATAGGTAGATGAGTGAAGAAAATGTATGGAGAATTTAGGCAGCTGTTGATGAAGACTGGGAAAGATTTTAATTGTGAATAAGTTGGGGAGAGGAGTCTCTAAGAAAATATCTAAAGCCAAACACAAAAGCCACTTTGTAGCTCAATAATTACAAAAATATATGGAAGTTGTGTTTTGTTTTATGAGAAACTGCATTATATCCAGTTGTTTGAACAATCCACACCTATCTTAGATGGAACTCACTATATTATGTAATCTACAATCCCTCCTCTAGGAGACAAGTCATAATGTATACCATTCAGCTTCTAAAGTAATTGCAAAGTATATACCATCTAACTCAATTGTTAACAATTATCTAATAAGTAAACAATATTTTATGGTAAATGCAATCTATGCCATGTACATTGGAGCAATGCCCAGTTATTACTGAATCTTCATGGCTCGTCATACAGCACAAATGATATTTTAAGGGACAATCAGTGCCATGGCCAGGAAAAACAAATGAGGCAGAGGAAATCTAAGAGCTGAGTTATAGTTGGCTGTGCTACAACTCCAGATGTGGCATAGCTATATTTCAGAGTATCATCTGCTTTTTGTTTTAGCCTGAAGAATTAAATGTGTTGATGCTGAAAACACATTACTCCTTTTTCTTGTCCTTTGGTTCCTAGGGAGGAGAAAACAAGCACAAAGAAAACCCAAGAGGGAAATGGATTTTCACTAGAGCAATTTCTGATATAACATCTCTGGAATCAGTGAATGGAGATGTTTTAAAACAGGCTGCATGTTTAATTTGATTAAATCACCTTAGGCAGTTCTTTTTATAGATCCTAATGCCACATTCATTTGAAAACAAGACATTTACCAGAATCTGGAAATAAATATAGTGAAGTGTGCTATGGAGGATATTGATGTGGACCATCTGCAATTGGATCTGTTGAAGGATATAGTTATGCTAATGTAAGGAGACTGTTGGACTCTTACTAAAACTCAGTGGGGGTTTTTGACTGTTTAGCTCCCAGTATCAAAAGGAAGGGAAAGGCCTATGAGAAATCAGGATCCTAAGCCCCACCCCCCCGCCCCTAGGAAAAACGGGAAGAAGCCAGTGCTTCAAGTCAGCCTGACTGCCACAGCAGGCAGGTCCAAGAGGGAATGAAGAGACTGGAGAGAGCCCATCCTCCATTTGCGCTGGATTTGCCTGAGTCAGACAAAGAGGTGGAGAGCTAAGGAGAGAGCAGGGGCCTGAGCTGAGCTGAGCTGAGCTGAGGAGCAGAGTCTGCCAGCCAGAGACAGACCCAGAGGTCCTGAAACATAGCCCAGAAGCAGATCCATGCTGGGAGTGAAGGTGCAGCCAGAGATCCTGACACGCAGTGCAGAGAGAGATCTATGCTAGGAGCTGGGCTGCAGCCATGGAATCAAGAGGCCAGAGAAGCATCCCAGGAGCTAGAGGAAGCACAGCAGGAAGAGCGAGGAAGGACCCTGGATAGAGGCCCAGCACTGGGCGACTCTACCACCCAAAAGGCCTTGCAGAGCAGACTGGGGGGAGGGGCTGGCACTGGGAAGAAGGGTCCTACCACCCAGAGCATTCCTACAGCTCAGCCAGGGCCTGAGTAGATGGCCTGGGACCTACAAGGAACAGACCTGAAGTGTCCTCACACTCCAGAGACACTCTGAGGCCTCCATGCCATAGGGTATGTCTAAAGTACACCTCTCTTTCGAAAGAGGGATGTAAATTAGACAGATTGAAATTGCAACTGAAGCCGGGATTTGAACTTCCCATGCTTCATTTGCATAATGGAAGCCACCGTTCTTACTTTTTGAAAGTAAAACTGCCATCTAGACGGGGTTCTTTCAAAAAGCACCCCCTTTTTTCAAAAGAACCCCATCTAGATGGAGGTTTTACTTTTGAAAAGCTCTTTTTTGAAAGAATGCACAGCTGCCATTATGCAAATGAAATGCAGGAAATTCAAATCCCGGCTTCACGTGCAATTTCAATCTGTCTAATTTACATCCCTCTTTTGAAAGAGGGGTGAAGTTTAGACATACCCAGAGAATGGTGTGATGGGTTTGCCATTAATCTTTTTCCATTTTTTCTTATTCTTTTTTAAAATTGTTGTTTAATAAATGGTATTTACCTTGAGTGGGTCAGAGAAACGTCCAGAGAAAGAAAGCACCCCAGAGAGGGGAAACTCTAGCCTCTGCCTTAGGTGACAAGAACAAGGTTGAGGTGGTGACTGAGCTCCCAAGAATCCTGGGCCCAGCCTTGTTGGGGTTACAAGAACTCTGCCATGCAGGAGGTTGAAGGGGAGGCCGTAACGTTAGGGAGGCCTCTGGGTAAAGAAAGTGGGAGCAAGAACTCAGCTCCTTTCACTAGCCCATTTCACCAGGTAGTGTAGATTCCAAGAAAGTTTCCTGCACTAGAGGGACCATTCCCCTGATTACACTCTCATGGTTTGGGAGGTCCTTGTCACAGATATGTGTCTTGGTTTCCTTTTAAAAACAACAAGGAGTCCAGTGGCACTTTAAGATAAACAGATTCAAGCAGGACTGGGCAAAATGTGATCTCCAGGATGAATCTGGCCTGCCAAGCCACTAGATCTGGCCCATGAGTCTCAGTTATGCTCCTGCTTGCTCCCACTCCTGCAAACTGCGCAGAAAAGGCAGCTGCAAGGCCTTTTGTCTATGAACAGCGGTGAGCTCGGGGGGAGGAGGAGAGGCTTTGCGCACTGCTCCCACCCCCAGCATAATTCTGCAGCCCTCATTGGCTGACTTCTAGCCAATGGGAGCCAGCTGTTTGAAGAAGTAGTCCTCCCTAACCTCTCCTCAGGCTAGCAACTGTTTGTCCGGCAGATGGCTGCTCAGAGTGGCCTGCCAGACCATGGAAGACAGGGAATCTGCTGGGCTGGGAATCACCCAGGTAAGCATCTGCCAGCCAAAGCCTGCCTCTGACATGCTAGCCCCTCTCTCTCCTCAACCCTCCGCCCCTTTACCCCAAACCCTCTGTACTGCTTCTGTACCCATACCCTGCACCTCAATCCTTTGCCACAGGTCACAATCCCCTCTTGCCCTGTGTCACAAGCCAAACCCCAGCACTCCCTCCTGCATACCAGTCCACTCCTCTAGGTCACAACTGAGGATATAAAATCCCATTTAAAATGTTAACTGGAGGGGTGGGGGAGCAACTGCTCCAGGTCACAACTAGGGAGATAAAATCTCATTTACAATGTTAACTGAGCCAGGCATCAATTAACCAATTACCCCAGTAAGCATGCCAGTAAGGCAAGTGTGTAGTATGTAACCAGTTAACCCTTTACTTCCCTCATCACAACCCCCTTCTTTACCCAAACTATCTCCCAGATCCCACACCCCATTCTGCACCCCAGTTCTTTACCCTAAGCTCCCTTCTGCACCCAATGTCCATCCCAGACCCTGCACCTCCTCCATTAATATCATGGAAGAGTGCAGCCCTTGACCACTAACAACTTCTGGGACTGCCCCCTCATCAAAAGTAACAAATTTGCTAGTCTTTAAGGCACCACAGGACTCCTCTTTGCTTTTGCGGATACAGACTAACATGACTCCCCCTCTAAGACTGGGTTTCATTTGATATTTAGGCTTATTTCAAAATAACAGGTGGAGCCTCCACACTATGCAAGCGTCTATACAGCAATAGCGTTAATTCGAAATTATTGTGCAGTATAGACATAGCCTATCATGCCTGGTATTTAGAAATAACAACTCCCGCTTTCCATGAGGAACAACACTTATTTTGAAATCGTTATTTCGAAATAGTGTGAGTATGGATGCTCAGCTGCTGCTATTTCTAAATAATTGGCCTCCAGAGGCCTCTCACAGCTGCCTTTGTGTCTGCTCTGGCCACACCTGACATCTCTGCTGCTCCCCTTCTCTCGCAGAGCCTTTAAAGCAGCAGGCTGTAGGGAAAGGGCTTGTGGCATGTGCACACTTTTGCCAGCCTCATGCCACACCTCAGTGGCACAGGAGCCATAGCTGACCCCAGCATTCCTTCTGAGCCACCCACAGCTGCAAGCACTCCTGCAGCACCCTCCACTATCCCTGGCCAGGGACACAGAAGAGCAATGGCCTGGACTGGTGTGAAGATCCTGGATCTCATCAAGGTCTAGGATGAGGAGACCAACCTCCAGGCTCTCCACACCAGATGGCACAGCGCCAAGGTCTACAGCTTGGCTGAGAAGGGACCCTCAACCAGGTCTGCAAGAATATCAAACAGCTCAGGAAAGCCTACAACAAGGCCAAAGATTAGTGAGAATGCTCTGGGGTGGCACTGCACACCTGCCACTACTATGAACAGCTGGATGCCATCCTGGGAGGGGACCAGTTACCACTACCTTCCCTGAAATTGTTGAGTCTAGCCAGGACATGCCTGGCATCAGCCTCCATGAGGGAGAGATTGTGGAAGATAATGACAGCAAGGATCAGGAGGGAGAGCAGGTCAGCCTGCTTATTATCGGGACATTGGTGTAATGATGCTCCCCTGGGATTTCCATGTGCCTGCAGGAAAATGCCCACTGTCTAGGCAATAGGTGGCCTTGATTGAAGCATATCACCACTGTTTGAATTGAGACCTTCCATGTCAGCACAGAGATTAGGGCCAGGCTTTATGCATGAGTATCCTTGTAACTTTTCTTCACAGCTGGGCCAGCTGCAAGCATGGCGCATCCACCACCTCCCATGCTATCCTCTTGGGTCCATGGGATCCGCCAAAGAAAGAGAACCCACAAAGACTTGCCACTGACTGAGAGGAGTGCCAGGCTGATTGGGAGGCATGCCGGGCTGACTGGGAGCAGTGGAAGGCCGCCTGGGACCAGTTGTTGAGCCAGCACAAGGCCATGTGCTCCTGCCTCACCTCAGTGACGGAGTGGTTGGCCTCATGCATGAAGTGGGCCACCATCCATCTCCCTGCCCCTGCCCCCACCTGCACCCTCGCCTGCCCAACTGTCTTCTCCTTATAGCCCCTTCATGGCCCACCGTGGCCCCCAAACATGGGACAGTGGGAGCTCTAGGGCAGCTGAGGCCTCCAGAGCTGACCAAGGCAGATGCCACTCCCTGCCCCATCCCTGAGCCCTCCCCCCCCCGCCCAATTCCATGTTCTTTGCCCAGTCCCTCCCCTGTTTTATATCCCCCAAATAAACAGAGTTATTTGTTCAAAAAAGGCTTTATTTACTCTGCAGAGGAGGAGAAAGGTGGGAAAAGAGGCCAAGAGAAGTGAGGGGTGGGAGAGGAAAGGCACACAGGGTGCATGCAGGGGCCTCTTGTGGAGAGGCTCGGGGAGAGTCTCACAGCTGGCCTTGGCTGAAACTCACCCTCAAGGCCTCCTGGATGAGCACAGCTCCCTGATGTCCTCTCCTGATGGCACTTGTGTCCAGCTGCTCCTAAGCACTAGACCGCCATTCAGCCTCAGCCATCCACCCTGGCAGGAAAATTTCCCCCTCACTCTTGCAAAGTTTATGGAGCACACAGCACGCCACCACCACATAGTAGATGTTTCACTTGCTGATGTCTAGGCGGTTGAGGAGATCCTGAACCTTTCCTTCAAGCAGCCAAATGCACACTCCACAAACCACATGGCACTTGCTGAGCCTGGCTTTGAAGTGCTTCTTGGTGGGTCCAGGCTGCCTGTGGCTTCATGAGCCAGGGAAGCAAGGGGTAGGCTGTGTAATCCAGGATGCAGACGGGCATGTCCACGTCCCCAACCCTGATGGTGCAGTTGTGAGAAAAAGTGCCCTGAGAGCATCTCTCAGCTTGCCTGACCAAGCAACCACAGTAAATGTCTGCCCTCCTGGTGCCCTCCCTGAGTATGTCCAGACTACAAAGCTTTTCCAGGATACCAAGCTCTGCTAAGGAATACATCTGCTTTTCCAAAAAAAGAGGGAAAAGTGGACACATTTTGTCAAAATCCCTGTTAAACCTGGTTTCACGAGGAAGAAGTGATGTTCCAAAAGAGGCTTTTTTCCAACATTAGGCCAAATGTCAGAAATGTGTAGACGGGCCAAATGTCAGAAAAGCCTCTTTCGGAGGAAAAAGATACAAAAATTGCATATCAATTTGTGTATCTTTTTCCGACTTTTTTTTGTAGTGTAGACATAGCTTGCACTACAAAAGGCAAGGTAGGCTCCAATCAGTGTGGATGCGCTATTTTGAAATAATTCTGAGCTATTTCCATGCTCCCCCATAGCGTGGATGCGCTATTTCAATTTTATTATTTCGGGAGTTATTGTTTTGATTTTACTAATTTTGAAATTATTTCCTAGTGTATACATGCCCTAAGGTGTCACAGAGCTACTCGTTTCTTTAAAAGTTGTTTTAATTATTAAACCAGTGATTTATACCTCTGTAACTGAGGGTGGAATCAAGCCAACAGTCTTTTTATAAGAGAAAAAGAAATTAAAACAAAAATGAATAGGCCTTAATCCCTTCTAATATGTGAAATTATCATTGGAAAATTAGTCTAGGCTTTGCAGGTGAGACACACCAGCATGTAGGTACATCTATGTAGCATGGTACATAAAACATTATTTCAAGCATAAGGGGCAATTCTGTTCTCTCTTCACACCAAATTCCCCTTTCATGTAGGAAGTTTGGAAGATCCAGTTTGAAGTGATGTGTCTCCGAATTTGTACAACAAGAAATTTTGCAAGAATCTATTCTTTTCTAATGTGTGAATTCTGCACTTTATACATAAAATAATGTGTGTGATTCCTGTTAAACTGGAAAAGTTCTACATGTATGTTCACAAGAATCCTGCTCGGAAAGGTTACGTCAGGAAGGCTTTGAAGGAGCTGTGACAACTTTTCAAATAGGCTACGTCTACACTGGCCCCTTTTCCGGAAGGGGCATGTAAATTTCACTAGTCGTCGTAGGGAAATCCGCGGGGGATTTAAATATCCCCCGCGGCATTTAAATAAAAATGTCCGCCGCTTTTTTCCGGCTTTTAAAAAAGCCGGAAAAGAGCGTCTAGACTGGCCCCGATCCTCCGGAAAAAGTGCCCTTTTCCGGAGGGTCTTATTCTTACTTCAAAGTAAGATAAGACCCTCCGGAAAAGGGCACTTTTTCCGGAGGATCGGGGCCAGTCTAGACGCTCTTTTCCGGCTTTTTTAAAAGCCGGAAAAAAGCGGCGGACATTTTTATTTAAATGCCGCGGGGGATATTTAAATCCCCCGCGGATTTCCCTACGACGACTAGTGAAATTTACATGCCCCTTCCGGAAAAGGGGCCAGTGTAGACGTAGCCATAATGTGTGGAATTATGACTAGTTAGGACACAAATCCTCACCAGCCCTCCCTCATCCCCCATTTACTTACAATTGGGCTGAACAGTTTCAATCAGCAAATGCAGTTTTGTAGAAATTTAGATCTTTTTTCAGGAATATGTTGATTCCAATTACATTTTTGAAGGGCGAGTTAAAAGAGTTTTTGTGGGGGTTAGGCATGATCTGAGACTCCTTCCTGCATCATGCCCCATAAAGAGCAATGTTGGGGAATGCCTACTTTGAACATCACACTGGCACTTAGGCATTGAGTTGCTCAGCAAAGTCTGGGCTTCAGTGGCTTTTTGTATGCGCTTTAATAGAAATTGGTGAAAATGTATGGGGCTAGACAGTGGTTTTGAGGATCTACGTTTTGGATGTAGATGCCTAAAGTGGTAGCTTTTTGTGGCTCTGCTCACAATGATTTGCACAAGGCCATATAAGATGTCTCTTGCAAAACCAGGAAATGAACACAGATTTCCTGAGTCATAGTTTAGTGCCTTAACTACAATACTCATATTTCCTCTTTGATTAAAAATATAAAAGAGAAAATTAGTATTTTAAAGCAGTTTTGGCTTTTCACTTTAGGGTCAGAGTTAAGGGTGAGGCTTACTGGTTAAACAGTTAACCGTTTATATCCCTAGTCTGCACAAGCAGACTTCTGACTGTCTATTTTTTATTTTTGTAATGAAAGTTAATTAGCAGAAGTTTGGCAATGTAGCTGCCTCATCATGCATTTCCCTGAGTGGAGCCCTTCCAGACCCTCAAGTAAATTAAAATAATTTTGTGAAAATGCTAATTAAGGACAAATTCTCATCTGTAGGTTGAGGAACATAGTTTTCTGTTCAAGGCCTATTCAGTCACAAGACTGGTTCTTCTCCTACCATGTTCTATAGATTTACACTACTATGCTGTCTTGCCTCATACAGACACTAGGGGTGAATCTAGACTGGCAAGATTTTGCACAAAAGCAGCCGCTTTTGCGCAAAAACTTGCTGCCTGTCTATACTGGCCGCGAGAATTTGCACAAGAGCACTGACGTTCTACTGTCCGAAATCAGTGCGTCTTGCACAAATACTCTGATGCTCCCGTTCAGGAAAAAGCCCTCTTGTACAAATGTTTTTGCGCAAGAGAGCCAGTGTAGCCAGGCAGCTAAGATGTTTTGCGCAAAAGAGGCTTAACAGAAAAAAGCCCTAGTGGCCGTTTGGAGGCTCCGTAGCTGCAAGCAGCTCCCTGACTTCCTGGTAACCCGAGACCCGTTAAAGGTAGACGCAGCCAGCTAAGGCCACAAGGCAGAAGCCTTTCTGGGACCTCTGGCCAGAGCTCTGCCTCACGGCTCCTGCTGTCCCCAACGTCACCCAGAGCAGGATGGCAGCTCCAGGGGGGAGCAACCACTTGCACCCCCATCACAGGAGGCCCCAAGGGGCAGAAAAAGAAGGGCCCCATCCTGGTCCTTGGGGGAGCTGGAGGCCCTGCTGGACCTGTGGCAGGAGGCGGCGGCCCTGCATGACACCCGCTCCCATTGCCTCAATGCGGACATTTTTGCCCGCATGGCCCAGGCGCTCACCCACCAGGGTCATCCAGCCCGGACCCTGGAGCAAGTCCAGGCAAAAGTAAAAGAGCTGTGCCTGGGCTATGTGCAGGCCAGAAAGAGCCAGGGGGCAGAAGCCAACAACTGCCCCCACTACCGATGGCTCCACTGCATCCTGGGCCAGCCAGCACCGCAGGGACTGGACATCCCTGTGGACACCAGCGTGCGCCCCCCCCCCCCATCACCAGGACCACCGAGGCAGGGGAAGGAGACACCAGCAATGGGTCGGAGGATGAGGCCAGCACTGCCACCCTGCAGGCCCCCTCCAGCAGCCACGACATCTCCCGTGCAGCCTCGGTGAGTGTTGCACTTTGCACTCACAAGGGCGGGGGGGGAGGAGGGAAGCCAGGCATCCGGAGGTGGGAGGGGGCGAGCACGTCACTCAGGCTACATGAGCTGCACCAGCTGTGTAGCATTAGGCAGTATGCAGCATGTGCAACCATGGGGCCGTGGCAGGAAGCTCCAGGGCACGCCTGGGACCATGCTACTCACACACATCCAGCAGGATCGGGGGAAGGGTGTGTAACCCTTCTGCTGGGTAGGCCTGGCAGTAACCAGGGCTAGGTTCAATATCTTGGGGCCATCACACATAGAACTGGCTCGAGCCCCCACCCAGTAATCTGGGAAATTCATGCACCCCTGGGCGCCTCTGAGAGGCAATGCTTCCCACGCGCAAGCACTGAGTCTGAGTGTAGGAAAGAAACATTTAATAAAACAGAAAGAGAAGTCATACGGCATTAACTTGGGGAAAACACCACAAACAGAGTTCATAACCCAAACATAGGCCAAGCCCCCACCCCAGCCAAGAATCTCCTGAAGTCCAAAACAGTCTGACAGCCCAAAAGTCTCTGTCCCTGGTCCATGCCACCCAGAGTCCCAAAGTTCACCGCAGGGTTTCACCTCCCAACCTGGGTAGAAATGGGGGTAGGGGGAACCTTATACGACACTCCGCCAATCTCCACCAGCTGTCTCGTTCCATACCTCTGGACACTCCGCTGGGCACCTGCCGCTGCTCCATGTCACGCCACGCTGCTGATGGCCGCTCCTCGCCACTGATGGCCACCACTCGCCTGCCACCACTCCACACCACTGGTCACCGCTCCACACCACACCGCTGGTTGCCACCACGTCACTGGCTGCAATAGGTCTGGCACTCAGCCAAACCAGTGATTTCAACTTGTTAGCCACCAGCTGAACTAGCAAATGAATCCAGCTTTCACTGGACTAGCAAAGGAAAAGACTCCTCAGGGAGTCTGCTTTAGATCTGTCCTTAAAACAAAGGGGGAAAGGTACAGACCGGGCCAGTCTTATAGCTCACACCTGGCAGGTATGAAGCAGGCAAACAAACCTTTTAACCCTTTCCCCCAGCTCAGTTCACTCAACTCTGGAAGGGGGGAGGCTTGTTCTTCCAAGACCTCTTACCATGATGGTGGTGTCTCTCCTGCAAGCACTGGTGGCATGTTTTACAGTTCTCACATTTAGGGGTAGCATGATTAGTGACCCCCACAACAGTCCCAAATTATATACAATTCTCCACATTCCATTCCAACACTGACCCTCCATCAGCCCTGGCTGAATGGGATTTACATAGCCACACCTCGGATTCTCTCCTGAGCAGTATTTACATGTCAACAGTTAACAGTTAATTACCTTGCAGAGCTAAACAACTGTAGTGGGCACACCCACCCCTCCTTTTAGCTGGCTGACAGCAAGCAGCAGTTCAGCCCCTGCTTACAGGTGGATGCCAGCTGGGACCAGACAGGGCCCGAAGGACTCAGGCCAGAGCCCACACTGCTACAAGGATGCAGCATACAGAATGGCACACTGTCCCATGCCTGACTGTGAGGCACAGCCAGCTGCTCCTGGTAAAATCACAGCATCACAGCCTGTGAGTGTGGCTCCCACTGAGCCCCTAGCCTGCTCCTGGTGCCTTGGCTGCCCCCCCCCCCCCCGAGGGAAATCCCCACTGCGGCCACACATGTCCCTGGGCTATGTGTGAGGGCTAGCGGGAGGAGGAGGGGGGAAATGCTCGGGCCAGCCCTAGGGCCGCCTGAGTTTTGCTGCAAGGATGGTACACATGATGGGGATCCGAGAACCCCAACCACGTCTGCTAGATGTGCTCCCACGCACTGTGTGGGGATTCATCTCACTCCCTGTCAAACACCATTGATTAGCCCAAAGCCTCACAGCTTCCACCAGCAGGGAGTTCCACAGGTTAACACCCTCCCACCTCCCAAGGGGCCAGGACACAGACCAGTGGTTATAATACATGGAGGAGGACCCTTCTCCAGGGGCGCTCCTGTATGCAAACATACAACGGGAGGGGGGGGGAAGCGTGGTAACCGAGTAGGCCCAAGCCACACCACTGTGGTGTCACCTGGGCTCAGGGGTGGAGGGCATGAAGTGTGGAGACAGTGGCCTCACTGACGCATCCTTTCTTCTGTTCCCTGCAGCGGGACCAAGCACAAGCCAGGGACCCTATAGTGCTGCAGCAGCAGCAGCACCCCCAGCCACCCAAACACTAAGGCGGCAGCTCCGCCACCGGGACCAGCTCCTTCGTGCAGGCCATCGAGCACGTTGAGGGAGCCATTACTCGGCCTATGGAGACAGACCTGCAGTGGCGCCAGGGGGATGGGGCTTCTTCCAGGCCCAGTGAGTCCTCATGGTAGATGCAATAGCCACCCTCACTGCACACAATGGCCATGCCATCCACTATGGCATGGCCTTGCCCCATGCACCCACCATCCCTCCCCTAGCACTGCTCCTGCCCCCTCCTGCAATTGCCCCTCCTGTTCCTGCCCATCTCCCCGTGCTGCCTGCCCCAACGCGGCCTGTCCCCCATGTGCAGGTCTGCCCCTGCAGGAGCAGTCGCAGGGGCCACCCCTCACAGGAGTAGCTCCTCCTCCTCCCAGTTGAAGGTCTCCTCTCCCTCCCATCCTAGATCTTCCCTCTCAACATTGTAAATAAAAACTTACGTTTGTGTTAAAAAAAAACCCTGTGTTTGTTGTTTATTGGGAGGTAAGGAGAGGGGAGGTGGAAGGGGAGGGGAGAGAGTTGTAAAGGGAGACCAAAGCGACCCTACTGTGGGGCCTGGGAGAACATGTCCGTCAGGGCCTCCCGGATGCGCACCCCATCGTGGTGCGCCTGGTTCATGGCAGCTGTGCAGGGCTGTTCATAGGCCTGGCCCTCTCCTGACATCCATGCAGGGAGGAAGGCCTCCCGGCCCCGCTCCGCAAGATTGTGGAGCACGCAGCTCGCGGCCACTACCTCCAGGACATTCTGCTCACTCATCTCCAGACGGGTGAGCAAACCCCCCCTGGGTTGCGGGCCCGGTTGAGGCGGTCGTTGAATGGGACCCGGTTGTGGTCCAGCCGCCCCGTGTAGGGCCAGATTTGCCAGGGCAGCAGGGGGTAGGCCGCGTCCCCCACAACACAGATGGGCATAGGCACATCTCCGACAGTAAACTCCCGCTGGGGGAAGTAAGTGCCCACCTCCAGACTGCGAAACAGGCTGGAGTTCCGTAGGATGTGGGAGTCGTGTGCCCTGCTGGACCAGCCCACATAAATGTCCAGGAAGTGGCAATGGTGGTCTATAGAGTACGATAGAGAAGTGGCCTGGAGTATGATGGAGAAGTTCCCCTTTCTGTTCATAAAATGGGCCACTCGATGCTCTGGGGCACGGACAGGGATGTGGGTTGCATCCAGGGCTCCCCCGCAGTTGGGGAACCCGAGGGCAGGGAAGCCGGCCACCGTAGCCTCCACGTCGCGCAGGCGGAGGACTCTCTGGAGCAGGACATCATTGATGGCATGGACAACCTGCAGAAGGGTGCAGAGAAACACAGGGGAACACATCACATAAGGCAGGGGTGAGTGTGTGCTCCCTTGGCCCCTCCCATGATGCCCTCTGTGCTCACACCACCCCCCCCACACACACACCAGAGCACCCCCCCCCCCCCCCACCAGCAGGCCTGTGCAAGGGAGGGATGGCCCAAACCTGTGAGTGACCCAGAGTCTTGGCTGCTCCTGGGCATGGAGTGCAGCACCCTCCCCCCACCAGATTCTCCCTGGGACTTATCTCCATCACGATGACACTGACGGTTGATCTGCCCACCCCGAATTGCTGTGCCACCAATAGGTAGCTGTTTGGGGTGGCCAGCTTCCAGACTGCAATGACGACCCTCTTGTTGATGGGGATGGGTGCCTGCAGCCAGGTGGTGGTTCTCTGGAGAACAGGGGCGAGCCAGGCACATAGCTCCAGGAACATCTGCTTTTGCATGTGAAAGTTCCGGAGCCATTGCTGGTTGTCCCATTGCCCCAGGACCAGCCGGTCCCACCAGTCCGTACTGGTGTCCAGTCTCCACAAGGGCCTCTCCACGGTGGGGTGGGGATGCCATAAGGACGCCATGGCCTCCCTGGTGAGGGAGTCCAGAGCAATCTGTGCCTCCAGGTCCTGGAAGAGGAGGGCAACAGCCTGGAGCACCAGCTGCAGACACTTAAAAATGGCCAGAAGGGGCCAGAGCAGGCACATGGCCACCCCTGGCTCCATGGAACAAAAAACAAGGCAGATAAAAAAAACAGGCAAAGGCACTAAAAGGCAAAAGGCAGTGGTGTCCAAAAAGGCAGAGGGCAACCACAAAAACTGCGACAGCTGTCAGTCCCTGCAAGAGGTCCTATAGCACGCAACAGGAGAGAAATGGCTGTCCAGGGAGATCCCTTTAAGCACGTGTCTTAAAGAAGCTCCCGCCCCCAGAAAGGGCTGGTGCCCTTTTGCCCTCTTCAAAATGGTTCCGGGCTTCTGCTTTTGTGCAAAAGTGTCCTGCCAATGTAGACGCGCTTTTGCGCAAAAGTGCATCATTCTTACGATGACTCCCAGACCAATCTAGATGCTCTCTTGTGCAAATACTTAACGGAAAAACTTTTCCGTTAAAAGTATTTCCGCAAAATCATGCCAGTCTAGACGCAGCCGCTGTGTTTCCCCTTGAAGATGTTTCACTGCTTAGGGTGAGCAGGGAGATGAAGGAGGATCTTGCATTCCATTGCAGGTTTGGTCAGGGACCATCACAGCTTGTCTTTGTGCAGCAATGCCTCCCCTTCCCCCCATGATGGCACAATGACAAGAGACTGTCATGCTTCAAGGGTCAAATACCATCTTTGCTCTGCCAGTTAAAATAATAACTCCGGGCCAAAAACTTTTCCATTAAAAGTATTTGCACAAAATCATGCCAGTCTAGACGCAGCCTAGGGTTATGTCTACACTATAGCTTTTTCCGCAAAAACATATGCAAATAAGGCGAAATGTAGAATATGGCCATGCCTCATTTGCATAATTAATTAGGCTCTGTTTTTGTGCAAGAGGCTTTTGCACAAAAAAGAGCCATCTACACAGCTACTTTTTGTGCAAAAACCCTCTCTTGCGCAAAAGCCATTCTTCTGGAAAAAAATGAGGAAGAACAGCTTTTGCGCAAGAGGGGTTTTTCTGCAAAAAGGAACTGTGTAGATGGCGCCTTTTTGCAGAAAACCTCTTGTGCAAAAACAGAGCCTAATTAATTATGCAAATGAGGCATGGCAATATTCCACACTTTGCCTCATTTGCATATGTTTTTGTGCAAGAGAGGGGCAGTGTAAACATAGCTTATATGTTGCAGATGTATTCAGTGTTGGCTATGCATCCTTTATAATGTGGCTTGTACATCCCCACAGCTCACAAACCTAGTAACCATGCTCATGTCCCTGTACTAGCACAGTCCTAAATTTACACCCTGAATGCAATGGAGAAAACCAGATAATTGCAGCATTCCCCTGCCCATTTTCTTTGTGACCCCTACTTTCTATTTCATGCAGTGGAACCAGGCTAGTTCTATAAGTACCAGAGCTGGAGAAAAGAAGCAAGCAGTATGAAATTTAGATTTTTATTTTCATGTTGAAGTGCTCAGACTAATTTTTTAAACATGATTTGTGATATTTCTCAATTTCAAAATGTTTAAATTAAAAATGTAATCTAAAAAAATTCAACATGAATCATTTCCCCTCAGAAACCTGTGTTTAAAAAAAAGTCAATTTTGGTTGAAACACTGTGACCAGCTCTGCTATTGGGGCATGGCAAAATTTACTCTTTACGCAGTAATTAGATACGGGGAAACTTCAAAAGGCATTAAGGTTCAATTGGAGTAAAGGGCCAGATATTCTAAGATATTTAGGCAACTAACTCCCACTGGGAATTTTCTAAACACTTTTGAGGTTCTGGGCCTAATTTTACAGTAGGTACAAGATTTATATACGGAGTCATACCTCTCCCTTTTCCATGGCTAGTTCTTGTTTTATGATATTGCCAGCCTCTCTCTCATTCTTCTAAGCTTTCTACCTGTCATGTCCTTTATAATAAAAGTCCTCCTCCCTCAGAAATCTTACCTACACTGGCATGCTTGGTCACCAAAACTTTCCTTTTTTGCCGACAAAACACTGAGCATCTTTACACTACAATGCAACTTGTTCAGGAAAAATCCCGAATTTTGGTGACCAAAAAATTTCCACACTGTGAGAGACTTTTGATTTTGTCAACAAAGAACCAGTGTGCACTCTGCTGTTAGTTTCATTGAGAAAACTGGTTTCCGCCAGTATCGACAATGCCTGCCCTGATGGCTGTGCTCAATGTTTGTGATCCCTGCTGCCCTGCAAGCATGGGCCCCTCCCCTTTCAAAGCTCTGGGAAGTCTGACAGCTGGTTTGACCATTTTTCATTTTTGGTGAGTTTTGCACGTCAACAGCACTTTTGTCACCAAACCCCAGTGTACACAAAGCCTTGGCCTTACCAACATTCACTCACTTGGCTAGTCTTCTCAAAACTGTGAGGCAATTTTTCAAAGCTGGACTGCAAGGTCTCAAAGATATCACTGTCATCAACCAACTGCATGTTCTAAGGCAGTTTTGTAAGCATATTCTCATTTACTACAACCAAGACAATACAGACAAAACTACAGACATGACTTCTGATGCATGCCAATGTTTACTAGAAATTCTTTACCATAGTCCCATTTAGTTTTGACTATGATAGTCACTGTGGATATGTCCACACAGCAAAGTTATTTTGAAATAACAGTAGTTATTTCTAAATAACTTTACTAGCATCTACACAGCCAAACTGCTATTTTGAAATTTGAAATAGTGGAGCGCTTATTTCGAATTTGGTAAACCTCATTCCAAGAGGAATAATGCCAAATTCATAGAATCATAGGACTGGAAGGGACCTCAAGAGGTCATCGAGTCCAGCCCCCCGCCCTCAAGGCAGGACCAAGCTCTGTCTACACCATCCCTGACAGATGTCTATCTAACCTGTTCTTAAATATCTCCAGAGAGGGAGATTCCACCACCTCCCTTGGCAATTTATTCCAATATTTGACCACCCTGACAGTTAGGAATTTTTTCCTAATGTCCAATCTAAACCTCCTCTGCTGCACTTTAAGCCCATTACTCCTTGTCCTGTCCTCAGAAACCAAGAGGAACAAATTTTCTCCTTCCTCCTTGTGACACCCTTTTAGATATTTGAAAACCACTATCATGTCCCCCCTTAATCTTCTTTTTTCCAAACTAAACAAGCCCAGTTCATGAAGCCTGGCTTCACAGGTCATGTTCTCTAAACCTTTAATCATTCTTGTCGCTCTTCTCTGTACCCTTTCCAATTTCTCCACATCTTTCTTGAAATGTGGTGCCCAGAACTGGACACAGTACTCCAGCTGAGGCCTAACTAGTGCAGAGTAGAGCGGCAGAATGACTTCACGAGTTTTGCTTACAACACACCTGTTGATACAACCTAGAATCATATTTGCTTTTTTTGCAACAGCGTCACACTGTTGACTCATATTCAACTTGTGGTCCACTATGACCCCTAGATTCCTTTCCGCCATGCTCCTTCCTAGACAGTCGCTTCCCATCTTGTATGTATGGAACTGATTGTTCCTTCCTAAGTGGAGCACTTTGCATTTCTCTTTATTAAACCTCATCCTGTTTACCTCTGATCATTTCTCTAACTTGCTAAGGTCATTTTGAATTATGTCCCTATCCTCCAAAGAAGTTGCAACCCCACCCAGTTTGGTATCATCTGCAAACTTCATAAGCGTACTCTCTATCCCAATATCTACGTCATTGATGAAGATATTGAACAGTACGGGTCCCAAAACAGACCCTTGAGGAACTCCACTTGTTATCCCTTTCCAGCAGGATTTAGAACCGTTGACAACAACTCTCTGACTACGGTTATCCAGCCAATTATGCACCCACCTTATCGTGGCCCTATCTAAGTTATATTTGCCTAGTTTATCAATAAGAATATCATGCGAGACCGTATCAAATGCCTTACTAAAGTCTAGGTATATGACATCCACCGCTTCTCCCTTATCCACAAGGCTCGTTATCCTATCAAAGAAAGCTATCAGATTAGTTTGGCATCACTTGTTCTTCACAAACCCATGCTGGCTATTCCCTATCACTTTATTACCTTCCAAGTGTTTGCATATGATTTCCTTAATTACCTGTTCCATTATCTTCCCTGGGACAGACGTTAAACTGACCAGTCTGTAGTTTCCTGGGTTGTTCTTATTCCCCTTTTTATAGATCGGCACAATATTTGCCCTTTTCCAGTCTTCTGGAATCTCCCGTCTGCCATGATTTTTCAAAAATCATAGCTAAAGGCTCAGATACCTCCTCTATCAGCTCCTTGAGTATCCTGGGATGCATTTCATCAGGGCCTGGTGACTTGCTGACATCTAACTTTCCTAAGTGATTTTTAACTTGTTCTTTGTGTATCCTATCTTCTAAACTTACCCTCTCTCTGCTTGTATTCACTACGTTAGGCACACCTCCAGACTTCTCGGTGAAGACCGAAACAAAGAAGTCATTGAGCATCTCTGCCATTTCCAAGTTTCCTGTTACTGCTTCTCCCTCCTCACTAAGCAGTGGGCCTACCCTGTCCTTGGTCTTCCTCTTGCTTTTAATGTATTTATAAAAGCTCTTCTTGTTTCCCTTAATGCCTGTAGCTAGTTTGATCTCATTTTGTGCCTTTGCCTTTCTAATCTTGTCCCTGCATTCCCGTGTTGCTTGCCTATATTCATCCTTTGTTATTTGTCCTAGTTTCCATTTTGTATATGACTCCTTTTTTATTTTGAGATCATGCAAGATCTCCTTGTTAAGCCAAGCTGGTCTTTTGCCATATTTTCTATCTTTCCTACACAGTGAAATTGTTTGCTTTTGGGCCCTTAACAACGTCCCTTTGAAATACTTCCAACTCTCCTCAGTTGTTTTTCCCTTCAATCTTGCTTCCCATGGGACCTTACCTACAAGTTCTCTGAGCTTATCAAAATCTGCCTTCCTGAAATCCATTACCTCAATTGTGCTGGTCTCCCTTCTACCTTTCCTTAAGATCATGAACTCTATTATTTCATGATCACTGTCCCCTATACTGTCTTCCACTTTCAAGTTCTCAACTAGTTCCTCCCTATTTGTTAAAATCAAATCCAGAACAGCTTCTCCTCTGGTAGCTTTTTCAACCTTCTGAAACAGAAAGTTGTCTCCAATGCAGTCCAGAAACTTATTGGATAGCCTGTGCCCCGCTGTGTTAGTTTCCCAACATATGTCTGGATAGTTGAAGTCCCCCATCACCATCAAATCTTGGGCTTTGGATAGTTTTGTTAATTGTTTAAAAAAGGCCTCATCCACCTCTTCCACCTGGCTAGATGGCCTGTAGTAGACTCCTAGCATGATATCACCCTCGTTTTTTACCCCTTTTAGCTTAACCCAGAGACTCTCTACACAGCTATCTCCTATGTTCATCTCCACTTCGGTCCAAGTGTGTACATTTTTAATATACAAGGCAACCCCTCCTCCCTTTTTTCCCTGCCTGTCCTTCCTGAGCAAGCCGTACCCTTCCATACCAACATTCCAATCATGCGTCCCATCCCACCAGGTTTCTGTAATACCAATGATATCATAGTTGTATTTATTGGTTAGCAATTCCAGTTCTTCCTGCTTATTACCCATACTTCTTGCATTTGTATATAGGCATCTAAGATACTGATTTGACCTTGCCTCCCTGTTGTGCCCTGACCCTCCTTTCTCCTTGCCATTATAGGCCGTAGTCCCCCCATTTCCAACCCATCTCCCAGTCCCGCATATTCAGCACTTACCTGTGGGCTTTGCTCACCTGCCCCCGTCGAACCTAGTTTAAAGCTATTTCGAAATAAGTGCTGTGTAGACACTTATATCAAAATAGGGGGCCTCCAGCCTTCCCAGGGTGCCCTGGTGATGACTCCAGTCTCAACCAAGAATACTCCTCTCCCTCCCTCCTCCCCGGAGCCCTTAAAGGGGTTGACTCTGGCCAAAGTGCCTGTGCCAGAGCCAGCAGTCACTGCCCCGACCCAGTGGCCGCAAAACACGGGCCAGCAAGCCACTGGCAGCCAGCCCTTCACCGCTCCTCAGAAGCAGCCTGCCAGCAACGGGCGCCTTCTTGGTCCAGGGTTGAGATCATGGACCTTATTCAAGTTGGGGGGGGATGCCCCCAACGTCCATGACCTCCGCACTAGATGGAGGAATGCAGCCATCTATGGCAGGATAGATGCCAGCTTGGCCACCAAAGGCCACATGCGAACCCAGGAGCAGGTTTGCATGAAAATCAAGTTGGTCCGGCAAGACCCCTCATCCCTGAGCTTCCCCTCCCCTTCTTCCCCTTGCTTCCTCCTTCCAGCTCCCTCCTCCCAGGTTTCCCCCTCCCCTCTCCCACCCTCTTTTCTCTCCTCTCCCACCTCCTTTCCCCAGTCTCACCAGAGTTTCATTTCCCCTCCCCTACCAGTTTTGTTAAATAAAGAGAGTTTGTGTTTATGAAAAAACATGTATTTTATTTTACTTCAGGAAGGAGTATTGGAGGGGGTAAGAGGAGGGACGTGAGGGAGGAATGAGGCACAAGCCCCCAGTGGGACAAACCAGGGAGGCTCTTAGTGTTCCTCAGGGTGGAAGCTCTCCCGCAGGGCCTCCTGGACACTGACAGCCCCCCCGATGGACCTCCCAGATGGCAGCCTGCAGAAAGTGCAGCTAGGCTCACAGCAACACATCCACGAGAAGCACCAGAGTGTCCAGGGGCAGCTCTGGCTCCATGTTGCAGAGTGCTGTGGTGTCCCGAGTGAGGGCAAGCAGAGCATGCAGAGACAAAATGCTTTGCTGTCCCTCATCGAAGTAGGCAAGCAAGCAGGGAAAGGTGAGAACTGGCTGTCCAGGAGGGATCCCTTTAAGCACAGGCCTCAGATAGCCTCAGGCAGCAGCCCCACAAAGTAACTTTTGACCTGATGCCCTGCCGGACATGGTTCCGGCCGGCCTTAAATGCGATTCAGCATCCACTCAATGTGGACGTGCTATTTCGAAATAGCAAAACACTATTTCTAAAAGAATTTTGTGTGTAGATGCGTTATTTTGAAATATCTTATTTAGAAATAGTTAATTCGAAATAAGTTATTTCAAAATAATACTGTAGTATAGACATACCCCCAGTCATACATATGGATGGGATGGACATATCCTTCTGGGACATTTCTGTTTCAAACTCCACCAAACTAATTGCTTGGTACATGACTGTCCACCTTTTCCAGGCTCACAAAGACTGTGCCTATATGCTGTGTTTTTTCTTTGAACTTCTCTGTGAAAATTCATACCACTAATACAGCATTAGTTGTGCTCCCACCCAGCATGAATCCATAACTCTTCCAAATATCAGCGGTTGTACACAGCCTTTGAATAATATCCCATATTTTCATAGCCTGTGACATCAGCTTAATTAGGTGATGATTAACACCATTATATGTAAAAAGGTACCACAAATCTTTCACATAATTCATCAGACATTATTTCTTTGTCAAGAATATCATTGAATGGTCCTGTAAGACGCCTTCCCTTCCCAGTGACTTCCGTGCATCTACTAGTACTTCAGCAAGCCAAAGTGCTGTTGTGATGCTATATAAATAAGAATCTGTGCTAAAATCTTTCTGTAAGAATAAGCAGTAGAAGCCTAGGAAATGTGGAAGTGGAATACCTGTTGAAAATGAAACATAGAAGGAGAATACCTGTTAGATCATTAATTCCATCTATCAACAAAGGAAAGGTATAGTCCCATGATAGAGGACATACGATAATTAGCATTTAGAGGCAAACTACAAGTACAGGAATTTGAAGGCTAGAAATTTCTTTTTCCCCAGTGAGAAAGTTTTTCTTGAAAGCATTTATTGCAGTTTTAAAATAATCCATAATAGAGTAATTTTGCCAGTGAAATGCTGTCTTAAAAGCTGTTTTCTCCTTGCAGTAAGTACACTGCCATCTTTTTGTAGTGATAAAAAATTCTACATGTTACAGAGGCCTAGCCTTATTTTTACACATAGAATGTCAGTGGCCCTACAATGAGGCTGAAATATTGACAGCATTACTCTGAATCTCTCTCAGTGGGAGGTGTATAGTACGCATCATTTCCAGTATTCTGTAACAGAGACATGCTTGTTCTGAATCCAGTGGTGCTGGGATCCTTTTTAGGATGGAGGTTCTGAGCTGTGCTCCCCTTACACATGTCCATGCTCCTCCCTCCCCAGCCTGGGTTCTCACCTAGGTTTGCAATTGTGACAAATGGTATCCGGTACCTTCAGTGCAGCAGAGTTGACAGGCTAGCCAACTCTCCTGAGCCAAGGCCAGGAGCAGAGTGCCAGGCCCAGTGTGGCAGCTGAACTTCCAGGGCTGGTGGCCTGGACTGCAGTGACTGTGTGCTGCAGAGCCTGAGGGAATGGTGTATGATCCGGGGGGAGGGGGAGGGTGTACCTGGCAAAGCCAGCAGGACCCAGGAGGAATGGCCTGTAAGTCAGGACCTCAGGATTGTAGAGCCAGCGGTGAGTGAGTAGCAGGGCCAGCCCCTGGGCGTGGGTGAGCTAAGTGCTAAACCTGGAGGTATGGCGGCACTTCCCAGACCTATGGCTGAATTTCTACAACCTGCAGCATCTTGTTGCAGTTAACAGTATTAAAGTCTATTCAAAAAAAAATTCACAGTTGTGGCCACTAATTAAAACTAGACACTTTTTTCTTATTCCCAAAGAGATGGGGAAAGTCAAAATGTTAAATAACTTCATATTCACCACAGAGCTCATTCAAAGATTCTAAACTTCTGGATGGCATTAGGCTTTTCTTCTTGTGCTTAGTCCATATAGCTCAGAGGGCATGAGGAAGCAAAGTTAAGCAGAACTCCTGTTAAACTGCACTGCTTTATTTCTCTGCTCAGCTGATGAGCTTTACTCAAAATAGGCTGATGATTTCAATACTCGTTGGGTTGAAAATTAAAACATGAACTTAGTTGCAATTTTCAAGCAGTCAGCACTTACCTGTTCACTGAGTTACACAAAAGTATAAATGGCCTTTAAGAATCCGTCTAGCCCATTTTGATGCGGGGCTAATACATTCTGTCTGTTTATCCACCAAATAGGATGCTGGTTATGGTACAGTCAGAAGGATTTTGACCTTCTGATGAGTGGTTTGTTACTACATAGGAGATTTACAACATTTGCTAAAGCTATTAGTCACCCAAGACAGCATGTTCTAGTTAACTATCAGTGGGTCTTGGGCTCATGTATCACTTCAAGTACCCCTACATAGTAAATAAGGACATGACTGTATCACAGATAGACATATTCACAGTAGCTTCAATCTAGATAATGCTGAAAACATAATAGTGACAAAGTGATGGGATAGACACCATTGTGGGCTAGCTCCCCCATTACATGCCTGCCAGGGAACATGGGTAACTGCATAGGTTGCTGAAGCACATGCAACCACATAGTCACTACTGTTATTGCTGCACTAACTAGATTAAAACTAGCATGTGTCTGTTTGCCCACATTATCATCATACTTTCATTTCCCTTAGGCATTTCATTTGTCTTGTACTCTTAGGCATTTTACCTGACAGAGCCTTATGCAGCAACAAATCATAGTGTTGAATATGATGATGGACATGAAATGGCTGCCAACAGAATATAGTGCACTAGGCATTGGAACATCTCTTAATGTTCATCAGCATATCAGTTAATATACATTGAAGAATAAAAATTTTCAGACACATAGATTAACAATTTGTTGGGGGAAAGTCAACATGGTTTCTGTAAAGGGAAATCATGCCTTACTTATCTGCTAGAGTTCTTTGAGGGGGTCAACAAACATGTGGACAAGGGGGATCTGGTGAATACAGTGAACTTAGATTTCCAGAAAGCCTTTGACAAGGTCCCTCACCAAAGGCTTTTAAGCAAAGTAAGTTGTCATGGGATAAGAGGGAAGATCCTCTCATGGATTTATAACTGGTTAAAAGACAGGAAACAAAGGAAAGGAATAAATGATAAGTTTTCAGAATGGAGAGAGGTAACTAGTGGTGTCCCCCAAGGGTCCATATTGGGACCAGTCCTATTCAACCTATTTATAAATGATCTAGAGAAAGGGGTAAAGAGTGAGGTGGCAAAATTTGCAGATGATACCAAACTGCTCGAGATAATTAAGACCAAAGCAGACTGTGAAGAGCTCAAAAAAAAAATCTTACAAAACTAAGTGATTGAGGAACAAAATGACAAATGAAATTTAATGTTGGTAAATTTAAAGTAATGCACAATGGAAAAAATAATCCTAACCATATACACATAATGATGGGGACTAATTTAGCTAATATTACTCAAGAGATCTTGGAGTCATTGTGGATAGTTCTATGAAAACATCCACTCAGTGTGCAGCAGCAGTCAAACAGAATGTTAGGAATAATTAAAAAAGGGATAGAGAATAAGGCAGAGAATATCTCACTGCGTCTATATATGGTATGCCCACATCTTGAATACTACATACAGATGTGGTTGCCTCATCTCAAAAAAGATATAATGGCATTTAAAAAGGTTTAGGAAAGGGTAACAAAAATAATTAGGGGTTTGGAATGGGCCCCATATTTAGAGAGATTAAAAAGACTGGGACTTTTCAGCTTAGAAAAGAGGAGACTACACTAACCCCTACTTCGAACTAGGGTGGCTAATGTAGGCATTCGAACTTGCAAATGAAGCCCGGGATTTAAATATCCCAGGCTTCATTTTCATGTTCCCGGGTGGGCGCCATTTTTAAATCCCCTTAGTTCGAACTGACTGCCAGCGGCTACATGCGGCAGTCAGAAGTTAATCTGAACTAAGGACTGTAACATTTAAAATCATTTTGTTCTCTGAACAAAAGGAAGTTTTTCTTCATGCACTACACAGACAACCTATGGAACTCTTTGCCAAAGGAGGTTGCCAGGACTTTAACAGGATTTAAAAAGAGCTAGATAAATTCATGGAGGTTAGGTCCATCAATGATTCTAAGACATTTGCCAGGATGGGTAGGAATGGTTTCTCAGAAGCTGGAAATGGATGACAGGAGTGGGATCACATGATGATTCCATGTTCAGTTCATACCCTCTAGGGCATCTGGCTTTGGCCACTACTGGAGAACAGGATACTGGGCTAAATGGACCTTTGGTCTGATCCAGTATGGCTGTTCTTCAGTACTTATATAAGAAGACTATGAGTATTTCAGTCATATCTAGTTATGATACAAATGTATATATTGCTTACAGAACTAGGCCATTTAATTCAGGCTAGTAACAGCTCAGAACCTTATTTTGCATATTACAGAGTGATGTGTTGAAGAAATTTAAGGAATCATAGTAAGATGCAGCTCAAAAACCTGTTGCTCAATATTTCACGCATCTGCTTTTATTGGTGTGAATAAATTAGATGTTACCTAATTTTAATACTAATCATAAGCTTTGTTAGATCATGGAGGGGTGACACATCAGAATAACTGGTAGTGTCATTTATAATAGTAACAGCTAATATCAAAGGGCTGTAATTGTCAGATCTCATAAATGAAACAAGGTTTCTCTGTGTTAGAGCTTGCATGGGGGACTTGTAAGAAAAATACAAGTTCATGGGACATGTGGTGCTTGTGCAGCAAACTGTAGATGCTAGTTTGCACAGTAATTGTTAAGTTTCTCCACTTTTGCATGGGGAGCGCGGGTTCCAATCAGCCGCTTGCGCCGCTTGCTCCCCCGTGGCAGCCCGGCTGAGCGGCACAGAAGTCAGCCGAGCACCACGGTAGGAGGAGAAGGGGGCGGGGCAGTAATGTACACAGCCAGGGGGCGGGGCCTGGACATGTATATCATCACCATACCCCCCCTTCACGCCCCCCCTTCACCTCCTGCCGTGGCACTCGGCTGACTTCTGCGCCTCTCAGCCAGGCACTGTGGGGGAGCCCAAACGGCCGCTTGCTGCCCCACGGCGGCCTGGCTGAGTGGCGCAGAAGTCAGCTGAGTGCCACGGCGGGAGGTGAAGGGGGGCGGCGGGGTGATGTACAGAGAGATGAAGAGAGAGGCAGGAGGCGGAGGAGAGCTGAGAGAGTGGGAGGCAGTAGGAGGAGGAGGAGAGAGAGAGAAACGTGGAGGAGAGATCCAAAAATCTCATCTTATGATGGGCTATTGGCTAGTTCCTTAGAACCATGAACTCTATCATTTCATGATCCCTTTCACCCAAGCTGCCTTCCACTTCCAAATTCTCAACCAGTTCCTTCCTATTTGTTAAAGGATGTCTTAGAACCATGTTTGTCATCTCTCAAATGAAGCTCTGGCCCCAAACAGGAAAACAAAAATCCCCTTTCACCACTGGCTGATGTTTAAGGTGAGCTTGTCTTAGACTAGGGCATGGGTTCCCAAACTTTTTGACACAGGGACCAGTAAATCCATTCACGAACTTTTGGAGGACCAGTAATGTTCATTTGCATATTTGCATATTCATTAATCAAATTATGAATATTTAAATAAGTTGTTTCTGGTCCTTCCAAATCTCCCAGTGCCAGCTTTAGCAAAGCTTTTGATATGGTCACCTACAATATTCTTGCCAGCAAGTTAAGGAATATGGATTGGATAAATGGGCTGTAAGACAGACAGAAAGCTGGTTAGACCAGGGTTTCCCAAACTTTTTACTTTAATTGGAACCCTTTTTTTCAGTTCTGCTTTTTGCAGCCCAAAAATATAAACACATGAAAAACAAACGAAGAAAATACCAGACATATAACATGTCTGGTATTTTCTCAGTAGGTAAGTTGTATTATTACTAGATGTATCAGTTTGTAGTTTCAAACTGCCTGGCCGGTAAATGTGCTCAGGCTGCATGAGTGTGTCTACCAGCCAGATAGTTTGCAACTACTCGAGGGGTTTGGGGGGGGGGGGGGGAGGGACGACAGTAGAATCCCTGTGCCAGACTAACTCGTGCTTTGTGGGTGGAGGGGGAAGAGGGGAACGGGGTCGGGTGAGTCCCACTCCCTGCAGGCTGATTCATTCCTCCCCCCTGCTCCCCTTGCTACGCCTCTGGCCAGCCCCACTTCCCCCAACCCCCTCCCTGGCAGCCAGTTCTCCCATGCTTTTCCTCCCAATCTCCCTTGGCCAGCCCCGCTGCCTGCATCCAGCCCTCCTTCCAGCGGCCACTTCTCCTAACTCGCCCACATCTTCCCTGGCCAGCTCCCTGCCCCCAACCTTGCACCCCCCAGCAGCCCTGCTTCCACCAGCCCCCCAATCTCCCCAGCCTGCCCTGATTCCCCCATCCAGTTCTGCTTCCGGGGGCCAACTCTCCCCTCCTCCTCACCCCAGAATCCGCTGGCACCTGCACCTTCCCTTAGCCCTGCACCCTCCTGGTGCCTCCTTTTCCCCTAATACCCACCCCCTCACCAGGCTCTGCCCCATTCCCCTCCTGCCCCTCTGTGCCCTCACACACAATTTGTTCCATCCTGACTTTCCTCATGCCCACCCCTCCAGCCCCCAGCGCCCTTCCCCTCCCCGCTCCTCTCCCAGCATCACCCCGCCCCCCTCCCACTGACACCTCCCCTCCTGCCCTTCCCCTCATGGTCTGCACTTGGCCCCCTGCCATTTGTCGCTCTCTCTCCCGCTCCCCCACCCACCCTGTCCCTTGGGGCCTTCCCCTCCCAAGCCCCTTCTCCTTCCACCCCTTTCCCCTCCGCCGCACGAGCCGGTTCCCACCTTCTCTTTCCCCGTTGCGGGGCCGGGGTCCACGCTCAGGCCCCGGAGGCCGAACCCGGAGCCAGCCAGGCCCCACCACGTGCCTCGCGCGGGTTTCAAACCCCAGGCCGTGACGTCACGTCCTCCCCGCCCACGTGCAACGCCGCGCATGGGCGGCAGGCGGCGAGGAGGAGCCGCGGGCGTCAGAGACATCCGGGGCCGAGGGGACGCTCTGGGGGCGGGGCCCGCTCCAGGCAGAGCTGGGGAGAGACCCAGCTCCACATAGCGCTGGAGCAGGGCCCGGCTCTTAACTCGCCGGCACTTCCGGGTGCAGGGCGCGGGGCCCGATTCGACCAGATGGGTCAATCGGCCTAAGGGCCGGCAGCCACCAGGCACACTGGGGACCGGCAGTTTTTTTTCCACGGCCCGGTATCGGGCCGCGGACCATAGTTTGGGAAACGCTGGACTAGGGTATTATTGGATATGGGTTGGTAGCAATTCAGACACACTTTTTACAGCTACAATGGTGCCACTGTCAACCATTAATTGCACCATTAACATATATATCAACTACGACAAAAACACCTCCAAAGTCACACTTTCCATATCTGGGAACACATAAGACTCCTCTTCTGGCCATTAGCTAAACTAATTAAAGGGACTTGAATATATTTCTTGGCTCTGATGGTCCAGATATTCATCTGGAACGTTCTGCATAGTATTAACTGCAGCTGAAACAATATCTCTTATGAGTTGCCTTTTTTGAATCAATAATTTACTCCCCACCATAAGAAAATTGGACTGTATCCATAAGAAGTGATGAACCAATGTCCCAGAGTCACAATCACCAATTAGGATCAAATGAACACAGCATAAAGAGGGAGATTGAATCAAGGTAGACTTGGAAAACAAACCATACCCTACAAACCATTTCCATGCTGAGCAGAATAATGTTTAAACACTTGCGAAGCTCTGGGCATTAGCTGCCACATGCCTCTATTATCCCATCCATAGAATAGGGACAGCAATGCTTGCCAAAAATGAAGGGGACGGATGTGAGACTCAGTACGTAAAGATTGTGAAGCCCTCAGACACTATGATACCATTCTGTTTCAGAGATCTGTGAGCATATGCGAATATGCTGGGTGATTTTCAACATTCTCATGATGAAAAGCTGCTATAAATTTTGTTTAACACAGTGATGATAATACAGGCTTTATGCCTACTTAATATCACTTGAGCAATGAAAATGGCTGGAATGCACTGCAGAATCTGGCCCTTAGCATCTAATGGAGGGTTAATGTGAGTAACAGAAACCAGAGGAAGGAATGTAGGGTACCTCTCTGAACTCAAATGAAACAAGTGGTTCATGAATTCTTTGCATAGGGCTAAACAAAGTTTGCATGAGACCTGATGCTTTGTGATACCAGAATTATATGTTCTACCTGCTAAAGGACCTGGCATTAGCCACTGTTGGCAGACAGGCTACTGGGCTGGATGGACTTTTGGTCTGACCCAGTACGGCCATTCTTATGGTCTTATGTTCTTTTTTTTAATTAATCTTATCTTTAATTAAGATCACAACAGAAGAAAGTTTGGCAGCTGTTCAAAAAACCTCAGTTAATAGGGGAAAATCAATGTTAATGTGTGCCCACTAAAGTAATGTCATTTAATAGAAACATTATAAAATATTTCAATGAGACCCTCATATTTCCCATTTCTTCTCTTTGGCATTTAGTTAGGCGGATAGCTACTGTAATGGGCTACATCTAGACTGCTAGCTTCTTTCAGAAGAAGCTTTTCTGGAAGCCATTTCTCAGGTTCTGCTGCGTGCTTGCCTACCTCTCTGAGGGACAGCAAAGCTTGTGCAGCGCATGCTTCAGTTGTCCAGCTTTTGGACACCACAGCATTCTTTTTGCTATGAAGCCAGAGCTTCCCCTGGGCATGCGATGGCCCCACACTACCACGCTGCAGTTTCTGCAGCAGTTTGTGAAGGCTGACTTGCTGGCCCTGCATGAGCTCAACAGGGAGCTCATCATCAAAACCCTCTCCCTGTGTGCAGGAGCAAGGCCCTTGCAACCGCATCTACACTGGAGAAAAGATTCTGCAGACTGGACACCACTTCCAACTAGTGGTACCAGCTGGTCATGGAGCAGTGGTGATGACTAGCAGTGGCTCCGAAACGTCTGCATGCAGAAGGCCTTCCATGGGGCCCACACACACACCTGTGCCTGGCAGCGTTGTCCACGGGGGTGGTACTTCATGTAGGCAGGCATGCCAGTGTGCTGTGTGCAGCACTCCTCAGAGTGTTTGAGGGTCATGTATGTGCCCTTGTGTCCAGCCTGCTTCCAATGCTGGAAGGTGGTGGGAGGGCATCCCCCCAGGGGGTCAGACGTGTGTGGGGCCTCCCCACAGCCTGTGAGCAGAATCCTGGGGGTGCTCCAGAGCTGCCTCCTAAGGTTGCGTGGCACTAACTAGTGTTGCATGTGGTTCCACACACAGTGTCCAGCCTGAGCAGGCTGAGTGACACTTGCACCCCATCCCCTCTGCACCCGCCTCCCCCACCCTGTGTTTGTGTGTAAAACTGAGTGCACTCACTTGATAATCCCTCCCTGCCATCAGAGGATGCCTGGGAAATCTCCAGGGCCTGGGTACTGGCTCCAGGGTAAGGGGGACAGTGCTAGCCATGTCCTTCTCCTCCTGCATCTGCTTTTCCTAATCCTCCTCTTCCACCTCGTCCTTCTCTGCAGGGAGCTCCAGGTGGGTGATGGCCTGAGTCCACCACCACAGATGGGAAAAGGGCCTCCCCACTCCCAGGATCTGGTGGAGCTCCTGGAAGTAGAGGCAGGAGCGGGATTCTGCCAGAATGAGAGCTGCACTCTCTGCCCATGGCGTAGCCCTGTCAGAGCTCTTTGACTTTGCTCCTGACTTGCTCAAAAGTGCTGGAGTGTGTCTCCTCTCTGCTAGAGCCTCGTCCATCCGGCCATAGATGTTGGCATGTCCTTGCTGGGAGTGGAGATCCTACAGGTTCTCCTCCTCCCTCCACAGCACATGCCGTTTGGTGTCCTGCCTGGATCGTGGGAGCTCTCGTGTTGCTCCCTGTGAGGGCCAGGGTGGTTCAAGGAGATTGAGGCTGGGCATTTGCTCCAAATTTGTGTGGCAGTCAGAGCTGCTCAGTGAGGTACAGCTCCCAGGCCTGGCTTCCTGCCACAAGGCTTATCCTGGGTGCCTGAAGCTTTAAGAGCTGGCAGGAGTCAGGAACTATAGAGGTCTGATTAGTTTGGACAGAATGGCAACCAGGGAACCTATGTTATTTCCTGGAGGCCTCTTCCTTTGAAAAAAACTCCCTCTTCCGTGTCCACACACGCCATTTTCCAAACAAGCTTTTTCGAAAAAAGACTTCTTTCTCCTAGAAAGAAGTTTACCACTGTCGGAAAAAAATCTCCCTTCTTTCGACTTCCTGCAGAAAGAACGCAATAGCTGTGTGCATGTAAGTATTGATTTTCTGGAAAAACTGCCTTTTTTCCCAGAAAAATGCTGCAGTGTAGACATACTCTTGGTTTCAAATAGAGCAGACACAGGTAATTACACTGATTCTACACACTGTTTTTCATGATTACTAATGTAGTATTCGAAATTCAGTAATTCTGGAATGTCAGGTTAAGAATCCATCTTTGCCCATCTGAATCCTGTGACAGCAGATCTTGTTTTACCAATGTTCTTAATGAACATAAGAACATAAACATAAGAACGGCTGTACTGGGTCAGAGCAAAGGTCCATCTAGCCCAGTATCCTGTCTGCCGACAGTGGCCAGCATTTGAGGAGCAGTTGCTCGGTGAGTAGCAACACAGGTGAGTAGCTGTGAGGAATGGTGGGAGCTGGGAGGGCTGAAACACCCCAGAAAGCTGACTGTGGCTTTCAGCAAGTGATGGACAGGAGACTAGAGAGGGCGGGGCTTCAAAGAAGGGGCAGGGCCGTAGATCTTTGCCTGTTCTGAGACTTAAAAAGTGATCTTGGGTGTAAAAAGGTTGGAGACCACTGTTCTACATGCTTCACAATTTTGTTCTTTACTATTGTTTCGACTAATTTGCCCGGTACTGAAGTTAGACTTACCAATCTGTAATTGCCAGGATCGCCTCTACAGCCCTTTTAAAATATTGGCGTCACGTTGGCTACCTTCCAGTCATTAGGTACGGAAGCCGATTTAAAGGATAGGTTACAAACCACAGATAATAGCTCAGCAATTTCCCATTTGAGTTCTTTTAGAACCCTTGGATGAATGCCATCCGGTCCCGGAGATTTGTTAACATTAAGTTTTTCTATTTGTTCCAAAACCTCCTCTAATGACACTTCAATCCGAGACAGTTCCTCAGATTTATCACCCACAAAGGACGGTGCAGATTCAGGAATCTCCCCAACGTCCTCAGCCGTGAAGACTGAAGCAAAGAAATCATTTAGTTTCTCCGCAATGGCTATATCGTCCTTGATTGCTCCTTTTATAGCTCAGTCATCTAGGGGACCCACAGGTTTTTTAGCAGGCTTCCTGCTTCTAATGTACTTAAAAAACATTTTGTTATTTCTTTTTGAGTTTTTGGCTAGCTGTTCCTCAAAATCTTTTTTTGCTTTTCTTATTACATTTTTACACTTGATTTGACAGTGTTTAGGTTCTTTTCTATTTATCTCATTAGGATTGGACTTCCACTTCTTAAAAGATACCTTTTTGTCCCTCACTGCTTCTTTTACATGGTGGTTAAGCCACGGCGACTCTTTTTTAGGTCTCTTGCTATGTTTTTTAATTTGGGGTATACATTTAAGTTGGGCCTTTATTATGGTGTCTTTAAAAAGGTTCTATGCATCTTTCAGGGATTTGGCTCTAGTCACTGTGCCTTTTAATTTCTGTTTAACTAACCTCCTCATTTTTGTGTAATTCCCCTTTTTGAAATTAAATGCCAGGGTGCTGGACTGCTGAGGTGTTCTTCCCACCACAGGAATGTTGAATGTTATTATATTATGGTCACTATTCCCAAGCGGTCCTCTAACGGTTATATCCTGGACCTGATCCTGCGCTCCACTCAGGACTAAATCGAGAATTGCCTCTCCCCTTGTGGGTTCCTGCACCAGCTGCTCCAAGAAGCAGTCATTTAAGCCATTGAGAAATTTTATCTCTGCTTCTCTTCCTGAGGTGACATGTATCCAGTCAATATGGGGGTAATTAAAATCCCCCATTATTATAGATTTCTTTATTTTGGTAGCCTCTCTAATCTCCCTCAGCATTTCTATGTCAGTATCGCTGTCCTGGTCAGGTAATATATCCCTACTGCTAATTTCTTATTATTGGAGCATGGAATTACTATCCATAGCGATTCTATGGAACATGTTGATTCACTTAATATTTTTATTTCATTGATTCTACATTATCTTTCACGTACAGTGCCAACCACCCGGCCTGCTCTATCCTTTCTATATATTTTATATCCCGGTATGATTGTGTCCCACAGATTTTCCTCATTCCACCAGGTTTCAGTGATGCCTATTATGTCAAACTCCTCATTTAATACGAGGTACTCTAGTTCACCCATCTTATTAGTCAGACTCCTAGCGTTTGTGTACAAGCACTTTAAAAATTTGCCAGTGCTTATTTGTCTGCCCTTCCCGGATGCATTGGATTCCTTTGTATGCTGTTGTTAGTCTGCTCTGGCCCATAGTTTGTCCTCTCCCCTCCTCTCTTTCTGACTACAGCTTAGAGAATCTCTATCAATGGATTCTCCTCTAAGAGAAGTCTCCCTCTGATTTACGTGCATCTCCTCACCAATCGGCTTTCCCCCATCTCTTAGTTTAAAAACTGCTCTACGGCCTTTTTAATGTTTAGTGCCAGCAGTCTGGTTCCACCCTGGTTTAGGTGGAGTCCATCCTTCCTGTATAGGCTCCCCCTCTCCCAAAAGTGTCCCCAGTTCCTAATAAATCTAAACCCCTCTTCCCTACACCATTGTCTCATCCACGCATTGAGACTCTGAAGCTTTGCCTGCCTACCTGGCCCTGCGCGTGGAACTGGAAGCATTTCCAAGAATGCCACCATAGAGGTCCTGGATTTCAGTCTCTTTCCTAGCAGCCTAAATTTGGCCTCCAGGACATCTCTCCTACCCTTCCCTATATCATTGGTACCTACATGTACCACGACCACCAGCTCCTCCCCAGCACTACACATAAGTCTGTCTAGATGCCTCGAGAGATCCACAACCTTTGCACCAGGCAGGCAAGTGACCATACAGTTCTCCCGGTCATCACAAACCCAACTATATATGTTTCTAACGATCGAATCACCCACTACTAACACCTGCCTCTTCCTAACTGGCATTCCCTCCCTCTCAGAGATATCCTCAGTGCGAGAGGATACCGCAACATCCTCTGGGAGGAGGGTCCCAATTACGGGATGGTTTCCCTCTGCTCCCATTGAATGCTCTGTTCCCTTGAGACTTTCATCCTCCTTAAGAGCACTGGGGCTCTCAGACTAGAAGTGGGACAGTACTACAGTGTCCCGGAAAGTCTCATCAACATAGCTCTCTACCTCCCTTAGCTCCTCCAGTTCAGCCACCCTGGCCTCCAAAGCCCGAACTCGGTCTCTGAGGGTCAGGAGCTCCTTGCAACGGGTGCACACATATGCCACCCGCCCACAGGGCAGGTAATCGTACATGTAACACTCTACACAATAAACACGACAGCCCCCACTCTGCTGCTGGGCTTCTGTCTACATTTTTCTAATGAATAAGTTTAAGTATAAACTGAGATTCTTTTTAAACCTCTGGAATATAGATTATTCTAAGAGTAATGTTTTAAAGAAGGTCAGAAGTCACTAGTGCCCTCTAAACTCCCCCTCTAAACTCCCTCTCCAAACTCTCCTGTTAACTGTTCCTGGTCACTGAGTCACAGGCTTATATAGCTCTGGTAGGCCCTCCTCCTGACTGAGGCTCAGCCTCTAGAACAAAGGCTTCTAGATTTCAAACCTTTTAGAAGCTCCTTCAAACAAACCAACCAACCAACCAAACAAACAACAGAAGCTCAGCACACTGCAAATAACTCCCCCCCACACAAACACACACTCCAGACAGCCACTTACCACAAGTGTCCCGTTTTTACTCCTCTTTTACCTAGAGAACTCCCTCTCCACACTCTCCTGTTAGCTGAAGGTAATTCTTTACTTGATCGTAAAACAAATAACAATCTCCAAAGGTTGCATTTTTCTACAACATGTTTAACTGGTAGGAACACAAAGTCAGAGGAACATTTTCATTATTTCTTCACTATTAATCAGTAGAAGATTGAGCTATTGAATTGTGAAAATGCTAAATAATGTACTGTAGCTTTCTTCAAAGAAAGTAGTCCTTTGGAAAGATAGACTGCCCTATGCATGCAATGGTAGCAAAAAACACTATGATAGTGATTTTCTTCTCTAGCATCCATGATTTTCATAAAAGACGGAAAATACTTATACCCCAAAGCCCCTGAAATATTTAATCAAACTATAAAATTATTTTCTTTTTGTGTGCTACAACTTTTGCTAAGGTTTCTTAGATATGATACTGATATGAATGTTATGAAGTAATCCACACAGCTAGTAAATGTACACGTATTCTTATTCTCCTTCTGTAAATATAATACAAGTTTAACCTCCTTAGTTTGGCACTCTTTGGTTTAGCATCATCTGGGGTCTGGCAAGATTTTAGTTGCCAGATGTTAGGCCCTAGAAAAAATAGGCCTAGTGCTGTTATGCTAAAGCAAATGTAACAAAGGTTTTTGGGTAGTTCCTGGACAGAACTGGAGATAGGTTTAAGCAGGGATGCACCCTACACGCTTGCTTAAATTGGCAAAATGAGATAAGCAAGAAGCTGCATTTTTGTACCTGCTGTAATAAGGAACAGTTTGTTTTAAGAACTAATAAGAAAACTCCCTGTTTCTGCTCTCCCCGTTTGTTCCAAACTCCCTGTTTATGTTCTCCTTTGGCCATAACAAACTTTCTCCTTATTGCCCAGTACCTGTCTTTTGGGCTGATAAAAAATTGCTAATGCATTATAAATTGCTTAAGGCCATAATGTATAGTTGGCCAGGTATGCATGGGTATTAAAGGTTTCTAACTAATAAAGGGGGGTTGGCTGCTTGGGCAAATAGTCTATACCGCGACGGAACTGTCTATATAAGCCTACCTGTAAATAAAATCAGGGCTGGTTCACTTTGGAGATGGGCCGCTCTCTATTGTAAGTGCGCACTATTCAATAAAGAGCTTGTGATTGGATCTTGCTGGTGTTGCCTGTCTCTTTGCGGTCAGACAACGAACAGAGGCCGTCCGGGTTAAAGTCCCCGACAAATTTCGCACCCCAGATGGGACCCGTCTGACTCTCCGGTGCAGAGGATCGGACTCCGAAGCAACGCAACGCGCATCCTCCTGTTTTGAGGAGCCTTGCCAGGTGGCCTGATCCCTGCTCCGGCGATAAGGCGTGTCCTCTGAACCAGCTGAGGCCTGCAGAAATCCAGCAATGTCACCTACCCGTTGTGTAGGATTCAGGTCCTCGGGGTTAAAGTCCCTGGAGTGTTCGGGGTTCGAGTCCCTGAAGAGGTAAGAAAGCGCTCGGTATTGAGAAATTGGGTTAAGGATCCTTTGGCTGGTAAAGATGGGACAGGGTGGCAGTAGGTGCCCGGGGGACGCCCCGTTGACCCTGATCCTAAGGGATTGAAAGGACATTTCTGGAACGGCTGGTCAAGCAAAATCTAAAATGAAGGATTTGTGTCAAACACAATGGCCTTCACTCACTGCTAATTTGTCCCAGGATAATGATTGGCCAAACTGCGGGATGTTTTCCGTAGAAAGAATGAATGCCCTGAGGGACATACTGGTTAATCTTAGACCCAGACAAATGGAATATTTATTTGTATGGTATAATTACAAACCAAAGGAATTTGAAAGGGCTCTGCAGGCTGTGTGTGTAAAAAAAATCTGTTAAACTTCCCCCACCCCAGAGGTGGTAAAAAAAAAAAACCAAAAAAACATTCCGTACCATTTTCTCTATCCATCTGCCAACCTGGGCTAATGTAAACCAATTGTTAAATACCTTCCTCACGGAAAATGAGCATCAAAAGGTTAAAGAAAAGGCTGTAGCGTATCACCAGAATCAAGCTTGGAGAGGTATGCCCACCGCTGAGCCTAACTGAGATCCAAATTCGGACGGGATGCAAGGGAAAAGTTTACCTAAAGTGGTTAGCATTGCGACACGGGTGTACAATAAGAAAGAGGAGAAAAGAGAGAAAGAAGGAATTAAGCAATTGTTGTTATATATAAAGGGAAACCTGCTTTAAAAATGACTCCTTGTTTCTTGCAGCCTCTTTTAATTATCTAGGCAAAGAAACAATAAAGTTTAAACATTTGGCTACAGACACTTTGTTAAATTTATTAAAGAGAAATAAGGAATTCTACTGAAACTTAATTGGTTAACTGCATAAAAGAATAAAATCTATACATTGTAAATTTGTAAAACCTGCATCCTAAGGGTTAAATGTGTCTTCCAAGAAAACTAATTATTGTTTTAAAAAAATCCAAGCCCAGAAACTTCACTGTTTTTCTGTTCAAAGCTGAGTTGATAGCACTTTTGGCTTGCTTTCAGATCCAAGGTTGTGTGTGTCTGCAAACTGCCTGTCTGTTCTGGAAAGGGGGAGCATGTCCCCCATAAGTAAGCCTGTAACATTGTATATAATTCTTTTCAGGAAAAGAAAATCTTTTTGCTTGCTGAAATATTAACTAGCAAGGGTCTTGTTCTAAGAAAAAGTTTCTGTGGCAGTAAATTATTTGAAGCTTCACAGATTTAAAAAAAAAAAAAAGCCTGGTCTGCAGTACAGGAAGGAAACTAAGCCATGTCATCTTTAACTTAATAATTGAACAATGAAGTAATTTACTCAAACCCTCTGAAGCTAGTGTGCAAAACAAAAGCATACCATTAGGTAACAGCAGGCTAATCAAAAATTAGCAAAGAACATTGGTAAAGAAAAAGTATTCTAAAATATAATGCACAACCCCAATGTGGGTAGAAATGTTTTCTTTGTCTTTCAGATTATCAAAAAGCACTAATATTAGCTAAAAAGTAACTGAAGAAAAAAAAACCATGGTTCTGTGTCATGACATAATAAGTTTGTGTTCTGTGTTCTATCCAAATTTGTCTTGTGTGTCCTAATTGTAATATATGTATTTCAAACATTGTTGTGTGTACAATATTGTTGTTTTAATGAAAGAATAATTTAAATCCCTTAAATAATTTTAACTTTGTGCTTTACACAGATGGTTTTTGCTTTTATAATTCTAGTGGAGTTTTAGTATCAGACTATGCAGTTTGTACTGTCTGGAATGTAGAGGAATCTGCTCCTCTACCTGCTGTTTTTTCCCTTCTCTCCTATGATCACCAGCTCCTTTGCCATCTCTTTCGAAACTGGCCCTCCTGCAAGACCAAGCCCCAGAATCGGGAAAGCAGGAGTGAAGACTGGCAGGGTGCACCTTGCACCCAGACCACTACTGGTGCAGCTCTAATGGCCACATTGTTGCCCCAGTGGTCTTGCTACCTCACCTTGCCTCCGTGCTCCATAGATTGTCGCACATTGGCAAAGGTAAAACAAAATTGGTTTGCTCCCAAATTCTCCCAGGCAGCCAAAGATTATGGCCTAGCTTGCCCTGTCTGCCAAGCCCACAATGTGGGTAAACCTGTAAAGACAGTTCCGGCAACCAGACCTCCGCCTTTGGGACCATGGCTGAATTTACAAATAGACTTTATTCAATTGCCTAAATGTCAATCTTTTGAATATGTGTTGGTTATTGTTTGCTTGTTTTTAAGATGGGTAAAAGCTTATTCCCTGCAGGAAAGCTGATGCCATCACAGTGGCAAAAAAACTTCTAAATCATTACATCCCATTATAGGGAATACATTTTGTAATTTCCAGTGATAAAGGTACCCACTTTACTGGACAAATTGTTTAACAAAAACTGGCAAAGTACTACTCTATCAAACAAGCACCGCACTGCGCATGACACCTGGAGAGCTCAGGAGCAGAAAAAAATGAAACGGGATTTTAAAGAACAACCTTGCAAAAATATGTAAAAACTCTGGCTTAACATGGATAAAAGCACTCCCGATTGCCCTAATAAGCATAAGAGTGACTCCTAATCGGAAATACAGGCAGTCCCCAGGTTACGTACAAGATAGGGACTGTAGGTTTGTTCTTAAGTTGAATCTGTATGTAAGTCGGAACTGGCGTCCAGATTCAGCCGCTGCTGAAACTGATCAGTTTCAACAGCGGCTGAATCTGGACGCCAGTTCTGACTTACATACAGATTCAACTTAAGAACCCCAGGCGTCCCCAAGTCAGCTGCTGCTGAAACTGATCAGCGGCTGATTCCAGGAATCAGACCAGGGGGACGGGGAGCAAAGCGGCAGAACACGCGGGCAGCGGACAGCCCAGACGCGTCTGGGCTGTCAGCTGACCACGCGCTCCACGGATTGGCTCTGCTTTGCCCCCCGCGTTCCCCCCCCATCCCCCTGGTCTGCAGACCAGGGGGACGGGGGGGGGGCAAAGCAGAGCCAAGCCGCGGAGCACGCGGCCAGCTGACAGCCCAGACGTGTCTGGGCTGTCCACTGCCCACGTGCTCCGCGGCTTGGCTCTGCTTTGCTCTGCTTTGTCCCCCCCCCCCCGGTCTGCAGACCAGGGGGATGGGGGGGCAAAGCAGAGCAAAGCAGAGCCAAGCCGCAGAGCACGTGGGCAGCGGACAGCCCTGTCCGCTGCCCGCGTGTTCCACCGCTTTGCTTCCTCTCCCTGGTCTGCTGGAGACCAGGGAGAGGAAGGGCCCCGTTCGTAACTGCAGATCCGACATAAGTCGGATCCGCGTAACTCGGGGACTGCCTGTACTGGACTCAGTCCACATAAAATTGCATGTGGCCGACCTATAAAATTGTTAAGCAGCCAAAAAAATTAACCTGGCTGATGCCACACTTATTATAGAAAGCATAGTCAAGTATTGTCAGAAACTTATGAGGTGTGTACAGTCTTATCATTCTCAGGTTAAGGACGCCTTCCAGGAGGCCCCGACTAAGCCGTGCCATAAACTACAACCAGGAGATTAGGTTTGCATAAAGGTTCACCAGTGGAAGACTGCCCTGGAACCCAGGTGAAAAGGTCCCTACCAAGTCCTTCTGACCACTCATCCTGCTGTAAAGTGCGAGGAATTGCCCACTTGGATTCACGCCTCCCACTGCAAACTGGTTCCAGTGCCTACACAGGTTGGCCCCAACAAGGAGCACCGCAGACCTGGTACCAGAAACCCAAGTCCAGAAGTAGACGGGGATCAGCTCAGGCCTGGTACCGGCAATCCAGGCCCAGAAGCAGACGACGTCGGACTTCAAGGGAGCCACGCACGTTCACCCCACCGCGAACCGGGTGAACCAGAAGCAGACAACATCTGTGCCCAGGGCAAATGGACTGCTACCCCTTTGGGTGACCTGAAGCTTCGACTTTGACTAAGAAAACCTTAAACTGGTGGTGTCCTTTCCCGGAAGGAAGGCCTCGTTTTCTGGCCTGGGTTCTTATGTTTTTACTGTTATTATTTGTTATCTTTCTCTTTTGGTGGTATGGGATGTAAAGGCTGTAAAAACTAACAGCTCTAACACCTTTATTCATCTTGCACATGAGCTGAAAGCTCGAATGCCAGAATTACATAATACGTCATGTTGGGTGTGTTCCCTAGTCCCAGTGGATAGTCAAAGAAGTCTGCTTATGGTTCCCATTCCCCTTTGTGCAATGAACATAACATGGGCCCCATCTTAAAAGGATTCCTCAGGAAATCTAAACATTACTTAGGAAAAAACTGAAATTAAAAATAAAGGATTCCTGAATGTATGGAAAAACCTGAACATTGGTGCCTATTAAAAATGTCATCTACTGATTCTGGTATGCTTGTCAGAATCAGTCAGTGCACTTAACATTTCCCATGTCGGGTCTGCTTATACTCTAACTAAAGATAAATACCAAATTATCAATGCTACAGCTGACTTTCTGATCCCTAGGTAGATGAAAGTAAATATATCGTCCTGCGTACCTTCCTTCACACACACCTATTATAACTGTTCCTCTCTAAATTGTACTCAGCGCTCTCCTGGACCTAGCAACAAGTCTCTCTGTTTATGCTCTTATCCGAATGGTCCAACCCTACCCATTGGACCAGTAGGATGGAGTCTGTAAAACCAACCCTTATTTAGAGTGTACTAAGTGTGCGGTAACAAAGCATATTTGACCCTTCCTCCTTCATGGAGTGGATCCTTCTACTTGGCCTGGTTGGAGCCACCTGTTATTTACCGCCCTCATCTCCCCACTGGAAAGATTAGGAATATAAGGGACGCTAAGACAGATGCTAAAAAATCTCGCCCTCTTACTTGGCGGGCTGTGAATGATTGGACAGGTGTTTGTGAGGCATTTCCCAATGCTTGTGGAGGGGCCTTTTATCAAATAGAAAAAGAAGTAATAAGGCTTCAAGAAATTTTGAAAATAATGGCTAATACCACTGCTGATGCTTTAACTGATCTGGCTACCGAGCAGAGAAAGATCCGGCAGATGGTTCTCCAGAATCGCTTAGCACTAGACATTCTATTGGCCTCTCAAGGAGGAACATGCATCTTGGTAGGACAAAAGTGTTGTGTGTATATTCCTGACGTTTATAACGCCACTTGGGAAAGAGCGCATCATCTTATGCAGGTAGCAAAAGATCATGAAGGAAAGAAAGGGGATTCTTGGTGGAGCAACCTGTTTAACTGGTTTCCAGATGTCGGTGGTTGGCTCCATAACTTACTTCGTAGCGCTGTCATTGTTATTTGTGGTTTGGTAGTTCTCTATGTCCTAATTCGTTGTGGATGTTGGATAGGCACTAAGGTGTGTTCCACCAAGTAGTAAGTTGTTACAATGTGTCCCAAGAGTCCCTTCACGGTACTCTAGGGACAAAGGGGGCCTGTTAGGCCCTAGAAAAAATAGGCCTAGTGCAGTTATGCTAAAGCAAATGTAACAAAGGTTTCTGGGTAGTCTCTGGACAGAACTGGAGATAGGTTCAAGCAGGGACGCACCCTACACAAGGGTGCTCAAGTTGGCAAAATGAGATAAGCAAGAAGCTGCATTTTTGTACCTGCTGTAATAAGGAACAGTTTGTTTTAAGAACTAATAAGAAAACTCCCTGTTTCTGCTCTCCCCGTTTGCTCCAAACTCCCTGTTTATGTTCTCCTTTGGCCATAACAAACTTTCTCCTTATTGCCCAGTACCTGTCTTTTGGGCTGATAAAAAATTGCTAATGCATTATAAATTGCTTAAGGCCATAACGTATAGTTGGCCAGGAATGCATGGGTATTAAAGGTTTCTAACTAATAAAGGGGGGTTGGCTGCTTGGGCAAATAGTCTATAACGTGACGGAACTGTCTATATAAGCCTACCTGTAAATAAAATCAGGGCTGGTTCACTTTAGAGACAGGCCACTCTCTATTGTAAGTGCGCACTATTCAATAAAAAGCTTGTAATTGAATCTTGCTGGTGTTGCCTGTCTCTTTGCAGTCAAACAACGAACGAAGGCCGTCTGGGTTAAAGTCCCCAACACAGATATCTATTTATCCTGGGTGTGACCAAGTTTTCTGCAGTCTCATAAAGGTTGCTTATAGCCACTACTGCTGGCTCTTTATGTTTTGTCCTGTTATTTAGCTCTAATTTACACATCAATGTCTTCTAAGAGCTTAGTAAGTAGTGGAAGGTTGTAATGCTATTAGACAATATTGATCACCCATGGTCCCACAAATTCTCTGGTTCAGCACTGGGCAGGACCTAAGGGTGCCAGACAAGGGAGGTTCAACCTGTACAAATGAAACCTATTGTTTATGTAGGGGCACTTTAATACTGTACTCTGAGAAGAGTGTCATTGAATTATGTAGGTCATTATGTAGGTCAGTGTAGGTGTAGGCCCATAGTGTCTTTCATTTGAAAAGATTCCATCTATCTTCAAAACCTGAATCCTAGGTGCCAGATTTTTGAAAGAGCAACATGTTGAATGCTTTGTTAAATATGGCCTGTAGGGTCATGATAGGAGCTGCTAGGTGGTGAACTCTTGAAAAACTGACCCTTACAAATGGCAGCAGAACTCTTTGGAAATCTGGCTCTGTTTGTGAGTGTTGAGCACATAAAAATCTGATTCTGAACTTTTTAAAGAAATCTGATCCTCAGGTAACTAGAGATAACTTTCCCATCTCTGCTACAGAACCAACGCTTTGGAATGCAGTAGACAGTAGGGACGAAGGAACAGATTGAATGCAAATATCATCCAGGCTCCAAACATCAACGTTTCTAATGTTTCAACACTATTCAGCAGTTATTCTGAGTAAGAAAAGAAGCCTTTAGCTTCCACCAACTTTGATGCTGAGAACTGGCCAGTCCAGTCCAGACACAGTTGCTTGCTTCTTTGCCATGTTTTTTTACAGTGTCCCACAATAATAGCTGACTTAATGAAGTTACTAGGTGTGATGGATGAAGTATGCTGTTTAGCATGAAAATGAAATAGCATTTTTTCATTGCCCACTTTTCTATCTCATAGGATTAATTGTAACAGCAGTGAATATAAAACCAAGAAAACTCATGAGACAGTTTACGACTCCCCAGTTCATCTTGACAGTGAAGGGGGAATAATTTGTTCTCCAGTTAATGACTGGAATAATAAGCAATGGGTTAGTAACATGAAAAAATCTCATTTTTATTAAGGAATGCATGCTACACTATAAATCCACACCTCTGAGCTTTAACTTGTTCACTGGAAAATTAAACCAATGTCTTTTTAACAAACATAAATACTGTTCAAAAGCCAACCCTATTCATAAAGACAAAAGATATTTTCCCCCAAAGAATGTGTTTATAAATGTTTTAATTACCTAATAGAAATTACTAATGTATTTTCCTCATCCACCAGGAGCCTCTGTGGGTTCTCATCTGTCCTGAGTCTTCCCTATCTTGTTCTTTCTTCAGCGCTCCTTTTACTCAGTCATCTTCACTCCACCCTCTTCCCTACTTTTGGTTCCATTCCTCTCTTCCCATCTTGATATCTAGCTATCTCTCAGCTCTGCCTCACTCTAACATCTATTACCATGTCATTCTTCTCCTGCTACTGACTGAGAAAGTTCCTGAGACAGGGTCCTCACCTAGTGGGGCCCAGTGTCTGCAGTCCCTTTGCCACATCTCTGCCTCTAAACTGCCTTGTGCCCACAACCATAGTATCCTGCAGCAATCAGGAGCATCATTTGCAGGGAATGTCCTGCAGAGAGCCCTGAGACCTGGGATGGAACAAGCTCAATGCAGATGAAATATTTGAAGAATTTACCTACAAAAATTTAAAAATGCTCAACAAAGTCAAAGGTTTTCATGATTTATAATTTGGCCAAATTTGGGTCTTTCCCCTACAAGAATGGCAAAAAGGCACATTTCTGACACAAAGGCAACATTTTAAGTCCTTGCTCTGAAGGTGGAAGTTTAGGAGTCTCTCAGTGAAATGACTTTTAAAAACAACAAAACAATACATTTTAGCAAATATGGTGCAGCCATTTTTGAGAATAAATGTAGGGAAATGTTTAAAAAGTTCAGCCTAAGGCAAATAGCTATCATGAAAAATTTCAGCCCCAATTTTTAATCAACTGAAAAATAGGGTCTTAGACTAGAATGCTTCAGGCAAACTTACCTCTAGATGACATTGTCAGTTCCACTTATACTACCGTACCCATTGTTACAGTACTCCTCCCATGACTTATGCCATATTTTATGAAGTCAGCTCATGAATATAAATACATCTAACTCAAAGATGCTTTGGACAAAATACCATATGTAACCAATCTGTGTTAATGGTACCGTCTGCTAGATCTCCCTATCTTATTTTGGTGCACGTATCATACTTGTATATAAAGTTATAAATATGAAGTATGTGATCGTTTATGGTTTAAATGTGCTTGTGAGAGCCATCAATGGTATTCTGGTAAATTTAACGGCTGGGCAATCAATCTGAGGACTTGTAAAACAGTCTCAGAGGGGTATACCTGTTGTTCTGTAAGGGTTCATCTACACTGCAGCATTATTTCAAAATAACAAGGTGAGTATCTACACAGTAAGCCCATTATTTCGAAATAACAGGCTGGCTATTTCAAAGTCTGAATTCCTGCTTTCCTTAGGGAATAATGCTAATTTCAAAATACTTTTTTTGAAATAGCATTAGTGTAGACACTCCACTGCTGCTAATTTGAAATAACTGGCCTTTAGCGGCCTCTCACAGCTGCAGATCTGACCACTCTGGTGACACTTGGCATCTTCGCTGCTCCCCTCCTCCTGTGGAGCTTAAACCTCCAGGCAGAAGGAGTAGGACTTCTCGCATGTGGCCAGCTATGCAAGCTCTGTGCAAGACAGCAGCCAGAAAGGGAACCATAATGGACCCCCCCAAGGCTTCCTCAGAGCCTACCACATCTGCCAACACTCCTGCTTCTTTCTTGGCTGCCACTGGCCAGGGATGCAGGAAAGCTCCGGCATGCGCTGGTGTGAAGATCCTGGACCTCACTGAGGTCTAGGAGGAGGAGAAAAACATCCAGGATCTGTACACCAGAAAGAGGAATGTGGAGGTTTATGGCTGGATCACTGCCAGCCTGGCTGACAAAGGGCACACACGAACCCTGGACCAGGTATGCATGAAAATCAAAGAGCTCTGGCAAGCCTAGTGCAAGGCCTAGGAGCAGAGCAGACTCTCCATGGTGGCACTGCACAGCTGTTGCTACTACAAGCAGTTGGAGCCCATCCTGGGAGGGATGCTGGTCACCTACCACCACGTCGTCATGGAATCCAGCTAGGGCACATTTGACATCAGCCTCCAGGAGGGTAGGATTGTGGGGGACAAGCAGGAGGAGGAGGTGGAGGCCAGCAAGATGACCATGCCCACCAGCCAGGACATGCTCCTCACCCTGGATCCAGTCCTCACCCCCCAGAATGTCTCCCAGGCTTTGGGAGAAGGCACTTCCAGTGAGTTCCATAGCTTTCCCTATCTATACATGGGGGCAGGTGGTGGACTGTGAGGGACTGCACACTCCTTACTCAGCCTACTCAGCCTGGGGGCCACACAACAGCCTATGCATGTAGGTGAATGTGGAACGCCTGTCTGGAGCACTCAGCTCCCTGATGCTTTCACACAGGAACCCCTCTCTCCTTCTCACAAGGTTCCTGGACAGGCCTGCCTTACTCCAGCCTCCATGGTGGGACATCTTCCCACAACAAGCCACCACTGAGGAGGCTGGGGTCATGGAAACACATAGCAGTGCTTCACACAGCACAGGGTCATGCCTGCACTCTCAGGGTATGTCTACACTACCCCGCTAGTTCGAACTAGTGGGGTAATGTAGGCATACCGCACTTGCAAATGAAGCCCGGGATTTGAATTTCCCGGGCTTCAATTGCATAAGCGGGGCTCCGCCATTTTTAAATGGAATGAGGAGTAAAGGTAGTTCGAACTAGGAAGCCTAGTTTGAACTACCTAGTTCGTGCCACGTGTAGCCGCGCGGCACAGGGTTCGAACGAGCGGGGATTTAAAAATGGCGGAGCCCCGCTTATGCAAATGAAGCCCGGGAAATTCAAATCCCGGGCTTCATTTGCAATTGCAGTATGCCTACATTACCCCGCTAGTTCGAACTAGGAGGGTAGTGTAGACATACCCTCAGGCAGTATCTGCTCCCAGTAAAGCACAGCAATGTGGATGAAACTGATCCCATACATGGGAACCTGCTGGGGGGAGGAAGAGGAGGGAAAACCTGTAGCACTCCTTCTGGCAAGCAGTGTCTTCCACTCACAAACACTTCCCCCAAGCTCCTCCCTCCCCCCCCGCCCAAGGAGGTGGGGATAGAAATTCTCTCTCTGAGGGATGTCACCAGTGTTTGCAGGATACAGAAGGAAGCCAGCATGTGTGGGACACAGAAGGAAGCAGAGACTCTTCTCCTCCATCTCCTGCCCATAGGTTCCTGGAATGTCTGTGCCCCTGCAGGAAAGTGCCTGCTGTCTATGCTATGGCTTTGCTTGAAGTATATCACTATCGTCTGAACCGAGACTTTCAGAGTCGGTGCACACAGTGCCTCCTGGGATGACTACCCTTGTAACTTTTTTCACAGCTAGGCCAGCTGCGAGCTTGGCACATCCCCCACCTCCCACATCATCTGCACGACTCCACAGGATCTGTAGGAGGAAAAGAACCTTCAAGGACCTGATGTGGGAGCAGATGGCCTGCCTATAGTTCCTCATCTGGGGACATAAGGAGGAGTGCCAGGAGTAGGCCACTGGATGGGGAGGAGCACTGGGCTGACAGGGAGGAGCACCGGGCTGACCCGGAACAATGGAAGTCCACCTGGGACTAGCTGGCAAACCAACATAATTCCATGTGCTCCCTTTCACTTCAGTGACAGAGCCACCTCCCCTATCATGGCTTCCCCTCTTTGACAGCCCAGGGACTACAGAGGCCACACAACACAGGGAAATGGAACCTCTAGGGTAGCTGAAGCCTCCCGACCACCTAGAGGCAGATGCCAGTCTCAGCCCCATCCCTGACCCCTCTCACCTGTCCTACCCATCCCCCATTCCAGGTTCTTTCCATAGTCCCTCCCCTAAGGCTTTATTATTTGCTCTGAGGGGTAGGGGGAAGGTGGGATGGAAGGATAGGGGAAGTGGGGTCGGGGAGGAAAGGCACACAGAGGGAATGCAGGGGCCCTTTTTGGAAAGGCATAGGGGAGAGTCTCAGAACTGGCCTTGCATGAAGCTATCCCTGAAAGCCTTCCTGATGAGCACAGCCCTTTGATGTGAATTCCTGATGGCTCTGATGTCCAGTTTGCTTGAATACCTGGCCAGCCATTCAGCCTCAGCCCCTCCCCCACCCCACCCTTGACAGAAAAGTCTCCCCCTTGTTCTCATAAAGGTCATGACCACAAAGGAGACGCAGGCCATGACCACAAAAGGGGTTGTTGTGCTTGCTGAGGTCCATATGAGTGTGAACACTCCTGAACCTCCTCTTTAAATGGCCAAACACACATTCCACCACCATGTGGCATCTGCTTAGTCTGGCATTGAAGTGCTCCTTGTTGGGGTCCAGGCTGGCCACATAAGTCTTCATGATCCAGGGGAACAATGAGTAGACTGCATCACCCAGGATTACAAGGGAATGTCCACCTCTCAACTATGATGATGCAATCAGGGAAAAAAGCACCAGTGTGCATCTTCTGGAACAGGCAGGAGTTCCAGAATATACAGGCGTCATGCGCCTTCCCTGACCACTCAAGGCTGATGTCCTTGAACCGATCCTTACGGTCTACCAGGGTCTGCAGCACCATTGAAAACTATCCCTTCGTGTTCATACAGTCTGAGGCATGGTGGTTGGGGGCCAGGATGTGCTCTCTATGGGTTTGTCTACACAGCAGTGTTTTTCCAGAAAAACAGCCATTTTTCCAGAAAAATAATACGTACGTCCACACTGCTATTGCATTCTTTTGACAAAAAGTCAAAAGAATGGAGGATTTATTCCAACAGCGGTAAACCTCTTTCTACGAGGAAGAAGCCTTTTTCCAAAAAAGATTTTTGGAAGAAGACATCTGTGGGTGTGGAAGAGGGTGTTTTTTTTTCGAAAGAAGAGGCTTCTAGGAAATAACACAGCTGTCCTGGTGGCCACTCATCAGAACTCTATAGTTCTTGTCTCCTACAAGCTCTTAAAGCTGCAGGCACCCAGGAAAAGCTTTGTCGTACGAAGCCGGGCCTGGGAGCTGCACCTCACAGTCTGGCTCTGAATGCCACCCACTTTTGGACTGATGGCCCAGCCTCGATCCTCCTGAACCACCTGGCCCTCACCGGGGCTTCCAGGATCCAGGCAGGGGCACCAAACTGTGTGCAGCCTCCTAGTCTGGGGTAGAGATCCTGTCCCTCCTCAAGATGTGGGGAGAGAAGACCCTGCAGGATCTCTGCTCCTGGTGAAGAAATGCTGATTTCTTCAGCTGTGGCCGAGAGAGGACACTCTCACCCCCGCTCCTGAGCACTTTTGGAATAAATCAGGAGCAAAGTCAAAGAGCTCTGACAGGGCTATGCCATAGCCAGAGAATGTAGCTCTCGCTCCGGGGCAGAACTCCACTCCTGCTTCTACTTCCAGGAGCCCCACCAGATCCTGGGGATTGGGGAAGCCCTTTCCCCACCTGTGGTGGTAGACTCAGGGCTCAAGATGCCCGTTGTCACCCGCTTGGAGTTCCCTGCAGAGGAGGAGGAGGTGGAAGAGAAGGAGGAGGTAAAGAAGCTGCAGGAGGAGAAGGACATGGCTAACACTGTCCCCCTCACCCTGGAGCCGGTACCCCAGGCCCTGGAGATCTCCCAGGCATCCTCTGAAGGCGGGGAGAGATCATCAAATGAGTACACTCAGTTTTCCACACACATAGGGCAGGGGAAGCAGGTGCAGAGGGGATGGGGTGCAATCGTCGCTCGGCATGCTCTGGCTAGACATTGTGTTGCAGTTCGTGCACATGGAACAACGTGCAGCACCAGTCTGCACCATGCAGCCTCAGGAAGCAGCCCCGGAACACCCCAGGATTCTGCTCACGAGCGGTGGGGAGGCTCCAGAAACGTCTGACCCCTGCCAATGCTGGAAGCAGGCTGGGCACAAAGGTGCACGCATGACCCCACATAGACTGAGGAGTGCTGCACACAGCACATGGGCAAGCCTGCCCACGTGAAGCACCACCCATCCCCTCAGACAGTGCTGCCAGGCATAGGTGTGCGCGTGGGCCCCATGGAAGGCCAGGCTGCTACAGGCCCCTCTCCCATCCATGGGATCCCACTGTGGCCGGACACTTCCTTTTCCTGTTTGTCTACAGGAAAGGGGGTTGGAAGCATGGTCCCCAGGGCACCTTGAGGCCCCTGTGAGGCAGGGCCTGCTCCCGGGACCTCCCCGTCCTCTGGCTCAAGGACTGTTGGTTGCAGCTCACAGAGGAGGGCACAGCCTCATGGACAGTGTCTGCATGCACTGACCGCCTCTCCCTCTTTATTCTCCACAGCCAGACCAGCCATTGCTGAGGGGCAATATACGCCAGTCAAAGAAGCCGTTTCCTCTGCGCACATTCGATATACAGCGCTGGGAAAGGATCCCAGTCAATTCCTCGACCCCGAACCCTCTAATCAGGCCATTGGGTACTTTTAGATTCCTCCAAGGTGGGCAAGAGGTGCTGGCAAGCCACCATCTTACATTCCTGGGACGTGGTGTGTCGTATCAGGGGGTGGAATGTAGCCAGACAGCCCCCCCATCTCAAACAATCTTGCTTGCCCTCTGAGATGTCTGTATACAGGGCAGAGAAGGAACAATAAGAAAATCAGCATAGCCATTAAGCTTTGATCTGCTTTGATGCGAGATCAGGATATGCGCGTGTTCCCTGACTCTGAGTAATGATTAAGGCAATAAACTGAGCTCGAGGCTGCAAGAAGTGCCCAGCTGGCACCCATGTTGATTCAAACACACACAGTCCCTGGGAGAGGAATTTCCCACTGAGAAAAAGAATGCCCAGTACTTCCAATTTAATCCTCTCAACTCTCTCTTACAAGTGTAAATTAAGTTCACAACTCCCTTGTAAGAAGTGGTCTCACAAAAGACAGACCAGCACAATTTGGCATCACAGATAAGAAAGAGAAATACGTGACCCAATGGGTATAAAGGTGGGTACAGCAGCGCACTCACTTTTGAGTGTCAAACTACCCTCTACCTGCTGGTCGGGTTAGGTGTTTTGACCTCCCGAGGTTCCACAGGGACGCCCACCTCGTATTTTCATCTTTCCGAGGAATTGAGGCCCTGGCCTGACACGCTGGGACCGAGCGACACAGAAGGGGGTAAAAATTGTACCCGTATGTGTCCTTTTGTTTTAGTGCATGCATGGAATAGAGCTCTTTAAAGATTAAGCTGTCATTTGGTACCATTATTTTCTATTTCCTATCTTTATTTTCCTTTGTAACCATTTTTTTAAAGATCTCTCTCTCTCTCTCTCTCTATATATATATATATATATATACATATATACTTGCCAGCAGTTAAGAAATAGAACAATAGCCATTGCAACCATATGATTTATAAGCTTCCTCAATAAACCTGTAACTGTTTAAGCTTTAACCTGACTCCTTCAGTTGCTGTAACAGAACCAGGCACAATTTAAAAGAACTTCAGCCGGTCTTAAGGGACAGATATAGGGAGAGCTTGGGCGTTTGGATTTGTGTCACTCCCAGGTGGCAGATCCGTTGGGGCACTTCTCAGACTCTCCCAGGCTGCCCGCTGCGAAGGAATCACAGATTCTAGCAGCTAAAATCTGAAGTGTAATAAGCTCTCCCTGTACACTTATTGGGCACCCGTCAGCCTCCTCCAGGTTGCCTGCTGCAAGGGACCCCGGTCTCAGCAGTTAAAGTCTCGGGTATATAGCACACCACTCACTGCCCTGACCGTCGGCTGACACCCACCAACCGGTAGCTGTCGGGGGTGGTGAGTTTCCAGACAGCAATGGTGACCCTCTTCTCCAGGAGGATGGTGGGCTGCAGATGGGTGTCACATCTCTGAAGGGCGGGGGCAAGCCAGGCACATAGTTCCAAAAAGGTGGCCTTCCGCATGTAGAAGTTTTGGAGCCCTGCTGGTCATCCCACCGCTCAATGACTAGCCAGTCCCACTAGTCCATACTGGTGTCGAGCCTCCAGAAATGCCTCTCCCAGTGGGTTGCGGTTGCCAAAGTGTAGCTCCTGCACCCAGGGAGAGGGTCCCCAGAATGAGTTCGGGGTCGAGCTCGGTCAAGACCAGGAAGGCAGCTGGCACAAAGTGCTGCAAAAATTGCAACATGGGCGTGTGGGGCCATTGCATGCCCAGGGGCAGCTCAGGCTACATGGCACCAAGAGAAAAGCTGTGGCACCCCAAAAAGCAGGACAATCACAGCAGGCACTGCAAGAGCTTTGCTGTCCCTCGAAGAGGTAGGCAAGCACACTGCAGAAGCAGAGTGTGACGGGGCAGCCTCGCCCCGCACTCAAGCCCAGGGAAACCACCTGGTGCCGGGAGCGGAGAGAGTCCCGCCCCCACAGCCCTACTGGGCATGCTCCAAGGGGAGCAGAGAGATAAAAGGCTGCTGGCCTGCTCAGAAAGGGCAGACTGCGACCTGAGCTGGATCTAGCAACCACCAGCCGAGAAGGAGTCGCTGAGGGTACGTCTACACTACAATGTTAATTCGAACTAACTTAGTTCGAATTAGTTAATTCGAACTAAGCTAATTTGAACTAACAGATCCAGACTAAAAAACTAGTTTGAATTAGCGTTTTGCTAATTCGAACTAGCATGTCCACATTAAGTGGACCCTGAACCAGGCTTAAGGATGGCCGTAAGCAGTGCCGGCAGGGCATCAGAGGAGGACTTAGAGTGTGGAAATGCTGTCTCAGGCTAGCCGAGGGCTGTGCTTAAAGGGTCCCGACCCCCACCCCGGACAGACAGTTCTCAGGGGTGTCCCGCTTGCAAAGCAGTCCTGGCTTGGATTGCCTGGACTACCCACACTAAGCACATCACAGCACTCGGCCATCAGACCGGATGCACTTGCCGCAGGCTGCCATCTGGGGAGAGGGGGCAATTGGGGGGCTGCAGGAGAGGTTTCACCCCCAGAAGCCTGCAGAGCCAGCCCAGTCCTCCCCATCGGGGGCGCGTACCCCATTCCTCCCTCACCTCCTTCCACTTACCCTTCTTCTTGATGTACAAAATAAAGGACAATTGTGTTCAAAAATGGAATCTGTCTTTATTGAACAAAACTGGGGGAGACTGGGAAAAGGAGGTGGGAGAGGGGAAGAGAGAGGGTGGGAGAGGGGAGGACAACTAAAATGATCAGGGGTTGGGAACAGGTCCCATATGAAGAGAGGCTAAAAAGACTGGGACTTTTCAGCTTAGAAAAGAGGAGACGGAGGGGGAACAGGATAGAGGTCTCTAAAAGCAGGAGTTGGGTGGAGAGGGTGCATACAGGAAAGTTCTTCATTAGTTCCCATAAAGAAGGACTAGAGGACACCAAAGGAAAGGAATGGGTAGCAGGCTTCAAACTAGTAACAGAAAGTTGTTCTTCACAAAGCAAAGAGTCAACCTGTGGAACTCCTTGCTGCAGGAGGCTGTGAAGGCTAGAACTAGAACAGAGTTTAAAGGGAAGTGAGATCAAGTCATGGAGGTTGGGTCCATGGAGTGCTATTAGCCAGGGGGTAGGAGTGGTGTCCCTGCCCAAGGTTTGTGGAAGGCTGGAGAGGGATGGCACGAGACAAATGGCTTGGTCACTGTCTTCGGTCCATTCCCTCCAGGGTCCCTAGTGTTGGCCGCTGTCGGCAGACAGGCTACTGGGCTAGATGGACCTTTGGTCTGACCCAGGATGGCCATTGTAAGCTCAGGGCTCAGGGTCAGGGGTTTCAGTGGACCACCTTGATTTTCATGCACACCTGCTCCTGGGTGGCCAGGCTGGCAGCTCTCCTGCCCTACCCGGCCACTTTCCTGTGCCTAGTGCGGAGGTCGTGGATGAGGTCCACGATGTCCGCACTAGCCCAGGCGGGTGCCCGCCTCTTGCGGTCCCGGGCAAGCTCCCGGGAGCTGCCAGCCTGGTCCCGGGAAGAGGGGGAGTTGCTGGGGGGCATCGGGTGGCTGGCTCGAGCCGTGCCAGGTGCAGGATCTGCTGGCTGGGTGCTGGCAGGCTTGCACCTAGCACGGGCACCGTAGCCAGCCCATGCCCCTTTAAGGGCTCTGGGGCCGGGAGGGGGGCAGACGAGTTTCCCTGGTGTTGGCCAGAGTGGCCACCAGGGAAACCTGGGAAGGACTAGCCTCCCACTAGTTCGAATTAAGGGGCTACACACCCCTTAATTCGAACCAGCTAGTTCGAACTAGGCTTAATCCTCGTCGAATGAGGTTTTCCTAGTTCGAACTAAGCGCTCCGTTAGTTCAAATTAAATTTGAACTAGCGGAGCGCTAGTGTAGCGCCTATTAAAGTTAGTTCGAACTAATGTCCGTTAGTTCGAACTAACTTTGTAGTGTAGACATACCCCAAGAGAGCTGAGCGTGCTGCTGCCAGGCGTCAGCCGGGCTCGGCCCCAACGCCGGAGCCACCGACCGACCCCCCGTGACCCGAGCACCGGACCGGACTCGGCCAACTCTGAGGCTGCCAGGGGAAGTACCAGTACAGCCGCCCGACCAGCGCCGACAGGTGGGACCGCTACGGGCCGGGGCAGGGGTAGGAAGTGACCCAGGGCAGGGAGCTGTAGAAGCCCCTGAGGGCTCAGGGCGTTGCGGGGAGGAGCCCCCGCTGAGCCAGTGGTGGGAACCACCCGCCACTACTAGGGCCCTGGGTCGGGGCCCGGTGGAGAGGGAGGGCCCGGGCCCCCCTATCCCTGCTGCCTGAGACCCTGGCAAGTGGGGACCGGGGTAACAGACACTGAACTGTGGACTAGGCCTCTGGGCCTGTAAACTGTGGACTAGGCCAGGAGGCCGTATTTCCCCTAGCACAGGGGCACTGAACTGTGGACTAGGCCGGGAGGCCGTATTTCCCCTAAAATGGGGCATCACGCTTTGGGGCCGAAGCCCCAGCTGGTTGGATGATTCCTCGGAGGGGGGCGGCAACCACTGTCAAGGGGGGGGGGGGGCGACACAGAGAAATTGCTGTCCAGGGGATTCCCTTTAAGTGCGTGTCTCTGCAAGGCTCTCGCACCAGCACTCAGAAGCAATTGGTGACCTAAAGCCCTAACTGAAGTGGTTCTGGGTGGACTTTCATGTGAGAGAGCATCCGATCAGTCTGGATGCTATTTTTGGAATAGCATTGCTTTTTTGATGCGCTTTTGTGGGTGTATGCACTCTTTCGGAAGAGAAAAGCTTCTTCTGAAAGAAGTCTGCAGTCTAGACATAGCCTTAGACTACCTTTTTTCAGACTTTTGTTAATTCCATCCATGTGCATCTAACTATCCCCATGTATTGCACAGGGATACAGAACTGAGGATTCCTACAGGAAGCAGGTCTTTTAAATATCAGGCACTGCAATGACCCTAACTGCCCTTGGCAGATTTAGTTCACACCGTGTCAGAAGGAAATTAGTGCTAGTATACCTAGTGGACCTGCATTCATAAGAGATTTGTGACAAAAAGAGGAGGTCACTGGTTTTACAGGGAGAGACTATTTCAAGTGTAAAGGAAAGTGGGAAAAATCATGAGGAGAAAACGATATAGGACAGAGTGTGTGGCTAGTGACACTTCTACTCTAGATAAGCAGTCAACTTTAGAATGCAGTTCTGTTTTACATTAATGCCTGCTCAGTTATCTTCTTCAGCCTCACCCACAATGTGACGCTGTCAGCATCATTGCAAAAGCTACATTACAGGGCTCTCAGTCCTGCCAGTAGAAAGGAAATAATATTTTGTCAATATTTTTGAGTTCCTTTATTTTATCTTGTCAAGCATTTGAAGCTTCACGGTATATTTGAAATGACGAAATTCTGCAGTTATCAAATGCCTTGTCTTTGCTTCTTTGTTCAAGGAATATTCAGAAGCCATTGTATGCTCTTGTGCTATGAACATTATCTCTTAATAATAGGACAAAAATCAATCTTGCCTAAGTAATTTCACCCATTGAAGTTTTTACTGAAAACTGTTAGGAACATGGGAATTTAATGAGAGAACTCTACTGGTCTAGCCACTTGTTCCCCAGTTTTCCTTCAGTACCAGTCCATCTTCCAATAGTTATTCACAACTTCTTATCCATATGGTATAAAGCCAGGCAGAGCTTTATCACTGTTAACTTAGCTCATGTAAATGGTTAACCTGGCACACTTAAATTAGCATTTCTGTTTTCCTTTGAATATGGATTTGGTTAAGTTTATTGCAGTTTATCATGCACCCCAGCTGTCTGTAATTTTATCAATTTATATATTTCACGGCAACTTAAATTAACTAATGTTAATTAACTAATTACAGAAAAATTACTTTTTATGATTATGCTCTGTAAATGAAACCTACATAGGTAATGCTGTTAACCTCAGTCAGTTAAAAATAATCCTGTTAATTTACAAACAAATTACTGCAACTGGAATGTACAATCAAGCAGTAAAAATTACCATTTAACTTTAAATGAGTTATCTTTTGCCCTTGTTTTATTTTTGTCTTTATTCGTGTCTAGAACAGGATCCCCCATAAGTACTGTGAACTATTTTTTTCCCACAAAATAACATTCTGAAAAACAATTTTTGGGGGTGAATCAAAATGTTTTGTTTTGATGATTTCCAAATATTATATTTTGATTTTGTTTTGTAAAATATAAATTAAAAGGAAATTTCAAAAAGGAGAATTGAAAGCATTCATTCTAAAAAAAAGTCCAAATTGGACCTTTTAAGAACACTTTGCTTCATAATGAACCTTTGCCAAAATCAATACAAACACTGCCTCCATCCTTCTTGTGCCTCTCTTTCCCCTCCCCTCTCCATAGTCGTGTTGAAACAGTATTTTCTAACAGAAACCTGTTTCAATAAAATGTTCTGACTAGCTCCAATGGAGAAAAGCATCCTCTAAGGCTAAGTCTACCTTGGAACGAGGTGTACCGGTAGTTCGAATTAGAGAGCCTAATTCGAACTACCTACTCCGTGCCGCATGTAGCCGCAGGCACGGCGTCCACACTAACGGGGATTTAAAAATGGCGGCGCCCGGCAAGATGCAAATGAAGCCCGGGATATTTAAATCCCAGGCTTCATTTGCAACTTCGACTGCCTACATTAGCCACCCTAGTTCGAACTAGGGTGGCAGTGTAGACATACCCATAGTGTGCACTAGCCCACAGTTAGGGTATGCTGACAGAGGCAAGTAAATTAGACTACCTGGCATAGTCAATGAAGCGGGGATTTAAATTCACGAGGCATAAGGGAGCGGTCGACAAAGGAGTTCCCTGTCGACCGATCCGTGTCTTGACTGCCACGCTGTGCCAACGATCAGCTGAGCCGGCACAGCGCGGCGGCCATTTTTATTTTAATACAGCGGGGGATATTTAAATCCCCGCTTTGTTGACTACAAACCCTAGAGCTTGCTACACTTTTGTGGACACCGTGCTGCATCCTGCCTGGCCTCCAGCACCCTTCCCACAAAGCCTGTTTTCACCTCTCTGAACATCTGTTTGAACTCTACAGCCCTGCTCAGGAGACCAACAAGGTGGTTAAGACCTGTTCTTGCATTCTTTTTGAAATTTGAAAGCCCCTTCCTGTTTGCTCACTGACACGGGTTGTTTCCAGTGCATCACTCAAGCTGTCCATGCCTGCTCCATGAACTAGGAGATCCCCGGCTTGGAGCCATGTTGAGGTGCTTGATCTCATCAGCATTTGGGGAGAGGAGGCAGTCCAGTCCCAGCTGCACTCAAGCAATAGGAATTACAATATCTAAGGACAGGTCTCTAGGTGCATGACCGAAAAGGCCCATGACCAGGAAGAAGTGCAATATAGGGTCAAAGTGAAGGAGCTGCAAAACACCAACCACAAGGTGTGGGAAGCAAACTGGTGCTGTGCCCAACCTGCAGGTACTGCAAGGAGCTGGACGACATACTTGGAGGTGACCCCACCTCCTCTTTGAAGACCCCCGCGGATACATTGAGGGCTCGTCTACACTGGCCCCTTTTCCGGAAGGGGCATGTAAATTTCAGCAGTCGTCGTAGGGAAATCCGCGGGGGATTTAAATATCCCCCGCGGCATTTAAATAAAAATGTCCGCCGCTTTTTTCCGGCTTTTAAAAAAGCCGGAAAAGAGCGTCTACACTGGCCCCGATCCTCCGGAAAAAGCGCCCTTTTCCGGAGGCTCTTATTCCTACTTCAAAGTAGGACTTCAAAGTAGGAATAAGATCCTCTGGAAAAGTAGGAATAAGAGCTTCCGGAAAAGTAGGAATAAGAGCCTCCGGAAAAGGGCGCTTTTTCCGGAGGATCGGGGCCAGTGTAGACGCTCTTTTCCGGCTTTTTTAAAAGCCGGAAAAAGGCGGCGGACATTTTTATTTAAATGCCGCGGGGGATATTTAAATCCCCCGCGGATTTCCCTACTACGATAGGTGAAATTAACATGCCCCTTCCAGAAAAGGGGCCAGTGTAGACGTAGCCTGGGGGTTCTAAGAACATCCAGCCGTTGAGCCAAAAGGAGGAAGTTGGGGCTGAGTGTGCTCAAGGGGAGAGGGACCTGGAGCATGCGAAGGACTTGGCATCCATAGAAGCTTGCAGCCAGGAGCTGCTTTGTACTCTTGAAGAGGCGTGCCACTTGCAGCCTTCGGAGGCCCTGGATGATGCTACTGGCAAGTGGTTGGGTAGCACTCAAGCAACTTGCCAGCAGTGGGAGTGTAACAGAAAGGAGGCTGGGTTGGATGTGATGCTGCTACCAGCAGAGGGTCGGTCAGATGGCAAACAGAGATGACAATGACATTCTGCTCCCGAGAGTCATCCGCCTGTGCAACGTGGAGGCTACGGTGGCCGGCTTCCCTGCCCTCTGATTCCCCAACTGTGGGGGAGCCCTGGATGCAACCCACATCCCCGTCCGTGCCCCGGAGCATCGAGGTGGCCCATTTTATTAACAGAAAGGGGTATTTCTCAATTGTCCTCCGGGCCCTCATGGACCACCGTGGCCGCTTCCTGGACGTTTATGCGGGCTGGTCTGGAAGGGCACGGGATGCCCGCATCCTACGCAACTCCGGCCTGTTTGGCAGGCTGGAGGTGGGCACTTACTTCCCCTGGCGGGAATTTACTGTCGGGGACGTGCCCATGCCCATCTGTGTTGTGGGGGACGCGGCCTACCCCCTGCTGTCCTGGCAAATCTGGCCCTACATGGGGCGGCCAGACCACAACCGGGCCCGGTTCAACAACCGCCTCAACTGGGCCTGCAACCAAGTGGAGTGCACCTTCGGTCGTCTGAAAGCCCGGTTCCGTTGTTTGCTCACCCGTCTGGAGATGGGTGAGCGGAATGTCCCAGAGGTACTGGCCGCGTGCTGTGTGCTCCACAGTCTCGTGGAGCAGAGGGGGGAGGCTTTCCTCCCCACATGGATGGCAGGCTAGGGCCAGGCCTATGAACAGCCCCGCACAGCTGCCATCCGCCAGGCACACCACGATGGGGTGCACATCCGGGAGGCCCTGACGGACATGTTCTCCCAGGCCCCTGTCTCCCTTTACAATTCCCTCCCATGCCCTGCTCTTCCCCTCTCCCCTTTTCTTACCTCCCAATAAATAACAACACAGGTTTTTTTTTTAACACAAACTTGGAACTTTTTATTTACAATGGGGAGGGGGGAGATGTAGGATGAGAGGGGGAGGAGGCTTTTAACTGGGAGGAGGAGGAGCTACTGCTGGGAGGGTTGGCCCTTGCGACTTCTTCTGCGACAGCGGACCTGCACATGGGGGTGAGGCCGCGTTGGGGCAGGCAGCATGGGGAGGTGGGCAGGAGGGGCAGGAGCAGGAGGAGTAGGAGGGGCAATTGCAGGAGGGGCAGAGGCAGGAGGGGCAGGAGCAGAAGGTGCATTGCAGGAAGGGCAGGAGCAGGAGGGGCCATTGCAGGGGCAGGAGGCATTGCTATGGGAGGGATGGCGGGTGCATGGGGCAAGGCCATGCCATAATGAATGGCATGGCCAATGTGCGCAGTGAGGGTGGTTATAGCATCCGTCATGCACACGCCATGCACACGGACCCAGGCCTCCTGGCGTCACTGCAGGTCCGCCTCCACCTGCTGCCTCCACGTATTTGATGGCCTGCACGTGGCGCCGAAGGAGCTGGTCCCGCTGCCGGACCCGCCGCCTTGGTGGTTGGGTGGCTGGGGGTGCTGCCGCTGCCACTGCCGCAGGGCTGGAGGGTCCCCTGCTTCTGCTTGGTCCCGCTGCAGGGAACAGAAGAAAGGATGGGTCAGTCAGGTAGCCCAGCCACTGTCCCCACACTTCATGCCCTCCACCCCTGAACCCAGGTGACACCACAGTGGTGTGGCTTGGGCCCACTCGGTTACCCCCTTTCTCCCTGTGTTGTATGTTTGCATACAGGAGCGCCCCTGGAGTAGGATCCTCCTCCATGTATTGTAACCACCAGTCTGTGTCCTGGCCCTGTGGAGGGTGGGAGGGCACTTGTGTTGTGTTAACCTGTGGATGGTAGAGGCTGTGAGGCTTTGGGCTAATCAGTGGTGTTTGACAGGGAGCGAGATGCATCCCCACACAGTGCCTGGGAGCACATCTGGCAGATGTGGTCTGGGCTCTCAGATCCCATCGCGTGGGATGTCTCCTGGACGGAACCAGGAGAGTGACTGGGGAGTGTCCCATCCTTGCAGCAAAACTCAGATGGCCCTAGGGCCGGCCCGAGAGCTTTCCCCCCTCCCCCTCCCGCTTGCCCTCACAGACGTAGCCCAGGGACATGTGTGGCCGCAGTGGGGACTTCCGTCAGGGGGCCAGCCAAGGCACCGGGAGCAGGCGAGGGGCTCAGTGGGGGCCACACTCACAGGACTGTGACGCTGCGGTTTTCTCAGGAGCAGCTGGCTGTGTCTCACAGCCAGGCATGGGACAGTGTTGCTGTTCTGCGTGCTGCACCCTTGCAGAGGTGCGGGCTCTGGGCTGAGCCCCTAGGGCCCTGGCTGGTTCCAGCCAGCATCCACCCTTCCCCCTGGTCCTGCCGAATGTGTGAGAGAACCACGGTCCCAGGCGTGCCCTGGAGCTGCCTGCCACGGCCACGTGCCGCTCAGTCACCAGGCTGCACGTGCAGCATACTGCTAATGGTACACAGCGTACATCTCATGCGGTCTTGAGTGATGCTCTCTCCCCCTCCCCGCCTCTGGGCATCTGGTTCCCCCCCGCCCTTGTGTGTGCACAAAGTGCAACACTCACCGGTGGATCCTTCCCTGGCCTCCAAGGACGCACGGGAGACATCGGGGCTGCCAGAGGGGGCCTCTGCTTGTAGGGTCACGGTGCTGGCCTCATCCTCCAACCCACTGGCTGGCTCTTCTTCCTCCCCTGCCTCGCTGGTCCTGGTGACGGGGGGCACATGCAGGTGTCCACAGGGATGGACGGTCCCTGGGGTGGTGCCTGGTCCAAGATGTGGTGGAGCTGCTGGTAGTGGGGGCAGGTATCGGCTCCTGCCCCCTGGCCCTCACTGGCCCGGACATAGCCCAGGAGCAGCTCTTTCACCTTAGTCTGGACTTGCGCGAGGGTCCGGGCTGGATGTCCCTGGTGGGTGAGCACCTGGGCCATGCGATCGAAATTCTGCATTGCAGCAACGAGAGGGACTCCTCTTCCTCCCAGAGGTCCAGTAGGGCCTCCAGCTCCCCTGGGGACCAGGATGGGGCCCTCTGTTTTCGGCCCCTTGGGGCCTCCTGCACTGGGGGTGCTTGTGGCTGTTCCCCCCTCTGGAGCTGCCATCCTGCTTTAGGTGGCTTTTGGAGACGGCAGGGGCCGTGTGGCACAGCTCTCAGCAGAGGTCACAGAAAGGCTTCTGCCTCGTGGCCTCTGCAGGCTGCATCTGCCTTTAAGGGGTCTCGGGTTACCAGGAAGTCCGGAGCTGCCTGCAGGTACGGAGCATCCAAGCGGCCACTAGGGCTTTTTTCCGTTTAGCCTGCTTTTGCGCAAAATGTCTTGGCTGCCTGGCTACACCGGCCTCTTGCACAAGAACACTTGCACAAGAGCGCTTATTCCTGAGCGGGAGCGTTAGAGTATTTACGCAAGAAGCCCTGATTTCATACATTAGAACGTCAGTGCTCTTGCACAAATACTCACTGCCAGTGTAGACAGGTGGCAAAATCTTGCCAGTCTAGACACACCCAGCCTGTGGAAACCAGTGGCCATTAGGAAAACTTCACTCCCTCCTGCAGTGCTCTCTTCAATTCTCTCCTGCCCAGAACATAGCATGGTCTTGTGCAAATAACAACCCTGATCCCTGGCACCCTGCCCAGCTGCACCAGGGATTCTGCAGCAAGGCATTTCCCAGCCCTTACCTCTGACCAGCAGCATGAAGGGATACCCCCACCCATGCCACGATGGCAAGGGTTTTCCTGCCCCTTTCCCCTGCACTGCTGCACCTAGGGTTTCCTTTAGTGGTGACTCACCATTGTGGAGTTCTTGTATATTATGAACAATCACTCCTGAACAGGTGGTGCTAAGTATGTGGACAGTGCCTGTGTTTCAAAGGGGCCGGGCAGTGCTGAGCTAGCATTAACAATGGGCCTTCTCTCACATGTTGCAGTTTTGTCCTTGATAGAGCCAGCCTTGGAATGCCAGGCTCTGGGAGTTTTAACTCTGCAGAGCATCTGAGATGGGCATGGAAGCACCCCAAAAAAAGACTAAGAGCAGCTTTTGCAAGATGTCCTGAGCCACACTGATGCCAAAGGAGTGGAGGTCAGTGACAAGATGAAGTAGAAGGAGAGCACACAGTGGCTCCTAAGAATTATGAGCAGCAGCAAACACACTGGAGACTCTGCTAGCACTGCAGATGGAGCAGCTGTGTGACCAGCCCTCCCTATAGCTGGTAGCTTATCACTTTTTCCAATACACTCCCCCTCCCCCATCTCTTGCCAGTGCAATCTGGGCAGCACTCTGTCCCAGGGACCAACTGCTGCAGTACATGCCCGCCTGCCCAGTCCCCACACATGTAGACTTCCATAGGCTGGCAATGCACTCAACACCAATCTGCATGCAACATAGCACTGAAAGGCAGCGCTCCTGCCACAGCATATCAGGCAGCGGGGCTGCATATGAACCATGAATATATACAAACCTGGGACATTCTTGAGCCAGGCCTCATCTCCTGCCTCCCTCCCTGTCTTTCACAGTGCAAATGGTCATTTCATGCTTACTTTGTGTGTAATCCATGGCATTCATGTGTTTCAAATAAACATTACATGAAAACTAGCATGGGAACAAGCAAGCAAGCATACCCCAGAAAAGCTAATGTCAGTGTAGCACTAAGTCCAGTGCACAGATCAGTGAGAATAACCTCCTACAATGCAGCCACTGAACTCCAATGCATGTCAACCAGTTTTAATATCTGTGCATCAAATTGCTACCTCAAGGAATCCCTGATTCTTATGGCTCTGCGCTGTGCTCCTCTAACAACTCTGGTCCCGACTGATCACACTCGGCCTCCAAGCGCTGAGCCTAGCAGTCCAGCTTTTATTAAAGCAGTGAAGCTTTCATTGTTCCCTCCACAAATATTATGGAAGGTACTGCATGTAGTGATTGTGATGGGGGGGCCTCTCAGAGTGCTGACACGGCCAGTGGCACTCACCCTCCTGCTCTCTGGGGCTTCTCACTGCTCTGGTTATTCCTACCATATGGAAATGAACATTTTGCCTGTTCCCAAAGTAGTAAAACTCTGCAACTATGTCAGTGTTCCCAACAACAGCTTTTGCATTTAAGCTGTGTGTCTTGTGTCTTGTGTCTTGTGTCTGTGTGTTTTCCTCCAGCATAGTGAAATATAAGATTGATTTTGTGCAACGAGTATTCTGAGCTTAGGCTCCACTAACATGATTGTGGGCATAATGGAAACCATATAATACAGAAATATTGTTCATGATTTCTGATTTCTGAAATGAGACGAGTTTTGCTACAGCACAGAAATAAAGGATTTTTTTTAGCAATCAAGTCAGTACATTTTAATGGAATGCCTCAAAAAATGAGGAATAACATTAGTTCGAACCAAAGGGTTTGGTTCGAACTAACGTGTCCCGGCACACACTTTCATTTTCGAAACAGCTGTTGAGCAGTGTAATGCGCCAGCGAGATCATGCTAATGAAGCGCGGGATATTTAAATCCCCGCTTCATTAGCAATTTCGGTCGCCTACATTTGCATCCCTAGTTTGAACTAGGGAGCAAGTGTAGATGTACCCATATATATTGTAGATATTATTTTTATTATATGGGTCTTGTGGATTTAACGGGAAAATGGCCAGATCACAATGATAATGAAAACACAGCTGCCACTTAAATGCAGGAGTACTTTCCAATCCATGATAAAAAACCATGATATTTGAATCTGCAATAGAGGGTTTGTGCATGCAAAAAGAAAACAGTCTCTCATCTAGAGTAAATCATGAGGAATTAGGATTTCATGTACCTTGGGCCTCTCCTTTGTTAACTTCACAGGTCCCAGCATTCACCTCTAGTTAGGCATTGTTAAAAAATGTCACAAACAATCTCTGGGGAAGTGAGAGCTCCACTTGAGTTAGGCCAGGTCTATACTAGCAGATGTAAAGTGCTGGCAGCAACAGCGCTGGTCATGGCTGATAGGTGTTGGCACAGTCAGTTGCCAGTGCATTAGTGTGGCGAAACTCACAATACTTGCAGCACCTTTGGGAGCAGTGCATTCTGGGCAGCTACCCCACAAAGTACCTCTTCCTCTTCTGATGCAGAGATTTGTGGGGAGGTGTGGGGCATCCTAGATAATGTCCCAATGCCCTCCCATTGCTGTGAGGAAACGCTGAGGGATTTCAGCCTATTTTGTCAACAGAGGAGAAGAGTGAGGGGGCATTTGATAGCAGCCTTCAACTTCCTAAAGGGAGGTTCCAAAGGGGAAGGAGAGAGGCTGTTCTCAGTAGTGACAGATGACAGAATGAAGAACAAAGGTTTCAAGTTTCAATAGAAATCTAAGTTGGATATTAGAAAACACTAGTGGTGGTGGAATGAGTTTTTAAGTCCCAGCTTGACAAAATCCTGGATAGGATGATTTAGTTTGGATTGATCTTGCTTTTAGCATGGGATTGGACTCAATGACCCCCTGAGGTCTCCTTCAACCCTAGGATTCTGTGATTGTATGAGTCTATAAAAAGATTGCCAGCACAGAGTGTAAAGGTGATCTTGTACAGGCAGTCCCCGAGTTACGCTGATCCGACTTATGTCAGATCCGCAGTTAGGAACAGGGCTTTTCTCGCCACGGAGGACGCGAGTGGTGGGACGCCCAGATGCGCTGCGGTCCCGCCGCCCACGTCCTCCGGGGCGAGAAAAGCTGCTCCGCGTCTCCCTGGTCTCCTGGGGGGGGCCCCCCCCGGAGACCAGGGAGATGCGGAGCAAAGCCACAGAGCACGCAAGCAGCGGGACAGCCGCGGCGCATCTGGGCTGTCCTGCTGCCTGTGTCCTCGCTCCACGTCTCCCTAGTCTGCTGGGGGGAGCCCCCCCCCAGCAGACCAGGGAGATGCAGAGCAAAGCCGCGGAGGATGCGGGCGGGACCGTGGCGCATCTCGGTGGTCCCGCCACCCGTGTCTCTCTGGTCTGCTGGGGGGGGCGCAGCTAGTGCGCCCCCCCTCCAGCAGACCAGGCTTTTCTCACCGACGACGCCTGCGGTAGAGCAGCTGGGGCGCTGCCGGGTTGATCCGGTAGCGCCACTCCTCGGTGCTACTGGACCAACCCGGCAGCACCCCAGCTGCTCTGCTCCAGGCGTCCAAATTCAGCCGCTGTTGAAACTGATCAGTGGCTGATTCCAGGAAGCCCAGGGCAGAGCATCTCTGCCTCGGGCTTCCTGTAGTCAGCCGCTGGTCAGTTTCAGCAGTGGCTGAATCTGGACGCCAGTTCAGACTTACATACAGATTCAACTTAAGAACAAACCTACAGTCCCTATCTTGTACGTAACCCGGGGACTGCCTATACCTCATTGAGGCATGAGGAGGGAATCCATTTCTTGGAGATCCCAACAAGCAAACAAATGCTGATATCTATGTGAAGATCACATAGTGCATGTGGAGAAAGGATCCACCAGAGATGCCCAGCTGAGAATTAAAAGAGTTGAGAGAGTCCTAATATAAGACAAAGGAGGAAAATACAGACAAGTGAAGACATGTTTAAGGAGCAAATGGAGTGGAAAAATATGCTCCTGGAGGAGATGCAAGTGGAGCGGCAGAAGAGGAGATTGTGTGGAGAACTGCACATGAAGCACCAGGACAGTGTATTTTTCTCCCTGATGACTGATGGAGCACATGTCGACATGCCTGCAGAGGATCCCTCCACCCCAAGTAGAACAACTCTCCTTCCTCATCCAGTTCCACAGCCTCCGCCCCTAGGGGTCCCAGGACATGGGATGGGGAAAACTCACACTCAACCTCCAGGGCCTTGCAAGGCAAGAGTCTGTCCTTGCATTTCTGATTCACCCTCCCTTCAGGTCCCAAAGACCACTGTCTTTGCTAAATAAATTGCATGTTCTCTGAACAACAGTTTCTTCATTGCTTGTATTGCAGGAGTGAGATGGAGAAATTGCAATTGCAGGGGCACCTCACTGAGAGCAATGTGCATGATTCTCAAAACTAGTATTCATAAATCTTTCATGGCCTCTCTGACTTGCATTGCCTTGCACTGTGCTCTCCTTATTGCCCTGGTGTCTGGCTGCTAAAAATCCCTGGCTTGGTGCTCTTCCTTAACCCCCTCCCCCACACCCTTCCAGATAACTTTCCCCCTTGCTCTCACAAATATTATGGAGCAGGCTGCCACCACGAAGGGAGTGTTGCATTTATTGAGGTCTAACCTAGTCAGCAGATTCTTAAACCTTCCCTTTAAATGCTGAAAAGTACGTTCAACAACCATTCTGGACTTGTTCAGCCTGTACTTCAACTGCTCCTTACTGCTGTCCAGGTTGCCTGTTTATGGTTTCATGAGCCCCGGGAGCAAAGGGTAGCCTGGGTTGCCAGGGATCACTATTGGCATTTCCACCTCTCTGATTCTAATTTTCTGGTCTGGGAAAAAAGTTCCAGCTTACAGCTTTTTGAAGAGGCAGGAGTTCCTAAAGATGCACACGTCATGCATCTTTTCTGACCATCCCACACAGATGTTGGTGAAACAGCCCCTGTGATCCACCAGCACCTTCTACAGCATCATTAAGAAATACCCCTTGCAGTTCATATACTGCTTGGCAAGGTGGCTGGGTGCCAAGATGGGGCTGTGCGTTCCATCTATTGCCTGCTGCAGTTAGGGAACCCCATTATGGCAAAGATCTTCATTGTGGCATCCATGTTTCCCAGGTCATTACCTCCCCATAGCAGAATTGTATTGATTGCTTTGTCTAGTCCTATAACAACAGTCCCCACTGTAGATTGCCCTATTCAGAATAGATTCCCAACTGTCTGGCATTGCGAGCTTCCACAGGGCAATTGCCACACACTTCTCCACCATCAGTGCCAGTCTCATTGGGGTGTCCCTGCTCTTCAGGGTGGGGAAAACCCATTTGCAAAGTTCCATAACAGTGACCTTGTACATTCAGAAGTTTTGCAGCCACTGCTGATCATCCCATGCCTGCAACACTATGTGCTCCCACCAGTCTGTGCTTGTCTTACAGCATCAGAATTGGCATTTCACTGTTTCTAGAGAATCAACTGATGGCTGCATTTTCAATTCATCTCAAGGGTCTTTCCTGTACAGCATGCCCATGGCACTCCAAGATTCCTCTTCATCCTCTTCCAGGTGGAGTGATATGCATATGCTCTTGACATACTGCACCATTAGGTGCACCAAGGTAGACATCAACATCACAATATTTTGATGCACAAGGAGATTAATAAGGAGGCCATGCCTGCATTGCTATGGCATCTGTGTGGGTAATCAAGATAAAAAATTGCACAAAAAGACTGTTTCCCATTCATCTCAAGCAAGGGGGGAGGGAGTATATGAGTGCATCATCAGACGCTGAAGACATGAACCCAGAATCACCTGCTGCACAGTTTTGATCCAGGCATGCACCGGGAGCACAACCCAGAATTCAAAGTGGTGGCAGCACTGCGGGATAGCTTGCCATAATAAATTACTCTCAAAATTGATAGAATCATAGAATCATAGAATAATAGGACTGGAAGGGACCTCAAGAGGTCATCGAGTCCAGCCCCCCGCCCTCAAGGCAGGACCAAGCTCCAGCTACACCATCCCTGACAGATGTCTATCTAACCTAGCAGTCTCCGTACTGGAAACATACTACTTTGAACTATGTTAAAGTTTTGCTCACAGTGAGCCATAGATATTTGACTTTACAAAAATCAGGTGATAAGAAACTGACCTTAATAAATGTGACCTTCTTTCATAGTGTAGATAAGAACATAAGAACAGAACATAAGAATGGCCACACTGGGTCAGACCAAAGGTCCATCCAGCCCAGTACCCTGTCTGCCAACAGTGGCCAATGCCAGGTGCCCCAGAGGGAGTGAATCGAACAGGTAATGATCAAGCGATCTCTCTCCTGCCATCCATCTCCACCTTCTGACAAAGAGAGGCTAGGGACACCATTCCTTACCCATACTGGCTAATAGCCATTTATGAATGTATCTAGTTCTCTTTTAAATCCTGTCATAGTCCTAGCCTTCACATCCTCCTCAGGCAAGGAGTTCCACAGATTGACTATGCACTGTGTGAAGAAAAACTTCCTTTTATTTGTTTTAAATCTGCTGCCCATTAGTTTCATTTGGTGGCCCCTCGTTCTTATATTATGGAAACAAGTAAATAGCTTTTCCTTATTCACTTTCTCCACACCACTCAGGTTTTTATAGACCTCTATCATATCCCCCTTTAGTCTCCTCTTTTCCAAGCTGAAAAGTCCCAATCTCTTTAAGCTCTCCTCATATGGGACCCACTCCAAACCTCTAATCATTTTAGTTGCCCTTCTCTGAACCTTTTCCAATACTAGTATATCTTTTTTAAGATGAGACCACATGTGTACACAGTAGTCAAAAGGTGGGTATATCATGGATTTATATAAGGGTAACAAGATATTCTCCATCTTATTCGCTAGCCCTTTTTTAACGATTCCTAACATCCTGTTTGGTTTTTTTGATTGCCGCTGCATACTGCGTGGATGTCTTCAGAGAACTATCCACGATGACTCCAAGATCTCTTTCCTGATTAGTTGTAGCTTAATTAACCCCCATCATATTATATGAATAGTTGGGGTTATTTTTCCCAATGTACATTACTTTACATTTATCCACATTAAATTTTGTTTGCCATTTTGTTGCCCAGTCACTTAGTTTGGTGAGATCTTTTTGAAGTTCTTCACAGTCTGCTTTGGTCTTAACTACCTTGAGCGGTTTAGTATCGTCTGCAAACTTTACCACGTCACTGCTTACCCCTTTCTCCAGATCAGTTTAATAGGATTGGTCCTAGGACTGACCCTTGGGGAACACCACTAGTTACCCTTCTCCATTCTGAAAATTTACCATTTATTCCTACCCTTAGTTTCCTATCCTTTAACCAATTCTCAGTCCATTAAAGGATCTTCCCTCTTATCCCATGACAACTTAATTTACATAAGAGCCTTTGGTGAGGGACCTTGTGTACTGGAAATCTAAGTATACTATATCTACTGGATCCCCCTTGTCCACATGTTTGTAGACTCCTTCAAAGAACTCTAATAGATATGGCCTTACATGTCATTCACTGACATCCAAGGCAGGTACAATGGTGAGTCTGTTGCCAAAGCCAACAATGAAGAAGGCCCTTTTAACAAGTTTGTAGCATCTGAGACAGGGTTCAGGTGATATGCTTATTTGCTAGGAAGCCGGGGTGTTGCTGGACACAAAACCTTCCTTCGTCCCATATTGGCAAGACCTCTCTTACTTATTCACTCATTAAGTCTTTCCCTCAGCCCATTTCTCACAGTTGTTGGTCCATTGTGCTGTCTCCCTGACCCCTTAGTAATCTCTTTCTAGTTTGCTGAAAATGGAGTCTTTGCTGAGTTCATTTATTATTACTTGTGTTTTCATTGTTTTATCATTTAGATTATAAATCTAAGAAGTTCTAACTAAGACCAGAGCCCATTTGTGCTGGACACTGTATGCACTAATGAGCTATTTAGACAAGGCTAACAGAAGCCTATATTATGCCTGTTTTACAAATAAGGGGGTGGGGGGAGGTTTAAGGAAGAGGGGAGTTAACTTACTTTTCCAGTGTGAACCATGAATTCTGTACAGGAGATGGTAACTGAACTCAGATCTGCTAAGGCCCAGTTAAGCGTTTTAATCACAAAACCTTTTTCCTCATAATGTTCATAATTGAAAGGGAAGAGCGACATTTTTACACTAATGCATCCACTTTTCCACAGGTGATGTCATGAGATTGAAGCACTACTCTGATCAGGTGATCTGATTTCTTTACCAGCTCTACCATACACATCTTTGTGATCTTTTGCTGAAGATAAATCAATCTATGAAGAATCCAGACACTGTGGTGTTAGGTAGATAGTTAAAATGACCACCAGAAATCCATTCATAAGAACTCTGCCCCTGCTGTTTTCAAATCTCTCCTAAAAAGGCACTTGAGTACATTGTCTACTCTACAAAATGAGAGACTTTACACTTAAAAAATAAATCCTCTGCACGACTAAGGCTTGGTCTACTCCCAGAATTTAGATCAATCTGGCTACGTTATTCAGGGATGAGAAAAATACCACTCTAAGACTATGTTTAGACTGCAGAGTTAAATCAGAAAAAAGATACGCAAATTGGGAACCACAATTTGCATATCTTTTTCTGCTTTTTTTTCCGAAATTTGACCCGTCTACATGGGGCCAAATTTCGGAAAAACCTCCTTTTTCATACAGGGATGTTGAAAGAATGCATCTGCTTTTTTGGAAACTATTCTGAAAAAGCGGACATGTTCCTTGGATGCGGCAGAGCTTTTCCAGGATACCTCGGAGGTATCCCAGAAATGCTCTGCAGTGTAGACATAGCCTTAGTTACATAGTAAGGTCATTTTAACCCCTACTATAGACACAGCAAGAGGGACATTCTTCCATCATCTAAGCCTTGGAGTCTTGGATTTATTACAGTGATGGAAAACCCCCTTCTGCTACTTTTGTGACTTCGTTATAGTGCTGCAATGGGGTAGCTACCACACTGCAGCTGTAGCACATGTAAGGTAGAAGTATGCTAAAGCAGACACTGGCCTAAACTGAATAACCATATTAATGGTACCTGTCCTTGGACTCAGGCAAGGAATAACCAACAAAAGATGAACTCAAGCAACACTGGAGCTTGTTTATTAGTACAGATTCTTAAGGGTATGGTGATACTCTCACACATACATCACATTCATGCTGGCAGTTTGGAGGCAGGCTACAGGCTGCGAGAGTTCATTTCAATTTCACAGGTGGCTGAAATGCTGGCCAGGAGACAGCTCCCTAGAGACTGGCTATGAAGGCAATGAGGGTCCCCAGAGGTCCCTTCGGATCTGTAGGAGGGCTCTACTTCTTCAGGGCCAGTCTCAGGCTTGGCATGCTGTTACATCTTGTCCAAAAAACAGAGAGAGACCTGGTTGCCTGTGATATTAATGTATGCACTTTGTAGGGTCCTTTGTTGCCTTCAAAAGCTATAAATCCTGGACCACCTTTTCATTGGGTTTTTCTCATTCACACTTCCCACTCGTTGCATAGGCTACATTCATATTCATAACCATAGATTAAGCAATATGGTTTCTAAGCAACTGTCTGACCTTATTGGCCTTGACATCCTAACATAAATTGTATTGTTTGACACCTAATATAAACTGTATGGCTTAACATAACACCTAACATAAACTGTATTAGGGTTGATATAACAAATGCCTAACATAAATTATAGCTGAGAGAGCCAGAATCAAGGGAAAAGGAGGAATAAGAGTGTGAGTCCAGCCAGCTAGACTCTAATGTGTGTGTGGGGGGGAGGGGCGTTGTGTCTGGCTGGCTGCAGTTAATATTAGTTTTTTCTTCTTATTTTATCTTCTTATTTTTCTTCTTATCTTAGTCTTTTTTTCTTAGTTCTTTTTCTCATTCTTAGGGTGAAATCCTGATCCTATTGAAGTTAATGACAAAACTCCCAATAGCTTCTATTGGGCCAGGAGATTGCTCCCAGATCCTCAAATCCATGCTTTTTAGTGCGTGCTCTTTGGAGCAGGGATCTTCCGTAGTTGGGTTTTTTTTTTTTTTTTTTGCTCTAGTGTCTAATTTCATACAGGCTCAGTGGCAATCTCTCTCAGATGTTATATTTTAATGCCTTAACATGATGTGCTATTCAAAGCTTTATATATCATCCTGTTGTAAACTTCTGAAAAAAAGCAAATCTTTTTCTTGACTGAAACAGTCTCCATCAAATGCAAATCCAAGATCAAAATGAAATGGCTTAAAATCTGTGCTTGACTCTATTAAAATGCACGAGGCATCTGTCTTCATGTTGCTTATATACATTTCCTCACATAGCCACACATCATGGCTACGTCTAGACTGGCATGATTTTCAGGAAATGCTTTTAACGGAAAAGCTTTCCGTTAAAAGCATTTTCCGAACAGAGCATCTAGATTGGCACAGAAAGCACTTTTTGCAGAAAAGCGTCCGTGGCCAATCTAGACTCGCTTTTGCGCAAAAGAGCCCCGATCGCCATTTTCGTGATCGGGGCTTTTTTTCCGGAAAACAAATCTCAGCTGCCTACACTGGCCCTTGTGCAGAAAAGTTTTGCGCAAAAGGGACTTTTGCCCGAACGGGAGCAGCATAGTATTTCCGCAAAAAGCACTGATTTCTTACAGTAGGAAGTCAGTGCTTTTGCGGAAATTCAAGCGGCTAGTATAGACAGCTGGCAAGTTTTTCCGGAAAAGCGGCTGATTTTCCGGAAAAACTGGCCATTCTAGACACAGCCCATGTCTAATACATTAGAATGAATTTGAGATAGATTCCTTTCAGTGCACCCAGCAAACTGAAAAGTATTTAGGTTTCCACATGCTATGAGACAGAACACATTGAGAGCCATTCTGCTCACATGATCAAATTCTTGTCCTGGTTCCATTATTTTTCTGTAAGAGTTAAGAATATGTGTGGTATCTAACCAGATACTTGTGTATATCAGATGTATAAATATGAATACTGCTGTAATATTCATTTTAATAGAAAGGAATTATATTCCTCTGGTATGAGAACAGTGCGCACCAATTCCTCAAATCTCTCCTAGCAATCATTTTTCTTTCAAAAAAGCTCTCACCTATTCTATTTCCAAAAGAATAGTTGTGCCTTTTAGAATTGGTTTTAGTGGCTACAGCTGGCCTTGAAGAAAGTGGAAAATGGGCAATTTATAGGGCATCAGTGCTTCTGTCTCTTTCAGCCACTGTAATAGAATGTTGCTCAATATAACACAGGATAAGATTTTTGCTCTCTTTGTCATGTCCTCCATAGATTAAAGGAAAGATAATCCATCCAATCATCATTAGGTACCACCAATAACATATATAGAAAAAAATATGAGCATCAAAACCATATGTTTCCAGGAAATTTGCAGAGGAAACAAATGACCCATAGTGAAAACGGATAATGCTTCACAAAATAGGTAACATAGAATCATGTAGCTAAAATAATAGTAAAAATGATCTGTTCTTTTCCACATGAAATTAGTTCTTTTCTGAAATACAGAAAAAGAGTTTTAGGCAATTTTACCATCTGCTCCTGAACTCTAGAATCTGTTTATTCAGTTTTGATTTATAGGGAGTTGGGGAATTTAAAACACAAACTTCAAGGCTGATGAGCTGTTGACTTTCTCACAGTCTTGGTTTTCATCATTATATTTTTTTAAACTTTTACATGTTTTGAGAAATCACATGCTGTGCTCTTCTGAATTTTTATTACTGCCCATCCATTAAGAGATTATTTGCTAAAACTGTGAAAATAAACTGTTAGTGTCAATTACACATATAAATTGGAAGATTTCAATTCCTAGTAAAGTACTTTCTGCATATTTATTTCAATGTTTTTGCTTAATTTTTAAAATGTTGACAAAAAGAGTTAGAATGACTTCCTAAAGGTAGTGTATTTTGTCCATCCTCTGGTTCATGGCAGGCAGCAGCAAGGCAATCTCTTATGACCCCTTATATTGGGGTGGGCAATAATTTTAGAAAAGGGGCCACTTCTCAAATTTTTGAAGTGGCCCCATGATGCCCTGGAAGGGGTGAGGCCTCGCACAAAAGGGGCAGGGCCAAGACACTTCTGTACTCCCCAGTCCTCAGAGCCTGATTGGCCTAAGGGTGGAGGGATTGTGTAAAGTCTTTGCCCCACACACTCTGTTCTGAACAGCTGGCGTTTCCCTCTAGGTGCCTGTGCCCCTGACAGTGGGAGGAGACTTCACGCGCTCCCTCCACCTGCAGGTTAATGAGGGCCTGCAGGTGAGGGGAGTGCACAAAGTCTATCGCTCCCTGCCCCATCTTGCAAGCTTCACTCTACGTGCCACTTGCCCTTGGCCCTCACCCCCTGGCTCTGATTGGCCTGGAGATCGCGGAGCAGCAGGACATCTGCAGGATGGATCAACTCAGTTAGTGGGCCAGATCTGACCCATGGAGGCTCTCTTGCCCACCCCTGCCTTGTACGCATGGAGGGACAATCTCTTCAGGGCCAGACTTTCAAATGTATATAGGCACCTAAAAGATGTAATAGGAACTTGGTGGGATTTTCCAGATTATCTGTGAAAGTAACTCCCAGGGGGAATACTCCCAGGGGGTTCTTGATGCTTTTGAAAATCCCACTAGGCACATATTTGCAGCTTTAGATGCCTCACTAGCTTTGACAATGTGGCATTTAGCCCTTAACAATAGTCAGGCCTAGTGGACAGAGAACTGTGGCGGGGCTCAAAAGGCATGGCCCTAGCTCAGCCACCAGTTTGGTGGGTGATCTTGGGTAAGTCTCTTAAATTCCTCATCTGTTGATTGTCTCTATAAAGCACTTTGAGATGCATGTAAAGCATGGTGTAAGACCTAAGTAACCACATACTCCTGAGGCAGCCCAGTAGATTGTCAAATGTGATGTGGGGCATTGGGAACTGGACTGAGGACTACAACCTATTTCATACAGGCTCCACTATTTCAAATGTTCTATTATGTTATTGCAGTCACCGAGAAAGCTGGATTTGGATCTGTGGCATAAAGATGAAAAAGCCTAAATCCTATGAACAGTCATTCAGCCCATTTCCATTGTGTTTAATCACATAAATTGATCTCTTGGACAGACACGTGACTTTCACTGAAGTGTAAGAACTATATATCTCTCCTAGATTTTGTAATTTCCACTCCAGCGCATCTGATGAAGTGGGTTTAACCCACAAAAGCTCATGATATATTTGTTAGGGTATGTCTATACCAGTGTTTCTCAAAGTGGTCCATGGACCCACTTTGACAAAGCTACTACTGGGCCATTCCAGTTTGTTTACTTACCAGCTCCACAGCCCTGGAGTATCACGGCTTTAATTGGCTGTTGTTCTCTGTTTGCAGCCAAGGGAAGCAGTGGTCTGGGAGTCACAAGACCTCTGGGGCTACAGAGCTGGTAAGTAAACAACCAGAGTGGCTCCGTAGCAGCTTTCTCTGAGTGGATCCGTGGACCATTTTGAGAAACACCTGTCTACACTGAGAATGTTTGGCAACAAAAGTGCTGTCGACATGCAAAATGCCAAAAGTGATAACTAATCACACTGGGTTTTCTGCCTCCCCTTGTCCACATTTTATGGCCACATTTCTAGCATTCTGTGGAAAGATAGGACAAAGCAATGTGGATGAGCATCTAATAGTGCAGTGTTGTGGGAAGGCAGAGCTGTCATATTTGCTGTACATTTTCTCTTTTTTTATTTCTCAAGATCATTTTCATGAAATTCTTAATTGAAATGTTTGTCTGCTCAAATTCCACCTCATATGAGATTTGAAGGTAAATATCACCTACATATGAAGATGTGTAAATATAAATTTCCGCTGAATCCAAATAGTGGCTTACCTCATTCCAGCATTACCTTTTAATATGTACTGAGCAGGATTTATAGTCCAACAGCAATTTCGAATTTCTGGCTCTGTCCAGAAAGTCCATTGCCTGAGAATATTTTGCATGTTTCTTATTAAAATCACCTTAATAGCTAAAATTACCTTTCAAATCTAATGATCTGTAAATTGAGAGAAAGAAAGAAAGAAAGAAAGAAAGAAAGAAAGAAAGAAAGAAAGAAAGAAAGAAAGAAAGAAAGAAAGAAAGAAAGAAAGAAAGAAAGAAAGAAAGAAAGAAAGAAAGAAGAATTTTTGACTGGAGTCCTCTGCTAATATAGTTAGCATCACAATCTCCAAGAATCCTTTGAGAGAAAAAGTCAGTTTTTGAAGCTTCTTTCTGCAAGTCCTAGTGCAACATGACAATGAATATTGATGTCTGAGGCTGTGAACTTTGAGGCCTTTTTTTAAGACTTTGTGTTGATTTTTTTCATCTTTCTGTATCAAGAGAACATCCGATACATGACAGATGTTAAGGTCTTCCAATAGGAATATGTGAGGACGTGGTTTATATTTGTTTTCTGGGGAACACTAGCCTTAATGTTGTTCTTAATTTCTCTCAATATTGAAGTATCGTGTTGAAATTGTCTGCATTATTTTCTCTTAACAAACAGAAATTATATGACATAATTCAGATTAAAAATATTGTGCACTTTGGAATCATTGACATGAAGAAAAAAATTAAAACAGATTCTGTACATATGTTCAGATTTTTAACTTTACTAATGGCCTTTATTTGAACAATGAATAGCAGTGCTATTCTTTGGAAAAAAGGTACGTGATATAATTATAAATTATAATATATAGTAAAAACTGTTAATATGAGCTTCATAATATCTCCTTTACACAGTGATAATGTGGATTATGTACTTAATGACTGGTCTATTATATTTTACTAGTGACATATAGTAGAATCACAGTGTGAATTGGTACTAGTTAACTGTACTATCTCAACCACAGCCAACTTGCTAATGATAAGTGTTGGATCTACTCATATTCCAACATACTTAAGCTTGACAAACGCTATTTTAATCTTTAATGTAGCAATCAGTGTTTTTAATCTGGAAGTACTGAGTACTTAGCATACTTGATGTGAACATGTATTATCAGTTTTAGCGGAGGAAGTAAGTGTATAACAAACTTGCAACTATGTACCAACCTATGTGTGCGTATGTATAATCACTATCTATAGACTTTGCATAGAAATGGGTTGTACTGCCAAAAAGCATAATTCAGACATTCAGAGTTACAGAAAAGTTTTATCTTTTCCATGGGCATGCATTTGGACATTTCCCATCCTACAGCTGGAGGCTCAGCATTGCAATGCTTGACTTTTAGGCACCTAGAATACTACAGAAACAACACTGCACTCCTAGATGCCTTAGAATCATAGAGCTGAAAGAGACGTCAGGTGGTCATCAAGTCCAGCCCTCTGCCCAAGGCAGGACCAATCCCAACTAAATCAACCCAGCCAGGGCTTCATCAAACCGAGACTTAAAAACCTCTAGGAATGGAGATTCCACTGCCTCCCTAGGTAACCCATTCCAGTGCTTCACTGCCCTCCTAGTGAAATAGTTTTTCCCAATATCCAATCTAGACCTCCCCCACTGTAATTTGAGACCATTGCTCCTTGTTCTGCCATCCGTCACTACTATGAACAGCCTTTCTCCATCCTCTTTGGAACCTCCCTTCAGGAAGTTGAAAGCCACTATCAAATCCCCCCTCACTCTTCTCTTCTGCAGACTAAACAAACCCAAATCACTCAGCCTCTCCCCATAGGTCATGCGCTCCAGCCCCCTTATCATTTTGGTTGTCCTCCACTGGACCCTCTCCAATGCATCCACATCCTTTCTATAGTGGGGGGCCCAGAACTGGACACAATATTCCAGATGTGGCCTCACCAGAGCCAAATAAAGGGGAATAATGACATCTCTGAATCTGCTGGCAATGCTCCTCTTAATGCACTCTAATATGCCATTAGCCTTCTTGGCAACAAAGGCACACTAAATTAAAGGAGATTGCCTATCTCCTAGAACTGGAAGGGACCTTGAAAGGTCATCAAGTCCAGTCCCCTGCCTTTGCAGCAGGACCATATACCATCTCTGACAAATTTTTGCCCCAAATAGCCTTCACAAGGATTGAACTCATAACCCTAGGTTTAGTAGGCCAATGCTCAAACCACTGAGCTATTCCTGCCCCCTAACACTGTTGACTCATACCCAGCTTCTCATCCACTGTAATCCCTAGGTCCTTTTCTGCAGAACTGCTACTTAGCCATTCAGTCTCCAGCCTGTAACAATTATTGGGATTCTTCCATCCCAAGTGCAGGACTCTGCACTTGTCCTTGTTGAACATTATCAGATTTCTTTTGTTCCAATCCTCTAATCTGTTGATGTCACTCTGGACCCTATTCCTGCCCTTCAGGGTATCTACCTCTCCCCCTAGCTTAGTGTCATCTGCGATCTTGCTGAGGGTGCAATCCATCCCCTCATCCTGGTCATTAATAAAGATGTTGAACAAAACCTGTCCTAGAACAGATCCTTGGGGCACTCTGTTAGAAACCAACCGCCAGCCTGACATCGAGCCCTTGATCACTACCTGTTGGGCCCGACAGTCTAGCCAGCTTTCTATCCATCTTACAGTCCATTTATCCAATCCATACTCCTTTAACTTGCTGGCTAGAATATTGTGGGAGACCCTATCAAAAGCTTTGCTAACGTCATGTATATCACATCTACTGACTTTCCAATATCCACAGAGCCAGTTACCTCATCATGGAAGCTAATCAGATTGTCTGAAGAGTGGGGAGAAATGGAAACCAGCCTGCTAGATGGCAATAACCCTTAAGATATCTAATAGGAAATGCTGCTGAGAGGGGCATGTGCCAAATCTTGACTTCTCACAAGGAGACACCTCCAGTAAGTTGTGTCTTCTAGCAATCCCCATATGCGACACCTTCTCACAGAATCAAAAAAATAAAGCAATTGCACATGAGAATGATCTAGGCATCTGCCTCACTTTAAACACCAGGCACCTTATAATATTTAGCCTGATCATCTGGGATGTAGGAGATACAGGTTCAATTCCCCACTGAGGGCGAGACAGGAATTTAACAGAAGTCTCTCATGCTTCTCAGGACCAGACTTCAACCACTGAGCTTTGGGATGGTCTGATGTGGGCCCCATTCTTAATTTCTTCTGTTGAAGCTATTCCATTCTGTATCCATAATTAAAGAGTAGTTGGGCCTAAGAAAGAGTAATGACTCTGTAGCCTAGTGGTTACAGCACCCCATGGTGGGAGACCTAACATTGAGTCCTACAGCATATCAAGGCTGTTTCATATCAAAGTGTAGGAAAATGCATTAGTATTCAAATAGGCACTCGGGCAAAAGCAATGATATCCCACAAATAAAAGAGTTTGAGTGTTTCATTGTATTAGAAAAGTGCCTATTGACATTGTATCTGCTGTTTAATTCTTATTGTTCTCACATCTTCCCTATTCTCTTTTTCTTGGATGAAGGAAACCTGCTGGAGTCCTTGCAACTAAGAGGGAAAAACTTGCTCGCAGGACCACAAAAGAGAAATAACAAAAAAGAGAAAAAAGTTCAGCCCTTTACATAGCATGAAATACTACTCAGTCAATTACGAGGTTTTTTGCATGAAAAATAGTTACAAAATTGGATGAAATCATTTGGGGTTAATACTTCTTCCTTAAATCACAATGCCAACTACCTGCTCCTAAAGTCAGGGCAAGTTAACATGTACTGAGTTGCTCACCTAGGTATGTCTACACTGCAACGTTATTTAGAGATACTGAAGTGTCTTCATAGCAGGCCTGTTATTTCGGGTTCACTATTCCGACATCCCTGTAAACCTCATTCTACAAGGAGTAAGGGATTTTTCAGAATAGTGCTTCATTTCAAAATCAGGCACTGTGTAGACAGTGCCAAATGGTGAAATAGGTTGTTTTGAAATAGCATCAACTTCCACCTTGGAAGTATTACATAAAATATATGTTTTCTAAGCTGTTGTATATTAGAGTCTTGCAAAATATGTACCTTCATATATCTTATTTGGACATCTTTCCTTTACATTTTCTTGCATGTATAACTCTAGTGAAGAATCCAGAGAATTCCAGTGAATTCTTTTTGAGTTCTTATACAAGTCACTGTATCTTGAACAACAGAGCTATAAATAGTACCATTTTCTTTACTTTATTTAGTCTCGGTACATTCATTGAAAATATCTCAGTTTGACACAAGCTTAGGCAAGAGAAACCCAATTTAGCAGAAGAATAGGAACAGCATTTTTAATACATAGCTTTTTCATTCACTCAGAATTGAGACTGAACTTTCCTAGTCACAGATGAAAGGTCTTATATTTCACTGAGACAAGGTAGGTGGAGTAAGTCTTTATTAGACTAATGTCTGCTGTTGAGAGAGAGACATACTTTTAAAAGCTTGTCTCGCTCACCAGCAGAAGTTGGACCAAGAAAAGATATTACTCTATTCACCCCTCTAATATCCTGAGACTGACATGGCTAAAACACTGCATATAATATTTCTGGGTTAATATATGTGTCTGACTCAAACTATAATCAAATCTTCATTGCCATCTACATACTAAAATAATTTAATTTAATCTCATCCAACTTTTCATTATGTTCTAAATAAATGCTAATAAATAATGCTAATAAAATTCCAAACTAAGACTAGAATGATAGACTACATCTAGACTGAAGGCTTCTTTCGGAAGAAGCTTTTCCAGAAGAGATCTTCCAAAAAACCTTCTTCCGAAAGAGAGTGTCCACACAGCAAAAGTGCATCAAAAAAGTGATCTGCTTTTTCGAAAGATAGCGTCCACAATGAATGGATGCTATCTCACATTTAAGCTGTGAGTACTATGGATGAAGTGGCCACCAGGGCACCTGTGCTTTTTCCTCTTCTTTCAAAAGAACTCCCTCATCCCCATCCACACATGCCTTTTTCCAAAAGCTCTTTCAGAAAAAGGCTTCTTCCTCATAGAAAGAGGTTTACCAATGTCAGAAAAACCCCTCTATTCTTTTATTTTTTTGTTGAAAGAACACGATTGCTGTTTATGTAAGTGAAGTTTTTTTTTGAAAAACAGCAATTTTTCCGAAAAAACTCTGTAGTGTTTTACCCATAGTGTGGTTGCGAGGAAAAGCATTTTAGCATTAAGCCAAAGACAGGCTTTTTAAGGAAGGAAATTGTAACAGTGTAAACCAAGTTCCCAGAATGCCCAATGTCAAAATATCTTACTCAAATCTCACCTACTTTTTGGCAAGCCCACCTCAATTAAAGAAAGTCATTCTATTGACTTCAGTGGGCTTTGGGTCAGCCCATGGTGAGCCTGTTTTACTACTGCTGCTGTACTTGCATGTTTCTTCAATGTCTGATCATCCAAACATACCCTAAAGGTTCACTACTTTATTGTCTCTAACAAATCTTTTCCCTGAAATTTAGGAATGAAATAAGACAGTTTCCAAAACAATTAGTAGCATTCTGTAGAAATCGATAGGTTTTTTTTACTTTTTGATTCACTTGTATAGAAGAATTCAAAAACTTAGAGAAACGTTATTCTTATTTTCTATTAATTTTCTTAGGATTTTCTATAAAGGTGTGTAAAAACACCTAAACAGCAGATGCATCCATGCTTCTGACATGAATAGATTATGGACTTAAAACTACTATTGCTCACATCCCTCAAAAATGCATTTCTAGTTTTCCAGGTACAGTAAATCTGAGGCTTATTGGCAAGGCAGCTCATTATACTGGGTAGGATGCTACCAGGTTCAACACAGGGCTTCTGCAATTTACTCTGAGCTGTTCTGCATGACAAATGTGTACTCTTCCAAGCACAAATCCCAAGTTACCCCCTTTTAAATATATTACATACAAACACAATGAAAATTGACATAATGGTGTTGAAAGTATAGACAGCCAGAGATTGTATTTTTTGTTAAACCAAACAAGTACAGCAGGGATGAGGGGAAAAACCTGCTTGAAAAATCTAAACTTCTGGTAATTTCAGTTAACAAAGCATTCCAACAATCTGTAATGTTAAAATGGCTTATTACAGGAGAGTGTGAAGGTTGCTAGGGTACAGTGCTCAGGGGTGTATCTTATTACCTGGAGACAGCCCAGGAGAAGGAGTTTAATAGCAATCTATAATTGTGCTCTAGCACTATCTAGCAGACTCCTTTACATCACTCAAGGAAGGAAGGATAACGGATGCCCTGAAAGTAGGGCGGTGAGGTGGGTTCTGGAGTAGCTAGGGGATAGAGCATTTATTGGGAATCAAAGGGTGCTCAGCTCAAGTCTAACCCCACTCAGCAGTCCCAGTGGTGGTCCTCCTCCCCCACCCATCCTGGTAGTGACCATACAGCCAACACAGGATAAGAGACCCTCCCAAGGCAGAAAAGTACCATACACAGCACCATAACTAAAAATAAGATATGCAATTTGCATAGCTCAAATTGGTGCCCTGCAATGACCACGCTGTTCAGGACTTTCAACTCTACTGCTCTCCGGAGGTATGTCTAGACAGTGGTGCTATTTCAGGGTACTTTTAGTATCCTGAAATAGCTATTCTTTGTCTTTTGAACAAGCCCATTATTTCAAAATATCCACAAGGATTAAGGGATCAATGGTTTCTTTCAAAATGTGGTGCTGTTTTGACAGTGCCAAATTTTGAAATAAGCCATTTTGAAATTAACTTCAAATTGCATAGCATATTTCCACAGCTCAAATTGCATAGCTTGTTTCGAGATAAAAGTGGGGTATAGACACACTCCAGGTGAACAGGAAAAGCCCCAGGAGAATCTGAATTGCATTTCCTGTGTGGCCAACATGGCAAGCAGACCTCAAAGCAGGCAGTGCACCTGACCATGAGTTCCCAAAGTTGAAAACAAGCACTTGCACCTGGACCGCATTGATTTATGGGGAGGGGAATCAGCTTTTGCAGAACTATGAACCATCAAAAGGAACACAGATATCTATGCCAAGAATGCAAAGGGCATGGAGGAGAAAGGATGCACCGGGGACACTCAGTAGTGCCACATAAAAATAAAGGAGCTGAGGCACTCATACCAGAAGACAAAGGAGGCAAATGGATGGTCTAGACCAGTGTTTCCCAATTTTATTTGGCTGAGGAACCCTTTTCAGCTTTTCAGAATTTCAAGGAACCCCTAGGTTTGTCAAGCAAACAAAGAAAAAAAAGGGGGGGGAGGGGAGCGGGACCCCCCAATGCATGAAAATCACATTCCTTCCCCAAGAACCCCCACCCCCTTCCTTGAGGCCTTATCCGCTATATTCCCCTCCTCTCCATCACTTGCCATCCCCAGCCCTTATACACTCTCACTAGGTTGAGACAGGAGGCGTGGGGTGGGAATGAGGGATTTGGGTGTGGGAAGGGGTGAGAAGTACAAGCTCTGGGAGGGAATTTGGATGCAGGAGAAGGGGCTGTTGACTCAGGGAGGGGGCTCTAGGCTGGGGAGTGTTGGGTTCAGGTGGAAGGTTGGGGTGCTGAGCAAGCCAGGGCTTGTGGATGTGAGGGTGCAGGAGTTTGGGCTGGATATGTGAGGGGCTCAGGGCAAGAAGTTTGTGATGTGTGGATGGTGGAGGAATGTTGTGGCAGAAGACTGAGGATGTGGGAATGCAGGAGTTTGGGGATGTGAGAGGATCCGGACAGGGGGTTCCAGTGTATGATAGGCTCAGGATTGGGGTCAGGTGGTGCAGGAGTGTTATGATGCTGCAGTGAGATGGGGGTTTGGCCCCAATTGGGGGCTTGTTGGCAGGCTTCATTTTTAAATAAAATATTATGTCAAAACTCAAAAGGTTTTAGCATTGTCTTTATATATGAGAGGGGCGAGGATCTTGTTTTGAGTCAAGGGTCACTGACCCACAGAAAAGTCAGTTGGGGCCACACAAGTGAGATGCAAAAAAACCCAAACAACCCACCAACTCTCACTAATGTGGTCCGAAATGTACTGGTGGGGGCAGGGGACAGAGTGAAAGTGGGTGCTGGGGCTGGGGAGAGGGTGCTGCTGGGTGGAAGGATGCTGGCTCAGGTGGCGGGGTGCAGGGGCAAGATGCTGGGGCAGGCAGGTGGCAGGGTGCTGGGGTCAGGGACATGGTCTTGCTGGTCACTAGGGTGACTGGCAGGGTGCTGGGACAAGGAACAGGGTGCTGTTGGGTGCTAGAGTGGATGGCAGGGTGCTGGGGCTAGGGCCAGGGTGGTGCTGAGTCCTGGGGTGTGAGGCAGGGTGCTGGGGCTAGGGCCAGGGTTGTGCTGAGTCCTGGGGTGTGAGGCAGGGTATTGGGGACAGGGACATGGTGGTGCTAGGTGCTAGGGTGGATGGCAGGGCTGCCAAGGAACGGGATAGGGATGGGGTGCAGGATCTGGGAGGGAAGTGGAGGGCGGAATGGGGCAAGGTCTGGGTGGTAGGTAGGGTGCAGAAGCAGGCTGGATGTAGGGTGTCTGGCCAGGGGGAGGGAGCAGGAGCAGATTGGGGGTAGGGTGTCTGGCTAGGAGGGAGGGTGCAAGAGGGGACTTGGGTAGGAGTTGGACCTCCCTGATCTGGCACCCTCTGGACCTGACTGGTCCAGATGAAGGATTTTTGGACCAGGGGAGGTCATTTCAGGGCTCCTGGTTTCCCCCTCTTCCCCCCCTCCCCACTAGGCTTCTTTGCACCTCTATCCCCTGCAACCCAACTGAGCTGCCCACGCCTGCTGGTTCATGCACTTCCCCCAAAACCATCCCCCACAATCCAAGGGAGTGCAGCACCAGTTCCCTGCAGCCCCTCACAGCCCAGATGAACTGCCCGTCTGCCCTCCCCCATTCACCTCAGTACAGCTGAGCCCTGCACTGGTTCCCTGCATGCCTCCCCCACAGCACAGCTGAGCCCCGTTTCCCTGCACCTCCCCCAAGACCCACAAAACTGCTGAGCCAGGGCTGATTCCCTGCCCCTGTTTCCCTCTCGCCCTCCCCTTGGCTGTGTCTACACTGGCGTGATCTTGCACCAAAGCAGCCACTCTTGCGCAAAGACTTGCTTCCTGTCTACACTGGCCATGTGTTCTTGCGCAAGAACACTGACGTTCTCATGTGTGAAATCAGGGCTTCTTGCGCAAGAACTATGATGCTCCCGCTCAGGAATGAGCCCTTTTGCGCAACTGTTCTTGCACAAGAGTCCAGTGTGGATGGGCAACATGAATTTCTTGCGCAAGAAAGCACTATGGTTAAAATGGCCATCGGCACTTTCTTGGGCAAGAGAGTGTCCACACTGCCATAGATGCTCTTGTGCAAAAGCACAGCTCGCACATGGCAGTGTGGATGTTTCTTGCACAAGAAACTGCCAGGGTAGACATAGCCTAAGAGTTTCCTCCCATGAGCAGAATGAATTTTGTGTTGTGCACCAGTACCGAATTCATGTGGCTTGTTCGGATGTGCCACTGTGGCACCCAAGTTATTAATAAATATCTTATAAGTCTTTACCTTTTCTCTGTGCTGCCATGTCTCCTCCCCTTGTCCATCAGCTCCCCTGGTGCCTGCTGCCTCCCAGCTCCTCACTCTCCTCTGCTGTCCTGACTCCTGCCCTTCTCACTGCCCTCAGCCCTCCTGCAACCTGACCCCCTCCACCAGCCCTTCTCTCCCCCTTGTGCCCACTTCTCCAGTAGCCCCACTCTGATCATGTGACCTACCCCTCCTCATCCCCTCTCCTAACACCTCCCTCTACACACCTGCCCTGCCTCTCTCCTCTGGCGCTGCTCCCTCCCCTGCAGGGATCTGCCCTTCTGCTTCAGCCCCAGAACCCCCTGGCACTTGCACCTTCTCTTACTCCTGCACCCTCCTGTTGCCTCCCCCTTCCCTCGCTGTCCCTACCCGCTTTGCCCTTTTTCCCTGATGCCCACCTCCTCACCACCCTCTGCCCCTGTTCCCTTCATGCCCCGTGCCCTCACACATGCCTTGCTCCATCCCGGCCTTCCTCATGCCCATCCCTTCTTTCAAGCCTTCTCCCAGCACTTTCCCCTCTAGCCCCCTTACCCTCTCCCCTCCCAGCATCACCCTGTCCCCCTCCCACTGACACCTCCCCTCCTGTCTTTTTCCTCATTGTCTGCACTTGGCCCTCTGCTATTTGTCTCTCCTCTACCCTGTCCTTTTGGTGCCTTCCCCTTTCTTTCCCCTCCTCCTCTGCACAAGCCCCTTCCTCTCCCAGCCCTTCCCCTTCTCCTACCTTCTGCCCTCCACTTTGCGGGGCTGGAGTCTGCACTCTGTCCCCGGACTCTGAACCTGCAACTCAGCCACATGGCGCAACGCAGCGCCCAGCAGTTTTAAAATCCCGGGCCGTGACGTTACGTAACACCCGAGCGTCTCCCCACCTACCAGTTTGAGCACGCCACGCAGGACAGCAGAAGCCAGCAAGGAGGAGCTCAGTGAAGGTTGTGCATGGCAGGGACGGGATGGGGCCAGTGTGGGAGGATGCGCGGGGGGGCCAGGGCCTGCTCCAGTTCCAAATATTGGTGGAGCATGGGCACCACGAGCCCATACAACTCACTGCCCATGCCTTTGCTGGTTAGCTAGCGGGCGGGGGAGTGCCGGCTCCTGGCGGAACCCCTAGTTTTGCTTCTTGGAACCCCAGGGTTCCCTGGAGCACTAGTTGGGAAACAGTGGTCTAGACTATTGCTGCAAACATGCCACTTATATGAGCATCTGCATGATCCTAGAGCAGTCCTGACCAGCTTCTCAAGCCAGTCCATGGATTCCTCCTGAGACACTCCTCTGGCAGCGTTAGATAGTAGCATGGAGGACAGCATGGATAAGGAAGAGGAGGAGGAGAGTGTCCAATAGGCAAGTGGGGTAACAGATTTTACCGACAGCCAGGACCTTTTCATCATTTTGGAGACAATCTCCTCCTGCCAGGATGTCTTGCTGCTGGGCACTGATTCTGGCAAGGGCACTTGAGGTGAGTTCACATTCTTCATCATGCTGTAAGTGGGTTACAGCAATGGATGTGATCTATGGTGGCCTGTATGCCTACACAGGTGGGGTCCCTGGCATGGGCGGTGGGTAAAGATATGGTTGGGGGGGCAAACCCCCAATCTCTCCCCCAACCTACCTCTTCTGCCCAGGCCCTGCACCCAGCATCACAGGGAGGTGGATCGGTGTGCAGGCCCAGCCTCCCCAGCCCTGGAGAACAGATGGTGTGGGTAGAAGGCAGCCCCAGCCACCCCTCCCCAAAGAGGGCAGGTGGTATGTGAACCCAGCAGCCCAAGAGGGAGTGAATTATGGGACACTGACTACATGTACTAAGAACCACCTGCTGCACTGGTTTTGGCCCCCAGCATTCACAGGGTCACAGGAATGGTGGGATCACTACCCACAGTGCATCACTCTCAAACTTTTGCGCACAATGGGACATGCTCTTTTGATTTTTATAAAATTGTTTGCTAAAATGTCAACCTTAATACATTTGACTTTCTCGTAGTGTAAACATGGCCTTGGAAACACATGACCAGTCCAGTGTCACACAGTGAATTCATGTCAGCCAAGAATTGAACCTAGATCAGCTGAATCCTAGTGTAGTTCCTTAAAACAGAAACCAAACTCCCTTTCAGCAGTATGTAGTGAGGCACTTTGTACTTCAATTTCCCCAGTTCAAGCTCTGTTTTTGAATTCTCTCTCCCCGGGAGTTGCAGCACATGATTAGACTTTAAAAGTCTTTAAAAATCCAACACTGCATTTAACTAGGCCTTCATGACATCTATTTAGGTGAATCTATTTAGGCTAATGTCTGCACAGCAAAGTTTACTAGCATCTATACAGCCGAACAGCTATTTCAAAATTAATTTGAAATAGAGGAGCGCTTATTTAGAATTTGGTAAACCTCATTCCATGAGGAATAATTCCAAATTTGAAATAGCTATTTTGAAGTAAGTGCTGTGTAGACAGTTATTTCGAAATAGGGGGCCTCCAGCCTTCCCAGGGTGCCCTGGTGGCAACTCCAGCCTCAGCCAAGAGCACTCCTCTCCCTCCCCCCTCCCCAGAGCCCTTAAAGGGGTTGACTCTGGCCACAGTGCCTGTGCCAGCTCCAAGCCTGCCAGCCCAGAGCCAGCAGTCACTGCCCCTGACTCAGTGGCCCCAAAACATGAGCCAGCAAGTCACTGGCAGCCAGCCCTCCACCGCTCCCCAGGAGCAGTCTGCCAGATCCCAGGAGCCTGACAGGGGGATGCCCCCAAAATCCATGATTTCCACATTAGATGGAGGAACACGACCATCTATGGCAGGTTAGCTGCCAGCCTGGCCACCAAAGGCCACATGCAAACCCAGGAGCAGGTTTTCAAGAAAATCAAGTTGGTCCGGTGAGACCCCTCCAACCCTGAGCCCTGAGATTCCCCTCCCACTTCTTCCTCTTGCTTCCCCCTTCCAGCTCCCTCCTCCCAGGTTTCCCCCTCCCCTCTTCCACCCTCTCTTCTCTCCTCTCCCGCCTCCTTTCCCCAGTCTCACCAGAGTTTCATTCCTCCCCTTCTCCCAGTTGTTAAATAAAGAGAGTTTGTGTTCATGAAAATACGTGTATTTTATTTGACATCAGGAAGGGGGTCTAGGGAGGGGTAAGTGGAAGGATGTGAGGGAGGAATGAGGCACAAACCCTCAGTGGGGCAAACCTCAGGGAGGAAGCTCTCCCGCAGGGCCTCCTGGATACTGCCAGCCCACTCATGGACCTCCTGGATGGCAGCCTACAGAAAGTGTAGCCAGGCTCACAGCAACACATCCATGAGAAGTACCAGAGAAGCTCTGGCTCCCTGTGGCAGAGTGCTGTAGTGTCCCGAGTGAGGGCAATCAGAGCACGCAGAGACAAAATGCTTTGCTGTCCCTCATCGACGTAGCCAAGCAAGCAGAGAAAGCTGAGAACCAGCTGTCTGGGGGGGGGGAGGGGGCGGCAGGGTCCCTTTAAGTACAGGCCTCAGATAGCCTCAGGCAGCAGCCACAGAAAGTAACTCCTGACCTGGTGCCCTACCGCACCTGGTTCCGCCTGGCCTTAAATGTGATTCAGCATCCACTCTGTGTGGATGCACTATTTCCAAATAGCAAAACACTATTTCAAAATGAATTGTGTGTAGACGCGTTATTTCGAAATAACTTATTTCGAATTAACTATTTCAAAATATCTTATTTTGAAATAACACTGTAGTGTAGATATACCCTAAGGTAAGATTTATTCAGAGCTGACAAATTATCAGTTTATTAGGATAGATTCCATTTTACTTTTGTCTTTGGATGATTTAACATAGAAAAGCATGTTAGAGAAGGCTCCTGATATATCTTTTCTTTTAAAAACGTATTTTCTCTCTCTCTCCTCCTCTCAGTGCCTTCACTCGTTGAAGGAGAAAGGAATCATAAAAAATGATACATGAGCCATTAAGCTGCTTTCAGTCCTAACAGTATTGGCAGCTTGTATTTTGTATTGGGAAATGAAGTTTAGGTGTGTGTTTTTTTCTGTTCCTATTTGCCTTTCTCCTCTTTCTTTTTTTAAAATTAATTGGGATTTTAAACAGCTATTTATTGTGTTTTAAATAACTGTTTCCAAACTATCACTGAGGGGTATTTAAAGCAAAATGCTATATAGAATCATAGAACACTAGAACTGGAAGGGACCTTGAGAGATCATCAGGTCCAGTCCCCTGCCCTCATTGCAAGACCCAGAACTGTCTAGACCATGCCCAATAGATGTCTATCAAACCTGCTTTTAAATATCTCCAGTGATGGAGATTCCACAACCTCCCTAGGCAATTTATTCCAGCGTTTAACCACCCTGACAGTTAGGAACTTTTTCCTAATGTCCAACCTAAACCTCCCTTGCTGCAGTTTAAGCCAACTACTTATTGTCCTATCCTCAGAGACCAAGAATTTGTCTTTGGTTTAGAGAAACAAACCAACAAATCTGCAGGTTAACGCCCACGCTCCACACAAAACAGAAGTAAGGCCCTGATCTTACATTTAATTGCACAAGGGCATCCCATGGGACTAGAGAGCTCTAATAAAATCAGCATCACTCCTGCTGGGAGCTGGGGGGTCTGCTCATGCAGAAGTCATTGAAGAATTAGGGTCTTCAGTATTTGGGAAAGGAGAAAGTCCAGACCTTGAGCAAGGTAGAAGGCAGTTTAAGACTTAGTATTTTATAGCACCTAAATTTTGAAAAATAAAACTCAAAAGCAAGACGCCATCATGTACCTGGTCTTGGGCAGAAATTAAAAAAAAAAGCAACAAAAAGACATCATGTTTTGAAACTCACCAGGGCTGTACACACAGGAGCACATTACAGCATATAAGCAAAATATAGGCAAGCAATTTGGTTGACATTTAAACTTAATATATATAGTGCTGGGGTGCATATTAAGTTAGTACAAGGTCTTTATCTCAGAAAGGTACCTGTGAAAACGGCTATGGTGAACGGGTCCCACGAGGCAAACTGCCACAATTTTAGTATAATTCTTTATACAGTATTGTAAAATGTACATTTGGTTTTGTCATTATTGGCAGTCTCTGAATTAGAGAGATATTTGGATTGGCTTGATGCAGATGCAATAGCAGAGCTGTGTAGAGGTCCCGGATTAATAGCAAAGGCTGTTGCAGTGCAGAAATAAAGCAACATTGACAAAACGCTGTGTGAGAACCAGATTTAAAAGAGGAACATTAAGGAATATTGCAATTAGGGATGTATGTGAGAAGAACAGGTGCCCTGGTCTACAATAGACCAGGAAGGTCAGATTAAGGTACACCGTCCAACCACACAATGTGTAGCTGGTTCAGTTTACCTTAAGCTGAGCCACCACTGCGTCTACACTGTGGGAGGCCAATGGGAGCATGTGCTCCCACTTGGAGATTCCTGAAAAATGGAAAAGAACACAAAGCTCTGGTTTTAAAAACTGCCTTCTATTTTATCACCCCAAAGATGACCTTGCTGCTTTTCTCTGTCTTTTGTCAGATGAGTGTTTGCTATGTGCAGACAATATTTATTTTTCATTCCTAAACCTTGGGTTCATTTTCTACATACCTTTATTTATTCAAAACCTTGTAATTCTGGGCCTTTCAGGTCAACACATTGTAAAAATGTGTCATCTTCATCACTTGAAGTTCTCCCATGGCAAATCAAGCTTCATGACTTTCATTCACAGATGCCTGTTGATATGGAGATGAAAAATATGCCTACTATATATTTTCTTTATTAATCTCAGAACTGTCTTCTCTGCACAAACTGAAGGAAGGCACAGTGTTGGTGATGTAGCTTCAGTGTACCCCAAAAGAATCAGAAAGATTCCTTACTCTTTTTAATAAGCAAAATTTATTCCTTATGAATCAGCACTCCTGGATCTTGCTTGGTATTAGAATATCAACTTTGATAGCTATATTAAATAAACTCTTGAAATAAGCTGCTGAAAAAAGTTGTATCATATCTATAAGCCTATTGAGTAAACATTCCAGGATAAATACTAAAAGCTCTGACCTGTTTTCCTGTGTGGCAGGGTCACCAGCCCCGCCCGCTTCAGCCCCAAGGCCTGGTCCTTTAACTGCAGGCCCAGCAGCCTAGTCTTTTATGGAATCCCCTCATCATCTGGGAGGAAGGGGTAGGAGGGCCTGGGCCCTCCTTCTCCACCGGGCCCCAACCTAGGGCCCTATCAGTGGTGGGTGGTTCCCACTACTGGCTCAGCGGGGAGTTCTCCCCAAAACTCACCGAGCCCACTGGGTCCTTTTCTGGGCCCCACCCTGGGTTGCTTCCTACCCCCTCACCATGTCTGACAGCAGCCCCACCTGTGGATGTGGGTCCGGCTACAGCAGCAACGTCAGCAGGTGTGGGTTGGGAGACAGCAGTGGCTGGGGCAGCGACGGCTTCTAGGGGGGCTGCACAGCGCAGCCAGTGTTGCAGTCTGGCTCGTCCCAGAGACAACGGAAACAGGGGTAACTGGTCCAGTGCCTCTTGGTCCAGCTGCAATGGCTGTGGCTCCAGAGTCTGGAGAGGAACTCCTTCCCCTCCAGTGGCCAACCCCAACTGAGCAGCCCTGCTGCCTTTTATACCAGGGCTGCACTGTGAGCATGCCCAGCAGGGCTGCGGGGGAGGGTCATATTCTACCCAATAGGCAGGCTCTCCACCCCCATGTTCAGTGCGGAGCTGGCCCTCCCCGTCACACCCTGGTAGGGGATATCATTATTTTAGAAAACAAACATTTACATGAATGTTTGGAGAGAGATGAAACAACAGGGGTTAATTCCACTGACAGCCCATAAAAATGGCAAAGCAATTAGATGTAGATGTAGGTCTGCTCCTCTCTTCTTTTAAAGGACTTTTACATTTCCCGCCATCAAAGTACTCTCCTTTCCTTATGAGCATGCAAAGTAAAGGAGCTAGGGCATGACTTCAGGAAAAGCACCCAGCAAGGGATGATGTGTAAACTGCACCAATAGAAACATAGTGTCTCAGTGACCCATTCTGAGTCAAAATGATGGGCAGCGGGTATGCTAGGCATTGCCTTCCCAACAGCCAGCATGGTCCCACCCACACTCTGCCCCCCAGAATGCCTATAGGCATACTGGGAGTGGAGTGTTGCTGCTCTTGAGTGCCCGCC